>NC_079482.1:13090153-14340153 GCF_026230105.1 Diorhabda sublineata
TAATGGTCCTTTATTTCATCAACTTTTGGTATAAACTCCAGTCAATTGGCCAGCAACTCCAATATCTCTTAAAACAAGGAGATATTCAAATGTACCACCTCAGTTAAATTAGAAGTAAAGGTTTTTTTGGTGGTGCCCAAAATATTCAATTTATAATATGAGATGAAAAATAGCATTATTTAGCATACGAAGGTAGCAAGTTTTGGGATATGGCCACTCTGATGTGAATATGTTAAATCTGGCATTGCCATCATGAAGTTCGAAAATTTTAATGGTGAAAGTACTTAGATCGTGTTATACGAATGCTATCTGAGTTTTTTACAGATACTTAATCACCAAAACGCGAAGTTTGTAATGTAAAACTTAGTGCTAAACATATACTGAATAAATACAATACGAGGACACAATAAAGAAGTACGATATTTCAGTGAATGTAATGAAGAAGTGAAAACATTAATGTAGAAAATATAATTATATGATGGGTTATTTAAAGGAAACCAGCTTATATTTGTTATTGTGAATATTTTTTGATTTTTTTGATTTTAGTTGTGCAGTCAGTGAAGATTTTCACCACCGAATTTTTTGAAACAGAAGCGACGTACTTGGAATTTGGCACATAATTAGATAAAAATCGGGGATGAGAAATTATTATTAAAAAATAATGAAAAAAATCAACAGAAAATCAAATTATAAATAAAAAATATTTAAAGAATTTTCTCGAGATATCAATAGTTTTTTAGTTATTCACAATTGAAAACCTCATTTTCAAACATTTTTCTGGAGTAAATCAAAAACTACGCAATTTATTAAAAAAGTGTGACAATTATAGCTCATGAAAAAACAGAACAAATATTGTTTTATAAAATGTTCTACGTCGAATACAAAGCAATATGTGATTAGTGAAAGGAAGCTTATTTTGGGGAGATTATTCTAATCGATGGGTTTTTTGTAGTACTCAAAAAGACCTTTAAAATGAGCACTTATAAAGTGATTTGGACCAAAAAAAAATTGGTCATTCATATTTTTTAAAGAAACATGAGCAGTTCCAGCTGTACCATTTCCACCAGAATTAAAATTGAACGTAGACCTTTTACAATTAGTTTTATTTTAGTCTTATTTATACGATCCTGCAGTTAGATCGATTTGGAATATGTATTTTTTGAAAAATATACGGTAAAAGTTAAAAACGTATTTTTCATTTTTTTTTTAAATTGCCTTAATTGCATAATAACTCTGAAACTAAGGAAAATACGTCAAAAATTATGAAAAACAAAAATTTAGTATTTTTCCCAACAAATATTTTGGTTTTATTATTTCTGTGACTTGAAAAATAGAGGAGTATCTACTAGTGGAAAAATTACCTGTCTCGAACCTTTGAACCTTTACCTTGAAAGGCTCAAAATATTTTTCATTTACATGAGCTTATAACTCTTGAAATTTCCTTCAAAATGCTTTGTTATATAATACTATAGTTTTAGAATTTATCGAGTTATGGTTAAAAACCAATGACATTTTTTTGTAGCAAAATAGGTTTTCTCATTTTTGGAATAAAATGTTATGATTTGAGTGCGCGTAAACGTTTGGAAACGTTTATATAGGCAGATACATATATGTGTATATGCATATATATATATATATATATATATATATATATATATATATATATATATATATATATATATATACAGTGCTTTTCAGATAAAAGTATCCACCTTTAATAACTTTTGTAATACTGGTATTTAGAAAAAATCCAAAAACACGTCAATTTATGTTGGAAGGGGCAAGCATTATGGCTTATTTAAACTTACTGGAAAAGCCACCCCCTCACCTCTAGCAGCATCCCCTTTATTTTTTTAAATTACTTTTCATATTTTTTATGTAAAATTTGGATACTCCTCTTTGAGCTGATTTCAAAAATGTATAATACTTGTAGGTTAAAGTGGTTAGTTTGTGAGATAAACAATTTTTCTTTTAAGAGCACAAATTTTACTTATTATTTACTTTCACCTTATTTGCCTGTACTAAAATGGGTTGTACAACAGTTCAAACTCTTTATTCTTTTTAACTGTGCTATTTATTATGAAGTTACAATAAGTGTTCAAAATGAGTACCATTCACTTTCATATAATGGTATAATCTATTTTGAAATGCCTCTCTGACATTGCTTAATACGGCTGGATTTAATTGTCGACATTCATTTTCTATCCTCTCTCGTAAATCATCCAGAGATTCTGGTTGGGCAGCATAAACTTTTGTTTTTAAATACCCCCATAAAAAGAAGTCTAGGGGTGTTAAATCCGGTGACCTAGGTGGCCACTCCATCATCTGCCCCTTTCTACCTATCCAACGAGCGGGGAATGTTTCGTTTAAAAATTGTCGGACAGGCATAGCATAGTGTGGGGGAGCTCCGTCTTGTTGAAATACCAGTAAATCTTCGGAAAGGTTATCATCATTTTCTATTATTGTTGTAATACGTGGGTCAACCCCTTCCCTGAGTAACTCAAGATATGATTCACCATTTAAATTTCCGTTGATGAAGAAAGGTCCGACAATGTGGTTACCTAGGATACCACACCACATTCATCAGAAAAGCAAATATTGTTTAACAATTGTGGATTGTTATTGATAATTTGCGTCATTGATTCGCAAAACTCTAGACGACGATCAAAATCATCTTCATTCAACTCGTGCACCAACTTAACTTTGTATGGGTGGTACTTGAATTTATGTAGAACTCGGAAAACTGTAGAAGATGAAACACCGATCGCTCTACTTATTGTTGACAACGATTGGGGTTGTTGAGCCTCTAAGCTGACTTGGCCTAAAATTGCCACTTGGATTGCTTCGTTATTTACGAGTCCCTCTCGCTTATGCACTTTATTGCAAACAGACCCTGTTGTGGTAAATTTCTCCATCAGTTGAATTACATACTTATGAGTTGCATGTCTTCCGTCATGTAATTCGTTAAATATTCTAGCAGCAGCTCTTGCACAATTATTATTTTGGTAGTATAAACCTACAATTTCAATTCTTTCTTGCAAAGAGTAAACCATTTCCGAGAAACAAAATAAATAATGTAACAAATTACACTATCAGTAGTGACTACAAATTCTAGTTGACAATGTCAAACTTTAATGAAAAGTAGAGTTTTTTGTTGTTTGGATTTTTTAAGTAGAATAAATAGCACAGTTAAAAAGATTAGAGTTTGAACTGTTGTACAACCCATTTTAGTACAGGCAAATAAGGTGAAAGTAAATAATAAGTGAAATTTGTGCTCTTAAAAGAAAAATTGTTTATCTCATAAACTAACCACTTCAACCTACAAGTATTATACATTTTTGAAATCAGCTCAAAGGGGATGCTGCTAGGGGTGAGGGGGTGGCTTTTCCAGTAAGTTTAAATAAGCCATAATGCTTGCCCCTTCCAACATAAATTGACGTGTTTTTGGATTTTTTCTAAATACCAGTATTACAAAAGTTATTAAAGGTGGATACTTTTATCTGAAAAGCACTGTATATATACGTCAATTTATGTTGGAAGGGGCAAGCGTTATGGCTTATTTAAACTTACTGGAAAAGCCACCCCCTCACCCCTAGCAAAATCCCCTTTATTTTTTTAAATTACTTTTCATATTTTTTATGTAAAATTTGGATACTCCTCTTTGAGCTGATTTCAAAAATGTATAATACTTGTAGGTTAAAGTGGTTAGTTTGTGAGATAAACAATTTTTCTTTTAAGAGCACAAATTTTACTTATTATTTACTTTCACCTTATTTGCCTGTACTAAAATGGGTTGTACAACAGTTCAAACCCTTTAATCTTTTTAACTGTGCTATTTATTATGAAGTTACAATAAGTGTTCAAAATGAGTACCATTCACTTCCATACAATGGTATAATCTATTTTGAGATGCCTCTCTGACATTGCTTAATACGGCTGGATTTAATTGTCGACATTCATTTTCTATCCTCTCTCGTAAATCATCCAGAGATTCTGGTTGGGTAGCATAAACTTTTGTTTTTAAATACACCCATAAAAAGAAGTCTAGGGGTGTTAAATCCGGTGACCTAGGTGGCCACTCCATCATCTGCCCCCTTCTACCTATCCAACGAGTGGGGAATGTTTCGTTTAAATATATATATATATATATATATATATATATATATAAATGAAAGATGTCTTTGCCAGCTATATTATGAGCGGTTTTTTATTGGGAACTTGGCAAGGAAACACCAAAGTGGATTAACAATATATTTTCCGACCTTTCGAATATTTATGTATTTATCGTCTGGGAAATAATTAATTAAGATTTTCGGTGACTTTTGATTGTTAATGCTCGTAAAAATTTTTCAACTCATAGAATTCAAAATTCAATATTCAAATTGACGTTGATAGAAATTGATTCAATTTTTTTTTTGGAGTAACTTCAATATATTTTCCTAGCTTTCGAATACTTATGTATTCATCGTCTGGGACTGAAATTATGGTCAAATAGAATATAAGAAATATGTATGAATGTATAACAAAAATAAAATTTCATTTACAATAATTAATTAAGATTTTCGGCGATTTTTGATATTGTTAATGCCTGTAAAAATTTTAAACTCATAGAATTCAATATTCAAGTTGACGTTGATAGAAATTTTGATTAATTGAAATATTGATTCTGGATACTATTGGATTATCATTAATTTTTGATTGGTTAGACTAAGAATGACGTTGAATTTTTATAGGTTAGATAAGGATAAGTTTTAGTGAATGATGTTTAATAATGATTGGTAAATTTATGGATAACATTAAATTTCAATAGGTTGGGTCGTTATGAATGTAGTTGAATATTCATTGGCTAAAATATAAATGACAATAAATTTTATAAATTAGGTCGTTATAAGTGAAGTTGAAATTTATAGGTTAGGTGAGGTTAGTTGGTTGTTAATGGCGTTGAATTTTTATAGAATTTGTTTTTCAAAATCTAAAAGATATGCATAAATACCACTAAGGTTATTTAAATCAGTTTCCTTATTTTTGCATTGATCATTTTGGGCAATATATGTTGTTTCTAGAAATAAACGTTTTTTGTAGTTTTTCAGTTGTCATAACTTTGGTAGATTCATCATTCATATTGTGTCCTTTGTGATAAACATGAATCGCTAATGAACATCTATCTGTTATCACTCTTGTGAGAAGTTATCCGACTAATCAGTGACCTTTTCAATTGACCAATGTACTTTTGTTACAATTTGAACAAGGTATTTCATATACTATGTTAGGCAATTTATTGATTGGTGTTTTATCTTTCACTTCAATAAAAATTGTTTGAATATTAAGTGTTTGACTGTATGCTATTTTAATATTATGTTGTTGAAAGATTCCAGAAAGTTTAGGAATAACTGATTTTATATATGGTAAAGGTGTTAAGGTGTATAAATTGATGGAGTAGAAATGTTAGAAATCACGTTTGAAGATATTGATTCAATGTTTGTGTCAATGTCAAATGAATTATACAAAATTCGTTTCAAAAGATATGGACGATATGAGTTTTCATAAAAAAGTTTGTAAAGTATTTTAATTACATTATATCAACGCCAATTTGATTACTAATTTTGAATTGTATGAGTTTTAAATTTTTACAAGCATTAACAATATCAAAAATCACCGAAAATCTTAATTATTTCCCAGACGATGAATACATAAGTATTCGAAAGCTCGGAAAATCTACTGAAGATTAGATTAGAAGAGACCTAAAATCAAAACCTATTTTTTCACCATTGATCTAAAGAAAATTTTCATATAGGTGCCGCAAATATGAGGAATTTGGAAAATTTATATTTAATTATGTTTTGAAGAATGTTATGTAGTTTCAACTTTTTGTAATTTGATGTATTTCTACTCTTATTCTTTTGTCTAATTTTAGCGGAATATTAAGCTCCATGCCTCGAAACCAATAGTGATTCATATAAAAGAGCTCAGACTCAAGCGACCTCTATTTTCTCATTCTCACGTGAGTGCTTTTGAAAATATTCAGGTATATTCTGAAACAGGCAGTTAATGATAGGAGAATGGGAGGGTATGTTGAGAAAAACAAATTTCAATTTAAATTAATTTTAATCCTGTATGTACATATATAATATACACCTTCTGTATAAATGTTCTTTGATTGTAGTTTCATGACATAAAGTAAAATAAATGTCAATACAATGAAAATATGTTGTATAATTTTTCTGGTGTAAAAAACGAATTCACTGTAACAATAAATTCAAAACATGATATAAATTGACTTAGTTTCGATAGCTTAGATATAATATAACTATTGTGAGCTTTTTTACAAAAATTCGTTTGTATTGAGCTAGTTGAATATCTACATCCTATATATAAATAATGTTATAAATTTGCTGAAAACATTGCATCACTTTTACAACAATTAATAAATATTATGATCTAACCTGCTGAAACAAATTTTTCAAGAGGAAGCTGTTTCATAGTTTTGGAAAAATAAAGAATAGAGTGGTGACAACGTATATATACATATATGTCATAATATTACACTTATGTTTCCGTATAATTTAATATGAAGTAACAAATTTTAATAATAAAAATTTCTTGCACTAATAAGGTTCCAATATACAAATATTTTTGCTCCACAATTGTAAATACTGAATGAAATTTCAATATAAATTTACATATAAACATTGTACAATAGTACTATCATTAATTTATCATCACATATTTCCTCTTACAAAATGCAGAACCTTTAATACATGAAAATCACGTTTAGTATTCAAGATGCTCCTCCAGAATCTGATGTATTTCCTGCGGTATTGCTCGGTTCAGGTGATCCGGAATTATGACAATGACTGCAATGCAAACAAACACTACAGGAACCAAGTTTTTTTGCTAAAATTGAGCGGAGTTTTAAAGCTGGACCCAGTTTCATATTCATTGTATTCGTTAGATGTTCTTCGGTGAGAAGTGGTAGACCGCTGCCATCTATTCGTTCATCTCGAAACGTCTGAAATTGAGAATAGATGGCGTTAGTATCAAGCTACCATACAAAAACAGAATACATCAATGTAACAAATGGAATATTTGGTTTTACATGCTTAGGCTTTATTCGTATAGGTGGCGGTACTTGCTTAGAAATCAAACCTTATTAATATTCAAATTATTCAATAGATATAAATATATTCTTGAATATTTAAAACCAATATTGCTATTAAAAATGACACAATGACTTATATACAGTGAATAGTTGAAGATGTAATAATGTATAAGACTCATATAAGAGAAGTTTTAGCACAATTGAGATTTTTTGATATTCTCAATTGAAGAGAACAATCAAAGCATATAATTTGATCACATCGAATATAATCAAATTAATGCCTAGTATGTTAACATTATCCACGTCGATGTAACAAAAAAAATTATGATAAATCTAATATATTATCGAAAAAATATGACTCGATAATCAATATCTTTGTATTCACCTTGGTTATTTTGTTAAAATAATGAATTTTCAAGTATTACCAATGTTTACTCCGATACAGACAACACCTACTGTATGTTAAATGTTCCATATGAACTAATGGTTGACATGCCCAATTTTTTATTTATTTGAAGGAATAGATTTTGTTGGTATCTTTTTGTGCTTATTTCGCTTTATATCTCGATTGAATTCAGAATAATAGACCGAATATATACATGACCAAATTATATACTTCATACGATGAGTTTCTAGATTCAATAAGATTTTCGCCACTTCACTTTGGCTTTATACTTCTTGTTCGTAGACCGAAACATGTCATACTTATAACACAGGCCTAAACAATTTTTACAATATAGTTTAAACATTTTGATAATGTAGAAGAATTATTTATATTCTATTTTGTTGGCAGGTAGTAAATTTTATGAGGTTGGATTATTATGTCAATGGCTCTGTATAGTTATGAAAAACTTGACAAAAAGTTTTGTTAGATTAGTAAAAACTTTTGTTTAAGTTACAAGCCAGATCATTTTGTGAAAGGGTGTTGTAATCGGAGATCAAGACAAAGAGTAGACGCTCTATGTGTGTGCTCTGTTACATGTAGCGTCTAGTATTCCTTTTGCAGTTACAATGGTATGGTGAGAACTCACCAATTATTTTAATATGAAAGAAATAAATATTTATGCTTTGTAATATATTAGTTTTTTAGCAATAATATCATATAAATATAATCGATACATAAATAAGGTTAATAACCTGGAATGTCATTTTTTAATAAATATTCGACGTGAATGTTCTGCATATAGTTTTTTTCTCAATAACAAAAAACATTACGTGTTACAGCTTTTTATATTCGTATTCATTGTATGCTATTCAGCTATACAACAAGAATTTTTTTGTCTACCAGTGTTATTGAGAGAGAAAGAGAGAAGCGCTTTATTGTCAAAAAATTATTACAATTTGTAGACAAAAGCATGTGAAAACTGAAAGCAAACATAAAAATAACTAAATAGAGATAAAACAAATAAAATGAAACTTCAATATACAGAATAAAACCACAATGAGTAACTAAATTATAGGTAATAATTAGTATATAAATCCAGTATGCAGCATGTCCGGAATTAAATATTATTATTAGAATAGAAGTCATTTAAGAATAAAAAGCACTTTTCAATAAATATGCCCTCAAATAATTGCGGAATGCGGGTAAAGATAATATCGATTTGATTTCAATTGGCATGTGCATATTTTGCATGGTGAAATATTGCATTTTTGCTTTGTAAAATGCACTTAACTAATTCTGAACGTGGAGTAGTAAAGTTCGTCCTGGAAAAGGAAGGAAGAGTCAGAATTTTTAAGATGTTACTGCAGTGAGCCCTGCTGTTTAGACCGAGTAAATATCTAACAGCGCTCTTTTGTAGTTTGAAGTACATATTGAGTCCCACCACACGTACCCCAGGGAAGGGCATAACGGAGATGCAACTCAATAAGGGCATAATAGACTGTTATAGAGGTTGATAAGTTTAGTTCCTTGGAAACAAAACAGGAGGAATTTAATTTTTTAGAAAAGGAGGCAATATGTAACTTCCATTTCAAGGAATTGTCCACAACAACCCCCGAAAATTTCACCGATTCAACGAAGTCAATGATAGTATTATTTAATAAAAAAGGCTGCAATGTATTTTTATGTCATAAAACTTTTGTTTTATAAACGTTAAGATAGAGAAGATAAGAATCATACCATGATTTAAGAATGATTGGATCACTAGATATGGTCCTATGAAGTGCCGTGAAATTAGGGTTGCTCCAAGAGAAACTAGTGTCATCTGCAAACAGACATATTTTACCACTAATGTCTAGATAGGCGATGTCTTTTATAAACAGAAGAAACAAAATAGGGCCTAGTACTGAGCCTTGGGGCACTCCACATTCTATTGGCTTGCAAGATGACATCGTTGTATCAACCCTTACAAGCTGACTTGTTAGTTAGGTATGACTTAAGCCATGCGAGAGGTGTTCCCCTGAAACCGCAGTACTGCAATGTGTTGATTAAAATATTATGATTGACACAATCGAAAGCCTTAGAAAAATCACAAAAGCATTTGATAGGACATGTCTGGTTTTAGATTTATCACCCACTTTACTGTATCTGTATAGTATATATCGCCATTGTCTTTGATGTTATGACTCATAGAATTCAGTAAATTATTTTCGTAAACTTGCCTTCTATTTCATCCATTTCTACCAATAACATCGTTTCTCTTGGTTCTAGTTTGTACCAAATATTTTATGTTATGTTTGTATCAGATTAATACTTCACAATGCTTGATATTTTATCAGTGCTGTTTGACTTTCTGTATAAAAATGGATAATAATAACTCATATTCAAAGCCTCCCTTGAAAGAATGAAAATCTTATCTATTCTCTTTCTAGGTGATTTACAATTAGTACCGTCCCCATGTTCCATAATGTTTGCAATTTCATATCTCTATTTACTGCTTTTTCATATATCGATGGTAATATCTCTTTGTTTGAATTTCACAAAGTTTTACATCCCTCCTCTCTTCTTATTTGTCTCTACCTATTTCATCTTTTTGTCTTTTCTCCACATTCTCATTCATTTTATATCTCGATAGAGTAACGATATAAAGAAATTGGACGTAAACTAGATGTGTGGACAGTATAATATAATTTATTAATGAGAATAATATTCTTGTTCAACAACTACAAATAGTTCCACTATTTAAATGAGACCTGCTGGACATATAGTTAAAATGACTTAACAACCAGAAACAGAGGGAAAGTTCATCAACGGGCAAAGGAAAGCGACTGTAACTCATATATGAAGTGGCACAGATTTCTGGAGGAAAGTAGCATGATTTTTGTATCAAAGGACATCTTTCACGAGAATATGAACGTAGATCGCTTGAAACTGGGGCTAGAATGGATAACGCTCCCTATCATAGTCGCCAGAACGAACTTATTTCCACCATCCGCGAGAGCCTAACCGTAAAAAACTTATTTAAGCACAGATAAATAGTTCGCGTGTCACAATTTAACATTTAAAAGTGTAGGTGAGGGTCGTTTGCTGTGTTTTGCAATAGATTAGGTTACCTGAATGGCAAAAGGAAAAAACAGTTTCTGGGTATTAGATATTCCAGTCGATTTCAGTTTACCATAAAAATTGAGTATTCAACAGATATCAAACTTAGCATACATAACTATTCTTCACTACTACAAAATAAAAAACAATTAGACAATAGTTTCTCTGGAATATTTACAACTTTTATTTAAAATCGAAGTAGTTCCTAGGCGTGTTTAAGATACTAGTGTTTCGGTTTTTTATTGTCTTAGTAATTCATATTTGGCACTGTGTCAAATACTACCTTGATTCAATAAATTATTTTAAATAGTTTCTTAATATTAGCAAACATGTCAATATATGAATATCAATAAATAAACTATCGCTTAAATTTATTGCTTCCTTACATAACAACAGTTATAAAATTATAATAATCATATATAAAAAATTTTATATGAGCAGTATAATTTCAAATAAATATTACATTCAAGTTTAATCAAGAAAAACTACATTGAATATCAATGAGTGAAACCTTGACATTTCAAGGGCATGGTTCATGTTTGCTATCTATAATTTTATAGAGAGTGATACAAACTGAATAAGTGATCACTTACTATGAAAAATTTATATTTTGTACAATGATAAGAAAATGTACCTTGCGAAGAACATTCAAATTATTACTCTAGAGCTATTCAAAAAGCTCAAAATGCATATTTTGTGCGAAGTACGTATCTGATGAAATGTGTGTATGAAGCAAGATAATTTTAAAATGATGATTAATGCAAACATTTCAGACATTTCTTTATGACAAATTTTTCCAATTACTCGAATTGCTGTTAATAAAATAGTAAAAATTATAGATGCAAATTTAACAAAAATGAATTTATTCTCAGAGTTTCCAATTTTGATTAAAAGAAATTTACTAACTTTTTATAGAAAATACGTTGCCTTAAGACCTAGTATAATACACCGTATTTATACCGTAAAATATTTGTTTCAAATTGTTATAATAAAGTTAACTATTGAAAACTTGTTTAATTTTATTGTAATATATATATTACTAAGAAAAATTGTCATTATTCCATTCATTCAATAGCACTATCTGTTAATTTCAGGCCATCATGTTATCGCTTTTCGGTTGAAATATTTGAATACAAAATGGAATATGACAAAACTTTTAGGTACGTCGTTGATTCAGTTTTCGAAGAATACGGAAGTTCTAATTTTTTAAATTTATTTGTGCTATTCTATCTCTATTTGTTAATAGTATTTAGAGTTTTTTGTATGGAACCCCTTAATTATCTCGGAAACGTCTTGTACGATTTTTATAAATTTTTGTGCACAAGGGGCTTGTGATAAGACCGGTATTAAAGTGGTATTTACATTGTTGTCAGACTTTTTTCCGGAAAAATAATGAGCTTTGTTATTTAAAATGGATCACGTCTCAATAAATTATTATTGTTAAAGTTTATTGGAAGTCACAATAGATCGTTTATCTGAAAAAGGACGAATTGATATTTTTATAGTATTAGGATACGATGATAGGCGTAGAAATCAGAAGTCAACAGGAAACGTGTAACATCTTTAATAATTTATATCCTTACCGATATCCCATAACAAGATCTACTGTCAGTAAATAAGTAAAAAAGTTTAACGAAACTAGAATAAAAGATTTATCCAAATCAGGGCGAAGAAAAACTGCATCAACTTCGCAAACATCGCAAACATCCGTAATGAAAATTTTCGGTGATAATAAAATCCATCCATACAAAGTAACGTTGGTTCAAGAATTGTCAGATGATTATTTTATGGACGTCAAAAGTTTGCGTACCTGATGATGGGAAAATCAAAACGATTCAAGTTTTTTAAGTAATGTTATGTTTTGTGATGAGGCCAATTTTTATATTAATGGAAACGAAAATGGACATAATTGTAGATACTGGTCACGTAACAATTCTCGTTGTATGCGTGAATCTCACACCCAATATCCCGCAAAACTGAATGTATGGCCTGGAATAATAGACGACAAAATGATTGGTCCCTTTCTCATTGAGGGTAACTTGAATGGTCCGACGTATTTTATTCATTGAAAAATTGTATTATACCTGGGTTGGTTCGGATATTTCCAAATCCAAGTAATTATTTTCAATTAAATTTAACAAAAACTTCATTATTAGAAATTTTCAGACAATAAGAATATTCCAAACGACAATCTTTGGCTACAAGATGGTGTCCCACCTCACAATGCGTGTGTGGGGAGGCAATACCTAAATGGCTCCCGCGATCACCCGACATGAATCCTTTAGACTATTTCTTGTGGGGTCACTTAAAAAACATTAGAAGATAGGAATGTCACAGAGATAAGAAGAATTGAGCAGTTAGGGTTGCTGCAAAATGTATTGTAAAATTGTAAAAATCGTATGGCTTGTTGTATTGAAGTAAATGTACAAAATTTTGAGCATCTGCTGTAATCGCCATTACTGTATATTTTCTAAAATTCGTAATTTTTCTACTTCACAAATGTGGATCTACTTCTAACATGACACAAAAATTTAAAGATTTGTCTTCAATTGTTGTAGGTTGTTGTAGGATAAATATTTTACTGCACCAGTTTCGTTAAACTTTTTCCTAACTTACGGTGGTCAGTAGACCTTGTTACGAGTTTTGTTTTACCACATAAATTATTAAATAATATCCGTTTCCGAGATAATTGAGGCGTTCCACACATAAAATTCACTCTGTATGTCAACGATATGGAGAAGTATGTGATACATTTGAACTTGGCTATAGGTTGAAATTTTTGATCAAGTATCACATCAATTGATGGACGAAATAGTCACTACATTTTTCTGCGAGTAGGTGTTGGTCTTACACGCACTTTCAAAAGTATATTCCGCTGTTGTTTATGTTCTGTTTCAACAGGTGATATCTATTCAATTGATTATTGATTTCATCTAGATTGATACAATACAGCAGTAATCGGATTCCTCGTTGGATCAAAAGTTCGATTTCGTTACTCATTCACAATATCGAAACTTGTTAACTTAAACATAGATTCAATCTATTAATTATAGCAGTAAATTAAAATTCTAAGCTGAGTATGACAACACAACGATCCATAATTGATTATCTACTGTTTCGACATCGAATCTTCCTTTCACCCACTTATTATTACCAATGTGACAACCAAATTATTTTAATTATCGGATACATAAAATCTATTTCATTTTTGAAATCTGTTTTGTTGGTTACTTCGAAAAAATATATAGTATTCACTCAGATACATTATTATGATTGATGGATAACAAATCGAATGAATAAATCATGACGGAATCCAAGATCATACCATCAACAATCATAATTTTCAAAAGCCATCACTTTGCCCATTTATTAACAGATTCGCGTGCTAAACTCAATGCTCAAACCACGCGATCTCATTCTATTCTATTTTTTATCATTTGCTTGTTAACTTCTTTGTCCGTTCGAGTTATATGCTCTACTTTTCAACATTGTCGTCGAATACATTTTTTGTGGGAGGTAAAGTAATCTGAGTTGATTAGAATAAACATGAAATTTGTTTAAGACCATATAATAGATTTCATAAAAAACTGGAATACAGTATTTTGATTTTTATTCTCTCTATTGTCACTAGGGAAGAAATGTTGAAAAAATACTAGTAGTTAGTCCTCGAATCACACATAGTTCCTGTTTTCGCTTAAATTTGAAAATCAAAAACTAAGTGTATATATTGACAAATTATATCTTCTTAAAAATATTTAATTAAAATGTATTTTAAATAGAAGCACAATTAGCCGATTACACACAATACAATAACCGAAATGGCACCATGGTACCTCGTCCCCGACGCCAATGTATCTAAAAGTAGATGGATGCTCAATGGGCAATTGTTTCAATGCCGCGAGCTCTTAATGACGTTCTAATTAGTCTACGGAGGCACGTGATTTTACATTTAGCTTTATCTTTTATGGAAATGAAAGCTTACAGAGTATAATGTCTTTTTTTTTAAAGATAATTGGTATTTTATATGTAGGTTGAAAGAACTTCGTGTAAAATGTTAAAACACCTGTTCTGGAATCAGATAAAAATTTTATCGAGTAATTTGATATTGTCAGTCGTCACAATTGACTAATTTGTTGATATATTCTTCTCATTTATGACTTTTGCATTCAATCAGTCACATCAAATCCATATTTAACGAAATAAATCAATAGAGTGTGGAA
Source organism: Diorhabda sublineata (assembly GCF_026230105.1). Taxonomy (NCBI): domain Eukaryota; kingdom Metazoa; phylum Arthropoda; class Insecta; order Coleoptera; family Chrysomelidae; genus Diorhabda; species Diorhabda sublineata. Next base: position 13,104,957 of record NC_079482.1, read on the forward strand.
ATGTAAAAATAAAAATTGAGTTGATTTAATATATTATAGAATTACTAAGATATAGAAATAAGGGTACAATAAGGCTTTTGATCAACAAATTAGACAAGTTGTCAAAAAAAAATAGTTTTTTGGATCTTCTACTAAAATATATTTCAACTATATGATAGTTTATTATATAGGAATAAACTGTTAGAGCATGATTGACAAAATAGATCATAATTCAGTGAAATTCAATGAAAGATTGAGAGTTATATAGAAAAATTAGACCTCGCGTAAAAAAATTCTCTCATGAATAATTAATGGATTGATTAAGAATAATACATATTCCAGAAAATGGAGAAATACATCTTATAATCATTACCAAATCATGAATAGAGCGCATTATGTACTTGAATAAATAAGGCAATAAAAACGAAAAACGTTGACGTTAAAAATGAAAAAATATTGAAAAGTAAGCAATTGAAGAACATTTAAAAACAAAGCGTTGTTCAAGTTCTAACACTATGTAAGACTTAAAAATGACTTTTTGATTTTTGTCATTCGATAGAAAATGGAAAGATGCACCTGATACAATTGATACAAAAAGTTTGAAATTGATCTATGTTTATGAATTTTCAATAAAAAGATATATGTATTATGATCGCGCTATATACACAAGCAGAGTTTTTTTGCTTTAATGAAAATTTGCCATTTTTGACACACGCGTTAGAGACCAAAATGGAAATAAACAAATTAAATGCGAATATGCAACTGACATAAATACGTTATGAAATGAATAGTTAAATATTTTGCTTAGGATAAATTATTAGCGAAATATGGAGTAACTTGTGCATAAAATAACTAAGAGATATATGTTAGTTTTACATTTTAATGTCAGAATAATGAAATATTTATCAGCGGATATAGGCAACGCGACGATTCACTTCTATCTGTATTGTAGTGGTAAACGGGATGATTACCCCCAAGACATAAGCTTCATCCTAGAAAATTGTCTTAGATAATATGTAATCAACTCATTTCCCATTTGGGTTCAAACACCAGGAATGTCACCTGAAATGCTTAAAGTATGTGATGATATTATGTTTCTCTATATTAATTTAGGGCTTCCTGCAATGATCACCATTGCAGTGGAAGCTTCCTCATAAAGTTTTTATTCACATTAAAAACTTGTTTGAGGTCCACTATGACGGAAATTCATTTTAATTTAATAAAAGATTTATATTAAATCTGTTGGAACCCGATTCTCAAATAGAGTAAAGAAAGTTTGTTATAAATATGGAATTTTTGTTTAAATCTCTTTCACTATCGTTATTTATCATTATTGTTCATTGTTTGTGTTAATTTCAAATTATTATTAGTTTTAATATTATCTATTATTAAGAAACTTAAAAATTCTGACTTTGATCCACCACAATAGTTGAATGATGTCTCTAAATTATTTTTAAGATGTCACATTATTTTTCCATTCCATTCATATGCTCGAAATAGTCAATTTCTTTCTTCATAACCCATTGTAATGAGAGATGTGATCCAGCCTCTCTCGAAGAAATTGATGATATATGCGGATTTCGACAACAACAACCACATCCAGAAACTCTTCTTGATGAAATGCTCAATGAATATTTTATCGTCAGGATGGAATGAGAAAAAACATATTGGCAGAGCATAAAAGCAAAAGATGAATGGCGGATTGAGAGCAATAGGAAAAAGGAGAGGAATAATATAAAAAGAATAAACCTGGAGACAGACAGGAGAATGTATCGAATCGTATTTCTTTTTATTTTACCTGCTTTAATGCTGAAGTATAGAATTATTATTACCTCCAAATTCATACATATATAAATTTTTGTTGATTTAATAATAATAAATCAAATTGAAATTCACATATCCATAATGTATTAATAAATACGATGACCTTTTTATTACAAAAACATAATATCAATTTTATTTATTAGTAAATCAATATGAATCATAATTCCGGATAAATTAGTAGTTATTTGGAAGGTATCTGATAAATCTTGTTCTTTATATTTATTTCGCGAAACGTACTTAGAGAGATAGGAAGAGAGAAAGAACTTTACGAAAATATCTATAACAGCTGGATAAGAACAAGACAAAAAACAATCACGAGTAAAAACTGTATAAAAACAGTACATGGATCTATCAATTCACGCCAAAGCCACCAAAGTCTGCTTACGCATTTATCAGCAGGAATAGATAGTTTAACCTGTATTGGTAGAAATCAAGTCCCTGTCCATTAAGCCGAAAAGGTTTTCAAGTTACTACCTGAAGAGAGCCGTGTACAGGATGAGTACTTTGAAAGAAGAAATAGTCACTAGGTGTCACATATAAGCTGTATGTGGGTTACTACAGATTTATCACTTGAAACGGTGCAACAATTCCTATATTTGTAGCCTTGTATTGTCATTCAGGAGACTTACACCTTTACTTATAATACTCAGTTTATTGCGATAGATTGCGTCATATATAACCTCGTCACAGTTACAAACTAGCAAACTGCTTGATGGTCTGACTCCGCTCCAATTAATGAATCAGTGTAACACTACTAACATCCCATGACATGGTTAGCGTCAATTCTCCGGTAGTGATGTAGGGTGTTTTCATTCTGTAGGTGCTCTTTCGTCCCCTCATTCTTATGGCGTTATTCTCATTTGATAATGTGAAACCTAGTGGACACACACTTTGAAATATCGTAACACATCAGAAACGAACATTTGTACACTACCTTCAGCACAATCCTACTTATAATGAGGTCTCCCGTAGACCTGGCGGTCAATTATGTCACAAAATGAGGGAGTTCCAAACAAACTGTATATTTACGTCACTAATATTTCAGTTAAAGACCAAGAAATGGATTTCATAAAACCATACGGAAAGATCTGAGGTTATATTAACTGGAAAGTCATTTTTGAAACCAATAATAGATCAAAACAATAAAAATAGCAAGTAAATATTCTGATTGCACATCTAATGCGATTAAACTTTTTTGGATTAGAATAATATATATATATATATATATATATATATATATATATATATATATATATATATATATATATATATATATATATTATATATATATATTATATATATATATATATATATATATATATATATATATATTGTATAATATGTAGTAATACTTAATACAACCAATCCGTAGCATTTTATTGATTCACAGTTCTTGCCGAACGATTAACTATTTCTTACACGCAAATATTAGCATGGCATTCCAAATCTTCAATTTTCCGTGTCTTGAAGTATAAGAAAAGATTAATGTGTGGTGTGAAATTATAGAGAGCTCTCAATTAATATACGCGTAGTTATTTCAAGTCAAAGAAGAGCTAGTGCTGAAAATACCAATTGACAGCATGATAAACACATTCATTAGTTAAAAACAGGAAACTAACTGGATCGAATGAGACGGAGGCATACGATATATTCTAAAACTGGATTTACAAGTATTTAGAATAACTACTTTTTTGAGATTAACTTCTATGAAACTAGTAATTTGAGGAAATATAATGTCATAATCTGATTAATGTTAATGAACTTTGCGATTTAAATAGAATTGTGAGGAGTAATGATAACAGTATTCACACTGATTTGATATACTAGAGCTAATAAACAAGAGTACACAAAACTTCTTCTTTATTGAAATTCCATACAACCACTTCGATTAAAAATAACATAATCAATATACCATTTGATAATTAGAAGAATGCATGATTGTTGGATTTACATTCATAAAATTCACTTCTTCTTGTACTTCCTAAATGATTAAACCGAAATACATGAGAACAGGGTAAAAGCAATTCACTTTATAAAAAGAGGATTCCTTTTTATTTAATATGTTCGATTTTTTTGCATTGTTTTTTATATTAGATGATATGTAATAATTACACTCCAGGTCTAGATTTTTTAAGACTAGCTGTTCGGCGCAACTTCTTCTGTTTTATATGAAACGAAGATAGATAAATGGAGAGTTATAAAGAAAGAGAGAGAAAGTTGGAAATTCGTAAGTCGCTATAACAGAAATGTAAATTATCGGAAACATCTCTGGTCATATGATTGAACAAAATTTGATAATACTAATGAGTACCTACTTCACAACATAAAATGTAGAAATATAGTATATGTAGATATTTAATATTGTAATGTTTTTCCCATTTATCTATACTATTTGTATCGGTGCGGTCTCATTGTCGTTCACTCACTTAGTTTACTTAAACATTAACACTAGACTTAACTAACTTATATAATTTAACTAACTTATATAATTTATCCAAATTCAACGGTTTATTTTCTATTTCACTCCGTGACTATTTATTATTAACTAACTAAACTCAGCTTTACATGTTCGATTTAAATCCCAACATGAATTTCTCGAAAATTCTAGCAAATAAACAAACAAAACAAATGAATAAAAAGACCTTTCTGGAAATTAGTTCAAAAGAAGCAATGTAAACAAATCGCCTACTCTGATAAAAACATCAAACGGGCCGCGACTTCGCCAAATCTTAGAACAAGGCAAGACCGTCTTCATGTCTTCATCCTGTATCTATGTTGATCAGTAAATAAGTACATATCTATTTACTTAGTTGAGAAATAATTGAAAAAAAATGATTTAGAAATCAACAAAATAATACATATTTATTTTAAAAGGATCACCTAATGACATATCTCAAAAAATACCTACCAAAAAGAGTCTAATGAGATTTTGAAATGAATATATGCGGACGCTACAATTCAATGAACCACTACCAATTTCTGTTGGTTAGTTTGGAATACTCAATATAAACAAGTCCTTTTGAAATTTGGAATTCGAAAGATGTTTTTTTAGTTCAGAAAGCCATAGATAAAAAATGAGTCAATTACCAATACATTTGTTATTTTTTCACAAAATCACAATTCAGGTTGAAGCATACCTGATACAGAAAGACGAGTTTTCTCATATCTCATGCAATCAACTGCCCCCAGTGAGCTTGGTTGGTTCCTTACAGGGTTTTGAAGCTCCTCGTCGGCAGCGAAGCGGTGTTCCCTTAATAGAGCATTAAATTCTTGAAAAAGTTATCCATCGTAGATCAGGAATGTGAGGTGGGTGATCATAAACCTCTTTACTTTTGAACTATTGAAAAAGTTATTTCGTTATAATCGCATTATGCGGTTATGCATTGTGTAGATCAAAACCACACAAAATGAGTAGAGGCACTTCATTCCTTTTATATCGCTCTCTGGAAGCAACGTAGGATCTCACAGTAGACTTGTTCCATATCATTGATAAAAAGGACGCCTCAGTTTCTTTCCAAAATACCGTAGTCATTATTTTCATAGCGCGAACTTTTTAATGGATATAAGTCCAAAAACTTTTCTAAACATCCACTCGGGAGGTCGCAGCTGCACTCAAAATCAGTACTTCTATACTCCTACCTTTGGGTGGATCAGTTCTTATAAAACTAAGTATTTACCTTAATTTATTACTATAGAATTTGTAGTTTGTTGGTCAGTACTACCCGGTTTACAGTCTATATAGAGTTGTTGATAATACTTGGAGAGTAGTTATTTAAGAATAACCATAGATTGAAGTTAAGTAATGTAACATTTAAATTGAGGCTCAAAACAACGATAATATTCTAAATTTTATTAATAATTTATTTATTGGTAATAGGAACTTACCGATGTTTCTATGTGGCCTTATTGGTATATTAGTCAATTTTAAATCCTCTTATTAGAGTTTATTTCCAAAGATTCTGAATATAATTTAAAAGAAACTAATAGTTATATTTTTTTTTGGTTGGTTTCAAATCACCCGAAGAAAAGAACATAAAAAAGTTTTAAATGATAGAAGGTAAAGTTCAACACTTAAAGAAGATTTCTATGGCACAGACTATATTAAGTTGATAGGATGATTAAACACACACTTATTAGTTCATTTGATTGTCATTAGTGTTTAATCATTTAACCTAGAATGGTAAACAAAGGATGAGTAGTTAATAAAATTATTTTAATCAACAGTTGATCCTGTTTATTTGAAGGTTTAAAGGTAAGCTCTAAGGTTAATAGTACATTTTACAGAAACCGTATACTTTCTTAAACACAAAATAAATTAAACTCGTAACATACTTTCTACATGAATTCCCGAAGATGTTTCACGTTGCTGATCAGAAACGCTGGAGTTGATTCCACAATTTCATCAGATATTTCAATTTGTTTGAAAGAAAATGGATAATATAATATTTCATTAGAAATCTCGATTCACATTTAGAGTTGTACTAAAATGTTGCTTGTATTTTTTGTATCAAATTAGTGTTTAAATGGTACATTCGAGAGAATTTTCAGTCTCGACCTGCGGTCTCGGCGTGCCGTTAAAAAACACTCATTCTACGCACCTTAGTCTGAAAGCAAAGGAAATTACTTATTCGATTATTTTATATGCAGATGTTTATATTGGAGCGACGCGTTGAGACATGCATGGTAGCCGAGCAACGATAAGAGCGGTGCTAATTGTTTAGTCTATTTTCTTTTATATAAAGTGTGGTCGGCATTAATATCGATAGCTTAGTCAGTGAAATATTCATTAGAGGCCCTTTGTGGGACCAAAAAAAAAACAACCACTATAGGTTTGTTCTTCGGATGGAATTGGTCTACTATGACAATTTCTCTATCCTTTTTTAACTCTATCATAGATTTGTGAATGTATGAATGTATGTAGCTAAAGGTTTCTAATTACATCCTCATTTATTTCATAAACTTGTTTCCTTAATTGTGTATAAAGATGATGATATCCATAACATGTACCTTCTTGAATTTATAGGATGTGCAGAAAAATGCGTTTTTTTCTGTTGTCTTAACAATATAATAATCAAATTCATTAGAATCTAAAAATTTTTCTTCTTTAGCATTACTGATTTTAAAAATATTTTCAATCGATTAGTTTGATCAATGTCTGAATGGCTTAGAAGCAGAGATCGTCGCTATTATTAAAATATCACTATAAACGGCATAGGCATAAATACATAGTGACGAATTTTGCGCAGCTTTTGTCGCTTCTCTCATCACTGCTCTAATCGTTTATCGCAGTTCCAAGATAAACGCACACTAATAAAAAATAACTATTTTACACACAATTAATTTCAGTCATGGAAAAAGGTTACTTTACGTTTGGGTAAATCAAATATCAGCATAAGTTTTCATGCCGGGATTTAATTAATTTTATTGTGTTATTGAGGATGGTTTACAAGTGTAGTATACAAGTGTTCTTCAGCCCACCAGTATGACAACATATCAATGAAAATAAAAACATGGTCTCATTCTGAAAAACGCGTATCAGACAGAGTAGTTAATGTTTCGTGGTTGTATATCAGATACTGAATTTTGAATAGTATAATATATTAATAATGAATTAGTCATAACTGCAAACCTTTTTTATTAATCTTCTTTTCTATAACAATAATCTAAAGGGGTGGATGATTATTGATAAATAACTTACACTTTCTGCATTTTCTTGAATTATTTCAATAATTTGTCAAATTTGTACTCAATTTTCATTTAAGCAATAATCGGAAACCGAACATTTATATTAGATTTAATAAAATTTCATTTGCATGAATTAGCAAACTTTTTATAGAAACCTTGTGTGATGGTAGAGAAACCAAGTAGTTGTATACTAGTCCAATAGTTTTATTCTCACACCTATCTTTACAATTTATAACATTATTCAAATTAGTTTTAAACCCAGTATGTAAATCATTTGAGGATATTATATATGTATAGCGCATTAAAGAATTAAAAAAAATATTGATATTGATTTATCACCGAGATAGACCAGGTTATTCACTTTAAAATATTTTATGACGACATTATAGAATCTAGTGTGAATTAGCTGCCCTCTTTTATATTATACGAGGTAATTCAATAAATTATATTTGGAATTTCATACTTATTGAATATTATAGTCAGTCGGATGGGTGTATATTTTGATGAACTGAATACTGGAATACAGCAAGAATTCTGTGTTAGTGTTTTTGCACTAGTATGTTGAAATGTTCTAATATATTTACATAAATGAGTCTATTGGCAACATGCGCGTGTCCTTCTTATGAAAATAAGATATGAGTTAATTTGACCTATATATAATATTATTTTTGAAATAAATATTAAAAGATTCACACACATACTCTATAGTTGTGAGTAGGTATTTAACGTTCATTTTGTGAACCAAATTTTCTTATTAGAAATTTGGAGATGACTCTCTAATATAATTGACTAACTAGTACCATCATAGATTTGTAAGTTTCTAGGTACATTAACAACACAACAATGAACAGAGCCTTTGGAAGTCATGTTTATGATGAATAATTTCCTTTATTAATAGTTTTTACCATCAATTCAAAATATTGTACGCATTCTTAAAATCGAAAAATTCAAGACAAATCAATTGAATAACTTATCATCCCTTAATTCTTTTTCGGTTTTAAAATTTATAACAAGTAATTCTATAGTTTCCTCTACCGTTCATCAAATTTTCACATCATTTAATTACGGGTTCTATAGCTATTTCAGCCGAATAAGCTTGATCGAATTCAATTCGGAGTGACATGCTGGAATTCCACGTTTCTTAGCAATTTCATTTGCATAAATACAAATCACGAAATCATAAGTTCCTCTTAATACTTCAACGTGTAGTGCTTACACTGGCAAACTATAAAACTTCCTTAAGGCATCCCACCCCCCAAAAAAAATATATCGTTATATGTATTGTTTATCTTCCGTTCACTCAGTCAATTAAAACAATTGTCTCCGACTACATAATAGTTCAAAACATAAGTAAATCTATCAAACGATCTTTACAGTGTCTCTCTCTGGCTTTTGTCGCACACTGAAATCAAAAAAAAAAAAGAAATTAGAGCCCACGACACCAAAAATCCTCTAACAACTGTTTAGAAATCCTAGTCCAGCCCGCGAATGATCTCATCCTGGACTCCGATCTATGGAGCTACACTACATAAATTCATCTACTTCTCACTTATCAAAATTCCACTATACCATGTACTTCAAATTTGTGGCCAGTGAAATGTGACTTTCTTGGTACATTGCATCATTTACAAAACTCATTTCGATTTCACTTCGAATTATATCACAACAATCCAACAATATCAAGACTTCGTTTATCTATTCAAAATTGAAATTAATAAGCTAGACAGTTCAACTCAATTAAAACAGAAATGTTAGAAACTGTGATAAAATATTTATAAAGGCAAAAAAGACGTGAGCAGCAGATCTCCATCACGAAAGTCGTATTTTTCGTCGAATGAAGAATTTAACTAATACACAAACAAATCTTTCCATAAAATGAATTTCTTGGAAATGATATCAATTCTAATTCTTATTTCTTTATATGGAAAATTTGCTATTCCTCAATAACTTTTCATTTCACTAGTTAACTCTCTCACTCTCGAATGAAAATTCATAATTTCAATAGACCCGGTGGTCTCGAACCATCTTGTTCAATTCCAATTGACAACAAAGAAAAAATTGTCATAATGACAAAAAATTTCGAAAATGGGAAGTAAAAAAAATCACCCTAGCAACGATCATACTCGTATTATTCATTAAATAGGAGGCGGTCCAGTTCAACAATTACAACGATCAAAATGATTTCTGGCGTTTTGTGCTGGAAGAACTGAAGAAGAAAACTTTGAACTTGAGAAAGACAATTCTAATTAAACTTTTTCTGACCAAAAAATAAGAAAATATAACAAAAATGACCATAAAATGGAGAGGGGTGGAGATGGAAAGTTTCGACCTTAGACAGGAAATCATCTCGCAACTAATTGAACCTACATGTGAAATTTCATTTTTCAGTCGCTTTTCGTTTGACCTGCAGAGGTGAGCAAAGGTCAAAAACCACTTTTTTGCACTGCGACCCCTCGAAATATTCATTTGTTTTCAACAGATATATATATATATATATATATATATATATAGAAAAATGATGTCCCCCCATTTTTCTTCTAGTCATACCTACCGTAATAGCCTAATTGTTCCTTGAAAAATTCGACTAAAAAACAAAATAAAGACATTTTAGAGTACACTATTCAACAATTGCTTAGAATTGAACTCATTTATAGTATCAGTTTTAACTAAGTGAATTCACCATTCGAATAAAAAGGTAACTATTTTATTTTCAAATTTTTCTCTATTTCTAAAATCAAATAAACAAGTGAATATTGGTGAGTATGGTGAGATTTCATTTTCATGCGCGTATGTTACGCTAAGGGATTGAAGAAAAAAATTTCACTTCATTGGTAACAAATACGCCTAAGATAGAATCAACTCATGGGATCAAATCCTTTTTAACACGCTTATATTAGCTTCACCTGTATGTGGGTTTATTGGTTTGCGAGCTTGTTTGTTTGTATCTCTCCTTTGTGGCTTATTACTGTTAGTATATCCCACCACTTCAATTGCGTTCGTTAGCTGAGTGGGCTAAGGCCTCAGCCTCCGGATTCGCCGATCAAGGTTTCAAATCCCGTTCACGCTGTAGAAATAATAGTTTTTTTTGACAAATTTTTTTAGAAATTTTCACTATAATATTTCTCTCAACAGCAAATCAAATTTTACAGCTCTCTGCCCTCTGCTGGAGATTTAGTATACTACCTGCATCAGTATTATTGTAGAATTTTATTATGTTGTTCGAGAAGGATTTTACATCCTTTGAAGATTTACAATATTAATGACTAGAATAGAAAAATTTAATTTTTGTCTATAAGTTGAACAAAATCGTGGAAAATAAATATACTTGAGTATATTTCAGACAATTATTATAAAATATATTAAATAAATATTTTACGGAGATCAAATGATTTTTATCACTATTATTAGTTTTTATGAAAATGCTATGGATTTTTCCATAATTATAATTCAAATAACTGAGATGGACTGAGATCGTAAAAAATCAAACGCTCTCATTCGTTTCCCTAGTATCTCGTGTAGCCATGCTGTAAATGTGCAAATTAAGTTTTATTGATATGTTTCTCTCCTGTCCAATGCACAGCAGTAAATCAGGACGTTAAACTTCATTAGAACAAGTTTGCTTTAATTAATAACGTTCATAAATGCATATATTATATACCGGTTGTTTTAAAAAAATATCATTTCCAGATGCTGGTTTTAAAGTCACTACATATACATATTTTATGAGGAATTCAATGGAATTGTAACAGTTTTGATTGCAAATGAACATGCCAACTCATATCAGTAGATTTGAATAATAGTGCTAACAATGTTCTAGCCAACCAAAACAAAAACAAAAATCACGAAAATAAACTTAAGCAATAATTATCAAAAATTAACTTGTATATATATATATACATATATATATATATATATATATATATATATATATATATATATATATATATATATATATATATATATATATATATATATACAATATATATACAATATTGTTCATTTTATTGAGAATTGTAGCCGCTCAAAATTGAGCTCTTTTGACCTTTTATTTTTGTGGGTGATCATTTTACCCTATTTAATTACAGTTTGTCACATATTTTTGCAGCTTCGACTATTGTTCTCCAGTTTTCTCTGTCCTGCATCTATTCCCATCTATTTTTTGGTCTACCAGGCAATCTTTTCTCGCTCGGTCTCCATTCTGTGATATTCCTTTGTGCCCTGCCGTTTTTCCATTTTTTTAATGTGCCCATACCATTGTACCAATATATTGCTGTAATTGTATTTACTATATCCTCATTTTCTAATATATTCTTAATTTCATAGTTCAATAGTCTTCTATAGTCATTATTTCCAACTTTTACTAGTCCATCAACTTTCTTTTAACATCATATAAAATATCTGTTTTTAATCATATGTATTATTATCATTTCGGCGTAAACGGAGTTCATTATATCTCCAGAAAAAGATTCCACAACATTCTAAATTCTATTTTAATATCGCCTCTATTACAAAACTTTTACCATCAAACATTTATAAAAATTATTGATGTCCATATCATAGAGACTCTAAACTTAATCTAGAGATATATAAGGTATGAACTATGAAAATTTATACGTAAAATATTATGATATACTAGAATGTAGTATCATAATGAAATAAGTTGATCACTTAGTTAGGTTATATTTCTTTTACTATGTAACTGAAAAACATTTTTGCTTGTGTCGAACTTCTGCTGGGTTAGCTATAAAAGGAGAAGCGGATTTGACAAAAGGGAATGAAAGACACTCTCAAAATTTTAGTGTGAAGTTTCAAACACCTTGGTTTTTGTCAATAAACTGAGCTCAAAACACTCGGAGTATTTTATAATTCAATATGGTATATTACATTCATAAGAAAAAAATATGTTAATCTTCATAATGCCCGCCATCAAAGTGACTACAATTTCCATATTTGGTTTAAATATACTGGATGTGATATATATTGGAATTTAACATGGTATGGGAACTCTTATTCGTAATAAGATTTTTCACTTGTTATGGAAATTTTTGACAATATTGCAATGAACTTTGTATACAGGGTGTTTCAGACAAAGGTAATCAATCCCGTCTCTAGGATAGATAGAAAACTGAAAAATATTAGGGGTTTACAGAGTCAAAAATTTTCATAACGCCATCCGTACTCAAGATAAAGGGCGTTCGAGAACACAATATAGAGTTTTATCAGGAGACCTGTTTGGTATAAAATCAAATGATGTTTAAGTTCACTTGAAATTATGCTTGATAAATCTAATATTGAAAAAATTATGTTAAATACTAATTGGTACGAATCGTGTATCTAGCGTTATCTATGGGAGTCAGACATGAAAACAAATTCATTGGATGTATCAGCTTCCAAAACATATTCGTATTAAATTTCAATACAATGTTGCCAGGGGTCCTAGAGATGATATCACCTTTTTTGAAACACCCTGTATATGGTTATGCTATGTTAGCGGAGTTATCAAATTCAACATAAATTTCACATAATCATTGAATAGAATATTTGATTTGAGAAATTCCTAATTACCCAATATAAACAAGTGATATAGTATTGGTTTGTTGTCATCGACACCTGACGTTTTTGTAGAAATTGATGATTTTTATCCATTTACCCATTTTACCCCATGTTTGTAGTGAGAACTGTTAATTAAATTCACAGCGATGTGCTTGGTAAATTTTCCAACATAATTGACAAATTGAGGAGAAGTTTATTACTTATTTGAAAAAAATGAATGTAATGATCTCTTAGTATGCCGCAACAATACTAGCATTTTCTGTAAAATGGATGAAAATAATTAATTATACACACATACGTTACACACATATTCAACATTATATCGAGATGTTGATGACTAGTATTGTAGAATTTAATTTGTAATTTGACACATCATTATTTATCATTAAGTCTTTATAATATACTTAAAATCCCTGAAATTAGTCAAATTTGCTCAAAACACATAAAACAGAAGTGATTGTAAAAGAATTGAACAAAGTGAAAAACTAATTTATTACTTTTAATTTGTTCAAAATAGATTCAGATCAATTTTTTTATTCTCAGGTGGTGTATATAAAATATAAAAATGTGTTATATGATGTGATGAAACTCTACTTTGTGAAACAAAACTAAGAATCTAACGCACACTACGTCAATTCCGAAAGATTGTTCGACGAGCGCATAAGAAAATTTAATCTGCCGAAGTCCTAGAGATGGGCAAACATACGAACTTTTGAATAATTATTATCACTAAGACAAAAAGAAAAACCATCAGCATTTTTGGTTAGGTTAGGTTAGGTTCTTCTTTTATTTACGGTAATGAACATTTCAAGCTAAATACAGGGATTGAAGATATCGTCTTTTCACCTGCAAATGTGCGCTCGATGCACCCTAATATAAAATCTATGCACTCGATGCACGCGTTCCTATTTTTGTATCTCCAAAACAAGGAGAGCTATAAATTATATTTTATAAACAGATTGCAAATACTGCGATAATTTTAGTTCTCAAAGTAAATTATGGCCAAATCAAAGGAATATCATAGTATATTTTATAGAGTTCGACTTAAATGACGATTTCCTCTACTTAAGCCGTGCTGTGTCGGGTAAAGCAAGGTAATATTGATAATCATCTAGGCGAGAAGAGAATTATGAATTTGATTATGTTGTAGTTCATCTCAGCTTGTGATTAGAATAAGTACGGACGAAGTTTGAATTTCTAAAACACTGAGAAACATTCCGAGTTCACTAACATTTTATAAGAACTTACAATCACATTGTCCATTGCCCATTACGGTAACTAAGTTATCGTCTCTAGAGCCCCCTTTTTAATTACTTTCAGATCTAAAGAGGAAAAGAAATAGAAACGTATGAATAAAATACATAAATAAGCAGCAAACATAAATATTGATATATATTTGAAGCAACAGTTCCTAATTGATATTTATAAATAAATTTGAAGAATTAATAGAAAAAGCCCAGAACGTGAGTAAAAAAATATTTAGTCATAGCAAAATGTTTTATACATTCTAAACTTGAAAAAAGCTCAAACTAGGTAAGTGAGACTCTACTAGTACATACAAGTAATCAGAAATCTAGAAATGAAAAGTCGATGGACTAATTAAATTATTAAAGCAGCTGTTTTAAGATAAATGGATATTTTAACAATAATGGACAATATAAGATGAACAAAAAAAAGAAAACTTCTGGTTTATCCTCATTGAAGCTACATTTTTTCGGATAAAGCATTGGCAAACACTCGTTATCATTTGAATTTAAAGTTTCCGAGTTGTTTTTTTTTTTTTTAATATATTATTATTCAGATTATTCAGAAGTGAGTACGCATAATATATCTATTAATTTCTTCAAAAAAGTGAAAATTTGTATACGGACTACGAACAAATTTATAGGAGGTCCGTTTTTTTTTTAACCTAAGAAGGTTTTTTGAACTAAGAGGTTATACATAAAAGACAAGTTCATATAAAACAATAATTTTATTTCCAAAAGATTGGTATACTTACAGTTACTTTTAGATATAATCACCGAAGAGACTGAGACATTTGTCATATCTGTGGAAAAGCTTTTCAATACACTCTTGAAAGAAAGTTTCCGCCAATGAATTCAAGTAGAGTACAAAACAGACCCAAAAACTTTTGGAAATTCCGAAGACAAAGCAGTAATGGTGAATCTAAGGTTTTCTTTAACCATTCTATCAACTCATTGAACTCATCTCATCTGAAACGGTCATCTTTAACCTTTCGACACCATTCAGGCACAACACCATCACTCATGAATCTTTCCTCATACAGACGACTCATTCTCCGAAGAATTTCTGCAGCACTATTGTCTTCAAGCTGTAGAAAACGAATCACACTCCGCTTCGTAGTCGCCTACAGCGCATGCCTGCTTTTTTCTGCTCGCGTAACGCCTGCACGGAGCGATCGAAGGTTAAAAAAACAGCCCTCGTAGTTGATAGATTTTATATCCAATAATTTTGTTTCATTTCTATATTTCTGTATATGTACATTTTGAAAATAGTGTAATAATTTTTGCTATTTATTATTAACCATTATTTTCCAGATATATATCTATATATATATATATATATATATATATATATATATATATATATATATATATATATATATATATGCTACAATGACTTTTTGTATATCACAGACAAAATTGATATTATGATACTATCCTATGTTTTCGCTTTCATTGAAGTGACCACTAGAGCTGAGGTCAAAGATACGATATTGTAAAATATTTGATTTTCATATGCACTTATACCATCACTTCTCAATCTTTGAATTAAATTACTACAAAATTCTTATAAGCCTTCACATAATATCACTTCCCTCAATATTTGTAACAAACAATCAATTAGGTTTCGGATCAATATTGAATACAAACTTCGTTGAACACTGTATTATAAGACCTTATAATTTCTGTTGTAATGTTTTAATTTTGGTCACCTGTTAATAATGTATAAAAATCAGAGATCAAGGTCTTCATTTCAAATTTGACGAAAAAAAGCAGGCAAGGTTAACCTCAGCATCGGTATGAGATCCATATCAAATTACTAATAAATTTCTATGTCGAAACGGTTCACTTCAAGCGTAGATTCGATCATAATTTTATATCGTGAAATGAATTACTAATTAATTGTTGTTTATAATATTTTTAAATCATACCAATAAGCAAGGTTAGCGTATTGGTATTGGTGTAGGTGTAGTAGGATTATTTGATGGTTTCATGTAGACGTATGTAGATGTATCCCACATTTAACAATTCCTTCATAAATAAGCAAATATCTCTATTTGACTTCAATTTACTCTAAATAATTGTAAAATTAGCTATTCTGTATCGATCAATTCTTAGTGTTACGTAACTGTATAAAAAGTGATAATCATCTACCATAAATAGCGAATTGACAGAGAAAAATAATTCATTCATCAGCATAAAAAATGAATTATTATGTCAAAATCATATACTCATGGAAACCTCGATACCTCCTTTCTCTCAAAGCTTTAGTTTTGAAAGTTTGATAATGGCGCTGCTTTATTTTTCTCGGATAACATTTTCGACTAAACTTCATCATATAAATACGGGAAATAAGGAAGAGTGGAGTAGAAGTGAAGTATTCAAGCCGTCGCAAAGAACGAAATCTCGAAACGCTGATGGGTAACAGAATATGAATTCGGTAATTTTGTGGGTTAGTTAAGTTTATTAATAAATTCATTACAAGAAAATATATTGTTTGTTTGAAATTTATTATATACGTTAGAGTCACAGGAGACAGACTATGCTTATATATTTTGTTTATATTCGCAACATTCAAAAAAATCATTTGTTCCAGAAGTTTGTGGAATGGAAATAGTTCTATCAGCTTGTTCAAAGATGTATTTGTAGACCTAGGAAAGTTCTAATGAGCATTATCGATTTTTAATTTCATTAATTGACTTATTTGGAAAATTTTATTAAATAGATAATATTCTGGTCCAACAAATATATCTTCATTCCAAGTTTTTAATATAAATGGACAAAATACAGATAATTGGAAGTCAATATATCAAATTAATGATTCCTGAACAATGATTCTTCTGTATTATCTTCGAACACTCTTTTTTCCTTAACATAGTTTGCTCTATACCTTTTTATCGTTTATGTGTAGGTCTTCATCTCTTCCTTTCATTTGTTGGATATCTATCAGTGGGTGAGTTCGTAACATTATATAAAAACACAAAATATAGTTAGAACAGAATGGTTCGGCTAATTATTGAAATGATGAAAACAGTTTTCTTCAACGAAATTCCAATGATTATTTCTTCACATTAGCATATTGGATGTCTACTTCTCAGCTCAAATTTTTTTTCAATTAACAGAGGAAACTGTTTAACTTAAACTAGCTTTAGGGATAAATTCTTAAAGCTTATAAGTGCCAAACAAATTTTTTGATGAGCCACTATAAATATATTGGATAACGACAGTGAATCATTTTTTCCCGGTTCTGATTTTATACTTGGGTAGTTCGAGCAATTTGGATTCAAATACTTAAGTTAAATTCTGCGAATAAATTATTCTAACTCGATTAAAAAAATAAACTGGCGCTCTAATAATGTTGAATTACAGTTTATGTCAAAGTCGCTCTGTTAACACTTCCAATGATTTCAAATTTCTTGGAAAATGGATCCTTTAGAATAATTCAGGGTTACCTTCTCAACTGCTGTTACTATTTTTATTCCATCTTCTGGCGACGACTAACAAGAATGCGTTTAACTAAATAGATGCAGAAAATGTGACTGTAAGACTGTGTATTAACGTAGACAAATAGATAATATTTCTGAATTTGGATTTCGATTATTATATTATATAATAAAACAAAGAAGCTATAATAAAAATATTACTAGAAATAGATATTATTTATGATTTTTTAGTGCATAAACTATAACATCACGTGCTCGATTCTCTCAATTTTAATTATAGCTATTGCATTTGTTCTGGATTTCCATTTTTAGTTTGAGTGTGATTGGTTTGGTATGATTTGAATGTCTACAATTTTCAATTTCACCGTTGCTTTTACAATCAACCTACTTTTAAATATGTTTTACTTTTCTAATTCAATATATCTTTATACTAGAACATAATCTTGCGCGATTTTTAAAAATACGTACTCAATATACGGTTGTCCCGTTAAGTGTCGACACCAGTTTGTAAAGCAAACTATGTGTTCTTAGTAAACGGAGTATTTTTTCTCACTTTTGGCTGAAGAATATTTTTTACTTTCACTGCTAGATTGTGCTTTGAAAGCAGATATTTAAGGGTCTCATTTCTTGATTCTCGGTTTTTGTAGTTTGTATTCGTAACATTCCACATAAAATGAGACGCAAAGTATTATTTGATGAATTTCTTACTCGACCACATATTTTCGAAAGAACTATTGAACTCTAGAAAATAACAGTGAAAATCTGAAATAAGCCTCTCGATAGTTAGATTCAGACTGAGATGGATCTCTTCTCGGAGCGGTGAGTGACATCCACAAAATAAATCTATTTCATTATACACTGAAACAGAATATTCAATATATGATAAATATATACGGGGTGTGTCTAAAATGTTCGGTTAATGGTCCAATATCTCAACGGAAACATTGCTATGCGCACAGGTTTGCACATGACGATCCAGAGGTACCTAGAAGGAAGCCTCGTGTTTGTCAGAGGAAAACTCGCTATGGGCAATTCGTTCCTGTTGGTCAAACTGTGAAAAGTGCAATATATGTGTTTAGAAAGGGTTATTATGACGCACACAGCATCTTCAGACATAATTTGCACACTATGCAATCCTGCAATTCGTCTGTGCTCAGCATGGCGTAACTGTTCTCCATCATACACCAGAGAGGTTATTTATTTGTATTGTTCTGCTTCTTTTCTAATATTATTTAACAAACTTTTAATACACACCTTGCATTGAAACAAATTGTAATTTATATTTATGTGGTTGTTAATAGGTTATTTCTCAATCATGCTTCATAAATAATGTTTCTCTTTCTTTTGGGAATCATATTTGATATTGACACCTGCAATATTAGAATCAGTATTGTTTATAAATGACCTGCTTGTTATATGATCCATCATATTGCCTTCAAGAAAACAGCAAATTTTTTTTCTAAAGCAATTTGTAATCTGATTATCATAGCCCACCTCATTCCGTACCTGCATATTAGAGGGCCGCTGGGGTTCAAGAGGGGCAGTAGCTATAGCCAGGCACGCGCCCGGAGGCCCCGGTAATAACAGGCCCAGCACTGTGCCGCCGATATGCCCCGTTTGCCTTAGGCTACTACCGCACCAATGTTTCTTACTACGCCCAGAACTCGCGTGCGTCTGCACGAAAGACTCCTTTCCGTTTACAAGTCTTCTTGATGGAGTAGTAGCTACTAAGTATACTGAGAAACAAGCAGACATTAATATAGCTATTATTGTTTTTCATTCATAGTTTATTATAACTATAAGGAAATAGAAAATTTCTAGACGCCGTTTTAGATTAGATTGAGTTTCAATCAATTATACATGTCCCCAAAGTAGTAACCCAATATTCGTAAATAGATAAAATTTCTCTGTGATCCGTTCAATATCATATTTCATATCCAGAAAAGCACAATTTTATTTGAAAACATAACAGAAATATCATTTGACAAATTGCGATAATTGTTGATACATTTGAAATAACATTTTAACAGAATATTTCAAATTAATACTAATACTTGAGAAGGACTATTCACATACTAGTTTCAATAATTATTGAACTATTATAATAGTTAATGTTATTATAGGAAAGGATAGTAATAGCAATACATACTTCAGAGGAAATATAAAAAAATATATAAAATTGTCGAAAATACCTTTGATATTAGTATTTGCTCACAGATGAATATTTACGACTACACAACATTCCAAACATTTATTCTTTGTACTTTTGCTAAAGTCTATTCCGAGGTGTCTTCTACCTCTTGTGTTATTATTAATGTTGGAGGAAATGTTACTTTTGTGTTAATATTTTTCATAATATGAGGGGAACTTTGCCTTCTGTTTAGCCCTGATTCTAGGACTACTTGATATTATTCGAAGACTCACTGTCTGATATATTATTTTCTCTTTCTCAGTACAGTAACGAAAATTATATTAATTTTTGGATCGTTTCATTCAAGTAGTCTTTTAGTCCACAAAAACAAAGCAAAAGTAGCATTAACATTTTCGACAATTGGACAAAAATTTTTCTATACGGCTTTCGACAGTAATAAAATTCCATTGTTTTCAATTTTTCTATGGCCTATAATTTATGTCACAGCGCAGTGTTTTAATGAAAGAGTTTTCCCTTGCTATTGATTTTATTCGCGATACAAAACTTGGAATAACGTTCATATTTCACTCTTCGCAGTGTATCTACCAACCTACACAACATTGGCCTTAACGCCAACGGAGGTCGCATACTTTAATAATTGCTCCAGAGAGGATGAACAATTATCTTCTTCTGATATATAGGTAAGATTTTTAT
This sequence comes from Diorhabda sublineata, assembly GCF_026230105.1. NCBI lineage: Eukaryota > Metazoa > Arthropoda > Insecta > Coleoptera > Chrysomelidae > Diorhabda > Diorhabda sublineata. The sequence goes on from NC_079482.1 coordinate 13,125,530, forward strand.
AAGCACCAATTTCTCTGTAAAATATTTTGCACAGAAAATTTTTCAATTAAAAAAAATAATGACTAAGCCCTTTCTCACATTTGTCTGGGATTTAATTTCAAAAACTACTTAAGCACATAAAATTTGAATTAAATATCAATACATTTTGATAAAAACTGAAAGAAATCAAAAGTCAAATTCTTATGTCTTTCATTATTATAAAAAAAACTAATTTGAAAAACAGAAGAGACCTAAAATCAAGACGATTTAGAAACATAAACGTATTAAAAGGTCTTAGAAATAAGAAATTAAAGAAATATATAAAAACGAAGTCTTTGTTAAGTTTGTGATTATTGTGGGATAATGGCAATGAAATACCATGGTCTATTACATTTATTTCTATCATAGAAATCGAAATCAATTAATCGAAAATAGTGGTCTCTTTATTTTTATGTCCACTTCACCATCATTCTCGTCTCAACTTACTGTCTAGCCCTCCACATATTTCCAAGCCACCTTACTCTTGCTTCTTTATTATCTTTATCAAATTCTCTCGTCCTTTTATTCATTTATTTGCTCTTCTTCTGTGTACGTCATTTTTTCGGTCCTAAAGTAATTCGCATAATTGTTGTCATTTATATTTCTTTACTTTTCATCTGTTTGTGTATTTTTTCTAACTACTTTTGTTATATCTTTGTCCTTCATTACTGTTACACCTAGGTACTTACATTTCTCCAGTACATCTTCAAACTTTGTCTCTTCTTTTTCTCTCTTTTTGTTATATTAGATATGCTTTGACTTCTCTGCATCAATTTTTACATCTATTTATTTGCTTTGGTACAATAGCTATACTCGTATAGTCCGCGTATGCTATAACTTTATCCTCACTTTTTTTATTATCTTCTCTTTACTGATATCTCTTGTTACATAGTCGAGGGTTGAAAAAAAATAACATTGCTGATAGTGTATCTTCTTACCCTTTATTTGTTATATGTTTTTCTCTGTTACTATTTTGTATTCTTGCACAAAGTTTTCCATGATCACTTCTATCAGTCTCATTAACTTGGGGATTCTTATATATTTCAAAGCTTCTGTAAGCACTTTCCACATATTCTTACTCTCAAATTAACGTTGGTAATATGCCAGATCTCTTATTTGCCAAAATTAGGAGGTTCTCAAGTTCTAGATATTAGTTTGGTAAAGCCGAAACGATACTAGTTCAATTCAATACAATTTCACACTTTTTTAAACTCTTAAAAAATTAGTACACACTTTTTGTATTGTGTACTTTTGTTTTGGCAATACAAATGTTATTAAAAAGTGATCTTTGAAAATAGAAATCAATATATGAATCATCATTTGGAAAGAACCAAACCCTAAGATGTTTTAAAGGAAAGAGAAATTGTCTCTAATTGAATCATTAAATGCAAATCTACAATAGCTGAATTGTGGAACAATGCTTCGGCTATATTGAATGGGCGGGTAAAAAATGTGTTCAACAAACAATTATTGTTATATTTATTGTAATGTTTTAATGCGACAAGTTCGATTTATATTATACACTCACATGCATGTTGCTCTAGCACGATATACAAATAGAATTTCATGCATTATGTGGTTCTCAAACAATGATTAATATACAGAGTCATACAGTCGATATCTAAACAAGTACTAAGTTTTTAGTTTATTTTATTAATCGAAATATGTAGGAAGAATCATCAGAAGTCTGTAGCATTGAAACACCATATTAAAAATCAGATAATAAGATTATTTTATGTATTTCCTTTCAAAACAAGTTTTCGGGTAAAATGGTTATGAATATCGAATTTCAGTATTATCATCAATTTCCCTAGCCATTTATAATAAAAAATCGATTTATTCAAATAATGTTCTTCCACGTTACATAGATTGATTATTTCAATAACCATTCACTGTTAATATTCGCTGATTCGCCCCTAAACTCCGTACATTCCAAATATCTTGCTTCAAGAGATTTATTTTCAGGAATATTTAATTTTATCAAATGAGATATTGCTTGATATTTTGACATTAAAATATTTAAATGCACGAATTGTACTGCTAAAGTATTTAATCCTTCTGAAATTTAATATTATTTGTACTATATATCTTATCTAGGATTTGTTTCTGATTTTCAGATCTCACCTTTAAGCCAAGTAAGTGATAATTAACGTATCAATATAAACAAGGATTAACATTTAGTAATGAAAATTTTTAGATTATTTTCCTTGTTTAAATGTTAGCGTTATTAGATGGAAAGAGAAAATAATATAAAACCACTTCTCAATATTTTTAAAGATACTGATAAAATTATATAGGTATTTTCATCATATCAAGAATTAGTTACTATCTAGGAAACATCAATTTATCTGCCATTGTTTTAAAAATATTAAGTTACTGCTATTTGAAGAATGTTATGGGTTTGTATGGATTCCCAAGCTTTCATAAAACAGCTTTATTATTGTTTTTAGGAGCTTCAAGAAAAACGTTGAAGTCATTTAATAGGTCCACAGGTACCGTTGTTTATTTCTATAAAAAGTTTTATATCACCTATACAACTATTCTTATAATCTTCAAAAGATTCGATAGGAATAGATAAATTAATTTAATTATTGAAGTTTGTTAATATATCATTTTAGCTTTATTATATTGGGCGACGCCTCCACCTACCTAACGTTTATTTACTCTATACGACATTTTTCACTCACTTTCTAAATCAGTTGATCATTCATAATAAAACATGATGATGTCATTTTAATATTGATTATAGAACGACCGCATCTCAAAAAGAAACTACTGATTGTTTCATATGAATTTCCTTACTGAACTGTTAACAGAGAAAATTATTCAGAAAACATGATAATCAGCTCGCATTAGATCATTCACGTTGTCCAACAGTTATTTAGAAGTGGAGAACTAAATTCATAAGTGGCAATATTCGAAATGATGAACAAGTAATAATTTTGGTTGATTTTTATATTATTTTCACGATAATATTTTGAGAAAATTTGTCATTGATGCTGATGAAAGTCTTTAATGGCATTAAAATTTAATGTTCTTTTAGGGAAGAGTTATTTGAATTTGCTTACAATCAATGGGGTTACATATTTATCCGTGATAATGTTTTATGATCAATAATATTTATTCTACAGACGTCATGATGAACCTAATCGAGAAAATTTCTCGAATATTATATTATTCACTTAACTTGCATCTTATACAGCTTTTAAACCTGCAGCTCTTTCAAATTGTAAGTAAAAATTGGCAAAATAGCATACTTTGATGATATAGTATAATTACTAAGTAGTGGCTTACAAGGATAGCCAAATAGTTTTATGATATAGCTGGAAAAGAGTTTTCTTATGGTGCAGTAGCTTAATATAAATGTTTGACCACATCAATAAAACAGTCGAGTAAAATGGTCTACTTATACGAATAAGAGCTATTTAAATAATATATAAACAAGTTTCTAGCTATTTTGAGCACTATTCAGCTTCCGAAAATTGTTCTGTAACGATTATTTTTCGTAAATAAAACTAGTTGAGCTACTTGAGTCTTGCAAACTATTATCATATCATAAACACCTTTGCAATAAATATTCTCTCAGACATTCATGCGTATTTACTTAATTATTGATAATTTCCAAACTTGTCGTTTCGATGCTTAAAAATTAAATACTATTTGGAAAAGGAGTTATGGAATCACCCTACATACAATGGCTTATTGAACTGCTACAGCGCATTCGAAATAGAGTTTCATGCATTATGTGTGGCATACAATGACAACCATATCAAGGTGTGGACTCGAGGGCAAAATGTCACCCAATGTATGTTTCATTTGACCTTTCTCTGTGACCTAGCAAGGGCGTACGGGCGTGTCTCTGAATAAACATATACGTGTGTGTCAGTTATGGTTATGGTAAAGTGCAGGCTATTTATATGTACAGTTATAGATTTAGTTTCACCAAGGTCGATTTGACAGAGCGAACAAATTGACGAAGTATACCTGCTTTTAAATAAATGTTTTATGTATATTTTTATGGCATCATATGAAAGTTATTTTCTATTGAAACAAACATTAATATAATTTGATCAATGAATAAACTGGCAAAATAATTTGATTAAGTTACAAACAGGCAGGTCACCGTTTGGATACATTTTTTAATTATGTAGTATTAGTGAGTACCACTGTATTATGACGGTTGCTTTATAAAATAGTACAGCAATATGTTAAATTCTAATAAACTATATCATTATAAGATGGAATTTTTTATGAATAGATGAAGAATGAATAAGTGTAAGTGACGAATTCACCATTTCGCCAAGAAAACTTTCAGAAATCTTTACAACAAATATCGTTATTAAAATAGGGACCCTGGGTATGTTGTGAAATAATGACTAAATTATCTTTTAAAAATATCGTTTTCTTAAGCTAATAAATGCCAAAAAGAACTAACTCTTTATCTAGATATGACCATTATGTTGAAAGAATTGATATTAAAAATTAAATAGAAGAAATGAATGAGAACTAACGCTTGAAGAAGTTGGATGAACAATAGAACCTAATATTTCAATTGAAATTTTAGTTTCAATAGAAAAAGTATTTGTCAGTTATCATTGATTTGAGTGATAAGTACTGTAAAATCATCACTTTCTAACTTTCAATGCCGTTAGTAATGACAGAAATTTCTTATTTTATAGACGTTTTATAGGTGACATTTGATAAACATTATTATGCACAGAGTTTTCTATTCTGTTAAGAATTGTAGACGTTTCAAAATGAGAGAGATTTTTGAAGAAATATGATAATTGGTGTGATCTGTGAAGAAATATCTCCAAAGCACCACACACATATATAAAAATTTGTGATATTTAGAGTGATGATACTGTAACTAATCGTACCAAGACCAATTACTTTGAACATTTCCAAGGTGGAAATGTAGTTATGAAAATCGTCCTCTCACGGAAAAAACCGATAAAATTTTGCTGAAATTGATCGGATTGGAAGCTGACAAGACATCGCTGATGCACTTGGAATCAATCTTCAAAGGGTTTTAAATTATTTGAAAATGGCTGGATATACAAAAAAGCATTCTATGTTTGGGTACCGCATAAGTTGACTGCATGAAATTTGATAAATCATATCGAAATTTGCATGATAAAATGAAGCTATTTCTTAAGAAATTTATAAAGGGCGATAGAAATGAATGAATTGTGGGAACGTTAAATGCAAACGATCATGGTCGAAGCTTGGTAAAGTGACACAAAGTATTGCAAAACACGGATGGAGATTATTTTTGTATGATGTACTGGAAGTGCATTATCTAGAATAAAAATCTGAAATAGTATGAAACCGTTTATTTAGATTACAATGTCCACAATTGACCAGATTACGAGAGAAAATCAAAATAATTGCCCAGATTTGGTCAATAGAATTCTTGAAGTCTCGATTATAATTCATTTTAATTTTTGCAAAGCTTTTTCCTGGAAATAATTGGACTATGAAGGAAACGTACAAAATCAAGAAATATTTAAGTTCTTGAAGCACATCGATTTTCACATATGAAAAATTTTATTCAAAAAAAGAGTCGGAAAGTAATAATTTTTAGATCACCTGTCTAAGAAAAAACTTCATAGAATACGAATTTTAGGACACCTTTATTTATGAAATATTTAATACAAGACATGCAGATCGTCATATTAGCTGTGATACGTTGAACAAAATGTAGAAAACAACTAAATAAAAATTAAAACTACCTATACAATATATAAGTGTGAATTTGTATGTTTTATTAGCAACTATTTGTCGATATCTCAAAACAAACAAGATTAAACCTTTAAAACCGATTTTTTTACAATGCTACAATGCTACATGGAGATAAGATAAACTCTTTGTAATAATATTCATGGGTTTAAAATAAGTATTCAACTGTAGAAGGCAGTATTTTCAAAAATTCAACGTCTTATATAGGATACCGAGCAATCGAATTATTGGACATTTCCTTATGGAAGAAAATATTAACGTGCAGAATTATTATATTGATGTTTGTGAAAAGATAATTCTGTTTTTTGTCTATGGAAAATTATGATCTTGGAAACGACTTGGATTATTATGTTATAGACACGCACTTCATAATTAAAATTTTTGAATTTATTTGTTTTATTTACCATTTATAGTTACTTCACAATTTATTATCAAAATTCGAATATATACACCGCTCCACTTTACCTTGTAGGGGTTCGGTCGATAAGCTACGTCATCGGCGCCGATAGCCTGACTAGAAAATTAGTTTTACATAGAACATATTATTATTCTGCCTTTACTGTTATATGAGTTTTTTAAAAACTCAAGATAAATACGACAATAACTACACCAAATAAAGTGTTCATTAGTTTGCCTTAAGGAAAGAAAATAGGGAAACAGTGGTATAATGTAATATGTTTATATATGGGTTCTTGAAGAACAAACATTTACAAAATGGTTAAAACATTATATATTATAACGGAACGTTATAATATTCTAAGATTTTGTATTTCAGCTTGAAACTGACATTGAAAATTATATGGAGTGGATGATGGGTGGGAACGTAAGACTCGGAAAAGGTGTGTTACCTCATATTTTTAAGTGCCAGGTTCCGAATCTATCAAACCTGAAAAAACTGCTTCAGCGAAAAGAAGTGAGGTAGAAATCTAAAACATATAGTCATAAAATGTCATATATACTTCAAACGCCGGGGGTAGTAAAAAATACACGCGAACACGCGAGAAGAAGATCTAAATAATGCAAAACTGATAATAACACAAACACATATGGTGTATAATGATATTCTCCAATAAAAATAGCAGTTTCACATGTAAATACTTTTCCTTCCAAACACTTGAAAATATCTAATATACAATCTGAACACCAATTTCATCAACAAATCAACACTTCGTCCTCAAAATGGCGACAAGTCACTTTTGCCAGTAGCACTCTGTCAAATAGGTTTGACACTCTCCTGTACAATCGGCGCTGATGAAGTAGTAACTATTTGGATCGGATCTCGGGTGGTATAAAATATATCAAGACTTCTAATCTTCTAAGTTTGTTAATACTAATACTATCGACTACTAAACGCTATTATTCTTTTCTAAGCCCACTATATAGAAAGTTACCAAAAGCATCTACAAGTTCAGAGACTAACCGTGTGTAAGAATTCGACAGACAAGTGCCGAAATTACCTCTCAAAAATAAGAATAAGTGAAAAATAAATTTGCGCTACGACAAATGTGTAGAAGTAGTAAGTGTATCCGTGGGAATAACATGAGCTCGAAAAAAAATTGGGGATTTTGGTATTTTTCCACTTATTACTTATTACCCGCTTTAAGTTATTGAATAAAATGAAGCTTCTCAACTGGTAGTTTACTCTAAACAGTATTAAAAAATTAAACATAATAATCATGGTTATTTACTAATAACTAATAACATAGTTCTGAACTGGAACTTTCCTAATTAGTAATCAATATTGTTTACTGATAAAGGATGCAACAAAAAATTAATGATGAATATAGTGATTGTCATCTATTAGCTTTCAATTTGATAGGGGTTTATCTTAGATTAAGGGGTGATATTGCTTTTGAATAATTTTTCAATGTCACAAAATGCAAATTCTTTCACGAAAAGGTATAATATATGAAAAGTTAATACTGAAGGCATACATTTATACAATAAAAATTAATTGGTTTTTATTTTTCTCTTTCTATATTGACATTCATAATTTCTACATATAACCATGGATAATCTTGCTCAATAAACTACAGCAGCTCACTTACGTTATTTTATGGTTATAGAGTTTATTTTTTAATAGTTCACATATCGGCGATTCACTACATACATTGCTATATTGAAGATCCATGTGCAATTTTGTCGATGGCAGAATTTTCCGGCCTAATTTTGGTGGCAAAAAGTGAATTCATAGATTCTTCTTTATTCTAGCGTATATTTTAATTATTTTGGGTGATGGAGTTATTATCCTCTATCGCTGTTATACCTAGAGTTACGAGATTTTTTTTCTGGAAGCTGAATAAGATGAGTCACGATACTTTCTTCCAGATTATCATCTATCTTTTTAGGACAATTTATACCACATCTTTGCTTATCTAATTATATGGAAAAAGGAACAATATTCAGCTATTTTGTATTATTTTCATTTTTTCTGCCAATTTCATATATAAGTTACAAAATGACTGCTTGCGTAGTTAAATTAGTTGTAAAATATTTCATTGAATAGTTGATGGTACACTTTTAAATTATTTTCCAATCTGTCGACGACAAGACACTAGTGAAATTTGATGCTTACGCAATTTTAGCAATAATATCTAATAAATGAATTATTATTTGAAAAAGTTACACACTTTATATTTCGGTGCCAGTAGAAAATTCAGTAATATGGTAAGCTACGTCAAACGCTCTTTGAAGGTGGTTCAACTAATATCTCAGAATACAACATACATAACTTTGATATCGTTTTAATAAATTAAATGAAATTGGAGTCTAATTACACAACAATGAATTTTTCTGTTTTAATTTACATCAAAATAGTGCAGAAACATCATGTTCAGCTGAAAATCATTATTAGAAAGAATGTGATAAATATAAACTATCCCTTAATGTACTAGTATAGGTCATAACGTGAAAAATAGTACAAGTGTAACGTTGTGCGTTTTCCACACTCCAACTGAAGTTATTTTCACTTATCGAAAATATGGAATATGAACAAAGAGTAAGATTAATGAAAGATTCTTACTAATACTGCAGCCGATTCGGACGTTTAGTTTTATAATCGTAAGTGTGTTGTTGTGAGTATTTTTTTGGAAATGTAATGGATTGCGATTTCGATTGAAACTTTCTCAAGCATCATTGCCACGATTTAAGCAAAATAAGTCGAATTTTTTGCATGGATTCATAGCTGTAGATGAAACATGGATCCACCACAACAATCAAGACCGTAGATTGTAAAGAACGAAAACTACTACATCCACCGAAACAGTGATTGATACCGTCTTTTATGTTGGAATTGTGTTCATCAAGTATCTTTAAACAGGTAAAACAACAAAAACAAGAAGAATTTAATACATTATATATTAATAAGGTAACGGGAGAAATAATAGAGAATCGACCGCATTTGAAAAAAAAAGTGATTTTTGTTTGAGATAACGCACCTTGTCACACTTGGCTTATCGCCACGGCTAAAACTCACGAACCGCACATCGAATGGGTTAATCACCAGATCTGGCCCCCAAAGAGTTTTTTATGTTCCCTAACCTTTAGTTTCATTTGAAGGAGGAAGATCAGATAAGGATGTTATCTCTATATATACGCCTATTATGAGGAGAAAGACGACAACTATTATTTGGGTTGAAAGGTTAGAGCATCGCTAGGAAAACTGTATAAAACTTCAAAAGAGACAATGTTAAAAAATAAAAATGATTGTGGAACGCAAAGTCTTATTTCTTTATTAGGCGGGAAACATTTCAGACAACTCTCGTACAGTCTAAGTGAGACTCCGTTTTGGATTTCTCACAATTGACACCCTGTATACTACTACTAATTACATATCATGGAAAATATTGTATTTGAAGTTCAATGTCTATCGACGAAACTCGAAAAGAATGAATGGTCGATTTTACATTTGACATCATTTTTATAAAATGCTACAGGTACTCTTAAAATTAATCAATCGATATCAGAGAAGTTTTACGCGATAGTGTTTTGAATAATCTTCCATGTTAACAAGAAAAATTTACCGGAAATATGTAACTTTGTACAAAAACATTTTCTCCCTGCACACATAGACATATCCTAAGGCTCAACTAATTAAGAGCAAGCCACCGTGTAGCAGCCTGCAATATCAACGGTAATTATCTCGGCATGCCATGACGAGGTTATATAGAATGCAAAGAAATCGATCTCTCATAATAATTCTCTAGTGTACTGACTGTTCCGTGGTATGACATTCAAAATGGAGTCCAACGATACGAGATTAGAAAAAGAGAGCATGGCAAAGGTTGTTCAGACAACCGGACGCTATTTATTTTATATGTATATGGCTGCCGATAGCTAAGCGGCAACTTTTTTATGAACTGTCCACCGACGACGACGAGGAGTTTCATTGGCGTATCTGAACTCTACGATGCGCTGAATTGATTGTATTATTCGAATTGAAAAAACTATGATTTGGTAGCTTCATATAGAAAAGCTACACTAATTCATGTATGTACTTTAAGATTAACTATTCATGATTTTGAATTCTTAAGCACATTTACATCATCTTTCAGAATTAAATTATCTTCATTTCCAATGCTAAAACACTGTTTTGAAATTGTGCATTAGTGTGTTAGTTGTGTGGCATGGTTTACCTACTGCGAAAGTTTCAAGAGCCTCACAAATATAAAGTAATTGATCCTACTTAATTTTGGTAATTTAGTGTGACCTCCTTTATGTTTTGTCCGTTTACATGTACCCAAACTAAAATTACTAAAATCCTTGCAATCTTCAACGTCGATTTCAATTATATACTATTCTTTTTTTTCAGTTTATTATCATTTCTAATGGAATTGCATCAGAAGAAATTTGTTATAATTTATTTGTATCATATGTTGATGGACAATTTGACGTCACGGCTGTTTAAATCGAATTGTAGCTGTTGACATTGACAGAATGTACCTTTAATAGACAAAATGTGTCATCATATTGATCTATTGTCAAGTGTAAGGAATGAGGTTTTTGGTTATATTTGACTTTGGTTCGATGGAAGATTCAAATTAATAAAAAAGGAATTGGTATATGAATGTTATATTTCAATTTAAGAACCAGTATCCTCCATAATAGGTTTTGAAATCAGTAACACCATTTTTTCACATAGCCAAAATTCATTTAAAGATAAAACTAAAATTTCCAAAGTGAGTAAATTATTTGGGTTGCAGATTATTTACGAAATAAAATTCAGTATTATTAGATTTCGATTGATAATAATAAAAACATTAAATCATTTTACGGGATTCTCGTTTGTACTACTATTTGATATGGGTATAAATTGGGTACTAATTTCAAAACGAGCTCAAGTGAATCGTGATTGTTAATATGAGAGTTCTATTTGATATAATCTGTTTATTGAAAATCACAAGCGCAATCAATTATTACTTTGTTATTTCTAATAGTATTTTGGATATCTTCAATAACCTAATTGCAAAGTTTTGTTCTAGTAGTTATCATGAAAATTATTATATTTTTTACCGTATTGTTAATTTTTTTGTTTGGTGAAATGAAAAATGTGTGCGTACTTTTTATTGATTTAGTGCTCTTATTTTTCAAGGTAATATAGGCATGTACTAATTGTTTGTTTTTAACTTTATCATGCTGCTTGTGCCAAAAAACTGTAATTTGATTAGACAGTTTTTTTCTAATATCCCTTTAAGATGTTCTGGTTATAAATCTAGGTATACGTCTTGACCTTAAAATCTCGAGGATCATCTCGTATTAAATTACAATTTTCGATGGTCTTTTGTTTATTCATCGCGATATTGCCATAGTATTATAAAAAAAATGGACTTAATTTTCATTTACATTCTTTTGATTACTCTACCTAGAGCTTATGTGTATTTTATGTATTTGTATTTCTCTTTACTCGACTATTGGTGTTCGAATTTTAGGGTGTGGTGATGTAGAATTTTATGTTGTACCTTTCTTATTCATATTTATAGCCAAGTTTATGAAATAAGACCATAAATTTTATTTTAATTGTCTAGGCTATTTTATTAACAGTTCTATCGTTTGGTGGGCCAGTTTTAAAAATTATCTTTTTCTTGAAATTGATTCCGTTTAAAAAATTTTTGTAATTGAATTTATGTTTTTTAAGTTATAGTTTCTCATTTCAGTTTTATGTTTCTTCATAGAATTAATGATTCTTAATGTTTTAATGATTTTTAAATTTTCTAAATATTGAGATGTCTGTCTTATGTAAACAGCGTTACAATCATTACAAGATATTTCAGATATAATATCACTTCACTTGATTTCTATTACCTTAGAGTTAAATATAAATATTTCAATAATATTTTATATCCTTTATGACCTATACTAATATATATTTTGAAGTAAGTTGATAGTTGTTGGAAATGTCCAACATATAAAGGTGTTTTAAATTTTGATGTTTAGGTTCTGTTTTGTTACTCAATTATTATAGTATTTGTTTATCTTTCTCTTGAATATGTTATTTATCATTTTTTCGGGATAATGATTTTTTTGCTTGATTTCGTTTTTCTTTTGTATGTTATGCCTCCAGGATCTGATAATTGGATAGCTCTGTTAACCAGACTAATAATCACTGACCTATTTTTGAGATGAATTAAAGTTTAAATATCTTCAGGAGCAAGCTGGTTTTGTTTAAAATATAATTTCATTATTTTGTTCGATCTGAATTGTGAATTTAAGCTTTTTATAATAAGAATTGAATTTCGCGTGTGTAAACATAGAGATTCTTGGAGAAATACGCTACTTACTCTAATTATCATTCTAATTCAATAGATTATATATGTCTTTGACAGTTAAGCATTAAAACTCACAAAATTTTTAAAAATTTGACACTATACCGTGAGTTTTTGAATTTACTGCGATTTATCCTACTGATTGCGCCATTTATAACATTATTTCTAGAAATATGTCAATAAAAATTATAATACATACACATATAATTTGGTAGTCTATATAATTTTACAATGAGCTTTAATTACATAACTCGCTCTAGGTTACAAGTGATTAATCGCAGCATAAATAGTGTTAGGATACAATGGTGAATACAATAGCCACGAGACCTAATTGATGTTGGCATTGGGAAATGAAACGAATTCTGTGTGTCCGAATGCATCGAAACTAGAATAAGTACATCAATACCCTAAATTAACTTGGACCGAAGACTAATGTGGAAAAAACATATCTTCACTAAAAGGAAACAATTTGCATAAACTCTACTGGATTATCGGACTATCGAACGAAACTCCAAACTATCTCTTGAGAACAATGTCTTCATATACAAAGTTATTCCCAAACCAATCTGGTCATACGGAGTGCAGCTCTGGGGCTCGGCATCAAATTTGAATATAGAAATTATCGAAAAACAAAAACACTTAGAGTAATCATCAATGCTCCTTGGTTTGTGCCTAATAGTGTTACCGCTCGTGATATGGATTTTAACTCGGTTAAAAAAGAAATCAAAAAGTTAAGTGGAAACTATAGTAATAGGCTTAAAAGGCATCCAAACAGACTTGTTAAAACCCTAGTGTCGCAATGTATTATAAGACGTAGATTCAAACGATTTACTCCATACGACTTAGTTCAAAGATTTTAAAATAGTAATTTCAATCTTCAAATTCTAGAATATTAAACCTCACGCCTTTCTCTTATAAAAATTTTATCAATACATCTATTCTTTTAGCCTGTCAAAACTTGTTCTGCCCCTGATATAAAAGTAGCAACACTCTAGCAGACGTGGCAAGCTCAGAAATAGTCGAAAGTATAACCAGGGCCTGTGCACTGGAATAGGCTCAAATCTAAAAGCTTACTTTTTGGTGTTTTATTTTTTTCAATGTTTGTCAATCTGGATTCTGAAACTAAGCTGGAATCATGCATCGAGAAACAACCAAGATTATTGAATGAACAACGTCCATCTTGCAAACGTGTATAAAATCTTTGCAGAGGTGTTTGATATTGTTTGTTTATTAGCTATTTGCATTTTTGTGCATTTGAAAGTTATTATTTGTTGCCAATTTTGCTGTCGTGTTTACTTACTCAATATGAGTAAACGAGTAAAGGCCTGCTGTGTACTAGGATGCACGAATAAGTAAGCGATAAGTTGAGAGTAATATTTACTATTTATCAACATAAAAATATTTAAATTGAAATCAAGTTCATATCTAAATGAGAATAACTCGTTTCTTCCTAACTTCATTAATTTGTATCTATCTATTCGTATCATTTTGCTGAATGGTTAAATATGTTGAATGATTTTATCCTTATTTTACTTTTTTATAGACATTCCAATCCTACGAATGAAGATGTTTGCAGAATTTTGTTACAAAGAATAAATAACCCCAGGTTAATGCTTGCAGATACAGTATTATCATTACATAGAATATGTGATATTCATTTTGAACTAATTTGTAGAAACCACAATGTCAGGTTAAAAAAAGTTTCACTGCTAACCCTACATTTACCTGGTAAGTACTTATATTTACTGTGTCCATAAACCTCTTATGAATCCTAGTGAAAAGTTATGCAGAGGAAATTAATTGCTATTTACTCCCATAGTCAATGTTCCAATTTATAAACCATTCAATAGAAGTTCAAAATATACAGGATTAGATCTTGTCACTCCTTATGTGGTAGGTTCAGTAGCGAAGAAATTATTTGAAAGTCTGAAATGCCACTTGTGTGAAAATATAATATTGTCAAACGAATTAATTATAGCAAATTCATTAATATATTCTAGGGAACATAAGAAAATGTTTTACATGCATTTAAAATTATTCGAGTTAAATTTAAATTTCTCGCGAAATTAGCATGGATATGAACCTTAGATCAAATCTTTGATTATAGAAATATTCTTCTTGGTATGGAGCCAGTTCGAGAGATGTCGCTATCATCAAATTTTTATACAGAGTGAGCAGATCTATCGAGTATATAATCTTAGAGTATAACTGACGAATCTTGAATTGAGATCATATTTCGGTATATATTTCAAAACTGAACTATACATTCTAGCACAAAGAAATAGATCAGAGTTAATTGTATTTAATTATTCTGAACGAATGCCTATTGATTATAGAAACTCTATAGAGATTATCCAAGGCTTGAAAGTAAATATTTTGAAACAATTCTGATGCATATCTACATAATTTTTGCTAATAAAAACTTTATCAAATTCCTATATGCAAATAATATCCAAACACTATTGAAAGAAATCCTCGATGGACAATTATATACATATACAAATACCCCATAATTTCATTTAATTTGGGAAAACATTTGTATTTTAGAACTTGTTGCAACTCATAAAACACTTGGCCTTATATTATTACTTATATATAAAGGCTTCATCAAACAGAACCCGATGATATTATTGCCTATGAAAACGTAACTACGTCCCACGTTAGCGCCATGCTTTGTATTGGAAACGTTACTGAGTCTGAATCTGCTATTAGAGGCTCTGATGCATATACTGAATAAACATTTCGTTGAAACAATTGAGCCACATCCAATTAACTGTAGCAAATTTTCAGAAATTTGTTCGTTGAGTAATTTTCTTTCGAAATCTCGTCATTTTTCTAAACAGAACACTGGGTTGTGTTTTTTGTTTTCTTATATTTCAATCTCAAGACAGTAATTGAAATGATTTGTATTTAAAAGGTTTCCACGGAATTAACAAAACAAACTTTGACGCCTTTACTACAGGACCTACATTTAATTGATTGTGTATGCAAATATCCTTATTCATTCGACAAGAAGATCAGTGATTACTTAGTGAATCCGAAATAGATGTTTCCAGTTTGTGACACAATAATCAACATTTGGGAAACACAGTCCTTTTAACTTTACGAATATTTGTGAAAATCCGATCATCAAATAACGAAAGCCTCCGGCAAAAAAAATGATAATCTCCAAATATTTGTCACGCTAACCTGCTAAACCTACGTCTAATTTGACATTTCTTTGGATTTTAAACAAAAACATGCATATGCATATAAATTGCAAGAACTAATACATTGTGTTTATGGTGCTTTGACTCGTGCTAAAAACGCGTTATATTCGATGCAGCAGCATTAAAACTATTAAACAACTTCTTAGCGCTCGCTCTGGATACGCTTGTGAATAAGACCGTATGAGAAGGTCGTTCACTACACTTTATATTATAGAGTTGGCAAAGATAAGATGGTAGTTTGTTGCCAATAAACAGCGGCGATATAAATCTTTGTTGGTAGTTGTTAATTTTCAATTATAGTTATGCCGCTTTCATCGAGAAATGAACATAAACTTTTGAGATATTATAATTGATAACTTTCAGCTTTGAAAATTATTGTTATTTTGGAACAACAAGTATACTTGTATCCTGTAATTAACACAATAAGTGAAATTTTTTTGAGATCATTGATCTACAAAATTTGGATCGAATTAATTACTGTTATTAACATTGCGAAATCTATTGTGTTTCGTGGAGAACAAAAATTGTACCTATTATTTGAAATATTCTGTACTGATGAAGTTTATAGAATAGATTCATTTAGGATATGGTCTTATGTTCCAAAGCGCCTAATGATGAGCGAACTAATATCTTTTGTGCTATGTTGTTGTCATATTATAAAATATCAGTATTTAAATTCCTTGTGTTTTTAAATTTTTAGGGCACATCTATTTATATTTGTAAACGCTATTAATCATATACAATAATTATATATACAATATTTGCTATTTTGAGATATGGCATCCTTAGCAATTTTATTAATTGGAAACAGGGTAACTCTGTAAGCTATTTCCATAGAGTGCGTAAATTTCTGCGTAACTAAGTAACAAAATCATATTTCACACAATATATTACCAAAATCAGTTTCTTTGGAAGAATCGTTAAATAATGTTTGAAGCTCAAAAATGATTTAGAAATAGAGCAAAATGACAAATGGGAGCTAAGTATCTATTCCAAGAAAAATATAACCACCTGCTACTGATTTAACAAAGTAATGTAAGATAAATTAGAAAAAACGTTAATTTAAGAAAAACAAGTATATTTCTTCTATGCAGATATCTCATCTCCTCTAGGAAGCACTTGGAGATTATTTCAATAAAAGGCTGCAGATTTGTAACCAACATTCTAGTAGAGAATATTTTGTTTTCTGATTCATCTTCTTAAATAGTGAGGTGATTTGACAAACTTATGGTTAGGTGTATGAGTTAATTCCAAATAAATATCTCTGAATATTGAGGTAGTTAAAGATTTCCCGACTCTTAAGCTCACTAGTCCACCATCCATCCAAATCGAATATATTTTTATTCAGCTCATTAAATTTACTTGTGGAACAACTGGAACACGAAGTAGAGATCGATCTTGAAAGAGGTGGAGTAACAGCCCAGAGCCAGGATGAGGAAAGATATCGAAGAAGGAATAGGAGATAGACCTATCATGGAAGAAAGGAATTTATTGCTCACCTACATTTGATCAAAAGTGGTGATTTTTCGATCTTCACACATAGCTCTTGTATGTAAGGTGTCTCACTAAATTTCCAAAGAAATGAATAAAATTTTTTGATAATTATAAGGTTATTCGAGATTCCCATCTTCTTATCAGCGATAAACAGCATGAGGAATATAACGGAAAGCAATTGAAAGTCAGAACAAAAATTGAAAGTAAAAATTTAAACAATATCAAATTAAATACGGAAAAAAACTGTTATTCATGAAAAACTTAAATGTTCTGAAAGCAGATCTGGACGGGAAGATATTTTATTAGGTTATTTTTAATTTCAAATTATTTTACTTGCTAGAGGAACGAGCATCTATCTGACTGTTAAAATTCAAACCCGTTAAAAAAAATTCAATAGGAAGTGAATACTAATTACTAGTTTTAAAATTTATGGTTTATTTTATTAACGTAACTAAGCAAATACTGTTCTTTTCGCCATTTGTTTGATGATAATATCTATAAAAACACGCCAGGCTAGTAATTGTTTTAATAACTATGAAATAAAATTTAAATTGTTTAAAACATGAAGTTAATGTTTCTACAGCTGGGTATAATCAGTGTCTATAATCTAAACAGACTTTTTGTTAGCTCATTTCTTGTTTAACAAGACAATATCACGTGTATTAACTGATAAAAGTACAATTTTCAGTTCTGATGAAATAATAACATATGTTATTAACAAATATGAAGATACTAAATTTGCAGCTGTTATTTTTGCACAGAGAACTTGGAAACATATATATATATATATATATATATATATATATATATATATATATATATATATATATATATATATATATATATATATCTACAAGTTGAACTGGCGTACCAAAAATTTTATGCTAATCAGAGAAATCGTCTCTGCCCAAAAACAAAATATTGAAATATACCGTATGTTTCAAAATGAATCGTGAGTTTCTGACGCTTGATAATTCATTTCTGGGAAAATAGTAGTAGCAAATAAAACGATTTACATTGTGCAAAGACGAAATCATAGCATGATGTGCTAAGTAAGTTTCATATTAAGTTGTGATGTACTCCACATGATAATACTATCAGTAGATATCAGTTTGAATATGCCGGCCGCATTTGTAAAGAAGACTACTCAAATACCACGAGTTAGTGAAAAAAGCAATCAATGAGTGCGAGTATTCCAAATAAATCCGCCCGGAAAGCTAATCGTGAATTAGTAATTTCTATAACGACTATTTGCAGACACTTATCGTTTGCAATTGTTAACTAATCATGGTTTACGTTCAAACTTCTCTAAAAAATTGTTGATGAAAATTTTATGAATAATGTTATATTTATTCAGTATGAGCGACCTTCCATCTTCTGCCACATTAAACAACAATTTGAAACTGCAACGGAACTTCCTTAAATTGAATATTATTTTACCATATCGAGGCATAAAGCTTATAGGCCTTTTCTTTTGTGTAACAAATGTAACTGTTACATCTTATATTGGTACTCCACAAGTATAGATGGAAGAAAGATGAGAAAACACTTATTTTTCCGTAATTACGGCGTACCGCCTCTCTGGAATAAACAATTTCGTGATTGTCGTATCGTCACCGTAGCCAACTGCTGAATTGTTCGCAAGAAGTCTACTGACGTTTTTTCCGTAGCTTCCATACTCACGCGATCATATTTTTTCAGAAAATCCATTATCATCATACTTTTACGAAATTAGAGCAGGATTGAATCAACTATTGCTCGTGCCGTACGATGTATTGAACACTTCTAGGTTTTTTCGGTGAAGATGGGATATTCATCAAATGAAATAAAGACATCAACGATACGGTGAAAAAGAAACCCGACAGTGTTAGTGGTAATATTTGAACCAGTGTCGAAATTTTATCTATTGATGCATATGATGACAACTACTTAGGCTGATAATAGATTTCACATGAATTGCATCCTTAAAAAATACTTTTCACACGAGTTCTAAAATATTGCCATATAAAATTGGAAACATAGTAAAACTAAAAAAAATATAACTGTTTCTCTTGCAAAATACTAGCTTCTAAATCCATCTAAAGGTTTCACCCCAAAAATCCCGAATAAACATAAAAAATTACTTCACTTATAACCGCCTATAGGATTTTAAATTCATCAACCAAAACAACTAACGCATGGAGTCATTACACAGCACGATCGGTACCACAATGCGTGGAAAACTTCGAAAAATATGTAATTTAATTCTTTTTAGTTCACGTTTAATATTTTTTTATATATGAAGTGATAGAACGGGTGAGGTGGTCGGTTGTTTGTACGTAAAATCGAAAAATGTATCACGCCTAACATCACCA
Source organism: Diorhabda sublineata (assembly GCF_026230105.1). Taxonomy (NCBI): domain Eukaryota; kingdom Metazoa; phylum Arthropoda; class Insecta; order Coleoptera; family Chrysomelidae; genus Diorhabda; species Diorhabda sublineata. Next base: position 13,145,108 of record NC_079482.1, read on the forward strand.
ACACCACAAAGAGTTTCTCATACTATTAAAACTTATAATAGCTAAAAGGCTAATAGTTTCAAATCACGTCGTCTTCCCTAATGGAAATGGAAATAGGATATTTGAATTTTTTTGTTTGAAAACTTTTCGACAACCTCAGAACTTGAGGGTTTTGTTTTGTAGAATTGACGTGCATTAGAAAGTAGTTACTTTTTCGTGTGAGGGAAAAAAGTTTCAATTCATTCTGTGCAATGAGAAATCAGTATTTCAATCAAATTAATCAATTTATTACAAAGGATAGATATAACAACTTACAGTAGCGATTGACGTTGAAAAATCGGTTGCATACCTTGGTATAACTAGTATTGATAGATCGCACAGGGAAATTTCGAATACATTAATCAATTGTAATAAACACCTTGTTTACTACTACGATACAACACTAACAATTATATAATTACACTGTCTGATGTGTGTTTCGATAACTAAACCATTTTCTGTATCGATTCACCATCTTCGCGGGAAAAAATTTCAGCGGTAAAGCTTACTGAAACGGAAAATATAACGGTTAATTTTTATCGAATGATCCAATAAGTATACGAGGGTTGCTAAGGCCACACTGAATATGTCACATATAACATTGCTATTATAGATTTTAGTGAAAGTACTCAGAACGTGTTGTCATACGAATACTATTTGAGAAAACATCGATGCTGTGCTTAAATTGATATTGCAAGATGATCATGTGATATACCATGAGATTGATGCATACTTGGGCAATAATTCCACTTGCATGCATTTATTATGGCATGAACATTTGGCTGTCAGAAAGATTTGTTCGCGTTGGATAGCGCATAATTTGACAATCGCTCAAAAAGCTCCTGCAAAAGACGTATTTAAAATCATGAGATTTGATGAATTGTGGATTTTTACATACAAACCCGAATTTAGACAATAATCGACTTTATGGGTTTTTCAAGACGAGCCAAATCCAGCAAAAGTTGTTCGCGCATGAAGCACTTCGAAGCAAATTGTCACCAATGGTCAAACCAACGCAGAAGACGAATCATTCTCCTCCATGACAAAGGGAGTTTTCATACATCATTTCTAACAAAAATGTTTTGAGCAGTCAAAACATCGAAATGATGAGCCATCCATCGTATAGTACTTGTTTGGTACTCAATTTTCTTATTACTCTCGCAGATCACAAATAAATTGCAAAGTCAATGGAAACAGCATATTTTACGAATGACTCTTTTCCATTTAACTGGTATGTTGAATTTATGATTCACACTTTGTTGAGTTATAGTGTGTTACAATTTCCACTATTCGGATCAATATGAAATTAATCAATGATGACAATAACTTCCTTCGGAGAAATGTTGGATAGTTTTGATACCTATCAAAAAAAGGAACACATATATTATATAGCACCATAAATTAATACCAAAAATAATTCTGATTATGATTAAATGGTTTTATTGGTTTTATTTGATATGAATTGAAATATGAATTTTGATACAAACAAGGTTCTTAATATGTATTAAATAAGAATCGCCTTCATTCTTCTCAAGTTTTATTGGACAGATAAACAACTATTTATATAATCATAAGTTATTTGTCAACTAATTACAATCTCAAATATTCTAATGTACATCATTCACAAATCTGTGAAAAGCGTACTGAAATCCATATAATTTATAATAATATGGGATAAGATGGGATTGTAATAATTTTAACCACTTCATCAATCAGTAATTTAATAAAATGAATAATATTGATATTAAATATGAAAAGTGTATCATTATAATGATATCTCGCTAGTTACAAATAGATTATATCAAACATATTTTGCACCACCAGTTCCTCCAATAATTATCAGTTATTACTTCTGTTAAGTTAAAAGATTCACCGGTATAACAAACTTTTCCATCTATAGAGTATAAACATTATGAAATAATATATAATTAGTTTAGCTTAAAAATGTCAAAAGTCAATATTCGAAATGGTGTGATTCGATAAAAATAAAAAAAAATATTGTGTCCAGTATATGGTCGTAGAAAATCATATTGAATTTTATCTTCAAGAGGTCACAATGGAAGTTAATATATTGGTCGATATGTGAATAGAGATCCAAAATAGAATGAAATTTCAAGTCACTGAAATAAAAGTAATAACCATTATACACGTACATTTGTGCATGTACTTTCAGTTATATTATGCATATTATGAGGATATGTCTGGAAAACTGGATAATTACTTATGAAGAATGTAACAATAATAATAAATTTAGAATTAGTTCTAGATAGAAGCAATCTTCTATTGAATAACTGCACTCATCTTTTTTAAATGCAAAAAGAAATCACTTGTTCCAATTTCAGCATATCTAATCAATAATGCAGTGATTTATAAGAAGACCCGCTCCCATTTTTGATTTGCTGTGAAATTAAAACTGATTTCAGTGAGAGTAGATATCTACGTGTCTTGTTTCCGTCTCTAAACTGTAGCGTAAAATCCGAGCAAATGTCGGAATGTCTACAAAGGAATATCAGTTTGCTAAATAATACACTCCTACATTGAAATTGTCACGTTTCTTATAATAAATTTGATGATCATAATAGAATCCAATGGTCCAAAGAATGTAGATGATTTTATATAAGAAGTTGCCAATGTTTGAAAAATGATATGCGTTTCTTTAAATTTAGGGTTTATTTTTATCCGATTGCATTGGTGGACAAAATATATATTTTTCTACACACGGCATATTTATATCAACTCTACACCAACACTAACAATTTACACCCTCTGACGCGCGTTTCGATAACCAAGTTATCGTCTTCAGAGACTGAAGTTCCAATACATATGTATATTATCTATTTTCTGGACAATTTATAAAAGGGATATGTTATATGTGTATATCTGACAACTAAAAGTATATGATTTCATATACATTCTAGTATAATTATGCCAGCCCACCATTAGCAAACATGCACCGGATAAAAAAGTGGAGAAACTAAAATTTTAGCTAGCAAATGAAAAAATGTGATCTCGATATTTTGGAGCAAGAATATTGATAAAAGTGAAAATAATAACTAATACTTATCGTACAAACTAAATATCATTTTAAAAGTAGAAGATTTATATAATTACTACAAATCTTATCATGTGATTCGTTTCAATTAATTTGTACGTGCTTTCGGATGGAAATAGTTAGTTCAAAACCACCGAAATTTATTGGTGGTATTTATATTAAACAAAGTATTTCGTTTCAAAGCTTTTGGTAGTATAAATTTATGGAATTTCTAGTCGAAGATTTTCATTTAAATTATGATATCGTTTAAAAATAGAACGATCTGTGGTTTTTCCTCCTATGTTTCATATATATCCTGATTAAACCACCAGCTATAGAATAAGTTTCTGTTAATTACCAAAAATTCAATAGTGTAAACAATTGGTCGGAATAAAAAAATAGTAATCTGTGAAAAAGAACAATATCCTTGTAGATGCCAGAGGTGTTGCATTCAAAGTAAAAAAATCGGTGGCAGGGAATCAAGCACGGAAATGGGAATATTCCTTCAATGAAAAACGAAAAACTCCTAATGTAAGGTCTTTTAATAAAAAACAAACAGATATACCACCACCGCAAAAAATAACTGAGCAGATTTAGAGAAGGAAACAAATTGCAACAACTATACTTCTGATGTCAGTAAAAATATAAAACTGAATTTATAAAGTTTCAAAAAAAATTAAATACATATTAGTTATCCATCGATCAAAATTTTTAATTTGAAATGATTTTATAATTCAATGTAATATATATTTTATAGTTTTTTTTGTGAGTTGTAGATAAAGTATTATACTGTTCAACCCATCCGAATTATTCATATCGCATTCAGACCTACGGCATCTAGATCAAACTTCGTTCTTGTGCGATATGATCTTCACATTCACACGTCTTTCTTTGCCTGGAAGCGTAGTATTTCTTAACAATCATTTTTAAATGCGACATTGTTAGACAAAAGGCGTACTAAATCATTCATTTATTTGTAGATTCATTGTACCCAAATTTGAAAGTCTGTCCATACTGTTGTAATGAAATTGACGCAAATGAATCCATACATCTGCTATTTGAAATTAAGGAAAAATACGTTTGTGTTTTCACAGCAGCAAGTACTTATGATGTATTTAGTTCTACTTCTTGTTTAATACTCCCATGATTTGAGACAAGTTTGAACCCGGTCCAGGCTTTCACTCTGCCGCTGCAAACTTTTAGAAAGATTGTTGTTACAAAATATGAATCTTGAGTTACAGTTTGGAATTGAAAAAAATTGCAAATTGAGCTCAAGAAATTAGAAATTGTTTATGGTAATGAACCAATTAAGGACAAAAAAATAATTATCCTTAACCTCAAAAAGATCACAACGTGCAAAAAATGGTGGTTTGAAGAAGTGATTGACTAGTCGAGGATTTTAGAAGCTTTTGTACAGATTCGTACAAAGCATTTTAACATATGATATGTAAATAAGACAAGTCTTGAATTTATTTAGAGAATTTTGATTGATGATTAAAAAAAATTGTGTTCCAATTTATATTGAATTGCCTTAGTTGTCATGGGCTATAACTCAGATATAAAAGTTTTAAAAGCACCGTCTTTCAAATACGATCATCAAGAGCAGAGAGCGATCACAGTCCGTTTCATGGAGTACAATTGTAAATCGTATGCAAAACCATGTGCTGAAAAATTTATCAACGGCTCTCTTCTGAATTACTAGGGCACAGCATACTTTAAATCACTTTTTAGACTCTGTGAGTTCTTTTGTTCTTCTAACTTATTCACCAGATTTGCAAGCGACTTCTGATTCTTCATAAAAATGAGCAATATGTTGAAAGTGAAACGTTTTTAATCAATTCCTACATTCCATGACAGACCCCGATGAAATACACACTAATTAACGAAATAAGTGAAAAGATACTAAAAGTTGATTTGGAGTTGTATTTTGATTTTAATGATATATTTTCGTTAAGGATTTACTAGGAGCTTTATTAAGAATATCATTAATCAATTAAAATAAGATAAAAGAAATAACAGAACATTCTAATTAGAATGTTGAAAAAAGTGACAAAAACCATACAGACCAGAGAATTAGTCATCTTCAGAATGCAAGGGAGTGTGAAAAGACTAGGATAAAAACTAAGTGAAATATGATAACTACTGCTTCTATAATAACATGTAGGTTTAAAGACTTTTTCTTACAACATTTATTCTCTCATTTTACTCATGCTTAGTTATACAAACATGCGATTAATTGAAATTTTGTTGTTTCGAAACTTTTTTCTTAAGATGTGTAATTATCGCATCTTATCGTATCTTAATAGACGCATCGTATGCAATCTGTGAAAAAGTAGTACGTACTGGTCAATTCTTTAAAGACAAGACAGGTTATTCAGCCGCTGGTAGTAGAAGAAGCGACCGGCGATCTGTGATCTGGTTCAGAGCAGAGCAAGTGACCTCGCAGACTTAAAAGGGGCGCGGTCTCTCGCGGGTCACATGCCAAGCCCTGCATATCGTATTTTATGCCCCTCTTTGTTACGCAACCATAACCGTCGCTAATTGGATAATTTTCACGTAATTATAGAATTACGTAGCATTTAAAAAACGGAAATTACAAGAATGATCCATTCAATAGTACAATTCTTAAATACTGCTTTTCAAACTATAGGAAAAATGGGTTTGATATATTTTAATTAGAAATACGAAGCAACAATAAAAAATTGGAAAGTTCACAAATGAATTTCTTTTAAAAAACTATTTATAATAATAATAGAATATTTTTTAATCGATTGGTTCTTTTCATGGAGTTTTCTCAAAATAATAAATTTCCATTTATTTTTTAGCAAGAAAACTATTTCCCAAACATGTAACAAAAATATGAATACAAACTTGAGCTATTATTCATGAGAATCGTGCAGGTCTCTTCCGAAATCATTGTAATATAATAATAAATTGAACATTCAAAGTTTTCACAACTATTCCATTGAAATTGAAAAAATCTAAAAAAATCACTATTGTAACATAGTTGATAATGTTTGAATTGTTTTTTGCTTCTGCCAAATAACTCATAGTGTGCCCCAAGCTAAAATTTACAATATTAAAAATGTACCTACTCAAAATTTTTAAAATGTTTTGGTAGTCTGATTGGATGAATTTCTACTAACAGCTAGAGGTAATAAAATATAAGTCCAACTTAATTATGTTCAAAAGATCGATAGCTGAACAGGTAATTGTATTTTTAAACAACTTATGTATTCCTGAAACTTGCTTGTGGGTTTCATCAACGGGCGTTGGTTTCCTTAGTAAGTTACTGAGCGGGCACATATGTTAGCTGAAGACGTAAAAACAGTTGAAAGAGTCATTTTCATTCCATTTCGATAACACTTCTCAAACGCCGTCTATGGCAAGGTCTTTTTGCCGCTCCCATATATGCGTGTGTGAGTGCGTCTATACCTACATACAATCTAGATCTAGATTCGATTTGCTTGTTACGGATATATACTTTCTTCATTGCTATGCATTCTATTGTTTCCGTCGATTGAGCCCATAATATTGGATAAAATATAAACGTCATGGACTCTATTAATTATAATTGTTACATGCAGGTTTGACTACTTGTATATTGGAGAAAATGATTCATGTTCATATTTATAATCATATATTTATTCATAAATATCTTACTGTATCACTTGTCACTTGAGGTTTGGTTATTATATCACTGGATATATTATTATTCAATGAGAATTCATTCTTAATAAACAAAATAAATTATTAACAAAATAGGTATTATTTTTTATTGGAGTAGGTCTCATAATAACCACGAATGAAAGTATTTAATACAAGCTAATTTCATATAATTGGACAACTTGATGGAACTTAATGAAGACAAAAAAACTTGGTAGTAACGAATAGTACAGGAAGTGGGAAGACAGGAAACAACAATACGATCACAGAATAAAGTAGCGAAGGATCGGTAAGAGGAGACAAATTGGATTAAAAAAGAGTGAAAACTGAAACCTCAATACTTTGATGCTTCAAAAGACATAAGGAGCTCTAGAGTAAAGAAAGAATATGTGAAGCTACAACCGTTTCAACTATTAAACTGTGTATTGAGAAGTTGAGAGCTAATTTCATATATTTTATATAATTATAAAACTGCGAGGATATTTTATGAAGCTGTTTCACTAGAAAATGTAAGAAAATCCTCAAAGCAATTTCAAAATGCTTTCCATTATTTTCTGAATAATCATAAAGTGGCCCACAAACTTCTCTCGAAGCATTCATCTCTTAATTACTTAAAATAATACCACATAATGTTTTTTATATGTTTTTTATATCTCATGAATTGCTAAAGATAGTATAGTGTATTATAATTCTAAAAAGGAAGTAAAACCACCTTTAAGAAGATAATATATCGAAATTCCAAAATGTAACTGAAATTTGTCCTCTATAATTCTTCTGATTTACTTCACAAGAAGAAAACATTTCTCAACGGATCTTATATAGCTATTCATACAAAAAATAAAAATATCTATTCCAGGACTGCTTCTTTAGAAACTTTGTAACCAAGGTATTGCGGTTCACAAAATATTTTAATTTGACGTCGCCAACGCATTATCATTATTATTATGGACGAAAATGTATTCTATCAACATTTTTCCTGAGAATACATTCTTTTCTCTGTTGCTGTATTAGAACAACGTTATTCTCGCACGCATTTTCGCTAAAGAATGGACTCCATTATTAAGCGCTTTTTGGTAATTTTCTGTAGTGGGATGCTGCCCCTAAATAACAGTTTCATTTTGACAGCTGACTGGTCGATGCATTATTCAATCACGTGTGATGTGATGGTTATTCCAATTTTAAGATAATATTTACAATAAATTATCGTGAGTTTCCATACAAAGTGCATGTAGTTATAAAATATGGAAAGCGCAAACCTACAGTGAAGAGATTTCTTGAAAAGACCTAGCCTTAAAATGAATGGATGGTTTAATATATTATGGTTTAATTATTATGTGAAGAAGAAATTTAATTTTGGTGGTAGAGCTCTTGGAACTCTTGCTGGAGTGAAAAACTGCTGTTACTTGTATTTTGATGTAATATTTGAGCCTCTACTTCTCATTTGAAAAATTATAGATTGTACTTGCATTTAGTATGGGTATGATTTTTTCATGTGAAGCAATGTAATTAATAGGTCATATTTGACGTATTTCTGATTTTTTGTGAATGCATACAGCAATGTGAATAATTAATTAATTTCACAGTTATACACACTTTATAAACGTTGATTGAACTTTAATAACTGAAATCATAAGTAATGAGAATATCATCAAATTGAAATAAAATAAATGATTAATCCCCTGTACTCAACGGTCGCTTTTAATAAACCTCAAGCAAATCAGTCAAAACCCAAGAGACTAAATCAAAAATTTGAAAACTAGTTAGTTAATCTAGTTTTATATTATAGGTTCGTCCATAGTCGCCGGTACCATTCACTCACATCTAGTGACCGGAACGAACTGTGGTTGAAATTCAATTGTTTAACCGTTCGGTCTAGTAGTCCATGAACGATGTCCGACGATAAAATAATCTTTGCCTTCAATTTTTATCTATCTACGTTCGTTCCGTTTTATTAACTCTATCTTGTTGTGTCGCTTTTGTATTAGTTAATCAAGTATAATATAAATGTGACTATAGAAAAACGAATAACGGATTTGATGAAAGTTGCAGTGAAATGTTTTGGTATTCTGTTCTCGATAGGATAATAATAACATATAGAACTTAATTGTTTCAACAAATGCATAATGTTTTCGACAATAAACAAGATCATTCCATATTCAATTAATTTAAAGTTTTTCAAAAATGTTTGTAACATCCATTTCTGCGGATTTTAGTGGTCTAACTGGAGAAATTGAGAAGGGGTTGAGGAGCTAAGGAAATAGTATTATTTGAAAATAAGCCTGTCTGTAGCTTTTTCTCCTGATTTGGTGCTTTAGCGGTAACAACAGGCATTCAAAGTTACTCGAACCATTTTATTGGTAGCGCCTCAAAAGATACTAAAGTTTTTGTTATTCACATTTAAAAATGTTTGAATTTTTTCACCAAATTGTCTCTTTTCCGTTGAATACTGTAGTTACCATAAATTATTTTCGCGAAGTCACCTTTGGAAGAAAATTGACAGCTGAATCATGTGAAATATCACGCAAATATGTTAATTCTTCCAAATTATTCTATTATATTTGCGGTTAATATACAGCTAAACGCCACACAAGGCTATCATACATTCAGAAGTGTAGTCTTGCATATTCCTACTTGGATTTTTGTAGACAGGATAAATATTGGGTGCCACATATCTGCTGTATCTCATGCCGCAAGAATTTGACCAGTTGGTTTAATGAACAATAATCAGCAATGCTCTTTGGTAAACCAGTGATATGGCGCAAATCTACCTATCAGATAAATTACGGTTATTTTTTCTCGACCAATATTGAAGTCTTTTCGAGGAAATCGAAGCATACATTAACATACACGGAGGTGTCTTCTGTAACATAAACAATGAGTCATTCAGAAGAAGTTCCTGCGCCTTCATCAGTTTATGGTGTTAAAAAAAGTTCAAGCAGTTCTGAAAACGAAGAAATTGATACAGAATTCACAGCTCCTTTCAATCCTCAAGCACCACATTTTATGAACCAATTTGAGCTTAATGATCTCATGAGAGATTTGGATTTGCACAAAAAAAGCTGAAGTGTTAAGTTCAAGACTGAAGCAATGGGTTCTGCTCAAGACGGGCGTTAAAGTTATTGTGTATGTCATAGTTCATATGTTGATTTGTTTTCTAAAGAGAATGACTCAGATTTTATTGTAATGACATTGATGGCTAATGTTAAAAGTGGATTCTTGATATAGATCAGAGGAATGAACACACGCTTTATTGATTCATCAAAGTCAAATCTAAAGATTGTACTGTTCCATAACGGAAATAAATTGGTTTCTCGCATCGCTATCCCAAGAGAGCATTGATTAAACGATTTTTGTTCTTCTATCAACGGTTTTACAAAATGTAACCATAATTCGCATAATTTTTGGAAGCACAAAGAAATAATTATACAGTTGTTTGACGAATTGTAAATATTTGTTCAAGACTCATTTGGAATATCTAAGTTAATAGGTAGGAATATCACTTAAAATTGATTGTTTCAAACGGAACTCTGGTCTCACTAGATATTTTACGTCTATATTTGAAACTATTACATGAATATCATCAAATCGTTGTATATTTTCAAGGAAAAATATCTATATTTTTCAAATTAGTGAACTTAAATGGAATAATAATATTCCGTGCAACATAAAACATTGTTTTTTGAAAATTCAACCGACTAGTCGGCACATATTGCAAGCTAAACGTAGAGTTGCTGCCCATAACTTATATCCCGTCATAACATAAGTATACTGAAACAATCCAGAGGGCGATGGTCGATCCAATAAAGAAAGTGCCATCGTTATGCCAACGTTCATAGCTGTCTAGATGCTATCACAATCTGTTTGGTCGGTGTTATAGTATTCTGCCCGAGCTAACACTATGAAAATGCGAAACAGCGGGAATCAATGGAATTGACGATGAGGAGATGCGGGCGCCCCGAGATGAGACCTATTGAACTCTTCAATTCGAAAATCGAATACAGAGTCAAGAATGGTAAATTATTTGTGATTTTGACACTTACTTGTAGGTATATATGTTATTTCAATTTATATACATAGTCTCGTGATAAACATCAATACACTGCTCAATTATTGGTAATATTTCAATTTTATTCCATAGGGCTGGATTTAATCCTTAACTTTATCGAATAAGTTTTATGAGAATTTTATATGATAAATCTATTACGAAATATCGATTAAATGCTTCTATTGCTAACTATTACTGCTGTTATTACCAAAAAAACTATTTTCATTTAGTATACTAGTATATTAAATGATTACGAAAAATTCCACAATATATCTACAAGAAATTGTTGCAGAAAGTGAGTGTTAAGTGAGTGAATGAGAAAACGTATTCACATAATTTCATATGATACGAGACTTCGCTTTTGAATGGTAGGTCTCTAAAACTTATATCACGTATAATGGACGAAGTATTAAATGAAGCCCCATCAAATTTTAATTATAAATATAGTGTGGGGGTTGTTTGAAAAGTGACCGACCTCAATCTGAAGATGTCAGTACTTATCAGTTGGGAAGTATATTTGCACAAGCTTTGAGAAATGAACACTAGAATTTCAACCATTTTGGACGATGTTTGACAATCGTGTAAATGAGCCGTTGTAAAGATTTTTCTGAATATGGCAAAAAATTGAGTATCGAGCTGAATATTCATTTTTGAAAAGCAATTTGTCTACGCAAACGTAAGAAGAGTTAGACTCTGTGTACTGAGAGTCTGTACCATCATTTATGACAGTAGAAACTGCGGCAACCAGTAATATCATGGGAAAAATTCATCAAATAGACCGAAATCGACGACCTTTAGTTTGAGGTTGGAGAGATAGAATATGTTATTGGCATATTATGCATTTAACATATACGAAGTGAAAAATTATACATGCATAAGTTATCTACACGTTGGGTAACGCGTTTGCTCACTGTAATCCAAAATCGCCTTCGAATGAAATTTCCCAAGCCTGATTACTGCTGATTGAGAAAAACTAATTTTCAGTCGATTCATAAGTATAAATGAAACTGGGATCTACCACTATACTTCTAAAACGAAAAAACAGTTAAAACAGTGGATTGCAAAGGGCGAACCTTCTCTTAAGAAGACAAAGAAAGTTTCATCAGCTGGAAAAGTGTAGGCAACAATTTTTGAGATAATCATAGGAATGTGTTTAAGAGAGTACTACCCATCATTTCTTGATGCCGTAAAAACAGAAATTGCAATTAATGACCCTATTTGAAGAAAAAAAGTGCTTCTCCACCAGGTCAACGTACCTTTTCACAATTCGGTTATTGTCATTGCTAAAATCAACGAATTGCACTTTGGATTGGTTGACCACCTTACGTATCCCAGCGATTTTTATTGTTCTATATCTTAAAATTGTACTTGTAGAAGAGAGATTTTTATTGGACGATGACTTTATCGCAAACGTAAACGTAAACTATATTGAAGAGAAAGACGGCAACTATTATATGGAAGGATAGAAAATGCTAGAGTAACATGGGACTAAATGTGTAGATTAAAAGAACACTGTGTTAAAAAATATAAATGAATCTCTTTGATCTGTGTCCTGTTTCTAAGGGCAAGAACAAATCTACAGAAAACCAGGGTTCACTTGGATCCAATGGTAAACATAACACAAATATAATGTATACAATCTATAATTATATTTTAAACGCATTCACTGTTAAAAACATATCAGAGGTCGAATTATTAGAACGGAATCTTCTATGGATACACAAAACTGACCACATTTATTTGTGGTTTGTTCTTATACCGTTCTATCTATCTATCAATGATAATTTTATAAGCAATTTGAGTTTAAATAATAGAAAACAGAAATTATGCAAAGCTAAAAGAATTATATTTTATTTCAAATCCACCAGATTTGATAATATAAGTGAAAAATAATTGTTTTATCTAAATCACCACTATGAAATATGACATCATTAGAAAAACCTTAACATTCTGGATGAACTGCGAAATAGAATACTGATAACAGCCGGTGAAATCACAAATCAACAATAATTTTATACCGATGTATTAGAAATAACGAGAATAGATTCTCTTTTTTTTTCCTATGCTCCATTGAAAAGGAGTTTATTGCATATATACACTTATGGTAAACTTTAGCGAAGAGCCAGATATTTGACTTCGTAGTGTGAGGAAGAACAGATTCGTCTTAATAAATATGAGTTTTATTGTTGTATTGCTTGAGTACTAGAATTAAATAGGATTAAAGTTTATTTAAACAAGATATCCAATGACCCTTGCTGGAGGTCTCAATGTTCTCTTTGCTTGAAAACAAAATTCATAATCCCTTAAGTTAATGGTCTCAAATGCATAATTAATTGTAATTTGTATTTATGGAAATAACCATCTCATGTATTTCTTGACTTGTTTCCCAATCTTCGATTCCACGAATTCACTGTCAAATTTTGCTTTCAAAAAATTTTTATTCCTAGATAATAAAAGATAAGTAAATAAGCCTTTATTGAAACAAAACGTTCAACTTTAGAAGCATTACGAAGTAGTAAATGAACTGAGCTTACGTAAATTTAATTGCAATTACACATTTATAATGTACCAGTTTCCAATTTTTTACTACAAGGGCTTACTGCTTATCAAAACATCCGAATGAAGGAAAAGGAAACAACTACTTTCGTAGTCCCATAAGTAGATATATGTCCACATGTAGGATATAGTGATTGTTGGTTGGCACCTTGAGATGGTGAAAATGAAGACATCAAGACAATACACCTACTCAAAAAATTATTATTGGAATGGCCAAAATTTATAAATTAATAATTGAACTACTATCCCATGCACCTAAAGTTCTAAATCCAAAAATGGGAGTTTTTGTAGATATTTTTAATGAAAAGACAAATATCCATCCTATTGAACATTGTTAAAAAATTTCTTATGAACACAAATAATTCAAAAATTGAATGTTTCATTGAAACCCTTGAAGAAATATTAAAAATTTTTCTATTGAAAAAATATCTGTTGACCAAAAGTAATTTCTCTCAGCATATAATATACGTATAATTGACATTAACGATTCAACGAGTTTTCAGTATGAATCCTAACATTTTATTACCTTTAAACCTAGTTACAACCAACTGATCAGAATTAATAAGAGGAAAGTCTAGTTAAATGGAATGAATGAACCTCGCACGAGTCAAAAAGGTTAGAAAAAGGATTATCAATCACGTGTGGCGAAAGGAGTCGATTCAAATGGAAATATTAAGAGAAAAAAATCGACAGTCCGGTTCTCTTTCGTGCCGCGTCTAGGAAATGCTTCGATTTGTTGAACGTGAATTTAATAGATTTAGAAATGTTTGTCGGTCGTTCTAGACAAGATTTTATCTAAATTTATGTACCTTGTTATTGAAAACGAGGTTGGGATCTAATATGTTAGTAAAATATTATTATTAGAACACGAACATATCGAATCGATGATATGGTTTAATAGAGATCGTCGTAGGCACGCTTTCGCCAAATTAATCACGTGTTATAAAAGTAAATAGCAAAGAAGGTCGAGAAGCGAGAAAATTGTTTTAATTAACTTTATATCGAATTCTTCGATCCGTATCAAATGAAAGTTTCATGAGTCGAAACTGTGATCTAACTCTCAAAATAATATCAAGTTATCGAAGTAGAATGTTCTTACATTCACTCTTTCTATTGAAAATTGGTTTTATAACAAATAAAAATTTTGCCGTTTCGACATTTTGTGGTCTTCATCATAATATAATTTGCATAATCATATGAATCAATAGATCACCTATAACATGAGTATCGAAATATATTTTTAACCACACTAAATAATTTCTTCAACTTTATTTGTCATATCTCAAATATAGATCGAAACATCAAGATTTTCATTCAAGTTTCATTTAGTTTTTCATCCAAAATAAATATATGCATATTTGTTAGTCCTTTTTGTATTACAATTTTTATCGGTGCAATTTTCACTTCTTGTTTTGAACTGATTTTCCTAAAAAAGACACCTAAAATCACGAAAAAAATTTCTATACGTAGGTTTGAATAAATATTGACTTAATTCTTCAAACACAACATGATTATATGGTTCTCTACAGAATACGAGAATAAATCTGTATCATTGAATTATTATACATATGGGATGGGAATGGTAATGAACGAAATTGCAGAACGATCTATTATTAATAGTAAGAAAAGATTGTTTATTTGATTTGAAGTAATCATAGTTTTCAAAATCCAGTCTAAAAGGCTGATACAAGCGTATAGGGCAGAAGAGTCTGAAAATCGCAGCTGACTACATCCTTAAGGCTAATATTGGTTTTTACCCCCTGATGACGACCAGAGAACCCAACTTTCACATCAAAATTGTAGGCTTGCAGTATTATAACAGAATGAACAATAATGTTTGTGAATTCTTTCATATCAACGTCAATTTATATTTTAACAGTCCACACTGTTGTGAATGTCTTTAGATTATTTAACTAATTTAAACTTATAACGTATTAAACAAATTTTTTTCAAATTTCTGTCTTCTTGTCTGATCTTATATTTTTTGAAATTATATATAATCCTAATATCAGATCCTTTGCACCGATCTGACCTAAGTCGCTTGTAATCAAATAGCCTTTGTGATCAAGAACACTCACACAATTTAAAATCTACCGTCGCGTCGAAATGACCCATGCCCGTGAAATGCCAATCTTTCTGATTGGATATTTGTTGATCAAACTAACTGTATTCAATTTATTCGTATTAAAAATTGTATATTGGCAATCTAATTACATCCATACGAAATATTAAAACTTTGATCAATTCAGGTCAACAGCTAATACAACACCGGTTGATTTATGTTACCTTTACAGTTGGTAACAGGTGTCTGTGTTGTATCACATAATGTGTGTGGAGATCTCCTCGGCCAGCGCAAATGTGAAGGTCATAAAATAAATCAGTTTTGAGTGATGAAATACTACGACAGTGGAACTGTTACAAGTTATAGTACAGGTCATCTTTAAATCAGACACAATTTTAAATATAAAACATAAATCAACCGTAGTAAATTATGAGAAAGTTTAATACCCGTTGCAGCAGATTTGATACTAGATCAATAAAAAATATTTGTGAAATGTTTAGATAGATCTGAGTAAACTGAACAACTATGTTAAGTTTTTCAAAACATTCAATTGATTAAAAACTATTGGATTAAATATTACTGTGAATAAAACAGAAAAATTCCACTAAGCAACTAATCAACACCGTGCAGTTTGAATTTTGAGAACACTCATATACATGTGACATATCTTATGATTATAACGCAAAAAGCATTATTAGTACCTGGCAATATCAATAGTGGAACGAAAGGTCAGATACCATTGTTCATTGTAATAATTATAATAATTATCAATGAACAGTTGCGGTTGAATAGAACTCACACAACCTTGCCACGCTTCCCAATAATAGGAAAAAAATTGAAAAATTCAATGATATCCGAATACTTCTCAGAATTGAACGATTTAAGAACAGATAATGTTACAACTCACCGATCCGTTAACTAACTCACTGCTTTGCCATCTGCTTAAAATATCAATACATGGAAAACATTCAAATATTACACAAATCAAAACTCATGTTGACAGCCATGATTTATCCATCTATTCGTAAGTTTTAGTGAACGTAATCTCTAAAGATATATAGCAATACTGAAGTAAATTGACACTATTATAAAAAATGAAAATATGAAATGATCGATGCCCAACAAAGTCAGTAAACTCATTTTAATGGAATATATGCAAACGTTTATGTACGAAGTTTTTCATTCAGCAGAGACAAACTACACCTAATTGTTTTGCGAAGAACAACAATTCTGGAAAGATAACAGTTTTTCATTAAATAGAAAACAGTACTTCCTGCGTAGCATTCATACTCTGACTGTTTCAGATAGTAAATAATTTCGCTTTTTAGGAATATGTAGTAATCTATATTCTCAAAAATCTGCGAAACAGTGCTAAATCGAGCCTACAGCGCTCTGACTTACATTTGGAACAGGTATTCTATGGAAATAATAAGCCTATATAAATAATAAGCCCTATACTTGATTAGTTTCATTATAGTATATTGAAACTAATTGAAATTGGTACATATTTCCCAATAATGCACAAGTGTTGTCGATAATATGTACTTATAATTTTACATATATTCTCATCTACTTTCCAGATGAAAGCCTCATAAATGCTAAGTACTTATCATAACGGAGAAATCGGCCGTTTCGCATAAAGGACTTATTGAAGCGCACATATGTAAATCAATTATAGAATTATTAAATTGAATTGTTTAACTCATTTTAACGCTTTCTAGGTGTTCAGTATATTGTGAGCTCGAATATTTACAGTGGTTAATTGATTCTATTATGTTAATTACACGTATATAATTTTTTGTACATATTACCTCAACTTTGAAAGATAGATTTGTAGGGTGGTAAATATATTGAAATGGGCTTAGAGATATTTTTTTAGGTGGACTTATTCTTCTTATCCCATAACTTACTTCACCTGAATAAATTAGCATTAATCCAATATTCCGGAGCATACTGACTGCAAGCAAAGGAGGGGAAAGAATAACTTAATCGACTAAACAAGCTCCCTAACTTCTTAACACTCCCTTACCTTAGAGTTAATTCTCCTGATAATCTACACCCCTGTCAGAACTCCGACCACTCATAAATCTTCACCTTTTATCATTTCACTTTTTCCATAATTGTTTTTTAGTGTTTTAGTTTTCAAAGTACTGAAATTTTGTGATTATCTATTATTTATCCACATATTTTAGTTACATAGAATTTTTAACACCGAAATAGAGAGCCGAACTCATTAATTTCCACCTCCATAATATTAATTTCTTGTTATGTTTGGTTATTGTAGATTAATTAAATATTTTGTGTCTTCATATATTTTAGCTTTATAAGCTATAAATAAAATAGAAAAACAACAGCTCTAACCAACCGTGAAACCAAAAAACGTATATTTATTTCTAAAAATACAAATCCTTGTAACAAAATCAAACTCAATGAAACCAGAGATTTTACAATTGAATCATATGAAAAAATTAAAATGTTGCAACAATAAAGGGATTTGAGCATTTTTTCATGAATTTTCATAATTATAATTACTTTTTTGTCATTTAGAAAGGCTTGAATTATAGAAGTAAATTATCTGTATAGAGTACATTGTTCTTTGTGTACTCGTATGTCCTATTCATCTGTATACTTTTCCAAAATACAACAAAGTAAAATCACTTTTGCTGACGGTATAATAAATTGTAATTATTGATTAGACGAGTACTACTTGCAATAACTATGCTGTCTAAAAATGTACTGTCTCTTCGAAATCTCACCTTTATTTTTAACACCTCTAAGTAGTAGGTTTGAGGATTTTGTATTATTTCGTTGAGAGTTTTCCAGTAATTTATTTGGAAAAATTGAACGAACTATGCTACGACGTGTTCTCCATGAAATATTTCGCTGTTTCAACAATTTTTCAGTGTTAACACATTCTTCAATGATTATATAATACAATATAAAATTATGTGTTGATCACCCTGTATATTGAAATAATCCCACTGGCAACAATTCCATCTAGTATCTGATTTTAATTTCAGAATCGATACACTTATTTATTATCAAAACGTCATCGTAGTCATTTGAAAAACCAGCTCGGTGGCCTAATATATTCCATAGAATGCCTTTTATATAAACGTATCGAGGTGATTTGATCTGCTTTGCTCTCCTCGATTGACCAAACAACTTTCATCTCTCTCAAGAATAGTCGTGTGGCTTATTAACAAATAATATCATGTATGTCATCAAATAAGTTTTTTTGGAAAATTCTCATTCCCTTCATAGGTAGATTCATTTCCGGCAAAATCAATTTTGAAGATAAATTGCATAGTCTTATGGGATAGCAAATGCTGTATGAATGATCTGCAGGTGTTCTATAGGATTTAAAAAGTTTTGAGCTCCCGAACTATCATTAATGAACGTTAATCCTTGACTTCTTGCGAGAACTTCAATTATGACCGCAATCCTACACGTTATATGCTAATTAGAGCGTATTTACTAAATAATTTGACCAGAACGGTGATTATTTCAGTATACATAAAAATGAACTTTTTCATATTAATGTCCACATCAAGAAATTTATAGAAAGCATCAAATTATCTTTGTTATTAAGCTTTGTCCTCGTTGTAATCAATATTCGGAAATGCGAGAACTGTTTTATATTTTTGTAAATCGTTTCATGTATTTATGTACCAAAAATTCAATTGATACAACAATTTATGATGTTAAGAATTGAAAAATCCTGAAATGAGAGAAATAAGAATGCAAACAGCTCTAATCATAATTTTCGAGTGAATATTATGCTACCCTATTTTTTTCGGATCCAATATGTCAACATCATAATTTTTTCAATACAAGCTTGTAATTTGTTGAAGAGTTTTTTATTATTTTTATTGTGACGGTCATCTCAACACTATTACTAGGAGTTTATTATTCGTTCCGTGTATGAAATGCAATTAAAACATTGCAAAGACTCAATCCTATATTGTACAAAAAATACAAATTTACTAGTAGGTATTATGACTGTCTTTATAAAATCATGAATCACAGTTTTATTAGAAGCTTCATGAGTGATAAAATGGATATTGCAACCGAATCTATTATAATTTATGAAGTGTGAAGTTGAGAAAAAGAAGCATTAAAAAAATTATTAATGAAGAATGTTGATATCCGAAACGTTAGATGGATGTAAGCATAAAATAATGTTTAAAACAAAAGCTTTGGCAGGCACTTGGAACAAGTATTCTATGGAAATAATAGGAACGAAATTATTATTATCGAATGTTGATATCCGAAACGTCAGATAGATGAAATGATAAGATAATGTTTGAAACAAAAGCTCTGGCGTAGATTTGGAACAGGTATTCTATGGAAATAATAAAAACGAAATTATCAATGACGAATGTTGATATCCGAAACGTCAGATGAATGAAAGGATAAAATTATGTTTGAATCAAAAGCTTTGGCAGGCACTTGGAACAAGTATTCTATGGAAATAATAGGAACGAAATTATTATTATCGAATGTTGATATCCGAAACGTCAGATAGATGAAATGATAAGATAATGTTTGAAACAAAAGCTCTGGCGTAGATTTGGAACAGGTATTCTATGGAAATAATAGGAACGAAATTATCAATGACGAATGTTGATATCCGAAACGTCAGATGAATGAAAGGATAAAATTATGTTTGAAACAAAAGCTCTGGAGTAGATTTGGAACAGGTATTCTATGGAAATAATAGATAGGAAATGATGAATATTGATATCAGAAACGTCAGATGGATGTATGGAAAAAATAAAGCTAGAAACATAAGATGATTAATTTTACTACAACTCAACAATTCTTCTATATCCTACTGATTCTAGATCCAGATCTCAATGATTGCATCGAATTTTGATCCCTCAGTGCAGTTAAATATTAAAACCATTACTTAACCACATTAATGAGATATCTACATGCAATCGAAGTTTTTCATTAATATTATATGTATAATAATATAACATCATAAATCAGTGACATAATTTGTAAAATACAATGTTTAGCATAATTTTTTCCGAATTAGTGGTTTTCTCTTTATGATCTATAGACATACTACACTCAATTTCAATGCTTGCATTAAAATCTTCAATCATCGAAATCAACAAACATAATGTTAGTATATAATTTCTATAAGTTGGAAATATTTTTAATTTAGATCAATTTAACCCTTAAATTTCCTAGAAAGGAGTAAAAATTCTAGTGAGTGGAAAGCATTATGAAAATTGTAATTTGTTTTAGTTCCAGATTTACATTTCTGGTTACGGAATCTTGTCATTATAACACCCAAAATTCATAATTTTTAATAATAGGCGATGAAGAGTGATACTGTTGATTGTTATTTGTACAATGAAAATGACACAAACGTCTCATTATACTTCTGTTCAATTGAAATGCAATTACAGTAGTATCGAAACTTTTAATGCACTGAAAGGGCAGAAGTATTACAGAAGCAACTGAAACGTTAACCATTTTGAATGAATAATCTAAAGATATTCCATTCACTGGAAAAATAAATTATGGGAAACTTTTCAAGAATTAAACTTCGTTTGGGAGAAGAACGATAGAAAATGTGCGGTAAGAAAGACAGTTGAAATATTTTGCTGGAGAACCAAGAATACCTGAAATTAGCACTACCTGTTACATTTTAGATAATCATATAGGACTTATCTCCAGTAATCAAGCGATCAAAAACGGTTCTGTATGGTACCATTATAGCAATAAGTTGCATGAGATGGATCGGTTGACTTTGTTCTCTTCAGAAAAATGAAGGGTGACGCAAAGGCCTGCTCTACATATTTTTCCAATCCGCTGCAACTGATTTTTATATGCTTATCAAGGATTTGCATGTAGCCTGGCGTTGTCCAATATTGGTATTAACGCAACTGTTGCGTTACTTCACTTGCGAAATTCAAAGATCATACAATACCAGAGAGACTTTTCTGGTATTTGTCTAACCATTTCACTTAACTTTGTGAAAATATACAATATTCAATCATTCAAAAGTGATCAAGTCACAATAAGCTTATCTTTGATACGACTATGAAAATAATTACCTGATAATGATAATCAAATACATGCACACATAAAAATGACATTACATTCTGGTCCTTTCATAAGTTATGTTTCCCGTTTAATTATCATTTATATTAGAGAAAACAAAGGCTTGCTAAAATTTGTTTCGATTTATATAACAGATTACAGATTTCAGATGTAGGTATCATCATAATCATTGATATTTTTTTACT
The DNA here is from genome assembly GCF_026230105.1 of Diorhabda sublineata. Lineage (NCBI taxonomy): Eukaryota > Metazoa > Arthropoda > Insecta > Coleoptera > Chrysomelidae > Diorhabda > Diorhabda sublineata. The sequence goes on from NC_079482.1 coordinate 13,166,752, forward strand.
TTCTTCTCTATAAGTAACTTTATTCACATAAACAATATATTTAATATGTGATGCTCAATTTTTATCGATACAGAAGTTTGCTTTTGCTTGTTATTCATCAATTATTCTAAATAATATTTATTTCACAATTCGTTCATAATAATAATTTTTTACCTATGTAGTATGGTGTTCCAATAATTGTGATTAAAACAGAGTAAGCAGTTCACTTTTACTAAATACGTAGAAAATATTTCATAAAATATAATAACAAATTATTTAAAAATAAAATAAGAGCATTGAAGAATATAAATCCTATTCACAATTGTCAATGTAATTTTCTTCCTCTTAACTTGATTTCCTGTTGTTTATACTATGTAAAAGTAATTTTTTTTAATCACTTCAGTATCAGGTTTTTCATGTAACCAAAGCGAAGAGAAGTCAACCACAACTATTTTATTTATTTGGTTTTGCCGTTAACGGGCTCAATATTTAATTCAGAATTATTGCCACAGTTCACACGGATCTAGTTGACCATCTTCCCACAGTTTGTAAAAAAACGGATGTTGTAAACCATAAGATGGAATTACGCATCTCAGTTCCATGTTGTAGGCTTGTAATTTGTATGCTAAGAATGGGGAAGTAACAGTTGATCTAATTAAAAATGAGCTATTTTGAAATAATTATTTTCTCATGCAGTAGAAACTCGATAAACATAAATAAGATGCAAAATGTATAAACACAGTTAAAATCAGGTTTAGCCGGTTCCATGGTATTTAATTCAGTTTTATTAAAGTGGAATGATATATTTTCGAAAAAGGTCAAGAATATTCGTTGCGTTTCTTCCATTCCGCTTTGAACCGCGTATTTCCCTCATATATAATATCTAGAGTATCATTTGATATATATGCATTGAAATAGTAGTTAGAACATTGTATTAGAAAAATTGAGAATAATATAAAAATAGATTATTTATTTTTCCATGCGTGGAGAGTACTTTAATCTCTTGTCAGCCAAATTACTGTTCTTGGAATGATTTTCTCAAATATTTTTTTTTCATTTTGATATCTATAGTGCCTCTTAATTCACATATCTAGTTTTTAATATTGAATTTCCACTTTTATTGTTACCATTTTTGATATTACTTTCAATCGGATCAAAACTATTTAAATAGTTTTCCTTGTTAACTTGATAAGATATGACTGTATACAATGCTAACTAAATATTTATCAACACTCATTATTATACTATCTGATGCGCACTTCAATAATAAACTTTTCATCTTTAGAGACTGAATTTCATCAATCAGAAAATGTAATTGGGACTGTACTTGTAGAAAAGAGTTTTTCACCAAATAAAATACAGCAATCCTAGCTAAGTAATTATAAATTAATATATTTTTGTTCTACTGTCTCGAATTTACTCAACATGCAATAATTACTGCTTAAAGTTTCTAACCTTTTCAACTAATGTTTTTATTTTTAATAAGGTTTCTGATAATTTGTATATGTTACTACGTTATTTTTATTGTGTATAGAACTAGCTTCTTACTATATATGTACTAATTTATCCACCCCAATACTTATATTCTTCCCGTCCATCTATTCATTTTTATACAGAGTGAGTTTTATGAAACGCCTCAATTATCTAGGAAACGGCTTGTACTATTTTTTATAAATTTTTGTGCGCAAGGGTCTTGTAATACGGCAGGTATTATTGTCACATCTCCTTTTTTCAGAAAAATAATGAACTTAGTTATTTCAAATATTTTGTGTTTTTAGAAATCCTTAAGGAATACTGATTATTTTTCATATAATATTCTTTATACCTGAATGCCATAATTTTGGAGTTATAGCTTCATTTACAGAATCTCCACTAAAGGTACAATAAATATTATACATTTAGATAGCTACGACTGAATAAACTTGTTCTATTTGATTATTCCTTGATAATTTATGTGCTAATACAAATATCTTAACAAGGTCTATTGTCAGTAAGTTAGTAAATAGTTTAACGAAACTGGTGCAGTGAAATATTTATCTAAATAATGACGCAGGGAATCTACAACTGAAGACAAATCTTTAAATGTTTGTATCATGTTAGAAGTAGATTCACATTTGTTAAGTAGATTAATTAAAACTTTGCAGCTTACAACATCCCTGACTGCTCAATTCTTCTTATCTCTGTGGTAATCCTTTCTTCTAATTCCCGAATATTGGCAGGTTTTGTTTCATAAACGATGTGACCCCACAGGAAATATACTAAGGGATTCATGTCGGGTGTTCGCGGAGCCATTCGATAAAACCACGCCTTCCAATAAATCTTCTGGAAAACACATCATTTAGGTATTGCCCCCCACACACGCATAGTGAGGTGGAGCACCATCTTGTTGTAGCCAAATATTGTTGTTTGGGTTATTCTTAATGTTTGAAAATTCCTAATAATTATTCTTTTCAAATATAATTGAAAATATATACTTGGACTGGGAAATATCGAAGCCAACTCAGGTATAATACTATTTTCCAATAAATATAAATACGCTGGACCATTTAAGTTACCCTCAATAAAAAGGGACCAATTATTTTGTCACCTATTATTCTAACCCATACATTCAGTATTTCGGGATATTTTTTGTGGGATTCACGTATCCAACGAGAATTGTTACATAGCCAGTATCTACAATTATGGCGATTTACGTTTCGAATAATACAAAAAGTGGCCTCATCGCATAACATAACATTACTTAAAAAATTTGAATAATTTTGATTGTAACATTTTTCCATCATTATGTCTGCAAACCAAATCAAAATCGTCATCTGACGTCATCTTGAACCAACGTTACTTCATATGGATGGAATTTATTATCACATTAAACATTTATTACGGATGTTCGCGAAATACCAAGTTACCTGGATATTTGTCAAGTGTGGATCGTCTTGTAACAGGACACAAACATCTGAAGATTTGTTTTCAGTTGATGTAGATTTTCTGCGCCCTGATTTGGATGAATTTTTTACTGGACTAGTAAAACTTTTTTACTAATTTACTGACAGTAGATCTTGTTATTGGATTTCGGTTAGGATAGGATATAAATTATTAAAGATATTAATTAAACGTTTCTTGTTGATTTCTACGCCTATTACCATATCCATATCATATCCATAGCTATAACTCTGAAATTATGGCATTTAGGTATAGGATATTGGATAAAAAATAAGAAGTATTCTTTAAGAATTTCGGAAAGCGAAAAATATACAGGGTGATTTATTTGAAATAACAAAGTTTATTATTTTACCGGAAAAGGGAAACATCTGACAATAATGTAAATACAACCATAATACCGGCTGTATCACAAAACTTTTGTACACAAAAATTTATGAAAATCGTACAAGCCGTTTCCGAGATAATTGAGGCGTTCCATACATAAAACTCACTCTGTATGATCGTTCCCGTTTTCTGTATCTATCAGTACTCTGATAAGCTCATAGGTGAGAATTTATCATGCAGTAGTTTGAGATTCTGAAACCGATTGTTTTTCAAAGTATATGTTTCCTAATACCTTAAATGGTTATCTCTTTAATCCATCATTAATTTTTAATATCAAAATAGTAGCCCAGAAATAATAATTAGAACAATTCATCCATCAAATCTGAAAATTTAGCGTACGTCACAAAAACTTAGCAGCTTTTAAGTCTTTCATTGTTCTATTTCCAATCCCCATCTTGGTAAACAACTAGTTCCTAGTACGGCTATTTGATTATTTCAAAAGTTTCTTTATAAACAGAGGTCTAATTGTTGCTATAAGTACAACATAGCCTACTAATTAGTATTTCAAATCGTTAATTTTCTGACTTAAATATTGTAATAATATAGATTTTAGCTTTCGGTTTTTTGTTTATCCAATCTCAAGCTAAAATCTAGTACTTTTTCCTCTTTTTCCTCTTGTATAATAAATAACTATTTACCCTCCATTAAAACGTGCGAGCAGCACAAAAATGTCTTCAATATCCTCAATAATCCCTGCGGTACATCGATCTATACAAATTATTTTCCATATAATCGAATATTTTGTGATGTCATTGCATGTTTGAAAGAACGAAATACGATTCGATATTCTTATACCGACCAAAGCGATTAGATCCGATACAATAGCGGTCACGAGTGATCGGGATACTCCAATAATTCAAAGAGATCTTCATTGAAATAAAAGTCATTTATAGATGTTTCACGCTGGTACAATGGTACAGATGTGTTCTCGCGTAAACTCTTGTACGTGACACGGTGGTAAAAACGAAAGACCCGGAACGTGACCACCAGCCTTTTGAGAAGCGACTTCTTCAGTACTGGAGAATCATTACTAGCCAGAGCAGGATCGGATTTGAATATATTCCTCTATATCAAAATTATGAGTATTGATAGATAAATATGAAAGAACCTCTCAAATATCGTTGAAAACTGTTTTTATCTATTTACATTCTGGAAACTTATAGTAATATCAAATTTGTTGCATAGTATATGAAAAATATTCATATAAATAACCAATTTGACCCACTTTTATCATTCTCTTTTAATCAGGCAATAATTTTTAAGCCAGTTTGGTAGTAAAATGAAGTTTGGACTTGTATTACTTCACTATATTTAAAACTATTACAGTTACAAATCCATTCGATTTCTTTATCCAAAAATATTTTCAAATGAATTGCTAAGTGAACATTATATATACCTCAAAATAAGCTGAATGTTAGATTTTGAAATGTAACATTTTTTCCAGTTCTTGTGTCATTTTCAGTGTATTTGTGAATTCAAACTCACCTGTGTATATTCTGAACAAATATCAATTCCGGATATAAAGCTGCACACATCTTCAACGGACCAGTTTGATATGTCTTCATGTAACTTGGGACTTTCACTTTCTGACCTTTTTGGAATTGTTGGTGTAGCACCACCAGCACCTGTTGGACTACTTCCTTGAGAAATTTTTAATCGCGGCCTTTTCGGGGGTGGGGCAGCGGCGGAGAGATCAAGTGGGGACGATGAGTCTGGACGTTTCACATTTTTCAATAAACCCTAAAAAAAGGAAATTGAAAATTCTTCTAAATTTAGTATTTTTTAGGTGCCACATAAGGAATAATTGTATATGGTATATTTGAGAATGAGAATATGTAATGAAATTACTTCCAATAAATGTCTAAACTTCTCAACTACTGAGATCATAATATGCCGTAAACCGAAAATTTGACCTAAAAAATATTAGTGTATCGTTTTTCGTATTTATTTACACTCTTTCTATTCATGAGGTGCATTCATAAACACTTTCTCTTACGTTATTAATTTATTTATACACTATACAACTCACTTTACACTTAAAATAATTTACTTATCAAAATCACTATAAATAATTTCTCCGATTATTTTCACTGATTCGTTCTACTCACTACGACTATTTATTTAAAACTAACCTACTACGCTATATAAACTTATTTATATACCACAAATGAAATTTTACAAAGTTTTAGAACAAAACGAAACGAAAAAATAATAGAAATTATTTAGAAAAACACTGTAAATAACCCACTCCCTATAATAAAAAGTTCTAGAAGAATATATCAACGGTGCTATCAACGCTATTTAAAAAAAAATTTAAAGACGCCGCGCGAATTCGCCTAATTTTAAAATTCCATTGTAGCTGGACAGGGCCGGCCTAAGGACCCATTTTGTGAGATTGTTCGTAGCATGAGATAATAATAATTTCCTGAACATGGTCTAAGCTATAACATAAGAAAGACCTCATATTGAACCAGCAAAAAACAACCTGAAACGAAGAAAGTGAAATTGATTGAACAGACCAAAGACAAAAAAGAAATGGTTAAATAGCAGGTGAAGGGAGAAATAATCAAAGCCAAAGGTGAGCTTGATTCGTACAATCGAATCTCAAAGCAAGAATCTTTTATCAGATCTTGACCTACCTTTAGCAACAAACGATATCAAAACAGTATAATAATGAAAGCTCTTACAATCTTGAGGTTTTTTGGTGCTATGTGCGTTTTTGTCATACTTTTTGTAAGAATTATAAATTCTTAGTATACAGTTGTTTAATATTGAATATATCGATTAACATAAGGTCTGTTATTACAACTCTGGCCCACCCATTCAAATATTAATTCCAAATAATACAATAGTTTTTTTCTGTCTACTAAGACTAACAAACTAAGTTTTACATTATTTGTGCAATTAAAAGATACTATTTTGTATAAATCAAGTTCTGCATATGATTGAGAAAAAATAAACCGAATTATATAAATTGTTCAAATTGCTCTATTAAGAATTAATAATTTTTAGTGTAGTTAAATTCTCAGCTCTAAATTGATTTTTTTAGATCATTGAATATCAAATACATTTTTTTTCAAACTAAATAAGGTTTTAATAAATTTTCTGGGTGATTTATATAATATTGAAATTATCAACTAAAAACTATTTATAAACAAGAAAAAAAGAGGAAATTTATTAATATTGATTGATTGATACAATCATATAAACAAATAATTTCTAGCACACTTAGTAATGGAAGCTTCCATATCAACTCTTATTTAAGAGTTATCAAAATATTTCAAAAAACATTATATATTTAAATTTCGAAAATTTATTTTTGAAAATTTTATTGATACAAAAACACTGTAACGTGACCAGTTGCAAAAGTTGACCATTTTTATTTTGCTTTGCATTGGAATTGATTAATTATCAATCCTCTATTTGTTCTAATGAAATTGGATGTACATTAAAATAGATGTAACTTGTATTTTTCTGTATTTAATATAATATATAATTTCCAAGAAACCTGATCCAAATGTATCAATAACAACACTTGATTGGTTTCTATTTCTTTATCATATCGAGAAAACTCGATAGTATGTGGTATTATTATCAGTCTTTATGATTTCAGAGTATAGTTACTAATTATCGTAGCTTGAGGTTTTTGAGGATGAATTTTCTTGCTCAAACTAGGTCGTCGAGTTTGAAAAATCTCGCGTATTTCGTATAATTTCGTTGATTAATTCTGAGTGACTTTTCTGTTGTTGCAGTAACTATATGCCCTTTGTTGTTGCCACTATAACAGATATCAAGGAATTTTTCAATTTTAAAAGTACAACTTGCAGTACAATCTGGGGAAATGAGAGATACGAAAGTAATCAGAAAGCTAGAGAACACTAATCAAACGGAACTAAGGGAAATTATGTAAGCTAGCTCCTTGAATCCATCGCTAAAAGTGGTAGGCAGAGATTAGAGAACTTTTTACCTGTATCAAGTGACCAGATCTGAAGCACGTATTTGGAAGAAAATCATATACAGTATTCAGATTGAATATGAATAAATGAATCACCAAATTTATGTATAAAAAAATATAAAACTTGAAACTCTAAAATGACATATTAAAATACATCATCTATTATTTTTCTAGCGCAATATGTACGGCTAGCAGTACTCACCTGTATTTCAGCTTCTTTGGCGGTTCTTACCATTGCTAATAATGTTTGTGTTGTCGACATGTCAATTAAGGGCGGAAACATAGCGGCACCAGTAACGCTGCTGAAAGGGTTCATCACTGGGAAATCTGACCTTTTATTGTTAGCATCATTTTCTTTATTTTGTGAATTAATTGGAAGTAGGTTTGAGAATACCGGCTTAAACCTTTGATCTATGGGTGGAGGAAAACCATTCCTTGCTGCGTTGAAATAACTGAAAAGGGAGAAAATACTCAGATTATTGAGATGCAGATAATGCTAATTGAAAGTAATCCAATGATAGTGCTTTTTTCAATTACATAAAATTAGTAATTTTGCGGCATTTACTCAACAACTTAATCCCATGCTATCAAAATATCATGTATTTAAAAAATTAACTTGAAACGTGTTTTGATTTAATTGTTAGTGAATAAACCTTACAGAGATATATTTATAGGAAAGGATCTAAAGTAGTGAAATTAGTCTACCATTGATATATAATATTAATATGGTACTTGGTGGAAATAATTTTTGCATATTTATTCTTTCTATTGAACAACAATGTTTGTAATACATAACTAACTACTATTTCTCCTAAAGGTACACAGTTTACCTCCAAGAGATAGAAAATACGATAAATTTGTTATCGAAACGTTCGTCAGACAGTGTAATCGTAAAGTGGTAGTGAAAACAATTTATTCAATATTTTTCACGCGACCACCTCAAATTCTTAAGATTCAAATCTTCTAATTGCAATTCAGTCTAAGAAAGATCAAAAAAGGGTAAAAATTTTACTCACTCGTTTGGGTTTGCATTATTATATTTCGCTGCCAAACTTCTCATGAAATCGCTGTAATTCCTTCCACCTAATAAAGGATTTTCCTGGGCAGGGGGTGTATCAGGGTGTGAGGCAGAGCTAGGCGTGACAGATCTGGATCTACTTGACGTGTCTGGTGTACCGGGGCTCAGTCTTTCGTTCTTGAGTTGATTATTATTGTGTAGTACAAAATCTGTAGATGCAGATAATGGAGTAGAGATGGGACCATTATTATTAACCGTACGATCCATTCTCTTTCTACGAACTGGTTTTGTTGAATGTAGTAGGGAATTGGTTTCAAAAGTGTCTGTGGGGGAAGTTGCTTCTCCTGTAACAAAATCAAGTTATCATTGGAACATTCCAAATAAGATCCAATTTTCGAAAAGTATTTTATTCACTATCTTAATCACTTGAAATATAGAGGAAAAATATATTTTACAAAAAGTTTAGTCCAGTCATATTGGGGTTCCACATCAGATGAGAGATGTTAAGATAATTTCTCATGTTTCATTTCAAAATATTCAAGGTTAAAGGTCGCAAATAATCCGTGTTTGCAAATATTTCGTTTACTTTGGCTCCAATTCTATTTATATTATTCATAAATACCGAGGATTGAAGATTGAAGATTGAATTCTTCCCAATTTTGTATGAACTGTTTTCTTTTTTCTACATAAAATTGTTTTAAATACCATAGGGGCAAAGAACACGCAGCGCTTAAATATCTATAGCATAATGCAATAGAAACCGATATTTTATTAAATGTATGTTACTTATATACAATCATTTTGTGTCTAGGACCCAAAGATGTTGAGATATTGGCAGTATGATAGCTTTAAGGAAATTAGTGTTATGGAATATAGATCCTAATTTTGTCTTGCTATGTATGTGGAACTTAGTTCTTAAATCAGAAAATGTAAATCAGGCGCTTCGTTAGAGTAGGAGTTGAAACTGCCCTGCATCCAGTTAAAGATTAGATCATAAAACTTCTTGGACCTTACAAAAGCCTACATAACAAGACCATGATTAATATTTTGTTATCAGCAGACACAGCTCAAGGCTGTAACATGCGTTTTAAAATCTATTTCCTTGACACGCACCTCGAGATCGGCCCTACAAATTTAGGCACTGTCAATATTTAACACGGTGATAAATTTCATAAAGAAATAGCGAAGATAGAGAAACTATGTTTAGTTGGATTGAATGGATTTTGGGCTAAATTGTAGAAGTGCAACTGAGTACAATAAATGTATAAATACAAATTTTTGTTCGGTGAATGTTACTAGGTGAACATGATTAAAAAAAGTGTATGTGATTTTTTGTAATTTGGAATATTCAATGAAATAATAAAAGTATCTGATTGAGAAATTGTTCATTGATATATAAATGAATAAGATACATAACAAATAGAAAATCTATCGATATTTGTGGGTCCTAGATGTGAGGGATCAAAAACCAAAAGTGATATAGAATGAGATTAAATTCTGTGTGTGAATATCTGTTATTATATAAATTCAATTTTATTTTCCATATATCAAATATATGAGGTGTGTATTAAATAACGAAATTATTGATATCAAATATTTTATGTTGTTTTTATGTATATTAATTTGATATCCTCCTCCATTCCTGAATTTCTTCATGCAATACTTGTTCAAAACATTTTCTTCCGCAGCCTCAAGAGACTAAAATCTTGTTCTTTACCATATTCAAATAGAAATATTCCTATCAACGTCAATTTGAATATTGAATTTTGAATTCAATGAGTTTAAAAATTTTCACAAGCTTTATTAATATCAAAAATCACCATATTAATTAATTATTTCCCAGACGATAAATACATAAGTATTCGAAAGCTCAGAAAATATATCTAAGTTAGTCCATTTTGATGTTCCCAATAAAAAACCACTCATAATATAGCTGGCAGAGACTTCTTTACAATTCATATACAGTGCTTTTCAGATAAAAGTATCCACCTTTAATAACTTTTGTAATACTGGTATTTAGAAAAAATCCAAAAACACGTCAATTTATGTTGGAAGGGGCAAGCATTATGGCTTATTTAAACTTACTGGAAAAGCCACCCCATCACCCCTAGCAGTATCCCCTTTATTTTTTTAAATTACTTTTCATATTTTTTATGTAAAATTTGGATACTCCTCTTTGAACTGATTTCAAAAATGTATAATACTTGTAGGTTAAAGTGGTTAGTTTATGAGATGAACAATTTTTATTTTAAGAGCACAAATTTTACTTATTATTTACTTTCACCTTATTTGCCTGTACTAAAATGGGTTGTACAACAGTTCAAACTCTTTAATCTTTTTAACTGTGCTATTTATTATGAAGTAACAATAAGTGTTCAAAATGAGTGCCATTCACTTCCATACAATGGTATAATCTATTTTGAAATGCCTCTCTGACATTGCTTAATACGGCTGGATTTAATTGTCGACATTCATTTTCTATCCTCTCTCTTAAATCATCCAGAGATTCTGGTTGGGTAGCATAAACTTTTGTTTTTAAATACCCCCATAAAAAAAAGTCTAGGGGTGTTAAATCCGGTGACCTAGGTGGCCACTCCATCATCTGCCCCCTTCTACCTATCCAACGAGCGGGGAATGTTTCGTTTAAAAATTGTCGGACAGGCATAGCATAGTGTGGGGGAGCTCCGTCTTGTTGAAATACCAGTAAATCTTCGGAAAGGTTATCATCATTTTCTATTATTGTTGTAATACGTGGGTAACTCAAGATATGATTCACCATTCAAATTTCCGTTGATGAAGGAAGGTCCGACAATGTGGTCACCTAGGATACCACACCAAACGTTTAACTTTTGGGGATGTTGTGTATGGAATTCACGCATAATATGTGGATCACTTTCAGCCCAATATCTACAATTATGCCTACTTACTAAGCCATTTAATGACCATGAGCATTCATCAGAAAAACAAATATTGTTTAACAATTGTGGATTGTTATTGATAATTTGCGTCATTGATTCGCAAAACTCTAGACGACGATCAAAATCATCTTCATTCAAGTCGTGCACCAACTTAACTTTGTATGGGTGGTACTTGAATTTATGGGGTTGTTGAGCCTCTAAGCTGACTTGCCCTAAAAGTGCCACTTGGATTGCTTCGTTATTTACGAGTCCCTCTCGCTTATGCACTTTATTGCAAACATACCCTGTTGTGGTAAATTTCTCCATCAGTTGAATTACATACTTTTCCAGTAAGTTTAAATAAGCCATAATGCTTGCCCTTCCAACATAAATTGACGTGTTTTTGGATTTTTCCTAAATACCAGTATTACAAAAGTTATTAAAGGTGGATACTTTTATCTGAAAAGCACTGTATATATATATATATATATATATATATATATATATATATATATATATATATATATATATATATATATATATCAAAATATGATATTAACACTGACTATTTCCTTCGAAAAATTTAAGCCAACCAAAAAGCTGTAATATTTTATGTTTACCTAGCAACGATCAAATTTCAGCGATAATACTGCACTAGTGCAAATTATCGATAATTTGCACTAGTGCCAAATTTTCGTCTAGGATTAATAAACATCATTTGGTTTTAATTTTATATTTTAAGAAAAGGAACAATTATTGTTTATTTTAAATTAAATTTTTCTCAGGAAATAGTCTGCCAAAATGCCCTCTCGTGCATGTCAAATTGTCTCATAATTTCCTCTCGTGCGCATTCGCGCACTCGAGAAAATTAAATTATCGACAATTTGACATGCACTCAGGACATTAATATTGACAATTTGCGTATTTACACTGAATGGTATATGAAACCTATGGCACAAAAAAGATCAGTGATAATAAGTTTGGCTGATATATCTATCCAACTATCAGATAACTATCATATTCAAGAAAAGGATAAACAGATACTACAATCAAAGCTTCGTACTTATTAACACATTAGGTTCATTTTCCTGAAACTTAATATTATGAATTTATGGTCGATTGTGTTTTTTTTTATTACACAAATAGGTCATTAAAGAAATATATACAAAATGGAGGAATAATAATATTAAATATATCAATTAAGATATTAATTATAAAAAAAAAACAAAAATTGCTTATAACAATATATTTTTGAGATGAATTGACACCTATATCAAAAACGGTTTATTGTATATTACTATATTATATTCATATGATTTATATCTGATATCAGTTTGAAAATGCCAGCTTATTATATACCAATCCAAGATTTGTCTCTATTTTTTACCTATATGACTAGATAAAGTTACTGTGATTTGAAAAAAGTAATTATAGCGACCTAAGGTTTACGATTAGTTCGTATCCTATTTGTATCGTAACATTTTTTTTCTTCTTCAAAGTTTTGTATACTATACCTCACTTGGCAACCTTGCATCTAAATTACTAAATCAACTACCACTATTAAGGAGATATCGAAGTGATTATAAGTTGAAAATAATTATTTTGAAATTAAATTTTAACCGTACTAGAAATTTTCATCAATTTCACAAAAGAAATAATTGATGCACCAATATCGATAGATTATTCATAACTCTTCGACAATGTGATGTTCCTTTATAAAAATACAAATTAACATGGATCAGTTAATCATATCTATTGATTTTGTTTACGGCGTTAATAAATTTTAACGGCTTGTTTTTCATCGGGTTCATATATTCGAAAAGATTTATCAACTAACTGCTGAAGATTATTCTTTAAATTTATCTTTGGGCTATTTTCAGTAGGTGTTAAAATGTTCAACAAAAAACGCATCGACAAATTATTGTAAATCTCATAACAAATTGCTATAATATATAAGTCATGGAGCCTTTCAACGCATATATTCAATAAGAAAAATGTTAGTAATAAAACATGAGCGAGAATAGCTCTTATGGCTATGTAACAAAGGTAATTTAATGGAACAAATCACATTAGCAGAACTATCAGATAAGAATGGCAATTTCAGGTACAAGTTCAATAACTTGGGTATGCGGTGTGTAGTGAGTAATACAATGAAAAGTTAATTTATTACAAACAAATTCGCAGTTTCGTTCCTGCAATATGTTATTAAAAACTTCTATTTATTTCTAGTGGCTCTTGAGATTAATAATAATTTTCTTTTGTCTGGAGTTCAAGTCAACATATAATGAAAATTTTTATTTGTACTTTCGAGAAAAGACAAAAAATTTAAGGATCTATAATCTATAATTTATTACAAATTCGCAGTTTCGTTCCTGCAATATGTTATTAAAAACTTCTATTTATTTCTAGTGGCTCTTGAGATTAATAATAATTTTCTTTTGTCTGGAGTTCAAGTCAACATATAATGAAAATTTTTATTTGGACTTTCGAGAAAAGACAAAAAATTTAAGGATCTATAATCCTTGTAATAATTCTCTTTTGTTGGGAGGTATCATCAGGAAAAAAATTAAATTAAATCTTCAAAATTGTGTCTTACTCAAATTTAACCAAATGTATAAGCAGTTGTGAATCTATTTAGGTACATAAAATAAGCACTCAATATCCAAAAATATAAGTTGAATAAGGTTTTAATAAAACAATCATTCATTAATAAGAGGGTATTATCGCTGTTTGTTTGTTTCCCTGCAACAGCTTTACAATGTTTATAAGAAGCTTGGTTTGTTTGTATAGTGCATATATTCATTGGTAATATTCTGACAGTTTAGACAGTTGAATATTATTGATTAGGATAGTGTCCTTAAAATGTCTCTTGCGGGGTATCTCAACTTAAATTTTGACCTGATGTATTCAGACTCAGATTCCTGAGAATCTAGGACTCCCTCACTTATGTCACACTTGGCGTCCAGTGAATAACTTAGTCATTAAAGTAAATACATTCGAAAAAGGGGAAAACTGAAAACCGAGCAATTCCTAGAGTCTCAATATCATAACAAGAAATTACCTGTTGAATAATGATTGAAATTAAATTACAGTTCAACTCACGATTAGAATTGTGAGACATGAGAAAAAATTAATACACTATCGAGATTTTTTAACTTGGTGAAAAATTATTGGTTTTGTGTTTGTGGAAAAATCTTCATCGATTGTTTCTTCAAACAGCCACCTTCTAACATAATAATGCGGTCAAGTTAGATATTCGAAGTTACATAAATTTCCATCAAGCTAAAAATCAGTAAAATTGTTTAAAATACAATTGAACATAGAATATGAATGTTCCCCATCATTTCCGTGTATGGAAAAAATTTTATCAAGGTCAAAGGTCAAAAAAAGGAGTTTTTTGCAATTTTCAGCAAAACGATGCGTTTTATCATAAAAATGCCGATAAGAAAAATTGTAAATCATAAAATCATCTACAAAAAACCTATTAATAGTTTTCCTCTACAAGCCACTGTTTCTGAGATATAATGATTCAAAAAGTTGTAAAAGTTGTCGTATTTAATGGTTTCACCAACAGTAAACTTTCCTTACAATATTGAAATGAACCGAGACTTTTTGTGAGTATTTTATATCACAGAAACGGTGGCTCGTAAGAAAAAAAGTATTGATACGTTTTTTATAGACAATTTTATGATCTACAATTTTTGTCTGAAATATTTTTATGATAAAACTCACCGTTTTTCTGATAATCGCGAAGAACTCATTTTTTTGACCTTTGACTTTGGATAAAATTTTTTACATACACGGAAATCATAAGGAAAATTCAAATTTTATTTTCCATTGTATTCTAAACAATTTTACTGATTTTAAGCTTGATGGGAATATAATATGTGGCTTCACTTTTTTTTATCTAATTTGACCGGACTATTATACTTATTGATAAATTTGATATGAATTTCATATAGTAGGATACATAAAGGAAGAAACATGGTGACATTTTCTGCGATATGAAGATTAGTTTTCAATTTCTTCTACAAAAGGTTCCAGCATCTACATTAAACACATTAAAAAAGATATGCAAAAATGGTTCCAATGTAAGAGTATACAATTTAATATGAATATGGTTAGATCTGAACTTATTATATTAATATATAATATATATATATATATATATATATATATATATATATATATATATATATATATATAATATTATTTATATTAATATTATTATTTATAATATATAATATAACATATTATATATTATAAAAAAATTATAAAAAAAATAAAGATAAGTTTGATTTATATATTACTGATGAAATAGCACAACAAACAAAATAATAAATGAAGTGGCAGCCAAAAATACTACATTTAAACTAAAAAATGTGAAGGATCTTCTGATACAAACATTCACTGGCAAAACTTTGTTACACATTTCATAAAAGAAGAAGATTAAATGTTCAAATTAGATAGTATTGTGAATGATCTTATAGAGCCGACAATCTAGAGACGACAGAGAGGCAGATTCTCAGTGAATAATTATTTATGTAGATTTTTATATATCCTCGTAATTTAAAGTTTCTCTACCGCTATTAAATGTAAGAGAAGTATCTATCTACTAACTACGTTCATAAATATATGAAATAAAATTTAGCAATTGAAAAGGAAATACGTCATAGTATGAAATATTGCACGTACAAACCTCACAAATCAGCTGGCTGGGGTCGTTCCTGGGCGGTTGTTTATTATTATTTTATAGTTATTTTAAAATTGTTCTATATGTTTGGAATGAAATGAAGTAGATGGCAATTGTGTTAACATATTTGTTTATGCGTATTTAATTCGATTGTTGATAAAATCCCCTTTGTAGAACATGTTTTAGTTTATGATAAATGTTTCATATCGTAAAGAAGGTTAACCTTAGAAAATGGACATATACTAGAATCGGGTTTTTAAGAACAATTACTGTCCATCCGATGCCGATTGGCCCTTGATATTGTGTACAAAAGGGAAAGGGGTAGATTGTCGAAAAGACATAAGAGTAGATAGTTACAAAAACAACTCCATTGCATTTATAGTGTGGAACAGCCAAATGGAATAAATTCATTATTAAATGACTGAGAGCGTGGTGTGAAAACACTGGGACACGTCCATTTGCATTTCTAAAGGCACATTTTTTCAAAATAAAAAAATTATAAAGAGTGTGTCATATGACGGTGGCCAATAACACCTTTCTTATGTCAAATACATCCCCCCGTATATTATTTATCTTTTAGATTGTTGAAAAAATTCTAGACATAATTAATGTACAATGTTCTATACTCGTAGCCTTAACAACTCATTGTCTAAATGCGTGTCAGTAGTGATCAGTGTCAGTGATATTGTCGTTTAAATTTTGTTAACTATACGTTATAATCAGAAATATGGTTCATTCAACAGAAATGGACAACATAGACATCCTACTAATGATTTTTCATTGAGATAAGCAGAAACTCAAATTGAAGTTGCTTACTAATTTCACGAAAAATTTCCAAATTTGCCGTCTATATCTCAAGGAACAATTAGCAAAATAGAAAAGCAGTTTCTTCAACTTGGTTATGTAAGATAAATAAAATAAGTAGCTACCAATGCAGTAAATTATGATACGAAATTAGATATTATGCTTAAATTTACATAGTTCTGTACAACGTGAGCGACACATCAATCTTTCGAATTTTATATGGAAATAAAATGCATTCCTACAAAATGATATGAAGCTTATGAACGACGATTTTGATAATAAAACCTATCTTTGTGAACAATTGATGAAAATGTGAGATAACATTATGATCCCATTAGAACATGATTTTTTTTCTGATTTTCTGATTATCGTATTTCACGGCCATGTTAATCGTCAATTGGTCTAATGAGAATCCTCACAGGATAAAAGAACGTAAACAAAACTAAACCCCTCAACTTAGATTAATAAATCGACGAATAACGATTGCGATTAGATTAGTTTCGCCTCAGATTGGCATGTAGCTAAGACGTTCATGGCGAGCATTTTGAACATCTCCTATATTGACAATGATGTTTCATTGTTTTCTGTCACATTATTAAGGAATAATCAGTATCAGGTAGCGAATTTGGGGAATAAAATAATTTTCTGTTTTTTATGTCAGGTCTCCGAAAATTGTTGAAAGAATGCGTCCACAAGTTTTATTACGTCAATTGCATCTAGCTGAATATTTCTATCTACAATACAACTTTTCATTGCCACTCCCACTAACTTGTTTAATACTTCTATGGTAAAAATGCAATCTTAAAACATCGTGGCCAACATTACGAAAAAGTTTATCGAATTTAGAAATATCATTCAGAGGTTTGTGCTTCTGAATTAATCTAGATATATAAATATTGTACTGTAGGTGAACAATGGCTTCAAAAATGTTATCCGGACTCTGTTCCATCGAAAATAACCATTTGTTATTGGTTTGCTGAATTTAAACGTGGTCGTACAGACACCGATGATGGTGAAGTGGTTACTCCAGAAAACATCAAAAAAGTCCACAAATTGGTTATATCCTAACGTAAATTGAAATTGCGTGAGATAGCTAAGGCGGCAAAGATATCAGAAGACAGTGTGTTTACAATTATGCATGAACAATTGACCATGAGGAAACTTTTTTCAAATTGGATGTCGCGATTACTCACAGTCGATGAAAAACAGCAACGTGTTGATGATTCAGAACAGTGTTTGGCCATGTATACACGTATTAAATCAGATTTTTTGCGTTGATATGTGACAATGAATGAAACATGGATCCATCACTTCCTCCGAAATCCAAACGATTATGATCTGAGTGGACTGCAGCTGGTGAACCATATCCGAACCGTTCAAAGGCACAACAGTCAGCTGGAAAGGTTATGGCTTCAGTATTTTAGGATGCGCATGGAATATTGTTCATCCGATATCTCCAAAATGGAGATACAATCAATAGCGAATAGAGTTGTTGGATCGTTTGAATGCAAAAATCAAGGAAAAACAACCTCAGGTCGAAAAAAAAACCACGGTTCTACCAAGATAATGCACTGATTCACAAGTCGGTTATGGTTAGATTGAACGAATTACACTTCGAATTGCTTTCTCATCCTTCGTATAGTCCGGATCTGGACGACCTCAGTGACTACTGACTATACGGCATCGAGAAGTTAGAGAAGTGATGGAATGATGGTGTAGCTCTTGAAGGAGATTACATTGATGAATAAAATCGATTTTTGGCAAAAAAATATGTTTTCTTTAGTTAGTCATACGTCTATTAAGTGATGTGTTAATTGTTACGTAACTTTAACCATTGACGAAGCTTACGCAACAAAATCTCTGAAAAGGAATAAATTCCCTCATTTCGTGATATTTTCATTGATGTTCTACTTATATTGGTTGTATCGTTATGTTATACAGTCTTTTTCGATACGTTTTCGAACAACACTAAAATAGTTTCTCCATTAAAATTAGTAGGTAACACGTTCAACTGAACAAAGTTTTCTGTTTTATATCTTTTCGTCAATAATATCAGTCAGAGCTCTATTTATTTAAATGAGAATTAATTATTTCCAACCTGTAAATCTTTTATTCATTTTCTCGATAATTCTTTAAAACATTAGATAATCATCTCGTACTGTAAAACATAGTAGTAAATAGCTGTCAAATTATTTCTTCCTAATCGACATTTTCTAACTATTAGAGTTAGGTATCCAAGTCTGTCTGCTTTAGAATGGAAATACTAACGCAACAACTTGTAACAATGGACACCTAGTAACAATGGACAACTTTAACGATTGATTAATGGTGATTGGCTATCTTACTCGTACCTTTATCAGCTTGTGCAGAACCATTATATTCTCTTTTCTTCACGCCAGATTTCAATGCATCGTGATGACAACGGAATTGATAGAAAACCTGTTAGGTTTTGTGAGAAAATAAGACACAAATTGTAAACTATGATACAATATAAACCATTTTCAATACCACTAAATACACATTCTACACAAAGAGTACGCGAATAATTTTAAAAATAAATGGAATTAACGTATGAGTATACGAATTTGGTAGAGAAAATCCATTTGAGAAATATGTTTTTGGATTTATTTTAAATCTCCACTTTTTCTATTTATCTACTTTATTGATTGTAGTTTTACTGTCGCTTCCTCATGGCTATTTCCTACTGCTAATATTGCAGTATTGCCTGCAAAGGTAGCTATAATTTAATTTTCGAATTCAGGCATGTCATTCGTGAACAAATCATATAGGAGAGGTCTGGCTCTTCTGAATTAATTTTTTTCAGGATCAGAGTTACTTTTGATTAATTATTTAGTATCGGTATGAGAAGTAGGGTTCTAAAATATCAGAAATCTCTATAGGTAACAAAATCTTGATTTAATTTCGGGTTAACTTGTTCAATAGTAGCTTGGCTTTCTCTAGAACTAAATAATTGATAAAATGAGAGATATTATATTCACATAAATGAATCTATTGAGAATATGTGGGTATGGTATATTAACCATATTTCATGATAGTGGTATATGGGTAAAAATTTTAACAGAGAAATGGATTGTACCCTCTTCACTTTTGGAGACCACACATAAGCGTGATCAGTACTCAATTTCCAATGCATAACCCATTACCATTGTTGTTCATTTCAACTGAACATACAATTTGCTAGGATACATTGATCTTCTCAATATAGTGAAGTATATGATATAGAGATGCTCAGGGTACTTTACAAAATTTCCAGATTTTCAGCGTGTGGTAAACAGAATTCATAGTTGTAAGCCAGTCTGTGATATATGCTCCTTCCAATGTCTATGGTAAATTTCTATTGTATAATTACCAATCACCATTAATATTCGTGATAAATGTACATTTCAATCTAGAATGATACTTAATTAACCTTAAGAAAATATGATTGTTACTTGACTGAATGCGAGTCGAAAATTGAGTAACATAACATGGAAACCGAATCAATTGGTTCATGAAAAAGTGAATTCGTTCGAAGTAATGATAAAATAAACTGTCATAGAGGATCTTGAATAAGACACCCATGTTACAGCATTTATAGTTTAGTAAAATTAAATTTTGTGGCGAAAAATGTTATACATAATACGCTCTAAATGAGAAGTTGAAGTTTGCTAGAAAATGGGTGCAGAAGGCAAAACATTTTGAGTTTAAAATAGGGAAATGCATTATTGATTATGATTTGAATAACGAAGAGACGGTTATCATAAAATGAGATTATTAGTTCTTGCATTTATTTGCTTTGTAACAAAACGCGATTGAAAGCCAGAATGTAAGATTGCCTTCTCAATTTCCTGTACGGAAAACAAACTTTGTTGGAAATCATCGTAGAGACAAATATCAAAGTATGTTGTGTTTCTCAAGACCAATCAAAGTTTTATGAAACACTACTTTAGAACTATTTTTTCAATTATTTCAACTAACTTTTCAGAGGTGTTACAGGTACCTGATTAAAATTTATTGAATAATTGATCAAATTATAATCACAACTTCGAATTACAACTAGATCATCCTCCGGATCTCATTAAATTAAGCCTAATTATGCGGCTTCTACTTGCAGGAGACATGGAAAAATTGAGTTTTACGAAGCCCAGTTCCCGTAAATGTTGAAAATAATCTTCAAAATGAGCTTAACATAAAAATTATAGTTATTATTTTTTTATTCCGGATCTAAGCCTTCTGATAGTGTGAATTATAAATTGTAATTGAAATATATCTAGGGATTTCAAAAGTTTGGGCATTTGGTTGTTGCGATGCGTTACTTTAAACTTCCAAGGGCATCTGAATTTACGGGACACAAGATTAAAGTAATTCTTTTGGACCTCATTTTTAGAAATTCACTCTTCTTTATGTGTAACTATAAAAACAGTTCTATTGTGGTATTCTTAAAAAAACGTTGGTTGGAAAATTAACTGGAGCTCTGGAAACATAACGTACTTTAATGCTTATCTCTGCTATGATTTTCAACAAAGTTATCAAAAATTGTTTTCTCATACTGCAATCATCCCACTGTAACGGAGAAATAAGAAGGCAATCCAGCATCCTAGCTTCCAGTCGCGCTTTGTGAAAAAAAGATTAATTGTATTTGTAGGAAAACAATAAACATCCATATAAGTTAATAAACAAAGAATGGCTTGCAAATCGACAGACATTTCACCGAACTCTTATTCTAAAACCAGATTATGAATCAATTGTATAAAACAGCTAAAAAATCACTTCTAGGAAAACTCAACAATTCAGCCATACATTTGATAACAGGTGCATTCAAAACAACACCAGTGGAAAGTCTATACCGCAAAATAGGAATCATCCTTAGAAAATAGAATGATATATTTGAGCCTTACATATGCAACCAACGTAAAATCTAATCCTTCCAATCCTACCCTCCAGAATTACATTTCTAAGTTATTTCCAAATCTTTTTTCACATACAATCAAAACCGCCAAACCTTTCTATGCTAGAATTAGATGCTATTTAGGTGAATTAAATTTCTTCCTTCCTGAATGCCTTCATATCGAATATTCCTAGACTCCACCATGGACAATAAAAAGCATTAAAATCATTACCCAGCCCACCTCATTCGACAAACATCGCAACAACTATGAGCAAGGACACTTTAGTAACATAATAGATGAATAAAAAACTTTGTACATATTTACACAGACGAAATCGAAATCTCTAGATGGTACAGGTATCGCTATTATTATAAAAACGTCTAAATATATGCTCAAAACTCCTCAAACCACCATCCTTTTTACACCAAACAATTTTTTTCCGCGAAATGCATCTTATCATGAAAGTGTGTCTCAGTTTTCAGTGTATTACAACATTTTTCACAGCTCTGGCTATTTTTGGCCATTACTTCTTTCCTACTTTACTGTAGAATGTGCGGAGATTTAAGTAAATTGTAACCTTGTTACTAAATAAAAATAAATAAAATAAATAGAAAAACTAGGACAATAGAAATAATTTCTTGGAAATAAACCTGAAACCTGAAGTGATTAATTAGCATAACGTTGATAAATTAAATGGAGTAATTCTTGATGTTAATAAACAAAATTCATTATAGTGTGGCTATATCATAAAAACTACGGTTTATATATTTAGAATAAATATTCATATATAACCAGAAATACAACTAAATATAAATATAAACTGATGCCATTTTAATTATATCAATATCAAATAGTGCATTAACATAAGAATTACAATTACCGCATTTTAGGTAAAGATAGTCGTTTGTCAGTCGGCGCTTCTCAACTAGAAACTGGTTTGTTAGAGCGAAAGTAAAAGTCAATAAAAAACAGATAAAATTAATAAAAACAGTCTCCTCATTTGCATAAATCACCATCATTGATTAAGTGCTTATTTGAAATAACCAAATTGCATATTTTTCCCACGGTCATCATTTTTATTATACGATGTATTAAAGTTCAAAGTTCACTGTGTATAAATAAAATATGTGTGAATTATCATCATCATTTATTTATAAATGTCTACCATGAAATCGTTTGAAAAGATTTCTTGTTATTGGTGTTATTTTCATCCATTTGTATACTATTACATCAATTAGTTGTAGTTAATAAGTTAATAACTAGAATATGCTTTGATAAACGCACTTTCCATTAAGTTTGTATATTGATCTTAATTGATTTCTCGACTCTCCTTTAAACATTTTAGAAATGGAATGAGTGCCATGGATTTCATTTCGTCTTCCATTAACTGAAAAATGTGGTTAAAGAAAAAAAATTGTATTGCACGATAATCAAATGTTTATTGTATTTAACTATATAGAGATGTAGAATATTGATTTTTTTGTGTCCAATGGGTCCAAGAATAAATATTTTAATAGGGGTTCCATATGATATTTTTTTCCGAAATGAAATTTAGCATTGCGTGTTTCATGACACATAAGATCCTGTAGTCTAGAGTAATAATTAAAAATACATCATTAATTTGGATAAACAGAAAATTAAAATTTGATACACTAAAGTGGCAGATTAAGTATTACTTCGATAACATCTGCTGTATACTCTTTACGATTTAATGATTTTTCAGATACTTGATCTTCAGTCAATCTAAAAAAATTTTCTTTTAATAATATAACAGGTAGGTACTTCATATATTTCTAAGAAATTTGTATTTAATGAGTATTCTGGTCTAAATTCTCAGTACCTACTTAAAAAGAGTTGAGTGATAATGATAAATATTGAATTAATGAAATACAAAGTCCAATAAACAACCAAAAATACTGACACTGCTACTTTTCGTTGAAATCTGAGAATACTTCTTCAAATCTGGTTGGTACTGATAGTTAAATTAATTGTTATAATGCTTTGTTTAGTTTAGTCAACAGGATACAAGAGAAAAACCAAGAGTAAGACGTTCAATTCACGTTATTTGACGTGTTTGACAGAAAATATCCTCCACAACTTGGTAAAATTAAATTGAAAAAGTTAGGTTTAATAAATACAAAATATACTAAAAAATAGATAAAAAGGGAATGAGGAGACAATGAGTACATTCAGCAAGCCAAAAGGAAAACAAACAAATATTTTATTTAGATAAAACATGGATAGATAGATATTTATCCACAAATATATTCATTTAGCATATCTGAATGTTTGATTAACCGACATCACGTTATGAAAACTATCGAAAAGATGTCGAAGCTTATTGGTACGTTATTAAGACTGATACCAAATTTTAAAGGAATAAAGGCGAGCAGAAGCGACCTACTCAACCATTCTCTACCTAGCTCCAGTCTGGAAAGAAAGCTTGGGAGTGGCAAAAACCCACAGAAAACTGCAATCTAGATTAAGAAAGATAGCATTAAGATTCTGTAATGCACACCGAACTGTCTTCTCTGACGCGGTAAAAGATGTACTCGCCAACTAACAACCTATGGATTTGCTAGTCACAAAACGGCATAAAATGCACTCAGGAACCGACAAAATTATAGGTCGAAATACCCTCATGCTTAGGTGGCAACAGCGATGGGAACACACAAACAACTGACCGAGAACACTCATTCAAAACTTACCTGAGAGGATCAATAGGAAACAAGTCGAAATGAATTTCTACCTTACACAGGCACTCTCTGGACATGGATGTTTCCGAGCTTATTTGTATGATCCCCACGTCATTGATTAACCAATATTGTAATAAGAGCGATGCCGATGATCATACTCTCTTCCACTGCCATCGGTGGAACATACAAAGGGAAATATGCCACCTTCACTGCTGAAAACCTTGTGCCAATACTGCTGGCTTCTGATAGATATTGAACTACTTTTGCCACGATGATAAAAGATATTCTTCGGATAAAGAGAGCTGAAACAATATATTGGACAGCTTTAACTTTTGAAGTAATGCTTACGCGGTCCCAAAGGCTCAGAAAGGTAGAAGCGAAAAGAGATGTGGCTTTAGTGGGTAGGGCTTAAAAATATTTACACCCCTCACAAAAAAAGCATTTGCTACTCTTTAATCCTAACTCAAATGAAACGCCAGATGAAGAATTAACATTTTTTGAAATTTATATTCACTTCTGTTTTCTTGTCATTGAGACTGTTGTGTCTGCTTATTAAAGCAATGGGTAGTTTCAAAGTTATAAGTGAATGTGCTGATTGTGGAATTCGCTAAACTTACGAAAGACAAGTTGTCGAGGAGTGGTGAAATTTATTTGAGATGTGCGATACGTTCTTGGTTTCAAGGTTTTCATAACATGAATAGAAAATATAATTTCTTGTTGAGATTTGAAATATAATCATATTAAATGTATAGAAAAAATTGATGGTAAATTATGAGTGGAGTATAAAAGAGTAGAAAAACTATCTAAACTAATACCTTCTGTTTTACAAAAACAGAAAAATAAATAAATACAATGTCTATTTGTGATTAGTGCTACTTTCGAAATAATTTGCACATCAGGGGGAAAATTCAGACACGTTTACGCTAGAGGAAGTAAATATCAGAGCAATTTATTTGGAATTGTTGAAAGGAATTCAAACGACGGTGACTTAAGTAAAACCTGTAGTATGTACGACTTAGGTTAACTTTTAGAGGATACAGTTTGTAAAATGTTGATTTTATGTATAATCTAATCAAAGTATATCGTCTAAATCATAAGGAAGTTTTCATGCTTTTTCGATTTGTTGATCCCGTCAGGGAAAACATCATGAGGCTATTTAAAAGTGTCGGCTCCTCTTCTTTATAATTTAGAGGGTGATTTGTGAAATTGACTATAAATTTTAATTAACTATATTGTTTACGCAGCGAATGTAGTACACTACTATTTATCATTCGACTGGTAAGTTGGAGTTTTTGAAGCTGTTAGTAATATTCATATTGTATACACTGCTTATACTACCACTACGTCAACACTACCTGACACGCGTTTTGATAACCAAGTTATCGTCTTCAGATACTAAAAGTTTACCTACAACAAGATACAATCTAATATGAATATATATGAATGTATAATTGATAAATAATGAATTAAACTGATTGAAAAGTTAAACCATATGTAGGTTTTAATGTGTGTTGATTGTGAATGATTCAAATTTTATTTCAGATAATTATACATTGTACCAACTGTCTGTTGTTATTGTAATTCGATACAGTTTAACAATTTATAACATTTATTTATCAATACTTTTTTATGTGATACTTCATTATGGTTGTTCTATGTTTTATAAGATTTGTTCGTTGACTGAAAATTGAATGAAAATGCGACGCAGCTATCGCAGTGTCCTTTTCATTGGTTATTTATGTAGTTTGAAAATAACTTATCACAATAAAAAAAGTTTATATATTATACATTGTACAATATTCAATACCTAAATTGATTTTTCACAATCCGGTCCTGAAATTTCTAGATTTAGCTAATAACAGTCGAATGCTTGATAGTAGTTAACTGCACCATGAAAAAAGTTTAAAATGAGCCAATTAAATTTTGTGGTCAGTTTCATAAAACCCTGTAAATTGATGAAGGAATGGGGTCGACAGTTTTTAATAGCCACAAGATATCCAACCTTATAGTCTCTACTTATGGTAGAAATATATAAATTGCCTCGTGACTCACCCTGTATATATGTGTGAATACTTATATGCATCCTTGAAATACACTTTTAAATTTACTACACTCACGCCGGAATGTTATTCAATTAGAGAGAAGTAAAAAGACAGATTTAAAGTGTAATATGTTCTCGAGAAGATAGGAGCTTTACGTCGAATTTCCGTGCTTCGTTTGCCCTCGTAATGTTTAATTCGAGAAAAAAAGAGTTTTGCGACAAGAAGGATCTCAACCATCCCATTAGATGAACGTATTCCTAGTTGACCAATTCCTGGTACCAATATTCCATATTACAATTATGGATCTTCACCAATTAAAGACTAAATTTATTCCTCAACTTTTTTTGTCTTGTAATCTAATTGATTTTCTTACGATGTATTCATAGATACGACTATTCACAAAAACAATTATTTTCAAGCTCCTCAAAGTAGATTTCAAGAATATGTTACTAAGTAAGGTAATTTATCTGGAATGTACAATAATCAGCTCTTATATAAAAATGACAAGGTGAGACTTGATTACACATCACTTCATACTTGGATGGACACTATTCAGGTTAGCTTATAAAGCTCGAATGACTGACAGAAACAAATAGACTTAGTTGAAATGTTGATAATTCAATTGTAATTCTCAGGTAAAACGGATTTAACTGAAGCTTAAATTATATTACATTTTTTACTTCGATTTACCATCACCTCATCTGATAGAAAAAGATCTTCACATTATTGTAATAAATTCAAACTCAAACAAAAAATGAGGGTACCTTAATAGCACACTATGGATAAGAATGGCAAAATTTTTAAAAAAATGGAAGGCATAAAAACTATTAGATATCTGCCAAATATACCATACAACATCTGATTTGCTTTGGGTTTGTCGAAAAAAATATTTGTTAAATTCAACAGCTGGTCATTTCTGTTCAAAAATTTATGATGACTCTTTGGCTTTGTTTAAGAGACAATAAAGTAGAAAGCATTGTAACCCCTATGATACTCACACACAGTTTGGATATCATCTAACACTTAGTTTGTTCACAATGTGTAACTGGTTAGTTGAATCTGAATTGAATTTTACATTGCATTAAGCAAAAGTCTTACTACAAAGCCACCAAACCCTATTGGAGAACCACTGGATTTAATTAGCTTAGTTTCTATTGACTTTTTTAAAAATTATTTAAAGGAGCAATCAAAAGCAAATCCGATGACAGGGGCACGACATCTTTGGTTTCAAAAATTTCAATTGCAATCGGTTGAGATAGAATGTGACGTCAGCAGATCATTTTGCGACGTCGCCGTTGCAGCTTTAATTACGATAATGATGGTTTGCTCCTGGGTAACGCTTGAGCGGATCCAAACAAAGGTTACCAGGAAATTTACTACATCGCAACACTTATTGTACTGGCACGATAGAATTGACAATTTTGTTGGTGGAAAGCAGGGATATCCAGGCGTGAGCATGATTTGAAAGAAAACGACAAAAAATCAAAATTGTTACATTATTATTTACCCAAAGGAACTATATCTTGTTTTTCAAATCCAATACTGGTGAGAGAATTGAGAGATAAGTGATATTATGCAAGATAAAAAGAGTAGGCATCTTTGATATACAATCTCTATATAAGCATAGTTGATATTAAAAGCTTGGACTATTCGCTTTGAAGTGGTTATTATTTAATTTGAAATATTTTTCCATTATGAATAGAGGCGAAGGATACAGATTGAAGCGTAAAGAGATTAATAAAAGTTTTAAATATGAAATTAATTATCGAAATTTTCCTTAACAAATATTTTGAATCATGGATAATGAAAAATTGAATGATTATGATTTATTTTATTTGAAAAATCTAGTTTCTATTTTTTGTTATTACAAAAGTTTTCATTCAAACGACATTGATAATTAGAGAATACCATTAATTCACAATAGAATAAAAGAATCAACATAAAAACAAATGTGTTTATCTATTGCATACCACCATGATATTTCTTTCGTTTATTGACCAAATTTATTAACAATCTGTTTCTAAGTGGAACAATAAATAAAACGTATGTTAATACAGAAAAATAACTTGTGGAGTAAGGCCCTGTGGTTTTCCCGCCAAATTGTCTAATTTATGCTGCTACTTACTGGTATCACTAAACAAGTATGAAAAATAGGTTAAAAATACGAATATCAAAATTGATAAAGTAATAAATGTAATAGTAAACGTAGAGAACATTTTTGAACTGTAACTTCTGATCCATATAAAATATATTGGAATCTGCTAGCGATGTCATACGGCTTAAATCAAAAGGGTTTAGTATTGATTATACCATTAACTCATTCTCGATAGATAGTTGTGATTTTCCGCCAATTATGCATTATAGTTGTTGAAGTTTAATCTCAAGTTGTTTGTTTTAGTCAAGAAGTGTTTCCACCAAGGAAATCTTTTCAAATGTCAAGATATTTGACTCCTCCCTTTGTGGGATTTCATGTTCATTTATTGTGATGAACGGGAACAAGAAGTTTTCTTGTCTGTTTGTGAAGTTCACGTAGATTGATTTAGTTTAGACTATTAACTTGAATTCGCCTTTTTCTTAAATATTACTATAGCCTATCTAGATTTTCTTGGAGGATTTGTGATGGAGTTTGAGGATCTCAGTGTGAAGCTAGTAAACCAGTGTCATTGGTATATATTGCACCAAGTATGTTCTCTTATGTGGGTACATGGGCGCTGTACATAGAAGATATAGTAGCTAGACTCAAAACGCTACTTTGGTGCAGGTATAGTAGAGTATTTGTTGGTACGTAACTATGGAATACCGATTTTCGGAGAAGGAATTTTCTGATAATTTTCTTCGAGATTTTACAACAGTCTACCACTACACCAACACTAACAATTACACTGTCTGATGCGCATTTCGGTAACCAAGTTATTGTCTTCAGAGACTGAAGGTAAAGTAAGAGCTTTACCTGTTTTATACTAAATTTTCCCACCAATAAACCTTCCCCGGCAAAAATTACGTCCAGAGGTACAAACTCCAGGAATCTTCACATTTAATCCTTAATATTGTGGGGTTGCTTCGTTGATTTTGCCTCTCTAAACTTTATCATATTTTTTCTGATACACAATCACATATTCTTGTAAAATATTCTGGATAAATTATATCAATAACCTAAAAATGCTTAATCTACAGGTGCCGAACTATTTAAACCAATTTTCACATTTCTTAGCAAATAAATTGCATATAAATTAAGATGTATAGAATCTCACAAAGCAAATAAATTTTGCGACTCCGAGAATTTATTTTTTTTTATTTATAACCTCAAAATATATCCTTTTTTCCACTGACATCCAAATACACTCATTATAAATGCAAATCAGCTAAAAGTTGTATTCCGTCGCTCAGATTTTGATGAAATTTCACGTGTATCTAAGTTTACTTTTCTAGTATATTTTTTTATTACTAATAACGACAGAAGGGCAAAATGATTACATAGCTTCTATGGTGAAAGTAGTAATTGGTGACTTACGTTCTGTAAGTAAATCAATCAACGGAGATATCCATATGGGTTCTGATTATTCTATTGGCTAGTAAATGTTGGCTAATCTTAAGATTGCATACAGAGCTGGAATAATACACTATGAAGTCTGCAACTATTGAATTTCTTACTGATAAGTACTGGAGTTTTACATTCAAATATGCTATGTTCGGTGCGTTCTTTTGTAAGGTTCGAGATATGGACGTTGAGGTCTTCTAAATATGGATTTTAAGGTAAATGCATGAAAAATGAAGACGTTCTTCAAAGAGCAGTTCCAGCAGATACTTGTCTATAATATTTTGAATATCTGGGCCACTTACTGCGTGAGAACACCACAATTTTGAACGCCACAAATTGAAATTAAGAAAGAGAAAAATGAATAATAAAGTGAAAGTAGCAGAGCATTTTCATAGCTGAAAAATTTTCATCGGTGGTCGAGATAAAACAACACACAAATTCAAAATATTCATTGAGTCGATATACCGATTTTTTCTATCTTTTCGGAGTTGTAAAGTTCATTGTCACTAGTTGATTCGTTAAATCAACTCGTAACGTACAATTTATCCACTTCTTCCAAACATATAGCGTACCATATAGTTAATACCTGCACAACACCAAGAATTTCCATAGACCACATTAAAATAAATTCCAGCAAAAAATATTTATACATAATTTGACGAGAATTAATATTATTCACATTATATATCTAGATGTACTCATATGTCTTGTTGTGCATCTATTCATGTCATTTATAAGTAAGCAGGCTCTACATATAAACACGCATTTTGAAATATACCTACTTATAGAGGTACGTCGTAAATACTTCATAGGTGTTATTTTACCGAGGTGTTAAATTTTGTGTAATGTGTAATATCTAAAATCAGTGATCAAATTTTGCACCTTCAAGACACGTGTTTAGTAATAGGCGATTATTTAAAATAAATTGCTAATAACCGTCTGAGCATGTTAAGGATTATATTAAATCTAAGTATTTGATTTCAACACATTCATTAAAATTAGCGAGCTGCTATCACGCAAGTTAGCATTAGTACTTATGATCATGGTTTATTCCAAGACAGGCTATTTATTCATTGTTTTCGATATCTTAAGAACCGCTTTAAAAGTAACATTCGATGTCAAATATTTGAATAATAACGAAAAATATGAATTGAAACGTTAAATAAGATTCTAATAGCGAAAAAATTTGAAACATTCACAGAAATAGATTTTAGGCACTAGGGTTTGTAAAAGGAATATAATTTTAATTGAAATTACAGATAGAACAGTTACATGATTACGGACATTTTAGGGTTCTGTGATTTGTGTCGTGTTTGAATCCTAAAAGATAAATAATTATACATTGTGTAAAATCCAACTGTAATAAATTCATTATATCAGTTACTGTAAAACTGTAACTTGTAAAAACAACAAATTTTAAATGAAAAGTATAGGCTTATTATATTTAAATCTGAAGTATAAAAATATGTTTTGATACATAAGTAGGCACTGGGAGCTTTTCATTTTGAACAATTTACTTGTATGTAATCTATAATCGATAGGTTTTCAAAGTAGAATAGACGGATACCCTGCATCTATGCTTCCAATAGAAAATCAAATGAAATCAAGTTAGCTAATACAAATATGCTAAGCTCAAAGTGCTCCTGCTAGAGAATCTTCTCTAAATACCAAGGTATAAAATAGGTATTTGAGTTTACGTGAGTTAGTGTACAACAGAGGCTGTACCTTGATATATATTCTTAAAAATAATATAAGAAACAATAACAAAAATCACGAGATGAAATCTACACTAAAAATTTTAGAAACTTAGGTTAAAACAAAATGCCGATTGGTCTCTTTATATTATGTGCATACTCATTGTTAAAAATTTGATATGTATCCTTTGGAACATATCAGAGTTTATTTTTTTTTCTTGATAACTTTGCCCTAACTTTTTCAGATACTGTACTAGTGAGATAAATTACATAAATTCAAACTTGTTGAGCGAGAAGTTTCCAAATTTATTTATAATTCTTGATAGTTTTCTAGATTGATATACAAATTTGATACTCACACACAACGATAAATGATTTTTAGAACACTAATCGGTTCATCGATAATTTCAATGATGACTTCAATGTCAATGTATAGGTGGAAATAGTATTTGCGATTCAAGTCAGAATCAATATCGACAATATCATTCGCCATGCCCATGTGAAGAATTGACGATGACGGGTCAAACAGACAAGGCTGGACAGACATTGAAAGGAAACAACTAACCAGTAACCAGCCTATTGTTGGACGTCAGACAGAAGCTTGTCACTTCCTTGGAAGTGGCAGACAAACTTGGACTGGCTTTAACAGGGACGTAGTGTTTTCTATTCGAAAAAGGATATTCATATTATTCATGAAAATTTATTCATATCACGTATTAATTTGAAAATGAGGATTGCACCTGAAAATATCAGATATATGAATGTTATCATAATTAATACATGAAACTTGCTATACGAGGGTAAGGAAACAGGAGAAAAGATGAGAAAATGTTTGTTCTGATGGAAAAGCACTCTCTTTTTCTACAAATACGGTCGCTTTTTGGCAATTTCTTCCTTTACTTTATCAACTAATAATGCGTAATAATAATACCTTTCAATTGATAGTAGACGAACACAATCTTTTGACTATTCCAAAAAACGATCGCCATAACTTTTCTAGACGATGCAACCGCTTTGTTTAAAGCAAGTTCGCAGTTTATAATCTACCGTATTGTTTCCAGATTAGAAGTGGATCCAGGATTCATTAACAGTTTTGCCTAGATGCAAAAAATCCGACTCATTTTGCTTGAACGACGTCAATAAAGCCTGAAAAAAAGTTAGCAAAGCAGCACCCGACGTGTGTATAGGTTATTCAAATATAATTATTTAGTAAATATATGGCAAATACGTTTTTTTTGCTTATGTCGAACGCTCGTCGTCAGTTAATCTGCTATGGCCACTTTTAAATTCAGCTGCGCAAAATTTTACGGTCGTAAATGCTGGCGCAGATTTTCATCACACAGTTTATAAACAAAGTTTTCCATTTTCAGAAAAATCCACACAATGACTCACTTATACGATTGTCAAATAAGCTGTCAAAATGCCTGAAGTTCTAGTGAAAATCTCTCAGCCCATGCGCAAATATATTCGCCAAGTCGAGATCGAAAATATTTTATGACAACGCTGGTACCGGTCAAACACTGACTCCATACGTATTAGTATACGAGGGATGCTAATTTAGTTTTGAGATATGATAACACTGATGTGAATATGTCAAATCTGGCATTGCCATCAATTTAACATTTTTATTGGAGCACGTACTCAGAACGTATTGTCACACGAGTGCTATTTAAGTTGATATCAGATACTTGAAACATTCACCTTGGTCAAAAATTGGAATTAAATCGTGATGATTTTGTATCATTTTCGACGTGGATTGAACCAACAGCAGTGTGCCGAACAACTCGTTTTGACTGTTGGTGATGAAGCACCATCTCAAGCCACCGTTTTTCGCTGGTTTTCGTAAAGGTCATCCTAAATCGGCTGTTGTGCCAAAAAACATGTTGTGTCAACAACGCCATGTGACATACCGTGAGATTGAGAGATACTTGGGCATTAGTTGCACTCTCATACATTCAATATTGCATGAACATTTGTCTGTCAAAAAGATTTGTTCACGTTGGATACTGCGCAATTTGACAATCGCTCAAAAAAAGCTCTTGTTGATTGGTGCAAACAAATGCTGAAAAAATTTATCCCGGTGCCTCAAAAGACGTCTATAAGATCTTGACATGCGACGAATCATGAATCTATGTATATGAACCCGAAATTAAGCAGCAATCGACTGTATGGGTCTTTCAAAATGAGCCAAATCCAACAAAGTTGTTCGTGCACTTCGAGGCAAATGGTCGTCTGTTTTTTTTTGGAATAACTGGACATATCGCCACTGTTCCATTGCAAGGTAGAACGGTCAATTCTGATTGGTGTACCAGCATTTGTTTACCAGAAATGTTCAACAGAATCAAGGAAACCAATCGCAGAAAACGAATAATTCTCCACCACGACAATGCGAGTTCTCACACAGCACAAAAACGTCTTTAAACAGTCAAAACATCGAATTGATGGGTCATCCGCTGTACAGAACTTGTTTTTTACCAAATAATTTCTTATTTTTCCCCCAAATCAAAAATAAATTGCAAGGTCAATGTTTTTCTACGCCTGAAGAAGCGGTTGATGTGTACAAATCAAATAATAAAGCCATATTCGTATACAATTAAAAATATTTTTTTTCATTTGTCGATCTCAAAACTTAGGTAGCAATACTCACAACTAAGAATATTGACCCGATATATACTGGAATAGCTTGCAAATAAATTATGTGACTATTGAGGCCTCATAAGTTTCATATATCAATCACACTATATTTTGACCACATAAAGTGTGAATTTGTGAAACAATAAAATAAGACAAGATATATTTGGAATAGAAAGAACTATAGTTAATTGAGAATTGATTCAGGAGTGGCAGAAGACGTTTGGAAAACAAAGAGAAGACAGATAAATCTTCACCTTGGCCACACATTTATCATTATAATGTGCAACCCACAATAGAAAAATGATTAAAGAATGTATGAATGTATTGTTAACTTTAGAGTCGACAACAATATCACAGCAGATATAGAACTTGAGAAGACTGGTCTCTCATCATATAATTACCATAATTATATATAAAGATTCGATACATTTCCGAAATAACATTAATGAAGTTAACAATCGAATTAGTATTGTATAGTGATAAAAAAAAAAACGTTGACATTTCGAGATTATAAAACTGGTAAGTTTTAAGGAAATTTGTGAAATATCCGCTAAAAATATGTGTGTATATAAAGATAATACAACTTTCCACAGTAAGTTAAATACCAAAGTTTTGATTGAGAGTTCATTATAGCCTAAACTAATGTCAATCAATTATTTTCTTTGATACTGAAAAAAGCTTGATACCACATTGTATTTCTTTTTTTTTCTGATATGCAACGGTGAAAATCATCGCTGATGTATAATTTATATGGACGTTAAAAACAAGAAAGAAGTCACTTTTTGTTGTAATAAATTGTGTTCGTCAACCAGTCATTATTGCTATTGATTATGAAAATAATAAATTACTTCATTCGGTTTCATTGGTTTACAAACTCTCAAACTCAATAGTATATTCTCCTAAGTGGAACTAATTTCACAATATTGTTGATGGAGCAATGGGAAAATAAATAGAGTATATTATAGTTTACTCATTCGGAATTCAATTAAAAGAATTGAACTTTGAGGAATTGTAAATAAACAATTATTCTTTCACTGTAAAAATACACCATACACACATACATTAGTACGGGATTTGTAATTGGTATTTTGGAACAAATTTCTTTTGATATATAATGTAGAACATCATATTCAACAAATATAGGTATGAATATGTGTTATAAGGGGCTGTTTACAAATAAATAATAATAAAATAAAAAATATAAGCAGAAATTATTAAGAAAAACAATGAACTGAAATAAAAATTGTTGAGTGGGCTAATGTTATAATAATTACAGGAGATACTGAACACATTATCACTGTTACTACTATAGCAATACTTACAACTACACTGTCTGTTGCGCTTTTGGAAAACCAATTTATCGTCTTCAGAGGCCGCATAACATTTGCTTAGCTTCGAACCCTGAAGTCGAGAACTTGGACCGATACGCGACAGATAATGTAACTCGGTGTAGTGGTGATAGTGAATAGTGTATTTAGTATGAATATCACCAACGCTTCCAGAAATTACAACTTAACTAAAAAAAATCTTCAAGTAGATGAAAAGTTAACCAAAATTTCAATCCCAAAGACGACACTATAAATCACCAAAAACATTAAAGATAGAAATAAGAATTTATAGGCATATCTGGTAACTTACGTATATAGAACGAAATAATACTTCTTCTTTCATTATTTTTTGTGTTGTTATAATGAATGGTAAGCTTAACAAGGTACCAATGTTATATTAAGTTATCGATGAATTCCGAGAAATAAACTGCCTCGAAACAGATTTTTCATTTGCTTGTTTGTTTATTATTAGTATGAAATGACATAATACAGTGTAAACGTAAGCTCTTGAAGTTGGCTTTTTTGGCCAAAGCTTTCAATGAACAAGATATTAAGAGATTATCTGTGGTTGAACTTTGAGTACCTTCTCATTATTGTTAAATATATTATTATTTTCATAAAACCCTCTTGGAATTCGAATGTTACGTGCATGGTTTGCTGTCAACCTCGGCTTAATGGAGATCCAATAGATGTGTTCGACGACGGACCTGAATACTGATTAACCACCGATCATGGCTGCTAAATATTCGGATGGAGTCGACACTACCTGCAAGAATTTGTAACCAGTCGATGTCTTCGTGTCAAAGTGTTTTTATTTAATGAAAATTCAACTATTGTATTCAGGTAGACTGAGCGAGAAGAAACTGGGGTCAAGAAGTCTTTGGTATTTATTCAAGTATCAGGTGATTGCGGTGATAGCCATCGAATATTCCAAAGAACAAATTCAATAATAATTTCAAGTCCTCACGAACTCTGAGACTCCACAAAATACAACTATTTCCAATAGTATACGTTTACTGCTTTGTAAGCAAACCATTTCCTTATCTGATCTTACCTATTAATGCATTTATAAATATAAAATTAGCTTATAGTTTATTTAAAAATAAAGGATAGAACAATTTTTATGACCAAGAAGGTAAATATTATTACATCATAAAATAATTATACACAATATAAATACAGCATTTTTTGTTCTAAAAAAATCTTTAGTTTACTTCCCAACTTTTATATTATTTCAATTCTTGTCTTTTCAGTCAACAAATAGAAGGACGATGGTGAGTAATCCCTACAGGTATAAAATATTTACAATGTAAGAACAATTCAAGTAACTCCCAAGTTTCTTAGAAAAGATTAAAATTTTTAATCGGCGTAAAGTGTTTTGCAGAATATAGTATTTTATCTAATATTTACATTTTTATTTATAGTCATATAATGCATGTAACACGTAGAATTTTGAATATTGAAAACGATCATTTCAATAGTATTATTTGGAGTTATAGTTCATAAATGATTGAAGCAAAAAAAAGTATTGCAGTAGCTCCTAAAACGTCAACTGCGAGAAAACCCATTCAAACAACGGTGATATGAAACAACTGATGCAAAGAAAAGTGCAGTTTAGTCACCAAAAAACTACTTTGGAAAAAGTTTGAGTGGATGGAGACTAGTTAGATGACTTTTTGGAAGGAGAGAGATCAAAAGATTCAAAAATTAGGAAGAGAAGATAGAGTATTTTCCATTTTAAAGGAACATGGATAAATTGAGGATATATTGTGAAGAAAAAATGGCAAATATCAATACTAGGCTTATCTATTGGCTAATAGCCCAAGAAGTAATGGAAGAGGACAAATTACTTAGAAAATAGCTATTGCAGTTATGTAAATAATATTCACAGAAATTCAAAAAAATTTAGTGAAGGTGAAATAAAAAAATAATAGACAGTTTATTTAATTGGGTATATTTATCATTAAATTAAAAGTAATATTGTTTTTCCTGTCTCTGACATACATATTTATTTGTTAATTTAGATTAGGTTAGGTTTGCTCATTCACTATTTATGAAGTACTTCGAGTTTTTAGTTATGATTATTTCAAAAATCTAGTGAAGATTTACAAATAAACTAGATAATCACAAAAAATATTTCATGAACAATTTATGGAATTAAGAATTCAAACTACCTTACGTGCAAATAAATATTCTCCAATATTTATTCCTTGCCCAATTTCCATTTTTCTAATAACCTTTGTGAAGTACGATTTTCGAAGCGCGTCCATCTCAGCATGAGTGCTGTCAAAAACGTTCGAAAAATAAATTCAAAGATGTTTCATTTATAGTACTAGTACGCCATCGTTATACCCACATCATAATTTTTTATGATCTCGTTTGCAAATCTGTGTTACTGTTCGGCATGTGTAATAAATTACAAGGCGCTAGGTTGATAACGATACGTTTATGGGCTATATTTTATAATTTGGTACAATGTTAGGTATTTTGTAGATGCTCGTGATGAAAGCTACATTTTTTAAGAAACATGATGAATGTAGTATTAGGTTAGTTCATCTCCTGCATTTAGTTTATTCAATTGTTCTAACCAATGAAACATCTGAGACATTATATATCAATGTTTATGTCAATTTTTAATGTGGAATTCTGCATTATTTGTGAATATAGAGTAGGAAGGGTTAAGACGTCGACCGCGAAGAGAGTTTAGGTAGTTCGTGCGAAGTGAATAGGATGGTAAATTGTTTATATATGAATACTTTGATTATTTTCGTCAGTAAATTTTTATTTTGAGAAAAATTGATATTTTCTTAGAAAAAGTAGATAATTTACCATTCTATCTTGTTACCGAAAATAAATACATAAACATGAACGTTACGTTAATTTAGCTCTGCCATTGGTAGACCGCCTTCGATTTTTTAAATGTTGAGTAGACCACGGATCCCAAAAGTTTGACCACCCCTGGTATAGAGTATGACCTGATCGAATATTGTTTAATTTCTGCAAACAGTTAACAATGTGTTGTAATTTTTTTTTTTTGAAATAACATTGAAAGAGAGAGAAAGGGACGTATTGGTTTATGCAGCATATGCATTTTATATGGAAGTTTCATGGAATGGCCCTGATATAGGACAAATTTCCTCTGTAGGACTGGATTGTGGCGGATTAAATGAAGATAGTGCTTTATCGACTTAAATATTCCTTCCATCGGCCATTTGGTTGGAAAACAGATTCACCAAGTCACAAATAAATCGCAGAAAACCTCCAATACAAAAAACCTGCAGCACATGAGATTTAAGAAATAAATTTTCACAATGAATGACCCGAACTTACGAGATATTTCCACTGATTCCGCACATAATTTTTATTTATCTGATACGAATACATTTTCTATTCACAATTGCTTCTATTATGCATACAAAAAAATTTTGCAAAATATTCCATGAAAAAATGTTTGTAAGTGTAAACTAGAAATCACCCTACGAAAAGTAGACCATAAATTCTTGTTATTTTCTATTTATGACTTTCCTTAAATATTCCAATCACTTCTCTATAACTTATTCATAAATTCGTCAGGGTAATAAACCTTGTATTTCAATACAGCATGAACCATCCCAATAATAATACCGTGAACATCTACTTAAGTCGAGTTAATCGTATATTTTCAGGAGAAAATGAAGTTGTTGCCAGAGTCCGTGTCGTAGTCTGAGGATTAAATGAAATGTTTTGAACGCTTTGCATCAATCTACTCGTATTTTCAAAATTATTGATTGAGTTACGTTTGGTTTATTCCACGCAATTAGCAGAATATGCCGTTTTATATTTTAATATGGCCTATAAAAAGTTGAACTTGAGAAACAGATAAACTGAAATGTAAACGAAGCACAAATTTTCATTTTGTATAACAGTACAAAAATGCTTTAAGCTGAATAAGAGTTAAAAATGATTCTGTCATAAGTGAATGTGAAAATGACTAACGAAGAAAGTGGCTTATTATTCATATTTCAAAAGTTGATGAAAATAAGAAGTAATAATTGCAAAATTAACAATTTGTTTTTGATTATACACACTATATGGTGAGTGAGGCAATTTCATGTCAATAACAGGGTTTATTTGTATCCTTAAATATTTTTTTATAAAATCTATTGCGACAAGGGGCACAAAAAATTATACTTTACGAAGGGGACTTCTTCAAACTAATGCTCTTTTATTTTGGTTATCCTGAGTGAATTATTATCCAACGAACTCAATAAACTGATTAAGCTTCGGGTATCCCCGATAAAAACAGCCACAAAAAAAATAAAACCTCTGTCAGAGTAAAACCATATAAATTCAATATCTAAAACACGACAAAAAATCACTTTCTTACTTTTACTAACTAGACCACGACATTAACCGTGAAGTGGGCCCTGTTCGGTTATGATGAATGGAGTCTAAATTTTGGCGAAGGCGCCGGTTCTCAGAAACTATTTAATATTGTGTTTATAGATGTTTTAATACAGCGGTGATTCCTTTACATTGTTTTTTAGAACCAATTTCAAGGAAGGCCTCTTTATTTATATGTTTCTTTGTTTACTTTCAACAATTATTCGAGAAAATCTTTTTGATAAGAATACGTGGTTTTTTAGCAGTGTGAGGTTAGTATGTAATACATTGTTATAGTGAACGGATCGAAATAGTAAAAAGTAAGCGATAATTTAGATAAATTTTATTAAATAGTTAATTATTATAAATAGTGAATAAGTCTAATGTAACTGTGTAAATAAATTAAGTAAATAATTGAAAATGTGTATAATTTAAATAAATAAAAAAACTTCACAATATGTTTAATTAATCAATGCAAAAATACCTTACAACCCCGAATTTTTCTTCCTCCTCTACATATTCTTGTTCAGATAAATTGGAATATCCTCATATCGTAGTAAGTAGTAAAGTAGAATGTATATTTGAAAACCATGTAATTTCTCCTTTCTATTTAAGGATAATTTGGATAACGAGTCTAATCACCGGAGCTTCAATGATGTCTTAGATGCTGATGTATAAATATTATTATGTACTAAAAATACAGAAATAAACCCCATACGTAGATTTATATAACTTAGAAAACAGAAAAGGTTGGCAATTAGGTAACTTCAAATGCTGCATAATTTTCGAAGAAATTTTGAGCCAAGATTATGATGTTCACGGTGATTTTAAATATTTCCTTCACTGAAATTAATAGTTTTCTTTACTTCATTATAAGAAACTGAGTCTCAGATACTAGTTTATGAGTGTACCTACTATTGAAAGTTTCTTTAATCATAGGATTTTATAATTCTCATGACAATTTCTGCAATATAACGGTAACATGTTTAATATAAAAAAGAGAGATATTTCAAACTAACACTTTTTATCTAAAAATTGATAGTTTTACCTCGAAGAGGGTTGTAACTAGGGTGGATTGAATTTTTTTGTAAATAAGTAAAGTCGGCACAAATTTGATGAGTTTGGTTTTTCCACACTGTATAATCTTTTGAAAAATTCCTCAGATCCATTCGAAACCGATGCTCACAATAGATAAAATATTGCGTTGACATAATGTGACCCAGCGTGATAATTATCATCACCGTCAACGGTCATTACTGTAAATACTAAGAATCACGCCACGTCTCTGTTTCTTCTTCAAGAATACTCAAAAGTACCTAGAAGAGTTGATGAGTGTTGAGTAAATTACCTTCGAAGTCCATCTGTTAAGAAATTATCTTTAAGGCCAGGTGGTTAACGCAACTTGTTAGATCGATTTGCATTTGAAGCAAAACAATCAAATGCTAATATTTCGGTGAAAAGACGGGAGGTAATTCAATTGTTAATGTAAAGCGCAGCTATAGATTAAGCGCGCAAGTACTGTTACATTTCATTTATAGTAATTTTTAGATAAAATATAATGATGGAAAATGATTCTTTTCTTATCAGCAATAAATTTGGAACAGGAACACTAATGAAACAC
Source organism: Diorhabda sublineata (assembly GCF_026230105.1). Taxonomy (NCBI): domain Eukaryota; kingdom Metazoa; phylum Arthropoda; class Insecta; order Coleoptera; family Chrysomelidae; genus Diorhabda; species Diorhabda sublineata. The sequence goes on from NC_079482.1 coordinate 13,208,226, forward strand.
CTTAAAAACTTTTTACTTGGTCATACTGAAAATTAAACAATAGTGAAAAAATACGTAATTAATTGGCCATAATTTCATATACTATCAACAGTTATGCTAAATATTTTCAAAACGATGTTGTAACTGAAGCAATCAACCAAGAGGATGCAGGAAATTAACTGTATCATCACGCACAATTTATTCACAGGTAACTATTCGAATAAGACTAGAATATGACCGAAAGTATTGAACGAAAACTAAGCTTTTTTGAAACGATTTATTTGAAAAAATTAAAACTATTAAGTGAATAACAAAATATTTCCGATATTTATTATTTATATATGGTTGAATTGAAAAAAAAAATACATTTTTAAACCTCGCTATTTATTTTTAATGCGTTTATTCCGTTTTCTGAAAAGTAGAAATTTTTACCTTATTCCAAGTAAAATACTTCAAATTTATACTTTGAGATAGAGTTAAATAACTCAATTCACCAACTTCCTTATAAAAAACAATTTATTTACGAAACTGAGGATTCAATAAATTATAGTTACAATTAGTTACATTAATCTCACTGGCGTACTAGAAGAATATTAAATTAAATGAACGAAGTACTAGACTTCTTTATATATTAGTTCTTATCTTATACAATAATAATTATAAAATTAGATAAATATATTTATGGTTCATTATTGTCACATAATTAATAAATAATTGAAGACGATACTTTAATGGGGTTGAAGTGGAATCTATAAAACTGATAGACAGACTAAACATAGAAAAAATTATAGCAACGATAACTCAGTAAGGTTAGAGTTCATAATAAAAAATAAGTAATTGATGATGATGCGCCGCTGTGAAAATGGTTGTTTTGGATTACTCAACTATAGCTTACAATGAGAAGATTATAACTATTTTCTGTTTTCAAACTTGTATAACTAGGATACTTTCATGGTTTTCTATTGAAAATGTATACTATTTTTCTAGTTTTTTCGAAAAATTATGTTTACAAATACTTCACAATTTATGTCTATTGTCCAGCTTTCATTTGAATAGGTATGATGTAATTGGCAATCTTCAATAAATCCAGTGTTTTTAAAAAAATGTAATTTTTCTCTCATTTGAGTTAAATTATTAACATGCATTTGTATAGTATACTCCGAAAGCCATTCTTTTCAGTAATCCCATTAAGAAATATTGCTAGAACTATGATGCTTGAGTTTGAACTCTATTGAAAAAATCGATTATTTTTTTTAAATTCGCGCTAAATGCTACAATTTGCTACATTTCACCAAAACAGATTCTCATACGTCTGATTCTCTAAATAAATGAGATTGATGTTCGACCTCACTAGACCTGACTCAATCATAAAGATTGATCAATCAAGTTTTACAAATCTGTCAAGTACTCTGTTGTTATCAAATCAACAAGCTGCCCATGCTATAAACGTGTTACACTGGATAATGTCACCTCCATTCAAGATAAAAAATAAGTCTCGATAATAAATAAATAAAAAATTGAATAATCAAAATAAAATAAGTTTTAATGCAAACAGATGCAACGCCACTACAATGGAAGAAGCAGACAGAGCTTTTAGAGACATTCCGACGAATCATATCACTCTAAATTAGATGGAAAACGATTCCAGATATGATAGAGGAAATGATTTTTAGATGGAAATTATCGAAAACAATAGGTAGATACAACTTCTTTTAATAATTTCTCACAGCAATTCTATAGCAGAGAGAGGATTTTCTGCCAATAAAGAGATTTTTGTTGAAAATCTTAAAGAAGAATCACTTATAGGCCAAAAACTCGAAAAAATGAAAATAGAAAAGAATACACCCTCTCAAAAAAAATTTGCAAGCAGTGGAGCAAGAGAGATAAATTCAAAAAATATACTTGGTTGTTCTATATTGTTTTATATTCAACATCATAACATCATAACAAGTGTCGTAAATTCACAAAATTTCAACCGGGTAAATGTGAAAATCAACCTAGAAAAATCACGAGAAAGACGGAAATTTGATTTAAAATTGTTACAATAATTTTGTTTTGGGGTATTAGCGACCCGTTATATTTCTGTAAATTTTCTTTTAGCACTGATTCTAAAAATTCATCTTTCCCGTAGGTGAATATTTTAATCTGCAGAAAGAATGAACTAAGAGGTGTGTCTAAACAGTTTAGTGAATGGTTCGATATCTCAACGTGCTACACGCTTTTCACATGACGATCCCGATGCACGTCAATGATGCATCTATCAAGAAGCCTCATGGCTATTATGCGAAAACCTTCTATGGGCAATCGAATGTAGTCAGTGTAAAAGGTGGTGTCATCATGTAATGGAGGAACGAATGAACATCAAAATCTGTCACAGATTGAAAAAAATGGCTCCTGAGACACATGAAATGTTGGTGGATGTATTGACGGCTGGTTGAAAAGTTTCAAAGGTGGCAAGGAAACGATTGAGGATGGGCCACGGTCAGGTCAGTCGTTGACAAGCGTCGACTGAACGAGTACGAAAGATGCTGACGAGAGATCAGTGACTGACTCTACGATTGGTGGCTGATGAATTGGGAATTAGTTATGACACGGTTGGCACCGATGCACTGAAAACTTGTCCAAAAGTCCAAATTCTCAAGTGTTCAGGAATGTCGTAAAACTTGCTAATTATGCAAAAGTGAAAATGTGAAACATCACTGATATATGTTACGTTCCACAGACTTTCAAATTTCTTCACCATACCCATAAAACATTAAATGATAGCGGACAACTTAAATTTGAAAGGAAAAGCTTTAAAATGGTATAACCGCATACATGAAAACGTTTGTTGCGTAGTACTACATACATTCAAGTGACCAAAAAAGAGAAAAATCGACATTTCCGGTTCATTTTATTGCACCTCCTCACAGACCCAAGGAAAGCATTATCGTCGGAAATTCTAGATTTTTTAACGCCACCTAATGAGGTATTTATGAATCAATTATATTCTTCAAGAAAGTTCAACTGAACTTCTCTTTACAAAACATATACTAACAAGAATATTTACCTTCCAAATGGAAATGAAGTATCTGGAATACATTATGTAAATAAGAAAAAATAGCCGATCCCCAACCATAAAGGCATCCATGATCAGGTTAGTCTTGGTCTTGTTTTGCACTTTTTCAATACATACTACATAAGGCAAGTGTTTCAACTAAATAAAGCATTGAGAAATGAGGAATGGAGTGTTGTTGATGTAAATATTATGAAAGTGTCTTGTATAGTGTGATTTCAATGTTTAAAAATAATACTGGTAATTTTTTAAAATTTTTTAGAAATTATTGTATAAGTAAGTGACCAAAATTAATAAGTTAAGTGGTGATTACGTGTATGTAGGATTATTTGTCAGGTTTCAAATAAACTTCTCGAATAATATTAATTTTCATCTGAGCTCTGTAAAGAGGCTACACAAAACAAAACTTTCTTAGGTACTTCTTTTGTAAACTGAAAAGCACCAAATTACACAGCATAAGTAAGTGCATAAAATAATACAAAGACAACTATATATTATAGACAAAATTAAGAATTCGATAATTATAAAAAACCAACACATAAATATTAGGTTTGTTTATTGCCAAAAATGATAACAGATAAATTCGTTATTGTTTTCATTATTATAAGTTTTAAATTTGGTATTAACTCATTATTTGAATAGAATATTTGAACTAGCAAATGAAATGGAAACATTTTCACTTCAAGGTTTTTTTCTTTTATAATTCCTCAATATCCAAAATACCTACATCCCTGTTATTCTCGAATATCTTCTGCGCGACAAAACCAGACTAGAATGAAGCTTTAATTTATCAATATTTGACAAACATTCAAAGAAAATAATGTATATTTCGACCCTCGAATTAAGAAGAATATTTGGTCTTGCCTTTTCTCCAAGGCCAAGACAAAGATCGCTAGGCCAAGACTCGCTCACTAGAAGGAAATTATTTCAACCTGAATTTGTGAAGAACAGCAAGTGTTCAGGAATGGAAGGTATTCCAATTAAAAAAAGATGAATTTTGATTAGAAAGCTCGACAGCTTTTATGTGGTTCATTGATCTAGCTCAGGGATTTTATAAAGTGCCATTGACAATAATCGAATAACTATATAATAATAACTTATACGAAGCATGATGATAGAAAAGATATCGATTGAGAGGCAAAGCCATTAACTTCTGAAACTCGCTGGCCCGAGTGTGTAGGGCTAGAACAAAAATATTTTATAAGATTGAATAAGAAATATTTTTTCAAGATAAACTGAACAGTAACTTCCGTTAACACGCCTTCGTAGAAATTTGTTTCCCTCAGAAATTTAAGTCATTTGTTGACCAAAAAATAGCTACACTAAAGAACTGTGCTCTCAATATCTTTCCAATTATTGTATGTAAAATGTTTATTGCTACATTTGATCTACAGTGCAATTGAATTTAAATATTATAAACAATTACAAATAAAGTTATTTGAAATGTAGATAAATTGATTGTTATCTATTTAGAAAAAAACTCAAGAGTACAAGGTCGAATGGGAAGAGGCAACACGAAAATGGAGAGATATCAAATTCTGGCATATAATCATCGCTATATTGAAAGAGAAAAAATACATTGAAGATAGAAACTTAATTTAAAACTGGAGTGAATAGATTGAAAGCTTCCAAATTACCCATTTGATCAATAACTTACATCCAACTTTAAATCGTAAACTTGAGAATATTTAAGGATGAGTAGGTAGGAATAACTCAAATAATCCACAAATTATGCATTTGCTATTAATCACATTTCTTCATCACAGAGTTAGCTCAGAAATAATACATAGGAATAAGTGGAAAAGTGAATGTCTATTAAAAGTTGAATTAATCATTAATGATGTTGTCTTATACGATGAACAAATACCTATAATAATCGTTACTTACGGATGCAGTCTAAAAAAATATCCCACGCCAATGACAGTGTTTATCTTGAAAGTCTCGGTATTTCGACCTTCAACTTTTTGTGTAAATAATAACCATTAGTGGTGACCCTTGAGTGACTGGACAAAGTTCGTAAAATCGAGAAATTTCAATGGTCTTCTCAACAAACAACCCGTACCCATAATAAAGCTCTTTAGAATACACGATACAGGTAGAGAAGTGATTCTTGAATACTTTTTGTGATAGGAAGGATCTGATGGACCTGTTAAGGTCAGTGAAGGAGATAAATTATAAATGTTTCCATCAAAAATTCATAGTGAAATCAACAAACTTAGAAATTTAATTAGGCGATAAAGAATATTTCAGATATACATACAAGGAAATATAAAAATAATTATTGACTATCACTCAGGATGGCCAGTGAAATCTAAGATCAATTTTGACCTCAACTGGTGCACTTAAGCTAGGTAAATCAAATCAGTACTAATTTCGTCATTAATTAGTACAATCTTTTTTAATTTCTATGTTTTAACGCCATATCTTAATTATTGTGGGTTTATTAGCAGTTTATGATGCGAAAAGAATCTCTGGCGAAAATAGTTGAGCTACGAGTTTGCTTCAAATGTTGAATGTACTTCCAAATGTTTTGTGGAGTCTACTTTATCGTAACAGAAAATATTTGAGTGGCACTAAGCATTTGGTTAAGGTAGTGACGTTGTAGCCTAATGTGAGTCGCCCATCCACCTCTGTTAACGATAATAATATCAATGAAGCTGTTGAAATGGTAATCGAATATCGTCGTATGGGCATATGAAAGGTAGAAGAGGTTCTTAACATCTCTTATGGAACGACTCATTATATTATATTATTATATATACCAAAAGACCTGTATCTAGACAAAGTAGCTGAGGACATTGCCTTCATGAAACGCACCATTACTTGAGAAGGGAGGTGGGTTTATGAACATGAAGTTGCACCATATATAACTCGAAATCGCAAAAAAAGTGAAAATCAAGGTGGTATAAAAAGTTATTTTTTGTGGAATTGCTGGATTAATACCTGTGTGTATACAAAGAAAAAACATGACAATTATGGAAGTTAGTGTCACAACAAAATGTGCAGAATATTGCATACACGAATGCTCTTTACAAATACTCTAAAGGAAAATTAATTGGAATAAATATAAAAACAAATACATTTACCCAACTGCAAGAATATATAAATATAAATCTTATTAGGCGTTTATGTTTCACATTGATTTAAAAAATTAATTTTTCCTATCAAATTACTTAGTACTCTCTATTTAAATAATTATACTACTCAAATTATCACTGGCCGACAAGATTTTCGTAACACAGGCGACACCTTTATTTTTAAAATGGAAATACTCCTCCAATAATGGAAAAAATATGTATTAAGCACACTTTTCGATAGCTAAATTATCCCTGTCTACATTAGCAGGTAGGTAATTTTATGAACGGGCGGTAAATTTTATGGCCAAAACAATACCTGAACTGTAATATTTAGAATAACATTAAATAAAAATAACATTAAAAATTAGTATTCTGTTCAATTTTATATTAAGTGGTTCCCTGTTCATAGTGCAAAAAGTGATTATAAAGACGAAAATATCGACTAAGACAAGCAGTGGGCCTCCATGCGTGCTGTGTTAGTTGTAGAGCATGCCTTCTACAATTCCAATGGTATGGCAGGAACCTACTAACCATTTTGATGACTGCTATTTTTGTCTATTTACCAGTACCGATTGCGCCCTTAGATCCGCAAAATATAGTTTTAGAGGATACTTGAGATAACGTCTCATCAGGAAATTCCGAAGAACATTGCACCGACACTATTTTTAGTCCAAGTACCAGTATCCGCGAGCCACATTAGAATGTTCAAAGTGAGTTGAATTATTTAGCAAGTGATTTGGGGTTATCAAAGCAACAGTCTTCACTTCTTACTTCCCGTTTTAAGGAATGGAACTTGTTAGCCAAAGAAACAAAAATTATGACCTTTATAAAAAGAAATGCTATATTTTCTGCATTCTACAGTATGGAAAATTCGTTGTGGGCATGTACGGATATGGTCTAATGAAGGAACTTGATATTGAGCATAATCCCAGTGACTGGCGCCTATTTATTGACTCGTCTAAATAAAGTTTAAAATCAGTGTTATTACACAAAGGAAATTTAATACCGTCTATACCAGCTGCTCATTCTGTGAAGATGAAAAAGACTTATGAAAATATTCGCTTGCTTTTAGACTAAATTAACTACAAGTATAAGTGGCAGATATGTGGAGACCTGAAGGTGATTGGAATTTTAATGGGACTTCAAGGAGGGTTTACGAAACATTGCTGTTTTCTTTGTGTATGGGTCAGTCGGGCATTAGATCAACAACAACAATATGTAAAAAAAATTGGCAATCATGAAGTAAGTTTCAACAGGGATTTCAAAATGTTAAGTTTATATCCCTTGTAGATCCCAACAATGTTCTTCTGCCCCCCCTTCACATTAAACTTGGATTGATGAAAAACTTTGTAAATGCTATGGATAAAGAGGGTGATGGATTCAAATACCTTAGAGAAGTCTTTCCCCAATTGAGTGATGCAAAATTAAAGGAATGTATTTTTATTGGTACACAAATATGAAAATTGCTGAAGTAGACGATAACAATTTTGAAAAAAAGGTCATCAGACAGGAACTTAGAGTATGGAAGGCATTTGTTAGTGTAGTGATGGGATTTTTGGGCAATAATATGGATCGAAACTACCAATAGTTAGTTGATGAACTTCTAGATGCTTACAAGTCCCTTGTTGCTCGAATGTCATTGAAAATTCATTTCCTCCATTCCCATCCCACATTTTTTCCCGAAAAATTGGAAGCTGTCAGTGATAAGCAGGGTGGAAGATTCCACCAAGATATTAGAACAATGGAAATTCGGTATCAAGGACGATGGGATTCTGCCATGATCCGTGATGTTAGTTTTTAAAAAGAGAAAGTGTAATTCCTCAAAAAAGGAAAAAGTAGAACTAATTGATATTTAAAGTGATTTTTTTTCAAGTTTTTATTTTTAATAGATGTGAGGCATGTTTATTAGATGTAAACTATAAATATTGTCAATAAATACGATTTAAAAAAAGTAAAATTATTTTTTAATAAATATTAAATATTTTACTAATAATAATGGTTCTATAAATGTAACTTAAAAACCTTGCGTAATACAATTATTTTTTTCATATTTTCGTATCTGTATAGGTCCATTTTATCACAATATGCTATTCGTTCTTGTTTTACAAAAATGTTTTTTTTCGACCAGTGTTATGAAAGTATATTATCTAACAATAAGAATTGAATTCATAAGAATGCCATCATGATTCTTTGGAATAAATTTTCAAACCTAAATATTTTATAATCATCCATTTCCGATACTCTTAAGAAGCTGAAAGATTAAATCTACAAAATCGACCTATAATCCTAAAATTCTCTTAACTTACCTGAATAACACCATGCAGGCCAAATAACAGGACTTTCAGTGTCCATTTCTCAGAAATTTTTAAATATCCGGAATTAGTTAGTTGACGACACTGACATAATCTTATTTGTCACTTCACTGGTTATACATAAATTCTCAATAAGTAAACTGAACGTAAAAATTTTAGTTATAACCACGAAAGACGCGCTTAAATATTACCACTCGTGTGCAGTTCCCAGCTTTGTTGCCATTAAGAGTCACTGCTTGGTTTTAATGAGTTGGCCGTCTTAATACTGAAAAGTAAATATTTTTAATATATGTTCATTTTCGGCATAAGTTGTGACAAGAAACTCGATGAATAAAATGAATCGTACAGGAACTATCAATTAAATATCTGGTTAAAAAAAATTCTATATTGTATATTAACAAAAATTATACAAGTGAGGAATAATATCTTTACAACGGACAAGAAATATAGCAGAAAATTATTCGCTCTATTGACTCTCTTTTCGGCATAATCACCCTATCTCTTTAAGCATTTATTAAAACGCAGAACCAACTTGTTTAACCGTCTTTCCGTCTTGATAGAAATAATGTCCTTGTTAATTGAACCCAATTTCGGAAGATGTTTTTTCATCACTGTCTAAGGAGAAATGTGTGTGGCGACCACGCCAAGTGCTCGCACATTTAATAATACATATTATAAGTACCCTTCCATTCACCACATTTTCCCTTCGACCGTATCCACGAACAACTTCCTCAATAGCACAATAATCGTTCGATCCATCAATAACCGATACCTCAGGCAGGTAATTTCAAGTCAACTTTCTTTTAAAACTTCCTCAATGCTCTAATAACATGCACATAACTTAATCCTCTCCGATATACCTGGCACACGTCGAATTGAAGATCTCGAATGCCTAGATGTCAGTGGAGCCAGGCTGCTCCTAGAGATTCGGTACGCATAACTTTGTTCTATTTTACGATTTGTATATTGTTTTGTTGGTATATTTGTATATATGGTAAGCTTGAGTAGTTATAGGACTTAGATTATTGTCCTATCTTTTCACCATCCTCACCTAGCTCCCATATGTTTGCTAGATAAGTGCTTCATCTCGAAAATAGAAAATCGTCACAGTGTGTCAAATCTAGCTGTATATGAAAGGTTCAGTTTCTGATATGATCTAAGCAACTGTGTCATTTCATTTCCTCATAATTCCGTCGTTAATTTAGCAATTACCTCGACTTAACTCCATAGTTTTTTTCTTGCTTGGAAGATGAGATGATGAAACGATGAAACCAAGTTTTGTCTTGTGTACTAGCCATCAGAATAGTTATACTGAAAAAATGTTTAGCTTACTTCAGCTCGTGTGACTTTGTCGGTATGTACAAGCATAATACATCATAAACTTCTGATCTTTCAACATATTAGATACCTAAAATACCATAAATCGGGAAGATCACAATGCTTATGTTACTACTTATTAGTGGTAAATAGTGTTTATAATTTTGAAGAATTTGTAAATATCTGTAGAATTTTCGAAATTGCTTCAAACACATGTCTTGTAACGGTATATTAAACAACGGTCATTTTCAGAAAACGGCTGGAAAACAGCTTAATTCACGAACACAGGAGTTTGTTATAAATGTGATTGCATATTTTAAGGTCAAAAAAAAAGAACTGCGGACCTTTTGAATCTCTTTCATTTGTTTAGGAGGTATTATACTAAAGTTAACATCTATTTAAAGAGATTTCTATTTATATTATATAATTCAGAGAGTGGCAACTGCGCTAAAGATATCTAGAAAAACTATATAGTCCGTTGAAGAAAGAATGAAAATAATCAACGTTCTCAACACCACTCAGACACCACGAGTAAAACTAAAAACAGAGGATGTATCAGAGGGAACTAAAATAGCAGTATGGAACACTTTATATGAGATGTATGAACAGAGTAAGTGAATAAACATGTGGAACAATAATACAATACCGTCCCATATCCTTAACCTTTACAGTCAGCTTACATTTTAAATGAAATTTAGGAAAATTGTTATTACACATCATAGTGCATATAGTACTATTATCTAGTGTTATCTATACAGTGTGGTTTTTCACCAGTTGTTCAATGTTAGAAAACTGTTTATTTAATGTAAACTTGATCATAGAGGTTATGAGTTTTGTCATTTCATAATATTCTTTCATGGAGTCAAAACCATAAATGACGAACTGAAAAATAAGGAAATTATTTCTATTGTAAGTACCTCTTTATCAGTGATATCAGAACATTCGGGATTTCAATATAAAAAGGAAGATAACAGAAATCATTAATAGAATGAACAAATATTGCTAGCTAAAGAGCATGTTTTCTTCGAAAATATAGAGAAAATGGTGATAGTGTATTTTCAAGACAAGTTATATTTAGATGAAACATGTATGTATGTCAAAGAAAACAAATTTTGAATTTTGTAACTTAGTTTTATCAAAAGAGTTCCGCTAAATATGTTCATGTTAAACATCTAAAAACAATACAAAAAATTGAATTTAGTTTTTAATAACCAATTCGTAAAAGGCCGACCTTTCAAATATTATGGAGTTGACAAAAACTTTGATTTAATTCATATGAATATTGTTACTGACATATTAGTCACGTGATTGAAAATCTCCATCGTTTCTACTGTAAAAGCTAGCGGGTATACAACTTGGAATATCGCAACACAGAATCTGTATACTGCACGTTTTGACTAGATTTCACACCCGTTAAACACTCTGTCTGCCTGATTGAAACAAGCTGTGAACTTGCACGATTTGATTGTGAATGTCAAAAGCTAATATTAATTATTCTTTGCCGATGAAACTTGAATCATGGCTCGGGCTTGTCCACGAGAATTTTCTAATAGCTTTTGTATTTCAGAACCGTCTAAGAATTTTCTACTATCTAGTTCCACGTTAGCTATATGACAAGTAGGATAATCTATCTCCACTGTTAAGAAACAAATTTTTCAACAAAAAATTTTCAAATACTGCGGCTTGTAACCTTTTGTACCGATCATCTCTCATACTTTAAAAAATAGTCATTGAAGAAATGAAATTGATTACATTTGCAAACAAAATTACAGTTAAAACTCCCTGTTTCCTACTGTGATGAGTGTTTGATTGGAAATTGCATTTAATTATTAATTATCACAATTCAAGATTCTAATGTGAAATTTGATAGAATTCTTTAAAATTTGAAACATAATTGCTATCTCTCTCATTTAGTAAATAATTCTATAAATCGTTCTGTCCTACTTTCCGCCTTTATCGAAATATTGGGAAGCTCTTTTTACTTGGTAACAGCGTCAATATTTTATTTCTGAATTCACTCCTCATTTCTTATAAATTATACACCTGATAACCAAACCTTAGCTACCTGTTGCCTAATTAAACAGAAGTACGTTTTTGAAATTTAAAAAGGAAGTACAAGCAAAAAACCTCGCTAAACAAACACAGAGTGTGCAGAAACTCTTGTATCAAATGCTAACTACAGCAACGATTGACTTTGGTAAAATTTCCTGCTATTACGTATATTCCGAAAAAAAAATCATTTTTTGAATTCGCCACGTTCACTCGTGTGTAAAAGTAAAAATATATTTTTATTAATTTATATTAAATTTCCCCGATGCATCTGCCATATTGAACAATTATGACGGCAATAAAACACAACAGAATATACCATATTTGAAGTTTGTATATAGCGCCTTTTTGCCATATACTTAAAAAACTAATGAAACAGGCCATCTTAAAAGGGTGCTAGCTCCCTTAGGAGGTACTTTTGGACAGACATCCAGTATACATTAAGTGAAACGCATAGCCTAATAGTAGATTATAGAGTTGTGAGTATTGATAATGTTCGAAGTATGTTACATACGAATCCATTTGTTGTTTTTTTACTTCTTCGTGTTCGTCTTGAGGCGAATAGTTCGATGCGCCATGAAAAACGTTGAACAATTGAAACTAATTTTGAAAATTATCTCAGATAATTACAACTTGAGAAAATGATGATAACTTTCCTCCATGAATGGAATAATGACCAATAAATTGTGATCATACGATCACCTGTTATAAAAATCATATGATCACCTGCTCTAAAAACTTCCCAAATACTCAGCATATTACCTGTTGCGAACGTTGAATTTCTTTAATGTTTCCAAACTTTCGAAACTGAAGGGTAGTGAATGAGAGATTAATAGGAAAAATAAAATGATCAACTTGAGGAATTCGCAATCGCAACCAATTCAAATACTTACAGACCTTGTTTAAAAGACGCGTTGCAAATATCCACTAATTTTTCTTTCAAATTTCCATATTTGACGAATTAAACAGTATTCATTGTTAATCGATTTATTTTAGTAGAGGGATGCAAATGGAAGATAGTATCATCAATCACTCTAGCTGATTATTTGAGTAATAATTCGTTTGATCCAGAGCTACTGCATCCAAAGCGTCTCCTCGAATGCCACGTCTTCGTACTGCAAATACTTCCACTTTCGATATTAAACTTCGTCTATCAGCGTTTTTCAGCCTCTTACATTGTTTTCTTATTAGTATTCTTGTTAGTTATGACAGAAATTAAAACATCCAAATGTTTCTGCTTGTACATTCCATTTAATATATGATAATGGGGGAAGTTAAATGTATGCCATGTGCAATTCGATATTTCTATTCCCCATACCTTGGATTGATAATAATGACGAAGTTGATTTCCTTTATATTGATTTGTCTTCGGCTACTAACAGTTTACATGGAAACGTTTTTTTATCTCCCCCTGTTATTAATGTTCTCTATTTATTACTTATATAAATGATTACCGATTGTAACATAATTTGAAATTAACTATATTTTTTATATACATTTCATTCAATGTTTGAGCTTCGAAATATTAATTTGGATAATACATAGCAAGTGGAAGTTTCCTATTTTCTTGATTTCGTTTATATCATAACGTCCTATTATGTCTTTTAAATCGTTGATTTTATTTATTGTTATGTTTTATAAGCGTATAAGTGAGTCGTGAAGATTTTTCTGAAAATACTTCAGTATCGAGGTGTCATAAAATATTTGTTTTTGAAAGATAATACGCCTAGGCACATGAAAGAATATATCTATTATATACCGAGACTCCGCACAATCGTTTATAACTGTTAAATTTTGTACGGGTGCATGACTGACGATCAGCCCTCGGGACAGGCAAAAATGGGGACACTTAGCGATAACATCTAAAAAGTTCACCAAATGATACTGAGGGATAGTTGAATTAAGGTCAGAGAAGTGGAAGATGTTATCGGTACATCAAAAGAACGCATGTTCCATTTGGTGATTGTAGAATTATGTATACGTAAGCGTTTGCGAACTTTGGACCAAAAGCACATTCTAATGAATATTTCTCACCCTTTATTGATACGGTCTTAAGCAAAAAGGGTCGCAATTTTTGCATCAATTCATAGCTGTAAATAAAATCTGCTACTATACTATTAACACAATAAAAAAATCAAAACAGTGGATTTCAAAGGGCGAACACTCTACGAAAAAGGCAAGGACAGCATCATCGTATAGAAAAGTGATGACAACCGTTTTTAGGGTTAGTCATGAAAATGTGTTCATTGACTATCTTGTATCATGCATCATTGATTGATGAAGTGAAGAGAGCGATAGCATTTTAAGAAATAGAAAAAACTGTTTCATGAGGATAACGGACCTTCTCATAAATCGTGATCGCCATGGCTGAAATAGCCAACGTATTCACCAGATCTAGTTCCATGTTTTCTAACTTCCAAGTTTCACTTGCAGTAGAGAGATTTTCATCAGAAAAGGAAGTAAATTTTGAGGACAAAGACGGTAACTATTATTTGGAAGGTTGAAAATGGTGAAGTATCCCTGGACTAAGTGTATTATTACTTTGTGAGGTTGGAATCTTGGCAGACAACCCTCGTGCATTATTCCATTCATACAGAGCTTGTAACAATTCCGAAATTATTTCAGTAATTCTTACATTTTTGGATCATTGTTTCATTTGATCACCTGATATTTGAACAATATTAGATCTTGACAAAAATATCACACTACTTTCAATACCGAATACGATAGCATCGTAATCAAAATGTGCTTCTGATAACTTGATGTGATGAAGGTGTTTGTTTCATTTGTACAATCGATAAATTTCACTACCTCTTTCTTATAGAAAGATTTCACTTCAAACGTTTCAAATCATTTTACGTTTTCCACCAGTTTTAAGCCCATTAGACACACTTAACGTATTTATGTATAATAAACATTTTCTTCGCGAGATTTCTGAAATACCATTCTTCTTCAACATTTAGCGAGTATATCGATATCAATTAATTCAATTGCTCGATAAGATCTCAATAGAAGCTAAGAGCGTAAAATTACGGTTGGTAGACATTTTATATGAGATAAAAATCTTAGTATCTAATAAAAATTAAATAAGAGAAATGCGATTAAATAGGGCCGAGTAGCGTAGAAAGATTGGAATCTCTATAAAAAATAATCGAACAATCTAAGAAGTGTTAAATGGACTGAAGTTTTTCAGTTTTATTCATATGGATTTTTGAAAATAAATTCAAGTTTTACTACTGTTACAGAATCATTAAAAATCAATTAAAATGAATGTACTACGTTATAGACCGATAATAGTATATTTTTGTCTTGATCAAAAGAATACAATTTTTGGATGCTCAACAACAAAAGAATTATATTTGGAACCATCCTTATTTGATTCCTGATGGAATTCAAGTTTTTAGCTACTTCTCTTATAGATTTCTCTGATAAAAATTTATTTATGTCATTAGTTTTCAAATTTGATACCAACAGTACATAGTCAATATTACAATAACCCATGTTTTGGACAACCTCTACCAGTAGGGATCTGTATATTAATTTCAAATAATAACTGGATTGTTCCAATGAATATCTATCAGCACAGCTGGCAATTGGCAATAGTCAAATTCTTAAACTGGCAATTCTATATAAAATTTTTAGTCCTTGTTAAATTATTGTCTATGACTTCAACTTCGGTTTAATTCTATTTTTAGTTTACCTAAATTCGATGTATCAAGACTTTTAAATAAATATTCCATAACCTATAAGTAGCCGCCGGAAACCATCACTATTTTGAGCAATAACATGGAAACAATTTAGGGCAGTACAAGAGGGTACGTTCAAAAATAGAAAAATCTTATTATCTTATAAGCTTATTATTTGTTACATGGATCAAATAAATCCTAAATAACAGCTAAATATCAAAGTATATTGATAAAATACACATTTTAAAAAAGTTAGAATATATCTATATCTCTGTTGTAGTCTTTGCTGAAAATGAGAATTCTTTGTTAGCCTGAGAATCTTTCATTAGACTATAAATATGAGATATCATTGATATTGTATCTGAAACCACGTGTGAAACATGTGTATCATAAATTATAATAGAAAATTGACATATGTGACTCGTGTGTCAGTCAGACCTAGCATGTATGTTAATATTTCACTTTTCATATATATTTCAACACATTGTAGTATTAACACAATTTTTTACATATTTTATATTCTTACACGTTTTGAATCATGGGAAATACATATTGCCGCCTTATGTAAAAAATTAAGTTCCTCCTGTTTTGCGCTGAGATCAGTTTCCAAGGAACTAAACTTATCTGCCTCGTTAACAGTCTATTATGCCCTTATTGAGCCGCATCTCCGATATGTCCTTCCCTTCTGGCGTACGTGTGGTGCGACTCAATTTGAGGGAATCCTCAAACTAAAAAGGTATTTTTAGTTTGTATTCAGACTAAACAGCAGGGCTCACTGCAGGGACTTCTTTAAAAGATTAAAAATTCTGACTCTTCCTTCATTATTCATCTTTGAATCCGTTCACCTAATTCGTAAGCACTCTTCTCCAATTTCAGAAAGATCGTTGCACGGCTATCCACTTAGGAACGCGGAGCACGTCGTTTACCTACCTACTCCACGTTCAGAATTAGTTGAGGGCTCAATATTTTACAATGCAAAAAAATTCACAATCACTTGCCAATTGAAATCAAATCGGTATCATCTTTTCCCGCATTCCACAATAATTTAAGGGTATATTTATTGGAAATAAACGACTTCTATTTTAATAATAATATTCAATTCCGGACATGCTGCATACTGGTTTAATTTTTGCTATGGACTTATTTACGATTTATATACTAATTATTACCTATTACTTTTACCTATAAGTTTGTTACTGATTATGGTTTTATACTGTATAATGAAATTTTATTTTATTCGTATCTTCATTCAGTCATTAATATGTATGTTTTTCAGTTTTCATGAGCTTTTGTCTACAAATTGTAACAATTTTTTGACATTTATCTCTCTCTCTTCTCATTTGTGAATTAATTGCACAACCACTAGTAAATTTGTGACAATTTACTTGACTTCCATGGATTCAACCATAACTTGTCTTACAATCAATGACTCCTTGTCTGTCAATTCACAGTCTCCAAACGAAGATTTATTTAGGTTACTTTTCTTTAGTCAAAGTAAATTACTAGTGGTGTTTTCACGACATCTTGATTCACATTATCACCTTATGCTTTCTGACAGTTATAAAGTCCTTGTTCAATGGTATTTAACTTCTAAAATGAAAACATTGATAATTCGTCTCAGTCAAGACAGTTAACTTAACTAATTAGTCAGATGCAAATAATTGACTTAATTTAGATATCGTAAATCTCACCACCTATGGTCAAATGTCAACTAATATAGTTTTTAGATACAAATGTGAATCATAAACATCACACAAAATTTAGTCATTGTTGAACTGTTATGTCATTTTTATATACATATTTTTCAATATTCTTACATAATTCATAAATTTTACAGCCATGACCACAATCACACCATACATAATCAATTGCCATGAAGATTCACCATTCATTTACTATAGCGCACTCCTGTGTATTATCATCTAGGAAATCATCTTCAAATTGAACTTAAGTCAGTATCTCATTGCTCCATTTATATTATAGTTGCCCTGATGATGGGAAGCTTGGATTTATAGTACAAATTCTAGAAACGTGATTCAATGTAACTTTTGAAACCCCGATTAAAGCCTTAAAAATTAATCTATTATCGACAACTGATGGTTATGCATATTTTTCTCAAAAGCCTGAATATATATTTAGCATTTGAGAATAGTATATTATATAATATGGGAGAGACAACCTTCTGAGTGTAACTAAATAGACGGTAGGATGAGCCTTAGGTAAGTCCAATCACAGGACAACAAGCAGAAGACTATTGTCACAGATAGGGCTGCTGATGCATACTGCCGACTCTAGAATAGCGGTGGAAACTATGATACACATAATTTGAAACTGTCAACTGTCAATCCAAGGATTTCATTCAGTGGAAAAGTCTTGACTTCAAGCCAGCAAAGTCTAGAGCATTCTCCAGTTGTGGAGAGCTATGCCAAATAAGAGAACTGCAAAGAAAAATTAGAAAAAAAAACACGGAAAGTAAGTGACACATTTCACACAAATTTGAGTGTTATGAACGCGACGTTAACTTAGTGGAAAAATACTATAGTACAAACAAGTTCTTTCTGTTGAGTTGTGTACACTATTTTTCACGAACAGTAATTATTGCAACTTATTTCTGTAAATATTGACTTTATATTAAATGAGTAGAAATTACTTTTCACCCTATGTATTGTAGAGCACATTTCAAAAAATTGCGGTAAAGCATAGTCGTTTATAAATTTCAAAATCAAAACCCAGTATCTTCAAATTCAGCTTGAAGCGGATACTTACGTGCGAATTACAAGAACATCAAAACTATTATTTTTATTTATTTTTCAATAATTTTTTTGGGTAATTGGTGATTTTGATTGGATATGCTTAAAAAATTGAAACTTTCATTTATGAATCATATTTTTCATTCCATAAATAGAAATACTAAGGACAAAATTATTAAATAAACGAGATTATTGATGTTTTTTGTTTCATTTTTCAAATAAACTTCTTTTCATAAATTAAGCTTTATTAATATTTACTGATTGCTAACATTTTAGTCTCTCGCTCCGAATTCAATTTCTTTCAGCTTAGGTCGATTTTTTACTCTTAGTTCCACTATATTTCTAGCAAATATCAAAAAACTTCATTCAACTCAACTAGTAGACATAATTTAAGAATTGTCAACTTGAAACCTTTTACACCGGTCAACCCTATCTAACAGAATTCATAATAGTAAAATAACTGAATACCAATTCTAGAGTTTCACTTCTATTTTATAGAAGTGTAGGGAATCGAATGACATAGAGACATACAGAGTTGTTGTGGAGTGTATCGTTATCAACTGGTGTATCTGATTCTTAATATCGATTCCTAAAGTACTTTCTGCTAGAACCAATACAAAAAGTTTCCTCAACTGAAATAGAGTATAGTAATTCCTTCACATTTTTTAGTTGAATCGTTGGACTTCATGAAAGATTTCAGTTTAATTATTATTTTATATGGACGCAAATAGGTCGAATTTTCAATGTTTTTACCTCCTTCAAAAACTAATTTTCAATAAGAATAGACCTAAAATCAAGACGATTTATCAACAAAAACAAATAACATACTGAAATATTATTGATTTTATTAAAAAAAATATTTAAAAATCTTTCGGAACTTATTAACGAGGATTAGGCTTCGATTCTATCTCTCGGCAAGTTGTACTTGCTTTTTTTCGCCTCTACCTTCGTGACACACGTCATCACGGTCGTTAGCAGGCAAAAACAGAGATAAACTGAAAAAGTGCATCGAGAATTCAAACGGAATTCGACGGAGTCGGTTTTAGATGGCTCAGATGGCTTTTCGGCTTGTCTCATACGTCACAAAAAACTCGCACTCAATAAGTATGCAAGTTTGACTCCTCGGCATCTGGCATCTGTTCGACAAGACCAAGCTATCTTAGTCTTGCACTCTTAATCTCTGCTACTAGGCTGAGCTCTCCATACAGGGCATAAGTCTCAACGTTTTCGTCGAACCATTGGAAATTGAAAAATAAAAAACCTTCCAGAGATGGTGAATACGTCAATGATTGCTTCATACGTGCATCTGAAAAACTGTTTCGTGATTTGAAAAATAAATCAGAAATCTTGAAAAAGATCAAAGACCCCCTATTCTTCGCTAAACAAGACAAAATCGATAAAATGATAAAAAAATGATAAAAACTGGTAAAAAATGATAAAAAAGATAAAAAAATAGAAGATATTCAACTTTCTTCTTATTATTTGTTATCGATGAGATATGCGACCTAAAAGACAAGGTACAAGTTGCTTTTTTTGTCAGATTTGTGTCTTTCCAAGGTCCAAAATAATAACTTCTAGGATTGCTACCTCTCTCGGGACAACCTACAGGGAAAAATCATTTGAATAGAATCGTTTCAATATCAGCTGATGGAGCGAGAAATATGATAGGAAAAAAGAGGCAAATTTCACTGTATAATACAGCAATAAGCGCTTTTTCCCAAACATTTCCGGCCAAAATAGTTGAGGTTACAGTATTACAACCCCCCTCATAATAAAGTGCGATGGATTTCCAAAATATTTGCTTTGTGCTCGAATGAAATAAATACATTCCTAAATATGCTTACAGATTGGAATGAATGAATGTACGTAACGGAACAAAAGTGGAGAGCTCTGATAGCAATGCCGTGAATTGAGGCTCTCATATTCGACGCATGGAATAGTCTTCCAGATTGCGCGACAATGAAGTGGAGGAGTTGGCATTTGGAGTGCTGACTATATTAGGATCGACATATTCGTGCGAGCAAGCGTTGTCTTTCATAAATATAATTAAAAGTAAGAAGACAACTAACAACTGAAAATTTAGAGTTTAAAGCTTAAAACAAGTTATGAACCAAACTTGAATTTTCTACTTGAATAACTATGCAAAGCCATCGCTTCCATTGAATTTGTTTGCCCAATAGTTTGTTATTGAAGTACAAGTTAGGGTTGTGAGTAAATGTTCAATTATTTTGATTTTTCCAATCAAATAATAGGTAATTATCTAGTACTTTCATATGAATATGTATCTATATTATCTAGGTTGTTATGAAAAGCACTACAAATATATGAATAAATAGATATTTTTTCTTGTTGTAATTTTTTGCTCTCCTGACTCAAATGGTTGCCGACCCCTTCCCTACATAAATGGAGTGCCAAATACGAAGCATAACGTTTGGTTTGCTACTTCTCTGGAAACAAATCATATTTTCTAGTAGATAAAGTTATTTTTATATTAAAAATCAGCTAATTGTAGTGATAAATCCCTACCAAAATAATAAAACTAAACGTTATCCTATAATGCTTTCGAAACATTTTTACTATATCATGTTAAGATTTTTACTGATTGTTGTATTTAAATCAACCAAAATAATCTTTCTGTAAAAATTATGGCTTATTAGGTTGTCGAATATTGATGATTTACGGTACTATTTTAGATCGTGATTAAAAAATATCTCAGGTCATATGGGACATTAAAGTTAATATTCTATTCGTGACGATACTGAATATATGTTCAGCTAAAAGATGACGTAAATGTGAAAACGATTTTATATTTGGCAATTAGTGAAATCGGGTATACAAAAATATCCAGTAAACCTCAAATTACCATTACCATAATGAGGAACATATTATGAAATCTTAGTTTTGCCACATATGTTGGTAATCAAAAAGCAAGCAATTAGGCGATGAGTAACTTCTTCCGACATGATGAGTGTAATATATATATAGAGTTTTACATCGTTCTATAGGTACACGATTATTTGACATGCTCAATCGGTCTATGATGTTTTTGTGTCAAATATATCTTTTATTACTGTGATTCAGTAGATAAGTCTATCTTAAACGCAATTTGAATCAAAAAACAATTAGACTATTTCCCCTTCCTTGAAAATATTAGATAGATAACAAAATTTGATTCAATTATATCTTATTCTTAAAATCAATATTGCAATTTGTCCAAATTATGCAAAGACTCCTTTATGTTTGCTGGTAAGTTTTTTCTTTTAACTATTATTTATCTTCTATTTATTATTTATCTTATAAGGCACTAAGAGTTTTTTTCAAAGGAAAATTATTTATTTGAATCAATGATTGAATTAATTTTCACGAAAATTTGCTGTTCCTGTTTATTTCAGAAACATAATATATAACAGATTTTTGTCTAATTATACGTTGAAGATATTAATCAGGTTATTGAATAGGTTGGTGCATGATTTTAGTTTATCCAAATATGCTCTATCTACTCTTTCCTTCCTCAGTTATTCCCCTACACACTCCCAATAATTTAGCAACTCTACAACGGCTAGGTATCCACTGGATTGATATTAGATTACCACTAAAAATCATCACTAGATCATAGCTAATTTTATTGCATTGCTGAAAAATAATTTTGTTAAATATTTTCTTTGCTTTATCTGTAGCACATATTAATTGGATACCGCTAAAATTTTGAAAGGACAATAATTCTAAAAAGCTCAATATAATATTTACTAGTTTTTCACCATTGTCTTATATTTCAATTCGCTTCAAAAAACAGTTTTTCAGCCAAATTTTCAAAATTATGGAGAACAGTTGAGAGCCTTGATATTAATCAGATATGAATTATGAATATAACTTTATAAAGATGAAAAATTTTAAGGTATGAGAACGTGAAAAGCGAAGAAAGCTATTCCAAATATTTAGGAACAAAAAGGAAAAAATGTGGCATGGAATCAAAAAATGGACTATTGAGAATAATATTAGAAATACAAATACGAGATGACCGAAGGGTTGCATACGAGGTCAAATTTTAATCCGGGTTACTGTAAGGGTCGTATATGAATTGTATCCCGAAACCTTCCAAGAAATGTGTTATTAAAAACTTCTGTAAATTAATTAACTAACTTATTAATCATAGTACCCCCTCTCGAGCTGGGATTACTACCATGGATGGAGATAATTTTGAAGTAATTGGTTGAAATTTTATGATCTAACCTATAACCCATAACTTTTGTTCTTCTACGCAGTTTTTCGTTTCCGATTTTATCTCGTAATATCACTGGTCTTCATGGTTCGTTCGCTCTTTATTTTTAACCTTGGTTTTATTGTCTACCTTAAATTTTTTGTTTGTTTTTTTTTTGACAGGAGTAGTCTGACTCTGAGGAGATGTTAAATGCAAGACTAGTTTTGAAACTTTACGAATTTTTTGAAAGTAATAAATTTGTGACTTCAAAGTTGATGGAAGAATTTTTTCAATTACTTCGGCAGAGGTGGGAAGCTGGACTTCGTCCAATTATTGCGAACTTGTGGATAGCACTATATTATCAAGTGGTTTTGGTCTTGTGGCTACACTTCTTGAAAACTCGTGGGTTGAACTTGGATTACTTGACACTCTCTCTAGTTTACTAAACTCTTAATTTTTATCGCAGGCGTTGCTTTATTCTTTATCTTCTTTCTTTCTTCATTTGCACAGGTAGATGAATGGCCTTTATCAGACTGCCGTGAACTTACGGGGCTTGCACTTGCATTGCATATGTTGGGAATTTGGGGACTGGACTCTTGATCACCGATGAACTTGTGGTCAACGCACTAGCGTTAAGTGGAAATATTCCAGTCTTTTCGAAGCCTTTTGTAGATTACCAACAGTGGCAGCCTGACGAAAGTGTCTTTCTTGTTTCCTTGATTCGTTTATGTTGTCATGCTGTTGCTTGTTGGTGATAATAGGTTTTGAGCGGTTTGAAAAACGATACATCGAATGGTTTCAGAGCATGTGATGTGTGAGGAGGAAGAAGTACAAGTTCAATTTCGAAAGATTCACTCAAGTCTACCACTAAATAGCTGGTGTGAGACGCGTGCCCATCCAAAATTAGAACTACTTTTCCTAGGGTCCGGTAATGATTGAAATGCTGTAGATAAGGAAATGGTCAACCCGGGCGTAAATATAATTCAGTAATGTTACCTGTCAATATTTATGTTAATAGATTTATTTTGGATGAATAGAGGTAAAATGCGTTGATAGTGCTCATATTTTCCCTCCTCGCAGAATTTTTTCTTGGATTCTTATTATTTAGTTCGATAATTTTCCATACCATCATAAGCATCGTTATTTCATCAGCAATGTCTATCTAATAGTCTATTGTCAAAAATTAAGAAAAATTCAAATTATTAATTTGTATAACAGCAAAATGAATATAGTAGAATCAGCAAATATTTCTTCTGCTACCAGAAAAGTCCAGAAAGAGGTAGGATGTAACGTGTAAATACTCAGATCTCCTATTTTCTCTATGATCACTTAATAAAGAATATTTTTGAATATTACTCGTTGATTAAAGATGATGTTCACTTAGTATCATCACTTAATTGCTTTAGCAATTGTAAGTTTGATTGACGCATGTCGATTTTAGTAAAAAATAATCATACACTACAAACTAATTTGGATATTAAAAGTGACAGATTCAAAAGTTTGCTTGAGATTTAGATAATAGTTAGCACATTAACTCAAGTATAGGTTATGGGAAGTAGCGACAGGCATATAAAAACTATTTCTTGCCAGAAAAATCACACACTTTATACGGCAAGTAATATTTATATATTGATCATAGAAAATGTTAAAAACCTCCTACAAGGCGAATTATATAGATTTTTGTATAAAGTCTTTGATATAAAACACTAGTTAAACTTTTTTTATTTATTTATTTATTTTCTTTATTTATTTACCATGAGTTCTCCTAATTATTGAAATTTTCGATGTTTTTGCCTATGATCAATAGATAAAAATTAGTTGGTAACTTATTTTATACAAAGAATTTGTCTTATCATTTACCATTCCTAAATCAAAGATACTTAGTTCTTGAATAAATTTCTCTGTCAGAACTAACATACAAGAAAAGTTTCTAGTTAGAAGCTAGAAATTAAAATACATATCCACAGTTTTTTTCAATATATTATAGATTGTAGTATTTTAATAATTTTAAGGCAGTGAACACTGTTGTCAAAATACTGTACGAAATTGCAAATGTATATATAACCCGTTGAAAAAATTAGAGCAGCAAAATAATTTGGCCATCGAATGTACAATTTTCATTCGTATTCTAGAATTATAATCAAAAATTCCATTTTTTCTTTTTCTTTTATACTTCTTTACACTCTTGTTATAGTGTGATCCAAATTAGATAGTTCAAAATATTCCCATTTAATAATGAGTCCATAGTAATCAGTAAGTTTATTAATTATTATTATAAACATTCTGCGAAGAACAAACACTTTTCACACTAATGATGACATGCTCCTCAAAACAAATTATGATTATCACGATTATTTATTATTGGTATATTTTGAAAAATATGGAAAAACGCTAGTAAATATTCATATACGACCAATTTTTCGATCTATCGTGTTCTCCAGCAATTCGTTTCGTTTATTATTTTTACCAGGTAGAGTGATTCATGTCAAGGTTTTGTGTGAATTGGTTGGAATTTGTCGATAACTATTGGACGTGTCGAATAAGGTGAAACTACCTTTCTTCTAAAATATATATTTCTTTAATTTCTTATGTCTTAGACATTTTGATATATTAATGCATCTGAATGTTTATGAATCAGGTCTCTTCTAATCTTTAAACAGAAGTATAATATATAAGTAGTATATAAGTATATATAACTATAAGAAGTATATAATAACAAACTAAATCATAATAGACTTTCCTTTTATCTTAACTTATATAATTGAGTGAGTCATTCGATGTACATTGTTGTTACATTTCGCACCATATATTTTCATGAATTTTTCATTACCATCTCACATTTATTCAAATTCAGGTACTGTAATAAGTAATAATCTAATAGGAATAAAAAAAATTAGATTGACCTAATAAAGAATATTGCGATGATTTACAATTCAACAATTGATGAGAGAACTGCTTTCGCGATATCTGTATGCTCTCCGTTGATTTTATATGGATAGCGCTCAATTCTGAAATCGATGAGTCAAAGGTTTTATGCCAAAATTAGACTAGACGACATTGTTGTACCACCAGACCTTTAAATATCAATTCATGCGTAATATTCGTAAGTACGATAATGTATGTTGAAATGACATCAGTCGAAAGCCAATGGGTGGTTGAAGAAGTTTTAAACCAATATACAAGCTTCTAAGACCGGTTTTTACCTTTCAGGTAGTCTTCTCCTATATCTACCTATGACTCAAATATTTACAGATTTATTTTATTGCTAATCCAGAATTTTTTAGTGCTTTTCGATGTAATATAAACTATATTAATAAACAAGCGTCGCTTGATGACTTTATAGAGAGGTCTCTGCAACCCATTTCAATCTACGAAAGTAAAGCTGGGGTACGTTCTTAGTAGTCTAGAAACTGCAAAATGATTCAGTTACAAAATTTCTAAATTTAGCACACTCACCTAAATTTATTACATTCTATCCTATCCTAGCCACGGGATCACCTATTTTGAAATATTTGCGCACCCTTTAATGCTCTTGCTAATTTTTGATGAAAAGTGTTTGATATTGATATGGCTTAAGTATAAGTAAAACGCACTCATTTGTCAAAGACTAGCAGCTGAAGTACTATTGGCACTTTATGAGGAAACATTTGCAAGTCTCTTGCCAAAATTTTCCATAAAAATCGCTCACAATTGCGTGCTACATGGTCTGGTCGATACTTTGAAATATTCAGCTACAGCATTATTACCAAAACGATTGCTCTGAGTCTACCCAGACCTGACAGAATCTCATGTTCTCCCATGCTCTTCCAAATGAGAAGGTGTATGCAGTAGTGTTTGCCTGTTAAAGGCGGACGACAGGGGAATTTGTGTCTAAATCTATGCTTCAGAAATACCATCGATAAAATGTTACATAAAAAGATCGAAACAATTATTCCGCGAAGAGGAGAACGATTGATGTGTATTTTGTATTTGTTTATTTCAAAAATATCAGAGCAGAATAGAAATTTTCTGCCATTTGCAAAAATCATTGATATTACTTTCGCGCCAACTGTTACTTTTCAAATTTCTTGTCATATTTATTATCGAAATAAAAAAATTAAATAATAGATGTAGAAGGCAGTAGTAAGATATTATTCAAATTTCATAAAGAAATATTTATATTCTATGTGTTTTATTTTTTTATAAGTAAACGTTACATTTATTGAATCATTTTTGGTTATTATCATGCAAATGAATGGAAATATAATGAAATTTTTCAATATATACTTATAGACCTTGCTTCTAGATCGTATTGAGAAGAATTCAATAGAGGAGTAGAAAACAAACCTGGAATGACAGTATTTTTTAATTGAAGGAAAGACGTAATTTTTTTATTCACTTGTAGATAAAGAAATAATTCGACATATTCAACATGATGTTGATGTAAAAGTTCATTATTTTCAATTAATATCCAAATAGATATGCACCAATATAAAAGATAGAATATTTCGTAGGCCACAATGGAGAAAGTGTATATTTGGATTACAATTCCATTTTGTTTATCAGATAAAATTATACACTACAGAATATTTTCATCAAATAATAATTTATGGTGTTGATTGATAAAAAAAATATGCTCCACACACTGTCACGACCCCAATATCAACACAGATACGAATTTCAATAACCATGTATGTTATGTTCTATGGCGACAAAAGGCAAATTTTTTTAAAATAATAGAGTGTTTGTCTAAAACGATCGAAAAATTTAGTATCAAATTGATTGGAGATTGAAACAATAAAGTAATCTACTTGATGAACTATTTAAATTTAGAAAAACTTGCTTACGATAAGACTGCTAGGTAACAACGTTTGATAATTTTCATTCAACAATATTTTTTGATAAGGGTGATCTTTTTGATTTTATTGTAACAAAATCGTTTGAGTATTATATTTCTGAAATTTCAGCTTTAATTGATTATATGCAGGGACAGTTGAGTTTAATACTAGAGCAAGAAAGAAACCTTTTAGGTTTAATAATACATTACAAAATTAATAATAATAATAATAATAATAGTATAAGTTTGATTGTTTTTCTCTTACCTTCTCAATGTCAATATTTTAATAATATTAGATTATTTTTTTTTCTATGGTGCTCGTAATAAATTAGCCCTTAGACAGTGGTAGTCAAAATATATGGGACTATTGTGACCTTCTTAAATACAATCATAATTTTTTCAAAAACTTGTCACAACTCATACCCACAACAAACTCTTTTAAAAATAATAAAAAAATTCTCTCACACCTTAATTGTCACAGAAAATTCTGTGTAAAATGCGCCACATAACATTTAAAAACTATTCCGATCGCAAATTTTAGCAGCGCACGCACCAAACGTTTAAAACAGCGGCCAATCGTGCCAATCCATGGACTACCGTGATTCGACTGAAGGAGAAGTCCAAGAGAGAAGTTACTCAGTTTGTTATGGTTCTCATATAACTAAATTCGTAACCTAACGAATATTGTTGACCAGTGAGTTCTTGTAGCTTCTATTGTGCACGCGATATCTACAATTCAATTGTTCCAACATATGGTATGCCGGTTCTAGTAGAATTATCAGTTGAGAATTTCAGAATCAGGAGTGTAGTGCCGGCAGCCGGTCGTCGGTCGACTTTGTCTCTCTTACGAGTTCGGCAGGTGCAATAAAGGTGAGATAGTTGATAGTTCGAGTTGGGATGGCCTCTACGGGTCGGCCAGTAGGTTGGACTTTGAAAGCACGCCGCACAATCTAGTGAGCACTGTTTGCTCCGGTTATATGTTGTAGGGAAATCGTGGACTAGCCACTACTGTCATTCATATCATCGGATAGTTATAAGCTATTTGTTACGCGGTCTGAAATTAGATGAAATAAATTTAAAAGAAATTAATAGGAGTATTAGCGTTATAACAACGACTTCATACTTTATTATTTATTATCAGAATAATTAATTACATCAATTATTAATGAATCTGATGAAAAATTATAATTCTTTTGAGAAAAAAATATTCTAACTAAATTAACTGTTGTAAAATAAGAGAGGTGGATAGTTTAAAAATGTTTGTGATAACCTGTAGCTGCTTTAATCTATCCCCTTTTAAAAATTTCAATATGTTACATTTTACGTTAATTTATTTTTCAATTATGTGTGTAGAAATGAGAGAAGTAATTGAATAAATGAAACCTCATGAACTATGATAATTTATTGAAAGAAATGTTGATGTTTATTCGAAGTAATTAACTAAAATAGATTCAACTCAGAATACCCATGAAAATAAAAATATAATTCGCAAATTGAAAGCTTTTTGAGAATAGGTGAAAATTACAAAAAACTCTTCCCCTGCAATGGATAAATGATGGGTGGGTTGAGGAAATTATTGTTGGGGAAGGGATTTATTGGGATTGGCCCTGATATAGAAAATACTCTTCTGCAGGGTGACAGCTTAGTAGGAAGCCGACTTTATTTATACTCGATGACTCTCGTACTGGCCCTCTTTGCATACAGCTTGGTGGCGGAACGAGATTTTTATGCAGAGCGGTTGAAAAATGATTGAAATAATATGAAAATAACTAACTACTATTCAATTTTGTGTGGTTAACAAATAATATAATAGTAAGTAAGAATCAATACTCCTTTACGCATAAATTATATAGGAAGATATTTCTAGCTACTGATAAGCGAATTTACTTCCTGCTATAA
The DNA here is from genome assembly GCF_026230105.1 of Diorhabda sublineata. Taxonomy (NCBI): domain Eukaryota; kingdom Metazoa; phylum Arthropoda; class Insecta; order Coleoptera; family Chrysomelidae; genus Diorhabda; species Diorhabda sublineata. The sequence goes on from NC_079482.1 coordinate 13,237,364, forward strand.
AAATCGCCAAATAGGCCGGTACATTATCGTGGCGATAAATCCATAACTTTTTCCTCGCAAATCCGTAGATGTCCCATAATGGACAATTCGCAGACCATATTTATTGATCTTTTAACCCGATTTCATTGTGATCCACACCACGGAATTAGAAAAATAGATTAGGATCACCTTGATTTTTTCCAAAGAGGAGAATAAGAGTCCTAAGAGTTACCCTCCATACTTGGAAAACTATTTTTATTAGAAGAGATTAGTGTGACAAATTACACTTTTAGTGCAAATGATGTCTCAAAGAACTACCAGATGTCTGAAGTATATCGGGAAACATATTCACATTATTTTCTTTATTGTCTTCTGATTCATCTTCAAACCTGTCTGTGATGTATTATTTTCAATTGAGTTAAGCTAAAAATGTTGTTTTGGTGTTGTTAAAATCTGAATTAAACATAATATTAAACTATAATGAATTAACTAGGCGCCTACTACTAAGTATAGAACGTGAAGAAGTATGTTTATATTTCAAAAGTTTTTTTATATCACAAATAATGCAATGTATACATATTCCAACAGTTATATCGCTTCAAAACCAACTAGGGGGGGTTAAAACCACAAAGCAAAATATATTTGTTCGCGGATAGTATAGATAGTTCAAATATGTTTTTTTTTATGAGAGAGTGGTGTAGTGTACAATGGAGTAATAACATTTGAGCCTATGATAAATGTACTACATAATATTCTTAGAAATAGGAATAATTATATCGAGAAAATCAAGACATTTATTAGAGGAACAGGTTTATCTGGTAATGTTCTATTCATTACTATTTATTTTTCAATGATGCAGATATAAAAATCAAAGCAATTTATTCAATCAAAATTTCACTGACATTATATTATAATAAAACATGAAGCACTACAGAAATATCATTCAACTTTCGTTACATAAATTTATGCAATCAATGGATAGATACATATAATGGAAGACTTGTTTGGCGACACAAATATTTTGCTAGACTGTAACAGGTTTTTAAAAAAAATATATTTGGCAAATGAAATTAATTGTTATAGAATTAACTCTAAATAATTGGGACACATGTCTAAATAGCATTAGAAAAAGAAATATAATTAGACGTTCGGTTTTATTATACAAAATAAATAACGAGAAAGATCAGATAAAACTTATCAAAATTCCAGATCTAAATCTAAGTTTTCTGTTAATTTTCCGGATTTATTAGTTAATACTAACAGAGAAAAAATGTCCCTAGCAAATGATGAGATAATTACAGTTTGATATTTTCACCTCAGAAACGATTTAAACCTCATGGGACTTCATAGTCGGTAGATTATTCAAAGCACTCAAAGCGCTAATGACATGTAGCAAGCAATAAAAGATTAAATAATGTTATAGCAAATAATCTGAAATAGAACTCATCACAATTTATCTGGAAGATCTTTGACTTTCGTAATGCTTAATGTGCAGCTTTGACAAGCAGTAACAGGAGTTGTAAATTTTATTTATACAAAAGTTTATACAAAATTCTAAAAATTGTATGAGTATAATTGAAATGTTCATCACGATAGATCGTCTCAAAAAATACCTGTACTAGGAATTTTGATCATATTGAAACTATGCGACTACCAATTTGTCTGTAGAGACAAATATAGGATATATCAATACTGAAGATATAAGTATAAGTAATATACGTTACTGGATGTTCTCTTTCGATTTTTACACAATTCAAGCTATTGCAAAAAAAATTAACTGTTAGATATTTAAAGAAATTTCTCAAAAAACATTTCAATTGAAAACATTCAATTAATGATGCTAATAGCACCTGGGTATTTTCTTTAAAAACGATCTTGATGACAATAATCACCTTTTAAATAAAGTTCAAATTAGTCAGAAAAAGTATGCAGAAATTACATAATGTCTACATTACCACCAAGACACAACCATTTATAAAACACAATACATACTAATAAAATAGTATGATTTTGACACTCCGCTTGCCAATTTTGTAGCAACAATTTTCCCGATAACAATAAAACTATCCATTTATAGGTGGTAGCACTCCCATGTTAAGTAAAAGAGTGAAAAATGAGGAAGACATTAAAATACACCAACTTTGGATTAACTAAAAAGTGTTCTTATACTTGTGCAATTCTTTAATGGTCACTAGGTGGTTTAATGTAAGAACTTGTTTCTATCGATGTTATTGTTTACTGAACCGCAGGCCTTTTCACTGTTGTCTTGTTACTTTAGCCGTTTGGTTATGTATAACTCTCAAATAGCTGTAGAAAATATTGGAAATTGAATTATATTCGTGTTGATAAAGTAAAATATTCTAACATGTTATATAGAATACTTGTACATGTACCAACCACGTAGGCATTGCAAAATATGGTTGGCTAAAATAAGTTATATATAATATATATATATTCATGGATATAATATCCAATTACAATTGTATGTTTGGGAATGTGGCCAATACATCAAACGCTGACGACTGGCTGGACGCAAAGGATTTGAAAATAGCACGTAGAGTTAAAATGGAACAATTTTTTCTGTAATCAAATTTTACTTGAATTGAAGTATACTTGATCATCAAACAATTGCGAACATGCTATGTGCTATTGCAAATAAAAATAGATAATTCAGGTATACTTTCATTCACGACATTTTTCATCTGGTGACCGAATTCCCCGAAAAAGTTCCTCAATAAAATACCCATGACTGATCTACTTTCGAACCAGGGAATTGCAAGTCGCATTACGTTTATAAACCTCTTAGTGCTCTAGTGGTATGTAATTAACCGATCTTCTCCTGATCACTCATTTCAGGAGAACCAACATCCCTTTACTTTCCACACGATTTGTTGACACTGCTGTTCGAAGAGACAAGCAACTAAGCTCAATTTTACGTTTTGTATACATATTTGTATATATTGTTTTGTTGGTATATATGTATATCTTGTATGTTTCAAGTAGTTATCGAACTTTGATCATTGTGTGACCTCTTCGCCATTCTCGATTCTAAGACGAGCGCCCATAAAGCAATAGTTTTGATTACAATTCTGAAGTCGAGTTCAATGTTTAGGGCAGATGATTTTGGCACAGTTGTTTTGTTGGAATTTATTGCAATGTGGTAATATTTGCTATACTATCGCAGCTTTGCCTAAGAAAGCAAACGTTGAAAAATATTTTCGAAGACTCCTACGATTGCCTTATTGAAAGTTGAAGTACTTTAATTGCACATAATGAACCTTTTATTAAAGCTAGTGAAAAGTTTCGAAATTTTAAAAATTGGAAATAATAGCATCATAAAAAAATGTTGTTATTGCAAAATATTATTCGTAGAATAGAAGGAATGAAGATATTTCACTTGGAAACGATAATAAGAACGTAAATGTCAAAATAGCTTCGATTTATTTTAAACTTAGATTTTAAGTACAAATTTTCAATAACTACTGAGAGGGTTCCGTGCAATAATCGGCAATAAACGTAGCTCACTCTGTTGATAGATGATGTCGACATTCAAAATTCTATGTATTATTATCTTAGTATTATACATTCCCACTTGTTGTTATCGAACGTACTGAAATTCGATCATAACAATATGTGTGTTGGATTCAAAATACTGAATTCCATAAGATTTTGTTGCGACGCGACGGCAGTTTTTCTCTTTGTCGAGAGAATGTGGCGATGAATATGCGGATCTAAGATTATTTAGACAGGCTAGACTAGATGAAATAAGGAACGATACAATTAGACGTGATGTGAATGCGATGCAAAAAATCGAACAACAGTTAAGATAGTATTGACATAAAGTGAGAAGAGGAAGGACAGAACAGTTAAGGTGATATAGGAAACAGAAATCAATAAAAAGAAGAGAAGTATCAGTTGCTAAAGGAATAATGCAACATTGAAATTACTTTCAACGAAATAAGTACGTTATTACAGATATACACAAAATACAGTAAAATAATTCAAACCCGTTTTCAACATTGTTAGAATTTTTTTATAATATTCAAAAATATAGAATAATACTTAATAAAACAATATTTTAGATGCGGAATATAGATTTGACGTTCTAAAAGATTCGTAAATTAACATTTATATGTAACCTCAAAGATTATTTAATCAGAATTATCTTTGTAGTAATAATTTTACACTACTGCAAGTTTATATCTTTAATGTTCCGATCAGGAGCAAAAAACTCTTCTCATTTTATAACTGAAGACATTTTTCAACATTCTTATACAGATGCTCATTAAGCGATGACCCTGCCGCCGAAGCCACTGCTTTTTTTTCTTTTTGCCATCAGGACTATATCCGGTCATCAGCTAAAAAGGTCGACCTGTCGATGCACCTTATAATTTTGGTGCAGGTGATGGAGTAGAACTACAATCAAAGTCAACAACTGTATCTCTACATAAAGAAAAGGAAGTTAGAATGTGAATGTTGAAAACACCTTCGCAAAATGTTTAATTTTATTATGGTCCATACACGAAGCTATGGGCGATGGGCATCGACCATCGAATTGTTCTGGTTCAGATTCTTGATAATGTAACAGGTTGGGCTGCCAATTAGGAGATGTCCCCGGGTTACGGAGTTTTTTATGAACACCCTCTTCTCTCTTCTTGTTTCTTATAGATCTTCGCATTTGGATATTCTGCTAAAAGATAAATATCATTGAATGCGATGGTAGAACATAAAAAATGAGGTTTCAAAAATGAAACTTTCGCTATAGAATATCTAATGTCACATATTCAGTATATGAACCCTGAAAGTTTTTAAATAAGTCTTAGCTAGACAATCTCTTTCATTTGACATATTGTCATATGTAATTTGCTATTGAAAAAAATTATGTAAACAAATGTGTATTTGGGGTGAAAAAATGTGGTGAACGTATATCAAATGCTAGGTCTCTCTGAAAAAAAGGAAGTTTTTTTGAGAAATTATAAACAATACAGAGTTACGAGGAAGTAATACATAACATTCATAAAACATACTTTTTTCAAAAAAATTAAATGACACATCACATAACAAAAAGCGGCAAGAAATAATGAAAAACAAAATAGAGTATTTTGACTTTATGAGTAAAAATATATAAATAATAATTGATAAATAATTTGAAATTACCTAGAACATCTGTATCAATTTTTCAACGAAACATCTGTTTATCAGTGTCAGTCTTACAATCAGCATCATACCAATTTCAATAATGCGACTTCGAAAGATAATAATGGTAGGTTACAGCGATAGACTTCGAAATCGCAAAGAAGCATCTGGTGTATTTGAGGGAATATTTTGAAAGGCATCCGACTGATAGAAGTATAGTAAGCAGAATTGTTGCAATATTTAATGAAACGGGAAGCTTGAGGGATGCACCAAATTCTGGAAGACCATAAATGCAAAGTTAGATATTTTGCTATCATTAGAACACAATTCTCACGCAACTGCAACAGAAATTGCCTCACCACATTAAGGCCTTAATATTCAAAGGTTTCCAATTAACCTGTTTGGAGGAAGGTAAATTAGAAGACGTGGATCAACGGACCGGCCACCTGGGTGACCTAATCTCACACCTTTGATTTTTTTGCGGAGATATTTAAAAAGACGGGTCTACGTTGACCAACCAGACAATTAAAAAGAATGGTTCAGACTAGACATGATCTCTACTTAAATCATTTATTTAAAATGAAGAAAAACGAGCGTCATCAAATAAAGTGAGAAAACCTAGCTGCTTATTCCAAAAAAATATTGATGACGTTATAAATTATTTCTTATTTTTTATATGACCTCTACTTAAATCATTTACTTAAAATGAAAAAAAACCAAGCGTTATCAAATAAAGTGAAAAAAGACAAGTTATAAAATTAACAAGAAAAACAAACAAACAACAAGAACACTATCGGAGTGTTATTGTCAATTTTGGAATACATTTTATACTAGCAATATACGGTGCTCCTAGTTTAGAAAAATCGATAGATAATCATAGATACTGTAATTGTGTCAAACTAACAAGATAAAGTACAGCTGTGAAATTCTCTTTATTACCACCTATTTCTTCAGCAGCTCAATCGAGTATATTATCAAAGACAAACCTGGCTATGAAGAGAAATTATCCAGAGCAGTTGGGGATTGAAAAATAATATACTACTGCCGATAAAGATTTTATTACCACCAGTACCCGATGATCTACTGAAAACCTTTTATTGTCATTGTACGAAAAGTTGTGGCGGCCAATATTGATGCAAAAATTGAGGGGTTAAGAAGTTTGTAGACATTGCTGTGGCGAGTCATGCTTAAGCGAAGGGTCAACAAATGATGGAAATTATTAAGATGTAGATATAAATGTGGAAATAAGTCCGCTCGTCGTTTTGTCAGCAACTATTACTGATAGAGAAGCTGAAGATATGTACAATAACAAAAAAATATATTAAAATTCATTTTTTTGTATTCTACTGAATTCCAATTGGAAGTAATATTTATAAGTAAATAAGTAAATCATTATAAAATAAGTATATTGTATCGAGTATAAATAAATTAAGAACGTAAGAGACAGTGTTTATTAATTCACTTTACGAATAGAAAGCGTGCAAATAAATACGAAAAACGTTACATTATTATAACCACTATTGACCTCTGAGCAATATATCAAAAAGTATTTGCGAAAACTGATTTTCGATTTAACCTTCATGATTTTTTTACATATTCATTACAATACCGTATTAAAGGTGTATAAAGGTGTATAAAATGACTGGACTAGAAATATTTTTGCCGTCACATTCCGTAAAGCACTGTAGCAAACTAAATGACATATGAAATGACATGTGAAATTTACTTACAGTATTGCATCAAGTTATAACGACAGATCATTGTGAATACGTGACAATTTGGGATATAAACCCAGTTTTCACTTCCAATATGTTCATGTCACTGATGTTATTAGCACCAATGCTGGAAAAAGCACATTAATTTTGGTAATAACTGAGGAACATCAGAAATGAGATGTTCAATTCGATTTCAATGAGATAAAAACTTGAGATGAAAATCAGATTTTAAGAGCTCAATCTTCAAAATGCTAATATTTTGATATAAATTGTTCCGCCATAGATATTGCTTTGGGCCTATAACAGGAGACAAACAAATCTTAGAAACATGTGCTAATAACATATTCGTTGTGAGAATAATATTTCGACAAATTATTGAATATCAGTAATGTTCAAATTTTGTGGTCTAGGTAGTGGGTTAAAATCGAAAGAAACAGATAGAAATAACAAGATTATTTGGAAATGTTACGACAGCAGGAAAGTTTCTGTAATTCGAGACTCTCACCCCCTACGTGATTTCGACATCCATAGAAAAGTATCAGCAATAAATGCTCTTTTCAGATGTATCTATCTAATACAATAGCATCTAGATGATAATGAGAAAGGTTGAAAAAATATATGTGAATTTCTTTCTAAATAGTTAAATCACGATGAACTTTACTCTATCAAACGCATGCTTTAATTTGGAATGAGATGCTGTACAATTAACGTCAAAACTTTCGAATATAAAGTGTTTCATTATATTGACCTGTTGAAAAAATTGAAGACTGTAAATTACTGATAAGTCATTGATCAGTAATTAACCACCAGTAAACGTGATTAGTTTCTCACATTATCGAAATTATAAACATTAAGGTAGTCTATTTGCGACTAAAAATATACCCACATAAATTTTTACCAAATGATCATGAGAACAACGCAGGATGTTTCTTATAGTCAGGCAGCTTCTGTAGCTTTATAACTTAGAATCAAATATATTAACAGTTTTATCAAAAATGATATTTTGTTCATAATATTATATAGAATATAATATTGTTCTATATAAATAAACATTTAAGCCAGTTCTATTTGAGTTGTGTTGCATTTTTCAAATCCACCCGCTCCTCAGAGTTCGTTTACAGTAACAATTATTTGAGAGAAAAAATCCCTTAAACGTATGAAGTAGTCTCTTCATCCACTTAAAATTGTTACTGGAGATCAATTCTATGTTTGAAATAACAATAACAATTTATAGGAAATACGAGGGCAAGTTAATACTCCCATGACTTTTTGGATTTCTTGTCTTTTGACACTACTCGTGTCAACAGGCGTCTGTCATTCTACTCCTCACAACATTTGGACAGGTTGCGTGATTTAGTTTTTGTTTGGTAACTATTAACAGCAGATTATTTTGTTAATAGAATTTGATTTTATCATAATAAAATGCTGTTTATTGATTTCGTTCAACCACAAAATATGCTGAGTTCTCTAAAGGACTAGGTGACGGCCGATCTAAAATGGAAATTACGAGATATTGTGCTTGTCATATGGTTCTCGCATGGTTCAGTGGTCTCGATTGCACCTACACACTTGGGTAGGTGACAGCTTTCTACAAGATACGTGACAAATTTGCACAAAATCGACCCCTATCGCATTCGTCTGACAAATTTGCAGTAGTGTTTGATGTTCGACTGCAATATTAACGAAATTATGCGGTCAATTTGTCACATAGTAAAATTATAAAGAGCGCTTTTTTGAATGCGATCTAGTTCACATTGATTACTCTCAAAATGGTGTAACTATTAGTGACGAATAATTTGGTTTCTTGTTGGAATGGAAAATGTATCGAAGTTTTTGTAAATAATTTTACTAGGAAAAATTGTTATTGCTACGAGCTAGCTCGTGAAATGGGTCCTTAGACCGGCCCTGTCCAGCTACAATGGAATTTTAAAATTTGGTGAATTCATGCCTTTAATCTCTTTTCTATAAATGGCGGAAACACCTTTGATGTTTATTTCAATAGCGGGCAGTTTATTTACAGTATTTCTTTTGAACAATTTCTAGGAAAGTTTATTTATTCATTTCTCTTTTTTTTTTGTTCTAGAACTTTGTAGATTTCTATTTGCAGTATATGAATAAGTTTATGTAGTACAGGTAGTTTAGTTTTATATAAATAGTTATAAGTAAATGAGTAAATCATTATAAGTTAAGTGTATTGTAGAATATATAAATAAATTAAGGACGTAAGAGAAACTGTTTATTAATTCACTCTAAGGATAGAGATCTCCGATCAATAGATAGCGAGATATTTGTGAAAAACTGATTTTCCTGACCTTTTGACCTTTAAACTTCTTTAGCCGGCACGATATCAATGTCAATTTTCACCTATTCATTCCAACACTTAATATAATCATTTTGTTCTTAAATAATATTACTTTTTTTAAGTATTTCTGGGATTTGGGACGAAGCACAAATACATATAAGTTTAAGAGAGGCATTAATATTCACTTGTTTTAAATTTTTTTAGAAATAAAAAATGCGTTGATAATGAGTTTTTCGAACTGATTTGCTCTTTTGGAAACATATAGCGCCGTTGTGATTTGCTATATCAACCAGTTAGATAGATAATAATCCGCCACACTATACTATAAGCACATAACATTCATAAAATATGTCATTCTAGTTTTAAAAATTCAAATGTATCTTTCCGGTTGCTTTTAGATCTTCGTGGGAATGATTGAATTTGGGTCACAAGATCGATCTCCTTAAATTATCAATTAATATAAATGTTTTGAAATGTTTCGATACGATCAACGACACAATCAATAATACAAATATATATATACATATATATATATATATATATATATATATATATATATATATATATATATATATATATATAATTAATTGGTTCCATTTGAAAATCAGTCAGAGCTTCTAGAGAAGTCTATGAGATATTAAAAATTGGATTTCATTTGTATATGACATAAAAGGTGTTATCTTACAATTTACACATCGTAGAAGTATGTTATATTATAAATAGAATTTACTGTAACAACTAAAAAAAAGTCATTAGCAGTGATTTAGAATTATGAACTAGGTATCAAAAGTAAAACTGAATCAAATTCCTCATCAACCTAGCGGCTTAAAAGAACTTAATTATTATATAACTGTTTCTGTTGGCGAATATCAAGGTAGTCGGTGATTTGAAGAAATAGAACTAAATAGTTCAAATAATTCACAAGGGAATAGTAAGGACGGTGATAAAAAAACATGAACGCACACACAAAATGTCAGAATTAATTTATTTAAACACCGAAATTAATTCCAAACGTCAAGAGTTTTATTTATTGAAAAATCCAATAATAATTAACAAAATGGAAAGCATTTTCAGCAATGTTGTATTTCACATGAATTTAATAATTCATACAAAATTCACCGTAATTCACTATTAATTAATGTGAGAAATTTTCGATTTTCTATTCTATATATCATATGTACACATGTACAATATTTATAATTTTACATTTAGTTTCGAATTTCAGCCCCCTATGATGAATTGATTAGTTATTTGAAAGCTTGGAATATGTATTAAAAAGAGTAAACTTTAGTGTTTGATGGCTTGGATTGAAAGTAAATACAACCTATATATTTTACAGTTTCAATCACTAGACCCGAAAGACAACTAACATTCTAACTAACCATAATCGTGATCTTTAACAATCTCTTCTATTTACAGCACTATTATATAAACCCAAAGAATATAAGAAAATCCTGATTCAATAGTCACACTATCTGACGGCAATGTCACAGATATAATGAAGAACCAGCAGTATGTGGATTTCTCCAAAGATGTAATTGACAATAATATATCAAAAGAACTTACTTATAATCCCACTTTAAAAATAACTGAAAATTGTAATAAATTAATAAAAAAGCTTGCTACTAAAAAATGAATTGATATATACTAATGAAAAATTAACACACTATTAAAGTATTTTTCATAAAATTCAATGTTCTCAAAAAATTCATAAACCTTATCTTATCAGCTAGACTAACTGTAGCATCAATAAACACTCCAAATTAAACCGCAACTTTCTGCTTAACTGAAATTTTGATAAAATCTTCTAGCTATAACAATGAATATTACATCAAATACTCCTTCAGAATGAATTAAATTTTCAATGATATCATATTGCCACGGGGTTATGATCTCTTAGGTTTAGAGCTATCAGTGAAGTTCATTATAGATAAGTCTAGCAGCTCAAATAGAGTCATATAAGTTAAAATTGCAACCTTAATAAAGAATCTCGATTAAAATTAATAACACTCATTTTTAATACATCTTTTCTTCATAATACTGAAAATTACACTGGTCTGCAAAAAATTTTTCTTCTCCTTCTTGTTTTCATGTGTGAATTCATAATATTTTGTTCTCTAAACACGGAATCTGATATACAATATAACACTACACTACACTAAACAATATTATTAATGTATCAATTATCATAATGAAATAAAAAAATATTACGGTCTCAGTTTAACAGTGAATAATCCTAAATTATAGTCACAAAATGAATGGTCAGTTGTTTCATTCTATAGTGAGAAAATTTAATATATTTTGTGGTTTTTCCCTTTTGATCGTTTCTATTGGAGTTTCTCGGCGAATTGACCAACAAAAATCAGCAAGCATTGCTGCTGATCATTTCCCACTGTAGCGTTTTTCAATCTCCATTATATCCTTATGATTATATGATATGTTGATATTAGATTTTCAGGAAAGAAATCTAAATGTGAGTCCAAAAAATAAATCATGAGTGACATAATGCATCCTAAAGCAGAAAAAAGTTCCAGAATGATTTGTCGGTAGTTTTCAGCTTTTGCATTCCCAAGAAAATTATGAAAAACTTCCACTAAAGCCACCCAAGCTCTTTTTTCTGCTTAGCTCAACTTCGAATCAAAAGCTTCATCATGTATCTGCGAACCTACAAAAATTCCTTCCTTCAATTTTGTGTCAATGACTCAAGGAAATTTTGTTTTTAGAATTTTTTGAAAACCTACACCATCTTTGTTCATAGCTTTCACAAAGTTTTTCATGAGTCCCAACTTTATGTGAAGTGGTGACAGAAGAATTTTCTCACTTGGCACCAAAGATTTCTGAGATACATTTTTAAGCCCAGGAGTTAAACTTTTCCTCAGAGGCCAAGTTTTTATTTTGTAATGTTTTTCTCTTGCGGGACTGTCTCATTCACAAAGGAAACTTTGTGTATCCTCCTTGTAATCCTGTAAGAATAGCGACGACTTTTAAATCGACACAAATATTCCATAGGTATTGAGAATATTCATTTTTTTCGAATAATATCTCTAGGTTTGCAAAATTTTCCTCCATGTTCACTAGAATCTTCTGGAAAACTGGAAGATCCAAAGTGTAAGAAGATGAAGATGTACCGGCAGAAAGAAAACTCGATTGAGATTGATTGTAGATAAGGAATATTATTATTTACTACCTTCTCATTAATTGGTGGAGCTGGAGGTGAAGTGCCTTCATAACGAGGAATTGGTCTCTTTGGAGACGAGACGTTCGGGTATTAATTATTTTTATTTGTTTCTGAGGCTCAATCCAAATCATTGGCATTATAAACGCCATGGATTTGTGGATTCCTTCAAGCCAACCTCTCAAATTTCACGAGCAGCTGTTGCAACATACTTTTTCAACCAACTCTTATCTCGCTCATCGATAGAAAATCCAAAATATAGATTATAAGCTGTGTAGAATATTTCAGAAGCTTGTGTCATTTTATAACCAAAAATTACAGAAAATTAATTTTAAAATAATTTTTTATCTATTTTATATTTATTGGCTCCGCTCATAACAAAATACATGAACTACATATGAAAAACTCAAAACTAATATAGAGAACATGCTAAACTTACCAAAATATTTAATGTAAAATGTAAGCAATTATAATACAAGTTTTCTCTTAACTGTTGTAAAGTCACAGCGAATACTGCGCATGCCCGTATTTACTACCATGAAAATCATCTTCGGCACTTCCCTTCTCTTACAATTGGCTAAAACTTATTTTTTACGTATATAAACTTTCTATCATTGACGCGAAAAAAAAAACCCAAGTTTTTGAGATTTAAAAAAACATATCGAAAAATCTGGACGATATGGAAAAACTAAGCCAACGGAAATAGATTCAGAGTATTTGAATCGTCATCTTTATGAAGAGTGTTATCAATATATCCTTGGAAAACCAATATCCCCAATGCTAGATTATGTAATCGTTTATATTTTGAACTTTTTATATATGTTTTGCCTATTCTTTATCAAAAAGTATGTATATGATAAAACTTTATTCCTTCCATGTGATGAAGTCGATGATTTTCTATTTTACTTTAATAGTTTCGATCCTCATATGTAATTATAATTTCTGAAAGACAGATAAAAATTGACATTTCAACTTGTTTAAGTCTTTATCAAAATATGACACTCACAACTTGCGTATTTACATTAATCAATAGATCACCTACAACATGAACATCAGAATAGAACTTTGTTCTAATAAGAAAAATATTTGTAGTTTTATTAGAATTCAAAAAATAGAGCTTTAAATTTTACTTAAATTATTTAGGTTTTTATTATCATTTTCAGCTTTTTCGTTCTTATGAATGTGAGCCATTTCTGAAAATATTCTTTTTCGTGTATTAGATTCCGATTCAAGAATTTTTGAATCTTTTTAAATGAATTTATGTTTTTTTTGATTTCATGGTTCGTTAATGCAGTTTTATTTTCTTAGACAGCGTCACAATTAGTACAAGGCACTTGATATATAATATTACTTCTTTTGTTTTTTGTTGTTTTAGATTTTAATTCAGTGAAATATTTGGAAAATGTATTCCTTCATGACTTATATATATCATATTTATTGAAATAATTCGATACTTGTTGGGAAAGTCCTTGTACATATGGTGAGGAAAAATGTTTTATATTTTGATGTTTCGTTTCTGTTTTGTTTTTAAATTAATTGTAGTATCTGTTTATCCTCTTCTTGAATATGTTGTTTATCATTTTTTCTTGATAATTATTTTTTTTCAATCAGGATCTGATATTTAGATAGATCAAGCCAAACTTATTATCACTTATTTTTATTGTGACATAGGATGACACGATTTTTAATTATTTAATTAATCAATTAATTTCAAAACAGAAGAGACATAAAATCAAGAACATTCAGAAGCATATATATATATATATATATATATATATATATATATATATATATATATATATATATATATATATATATATATATATATATATATATTGAGTTATTGGATTGGGAATAGTGGAATCTATGAATGTATATCTAAAACAGTAGATTTTTTTAATTATTGTATTATTGCCCGAACCCCACAATATTATCTTTATCACCATTCTCGACAATATGTACGGCAAGATACAAACCTTTTCAAATAAGAATCGATTGAAAAATCTAAACATTCTACTTACCACAGTGGGGTCAGGATACATATTAAGCCATAATTCCATATTCGAAAGCAGGTGCAAGAGGTGATATCTCAAGAAAACTGTACTTTGAACGGATATTTTAGATTTAGTGATTGGAGCGTATTGAAAGTGGTTGAAGAGTTAAAAATTAATGTTTAATATGCCTCTAGTTTATTACAAAGCTCACATAGGAAATTAAATATTTTCAACTTATTTCCATTTACACAAAAAAGAGACATCAATTCTACTACTAAGTTACCTTCTAATCTAATCTAATTCAATCAAATTGGGTGTGTGAATGAATGTTACATTGATACTATCGCATTACAAAATATGCAAATCAGTTAAAATTCTTGAATATATATAAGAATATTCATAAAATAAATTTTAGTTGTGTAAATCCAATATTTGTGATATTTTCTCAAAATATACATGTTATGAATAGAAATAATTGAATTCCTTTTTCCCACACTTTATGTGGTTTCTTGAGTTTACATTATACATAGAATTGTGTCCCAAACTAAACATTGTATGATATTCCAGTTGAAATGAGACATAATATTTAAATAAACGAAATTGTTGAAATTTCTAGAGAGATATTATTTTTTCAATGTTGATAATTTACTCGTACATCATAATCGTTGAGACAAAAGAGGAAAGGAGAAAAAAATACCTCCAGGAAATGATTATGAATTTCTAAGTCACTTTTAAGGAAGAACGAAATTAGGTAGAAAAGTAGAAAAATATATATTCACAATCTATTGATTGATTGATAAAAGATAAAAAATGGGATCAATTATCATATCATAAAAAAAAGTCCAATAATTGAATAAATTCATATGTACAGTGAGCAAACGATAACATTTTTCAGACCTTTTTTTTCTGAGAACCACATGAACATCAATGTCGGATCCCATCTAAATTAAGGTCATACATGATATCATAATTATTGTAGAAAATTCTAGATAACCACCATTGGAAAATCATATTCTTCTCTATCATTCATTAGTTTGAGCAGACGTATAGCTAGGATACGTCTGTATAATATGTAAATGCCATATCTTTTGATGTAAAACTATTATGGAAGAGATTACATGGCTGTTACTAATTATTCTCATTATATCTTTCGAAAAGTGATCTATGATCTCATTAATTAAAAGACACTACATCGAAGTTTGAATAACAAGTCAGAAATGGATGCATTAAGTAACGAGCCTAAAAGATATTGAAAGCATTCAAGCATATCTACCAGGATTCGTTTGATTATTGATATTAATGAAAGATTAATGTAAATAGAGAATTTTTATAGTTGATTGGTGCTTAGGATAAGGGTAGAAAATAATATAAGACTATATACATTTCATAGATCAAGAAAGTTGAAATTATGGGGCAATTATTATTGTGGGATGCAAGCAATTGATACAATACAAAAAACTTTCTGAACATCAACTATACAGACATGAAAAATCATTGTATTCATATCATACTATACAAAGTATCTTATCTATCGATCGATAGATAAGTTAGACTTAACCAGTTATTCGTTTTTACGTACGTATTTATAAAATGTACCAACTAACTACTAAAAAAGTATCTTTTACTCTATTCGAAGTACGACTATTTCACCATTTTTGCATTGATTATCTTTGTTCTGCTGATAAGTGCAGTAGATGACTCATAAAGATAACATAAGTTTCACTCCCTAAATACCTTTATTTATCGCACATAGTTATAGTCCAAATACAATAGTTTGTTTGTTAAGACTATGTCCACAAATAATTTCTTATAGTCTCGAGACTAAATAGTATTCACCGACAATTGCGTCTTTTTTACGGTATATTAGACTGATTGCTGCTTGAAATCATCATTATCATCATATATAAGATCCATCCATCAAGTTACTCCTCACGTTTGCATTTATTTCTGAAGTTTCATTTACTTATTCATTTTTCGCTAAAACCGCCCTTGTTTCGCATTCTGCAATTCAAACATTAGAAGGGTTACATGAATTTACTTGTAATTTTCTTTCTACCAAATTTCCATTAAAGGTAGCCTTCCGTTAATTTTGTAAATGATGGAGATACAAAAGAACGTTCACAAAAGTGGTACGAAATCACTAAATTTTTTTAAAATGATCTTACAAAAAGCAATATAAGCAGAATTGACAGTAGATTATTTTTTTTCACATTTTTCTGGTAATCATTTTGTTCCTGTTCCTGAATATAAACATATACATATGGCGCCCTCGCAAAATGTTATGAAATAGATTTTGAGTAGTTAAATTGAATTTTGTATTAGTTACGGTGCTCGCATTTGATGGGTCTGATTTCAACACTGTTTTTGTCGATCTTTTTGAATAAGAAAAATTGACTTAATAATAATCAGAGTTTTCATTCATTCAAAATAAAAATGGAGCATTGATTGAGGAATTAAAACATATTAATTCTCCCCAAAATATTTCAACTAACTTGAGGGAATGTGGTAGCCAAATCGTCCAATTTTTCAGTTAATACTGTATTTTCATATCACCAAATTTATTTATATTTGGTTGTGGAATGACATGAATGAAAATGCAGTTGAATTTGTTCAATTTTTGGATGAAACAAATTTTCTTACCTTTATTTGTAACAAAGATCAATTTATAATTTATCAACGTATCATTTATGAAATATTTTATTTAATACATGCATTCATATTTTATACTATATGAATAAGCAACAGAAACAATGTCGATTTCATGAACATAATTTATTAAAGAGATCTATATTAACGAGCCGCTACTGGATAAACTTAAGCAACCCAACCTGAAATTATTGGTTGAAGAATGAGAAAAAAATATCTCTCGACCTTTGTACGTGAGTCAAGACAGAGATAGAGATTTTAATGAGAATGAGATGCTTCAATGACCTTACCTGTCAAGAGTGAGATGAACCGACCTCAGGTATAAAGCAGTAGGTGTAAGAGAGACGGTGCAAAATAAATGAACGAAGGCAGAGTGAAATGGATAACAGTAGCTTATTGGTTAACAGAACAGGTTCATGAGAATAAAATGAGAAAAACTAGCGCACCTAAGACAGGGGCTGATTTAGGCAAATTATCGGTTTATATAAGAACAAGTATTTTAATCGAGCTTCACTTTTTGAAATTTTCTTGATAATTATTATGTAGAGTAATAACAGTGATATATCATTACTTAAAAGTACAGAGATAATTAGTCAACAGTATTTTGCTCGTAATATGAACCTTTTTTTACAATCACTTCAAGAAATTAAATTATTTTCTAATAATTAACTATATTGTAATTATTTAAAATACATATGAAATAATTGTGATTTCAAAACGTTTAAAATTTGTCAATTCAAATGTGTTTGTATTGTATGCATCTACTTACTGGTTGGTAGGGCCTTATTACAGAATGAAACTATTTTTAATTATTAACTTAACTAACCTATACCAAATATAAATATTGATTTGGAAATTGGAAGTATACAGGAATAGTACGTCTATATTTTGATTCCATATATTCTGGATAATTGGATGGCCCAGGCGAAATGTTACTACTCATATTTTTTCTCTGATATTATCATTTCTACATATTCGCCAACTGAGGACGTCTTAAGGCAGCTTGACATGCAGCAAGACAACGTGCAAGAAATTGCATGCAATTTTTTCCAAAGTCAAAATATTTTATAGATTAATATTGGATGTCGTTTGATAAGTCTCTTACCACTGCATCATGGCTGGCCCTAACAAAACTTCCATTAAACAAATTCCTAACGTTAAATTTTATCTAATATTTTTTGACCAGCTTGAACCAATTTCAAAATAACAAAGCTAAGTGAAATGAACAAGAAAGAAGTAGACTATTGAACTTCATCTGCGTACGCTTTTGATCAAGAAATATTGAATTTTGCAGTGAACTGCACGTTGTGCATCATGTAAAGCGGCCTTTACAACGCCCGCGTCGTTTGAATTTTGTGATAACACCACTATCGTTTACTAATAAATTAGCTGACAATCGGCGAATTATGCTCAGTATTTGAACAATAGTATTCGCTTGCACAACCTGAGTATTCTCCTTTCTAGTGCTAAGACAACTTATTTTGTGAAAAAAAATTTTCTTGAATGTTATTTAAGACAGTGAAAATTTCAGTATGTTGTATTTTCACATATTTTTACCACTTCGTAACGGAACTAGAAATTCCAAGAATGAGAACCACCAATAGTTTAGAAATCTGTATTAAACAATATCGATCATCATCACCATGTGACATTTATCTCTTTTAAAATTTCATTTCATTAGAATGTAGGCAAACAAATCGCTAGAAAGTGAACCGACTAGAGTAATGAAGATTTTAGTGTCTTAGAAAAATAAAAGATATAATTTCTTTTAGTATATTATTCAATTTTTTTGACAAAAAATAATATCCGCTTTTGCAATACTTTTACTTTCAGGAGGTGTACTAGGGATATTATTGTCACTATTTATCATAATATTGGATAATTATAGCCATAACGACACTATTATTTGAATTTCAAACCAAAATTGTCTTATTCTGCAAAGGATATCAGAAAATAATTTATATTGCTGTAAGAATTAAAGTACACTTTCTTTAACATAATACTGAATGAATCAATTATTTTATGAATTCAAAATTCTCTAGAGATTCTCCTAAAATCATTTTAAAAATTCAAAAATACCCTAGTGGTTCCTAACTAGATATTATTTTATCCAATTTTTGAATACCCGCGATTTTTGCATACATATCATTGTAGAATTTTTGTAATAACGAAGTAATTCATTCAATTTCTTTTATGGATACTCCATTCACATTCGATACGACTTTCTAAGCTAACCTATCAAAAGCATCTGGGGAAGTAGCAGAAACTGTAGTGTACCGATATAATATAGTTTTATCGTAACTGAATATGGATAATCGGCATTGTGCCTGAATAATTTCACGAATTCCAATATTTTCATACGTATAGAACATCCTTCCACTATTTCTGTGATGTACTCATATTTTACTTCGCTTCAAAATACTTTGAAGCTGTTATTCTGACTTCCTACTTTATTAACATGCGTGTTCAATATCTCCTTCCTTTTTATATATCTACGATTCCCTTTCTGATTATATGTCACATATGTTCGTTTCTTGATACTTTAAATATATGTTAACATGTCTAACATATCCCAAAAGTACTGTTTATCCAATAAAACAATCGTATTGTATAAAAATCTTAAGCTTTTCCTGCCTCACACATAATCAAAACTGGCTCTCTCTTTTAATCTGATATTGTTCTCACTGATCCTGCTTCCTGTTGCAGTAGGGTTCCATGCAAACCACAATAAATTGACATAGAATAATTAAACATATAACGTAGTTAGTAACCTCCAAACAATGGTTTTTTTAAGCTATGCATCGTGCTGAGCTAAAAAAAAATTGGGCTCAACTATCACAGAAAGGTCGACTACTTTTATTTATTTATGAAATTAAATGCTTATCTGGGAATCTTTGACTTGGTTGTGAATTATGATTAATTAGTACCTTATTGAATATAAATATATTATTGATGTATAATTATGATAATAATCCCATCGATTAATAAATCCATTATATCTGATTTTTTTAAACTAATAAAATGTTACTAACCTCTGTAATAACATTAGTTGATACATTGGCAAAACTAAAATTTGCTTAGTTAATAAATATTCCTGATATAATAACAATAAATTTATTCTATAGATTTTGAGCAATTAGTTTTAATGCAATAACTGTTTGCTTTTGAGCTAACAAGAGTTATTATTTGAGAACTTCATTATATCTCCATACCTACCCCACTATTTCTTCAATGATACAATCCTGGCGTTTTGCTTTTTGTTTTTTAACAATACTACAATATAATTATTAATCATGTCTTGATTAATAATTATATGTGATTACTAACAAAAAATAAATTTACTATGGGTTAGTCGATTTATAAGATTTCCATTATTAAATTGTGTTTTGCAGAATAATATAGCATCTCAATAACGTAAAGTGTGGCATTTTATCAATGAACAATTATACATTTTCAATTTGTCTGAGTAGTTTTTCGTTAATTTTTTTTGGAATTGAAAGAATTTGATTGGAATTATTATTTTTTATTTTTTCAAAACTTGATTTGTTATTGGAAATATGTATATTTTGATGTTCACACTGTATTTAAATTTTTCTAAATCTAGCAAGGGATAACGATATGGATAGAAAAATTTCCCTCTGGTTATTAAATACTGTATTAATTGGATAGTTTTTAATAGTAAAACTGGAAATTACTAAAATATTGTGAAATGTGCGGAGAAATGATATTTTGTTCTCAGAGCCTTACTTTTAGTTTGAGATGCTCACTTGGTAGATACCGATTATTTTATAGAAACATGTATGTTGTTGATTATGGAGAACACACTCCTCAATATTTAGAAACCAAATCGAAACATCATCCTTCCCAAACAAAAGTCTTATTTTACACCTACACTTTCAATATTTCCTCACCCTATTAATACTAATCTTGTCCTCTCAATTTGTTTCCTTATTTATATTTATAAGCCTTGATGATAGATTCTATGTCCCAAATTTTTCTATTCGTGTAGTTTATCGACTTCACAATGTGATTCATAATCATTAAAAGTCTAGGAAAGTGAAAGTTTCATATTTGAAGGGATTCAAGCTCATTACCGCATCTAAGCATTAGAAATAGTTGTACTGCTAATTGTTTTACTGTGACATATTGATGAAAATATCATTTTTAACGCTTATACTACTATATAATATGGTTTGTGAATTTTCCTTCGACCAGAGAAGATTTTGGTACGTTCTTTTCAATACAGAAAATTGTCACATGTTTCTTGAGCCTGAGATATCCGACTCTAAAAATTTCACACTTCAACTTTCAAATAACTTTATTCACTGAATGAATCAATATATTAATATATTCCTAACAATAAACTACAATATGTTGTGAGTCCATTACTGTACCGTACTTCAAAAAAATAAATACTGGAAACATAAACATCAGTAAAGTGACGACAGCACTCAACGGGAGGCATTTCTGAAAATCAATCAGGTGAAACATTTTTAAAATAAAACAGTAAAAGTTTATATCAAGCCAAAGGATGTATAAATGAACTGCAATTAGTATTCGATTACAGGAAACTGTTTGCGTTTGAGAACTTTGTTCGGGGGTCAAATGTGTACTTTCATAATTATCGTTCGCGAGTCGATGACTACACCACTCCCCGAACGATAATTTTGAAAGTGCGTATGTTATCGGTCCTAAAATGATTCTGAGTTTGACCCGCGAACAAAGTTGAGGAAATATTGTTTTGGGAGAACAGAATACAGTATGAGGAAAAAATGACATGGAATCAGTTTCAACAATATATAGGTCTTTTGTTACTAGTTTTGAAGTGAAATTTCTAAGAATGGTACCAATAAAAAATGTGCAGTCAATAAAATTTACAAAATGACCCTTTTATTCAGCCGTGTTTTATAGATTCTGTTAAATTGCATCATTGACGTAGGTTCTCCAGACTCTAATTTAATTCCTTGAATAAAATCAACTCCACGAATATTCCTAGTGATTTTTTCAATTTTTTATGAATAAACCTATTTTATTATGGTGTAAACTTAGTCTTATATATTTACCCATAACTTAAATTAATGGGTCAAAGTGATGAAATTTAGAAAAAAGAAGATATAGAATATAATCTTAGTAACTCTAGCAAAGGCTGCGACGTTTATCATGAATGAATAATAATAAGGCCTCTTTCTATCTAATTCAGTTTCCATAACAATATCCTGATTGAACCAGAGGACATTTCGGCTCACAACAACCCAACGGCATTTATTTATTTTTCGAAACCAAACCTTAAGTCAGTTACACTTTATAATAGTGTTAACGCATCAATTGCTTGAAAAAAAATATGAGATAATTTCTTGATTCAACTGAATATGAACATATATAAATGGAGAGGTATACAGACCTCATAGTAACAGTTATTGTTACCTGGTTATCAAGGTGCATTATGTTGATCTCACATGTTCCGATACGAATGAAATTTGTGGAATGCATAATAATAATGTGCTTCAATTAATTTTCAAGACTTTACTTCAGATTCCACAAAATATGAAACTCATCTCAATAAGAAATTGTCTGAATTTGATAGATGGAAAAGAGGGAAAATTTTCATATAGCGAATTAGAAAGAGTACAGTTGGCGTTTGAAATCATTTTGTTCATTTTATATTCTGATTCCATATATTCTGGATAATTGTTGTTGACATAATACTTTATTTGTAAATTCGATGGCCCAGGCGAAATGTTGCTCCTCATATTTTTTCTCTAATATTATCATTTCTATATATTCGGTAACTGTGGACCTCTTAAGGCAGCTTGACATAGTGTAAGACAATGTACAAGAAATTGCATGCAATTTTTTCCAAAGTCAAAATATTGGACGTTTGACAAGACTCTTACCATTGCATGATGGCTGCCCCTAACAAAGCTTCCATAATTAAATTAAATAAATTCCTAACGTTATATTTTATTTAATATTTTGTGACCAGTTGAACCAATTTTAAAATAACAAAGCTAACTGAAATGAACAAGAAAGAAGTAACTAGACTGTTGAACTTCATCTGCGCACGCTTTTGAGTCTTACATTGATTGCACTGCACGTTGTATTGCATGATGTCAAGCGGTCTTTACAACGCACGCGTTGCTTTAATTGTGTGATACCACCTCTACCGTTTACTAGTAAATTAGCTGAAAATCGACTGATTATTTTGATCTCACATATTTCGATACGAATGAAATTTGTGGATTGTATTTAATTTATAATAATAATGTGCTTAAATTAATTTTGAAGACTCTACTTCAGATTCCAACAAAATATGAAACTCATCTCAATAAGACATTGTATGAATTCAATAGATGGAAAAGACTGAAGGTTTTCATATTTAAACTTGTTGCGTTAAAAAAAACTGAAAATTTAGGCTATTTTAAATTATCAATTCGGCGAATGTTAAGAGTTGTAGACCTTCAATCTTCTTGCAACATCCTAGACATAAATAGAAATATCTTTTTCTTTTAGTTGATATCTGTAAGGTACTTGACCTAATCAGAAGGGTTTTGTTTTTCAACTACACCCCATGATTTATTTTCGTAAACTGTACTTCTTAATTAGCCTTATAGGAAAAAGTCTAATGGAGTGAGTTAAAGTCATGGAGCAGGTTATTTCACGCCATTCTCTTCCCAGCGATTCAGAAATATTGGGCAAAATATAGTCTTTTATGGCACAATTATACTATATTACATTGTCACTTGATAATGCGACTAAATCTGATAATTTATATCTTCTTGATTTTCTGGTTTATTTTTCACTGTTTTTTCGTTGGTAAATTTTTTTCTTATTGTAGGGAATAGTGATAAGGAATATTTGAATTTGTTATAGCTCATAACCTAAAATTGACAATTATTATTATGAGTTAGGTTTTATTATAATGTAACGATTTTCTTACATTAAAGAAATTTTTTCTTAAGTAGTTTTGGAGAGAAAATGTATAGACCGTTCTAATGAAGGGATGGAAAGCGATGTGTATCAATGAATGAGCAGGTATCTAATTCATTTCATCAAATAACGTGGTATCTTAAGATTACAAAGACATCACATACAAACAGTCATTCCCTGATATCCAGTTATACAACATTTTGGAAAATATATATCAAAAGGTTGCACAATTGACATCAAATCCATGGCCACTCGACTACTGTCAGTAAACAATTTTTTCGCAAGTATGCATTCGCTTTTGGATCTCAAATTTAAAGTTGATAAAAACTAATAATAATATTTTGTCGATTATAATTGTGGTTTAGGATTAAAAATATACAGAAAGACAATCAATGCCATACATTTTCTGACCAAAAATACAACCAATCTCATCCAAGCGTTGATATAACTGGCTTTTGCAAATAAAGCATGAGCAACAAGTAGTTAAGTCAGTTACTGGAAATTTGTTATATTAATACTATAATAACTTCATCATATGTTAACGTTAGTATTTGATTTTTGAATGACTTGAGGACAATAGAATAAATTTGAAAATACATAATACATATTTTTTATTCCATGAACCTATTTCTAAAATTTTTTTTACACAAAAGCAATATTTAAATATTGTTAAATAAAAAAAATGCTTCATCATTTGCTTTATTAATATACTCCTGAACTTGAAAATATTTCAATCCATGAATCATATATACCAAAAATATGGAAGAGCAATATATGAAAGTTCAATAATAATAATTTTATTATCATGCTATTAAGGAAACTTCATTTTTCTAAATTTTGAGTATAATAATGTTTTAACAATTTGTAGATCAATAAAACATTAAAAAAAATAAAATCAAAAAAGCATATATGAAGTTTTAGATTTCAGAGAAAGTTTTCAAGTATTGCTTTATTAGTATTATCTAATACTAACCTAATAACAATTTTTTTGGCTTTTAGGAAGAAGGGTTACAAGATATATAATGATTTAAATGATGATTTCAATATTATAAAACACAGGAATAGAGAAAAAGTGTCCTGATATTCATAGTAAACGTTCATAGAGTTGAATTTGAGAATTTTGATATTTGTGTGATCAATATACAGTCATATATCTGATATAAACATTTACTACTTAATTATGAATGCAATTGACAAGAGTGAAAATTAAGTGTTTATTACACGCAACGTGAAATTAAAACAAGTTAAGTGCAATAAACTATTTTTTCTATATTCAAGCGCAAAGTGATGTTTTATTTAGGTCAGTAAGTGTGAAGAAATGAAGAATGTAATTGACTGGCAAAATATTCAATAATCAATTAGCACTATGTTAGGAATAATAATTTAACTCTATGTGTACCAATGATATTGGAAGTAAATGTACAATTTTCAATATTAATATTTCTTAGTCGATTATTTTTTAACTCTGCTTTTTGATGTTTTACTTCTCCAAATGTATCTGCATGTAGTTGTTTTCTGAAATATTTCTTTCGCAATATTCAGTTGTTTGCCTAATATTTGCTTTACGGATCCTTTCACTACTATCGCTATATTGATTCGATTCTAGTATATTGGCTCCAGCATATGCAAGAAGTGCCGCAGAAGTAGAGCACTGATATATTTCTTGTATCTCGAAATACAGAAAGTTAGAAGACCAATAGCTTAAGTGTACGGTGATCTCATGAGTTTCTAATGTATGTATTTTCTCAGTTTGAAATTGTGTCACTTATGTAAATAATATTGACTATTTCCTGCGAAAAATTTAAGCCAACCAAAAAGCTGTAATATTTTATGTTTACCTAGCAACGATCAAATTTCAGCGATAATACTGTACTAGTGCAAATTATCGATAATTTGCACTAGTCGAAAATAATCACAGGAAAATATTTGATATTTGACTTTATTTTTTGACCAAGATTAATGTCAAATATCTGTAAGCAACTCAAATAATACTCGTATGACAACACGCTCTGAGTACATTCACTATTAAAAATGTTGAACTTCATGATGGCACTGTCAGATTGGACATATTTACATCAGTGTTGCCATATCTCAAAACTTAAGTAGCAATCCTCGTACTTTACTATAAGACGTTACTGTATGAAATTTGATTGTTAGAATTACTTTGCTACCATAAAAATATTCGCTACGATCAGCTTTGTATTTCAAAATAGCAAGAAACAGCTTATACTGTATCAAGGAATTGTACAAATATAAACAACATTGTAGAAATTAATTAATATTTATATTAGCAAACTAGCTAATCAAGTTGAGAAATCGTGGGAAATTACTTCGTGAATTTAATTATCATTAGTTGATAGGTTTTTTATTAACATGTCAAATTTACAATTCCACACATCCTCAGAGTAATTAAAAACATTTCTTCTTAAATGCTTAAGAAGTTGGAACATTTTATGTTGTTTATGTTGTAAGATGGATGAAACCCATTAGATAATTTTCCGGAAAATATTTTTTCGATACTTTCATATACATTTCTTACACATTCGAATGGACTTCCTGTTGATACTAATTGGGAATAAAATCTTCTTGAAACAAATATATTGTGGTTAGAATACAATTATAGTCTATTTCAGAAAGGTATAGAGCAATAAAATGGGGAATTCCGTCCAGTTCGGCTTAATTTCGGTGCCGGTCATAGGCGTAGCAATATTAAAATTTCAAGTAATTGCGTAAGAGAATTAGGAAAAGTATATTTTCTGGCCTGAAGTGTCAATATTGAAATATTGTGTCTACTTAGGTAGTAGATTATACAGTTACGTTTTGTGTTTAACAGGTACCGCTTAACCTTCTATTAGTGCCTCTTCCTGATTCCAGCCCTATTTCAGATTCGGCTTTCCTTTATACGAGTATCCTACTGGCATGCCTTTAGCACACTATTTTCAGTGTTTGTGAATTGATAAACCCATATATTGACCCCAACCCGGGTGGTACTACCTGCACTTGATAAAAAGAAAGAATTTTACAATGAAATCAATGCCAAACTATGAAAGCGGGTTAAATATTCGGTGGGTCACTCTGTGTTCCCTTTGCATACCTAATGAGGTTTTATTACTCTATACCTTTCTGAAATAAACTATAGTAGCAAATAAGGTACATAAGAGTGTACATATATGTGTACATTGAAAATGAAAGAGTTTTCTTAGAATATATTTTGAAAATGACAAACCGAATATATAATATAGCTTATGACAGAATGTATTATATTCTAAAGTTTTCAACTATAATTTTTACATAACTCAAGAAGCAAATTTTTATGAGATTAAGATCTCAACCCAACCATTATCTAGCAATAAGTGACCATCATTATCATCATCATCTAGATAACTATTTGTCGATTTCATAAGATTGATAAACTGAACTATTAATACGCTCAAAACATTTTCACCACTTCTCGAGTTTCAGTACTTTGAGATGATTAATTCATAATTTTTAGGATTTGGTATTTCTTGGTAG
Organism: Diorhabda sublineata; assembly: GCF_026230105.1. NCBI lineage: Eukaryota > Metazoa > Arthropoda > Insecta > Coleoptera > Chrysomelidae > Diorhabda > Diorhabda sublineata. Next base: position 13,264,751 of record NC_079482.1, read on the forward strand.
CATTCTTGCTTTTGCACAAAACATAAAAGGTACTGACACAGTGGTTCTTTCACCTAGTTCAGATTTTCCATGAATTGCCTCATACACTTTTCCAAATCTGGATATTTTGTATACAGATATTTGTATCCAATTGTCATACAGCCAAGAGAATATAATCTGCGTACATGTTATTGTATTTAATTTCCATTTGTGCTCGAAACAGCGTTGTTTGATACTGCTATTCGTTCACGACATAGACTGTGAAGCCGGTCTTGTTTCATTATTTCAATAGAAACGATAATTTGGTAGACCCGACGGGTACAAATTTCGAAGAAATAAAGCGGAAACCTAGGATATAATTTGTTTATATTGTTTGTATAGAATCAATTTCTATAAAGGTCGTTTTATTTGTTTATTTACTTTCAAGAACCGAATCGTTGAGAAATTTTTTTGTATAAATAGTCACTTGTATTATAAGAAAAATCAGTAAATAAATGAATGTCATAGTGAACGGATCGAAATAGTAAAAAGTAACCGGTGAATGATATAAGTTAGTGAATAGATAAGTATTAGTGGATAATCATAATAAATTCGAATAGCTTAGTGAATAATCACTGATTTAGTGTGAGAGTACAAATAAATTGAGTAAGTAAATAAGATACCTCATGTGTATGAATCAACCCAGCCGTTGAAAAACAGTTTAAATTAGTAGAAAAGTATTACAATAAATTTAGTCACCGTGAAAACTGTTGGAAATCCTTATTTTTATACCTCTCATTGTACAAGAATTTCACAGCCCTGATTATTTCCAAGTCTACTAACGTGAGATTCCTCAAAGTTTAATGATAAAACATTTTATGTAAATTTGTAATTGGAATGTGACCTTTTCCGTTCAATCCTACAGTCTCTTTTTCTGTCTATTTTGTTGTCTCAATATTTGCGTTGTTCCCAAAAAATTAGGTGTGGATTGTCTTGGTCTAGAGTCAGATCGTTTTCGTGCCATCATATATGTGTATTACTTTCTTTTTAACTATTAAGTGAAAGGGCTTGTTTCTGACTTTAACTGCAACAATAGCATGGGATATTTTCTGGTTCTTGCAATTATCTATTATTTTAAACATCTTATAAACCCAACCTAAGATTTGCTACAGCAAACACTTTTGTTGTATAGGTTACCTTTTTGAGTATAGTCAGATTAATACCAAATTGTACTCTTATAGCTTGAAATTTCTAGATCGAAAGAACTATCTTTGGTTCATCCCTAAGAACTATTCAGTTTTTCGATAATCTGTATGTCGATATTTCTTGTGATAAAATCTTCACCTGCTACTGGGCACGAACGTTTGCATTATTCTCTTCAGTGACCTCTCTGTTTTTTGCCTTCACCCAAAGTCGTTTCGCTACTGAATGGGTTGAAAATGGATGTAGTCAAAAGATTAAGATTAACATGTGAAGATATTAAATTTTAATTCACTGTTCAGTTCAACGAAACTGTAATAAATTCTAGGATTTATTAATTTGAGTGAGTTTATGTTCCCAATTCAATATATTCCAAAAATTCGGCTTTAATTTACTCTGACTGGATTGTAATCTTATTCATTTTTTGACAGCGATACACATAAATTGTTCTTAAAAGAATCGGGTGAAAACAGAGCAGTCATTATAACATTTAATATAGAATAATCTAGAGTCTCGGAAGTGGCAGAAGATGATAACAAATTACCGTCAATTATGAAACGCCTTTGGCGAATATATAGTAAATATTACGGTTTCCCAACTCAATCTCGAGTTCAATATTTTTTTATAGATTAAGATTTAAAATCAGAGGCGTCTCTAGAAGAAATTATGTACCATAAAAAAAGGAGTAAATAAGGATTATAGTAAAAATCTTTATCTTCTCCTCTTTCTTTTGACACCATATCTAGTTTTTCATTGTTTTAGAATCAGTCGTATCATAATTCTGATGACGAACTCTCATGAACTACTTGGTGGGCTCTCTTGACACCTCTTGGAATTCAGTTTCTCTTTATTTGAATCTTTTACAAGCCACACACCGTCCATTCATAGCTATATCCATTTTATTCAATCATCATACAATTAATCTTTGTTCTGTCTCTAAGTCAAAGTCATGCGTCAAAGCATGTTTTATGTATGTTCTATACGATGAATCTACATTGAATTTAGCATATTGTCAAATTTTCAATGAACAACAATATGAGTTTCATTGAAATAACTTGGGCATAAGTTTGCTTATTATCTTGTAATTTGGAAGAAATGGATATTATATATTTGGCAATTATATATCTTATTCATAACAAAATAATATACACCAGTTTAATTTTTCATATATGGATTCGAAGAAATTTCGATATCCTAGTTGCTGCTGTTAAATATCAATATTACAAAAACGCGAGCTACAGTATTATCTCGATTCCATTTGGAGAGTTTGAGTAAAGGACAATTGAGATTCATGTTTGAGTTTAAGTAATTGAATTTTTCCGAAGAAGGGCCAAGTCTAGTTTTGTTTCCAGCTCCTGCTTTGGAAATATACTAAGGAATAATTGATCTAGTAAAATTACTGTTGAAATTTAATGATGAACGAGTTAATCACATGTTGCGAGTATCCAATGCTAACAGTAGCGATGGATATTTTGGAATAATCTGTCAGATATTGTTAAGACTTTCAAATAATTAGTTATATGTATCGTAAATTGAAAACATTGTTTCACATAATACTTTTAGTAATGTGTCAAAATGACGAATAAGGAATAATTTAATATGCTGAGCTATTCATTACAACTAAAAAATAACGTTTATACCAATACAATGAACCTTCTTTGTTCTACGTCGCTTCACTACTAATACACAGTTATCACAAATATTCGTTAAGTAAATAGAGAAAAAAACCTATTCAGCACTGTATGGTGATTAGTTTTGATGATTTTATAATTTTCTTGAAAATCTGCTTCTCTCTATTTCAGTTCACCTATTGCAACTAATAGAAAATTGTTTTTATTTTTATTAGTATGTTATTACCCATGACAAATTATGGTTAAATAACATAAAAATTAATTTTTTATGAAATTCTCTTTTAAAAAATTATTCGTACGGCTGTTGATATTCGTTCCTGTTATAATCGGACGACGCCACCATTAGAAAGTAGTTCATTGCTACTGATTTAAATAAATTAACAAAATAATAAAATCGATATTTGGAGACAGATGAATCGTAAATTAAATTTATTGATCCTTAGAAGAACATCTCCAATGTGAAATAAATTTGAAGTGTTCGAATTGGTTAAAGCTCGCAATAAAATAAAAATAGAAGAAGAGATAACATATTTATCTATTCATTAAAACCTATCAATATAAATTGTATATTTTTATATTTTTCAACTTGGAATGGTTATACTTACTATGTTAAGTATTTTAAACTTTGGAGCCACATTTTCAGGTATATAAGAAAGATAATTAGTTTTATTATAAAATTTATTACGAAGCTCCTCAATTTGAAAATATACTCTTTTTTACGGCTACTATAGAAAATTCCCGCTTATTTTTAGTAGAGATAGTTTGTAGGAGTGTTTTCAAACAAATTATATGAACCCTTCAAAAGTGCGGACTCCATCGCTAAAATCTTAAACGTAAATGCTAGTTAACTAATACATCGTTTAACAATCTTTTCAAACATTTTTTTTTAAACTGTGAAAGCGTTATCACTCTCCATATCCAACAAAATTTAGAAATTAAGAATGATTATTATTAAGAATGTTAATCAACTAGAATATACTATACACCTTTCAGGAGTGATATCTCGGAAATTTTGTTTTAGAAAAGACCCATCTTAATTTCATACGAGCAATCATCTCCTGAATTTTGTCGCATGAATTTAGAAACGCCATGTATGTTGTGATATATGTTTTTCGATTTAAAGGTTCCGCATCTAATAATTTTTATTGAATAGTGTTTAAACTTCAACAAGGAAGTGAAATTATTTTTACCTATAGAAGATATGGAAGATGCATAAAAAAACGTCAAAAATGTTTTTAAAAATTTAACTGAATCTTAATTTAAATCATAAACATCTCCAGGAATTAGTTTTGATTGGCATATTTTGCCATATTTGTTTTCCTGGTAAATTTAAGCTTCTCTATGTATTAAGTAAAGTCGCTATTGAATGAAAGAAAATCCATGAATTTGCAGAGACCATTATTTGGGCTGGTATTATGAACCTTTTTCTATTGACAAAAGTATAATTGGTAAACTTTAATGAAAGAATAGACCCCACAATAACATCTGAAATCAAGATTTTGTAATAAGATCTCATTAAATTTCACAGGAGGAAGCTACACCACATTACTTTCTGTCAATTAGACAGAGACAAAATGATAAATTTTCTGTGAATTGGATACATCGAAAAGGAGCAATGAAATGGCCACTATGATTGCCTGGTTCAGTTTAGGAGATTTCAAAGAGAAGAATAACCGCTACGAGTAAAAATTTTTGAAATGTGCTAGAGTTTGATAGTAGGCTTCATTAATGTATAGAAAAAACTGGACCACATTATGAGAATTTGATATAATCAATAACTTATTATATGTTTTATTCCAAAACATTTGGAGTTATGTTCGCTAGTACTAAATATTGATGTAATTCATGTGGAAATCATAGCAAAAAATGTCCCTCCTAGTGTAATGTTACTTCGACTATTTAAGAATTTCCTCTAGAAACTCAAATACACCCAATGGAATCTTCCATTGCTTTCAATATATTTCATTTAATCTGTATTTTGATATGTTTAAAATGAAATATGCGTGAAACTAAAGTAGTTTTTAATGAAAGTCAATTTCTAGTAAATACTTACGAACTACGGAAAACCAAGCTGGATTAAGAAATCGTAACTTTTACATTTACATTGACCATTTTCGTTAGTGAGAATAATACTAGAACGAACAAGAGAGAAAAATATCTGATAAAATTTTTTAGACCTCTAAAAAGCATTTGACTTGACAAGCAAAGAAGTAATGTGAAAAATTCTAAAAGCGTACGGACTATCAACTGTCCCAGCAAATCCAAATCGAAAAGGTAGTGAGACAAGAATGTGTACTGTCGCCATCCCTGTTTAATATTGTAATAGATTGGATAATTAGGAAAACAAAGAAATTAATTGGATGACACATGTCTATCAAAAACAACTAGAAATCACAGGCAAGAGAAAACTCCATAATAACTAAACATCAGTTCTACTAAGTATAAGCCGTAAAAAGCCAAAGAGAAATAAACAAGCTTAACTACAAAATTTTCAATCAACAGTCGTATTTCAAGACTGCATCGTTTACAATCTCATGCAAGGTCGTTAAGAAAATAATTCTTGTCCATTTGAGACAGCTATGATCAAATAAAATTGTCCACAATAATGCTTACAGGTAATTAACTATACATGTATTAAAACAATTACAAATTAGTTATTAGTACAACTTTTTAAATTTCCTCTTCAAACTAATGGAACTCTCAAGTATAAAGAAATAACAATTTATTATTAAATTAATCACTTATTATATTGTTCAGAGGGAAGATGTTGGAAAAAGGCGAATCAGCGGAACTGATAATTTTTATACAAAATATTTTAAGAATGTAGCAAACCATGTAAATATCCAAGTGAAATAAAGTAGGAATCAATACTATATCCATTCAATCTGTAAAATTCTTAGGGCTTGTATTGGACAAGGGGTTACATATCACCGCTTTATCTAAAAAATTAGGTTCTGTCTGTTTTGCGCTAAGATTAGTTTCCATGGAACTGAACTCTATAAAAGTCTATTATGCCCTTTATGAGTCGTATTTCCGATATGCCTTTCCCTTCTGGGGTACGTGATGCGTGACTCAATTTGAGCGAATCTTTCAACTATAAAAGAGAGCTGTTAGATGTTTACTTGGACTAAACAGTAGAGCTCACTACAAGGACTTTTTAGAAGATTCATTACACAGCTAACCAATAAGGATGGCGGACCACGATTTTTATCTATCTACTCCACGTCCAATTGCAATCAAATCTATAACATCTTTTTCCGCTTTTCGCATGAATCTGAAGGTGTAAACGACTTATATTTAATATTTAATATGTTTATTTAATTTTGAGCATTTTACACACTGGGTTAATGTTAATTTTTAATACAAATTATTACATATTTTAGTATTGCCATATATTTAATTTAAATATCTGATTTTATTTTGAAAATGTATGCATGAAATGTATATTACACATAAAAAAAGTAAACAATTTTTTGGCAATAAAGCATTCTCTCTCTTTCTCACCCTCTCTCACTCTTCGTGCGAAAATAATTGTTTGTAAATAAAGGCAATGAGATAGTCTAGCTAAACATTAGAATAATTTTTACATCACTCAAAATAACAATTCAGTAGCACCTACAATTCTATCAAGTCTTGTGTCTTGTACTCTATAATCCCGAAATAATTGACAAGAGCTTGATTTTGGAGAAATATAGATATCTCAATACAACATCGGATAAATAGATGAGTTGATATTTATATATCTCAAAGAATAGGTCTTAAAAATCCGTTTTCATGTCCTTGATGAAGAAAAATAGTTCTAATGTTCTTTTCAATATGGATAGTGAGATGTTCTCCATGACATATTTTCAATTTGATTTTCTGGTAAAGCAGTTAAGTACTAACCCACGTATCAATATCTCATCCTTAAATTTAAGTACATTGAGCTGAGTGTTAGTTTTACAGATCTAATAAATATGAGGCGTTTCTTTATGTTTTTGAATTTAATACCAATTTTTCTTCATTATATCTTGTACAATTTTATTTAAGATATGTATATATGAAAAAACTACATCTGATAGAATAAATATGTATTCATTAAAAATTTCTATATTTCCAATTTTTTCTTTAAATTTATATTAATTTCATTAAAGGTAGCAATGGTATAGTAGAAATTTTTCCATTGGTTTCAAGTTTCAATAAAATTACTAACAAATGTTTCGAAACCTTTTTGTATGAATATAAAAAGTGTAGTAATTATTGGTACTTATACTTCGATTATTTAATTAAGAAGAAATGTCGTTCAAATCAAAATGTTTAATGCCAGTGAGTCAGTCTCATTGAAATTTTAAATGCTTTTATTACTCCCAACCCCATAGCTGCCACGTTTTATCTTAATGTTTGAACTAAATATATTGGCATGTCACTATTCGCCACAATGGTAACAATGTATGGAATACAGAAAGTACATAACCTAAATTATTTATAAAAATCACTTTATTACTGCATTTCACTTATTTATCACGTGAGAACATACGGATAGAAGCTGCTTCATTAAAGGCACGTAACACCATAGGTTACACTAAAACGTTGACCCTTTACTGTCTTAGATGATCTAATATCAAAACTACCTAATAGACACATGTTATCGTGGAATCAGCTTTGTGTTCCAATGTTACCGCCTGCTTAGTTAACCCTTCAATTGCGGTCATCATCAGTATGGAGATGACCAGCCAGATGCAAAGTGCAAAAACAATTGGTAGTCCGTCGGCAATTGATAGGAACTGTATGGTGCAATTTTTTCCATACAAAAGAAGTAATGAGGTTCTGTGTTTGATTTTCGGTATGTGGCCACGCATTATCGTGGAGAAAAATGGCTCTTACTATGCCACGCATTGTAAAGTCCCATGCTGCCCCATTGATCGTATACCTGAAAGGCAAAAATCAACCAGCTACATAAGTTTTCGATTCCAAAAGACAGTGCACATAATTTTTCAAGATATGAATTTCAACTTTGTAGAGGATGATGGATACCGCCAGATTATTTATTGCTACTTCGATTTCGCTGGAACGTATGTACCTATGTTTCTTTACCTATAAGAATATGGCTTAAAAAATCATTCTCCTTGTCACTGTAACGGTTTATTTTATGCCTAATCGTTTGATTCTGTGTCCCCTCATGAATCCCACGTTTGTAGACGATGGAAAATATTCAGAGAAGGATGAAATCGTGAATCATCTGTTCTCTCTCAATTCATTGTCCACTTTTTGAATCAAGTCATCGGTAATGAGTGAAAGCTGCTCATTTCATTCCGCATTATGAATAAAGGTCGAAACCTATTACAGCAAAACTATAATGTTTTCACGGTGAACATCACTGATTTATCGATCAATATCAGTTGATTTGAAGGTTTGAAGCCTTTACTGCGGAGAAAACGTATTACAGCAAGCAATTGGTTCCGAGATAGCGTCTGTAGCTTCCCGATGATAAAATTACCCGGCGCGCATGCGCTAAATCGTGACCTCAGTGCCGCTGTGACGTAATATAAATACGATATACACCTTGTATAATATATTTGCCGACTACATTGGGCTAAATCATTCTATTACGTAGTAGTACTTAATACTTGTCAAATATTTTTTCTAAGCTCCAAGTCATTTGGACAGCGATTATTTAATTGTATAGAGACAAATATGAAAATATTGATTGCTTTCTATATAAACAATACATTTTTTTCTTTCAAATAATATGAAATAAAAAAAATATAGTTAGTAACATTCGCTTTGTGGATGATTGTTGAACTGTCATATATCTTGTTTCGCTTGTTGCATCCAAGGACAAGTGAGGTAGTTGATGTCGGCGATGGTAGCCCGGTGTATACTCATCGTACACTGTATTTGCTCAGAATGCTTTTGTAACAGATTGTTAAACCATGCGTTAACACTAGCACGATTCTCATTTTTTCCGCTCTCATCTCTATTGATGATAAAAAGTTAATCGAAATGCTAACCTTTGACAAGACCTCAACAGGGTCGGTGATATCAATTAGAGAGACCGTTATTTTTCGTTAAACATACTCAAACATTAATCCCTTATAACCGGTGTAACAGACGTGTCTGAAACTTGTTCATAATATATAGTGCAGTAGGAAAAAAATTTAATTTCAGTATTTTATCATATACAATATTCTACGTATTGATATAATTTTTTATTTGTTTTCTTCTGTGTTTGCATGGCTTGTTTCAATTTCAATATATTCCAGCAACTCATGAATGTCGATTACTTATACTTACTTACATAAAACATTTTTGGAAAAAATAAATGGATTACTGCTGTATTTAGTCCAAACAAGAAATTCCAAATTCACGTCACGGAAAATAAAGATAAAATTATAATATGAACATTGAACATATATGAATTTTGGCCTTCAATCTCCAATCCATAGTAGTGGAAATAATATGGAACAGCAACATGATCCACCACAAAAAAATAATTGCTAATGTCAAAAGTATGTTCTGGATAGGAGATTATTTGAAACTAGTAATAAACTACGTGATGTAGATAGTTGTGATTTTTTTGGAAATAAGTACTATACTAAGTAATACTTTTTTGAATATAACAAAAGTATTTACTATATTTTGAAGCATCGACTTCGTACAGCAGATACTCAGATTTCATAAAGGAAATTGTGGTATTTCTTTAATGTTAGAAAAGTGAATCCTTCATCAGCTTCACTGAGCATTCTACGGTTGGTCTTGTTGAAAAATAGGTGGAATGCATAGAGAAAAATCTACAGTACAAGACGATATATCAATAATGATAATTTATATCATTAAATATTTTAGTTTTAATATGGACAGGTACCTTATCAAGCTTATAGTTTTCTTACATGAACAAATGAATGTGGAAAAGGTACAATTACATACATTCAGCGAATGAAAGTGTTCTTAAGAAGCTTGAACATGTTTAAATATAAAATTGAAGTGAATACGAATATTACTGAAAGCAAATATATGGGAAAATAATAAATTACTTAGAACGTAAAAACTATTTACCAGGGGATTCAAAGATAAACCGGCATTTTTGAATAAACGCGCGAAAAATTTAGTGTCATGAATGTGGCTACACTGGATGATAGACTTGTCAACGCATCATTATTCGTTTTTTTGGTCAAAAATAATGAAAAATCCGAAGAAATGTCTCAAAAATTACTGGAGTAATTCAGGTATAAGAGGCCTCTACTAGAGTCAAGTATATGAATGGTAAGATAGAAAGGTGGTGGCGAACTTGCCACATGCGCGGCGCCCCAGAATAAGTGTTTCCGATGAGAACGTCAACGCTGTACTTATTTTGGGTGACTGAGACAGTACTGTACGCGATGTGGCTGAAGAATTGGAAATCAGCGTAAGTAGTATTAAGCAGATAATTTATGAATAACTCGGTTACTGTGAAATTCCATTCAGATGTGTGCCGAATATTCACTACGGACAAGACTAGGTACACCACTTTATTTCGGAGACTAAACGCACGTATATGGAGTAGAGGAAGAAAGACGAAGGCGCGCCAGTTAAAACGAAGAAAAGCGAAGTTAGCGGGGAAGGTGTTGTGTGCCGTGTTTTGGGTTATGAGAGTAATAATTGCGGTAGAATCGTTCGTGCGCGAATGGTTCGTTAAAACCGAGAAATTTTTACGAAACAGGCATCTTAAAACTTCCGAAGATATGGCAATAGTATGTAGAATGTAACGGACACTATCTAATAAGAATGTAAGAAATTGCAGTACTCTAACTTAATAATAAAATTTTTTATAGTAGATTTTAATTTATGTTTGAACCATCCACGTAGAATGTTGTTTCAGGCGACACCAGATTATGTGTTGTTGTTGATAATGGAATTCATCAAACAACTGTTTTTAAGTTTCATGTTAACTTTGCAGCAAGAAACAATATTGTATTCAATATTCCAAACAGGTGATACTTTCAATAATGATAAAGCTGAGTGGCCATATTCAACATTAATGAGGTGAGAGACTGCACTCTTATGAAAATTTCAAAGCCTTCTTTACCATGTTGATAGATATGTGAACTGAAAAGAAATTGCTCAATAAATTTACTAGCCAACTGTGATAGTAGATAGATATTGACCAGCGTAGATTCAACATGCGCCGCACCCATATACAGTTCAAAAATATGATAATGTTTTTTCATTTATCCTGTTAGGTATAACAAGCAAGAAAGAATATAAGACATCGTTAGATTTGTCTATTTTGGTTCTGGTTTATCACCGTGAATTTTTCGAGATGTTCCTATAAAATATAATCCAGATTTTCACCAAAATAGTTATGCCCCATTTATCAAGTCATACACTTGAAAAATTACAAATACAATGCTTTCAAACATGAGATTCCAAAACCACCATACTAAAAAAATGTAGATACGTCACAGACCGGTACGTAATCGATAGATAATAAAAGCATTTAGAAGAGATAATAACCGGTAGGCAAGTTGTTGACTTTTATTTTCTAGGCAACACTTAAAGTTTATTTTACGCCTCTAAGATATGCCTCGCTATCAAGAACCTCATTAAAACAATCTCTTTTCGATAGGTTGAGTGTAAAAACAGCGACGAAAGACTAACGCAGAACATAATATAGGCCAGTCTAAAATAATAAGAATCCATTTAATCAATCACAATCAAAATTATCTATTTTAGAAATGCACAATTTTTAGGATCGTTTAACTGTTCATACTAATAAAGTGACAAAAGATAGTTATAATTAGAGTAGCAGTACAACTCTTTTATTCAGTTATAGTATATTTGGTTTAATAGAGGGAAATCTAATTAATTCGCAATGTTATCGTAGCGGGCAAATGTTAACGTAACCGTCATTTTTATTATCGGGGAATACTACTACAAACTAGTGCAAACTACAAGAAATATTAGTGTCATTAGTGGTTCATTATTAAGGATGATTATAATAAAACTTAATTGTATATCAGTAACAAAAGTAAAAATTGAGGTACCTTCTTATCTGGAATTCACAAGATTTTTATATGATAACCATGAAAAACCTCGAATACATCATCAAATGTAAATGAGCAAATCTTAAGCATAAAACTAAAAAATTCTATATCTCAGTGACCGAGAAACCCAAATATGAACATTGAAAATTCTAAACTGTGAATATTAAGAACCTACATGTTTTTAAATAAAATTAGTATAGGCACTAGATATTAGGTTAGGACATTTCCTTATAGTTTCGTTTGGTATTAAGCAGTAATTAGAGCTCTGAGATCTAATTCCTTAAGATACAAGCCTGAAATAGTTAAAGCAGGATTTGAACCCTTCTGTAAAATAGCCTATAGAAAAATATAGATAACACTAGAAAAGGAGTGAAATAGAAGAAAATCCAGTTAGTGGAACAATCTATAGGAGTTAAAACAGGCAGAGATACTCTTGTGAATCAATAACAAAAGAGAATCTATTGAATGTATCAAACTAAGTCAGAACAATTCACAAATACTAACAGAAGACTTTTTAAAACATTGCCTCCTTGACGCTTGGTTTAGCAGGTGATGCAACTTGCATAATCTGTTACGTAGTTTACGTGGCCTCTATATTCTCTAGATGTCTGAATGGATACTGAGCGTCCCATGTCTACAACTGAGAACCTATGGAATAGAAGATAAGGATCTTTAGCAGCTAGAGTCATTCTACATCTTGAACTTTCCTAAAGAATTGATATTAGTAGATCAGCTGTAAACACTAAGCATCTCCAGTGCCATGATAAGAAAAAACGACATTATAGATCCACATTATACAGTGTATATGAATATGAACATAAAATTTATAATATGTACAATTATAGGTTTTTTTCAATACCAAACAATTCCTCAAACCGTGCCTTTTTTACTGCTCGTTTAATTTCCACGTGTTTTTCCATTCGTCTATTTTTATGTTGCCTGATTGCTGTTTCAGATTCTGTTGTGCCCAGATCATTACTAAATTTTGTCTCACTTATTACTTATTTCTTAAGAATCATGAATAGTTATGTATCTAGAAAATTTTCTGTTGTTCTAATATTATTCCATATTTTATTTTATAGTACCAGTTCAACTAAATTTGGAGTAATTGTTTCATTGAATTAGAATTTCTTATAAATAGAAACCTTGCGAAGTATATAAACTAATAATTCATATCTGAATTATAAAGGGAGAAAATAAGAACATTAACAATATGGTTATATATATTGCCAGAATCTAATTTTACAAAAATAAAGAGTAAGGTAGTCTAAGAAACGCGGTGGATGATGAAAAATATAGCTACTGAGTCCCTTATACAAAGAGTCAAGAAGTTAATCATTTACAAGCTTGAAATAGATGTCTCGATACATGCCATACATTTTAATTTTGAATCGCATTCATTTTTTAATGAAATTACTCATTAATTTGTTGGTGGAGCAAAAATATTGTTGCTAAATTCATGGTAATAAATAGAAATATCTGTTTAGCTGAGAAACATAGAATACCTACAACATGATTTTTATTTATTTACAGTTGTTTTTCCTAATTCCAATCCATATATTAATAGCAAACGGTGCTTGATTAAATTGTGCGGGTTGTCATTTGCCAGTGATTATTATGGAAATTTATGATAAAATGTGCCTCATCCGTGACCAACATGTTATTTAAAAAGTGTTATTTATAAAGTGAGTATTTTTTCAGTCTGAAAAATATCAGGATATTGTATCCTGATATTTTGAACATGCTGGATGTGATGAGAATTTAATTTCTATTCTTTTAAATCTCGCCATACCAACGTATGACTGTTAGTGTTTAGAATGTAAGTAATTTTTATGTTTTGTATGTGTTTCAGGGTATCGATAATACATTCAAAATATTTTGTAAGGTCTTTATATTTCTAACTCTCCGTGAAAGACCAGTGAATTTCTGTGTAATCTTCCAGTATTGGATAGCCGTTGGTAATAACTTATAGGAATAATGAGGAATCACTCGTTGTAGATATTTTCCAGTATAGTCATATTCGGAAATGAAAAAAAATCAAATTTTGAATAATCATTCCAAAGTGGCACCTATATTTTATGGCATTAAACAAGGCATCACAGAGGATATTGCATTTGATTTTTTTTTCACTGCAGGATGCAAAGCTTGTTTTCAACCCCTGTATGCGACTAGTTTATGAAAACATGCAAGGCATCTTAGTGTCGAGTGTTTTAATTATTGACTGGAAACGAGTAAATTATATTAAATTCAATTCAACGCTTCTAGTGATAGTTAATTAAAAGAAGAAGAAATGATAATTTAGAACGAGAACAAGAATAAATTATAGGTGATCTAATGCCTTCTAAACGAAAGCGCTGTATGGGAGAACAAGAAATGGTTTTATGTTGGGACAAAAAATTGAAATTTTTACCCGGCAGTACCCGTATACGCATTACGGGATAAAAGAACGGCATCCTCCTATGCCTTGAGTGTTGAAATTTCGTGGGCGAGAATACTTTACTTTTCTTCCTTAGTAAGTAATATACTATTTTTTGTGAATCTATTGGTTCCAGGCAAACAATTTCCAAGTTCAATGAATATTTTCAAAAAACAGGCATTTTTTTTTCTAATAGATCTTATAGAAATATTTAATAGGAAATAATGTTAGGGTTCCCTTTTTTCATGCTTTTGCTATTGTACGGAATTTACAAAATTTATTGAAATTTAACAATGAAAAAAAAACCAATCTTATCCACAGCCTTGTAGGGGTGATATTTTCGAGGTGGGTTACTTGAAGAAAGGTTTTTATAGAACCCATTCTAAATTTATACGCGCATCCATCTCCTGTATTTTTTCGCATGATTTCATAAATACGAGTATCTTGTAAATTATTTAGTTAATTTTTTCTGTGATAGTTTGATCTGAAAGAGATTGTAGAAGTAACACAAATGGCATTGATTTCTACGTTCATTATATGTTTAATTTAATTAATTAATTATAATAGTAGTGGTTTGAGAGTGTGCCCCAGGATATGAAAAGTGCAGGCACTATTGCGATTAGCAATATAATGGATGTTTTTGTTGAGCTTGCGCCATATCGTTGGTTTACTAAGTTAATACTGTATATATCTATGCGAGCATTAATAAAGTTATTAACAAAAGTAAATATTGATAGGTGGGTTGGATACATTAACTTTATATATGGAGGAAAGTATTCATGAGTATAAGTAATTATCGCTTGGAAAGTGTTTATTTCTGTTGAGCGATTATGTAGTAATTACAAAAAAGTTTATTCCTATTTTTGTTAGTTCAGATGAAAATACTACGTTAGAAGGATGTTATTGGTGTTTGTACTAAGATAATTTGAACTATTCACTTTTATTTTTTCATAAATAGATAAAATTTAGTCTTCTTTTCAAAACACGAAAAACGCGATATTCATTGGATTTGACTGTAACTCAAAAAATATTTTTTATAAAACTGACGTTGAAAGTGACATATTTTATAACCAAGCGTGCGTATAAATACTTTTAACACTACTTGAAAAAAGACTTTCAACACTAGTGTTAAAAGTAATAATTTCATAAAACATTCACATTTATAGTAAAATATGTATGGACAAGGTGAATTTGTGAAGCATTAATTTTTTATTGACCAAGTTGTACTAATAAAACTATGTATTGTAACCCTGTAGTTAGGACAGTTGCTTATGCAAACTCCTTGCGAAAATCACGAAATTTTTAAAGGATCTTGTATTAAAGATAGTACTAGTTCAGTTTTGATTTCTTCACTACTCATCTTTGTTATTGCAATACAATACAAATTATTAATGAAAGCAGACCAAAAAAACTTCACTTTTAACAAATTTAAAATATGTGTTTGAATGTTGTCATGACACTCTGACATTATTAATACATAAGTGCGAATAGATGAAAATAACATCTACAAATTTCTTTATTCTCTCTCCACTCACACTTACTTTTAACACTCATATCATAAATAACTATTAATCTTTATATCTTCTTATTCATATTTCTGATTTTAGTGTGAAGATATTGAAGACACAAACGACCTAAAAGTCGTGATAATAAAAAAAATTAAAATAAACGATTTAGAATTATTCAAAATAATAATGCAATATTCGGCCAACAAACAGATGAAAAAGCATTAAACAAAAAATCCAATAAATAAAATTCAAATATAGAAAGAAAAACAGTGTAAAAAATTGGTATGTGATTAACTTACATAATGAATGCACGTGGATACATGATGTGTGTATGTGTGTGAGAAAATAAGGGCGAGCTGGTCATAGAATTTTTCCAATAATTTTACACTTGTTTATATATAACGCTTGGTACTAATTCAAAGATTCCAAGTCACTCAACTAAGAATTTTCTGGCTTTGAAGAAGCAGCTTTTATTAATGAACTGATGACAACGAAAGAAAGATATTACATACTCATGCATATTGCAATTCTCAAACTATGTTATTGAGAATGGCATCATTCTACATTCAAAAATATAAGAATATATGATTTATTAATGTATATCAAAATTATGATTAATAGGAATGTTTATGAAGTACCAGCTTTCAAAAGATTATGACATTCATGATATTTCGATTACTCAGAAAAAAGTGACAGTTATTTAACTGAAGCTACTTTCGTTATTTTCAAAACAATGGATTTATCATTGCTTCTTGATGGAATACAAATACCGTACAAGCTCAACAATGACTTCAAAAGTGTTAGCTCAATCGAAAAAAACCATCTGTTATTGTTCTACTGAATTTAGAAGTGGTTGTTCAGACACCGATTATGGTGAACGTTCTTGTCGTCAAATTGAGATGATTACTACATAAAACATCAAAAAGTACACAAATTGGTTATATCTAAACGTAAATTGAAATTGCGTGTGATATGTGAGGCCATAAAGATATCAGAAGGCAGTGTGTTTACAATTATGCGTGAACATTTGACCACGAGAAAGCTTTGTTCATAGTGGGTGCCGCGTTTACTCACAGTCCTCGATGGCATCGATGGTTAAATTGCACGAATTATACTTAGAATTGCTTCCTCATCCACTGTCCTCTGGTCCCCAGTGATTACTGGCTATTCGCTCACCTCAAGAAAATGCTCGCCAGTAAGAAATTGAAGAATGAAGAAGAATTGCTGAAACTGAAGCCTATTTTGATGCAAAAGACAAGCATGGCATTAAGAAATTAGAGAAGTGCTGAATTGGTTGTATTGCTCTTGAAGGAGATAACATTGATGAATAGAATCGATTTTTGGTAAAAAATGTGTTCTTCTTAGTTAGTCACACGACTTATTGAGTGATGTGTAAATAACATCAATATGAGATATAGGTACCATAATCTTTATTATAAAAAACTGTGTTCTCTACATTTAGTTCGTCTTAAACATATTCTATTTTAAAAACAATATTCTACAGTAAGACCTCTGCTATTCCACAAGAGAATGTATTTTTTTGGAACATAATATATTTGTCTGTCCCATGTACCTAGGGTCATAAAACCAGGTACAAGAGTTTTACCAGTTCTTAAAGGCTTAAATGTGCTTTGGAAAGATCATAAATTTAATATTTCAAGAGGAGTAAACAGATTGAAAAATTCAAAACTAATAGGCTTATTCTGTACAAAAATTTTATAACAGAGCTGTTAATTTTCAAGGTCGATGGATCTTACGAAAATGCCATTCTGCGTAGTTTCAATGTTACATACATCACTGTATAATAACATTTTCGCTGTTAAAATAATGACAACAAAAACAACGAATTGTTCAGATTACGATTTTGTACCGCGATGTTGATTTTGATTTGATATTGCGATATTAATAGTTAACAGAATACCCCATAAGATTTATTTTTTTTAGTGGACTTAATACCCATTCATAAAAAAAATCATTGTTCTTCATTCAATCTACTTCTATATTTGTAATATGAAATTAGTACCTAATAACACAAATTTATACTTAATATTTATCAAACTTTTAAATAAAGCTCCGTCAATTGGCAACCTTCCACGCCAGAACTGAAGACATGAAAGATATTACAATATTCTAGATAAAATAAATTAGCCATTAATTTTTGTTTGTTTTTTCATGTCTACAGTAAAAATTTATCGAAATTTATAATAGACGTGAAAAGTTTTATGACTCAATATGTTACCATACAATGATCCAAATTTTTTAAATAAGGTTTTGTTTTTTTATTAATCACTGTATAGTATCAATTAAACGTTAATGAGCATAATTATATGTGTGTTGATGTGTGGGCTGGAATAATAGACGTGAAGCTAACTTTCCACATTCATTGGTAAATAGTATTATAACTGAATTACGAGTAAATGTGCAATCTCCAAATTCACTCTCAATGGTATTTGAAATTAGAAATTTTATTATTCGAAATTTTCAGGAAATCACTACTATATTATGGTTGAAATCCATTAATACCAGTTTTCCCAAACACCTTAAATCTAGTTTTCACTAGTCAAACTACACTTTTCATTGAACAGTAGAATAAAATCTAATGATGAATTTCCAGCTGTAAATATCGGAGATGAGGCTATAATTAGCATTTCTGACGAAATAAGAAAAAAGTGAAATCTGCAATCCATATTGCAGGTAATCTATTGTATAATAAATTTTGCATTTAATGCAAAAAATAGATCCGTAAGTATATTGAAAACGGCTATTTTCTGTATTGTAGGTCTGATTTCACTGTATCTATGGAGGTATTTCCACCATTGGTTGAAGTACCAGATGAACTTTGTCTGTTCACAGTGCTCTTATGTTTCTAATCGCTGCTAAAAAAATCACTTCCACTGAATGAGATAAAAACAATTTTAACTAGTAAATTCTAGTATTTTCTAGCCAAAGACAGCCTAAACTTTAGAGCATAGAAGAAAGGTCGCCCATCCGACTCTGTTTTACCGATTACGGCAAATCCTTTTCCGAGCTGTCCAACATAATTCCTCCTATAGCAGTTTTGCAAGACCTACTTGTCAGGCATACGTGACTTCATGAACACTGAGTTTGTCTGCACACGCCCAGAACAACTTATTGGGTCTTATCTCTTTGGAGAAATGCAAGCCAGTGGTATCAGCTACAAAGGCACGTGTTTGCCGAACACAACAAGATCAATATCGACTGGCATCTCCACACGGCAGACATCACTTGAATATTTTGAGTGTAAAAGCACCTTCTTGTGCTTGCTTTTTACATAAAAAATACCTTCTTCCCTAATAAAAAATATGGAAAATGGGTACAAGTCAGCACTAGTTTTGTAATGGTAAAAACTAGTTTAACCAAAGGGGTTTGTGAAAACTAGGTTTCCTCAGTCAAAACAAAAAAACTCAAAACGGGTTTTGACTCTAGCAGCTGAATCCCAAACAAAAAGATTTGGCTGCTGTGTTTGCCAGAATACGAATGTTCCAATCGCCTCTCCGATTACCCCACATGAACCCTTTGCACTTCTCCTGCGAAGTCAGTAAAAAGAAATTAGCTTTAAAAAATCTTGTTAAATTCAGGAATGGAAAGATATATTTAGGTTTTCACCCGGGATACCGAGACCCCATAGGAAGTTTTTAGATTTCGTTAAATTTCACAAAATTTTGTGACAATATGTGGAATATTTTTTCACATTTTAACTCTAACTTATTGACGTATCTATTTCAGCGACTATTTCAGCGAAATGAATATAGATTTTTGTTACTCTTGCTTACCCTTTTTTGAAGCCCTAGAGATATTAGAAAGTTTTAAGAATCATAAGGTTTGTTGTATCGAAATTAAAGGATAATATTTTCACCATCTATTATAACCGTTCGCAATTGCTTACTACACTAATTTAGACCTTCCCTCAAAATGACATAAACATTCAAATGTCTCATAATTCAGCTGTTGCAAATTCTATCAATGTGTTGTAAAATCTTTAACCTAAATTATTAATGTTATTTTAAACTCTAAACACTGAAGACTCAAAAGTAAAACTACAACGCATCGATGCTTAACCACTACATATGTTATCAAATCGAATAGGTTGAGAAACTACGTTCTACATCAAGAGGTTTTTCAGGATGACTTGCTCTCGGATAAGGTAGACCTCAGTAATACAGAAAATAGTCACTTAAGTAACAAATGTGTTGAAACCAGCTAATAACGTAGTTTCAGATACTGCCTCAATAAATTTTAATGAACATTTATAAACAGCTAGCATGTTCAGAACATCAATTTTTCTTAGTTGTTTATACCTTTCTACTCTGTGCTGAGAGTATTACGTTCAAAAAATATGTATGTGACCCATAAGGGGTTGCAATTGTTGCTGAACTTAGAATCTGCAATATATTGCTTACATATAATAATACATTATGTATAGTACACTTTATCGTGCGATTTGTTATATGACATAAATAATTAAAGATTAGTACAATCAGTTATAGAAGTAGTTATAGTATAAATATTTGCGGTGTTTTATTTCAAATAAGGAAGTTTATAATATTTAGAGAATAATAAAATATCAATACTGCCAATACCACCATGATAATGGTTATATGACAAATTCGTTACAAATGAAAATGCAAACAGTTTTGGAGATAATTGAGACGTTATACCCTGAAGCCAATGCTTATGAACCACAACTACTATTCAAACATTTAATATGAAAAATGAATAAATAACACGCTAAATTATACTGAAATGACTACTTCTAAAGTTGATAACAACATCCATATTGAAACAACAAATCTTTTATTATATTCATTATATCGTAGGTCTGATATGGGTATGCATTATTTTCTTACCTTGAAGATAATTACTGTTAGGATTTTATTGTTATTCCAATCTCAATCAATTCCAGTGGATTGTGAATTATATTCTGTTTTACTTTTATCAGAAAGTACATATTGATACTGATTTTCATTTAGCTACTATTGTCTAGCAGCTGAAGAAATTAGTTCATCCCCTGTCCAGTATTGCTCTTGTTTTCATAACAAAATAGATATTTAAGTATTCGATTTTGTTATTAAAATTCTATAGTCATATTTTGTTATCAGAATAGGAGTGAAGTACAAAATAATAATGGCTGAATTCATTTTTTTCCCGTATCTTAATTTGAATCTCTTCAGTTTAACTCAAAAACTGATTCATTTTTTGAATAAGGTAGGTGTGAGGAATATGCCCATGTTGGTTATATGCCCACAACCCGTAATTTCTACTTGCTTGCGCTACAGATTATCAGATGGCATAGCAAGTGTTAATTGGCACCATTTGGGGCAGTTTGATCCTGATCTGGATTTACTTATAATGTAGGCTCATTTCCTCTGTTTGTATTATAGAAAAGCCATTTTTGCCATTGTACCATACTTTGTAATGTTAATTATCCTTTTTAAGAAATTAGTTTATAAATTAGAGGAAATATTACTAAACTACATTGTTGTTAATATGCCCACTCTCTCTCTTCTCTTTCTATATATATATATATATATATATATATATATATATATATATATATATATATATATATATATATATATATATATATATATATAAAGAAGAACTTTAAATCGTTATATGAGGAAAAATATAAATAAAAAGCAGCCACTTGAAAGAAAACGGTTTCAAGTCCCAAAAATAAAGCCGAATAGATGTCCCGTATGGACTTCTAACTACTGTGAGAAAAACCATATGCCTCAATCTTTTCGCACGATAAACGATTAGCTAGTCGATATTGGTTGAAGGTGTTCTTGAATCGTCATCCGGAAATGACTATTAGGCGGACGCAAAATCTTAATGATGCTAGAACTCAAAAGTTGAATAGATATATTGTAACAGATTACTTCGACAAACTTAGGAAAGTCTTATTTAAGCTTTATTTTAAGTATAAACCAGAAAAAATATACAACATAGATCAGTTGGGATGTAGGTCAACTTTACGATAACAAAATGTTCTCGCTATAAAAGGAGCAAAGCGAGTGCACTTAATGGCCCCAGAGGACAGACAAAATATGACAATAGTTTCCTGTAGCAAAGCCGGTAGAGTAAAAATTCCCCCAGCCATTTTATTCGAAGTGTAAATGCTAAAGCCAGAGTGGTGCGACCATATACCACCGGGAACCCTTACTCCTATAACGCAAAAAGGTAGCATGACGGTTGAAACCTTTAACGAATTGCTACAACACCCAAGGAAGTATAAACTGCTAGGAAAAGGTCTCCTAATTTTTCATTGTGTTCCATGCCACTTAGATACATCTATTATAAAGACAGCTGACAGATATGACATCACATTATTTTGCCTTCCGAGTAGCTTTTGAACGTTACTGGGATGAACAAATGCTTTTATAAGGGACACATTACAAAGGGAAAAGCATAACTAAACAGAGATTTGGTGAGATATTTACGCTCTTTTGGGACTGTAACATTAAAAAATATTGCATATGGTTTTTCTGCTACGGGGATATATCCAAGAACATAATTACCAATTGAAAAAAATTTTTTTGAAGATGAACAGCTACAAAAAACTCTAGAACAAACCGGATTTTTAGAAATTAATAGCAGGAAAATAATTGAAAAACTTTATTTGTATGTTGATATCTTCATTGTTATTTTCTCAATTAATTACCGTGTTTCTCAATTGCATTTTCGCCACATAACAAAATTATATAATTATAAGACAGAAAATCATTTAGTTCATCGTTGTATTTCAGTCGTTATTTTATTCGGCCTAGACATGAAAGAATAGTGTATAGGCAAAATGACCAGAGGCCAGTTAGAATGGCGAACTCTTTACGATCGAGGCTGCTGTACACTGGATGTGGCTGACGATGACGCATGGCGTGACCGCGCTAGAAAATGCTCCGCTTCCGGTGACCTGGCTCCTGCTTCTTCTTATTTTTCTCTCAATTCAGCGTCGTACTTCAAACAATTTGAACCAATTAGAATATTAAATAAGAAATATTCACTGTTAATAATATTTCATTTATTATAGTTAGGTTTCTCGTAAGAAGAGTCTTTTCGTCGTTCATTAATACATGTGTGTGCAGATCAGTACATAGGCGAACCTTTGTTACTTAACCAAGTGAAATTTATTTCCAAAAATTGTTCACTAATCCCGATGAATGAATTAAATTGTCAAGAAGTCAATTTGTTCCGAGTGTGTGTCCCATATCTGGTCCTTCACATATTCATAATTACCTCTTATCCTGTTATATTATACTTCAACGAAAATAGCTAGGTCTGTGCATAAATAACATGTAGCAAACCTCATTTGGGTCCAGTCTATTCGTTTCCTATTATTAAGAAATGACAACGCAGCAATGCTGCTTTAATATTAAAACGCTGTATACTATATGTTGACTATATCTAGCTCTTATCAAGAGATTGTTCAATGTATATAAGGCAAGTTGCAGCTTTTGGGTATAAAAGAATTATTCTTTATAATTTTTTGCTATCATTTTAGAAAAAAAATTATGGCAAGTCGGTGAAGTGAACTTCGCAGTTGCTTTGTTAATATGGAATGTTTGACGTGCTTGCTACAAAAAAGGAAGATTTCTGGGTATTCATATTCCACTACTGACTTTTTGAAGAATATATTTCTTGAATCATAATATGTTCATTGGTTCTAAGATAATCTATCATGATTAGGTTAATGCTTCGTGAGTTCTATTATGGAAAAATGTAATACTGACAATTTTGTCCATAAGCAAGTTGGAATCACAGATGCGAAACTTTTGAATTGTAATAAAACTGTATGATGTAAATTATCAGTTTCAAATCATATTTTGATAAAGACTGATAGTAGTCAAAATGTCAATATTATATGCTTTCAAACGAAATTGAAATAGATAGGAGCCTGAAATCAAGATAATTCATTTATTCTATTCAATTTATTTATTGATTTATTTAAACACCAAAGTGTACTAGCTCTCGGGGAACTGATGGTCAAAGTACAATATAAAAATATCATAATAATAAAAATTACTCACAATAATTGAGTTAAGAAGTTATGAACTACGGTGTGTTGAATTGTGTTCTTTTAAAAAATATTAGATTCATTAAATTCAAAATTCAATATTTCAAGTGATGCTTGATAGAAACATTAAGAATATTGATACTGGCAGCTATAGAAATCGTTATTAATTTTCATTGGTTAGATTATAAAATACGTTAAATTTTGTTATAACAATTACCTTATAACAGTTCTATTCAAAAATTATCAATTCCGTAAAAAATAAAAATTTAACAAATCATGACATCGTAACTAGATTCCAAAATATAGAAAAAACATAGAACGCAGTAATTTCCATAATTATAAAAGTTGTTAGTGTCTACTCTGTAAACGACTTCTATTCTAATAATAATATTTAATTCGGGACACGCTGCATACTGCTTTAATTTTTGCTATTGACTTACTTAGTAATTATTGTATACTCAAATTTTATTTCAGTTTTTTCTAGCTATTGTATACAAATTGTAACAGTTTTTTGACAATAAAGCATTTTTCTCTACAATTTTTTTTTTGATAAAGGTAGAATTATGTCAAAACGTCATAATATTTTCTTTCAAAAATACATTATTCATTAAATAACCTAAAATCAAGATCATTTGCTCTCGATAATATATATAAAAAGTTCATTGAATTTACATGGAAAATAATTTCATAAATTTATTCAGAAGTAAATGTATGCTCCGTCACTGTAGTCGCTGCAACCTGCTGGCTATCCTAACTGCGAACACTTTACTTCTTGCTCTCATTCTAATATCGCCAGCTGGTCAGGTTCGTATTCTCGAAGTAAAGATTAAACAGTCGCCTCAATATGACTACGTAATTGCTACTCACTAAGCATGAATTTTCTACTATTACCGTGATCTAAAATAGCCATTAGCCCAAGAATATGTTAGATTAGAAATAAAAATCGATCCGTAACACGCTACTATTTACAGTATTCCATGTGTATTGAATTAATTAATTCCATGTTTGAAACGAAACTTTCCTCATTGATTTATTCATATATGTCCTTTTCAATGCATAAGTATTAATGTATGCCGGTAATTGGAAAAATAACAATTAAATGTTGGTTTTACCTAAGTAGCTCATAATATTATGTTGCGTGAAAAAGTTAATTAATTTTACATTCTCCGCAACATTCTAAATTAAGATGAATTTAGAATGAGACTTACCTGATTTTTAAACCTTTTAATCGATTCACTAAGCTTTCGCTTTGTAATTCAAAAAAATATTAAGATTTCAATTGTTATTAAAAATAAACCACTATTTGTCGCAGTAATATTATTCCAAAGAACAACGAACAAACAGCAAATAACGTGGTCTTATTTCAGAGTAGATTCTCTTACATTTTTTGTGAAATGATTTAAATTTTTCCCTTATTTGATACTCAAATAAACATTATATGTGACACACCTACAAAAAAAATTTATCGATTTTAACTTTTTGGTAATATGATAGCCCCATAGCAATACTGGAATGATAATATTTTCTATAAACCTTATTACCATATATGTACTTAGATGAAAAATAAAAAAAAGGTTTGTCGACCTTCTAGTGGAATATACTCCTGTACATGTCTAAGTATCGACAAAAGGATGTCCGAGAGTTGTAGAGGATGCAGTAAATTTGACCATGGTAGCCCTGGTAAGACATTAACGCCAGCTTTTTCATAGTATGATGGATCATATGTGAACTTACAATGCTTTGCTGAGATAGGAACCGTGAACATTCATTTCTCAAAGGTAGTGGAGTGGTTTGTAGAACATCATTAACATAACGCCCTGTTGGCATACTACCCCGAATGAAATGCTGCTGATCGGTACCATAAGCAATGGCCTCCCAAATAAATACTCGTACAGATTCTTTTCAACAGAGAACCCCATAATAGGTCATTCTCGACGGGGGGGTCTTACTTCTCTACGGTTGTCATTTAAACATTTTAAATCATGATTCGTTGCTGGTGTCTGTGGTCCGCAGATAAAAGAAGTGCTATTCGTGCATGATATTATCTTTGCTTACGGCCTTTTTTGAAAAGTCTTCATTTCTTTACTACAATTCTCAGGAGAACCAGTAGAAACACTAACCTACCATTACTAAAATCATTCCTGTTAAACTAATAGTATTTCATTATTCCTCAATTTGGATTCAAAGTAAAACGAAAAAAACGGTATTTAACATAAAATAACGAACAGAAAAACGATGGTGGATTATTAAAGAGAATGTCAAATTGATTCAATGTCATATTTATACCTCTATTTTTTACCTTTACATTGAAAAATCAGTAACTCTTCTATTCTGTAACTTTATTGTATTATAACATAAACAAGCATTTTTAATTGCTTCTAATATATTAAGATCAGTGACTAATATCCCAAGATTCATGAAACGACTCTTGTTAAAGTTCTTCATTTAAATTTCCATTCTTTAGACTCAAAGTTCGGCTTGTTCAAAGACTAATTTCTAATACAATTCTAGTTTTGATAATAAATTATGTGGAACTTGTCAAAATAACCATTTTTTTCTACAGTAAAAGTGGCAAAAATGTAGCAATAAATTCTTGAGAAAAAAAAGGTTTTTCTATAACAGTTTTAATATATTATAATCTTCAAATACTACTTGGTTTTTTTAAATACAATGTAAACACTAAAGGAAAATTTTCATGTGATTCAGTTTATAGAACCAGTGAAAGATGCATAAATATGATTATTGTTTCGTTCAATGAAAGATATTCAAAGACTGCAATTAAAAAAATTATTATTTTGAGTTTGATCAAGAGACTTCTTATAATAAGAAACATATATTATAAGAAGAAAGATATAAAAGCTTATGCTGAAACTGGAGAAGGTACTTACTTGCTTTAAATTCAATTGCAGATCCCAAAATTCTACTCAGAAATAGAAGCGTAATTACAAACATAATCGAGACAAATTTATAAGCAATTTATTAGGCAACAAAAACTTATCCGTACAAAGTCAGTGGCGAAACAAGGCGATTGCAGATCTATTCTTCTTTAGTAGCGCTAATTTTAGAAGTGATACATTTTTATTAATTGATGATTTTCTGACAAAAGTACTTATACCACAAATGGTATTCCGTCTTCCCAAAACTGTCGATATTGGAGCGAAGGCAACCTCAATTGAGTAATCGAAGCCGGAAGGCAGTATTTCAACAAAGTGATTGCTTAGCATGCCATATCATACGATCTAGGAACCGAATATTCTTTAATAGTGGATTTTTTTGTACGGAAAAAGGTAAGCACATTATCAAGAGCCCATTTGGAATTATAGGAAAAACAGAATAACTCGAATAGCTCCATCAATTACTACAGAACTAGGACAGGCAGCTTATGAACAATTTTGAAAACGTATTGAAAATACGCCGATCCTCACATTTAATTTTAGGTTTCTGTTTCGTTTTTAATTAATTATAATTACTCACTTATAAACCAGTAGTAATAAGCAAAGACTCAATTTTCATTATAGTCAAATTAGAGTTGACAACTGATTTTGAAATTTTATATAAATGGCTAGATATTAATTCTGAACAACTCTTTTCAATTTTTTTTATATTTCCGAGCCATACTTCATTTTTCATACATAAATTTTATTAGCAATTAATCTCTTGTCCAAAAATAAAATGCTTAGGATTTCTATTTTTTAAAAGAACAGTTTTAACTTTCCGGATACATATTGTATATTAGTCATTTTTTCTGAAACTTCTAGACGTTCTCTACATTCTTACATATTTGCCCTCTGATTAATAATTAATCTTGTCTTAGTAAGCAGCTGACATTCGACCAACATTACTTCGTCCTAAAATTTATCCAACATATCCTATTAGAGAAACTCAGGCATTGCAGTGAGAAACATGATTCCGTCTGCTATATTGCTTTTGAATCAGTTCTTCATTTTACCAACTAGACAAATAAGCAAATCTCTCAACTAAGGATGTGAAAATATGTCTTCAAGAGTTGCACGGTTTTTAAAGGATATTCCATAGTCGTAACAAAAACAAAACCATCCTTTTTCTATATTTTTTGTTTTTCAACATGCAGATATTAGTAAATACTAATATTTACTATTATCATCTACTAAGTATCTTGCTTAACAGGACACTTAATAGATGAAACTAAAGTATACAATTTTTTCAATTGGAAATGGGAGCTTGAGCTTCGTTCGTCTTGGTAATGTAAAAGTCTTTCTGCATACATATAGTGAGGCTCGATAACTTAATTTTCTACATACCGGAACACACGTCTCGCAAATGAAGAAGCAGTATATAATGTATGTACATTTGTCTATTTTGAAATATAGCACTTTTTGATTCTTGGACGTTGGTAACAATTCATACAATCAATGATTGATTTGAAATGAATAGAAAAAGTTTGATGTAATTAACAATAGTTACAATAACTGTATTTTAAATCGTAAGCATGTTTGTTTTACTGTCTGGAGTTAACGTTATTAGGAAAAAATTGTGTAAAATCAAGCATAAAAATATTTTGTACTAAATGAAAGCAACTTCTCCCAGATAATGTGATCTATGTGGATATTTGTAACCTTCTGTAATTCTTTATGCCGGCCTAAGCGTTCACTGTGATGGGATACTGCGTACTCATAATTTTGGTTGTTGACAGCTCCGTATCAAAAAGAAGAAAATATTCGGATTCTAACTATTTATAAAAGTATATCCCTATCCAACTCATCTAAGTTATCATTTCTATATGATTTTAAACATATGTGCCTATAACTCCTGAATTTGCTTAACAAAACAAAAGTCTGCGCAGTAAAGTTATTACGTAATCCCTTTATAATAGTTGGTTCTGATCTGAACTCTAGAAATAAATGAAATGCTATTTTGAAATCGTAAGTACAATATTGATAGGGTATGTAAACAACAGGAGATGTTTGATGGAATTTGAAGAGGAACAAAAAAAAATATTTCTTGTTCAGAACAGAACAGATGCCCATTCTAAAATAATAAACACTTATTGTATCATAAGTATCGAGTATGCAACCGCATTATAAATTCGAACAAGTACAATTTTGCGGGGAGTCTTTTCATTAACCATTCCCAATTATTTCATAGTAGTCCTGTCATCTAAGGCCAAATTAGGATAATCGACATACCCAGTATATTACAACGTAAAAACTTGTATTGTGGCATCCTAAAACTATTCTCAAAATTTACATATAATTGGATGGTCGCAAGTCAAAGTAAACAAAAATCAATTTTTCTACTTTTTTTGCAAATATCGTGTTTTATGGGTTTTACACTATTTGTATTTATTATCAATATGGTAGAGAGTTCAATTCTCCACAACTTTAGTATCAAACATTTTTTTATACCTAGAACTGTTTCCGAGACAGAGGACTCTATGCGCGTGGTCAGAGAATTAATTATCTGTGGTCAACTAGTAGTCTCAATCAAAAATGCAGAATATTAATGTTATAGTTTATTACTAAATATATAATTAACATTTTCTATCAACTTTTAGATTAAATTGAATTTTAATTCTAATCTAAATCATACCAATGACTTTCTATATGAATAAAGAAGAAAAGAAATAAATTTTGAATTAATGTTTTTACTACGTGTCATTTTATATATTTACGAGTATTATTGTCGAAATTAATAAAATAAAATAAAATTTCAAGTTTCAAGTACTAATTTCAATTCTATTTTTCTTCTTCTTTTTATTCTTCATCATCGTCGTTATCGTCCCTCTGCTGCAGAATTTCAAGTTATTTTTCATTACCGTCTTTAACGACATTATTTGTCTCCAAGTCATTCATAATATTTCTGGTTCAAAGGTTCTATCAACATTAATATCTGTCTGATATGGTACAGCATTAAGACAAGCTTGTCCATTACACTGACCCCGCTTTCCTGCATCCACATCTTGAGCCATAGCCACTTTAGCAGTTACAGAATATTGTATTGAGTAATTCATCTGGTGCAGGTGCTAAAATAATCATGGGTTCCAGGAGTTCGATACGCATTGTCCAACCCAATTCCTGGGATTCTAAATCATGCTAGCATTGTCCAATTCCATTCCTGGTGTTCGAAATCATGCCCTAACCAAGTTTGAATTTGATAATAAACGCGATTGAAATTTTGGAGAGCTACACTCGATACTATCCACAGATCAAATGCTATTAGTGTAAATGAGAATATAATCATAATGTATTTAAAGTATGTCCCTTAGTAATTTTTGAATCACCGAAATAGACTATGAGTGTTATTGATTAGAAAGAAAGATTGAATTAAATCTAAGAGTGCATGAAAAATAATAATTATATATTTAGTAATAAATTATAATCTTAATATTACGTTTTTCATCGGGACTACCAGTTGACCTCAGATAATTCTCTGACCCCGCGCTCTTCGCCCTCTATCTCGAAAATAATTCAAGGTATAAAAAAATGTTAATCACAAAAGTTGTAGAGAATTGATTTCCCTACAATATTGATAATTGATATAAATAGCGTGATAGCCATAGAAAACGATATATTTGCAAAAAATTTAAAAATATGTGACGTCAACGGCTTTCTCAGACAGCAAACGTATTTGAAGTAAGACATTGCAACATTCTGGCCATCTAAGCAGTAATTTCGATTCATTTGTGTTTTTCGTAAAATTTATTCCGTGTGTGAGTAAAATATTTCTCCAAATTTTTTCCTTTTAATTATTCAGCAAATGCAAACACTCTTATAGAGGAAAATACAGTTTACAGTACTGCTAAATAGATTTGAAAATGTTTCACCCATAGTACATATCGTGCGATAATTTTTTGTATTCAAGAGTTCTATTATCTTCACTAATCGTTAACGTCAGAACTTCTTACTTGGAAGCATCCAAATTTTATGTGTCAACCCTATAAACACTTCCATATAGAGGCGACATGGAACTCAACATTATTACAGCATAACAATGACCAATTAAATAATACAAATTCATTGCTACCATAATTCAAGCTCACGATTCCAGGAGATAAGTAATATGAATATTGAGTTAGCCTTATGAAATCTACAATATATTTGAATTTCCAGCAATGTGAAGTTTCTAATAGGAAAAAGTGAAGAAATAAACTAGTCTAGTCCGTCCTACTATCCTTCTATTCATACAGATTTATATATAATTTTCAGCAAATATTTCAATCATTCAAGATTCAAGATAACTACATCGAAATTCTTATCCTTTCTTAAACCTAATTGATAATAAAGACAGTATTGAATGAGTTATTGGTTGACGACAAACTGATTTCGGTTTTGTATTATAAAATAAACCACTTTTTCTTAACAAAGAATAGTTTTTAATCAATTATATATTTTCCATTTTTCTCGACGACCATTTGCCATCTTTCTCGCAGCTTCATGATTCCATGCTCATAAAATTTTTAGTCCTTATCAGCAAAAAACTGCGAAGGTTTGACCACTCAAAGAATTCTGCAAATTTAGACATAAATGGTAATAAGATGGTGCCAGATTCGGGCTGTATGGGGGATGTGGCATCACTACCCAGCCAAGCTCCAATAGTTTCCCACGAGTTGCCAAAGATGTGTTAGGCCATGAATTATCATGGTGGAACACTAAACCCTTTCGATTTGACCTTTCTAGTCATTTTGCTTTGATTTCTTCTTCAAGTTTCATTAAATGTTAACAGTAAACATCAGAATTGATCGTTTGCTTTCTTGGAAGCAGTTCAAAAAACACAACACTTCTGTAAACTGAGCTTGAGCATGAGCTTTTTTTGTTGTTTTTCAGCTTTCAATGTGGTTTGTGCTGGTTCATCGTATTTGCTTTTTGATCGTTTTCACACTATGTTAATGTATAGGACCCATTTTTCATCACCAGTGATGATTATTTTCAAGAAAGGGTCGGTTTCGTTTCGTTTCATTTAAGGTGTATCTCGTAAATGTTGATTCTTTGTGTTAAATGAATTGCAGTTCGTGAGGTACCCAAATATCAAGCTTCTTAACTAGCCCAAGACATTTTAAGTGTTTTTCAATTGCTTTGTGCAATTCGCAACCTCTCGAACAGTCATATAACGATCCTCTTCAATTATGAATTATTTGGTTATATCAACTTCAGTAGGCCAACCAGAGCATTGCTCATCTTTGGGGGAAAAATCTCCAGAACGTAAATTTTCATACCAATTTTGACACATGCGCTTTGTTAAGCATTCAGCATCATAAACTTCAGATATTTCTTAGGAGTCGCGGCCACTTTCTTTCCTTTACGGAAATAAGAAAGTAAAATATGCCGGAATTGTTCGTTTCTGTACTCCATTTAAAATTAACCCACAACTAATAGCTTTAATATAAATCAATATTTATATATTTATATATTTCAATTCAATTTCAATATGACCAGTATCAAGTGAAAAACGGCAAAGTTATTTAATAAATAATGCAAGGCTCTCTATAAGTAAAGCGGAAGTACTTAATTGCCAACCTTATATGATGCTAAAAGATAATAATTTTGGTTTTGACAATTATTTTAAATAATATTTCGACGCCTATGTACACTGATGTACTACACCTGGTATATAATAATATACACAGAACAGCTTAATTTGTTAAATAAACATAATGTAGAGGTTACTGACAGTTCATGGAAGTAACATACAATTCTAAAACACACCATATAGCTTTTATCGACGATTGGTAATGATGGTAAATATTATTAGAAGCCTTGACAATGTAGATAAAAACATACACAAACGGCTAGTTGTAATGTTCAAGATATTTTGATTAAATAGTATGAAGTAAATTAAAAACATATGCGTCCCAAATAATTATTCTATAGAGGAGTACTGTTAGTCGATGAACATTAGTAACTTAGTGTAATGAATATTATAAGTTTGAAATAGTTAAAAATGCTTATTAAAATGAGTTCAAACTTATGTAAAACTTTGTATAGATGTATGACAAATACATTAAAAGATAAAATTTTTCATCACTAGATTTGATCTATTTGGACACGATCATTCGATGGATTTTTAATATTTCTCGAACATAGTTATAGTTTGCGAGTGTATGAAATTAACATGAATTATATGAAGATACGTTTCATTCCATGGTGCATTCTTTAACGGGTTTATCATATCATAAAAACGGTAACGGACTCAAATATGCTATACTTTCATCCTTTCCTTATTCTTTTCTAAACATTCCAAGAATCCATGTTGTTTTATTTAAATACAGCAACTTAGGGACACGACCAGCTCTAAATAACGGATATAAAATACCTATTTGTCAAAAAATAAACATTTTTTACTTATTCGAATAATAATAAATACACACTCTAATAGTTGATCGGGTTTAGCCCGAACATAGTTTTCGAAAAGCCCTTCTTTGTATGTTTGTTCTGAAAAAATGGAAAACAGTTTCAAATGTCAAATGTTCATGTCAAGTTTTATTTTTAATCGCATGAATTTCATGATTTTTAAAAATAAAGAAAATTGATCAATTTTTAATATTGTTAAATTACACCAAAGTGGACAAACTTTAATATACCTTCCAAGCTTTTGAATACTTATGTATTCATCGTCTGGAAATAATTACTTGAGATTTCGGGTGGTTTTGAATTCTTGTGAAAAATGTTAAAATTCATAGGTTTCAAAATTCAATCTTCAAATTGACGTTGATAGAATTATTATAAACAATTTTTTATTGATAATTTTTGGAGTTATTAATGATGACTACATAAGTATTCGGAAGCTCGGAATATTCTAAATTTATGCGATAAAATTCAGGAGGTGGTTCCTCGTATAAAATTAAGACGTCCGAGATGTCACCGTTGAAAGGTGGTGACAAAAATTGAGATTTAATTTTTTTTTGATAAAATTTCAGTAATGATAGAAACTTGAAATTCTGTAATTTTCGTGCTCTCACAAAAGACTAACTACAAAATTTTTTTCAATATTCCTGTTATAAAGAGGTGAAATTAGCAACTCTTACTTTATTTGATATTTGATATATTTTATATAAAAGATTAAGTTATGGAATAGAATTATAACTTAAAATACTTGTTATATTTAAAAATTATTTTTTTTCCTTGATTTTTTTCCCAAAATCAATAGCGGCAGAGAAAAAAAAATAGATACCATATTTTATACTTTTTTCAATAAATTGAGTGGAAAACAGTAAAGATGTAAAATGTAATACGATTCACTCCGTATAATGTATTTTTGGGATATGACATTTTCAGTTTATATTTTGAATGCATCATCCTGTAATTATAATTATGAGTAGGTATGATTTTGTTGAATTCACTAATATTAGTTTCAGTGGATCATGGTTTAAATTCAGTGGTAACGTGAAATATTTGTTTAATACAAAATTGACTATACTTTATTGAAAATTCAACATTTATTCACAAAAGTTATCCAAATCGAAAACCTCCGGCTATCTCTCAGTATATTACGCTGTCAACAAATGACCTTAGCGAATTTTGAATCATTTCAGGAGTTATATTTTGTACCGTGACTTTGATTCAACCTTCTAGCTCTTAGATAGTTTGAGAGAAATCCTTATAAATCATAGGCTTCAAATGGTCAAACAGAAAAATATACAATGGTTATTAATCCGGTGACCTCACAGGTCACTCAATATAACCTTTTCTACCCACCCATGTCTGCGGAAATACAGTGTTCAGATCTTATCCACCGTAGAAACATTGTGGAATCGTGTTGAAACCAAGTTTCTTTTGTAATATCTGAAAGATTATGATAATTCAGGTACTATCTGATCTCGTGAAAGTAAATATCACTTGATATGTTTCTCGTCAAAAATGGTCCGACCAATCCAGCAATTACGTCGACTTACGAATCAGGCAAACTTTTGCATTATCGGAAAACACAATGCTATTCAGCAGTATTTTATTCACATAAATTTCATTCATAATTGCTTCGAAAAACATACTAACGCACCTTTCTCTTACTGATCTCTCACTAATATCGTTATTTATTGCAAGTTTTGATAATGAATTCTAGGTTCATCCTGTATACTTAGAATAATGAGTTCATGATCTCTATTTATGGCTGTTTTTTCCCTTCATAACAGGGAGTATTTTTCACATTATCACTTTCATTAAATTCCATCAAATATCGAGATATTTTGGACTTGGAAATATGAGAAATATTGTCAGGATATGTACAATTGAACAAATTGGCTGAATCGATCTATTTGTATTGCCAAAACCAATAATAATCAATAAAATAATTCTCTTGCGTTCAGTCAGCTCTGGCATGATTAAATATATAAAGATAGTTCCTACTTAAGTTTTGAGGTATACAAAAAAAATATAATTGGATTGTTTTTTAAAATATTCTCCGTTAAGATCAATATACTTTTACAAGAACTTGAACAAATCGTCAAATCACTTTTTCCATTCCCAAAACATGTGATTTGAACGATCACCAACTTCTTTAGGTGGAGAAAAACGTTGACGTCACAATTTATTTTTGATCTGGGGATTAAGAAGAAATCATTATATGCCTAACAATTGGATGTTTTGACTGTTCAAAAACGTTTTAGATTGAACTGTTATGTTAGAATTTGCATTGTTGTGGTGGAGAATGATTCGTCTTCTGCGATATGCTACCCTGATATCTCTAACACCTCTGGCAGAGAAATGCTAATGTATTATTCAGGATTGACCGTTTTCCATTGTACTAATGGAACGGTGGCGACATGTCCAGTTATCCGAAAAACAGGTGACCATTCGCTTCGAAGTTCTTTGAGAGCGAACAACTTTTGTTGGATTTGGTTAGTCTTGAAAGACCCATACAGCTTTGGGTTCATATGTATAGATCAATCATTCGTCACCTATTACGATCTTATAGACGTTTTTTGAAGTTTACAACTCGAACAAATCTTTTTGACATTTAAATGTTCATGCATTATTAAATACATGCCTGTGGAACTAATGCCCAAATATGTCTAAAATCTCACGGTATGTCACATCTTATCACGATCTTGTAATGTCATTTTACGCAAAGCATCCATGTTTTCTTCACGAAATTAAACCTGTAGCGAAATGCGATGCGATTTGGAAAACTAGCGAAACACGTTGGCTCGAGATGGTGCTTCATCACTAAAAGTCGAAGCGAGTTGATGGGTACACTGATACACGTCGAAAATCATACAAAAACATCGCACGAAAATGTTGACGATTTAATTCCATCTTTTGACTAACATGTTTAAATTATCTGTAAACCACTCAAATAGCACTCGTATCTCAACGCGTTTTGAGTATGTTAACTATTAAAAATGACTAACTTTATGATGACAAAGTCAGATTTGAAATAATTTACATCAGTGTTTCCATATCTCAATATTTGAGTAGAATAATTAGATTTAATATTATTAAACCGTAATCCGGGGCGGGGAACAATTAGCATATCATACCTACTCAAAAAACTTCAAGATAGTGCATTCAGAATATTACCCTATAACGTCATATCTCAAAAAATGTGATATAAAAAAAGAAAATCTGCAAACTTCATTAGGTAGATATGCAAAATATACAAAAAAATAAATAGAAGACAAATTCGATGTTGTGTATATACCAGAAACAAACTCAAATTCTTTCCATAACCGTTTTTGTTGTGATTTCATTAAGTTGGTGATTACTTCTCAATTCATTACAGTCTAATATGAAATTGGGACAAAATATAGTTTTTGAACAATAATCGTGTATTTCAGGAATCAGGAGAAAGTCATTCTATGAACAAATTCTATTTATATTATTGTCAAATATCGGAGTAGATTTCTATATGTAACTCATTGTATATATTGTACAAAATAGTGAGAAAAAATTAGAGTTCTGTAGCTGTTCTAAACAAAAGAATAATCAAACAATTTTACAAACAGTAAAGTTTCAACATCAGTTAACTTCAGCTAAGCTCTTGCACTAATAACAAACACCTTTAAAAGATTCTATCACATTGAATTGGAGTTAATGGGCTAAGAATGCATTAAAACAATCTAAAGACTAAATCGCTAACAACTATTACGTGCATTGTAGTTGCGAAACGACTGTAAACTGTGTGTCAATATCTAATTTAAACTGTTGCATGGACAAGTCGATATTTTTAACTATTTCAAACTTGCACGCGATTCAATCGTAGTAAGAAGAAAGTACGGAATATGGAGTTTAATTGCAACTAATCTCATAGTATCGGAGATGTTTTCCTTTTACTGAGAAGCACTTTCATAAAACTAGATTAGTTCCGTTTACTCCAAAGTATAATGTATAGATAAAAACGACTTAATAAAATTGACCTGAATAAAGTAATCAAATTCTTAAACGGGGTACAGGATATTGAAATTCCAAGTTTATTTCAAAATTGTGATTTGAAGCAGTTATCAAGGCTGGAAACAAATAAATGGAAAAATGGCTAGTTTTGAAAAATTAAGCTGTTTTTAGAATCTATGAGAACAAGCACTGTTTTAATAAAAATAAATACTTTATAAGGGGTGAATAGGAGTATTATATAATAATTTGTGAGATATGAAATATTACATTCAGATTAACTTTTTAAATAACACTAACCAATAAAATCAGATAATCAAAATAGTAACTAAAAGGGTAATCTTCTTGATCATGCAAGTATTCAAATGCAACAAACTACAACTAACAAATCAATTTTCCTTATATTTGAGAATACATTCACCCTTGTCTTGTTTCCTCATTTCAGTGTATTTCGAACATCTGTAAGTTTAAACTATGTTCATCTAGAGAGAGACTCGTTGGGTTGTCTTTATTTCAAATAAAGTAGTAAATCGTCTTATGGCGATAGTGGCTTTAAGTAGAGATTTATTTTAGTGTGATATCGTTTCGTTGCGGCTGTGCCACCTACCATCGCAGGATTAAAAAACTGAGGAATCAGGGGTAAAAAAGTGACTCGTCGAATCAGACAGCTTTCTTGTTGTAATTGTGGGCACAGCCGTGGTTTTATTGTTCCCTATTTTTAGCCATTTGATGGTAAATGGGTTTAGTCAGTTATAGGAAAACTGCAGAAAACCTGCAACACTGACGATAATATTCATCTTTGCTACTATCTCCTTTATATGTGCCCAGAGAGTTTAGTAAAATTTAGTTGGCAGTTGGCAAGGTACTAACTTAACTCCATCAATTTTTCTACTTCGAGCCATTTCATCAACGAAATCTGCTCCTTTCTTAGAAAATATTGATTTGACTACGTTAATAATTTTGTTATGAAGAAAATTGATTTGGAGTGAATATTTTCTCGTGAATCCAATATTGATTGTCCTTTTATCCAGTTAGTATTTTAGTAACAAACGACTGTAGTTTGGTGTAATGTCACTGTTCACAACTGAAATATTTACTGATAGTTTTCCAAATCATTCTTCAAAGACCGTTGTATTCATTTCTTTAGGATAATCTCCTTTTTCTATTTTCTCGACTCAAATAACAAAAGTCCCTCATCAACAAATTTTTCTCACCTTTCAGTATGCTAAACAACCTCTCTCAGAAAGGATGTATATATACTAGCATTTCATAAAATTTGACAGAAACTTCTTAAATATTCTGAAAGATATATTGATTATCATCTATATCATCCATGAATATTTGAGGTTAATTCAATCAAACAGATGAAAAATTGAGTCTTTGAAATTTGGATAAAACTAATACTAATTTGAAGTTTCTTGTGACAACTTTAAAACGGATTTATATACAGGGTGTTCTAGGGTGTTCTAGGATTTGCCAAAAAATTCGGGAGTGGGTAGATGATATGAAAATAATGCTGTGACATAAACAATTTTTATACGGCTCCACGTTTTTGAGTTATAGGCCTTTAAAGTTACGAAATCAGAACTTGTATTTAAGTATATTTTCCAAATTATACATTCGAACATCATGAATTTTTAATGGATGAGTACGTATGTCCTTGTAGTGTGTTTGACGAAATAAATAACTCTACACTACTATTGGAAGCAATGGTTATCAATCCGTAACTTTCACAGCGACAATGTAAGGATAGCAAAAATGAATTTTTCAATCGATTTCTTAACAAAAAGGTACTCTTTGTTTGACTCGATATAATGTATGGCTTAGAAAACGGTTCGCTATAAAGAGACATTCTGAAGAAAATTATCATAAATTGTAATTATTTATTGAAAATAATCCCAGGAGATATTAAAACGTAATATTTCTTGGAGAACTAACAAGCAAATTAACATTTGTACTACATTACTTTTTGTCAGATATAACAAGAATCAAGTAAAAAATGATTTGTAGTAAACTATTGCTATTTTAAGTGAAACCTAGCGCATAGAAATTTCAATTTTCAAAGGATGTGGAGCTGAAACAAGAGGTCAGAATCAGGTACCAGGACCTATCAGCTAAACAACAGTTATGTTAAAAATATTCGAGATGTATGTCACAAGGTATCAAGAAAATAAAACTTGTTGTGGTAATAAGTGTTACAGATAATACTTATAACAATGCACGCCAAATTACAGGAAGGAATGGATGGTATTATGTATTCTGCAGAATGGAAAGTACCATAGCATATCATTTCAATACTACATCAAAACTTAACGAGGATGATCTCGAGTGCCGTATAAAGGAAGGTGCATTGATAGACCCCCAAAATCTCCAAATCTCTAGATTTTTTGAGAGGTATTATTTAAAATCAAAAGTTCATTCAGATAAACTACAAAATGGACAGAAACTGTTGAGTTAATAGAATTACTATGGAAGGTAATGACGATTCATTAACTTAACTATCCGTTTGGCATTGCCGTTGGTATGCATAAGACCATTCATACTTGCCGTTTGACGTCGCCGACTGCCGTTGGTGACTTTCAACGAATTTTATCTTTTCACGTCAACCGTTTGTAGAAACTTACGTAGCAATAGAAAAGCCAATAATATCTACTTGCGTTTGTCACGTGATTAATCCTAATGTTCCCAATAATAAAACTCTATTTTCCATATCTTCCATAAATACTGGATAACAAACAAAAATATGGCGAAAACAAAAAGCAGTACACACGTCAAAAAGAATTATAAAATTTATAGGTTAACAGCAGCAGCGTCAAGTTTACGAATAGGGTCAATAGAAGTCAAACGGCAAACGTCACCCGAGAACGGCTACGGCAAACGGGAAGTCAAGTTTATGAATCGGCCTTTAGTCGTCATGTGTTAGTCAATTCACTCATAGTTGCGAGACCGGATTTTATGGCCAAGTATGATTTGCCAAATTTCAAATCAACAATTACGTCACAATTCAGAACTGGCAACGTGAACATTTTCGCAAACTATTTAAAATATGTGCAATTTGACATTTGACAACTTGGATCTGAAATAACTTTTTATCCCCAATATAATTTTCATTTCCTGACAATACAGAAACATTAAACCAAAAAAAAATTAATTTTTAAACTTTTTTACTATTTTCATATTATATTTCTATTCCGCAACTAATTTATGATAAATTTAGTCCAACTTTGTATATATAAACTATATTGAAATTTTTAAATCAGAATTGGGATCCATGTGAAACATCTTTATTGGTTTCTTCAGGTATTAGCTATCATCGTAGTATATAACATTTCAATAGATGCAAATGGACGTGGATTTGAATATTTAAAACACGATCTTTAAAAGCATAATGTGTTATAGGTAAGATCTTTGACGTTATTATTGAAAAATTTCTAAAATACGTTACCTACCAAATTATTAGAATAATTAAAAATTATTGGATGTAATATATTCTCTTTAGTAATAATTCGACTCATTAAGCAGATATTAGTTAATTTAGAACTTCCACCTGGAACTTAATTTGAATAATATGTAGAATTTTTATAAAATGTTTTAATAAAGTTGAAATAACATCACATTCTGGAATAATACATTGAACTTTACATCAGTATTTGTATGAATGTATAGTCATTTAGATTTACATTTCACATTATCTAATACAAGCATAAGTGTTTTAATCAGGTTGTGGGGATGAACAATTTTGCCAAAATACCAAAAAAATAGTTTAAATATAATTCTACAAGACCCCTATAGAACTTTCCTTTCTACGATCACACGATGTATCATAGAATGTGGAAGGATGGTTTAATCCAAGCATAATTATCGAGAATATAAATCTAATATTCCTTCGATACCGGAATTTATGCGAATGCAATTAAGGACTGCTCACACTCCCCTTCGAATTTTCAGCTTTTAAAGTGATTTCTTCTTATGTACTAATAGTATGTATAAAAATATTGTGGGCAGATTTATCTCAGAGAACCAAATATTCCGTAAAACTGATAATTGTGGAGTGGAGATATGGATATATAGAGAGGACCATTCGTCTACTGAGTAATGAATAACATCGAAACCTCTTTAAAACTACATATTTCGCCCTATTAAAGGATTGGTATTTTTCATACTGACGTTCAAATACTTAAATAGTTCTCACGTAATTAGGAAAAAAGTGAAGTTTAACGGGTAAAATCATTTTCCACATAATTATGAATGCATTTATAAAATCCTGAAATTTAGTATGTTTTCCGCAATTCATTCAACAAATATTTTAGACAAAAAATAATAGTTCCTTTGAGGCGTGACTTCATATTGAGAAAAATCGCATGGGAAAAAACAAGACGCGCATTGGAATGCGTTATTTATCACACGATGAGTGAGAAATGGACCGGTGTGTTGTTGGTGTTGCTAAATCCAGTCTTGGAGAGTTTGAGGCACACAGAGAAAACGCGTGCACACAGTTTTCTTAGGATGCTAGCATAAAACGATCCAGTCACTATTTGGATAGAAGAATCATAGTATCGATGAACTATATCATGGATGTGGAGAAAGAAAACGATTTTGCTTCCACCCTTTTCTATCCACTTCAGTTTAGGTTTACGGGTCTAGTTAATAATACAATATTCAGGTTTAATGTTTAATCATATCTTCAGATCATTCAGCTTCTGCCATCACTCTGAATACGGCGCAATACATTCTTGTGGATAGCTTTCGTTTATTTGGTTTGGTTCACGGGTCACAACTTCAGTCACTACTTTTGTGGAAGTCTCTCGCATGTTTGAATCCTTGTGTAACGTCTTGCGGGCAGTTTTTCATTGGTAATCAAATCAATAGACAACTCACGAATGTTTAGGTGACAGTTTGATTTAATTATCATAAGCAAACAACTGATAATCTATGCTGGTGTTAACAGAAGCTTCTTACATGGATGGTCTTTTATATACCCTTGTTTTCATATACCAAATGCAATGTTGGAAGGATTTCGTCAAATATCACTTAAACTTTTATCACATATTGCTTGTTACTTATTTGAACTAATCACAAATCTAACGTGTTGTTGTCAGGTTTCAAGCAAAACTGGAAAAATAGCATCTTGATTTATGAACGAAGAGGCCGAGTTTCCAAGGTGGCGTTTTCCGTTATATGAGAATGTTACTAGCAGCGCCGCATAATTATGCAATATTTCAAGAGAAATCGTGAAATTTAAATAAATACTCCAATAAACCTGATTGATTTGAGCCAATTCATTTTTTTTTCGGAATAACGAAGTATCAATTAATGAATATTTCAGTTAGTTGAGGACATGTACTTACCATAGTTTCTTATTATGCTATCTGGTATTTGAGGTTTTTCTGTAAACAAAACAATTCATTAGAAACGTAGAACATAGAAATAGAGTAAGAGAAAGATGGTATCAAGCTTATCGAAATAATATCAACCAGTATGATATTTTGTGGATTTGTTTAATAAGATATAAAAATTTGTTTCATGAAAATCAGTATGTTTGCACGTTCAATTAAATTACAATTCAATCATAAATTTGGTTCAAAGAATCATCCTTTATCTTATCTTACGATGTGCAGAAAATGAAAAAAAAAATAGTTTTTCTCCCTAGATCTAAAACAAAAAATATGATATCAATAATAATAGAATGTACGAGGATGTATTGATATCCAGTTAGACTAGACCAGTTCCATGCATAAACAAAATATTGCGTTACCATTGCATCAAACTTCAAGTGTCAGTGTAAAGTTTGACGTCAAAAAAGTAAACCAGAGTTACGTAATAAATTAAAAGAAAAAAGATGTCTACCGAAATTGTGAAAATCGAAAAATTGGAGTATCGATCCATCATCAAGTACCTGTATACAAAAGGGTTAAGAGGTAAGCAGATTTCCGAAGATATGCTTAATACCCTTGGTGATCAATGTCCTTCGTATGCGACCATGAAAAATTGGACTGCAAGCTTCAAAAGAGGTAAATTTTCCATTGAAGATGACGACCGATGTAGTTTATGACGTGATTTTATCAGACTGTCGAATTGGGCTGAAACGGATATCTGAAGCACTGAATATTTCATATGAACGCGTTCTCATATAGTTCATGTCAATTTGGACATGAGCAAAATTGCTGCAAAATGGATCCCCCAATATTTGAATGTTGACCAAAAGCGTGCAAGGGTAGAAGTATCGCGTTCGATCTGTACTCGATTTAAAAACGATGTAGACTTCTTAAACTGAATTGTTACTATGGATGAGACATGGGTACATTGTTGCGATCCACAAACAAAGCAAAAATCTATGGAATGGCGACACTCTGGTTCTCCAAAACCTAA
Source organism: Diorhabda sublineata (assembly GCF_026230105.1). NCBI lineage: Eukaryota > Metazoa > Arthropoda > Insecta > Coleoptera > Chrysomelidae > Diorhabda > Diorhabda sublineata. The sequence goes on from NC_079482.1 coordinate 13,308,168, forward strand.
GTTTCGTGTGGAAAAATCTGTTGGAAAAGTTCTTGCTTCAGTTTTTTGGGATTGCCATGGAGTAATCATGATTTATTTTTTGGATAAGGGTAGACCAATAGACCACTGCACACGTTACCAACGAAATATTCATCAGAACCTTAATGTGATATTTGTGTGATAATGTGATACGTTAAATAAGGTTAGAATACAGTTTTATTCAAGATTAAGTTCGCAGTGAATATTTTGAACATTTACGTCATTGAAATACATAGTAAACTTTTTGGTGTTTTTCGTTTTCTTTTATTTCGTAATCTATTTTTGACTAAATTGTAGCTTTTTTTTAAATATGTATAATTGTTGCAATAAACTTGATAGCAATAACATTTTTGAATAGAGACATTTCAAACGATGTAACACAATCCATTATTTCCCATTCAAATAAATGTGGCTTTATTTATATTCAAATTTGACGAGTTTTGGGATTTTTCATGGATAAGTACAGTATAATATTAATAAATTTATTCCATTAGGCTCTTACACACTGTATGTTACACAATATAATCATATTTTACAATTGTATCAACTAATTTCAGTAGCAACGAAATTTTTGAAATGCATTAATTTCATATATCGTATCTATTACAGAACTAGCAACTATCTACTAGCTTCTGTATCCTAAAGAAAAGTCCAGTTCATTGCATGTTTCAAGGCATGATAAAAATTAAATATTGCTTAATATTTTATAAACTCTCAAAATAATGATGTAGTATTCATATTCCAAGCTGTCGCCGTCTTTTACATGCAGTAATTTTCATGTCTTCCTCTTATATATACTACGCTACGCACGCATGAACAAAGTGACTTGTTCATCATAAAATTTGTCAACACTCTATATTACTCTTCATGGCGAGCTCCTACAATTGCAATCAATTTATATTTTTAATATATATTTCAAGCAACATTAACTTTCACATTATCAGCTAAAAAATTTTGTATTCATAATATGATGCGATGATTTGATGTAGTAATGGTGAGAGAGAAATAAGTTCAGTTCATTTACCTGTTTATATCTCTTTACAAGTAGATGTGGCGGCAACAAAAGGTGCTGTCTTTTATAATGTGTGTCATACCATATGATCGTGAATTGCAATTTAATTTAGATAGGAATAATTATAAAAACTTGATTATCGAATGATTAATTGATATTAACAGTAGAACATTACATCACCAACTTCTTTACCATTTTTATCATATTCCTTTTTCGGATGAGGGTGTACTATTACAAAATTGGAAACAATTTGTATACCAATGTGTGAAAGTAGAGATCATCATATTAAAAAAGCGAAAAGGGATACTGGTTCCTAAGAAACCTCAGTAAGAAGCAGCAGCTAGACAGACAAATCGAGTTCAGAAAGTAATTAAGCGTTGAAGGTCAAATATTAAATATAGTAGAATACGCTACCCAGAGATTCAATAGAAACTAATCCTCTAAAGCTATCTTCTTAAATACCAGCATGACAGTATCTGGTAAGAAGGTATGATAATAAGAATGAGAAATCGGGTTTCCTACAAGATGAAGAACAAAATAATCAGGTTAATCTCGATAGGTCCTGATACGGGCTAGGTTGGATTAGGACAAAAGCAGTTCTCTTCCCGGTGTTCTATAAAATGTGAAGAAGAAACATCTCCAAGACGGACCAATCCATGACGACTCTCTACGAATAATATCCAACCGGTGACAATAAGAGAAAGAATATAGCAGAAGACAACATATGCATAGCAGGAGAAAGAATCAGATGGACGACCAATGCCAAATATCTGGGAATTACCCTGGGCCAAGAAAAGAATTTCATTTCCACCATTTCGACTACATAGCGAATTCGAAGTAGACAAGAAGACTTTTTTAAAGGCTCATCGGAATAAGCTGAAGTTGAGGACCAAGCTCCACCTCATACCAATCATGCCGCATACATCTAAGCGTGGAAAACTATTGGAAGCTCAAGAGAACAGCACCCTGAGAAAGAACTGAATACCCCTGGGTACATCAAGACGATTTATGAAACATAAGAAGGATTTCGAGTTATGGATCTTCTCTCTAGTATCGTTTGTGCTGGGAATAAATCGGATTAGTATCTGCTTTTTTTAAATTCAACAAGTATATTGGAACAGAAGACAGATGAGTGAAATACATTAGACACCCTGAAATAATTGAGAAGGCAGCTTAATACTTCTATAGGCAATGGACAACACAGTCAAGAGAAGATCTGAAAGGTTGACAATTTGGATACAGAAAATAGCAGGACATTTAATTTGAAACCTTCAACGTAGAAAGAAGAATAAGTTACAAAAAAAAATTGAATTGAATTGAATAACAAAGAAACTTGTTACCAGAATTCTTAGTTATTTGAAAGATGAATGCTGGAAGTTTGTTCGAATGTGTTTGTGTGTTTCTACCAAATAGTTGTTGTTTGATTCATTAGATCTAATTTATGTGTTATTCAAATCAGAAAAGTTGATCAAGAAATATTAATTACTCTTTGAACTAAGAAGAGTTCTATAAATAGACCAATTAAAATTGATAATATCAATTCTAAGTTTCCATTTTTCTAATACGCAAACAATATATTTCATTTCTAGATGTCGGACAGATCCATTGGTTTTTTAATATGATTGAAATTCAAAATCAATCAAACACGTTGTCATACTTATTCATTCTTAAAATTCAGTACATATTCGATAAGATAGATTGGGTACTATATTAGTTAGTGGAAGAATATTACTAACAAGAATGTGACAACTGTGAAATACTACAAGTTGGTCTTAGTATATTTATTACAAAACTTACCAGAGGATAACAGGAAATCCCAATCGGGTTCACATTTGATGGAAGTCAAAATATCCGTGTTCATGACTCAAAGATAATCACTTGTTCACTTCACAATAATTAAAACCGAACTTTACAACTATTTACATAATCTATTGTAAACACATAACTTCATATATGCAATTTCAATAATTAATATCACACGTAATTAGGTACGATATTCAAAACTCCGCACTTAATTGTATTTAATTAGTAATTAAAAGCTATAGAATATTTTACCCGCTATTTAGAGTGCAAGATATTTTTCATCAAAAAATTAGGTATATTCTCTTAACAAACCGTCTTCATATTCTAAGAAACCTTAAAATCAAAGTGACTTGTATATACGAAAGCCGAGGCGTCTTGACTCGTTCAGAGGTTATAGGTCAGGGTCGGGTTTAAGACCTTTGACCTTCCCTCGTATACTTATATTATGCCGTATTCTCAGCCACGAATTTTACTTTTTGTGGTTTATTCTCGTCTTATGTACAGATATATGTCTTTTCATTGCGTCAGTGTGTAGGGTGTACACCCTTAAGAAAGTATTTAGATTAAATAAATGGAATATTGCACACACAAATTTAGATTCGATTTTTTGCACATATCGTATATTCTTTCAAATTCACTTTATTATTTTCTCTTCAGAACCAAATAGAATTCAATTGGCCCAGGAACGGCTCAAGATATTTTGTTTTAAACCTTGCTGACTTTCAATTTAATGGTATTGCGTTCCCCTAAATTTACAGCCTATTGCTTGTTCAGTGAAGGATATTCACTAGTTGTAGATGGTTTGAAGCCAGATTATGAAATGTTATGATTATTACTTGAAAGTTTCTGTCCATTTTAGATTCGGCCAAAAGAGTGAATAACTCATTTGTTACACGAAACCAGTAATAGACTAAATAATGAATCCACTACTTGGTTTTTCCTCATTGAATGTATTAAATGTTTTGATTCAATACGCCATAGTTCAACTTTTTATCCTTAGATGTGGTTTAATCAGGTTCTATAAGCGGTCGTAGTTTTTGTTGATTCAATATTGTAATTTCTGTTTTTAATTGTAATATTCTAAGATATGACAAGATTAATATTTCCATAAAATAATAGAGAAAATAGATTGGATATAAATTTTCTCATGTTGGGAACTTAGCCAGCCATATATATTTACCTGCTAAATCCAATTTTAGGACAAACTAGCTTTTTCTAGCCAATCCATCCTTCATGCCATAAGATAAACTGCTACAGACTGGTCCGGCCTTGAGCCGACTAATTTAATAAACCATTAATTAAAAACCATGAATTCTACGTATTTTTGCAAAATTTACTCTGATGACGTTTGAAGTTCTAAAGTATCTTTTCTTACATGTTCACCTTAAAAAACCTTCCCATGATCCAAAAGAATGTTCTGTGCCTACATTCACGTTCATTCAATATTCCTAATAATTTTTAAATGTAAATGTAGAAGTTATTTCTGCAAAATCAAAGTGAAAAGTAACATATATTTACCAGAGAAATATAGTGGGTAAAAAATATTTATAAGGTAACTGCAATATACATTTGTGCAATAAACCATTTTTGGTGCCAACTGTTTAAAGGCCCTCATCATTTTTCTGAAGAATTACTCCATTCATGTTTCTGATGTCACATCTGCCCTTGTATATATCTGCAAATGGTTTAGTAATATTGTCTCTAATGTTAGTTGATGGGATTTTATCTGTCACTACTTCCCTTGCTTCTTAAAAGTTCTATGTGTTAGTTACCACAACGTACCATCTTGTCTCTAGTTACAATTCGAATCATTTTCGTTAACTTTTCAAAGTCATCCTCATCCTATATTCTATTATATGTCATGTGGAAATGATGAAATCGGAAGCCTCAATGTAGGCTCAATCCAAAATAAGGTCTTCAAAGGAGAATGTTCTATTCCAAACCAATAAGCAAGTTTTTCATATGATTGTGTCTGGAAATTAGCATATTTTTACCCACATTCCAATATATTCCAGTCGTAATGGATTATTTCACAAAGTGGGTGGGAATGTGTGCGATTCCAAATCAAGAGGCTATAACTGTCGCGGAAGTATCCTTGGGAGTCGACCGCCATCAAGGAAGAGACTTCGAGAGCCATGTGTTCCAGGAAATCTGTGGCCAGCTGGGAATGAAGAACACCAGAACGACTGCATTACATCCGCAATAAGATGGAATGGCCGAGAGAATGATTTTGGCCATTAGCAGATATCTGTTCAAAGTAGTTTCCAGTCACTAGAGGGATTGAGATTAGTGTCGATCCCTATTTGCAATGGCTTCTAGATGATCAGTCCACCTGTGAAACACCCACGAAAATTCAGTTTGGTTGTGAAATGAGGCTTCCTTGTGAATTTGGCTGTCGACCTGGAGAAGATGTAGCAGGAGAAGATTATGTGATTCAATTGCAAGCGACATAATGAAAAAACGATTCAACACGAAAGCCACAGATGGCGGTTTTAAAGAACGAGATGAAGAATGGTTGTATAACCCGACGAGGGGAAAGGGATTTACTCGAAAATTGAAAAAAATCCTGGGAAGGTCCATACTTAATCAAGAAAAGGATCAATGATGTCATCTATCGCATAAGCAAAATCACCAATGGCAAACCGAAAGTAGTCCACCAAAATCGCTGAGCGCCGTTTGAAGGAGACCACCACCTACAGGAAGCAGTAAACCAGTTGTGAGAAGAGCCTGACCCTGCTTTCGAAGAATTTATGGGTGCGTACGAAGATACCGGCAAAGCTAGATACGGAGTTACTACAGAAAAACAACAAGACTTGATCACTCTGTAGGAAAATTTATTCGCTGATCTACAACATCCCTAAACGTATGAAGAATGCACGAGCGTCTTCCTGGTCAATTAGAAAAACTTGAAGAACAGATTCTTCCAGTCCCCAACATGACGCTGAGAATCAAACACGATTCGCGGTACATTTTTTACCTGATAATCAGAAATTAATTTCAAGATCAATCCACCTACCGCAATGTGTGGGAATCGCTCCAAAGGCTTTGCGACCATGTGACCAACGTGAAGAAACTGGCTATGACCAGGATAGTGAGTAATCAGTTGTATTGGTAAGTCGTTAAGAATATGTAAGGAGGAGGTAATCCAGGATACTGGGGTTCACATATTAATTTACGGCAATCTACCCAATCATCAGTACTTAGTGAAGACAGTGCCCTGTTATTTCTATATGAACGAAAAGTATAGGAATGGATCCGGTTGCAGATCTAAACATCCAGTCTTGGCCTTGAAATTCCATCTAAGGAGCGAGTAATGTTACGAACAAGTTCGCAAAATGGTTTCTTATGCCAGCCCTGTCACATTTTCTATATTTGTGGCATATAATTTTTTTAGTAGCAGGCGGTTTATTTGCTGAATTTCCTTCAAATAGTCTCTAAGAAAGTCTATTTATTTATTTGTTGTATTTCTTTTTGTTCTAGAACTTTATAGAATTTTATTTAGGTATATAAATGATTTGTGGAAAAGCATCTAGTTTAGTTTTAAATAAATAGTCGTAATGAGAGGAACGAATTAGTAAAAGTAATCGCTGAAATTATTTAAGTTATATTTATAAGTAAATTATTGGTAGTTAAGGGTATTGTATAGTGTGTAAATAAGATAAGAACGTAAGAGACAGTGTTTATTAATTCACCCCACGAATAGAACGAGTGTAAATAAATACGAAAGACGTTACACTATATTTCTGTATATCGCGATCCAATTCAACAAATTAAAGCAATAACTGATGATGAAAACACAGATGGGCGGTATATCGCAAATTTATTGGTAGGAGTTTTGTGCCATGAGGTTCCAACAAAATGATATCTATTTAGTTCAAAAGAATTAAGTAAAACAAAAAAACACTATTTCCAAATTTGTACATGATGGTTTAGAAAATAATTTTAATGGAAGCCGTACTAAGTGGAAAAGTATTACTTATAATATTTACAAAATTTTTACAGCAACTTAATTTACTGCTCATGGCATCAATCGTATTGCCAAAATCATACGTCTAGAATTTCCATTAGTTAATAAGTTAATCAGTAATGGCAAAAAAATATTTGTTAAAGCACCTTTGAGAGTGCAAATGTTCCACTTCCTCCAGAACCTGTGTTAACCAGGAGCATGGCTTGACGCCATTACATTATTTCCGGAAAGCTCAAGTAAATCAATAAAAGAGTTACAGATCGTTCTTAATAATAGAGAACTTTATATCATTGGAAAAGCAACAAATACTTGTTCTTCAATAGATAATTTTAAAAACAATATGCTATTCAGGGAAATATTGGCAGTAAAAATAAAATGGAAGATGTATTTGAAAAATATACTGGACTCAAATATCGTCAGTTTCAAGTAGCGAAAATGATACGGAATTAAATTTTGATCCAGATGTCATGTCCAACTTTAATAACGCCCCTATTACAAGTTTTGATGTGGAAAGTTTTTCCAAGTATAATTAATATATTTTAGATTAGATAAAAGACAATTTGAAAATGGAACATTTGGAACAGTATTTAGTAATAAGTTGTTTTTAGAACGATTATATTTAGTAGTAACTTTTGTTTGTATACCTAAATATTTTGATAATACCAAAATAATTCTTTGTATTATTTCAAAATCAACTTATATTTGCTTTGTTCACGGAATATGATGCTTTGATTAGAAAAGTTAAAAGCTTTTTTAAGAACTTTTCTTAATAATTTTGTACTTATAAATCCGGACTTTATTTGTACTATGTTTGTACGTGTATTGTCTCTGGAAGTCGAAATCATTTTTGAATAAAAATTCTTGCAATTACTCCCACACAATTAATTCGTGCAATATAGTGTTCATTCGAATCAAAGAATGAGACACCATGTATATATGAAACAGAGAAGAGAAGGTGGTATAAAAAATATTCCTATATAATATACCACACAGCAGTCTATAAATGTGTTTTTGTTCCTTGAACTTAACCACCTCTGACCTGCTCTTCCATCTTTGACCAACAGGTCAGAAAGTTACAGGGGCGTAGATTAAAACAACTACATAATTTAAACAATCATTCATGTATAACTAGTTTTACGTAATATAAAACACAAAGTAAAGGTTCACAAATATAATTTGAATGAGAAAAAGGAGAATTTAAATAAATTTTAACGATTCTGAATATATTTTATTATTACTTTGAAATATAAATAATTATTATTTATTCACGTCTCAACTTAAATAAAAGGTCAGTCTTTTATTTTTTTATTATCATTAGCTTCCAGTTCACTAAAATCGAGTCACGCGAAGCATTTATTACTAACCATTTTCAATGGAACAAAAATCTAGGCTGGGTCGAGTTATTTAAACACGTGACTCAATCACTTCACCCTTGAAGATTATGTTTTTTTGGTTGGAAACGACTGAATGAATATTAGTTAACAATCGGGAGAGGATTACTATTGTTAGACTATAGTATTTTTGTTTGGTCATTGTTTTGATACATTATTTTATTAGCTTATTAACTAGACACATACTATCAGAAAAGAACACATGTTCACCTGTGATATATTTAGAGTTATGATCTAAAGAATTATTGTGTATGAGGATTTTTTCCCTCGTAATTTGTATTCTCGATTCATTATGAAACTCATTATTATTTTAATGCATTTCAAGACTTCAAGCTATTAAAGACATATTGGCTTCTGCTTTATACGTTTGCAGAATGTTTCTGGTATGATTTCAATTATTCTTGCATGGAAATGGCGACACAATTAGTGAGCAGAATTTTTTAAACTAGACATACAATACCATTTAACCATTTTTAAGAAGCTTATTCCTGGATTAGATGGCAAAGAAAACACTCATTAACACCTCAGAAAGTGGTAAGAAATTTTGTGAATTCCTAGAAAACAAGTTTTTTTTCACAGTTATATATTTACAAATCTTGCAATGAATCAAAGTGTACAAATTCTCACTACAATTTGAACTTATAGATACAGAGATAATTTTCATTACATATCATAACTTATAATAATTATAAAAGGTAATTCATAGTTAAGTGTAAACATATTACACAAAATATCTATGACACATCTAAATAGAATATTGTTTTGAGATACTTAAATATTATCTTATCATACTAATAGATTCAAGCATTTCGAGGTACATTAAAGTTTATTAAGATGGATTATCAAAGGAATAAGGAAGTATCAGAGGTGTTCTTTTCTCCAACCAACGTTCGATGCAACTTTTGATTGTTCAAAGTTATGTTGTTTCTACTTTTTACTCACAATGTCCCGGATTTGTTCTGTTTTAAAATGTCTATTCCGAACTATAGCAAACAAAACCGATTGATGAGACAAATAAATCCTACTGTGATAAGTACATGCATATCTGCCTCATGTTTTAGTCTAAGTACCTCTCGAAATCTTTCCAAAGCAAGATCATGTTATTTGTTTAAAAATTATTGAAATATCGGATGACTCTACTAAAATGGCAATCTCCCCAGTGGTTGTAGCTCCATTTCGTAATCTTTTGGTAAGGGGTATACTGTACTCCATTTCATATCAAACATATCCAATAATTAGTGGTGAAGGAGTGAGCAATATTTTTTCATCTAAAGCACTTTATATCCCATAGTAGAACAGTATTTAAGTGAGGTTTTGGTTAAAACCTATATATTTTAAAATCCATATTTACTATAGAAAATAGTTATACTATACAGAGATGTCTTTTAGCTATGACTTAAATTACATCTTCAATATTCATTGCAGTATTACATTGAAATTATTTCCAAAACGTTGATGATCATATTATGCTTCATAGGTTTTTAGCTTGTATCATTTCAATTGTACAACAAACATATACTTTTATCGAATAAAAATACTACTAATATATTTCCTCAATTTGTATCATTGCAAATACAAAAGCTGAATAACTAACTGCTTTGTAAATAGACCTAATGAATAATTATATAATTTGGCTTTTTGACAAAGTTTCAACTCATATTTTCTCACATCTTCAATGGGTCAAATTTCAATACTGTATTGGTTATGACATTATCTATCTTGATTCAATTGTGACATAACACAAAAAAGTTCTTTTTCTTTATTGAATATTGAATACTCTCTAGTGATTATCATATTATGCATAATTCCTTTAATTATATTCTACTTGCGAATGAATAAGGATGTTTATCTGTTTATCGTTTGCGCATCTCAGAGGCAAAGCTATGTTGGTAGATGTGTAGCAATTCTTAAATCCTAAGGTCCTACTCATTAGTATACCTTAGTGTCTAGTAATTTTAACAACCTCAACGTTCCCATGTTGTAGCATCCATTGTTCATGGCTACTGGTGAATTTGGCTATAGTCTGGTTAACAGTTTTTACATTGAGGTTCCTATGGAAATCACTGATACTGCAGTAACAAGGTGCATTAACGATGTTCCTCAACACTTTAGTTTGGAAACGTTGTATTACTTGAGTATTACTTTCCCTGGCACAGCCCCGTATATGCTATATGTTCAGGCGAATTTCAATATCTCTCTGCGTTTCTTTTTAACGTGGGCTCTCCAGCGGATTCTAGCAACAAGTATCATTCCTGAATACCTTGGATTGTTAAAAAAAGGAATTTGAGCATTGTTTATTTTTAGGATATTTTAGTTTCGTTAAGTTAATATGAACAGATTTGTTTTCGTTCAGCTTGAATTGCCATCTATTAGTCCAGATGGTAATCAGGTGTATGGATGTTTGTGATTCCATATTAGCTTTTTTGGTCTTTTCCTGCAGTCAAAATAGCCGTATCATCAGCAAACGTTGCAATTGTATTGTATTCAAGGTTAGATGAGAGTTCTGAATATTTCTGTAGTAGTACTTACTTAACTTTGATTTACTCCATGGACGATTATGTCTGTGTTTCTATGAACTTGGTCGATAGTTAAGTGCTTTTGTCGAAAACCAAATTGATGAGATGGATTGTTGTTCTTTTGATCTATTATAGGCTTTACTCTTAATAGCAATCAACAGGTAGGTAGGTAGGTACGTATCTCAGTCTGAATGACGCATCAATAAGGTTGGTTAGTTTTACTATAGGTATGCGTGGAAGTTGCTGCAGTGTTTTCCCAGTGATGAGGTCAAATTCAGGGGCTTTTCTAGAATTTATGTTAGTCACAATTTCTGCAGAAACTTCATTTGGAGAAGTAGGTCTAACAATGGAATCCTCTTGTTCTGGTTTATTACAGACTTGGGTTTCTCCACCTTCGTTGGTCTGGAAGATAGAGTGTTCCACAAGTTCCGTGATACTATTTGCTTTTCGCTTATTATCTCTTACCAGACTTCTATCTTCTTTCCTTATTGGTAGGTTATGTGGAATAGGCCTTTCCAATCGTTTTTTTTTTTGCTTTCCAGCTTTCCTTTTATTTTTGTTTTGCTGGCGGTTGACTTCAATATATTCGAAGTACTGCTAGACTTTCCGACTTTATCAAAAGCACTCTTACTAGACGTAGTATTTATTTTATACGCGAAACAAAATAATGCATTATCATCTAATTTTAATTATTAATAATATTATTCCCTCTAATTGTCAATATTATTCAATTGTAGTTAAAAGTGCCATTAATATTTGTCACTATTCTCTCACTAATCCATGATTATACGATCATTTTTGATAAATTAATTCAATTTTCTATTAAGATTGAAGTATACCAATCGTTTTCGTCAACCAAGAATGCTTGGAAATATATAACTCAGTTATTGTCCTTGTAATTAAATAAACTAACCAATTTTACGTTTAATTGGATGAAATTTTATGACATTATATTGTTTTTTCAGTGTATCGTAACAATTTTCAATTGAACGTCGAGATATTGGAATTAGATCTAGACATTATGAGAAGATGTTCTCACGACTTTGATATTTAAGACTAATCGCTAGATAAGATGCAAATTAATGTTTGTATGAAGACCTATTACCTTTAAATCTTTTTCTAATCCTGGCAACGCGTAAAAATAGAGTTGTTGCGATAAGTAATAACACCAATAAACGATGATACATTCAATTGTATGAATACTTTTATAGTACATAATAAAAATAATTGATCGCATGCTACGAATAATATTTAGCGGGAATTAAAATAAGCTATTGCAGTGTACATGAAATATATAATATTAGTCTCTATTAAGTTATTTTGCTGAATGTATATATTTTCAGTTTTTCAAATTCTATTGAATTACATACAAAACCGTCAATACCTGATAATTCTAGATTTGAGGTTCCAGAAGTTACAGTCGTTTCAATTCAGAATTATCAACGAATTGTTTTTGTCAAAAAAATCAAAACAAGAATATGAAGCTCAAACGTAGAATATTCTTATATATCCATGCATATACAATAATTTTAAAAATATTTGGTTTAAGTAGGATGGTGCATCATCACACTTTAATGCCGCTGTTAAGGTTCACAAGAAAGTGGCCAGCAGGATCGCTAGATTTATTGCCTTTGGACTATTATAATAATAAAGGAAATCCCGGAACACTCCATGTAACATTAGCGCGTAAATGTGATTCTTACGATGTATTAAATTTTTCATTCATCTCTGTTTCTTCTGATTATAAATATTTTTGATATTAATTCACTATGTCTTTTTAAAATCATTATTCGAACTAAATGACGAGGTTATCAGTTTAATTGCTCTGTTCGTATGAACAAAAATGATAGTTGTTTTCTGGAGTCATTCAACAAGTCAAAGATATGACGGTTTTTCTCAGTCTCGCCAAAACTTCTAAAGAGTAATTGTTTTTGATTGATCTTATAATCTTGTTTTAATGGAGAAATTTTCAACATTATGTGATAGGCTTTTATTTATTTGTTTCCAAATATGAAGATATGTAGGTGAATGTATCTTGTTGTTGTTTCCAGCTATAAATGTAATTAATAATAATATCCACGTCTTTGATAGTTTGATCGTGGTACCAACAGTTGTAGATGAAAATCTTGATCTATTGATATTGTATGAACTAAAATAATGATGTTAGTTGGGAGTTTCCTAGTTTCTCTCAAATACTGAATTTGTTAGATATGACATGGAATAAAAAGGAAGAATCGATTATTTTATTAAAAACAAAATGAAAATTTTCTCTACTATGCTGGAAGCATTTCTGAAAATATTCATCCGGAATAGCTTTTATCAATTCTACGAGGCCTTTATATCATGATAAGTCAAGTGAAACATTTCTCTTTTAGCGCATTTCTCATTCTTTGGAAGTACCAGAAACTAAACATAATTAATTCGAAGCAAAACTTTATGTTTATGAGTTGTTGAAGATCGTGGTTTCCCAACAACGCAAATACGATCTTACTAAAGCGGCATTACTAGCCCAAACGAATTCAAACTTGTCACAGCTTGTCTCAACGTACAAGTTTTTTTAACTTGTAACTGTTACTAGTAACTACGTAATGGCCATTAAGAAAATTCATACACCCTTTTCTATCGTATTATTTTACGAAAATTTGTACCTACAGAAACCAAATACAATTTTAATTTGTTGGTGTTGAATTCTAGCCCATTATTCATTTATTCAGAATATATTTTTCCCATTTTGTCTGATAACGTTATTTTATCTGATATTTTTTTTGGACATAAGCCTTTCTAGGCCTATGTCCTATAAATATAGCGTAACGTTTTTTAGGTCAAGAAAAATTTTTTTTCTCAGTATGCAAAGAAAATGTCTCTGAAAAGCTGCTATGTTTACCTCTAAAAGAAATTTTATACTAAATATTAGCGTAACTAATCCGAGCAAAATTATGATAATGGCTTGATAAAACTTGGAATTGAAATCGAATTGAGTTGAATGCTCAGAAATTCAGCCATCACTGACTGGGATTCTGATTAGGGAGACCTACTTCGTATGAGTACAGAAGCCTACACATACCTCTATCCTTGATTTCGATAAGTTATCTCTTTGATATAATTTTGTCCTAAATTTAATCTACAAATTCCAATAAAAAACAGGTAGTCGTTTTTGTATGACTTCTACCGTCACTATTCCGTAAACTTTTAAGAAATTACGAAGGAGGTAATAACGAAAGCCACAATAACCTCATAAAAATGTATATAATCTATGCATCAATTAAGTAATTCTTGTTATAATGAACGGACGCATACGCTCTCAATTAAGGGTTGTAATTACAAAAATTACAATTTCAATTGTAAATAGAGTCGCGTGCCGGAACGGTTTCGCCTGACCCGCACGAGGCCTATTTAATGGTCACAGGTCACTTGGATCTAGAAGGTGGAAAACATCCGGTGCGCTGTTAGTTGTTTTTCGGTCAGAGATTACAGAGATTTTATTATATTACGATCGCTATACATTTTTATATACCGGATGTGGAGTAGGTCGTTGAGATCACGAAATTATCATAATTAAAATGTATTATTTTCGAACGAAAATTACACCCGCAAAAGAATGGTTCAAATGTATTTAATTCTATTATTTATCAAAACTATGAGTCTATGTCAGAACAATTGATTTGGTATTCCGTACCCCGATGCCCAATTTTTCTAGTCAAACTGGCGATATCAAATTGTTACAAAATAATCAAATAGAAATATGAGAAGTTCCTTTCATTTCAAAAATGTCAAAAACTTTTACTGACTGAGACAATGTGATCTCAAATTTCATGAAAATGAGCTTATCTATACTAAGAGCTGAATAAATGTCTCGGTATAGTACAAAGAATATAAACCAAAGTTCGCGATATGAAATGAGACCTTCCAACACTCTCCAAATAGTGCTGTCCAATATGATAGTGGCGTCCTGCTACTAGAGTTTAAAAAGTCTCATGTATAATAAACGCATTAAAAATACTATATTATTCGATCTTAATTATAATTATTGTGTTTATAGCAATGGATCTATACAATAAATTTTAAGATACATTTTTTCACGCAATATTGCAATGTTAATACTTTGTACAGTGGTACTGTTCTTTTTGTTATTACTTCCTAAATTTTTCACGTTCTTACTTGTTATCTATGTTGTCGTCGATGTAATAGTATAAGTTCAGGATCTTATAGTCTTAGAACCATAGCAATTCGCTTGCGTATAGTAGTCAACATTAACGATCTAGATATCTTTGTTTTGGTGAGAGGTGTATTGACTATAAATAATTTTCATGGAATGTAACTCATTCGAGATGCAGGCTCCCATTAAATTCATAATTGCCAAAATGCCAAAAATTTTCACTGCCTGAGATAATGTAGATCTCAAATTTCATGAAAATAAGCATTTTATCTATACTAAGAGCAGAATAAATGTCTCGGTATAGTAGCCCTTTGGAGTGAACGCTTAAATGTACTTAAAGTGAAATGCATTGGAAAATTTATTCAACTCCTATAAACTCTCTAAGCTCCGATGTCTACAAAGAATATAAACCAACATTCACGATATGAAACGAGACCTTTCAGCACTGTCCAAATAGTTGCTGTCCAATATGATAGTGGCGTCCTGCTACCAGACTTTATAATTATTGTGTTTATAGCAATTGACATGTAGTAAGATTCTCCACAACATTTCCAGCAAGAGCAAGAAACTTCGAATCGTACAATTAATTTCAAGATACATTTTTGATTGAATAGAATTGAATAGGTAATAGGTACATACAGTGCTTCTATGGATGTTGCACAAATAAACACCATATTAACTTTATGAAAAGCAGTTTCTACTTTTTCGTCATCATAAATAGATTTTCAATTAACGCAGAACTGGAACATTATTAGAATAATACGAGGATGTATTGATATCTAGTTAACCTAGACCAGTTCCATGCATAAACAAAATATTGCGTTACTTATACTAAATAACTTATTAGAAGTGTCAGTGTAAAGTTTGACGTCAAAAAAGTAAACCAAAGTTACGCAATAAATTAAAAGAAAAACGATGTCCACCGAAATTGTGAAAATCGAAAAATTGGAGTATCGAGCCATCATCAAGTACCTGTATTTAAAAGGGTTAAGAGATAACCAGATTTGCGAAGATATGCTTAATACCCTTGGTGATCAATGTCCTTCGTATGCGTCCGTGAAAAATTGGACTGCAAACTTCAAAAGAGGTGAATTTTCCATTGAAGATGATGACCGATCCGGAAGGCCAGTTTCCGTGTTAGTGCCCGAAAATATCGATGCAGTTCATTACATGATTTTATCAGACCGTCGAATTGGGCTAAAACGGATATCTGAAGCACTGAATATTTCATACGAACGCGTTCATCATATAGTTCACGTCAATTTGGGCATGAGAAAAATTGCTGCAAAATGGATCCCCAAATGTTCAAATGTTGACCAAAAGCGTGCAAGGGTAGAAGCATCGCGTTCGATCTGTACTCGATTTGAAAACGATGTAGGCTTCTTAAACCGGATTGTTACTATGAATGAGACTTAGGTACATTTCTACGATCCAGAAATAAAGCATCAATTGATGGAATGGCGATATTCTGGTTCTCCAAGACCTAAGAAGTTTCGTGTCTTACTGACCACTCTATGGGAAAAAAATTTAGAGAAATGACGCGGAAAGCTATCCAAAGGTGTTTTGTTTTTGCAGGACAACGCCCCTGCAAACAAATCTCATGTTGCCATGCAAAAAATTCGTGATTTAGGGTTTGAATTACTAGAACACACCCTCTTATTCACCAGATTTGGCTCCGTCCGATTATCATCTCTTTCCTCAACTGAAAAAAAGCTGAAAAGGTCATGAATGTTCTTCCAACGAGGAGGTAATAAAAGCTATGGAGGTCTGATTTGCAGGGCAAGAAGAAACATTTTTTTGAAAGGTTGCAGATTCGCTGTAATAAATGAATCCAATTAAGACGAGAATATGTTGAGTAATAAAATATTATGACATTGAAATTTTGTTTGGCTCTATAGTAGGCTGAGAATTTTTCAATAAATCCTCGTATATCATTATTCATGGATTGGTCGAAATATGAAAGTGGAACAGAATCAGTTATCGTTATTGTGTCTTCCTGAACACACTGTTTAGACATCTACACCAGAATTCGCATTTTTTAGAGATTAAAAGTTATTAACTTGGTCCACTAAATTTTCTCACCCCGAAAACCAAATACAGTGTAATAATATTATTTCTGTAATGAAAAGGGTCTTTATCTATTTTCAAACATTCATTATATTCAATACTTTCTGTCCAATAAATATTTGTTAACAATTTGACCTTATTTATATTCATTGTCGTGATTAATACTGACAGCGTGCTTGGCAATACCCGATTTTTCGGTTTTTATTTCAAATGAGCTGGATGTTCTTTAAACCGGACATCAACAGACCATCATACTTCTTGTCATAGTCATTACAGCTAATTTCGTAGATATCCAACAATTGTCTTATGTTTTTAGATATATAAATTAATTCCAAACAGACTTTATTTTTTAATAAACAGGATTTAAAAGTACCAGGGCAAATTTTTACTACTCGTATTTTTCACAAAGAGATTTTTTAAACCTACGGCGGTAGATAAACGTATCCAGAATATGCTTATCACAACCGTAAAGTTCAGTCACAGTCTCAATTAACATCCTTTTTTTTTATTGAATCTTTACATATTGATTGGAAAATTACCAGGAAGTGGAAACTTGCTATTTTATGTTAAATACAATGGAAATAATCAGCCAGTATGTACGTACACGTAGCGGTATGTTTCCTAAATTCATTAATTCTAATTAATAATACATCCAAAAATGGTAACAATACATTATTTCTATTTTATAAATAAATAATTTAGATGGACATTTAGAATTAAGTTCTAAGATAAAATCTTCTATATTTGTTTTTGTTCACATACTGCTGTATTAGTACCAAAATTATTAGCGTTCAGTAAGTGATCAAGAGACTCCAAGGTCTGTTTGATAGGCACGCTAGGAAACAATGAACTTACATCAAAGGCAATTCAATTCCACTATCTTCAATTTCTATCTTTTCACTTTACTGACAACCTTTTGAGATCTTGGTCTATGGTTCGAGCACACTGTCAGTCATAATCATGGAATAAATATAAAAAAGGCGAAATTGATACACAATGACTTATTGGTTGCATATATTGCTTGTGAAAGTATTTAGATTGTTTGAATACGGACAAAGGGCATATATTTTACAGCTCACTCTATAGTTTATAAGTTGAGGAATGAATCAGAAATGATCCACCGAAGTGGTTTTTCCCATTGGAAAATTTATTATAAATAAGTAGATCAAGTTAATAAGTTTTAGATTACCTTGAGTCTCTGAAGACGACAACTTGGTTATCGAAACCGCGTCGAAAGCGCGTCCTACAATGTAATTGTGAGTGTTGGTATAGTGGTAGTGTAAATAGTGTGTTCAGTATGCATATCACAAACGGTGAGAGTAATTTCAGAAATATTTTCCGATCCTCACAGCTGCTCTGCGATACGGATTGAGAATATGTACGTAAAAGACAGAGCTAATATTAAAGATAGACAGAGCGAGGTGTGAGTGTTTGTTTAAGTGGGCCGGAACTGCTGATGGAAAGAGAAATGATATCGGTACACCTAGATATCTCTACATTAGTATGTTCGGTTCTGTAGTACATATTAATTAGGCATACCAATCGATTATTTTCGTATCATTAGTGTATCAGAACGAATATATATTTGAATCTCAGTAGTTTCGGGACCAAATAATTGCTGAATTTCCAAGTTGTTCCATAGAATTTTTAAAACGATTTCTGATTTCTGGTTTATCTTTTTTACAGCTTCACTTTTTTAAATATATGCCTGGACCGATGGTATCATTCAATCTTTTGTTAAGATGATAAAATGTTTTATTAAAAAAACCATTAGTGACGTAATAATGATAAAAACTATGAGTTTAGAGAAATTTGTTATAGAAAAGGACAGTTTATAATTTGAATTTAGCAATTTATTTGGTTTCTCTAATATTTATAGTTACTTCTCAATTAATTAACAAAATTCAAATAAATACTTGCTGCTCTTGTAACGGCTCGGTCGATAAGCTACGTCATCTGCGCCGATAGCCTGACTGGAGAATTAGTTCCACGAAGAAGGTCGTATTATTACATTTTGCTGTTATATGTGTTTTTTTAAATATCAAAATATTCAATATTAATATAATACTATGCCTGTGCCAAAATGTACAAATACACTACACCAAATAAAGTATTCAAATCCAAAAGGAGATAAAATACGGAAACAATGATTTGATGTAATGAAGAAAGACAATGAAGTAAAAAAAATTAATTAGTTAAGGTACCTCATAGATAAGTCATTAAAGTCAGACAAATTTTCCAAACTTCTTACTATAATAAAATAATATATGTAAATTGTGAGTCTGTATTTTCCAATAATATGGAAATATGTAGTTAAATAGTATAGAATACCGGTTACATTCGGTTCTACTGCCATAAAAGGGTATTATGAATTTATGAGAATTTCTTGATATTAAAACGGAAGTATTTTAAAGGAAAAGAAATTTGTATTAATATTTGATATATGGGTTGCTGCAGAAAAAAACATTCACAAAATGTTTAAAACATATAAATACCCCATAGAAAAATATGATTTTTAATTCCAGCTTGAAATTGATATGGAAAAATAAATGAAGAAATATTTTTAATTGTCAGTAATCAGGTTTCGAGTCTATCAAGTCTAAAAAAGGTGCTGCAGCAGACGTAGCGATGCTTAGAAATCCTGCAATCATCAAATATCACATATACTTCAAGCGCAGGGGGGTGGATTTATTATAGTAGTGGTAGTGGTGCTACTGAAGACTATTCACTCGACCTTTCTGATGAAGGACCTAGTCTTGCTGCCAACAATAATCGTATGAGACATAAAATATACAAGTGGAAAGGTCTCCAATAAAAAGAGTAGTTTCACATGTATTCCTCCTATGAAACACTTTGAAAATAACTTATATACAATCTGAATCTATTACCTTGGAAGCATGCCCCAGATGTCATCGTTATTTGTGATAAAATAACTAGCCCTTACAACGGAATCTTTTTGGGGCAAGTTGTCTGATAGACCGCGAACATACCTATGCTCTATTTTTATCCACAAATCAAATGTTTATCGTCAAAATAGCGATAAGTCACTCTAGTCAGTATCATTTGGTCAAACAAGCCGGCCGCTCTTCTACACAATTGGTGCTGATGACGTAATACCTATTTGGAACGGCTTTCGGACTATATAAAATATATCTAGAGTTCTAAACTTTGTTAATACTAATCCTATAGAATTGAAATGAACATCATAAAATAATTTTGTTCATATTTTCTTAATTTTAAGTCGAATAATTCATCGTGTGTTTTTCTAAGAAATATTTTTTGACTTGTCAACAGAGCTCTAGTTTGTATTGAAAAATTTTTGAAACCTTTTCATAAAATCTGTTGTTATAAGAAGCAATTAGACACTCATTTCGATATCACGAGCGTATTTAGAAAGTGATAGAACGAAAGAAATCAGAATGAAAGGAAGGTATATCTATGTATAGTCCTTATAGACTAGATTAGCATGTATTAAACCAGAAAATCTTTGTTATTAAATGATCTAAAACGGCGTATCTTAAGATTACACGAACGGTTTTAGTTAAGCAGTTTATCCAGGATACCAAATAGAGACGTGTTCGATTTTTTAGAAAATATGGCTCAACGATGGAATAATGAAATAATATATTTGATTATCTTGAGAAGGAAAATATTCAGCGATCTAATAATGCAATCACAGTGAAAATCGCAGAATTAACAGAAACTAATAAATCATCCATTTATCGAGCTATCACGAACAAAATTCTCGTAGATTATACTGAAAATAGAAAAACGTATAGACTTTTTATAATTTATATAAGAACTGGGCTATAATATTGGAAGTTATACAAAAAAATTAACAGATCATCCAGATTACAGGAATATTAGCATTGATAAATTGTGAAAACTCCAATAAATTGTAGTTTAAATAAATAAAAAACATATTAAACAAATCATTAGACCACAGTAAAATTCCTGATCAAATGAGGCATGTTCTAAAGTTATCGCAACCAAAGATGGTTTTGTTGCTATGATTTGTTGATTTTTTTTCCTGAAAAAAAGACTATGCTGCCAATTATCATGGAGATATGACAGCAGATTTAATTGAAAATTGGTTTTTTATCATTCCTGAAAACTTCGTAAGATACCAAAGTATTAGAAAAGATTAAATAATTAAATAATAATTCAGTAAATTAAACAATTTACTGAACTCAAGATTAATCAATAACTTATTGATTTGGAAATGTCACATTTATTTTGACTCCTTTTCTTTTAGACCAACAAAAATTGTGAGAACATTCTCGAATATATTATTACCTAAAATATGTTTTACTTTTGTTTGTGTCTAGGGTATATTATTATATATATATATATATATAGAATAAAATGGTAGGTAGGTTGGATGAAGAGTGTGTATCACAAATATGAAGTATAAAACCAGAAAAATAACAATGACAAAAATACACGTAACGAAATAAATGGTCTATCCACACATCTATGTTACAGATTTAAGCGACTTAATTAAACAAAAAACTTAGTTTACAAATTATTTTGAAACATTAATGCTCACGTTTTCTAAGCAACTAACCTTCGCGCGTTTTGGGTCTAATTACTATATGACCACTCTTAAAATTGATCCGTCGCAATGTTGTCGGCTGGTACGAACATTCAGCTGGATACTGAGTTAAAAGAATAGAGATGAGAGAAAAAGAAAATCGATATTTGAGTGAAAAAGAAACGAAACTAGAAATTTAAAAACATATATTTTTCCTACGAATATTTTGTTTTAATTTGTGTGGTTTTTGCTTTGAAATTTCGTTTACCAGCAGAAGGGCTCAGTACCTGCTCAAATAGATCGCCAACCGTAAATAATATATACGAGAAATATTCGTATTGTTCATAATGAGAGGCGATTAAAGTGTAGGTCAAAAATAAAATAATCAAACTTTGAAAACAGTCTTTTTGTGAGGTATGGATTATTTTTCACAAAAATCAAAAGACCGTTTATTGAGCGTGGTACCTCACTTTATCAGGAGCTTCCGTTAACATGATAGAAAGAAATCTCTCAGTTAAAGCATTATCATTGTTATCATACCGTTTAATATCTTGGATTATGGCTAGCGCTTGGGACGCCTACATATTCCTTTATTCGGGTGGATTACTTTCCTTCTTCTTTTGTTAGAGTTTTTTGTTAGTACTAGTTTCGTTCGTCTGCATTCTCCATTCTTTTCTGTTTTAACATTTGTCTTTCCAGTCTACTATTTTTAGAATGCTATTGTCTTTTTCAATTTGGTTTTCTCCAGATATTTATTGGTCTGCCTCTGCCTCTTAGCCATAGAGGTATTCATTGTGTTATCCATCTTATTATTTCTGTAGTTTTCCTTCTCATGATATGCCGTACCCAATTTAGTCTTTGTGCTTTTACATTCTATATTATATTTTCTCCTCCCAGTTCTTCTTTAATACCTTTATTTTTCTTCAACCTTCTCTCGTCATCTCGCATTATGTGACCCAAGTATAGTTCTCAGTACTCTTCTCACCATTATCTTCACGTCTTCTTCTTTTTTATTTATGAAATTTGTTTCTATAGCGTATGCAATCACTTATTATTTTATATATTTGTATTTTGTTCTTTTTGCTAATATTCTTGCTTTTGAGTAACTTTATATTTTTTTCCAAATATTCTATATCCTTTTTGTATTATCTCTCTTATTCATTCTTTAGACGTGTGTCCTATTGTTATTTCCAGACAATTGAACGAAGATACAGTTTCAGATACGTATTTCTGAGTCACTAGTTGGTCCATTCTTTTTTCGTCTTGTTTTGCTATCTTCATGTAGGTGGTTCTTTCTTAATTTATTTCTAGACCGACTTTTCTTGCTTCTGTTTCCAATTTCTTGATTGCTTCTATTAGTTCTTCTCTTACATTAGCCAATATTGTTATATCGTCTGCGTATGCTACTGCTTGTATTTGGTTTTTTATAATATTTCAAACAAAGCCCACTAAAAAGCAATTGTTTACAGTTAGTTACACAAAAGATAAAATTGATTTCTCTTTTTGTTCCACATTCCAATTAGTTACACAATGTTCTTGCTGTCACTTCGTGAAGATAAATATAGAATTTCCTTGTAAAGTTATAATTTCAAAAGTTATTGCAATCACGCAATCGAAGTATATCTTTTAGTAAAGAATATTTTGCAGAAAAATACAATTTTGATGAAATTCATTCATTCCTTTTGCCTTTTATCATCAATACAAAAATAAAAGTTCTTATATAAACTCTAGAATATTGTTTTTCAATGATGTAAATATCTCTTCTATCAAAAATGATTTTTAAAAATATTTCTATCTGTCTCCGGAAAATAAAACAATAAACATCATTTCTCAATTCTCTTTTACATTTGTAAAAAAAATGTTTTATTTTGTTGTAGCTGTTGGGAAGTAAAGTAGTTACCCGTATGGTGTAGAACAGGTCAATTTATTTTTTCTACACATTCCTCCGTTCCGCAATTCTCAGACTCCTTTATCTCACAAACCATACTATATAAGCTTCTGTTCGCTGAAGCAGTAAATAATACCGAGGAGACTGTAAACGTTAATCTATAAAAATGTGAATAACCGCTACTTTATTGATTAAATTCCCTAACAATTTATTAAGCTATTTTGCCTCTGTCGACATACGTTTCTCTAACTCTATAATTTGCTTCCATTGTAACGGTTCCCATATCTGGCCGGAAATATGAGAAAGCGTAATATATAGGATGATCAAAATAAACTGAAAAAACAAATTCTATCCATGAATGCTAAGCATTATGATAATTAATCTTACTACTTAGATCAGTAACTAATAGTTCATAATATGACGGGTTATCGGGTTTTATACAAACTAGAACTTAACAACTGTTAATTAAGTGGTAAATGTAGAGGTACTTTGTCCAGTTCTTTTTCAAATAATTACGAGATGTATTCATCACTTACCAGCTTTTATATGTATGTAAAAATTGTCATTATATTTCAAAACGAAATTATAGGGAATAATTCATGCAGTTCCATTTCATTTTTTTATGTTGACAAATTGACGTTTGATCAAATAGCACAAATTAAAAGCGTTCCGAAATATGGCAGTTTGTAGCGTATGTCACCGAACGATTTTGTTAGGGTTACACAACGGTTTCTTGTAAAAATTCGAACCATATGTCAACAAATAAATTGATATGAAAACGAAGATTGTATTTGAATTACGAAGATTTATTTACGTTTGCAATAATTTAAATATTTCTCTGAAATAGAATTAAATAACTCAATTCACTAACTTGCTTTTTAAAAACAATTCATTTAGCAAACTGAGGATTTATAGTGACAATTAGTTACACCAATCTGACTGGCGTACTAGACGAATATCAAATTGAATGAACGAAGTACTAGACTTCTTTATATATTAGTTCTTATCTTATATAATAATAATTATAAAATTAGATACATATATATCTATAAAACTGACAGACAGACTAAACATAGACAAATTTATAGCAACGATAACTAATGAGGTTAGAGTTTATAATAATAATATTATAATAATAATAATAATAATAATAAATTAGTAATTGATGATGATGCGCCGCTGTGAAGAGGGTTGTTTTGGATTACTTAACTATAGCATAATATCACTCAGCAGAGAGAGAAACTCGTTAAGTTTTGTTTTTATATGGAAGTTTCTATATTAATTGATTTTGGATATCACTAATATAGAGTTATTTGTATTTACGTTGCTTGAGTCGGGATGCCTTAAAAATAGGTGGTTTCACACACGCGTAACTATTTTATTATTGGCATGAAATGTGAAAATTACTCATTGAATATAATTTCATTCATAGTCCAGTCATTTTAGGTAAATTTAGACAAGAGTTTCGGAAAATCGAGATACCCAGCTATAAGGTCGCTTAAACTTGTACAACTTGTAAAACTTCTCTCAAAACTCACATATAATTCGATGTGAGCAACATTGAAAATCAGGGGTCAAAAGTGAAAAAAATCGATTTTTTGCAAATAACTCGTTTCCTATGGGTTTTACGCAATTTATGTTTTTTATCAAAATTGTAGAACATTAAATTCTCTTCAACTTTTGTTTCAAAAACTTTTTCATACATTGAATCGTTTGAAATCAACTAGTATTCAAACTAGTAGTCAAAATTATCTCTTATAAAGTTTATAAATTATTGCTAAATATATAATTATAAATGATTTTCATTTTTTATCAACAATTACATTATATTTGAATATATTTCGCGTAATTATTTATTTCCAATGAAGTATAAATTCATTTAATATCACCTACCTGCCCGTATAGTTTCAAAATCGTAGATAGAAAAATTATAATTTAAATCTTATTTATAGTAATTATTCTGAAATAAATAAAAAATAATAGGAAAGAAATGAATGTGTAGTGTTTATTAAAAAATATCATCGATACATTTGTTAAAATTAAAAAAACAAATAAAAAATAATTATACAGACAATTTCAATTCTTCTTCTTCATCGCCGTCATCTTCCCGCAGCTCTAAAATTCCAAGTCGCTATCGTCTTCATTATCGTCTTCAATGATATTTGTTTCCAATTTTTCCATGATTTCTGAATCGAAGGTCCTGTCTTCAATAAGATCAGTTTCATATGGTACAGCATTAAAACAAGCTATTTTTGAATTCATAGATAAGTTCATTACTGAAAAAATATTTAACTATAATGTAATTGTTAATAAAAAATGAAAGTTATTTATATACAATAATTTATAAACTGATGAGAGATTATTTTGATTGGGACTTGATTTCAAACGGAATTCTAACCGCGCGCGCTCTATCTCAGAAACGATTCACCGTATGAAAAAATTTTTGGAACAAAAGTTGTAGAGAATTTATTGCTCTACAATATTGATAATAAATACAAATACAAATAGCGTAAAGCCCATAGGAAACGAGCTATTGCAAAAAATGTGAAAAAATCGACGTTTTTGACTTTTGACCCCGTTTTGAGAGGAGTTTTAGGATGTCAAATGAACAAGTTTAAACAACTTTATAGCTGAGTATATCGATTTTCCTAGTGATCTACTTTAAATGACTGGACTAACAAGGGAGGGTTCACCTACAACTGAATTATTTCTTATCATCGTCAAGTTGACTGCTAAACATGTAAACCAGATTACTAATAAACCGCGGAAAGCTTGCTACACTGTCTAGTTCTCTCGTAATTACCAAATTACTATTTAATACAGCGGCGTAGTAACATTATATTTATTTCTTAAATATTATTGTTACCATAACACAATTTTGTATTTGGGAAATCAAGTATAATTTTTAGTATTTCAAATTTTGTTCTCAGTTCTGTCACTTAGTCCTAACCATTTTTATGCATTTATTTATTTATATTCTTGCATACCTGACAACTTTATTTTTTTTGCAATTTATTCTGAAGTGCAGAATATATTTGAACACATTGCATACTACCTCAAATATAATATATTTATAAATTCCACTAATAGATAACTAATTAATTCCTTCCACTGCTCACGTACCGAGTTCTTGTTTATAGAAATATTTAAGCGACTATACTAAAATTGAATTAATTCTATACTCGTCTTGTATTCATATTCTATGAAATCAATTTTCAGGATTCATGGAGTATTAGCTAAAATTAGAAAATCCAGGTTATTCTATTAGAAAGCGGCTCATTTGGAGACTAGGCTTTTGTAAGATTTCGTAACAATATTATCAACAATCGACTTCACGGCGACTATAATATATAATATTCCACTGATAACAATAAAGCAGCTGTGTACTTTCAGTGACACCGGAAGTTAGAATATTCTGCTCTATTGGGATAAGTAGTGTGAAGGTTTGATGAAGCTAATCAATAGTAATTGGCCATACAGAAACAACCTGAATTTCTCTCATTACCTGGAATGAACGTGTGTATTCAAATTGTCATACGAAATACATACATCGGAACTTCATCAATGATATAGTCGTTTTAAAATTCATTAATAATAATATTAATAATACGTATTGTATAATCTCGAACTTTTAATATTTCAATTGTTCTAATTAAGAATTTATTAGCAAAAGCTGAAGGTTGGAATCGCAACCTAGCAATTTTATAAGCATTTTATCAAATTGATATTTTGTTCACAATTTCCAATTAAATTGAATTAAAATAGTTTGTGGAAAAAAAAATCGTTATATGTTTTCTCGATAATTTTCTACGAATATGCTAAAAGAACTCTATAGCAATATTTTGAGAAAGAGCATGGAGTTCAAATATGGAAGATTTTTAATACAATTCAGTTTTTTGTTCACTTCAGTGAGTAGCTAAAATTTTTCTACGAGACTTTTTGGAAACTATAACCCGGATTTAGATTACAGTTTCCGAACGTTGTGTTCAATTTTCGATGTAAATTTCAAATTTAAAATATAATTGAGGAAAACATTTGTTGTATATTAGATTCTAGTTATTTAACAATGGTTATTCGGCACTTATCAACGATTCCTCACCTCACACGGATTTTGCATTAAAGTTTAATACTAATCTGCTATTTTGATACTGAAATGACGAAAAGTATGAAAACCTCAAACCTCAGTAACCTATCAAGACTTAATAGTAGATAGCCACGTAAGGGGAATAAATAACTTGAAGTTCAAGAAACTACAAACAAATAATACAAACCGTTAGCCGATCGCATTTACCAGGGTAGAAAGTATCATACCACATGACTACGACCGATTAACTCGATCATTTACTAAACAACAAAGAACGTGATCCGGGTTAGTTCCTGAATATTCAGATTATGAATGAGTTAATCCTATCATAGTTTTATGAGTGCGGTGACATTTCCACCGTTTGAAAAATGGTGGAAAAGAAAGTTACGAGTAGTACAACCTTAGATTTAAGTGCAATTGGAAATACTATTTACAATATTTTCAAACAATAAGTGTCATTAAAGGCCGCTTGACATGATGCAACACAACGTGCAATGCAATGGAAAACATAATATTTCTTGATCAAAAGCATGCGCAAATGAAGCTCAGCTCATGCAAAATCCCGCACTTGCAACATTATTGGACTTGCGCAATTGTTTTGCTGCCTGCAATTCTACGGCTTAACAACCACCAAATGTCAGTCTTTGATCAGCTGATTTCCGTAAAGCTTTGTTTGTTACTCATGAAATTTTAGTAAGTGGCAGCCATGATGGAATGGAAAGAGACTTGCATAATGTCAAGCGACGTGCAATATTCGTTTATGCAATATGCAACATGGATTTATGTTGCATCCATATTTTATAATTTTTAAATAGCAGGTGTAACTTTGTATACTTTCTTAAGAAAAAACTAAAAGGCTATTGTTAAAAGATTCTGCCTTAATTGGTTACAAATGAAAACAAGATTATTTCTGATAAGTATTCATAGAACATCCTTGTATTTGGGTAAGAAAAGGTAAATTTATAAGATGAAATGAAATTTGGCAATTGGTTGTTCTTGGCAACTTTCTTACGTTTTCAGGTGAAAATCATTTGTTGGATTATGGTGGATAGAATAAAACAAATTATTGATACATACTAAGATAAGGAATTATTATCGACATTATTATTATACAAAATACTAAGCATATGGAAGTTGAACTTTTTTCATGTATGTTATTACATTTTAATTCAAAATATAATTTCAACCTTGAATAGTTACAACAAAATTTATTTCATTTTGTTTACCAGTAAGGAAACAATAACTTTGCAAAGTGAGTACCGTAGCATTTATCTATGGATAGCCTCTCATTCACAGAGGATGTGTTCGGCTATTTCTTTTGCTTCCTCACAAAAATGACAGGCACTCAGAAAGTTCATCGATGTTTTTCTGATAGTAATATACCGGAAGTATTCAAGCATACCGTATAACTCGTTTTAGCTTAACTTTGCTCAGTGCAAGGGTCTTTTAAACCAGTGTATGAAATCAGGAATAAATATCTTCTGTTTGTTTGAGACCTAGAATCTTACTCCATTTTTCTAATTTTAATTGAAGAGATGTTTCCTGAACGTTGAGTAACGTTGTAACAAAATTATGTTCAATAATTTATTCCGAGATTCGAGAATGGACAAGATTCATTGAATGATAGATAATCCGAATGGCCATACTTTTCTTTCCAAAACTGAAGGATATGTTTATTTCTCTCTTTATGTTAATACTTTCACACCAACCTCTGAATCTCCCCAAAAGTAAGAAGACCCTTACCATCATAGCCGTTGCAATGGTTTTTTCGTAATGAATAAAATATTATTATTGCTTATTAATATATACAGTTATTTTTATTCAATTATTTTGAAAAAGTTTGAAAAATAAAAATACAAAATATACTAAACTACACATTACAGTCTACAACTATTTCCTGTAACATATATAAAGTACATACATATTTGCAATATATGTATTTTATTCCGAAAAAAAAATAATGTTGTCTAATTCCCACATTTTTTCTTCCTCTTTGTTAACATGCTGAATGCATTTTTGCCACTTTTCAGCTGTAACGTTTTTTAAACCTTCGTTTAGTAATACATATTCTAACGTACTTTGATTTAAATGTTGTGTTTTTCCGTGCTACTTCGCCTTTAACTTGGGCCCATATCAATTCGATCGGATTGAGTTCACAGTGATAGGGTGTGCCCCTCGTTACCCCAAGTCTCGTCCAAATAAAAAATAGTTTTTCCTTCCTCCCGGAGTTTCTTAATCGTCCGTAAATAAGATCTTATCCAACACACGATTTCTTCGGAATATTTTAAATATGAATTTTTCGTTGTTTTTCCCAACAAATATTTAGTTCATGTAGAACCTGCCAAACCTTATTTCTGCTGATTGGTGGCCATCTGTCTTCCAAAAAGGACGTTAAAATTTTGTCAATGGTAGGAATTTCCTTTTTAAAGTAAAATGTGTGGACTTTTCTGCGGATTGCATATTTGTAATCTTCATCGATGTAAACCTTTGGCCTTCCTGACCGAGACTTTGGACCACTTAAACATCCACTTGTTTTCCTTTCCTTAAGAAGTTTGTAGACCGTTGATTTTCCAAGACCTGTCATATTTGAACACATACTTGTTAGATCATCCACACTCACTGATATTTTAATACAGCATATACATTTAAACCATGGCTTTCTTGTTAACAGAGTGCATACGTCTTCACTTTAGGTATTGGAGTAAAGTTTCCAAAGTTCGACATATTGAATATTCACTAAAGTTTTGTAAACGTTTGTGTGACAAACACTGCGCTAGAAATGCAGTTGTGTATTGTGAATTTTCTTTTATAGAACTTTTTCTTAAACTGAAACTTGTCAATAACCATTTAAGTATACCTCATATTTTAATCTTTTATTACTCTCTTGCAATTGTACCTACTTATCATTTTTCCCAGAAAACATTTTACAAATCGTTTTCAAATTAACCTGTCTGGTATAGGTATATACTATAAAGGGCGTGAAATATTTACCTGTCAACATCATTCCTTTCTTTGGCTGATAAGTAAACATAGATGGAAATTTTAACTTAATGCAATAAATTTCTTAGAAAATAAATGTTGGATTCATTTGCTAAGGTTTAAAAAAATAAAATAATAAATTGTTCTTAAATGTGACTACGGCTATAGTGGCCAGGAGAGGGATTGATTTATTACCCTACACTCTTTCCGAATGGAGAATAAAAATTTGAGACGCTTCCAAGAATTCCACCTATCAGTTCGCTGACCCTCCTTCTTTCGGCTATTCTAGTTAGTTATGAAAAGTCCAGTACAACCAATAAATTTACAAAGACAAAGACTATTAACAACTTCATATTATGTTTTCAATGAATATAACTTTCAATAAGATGGTTGGCAAATGGGACTGACGATACTCTGAGTGAAACATAGAGACAATCAATCGATAACAAGATTCAAACTTGCAGTGGGAATCCTTTACTGCAACTAAGTAATGGGGCGCTGGAAACCGCTTATTACAGATACTAACCAGACGAAGCCGTTGATACGAAGTGCCAGTTCCTTGGCATTTACTAGGAGTATCATAGATGTATAGAGTTACATTGATTAGGCTTATGATAAAGAGAATATAGAAGTCAACTGTAGATAGACACAATACAAATCTAAATTAAAAAAAAAAAAGATTAAAGAAAGTTCAGTTCAATTCGGATTAGATTTAGAAAAATATCAAGACAAACATCAATAATATGAACCAATTTGAAATTGTTAATATAAAAAGTTTCTGGTAAAGATAGTGTGTGAGAAAAGTAATAGGACCGATTTTTCCTTCCACCAAAGCTTTCAAATTTTTTAAACATCAATGTAAGCTCCTACTATTAGGCAGCTATGTATCAATGAAGACGTTGTTGCCACGTTTGGGAGCAGCGCTGGAAGTCTTCAGCTGGTATAGCTTTTAAGAAGACATTTATAGTATTTTAAATGTGCTTCAGAATTCCAAAATGCTATCCTTTTAAAACATTCTAGAATTTACAGAAAAGAAAAAGTCACTAGTGTTCAATTCAAAGCTCTTGATAGTGAAAATTTTCATGTTAAAATAAAAAACATTGATGATCGTCCTTCTATTCACCAGTAAGGTTTTTGGTAAACATTTTCGTATGTCCAAATTGTTTGTCAAAATTTAATGTAGTGTAAAATTGTTCGTTCATTATCATAATTTTTGAGCGACGATCTGATATTACAAGAGCCTTCACACATCTAATCTTTTCACAAGTTTTCGAAGTAGAAGTCTGAGTCTGAGACGAGATATGGTTTAATTTTTCAATCGACACATTCGTCACATAAAGCTTCGTTTCTGTAACACTCAAAAAAAGCACCTTGCCCTCAAGGGGGAATCAAAGCTCGGAGACAAAACTCGGACTGAGAAAGAGTATGAGCCGAACAATTCGGTATAGCATAGTCCTAGTTATTTTTCTCACACAACTCGTAAAATTGTAAGAAATTAATTATCCCATAATATCGATATCACCTGATGCCACAATATCGATATCACCGGGAAATATAAAAGAATGCTACCATGGCAAATTTGTAATTTTGCGAGATACAGTTCTGAATCGTTATTCTATCCAA
This sequence comes from Diorhabda sublineata, assembly GCF_026230105.1. Taxonomy (NCBI): domain Eukaryota; kingdom Metazoa; phylum Arthropoda; class Insecta; order Coleoptera; family Chrysomelidae; genus Diorhabda; species Diorhabda sublineata. The sequence goes on from NC_079482.1 coordinate 13,340,206, forward strand.
ATTAAAGATTTATCTACTACCTACCTGTGAAATTGAGAATTGAATATGTCCCACGACAAAATATATTAAGACACATTTTCACAAAGTTACATAACTATTGCTGTATATTTAAAACAAGAAATTTTGATGAAAAAAAAGACTTAATATGCTTTGTTGAAGGAAACAAACGAACCCTCATATATTATATCAGTTCACACACCCAGAAGTGTAATATAATGACCTTAAGGACATCCTTGAATATAAAAAAATAAATATTTTTTACTTTTAACGTATTTTTAAATCATTGAATGGAACGGTTGGAATGTTATTAGGTAGGAACCAAATGGCTCAAAGTAATTACGCATAACCAAACACTCGAATATTGTTTAAAATTCTTTGCTGGTTCAAATAAACTAATTGTTGATGTGTGGACTGTATTATTTATTAATAATATTAAAACACGTGTTAGTTGGGTTTTAATGGCGATATATCAACAACACATTTCTAATTAAAACAAAAATAGAAAAAACTTTATGTTGGGCGGCGTTGCCACGTTTTCGACTTATTTTAACATAATAAAAAATTATTTTAAAGATTAATTTTAACATAATAGCCCCCTCTTTGAAGGGATGCCTTCAAAACAGCTTATTGTAGAAATTTACTTGATAATATATACCTATGTTTACAAAGTCTATCACTGTATTAAGATTGCAATAAATCGATTTAATTGTCTATGTCTTCTTGTCTTGGTAATGGACACAAATGTCTGATGGAACGAATAATTAGTCCCTTATGGGTTTGGACTTCAGCAACTCTTGTAATGCCGTCTCTTCCGGGAAATAATTTCCTAATTATTCCCATTGGCCATTGGCATGGTGGATATAGGGTGTTTTTTATTAAGACTAAAGTGCCCACAGAAATAGTTGATGGGGCTTCTTTCCACTTGTACTGCTGATGTAGCTGAGAAATATATTGTCTTGAAAATCTTCGCCAAAATTGTTGGTAGAATTTCTGGATGTGTTCTAATCGAGTCAAACGATACTTGTTGGTGTTAGTATAGTCAATGTTGGGAATGGAGGTCAGAACTCGACCTATTAAGAAATGGGATGGTGTAATGGGTGACAAGTCATTAGGGTCATTTGATTGCGCAAACAATGGTCGAGAGTTTAATATACCTTCGATTTGTATCACTAAGGTGCACATTTCTTCGTAAGTCACATTATTATTAATAAGAACTCGCTTCAAATGAAATTTGCAGCTTTTAACGGCTGCTTCCCACAATCCGCCATGATTTGGGGTATACGGAGGAATAAACTTCCATTGTATATTATATTGACTGGTAGAATTAGAATAGAGGCCTGATTGTTAAATAAAAATTTACTAAGATCTTTCAATAAGTTGTTAGTGCCGTGAAATGTAGTTCCGTTATCGGAATATATTATTTTGGGAACACCTCGTCTAGATACAAAGCGTTTTAAGCATGCTAAGAAATTGTTGGAAGTTAAATCAGTTACTATTTCGCAATGTATTGCCTTAGTGCAAAAACAAACGAAAATAGCCAAATAACAATTATTAAGTTTAGCTCCTTTACCTGGTTTGTTCAAAATATAGAATGGGCCGGCATAATCAACTCCGGTCACTTCAAATGGAAGCGTAGGCCTAATTCTTTCATTCGGTAGGTTTGACATTGGACAGGAAAATGGAATAGGATTGAACTTGAAACAATTCACGCAATTTCTCACTGTTTGTTTGGCTAATATAGAACCACCAACAGGCCAGTAGAATTGTCGAACCGAACTTAATAGTAGTTGTGGTCCCGGGTGTAACAATTGACTATGTTTATGATTAAAAATTAGCTTGGTAAAATTGTGTTTACTTGAGAGTAAGATTGGATGTTTGATGTTAAATGGTAAGTAAGTATTTTTTAATCGTCCCCCAATCTGATGATTCCTTTCTCATCAATAAAGAGCGCTAATGAGGCAAATTTATGTTTAGCATCTAATAGCTTGTTTTTACGAAGTAATTGTAGCTCCTCGGAAAATGGTTCCATTTGAGATAATTTAATTAAAATAGTATTGGTGTTTTCCAATTCTTCAACTGATAATGGGCCAATAACTTTGGTATCAGATTTTCGTGCATTATTGATAAAACGCATACAATATGCTGTGACTCTTTTTAATCGTTGTAAACAAGAGAATTTTGTAAATAAATCACAAATTTTTGTATGTTGTGATATGACCAAAATAGTTTTAGATTTTCTTAGTTCTGGGAGATCGTGTTTAGAAATTGAAAAATTAGTAATTGGCCAATCTGATGATTGTAACAATAAAAATTGAGGTCCTTTCCACCAAATTGCACTTGACATCAGCATTTTAGGCATTATACCTCGAGATGCTAAATCTGCGGGGTTTTCCTTAGTACTAACATACCTCCAATTTTCAATGCTCGTGAGAGATTGTATTTTAGATACGCGATTAGCAACAAAGGTCTGTAATAAATTGGGTTCCGTGTTAATCCAACATAGGGCGACTTGAGAATCGGACCACAAACAATAATGAATATTTTTTAAATTGAGGGCATTCACCACAGTATTTACTAGTTGTGCTCCTAGAAGACAAGCACACAATTCAAGTTTTGGAATTGTTATTGTCTTCAGTGGCGACACTTTGGTTTTGGCACATAGTAATTGAACGTTATAATTTCCGCTATCGTCAACACTACGTAAGTATATGCAACATGAATATGCATCTCTCGATTGGATTCCCATTGGATTCCCAAAGTTTTACAACTTTCTTCATCACCTATATCTAAAATTGCATTTGAGATATTGTTATCTTTGAAGCCACAAACTACTTGAAAATTATTAGAAATCCACTTTCTTAAAATGAAATTAGCGGATGATAAGACATCATATATGTCTTTGCATAATTTTTGTAATTCTATTAAATCGTTAGAACCGGTCAACAAATCGTCCACGTACATGTCCTTTAGTATTGTTTCACAGGCTTTGGGGTATTGATTCATATTGTGTTCCGCTAGCGTCTTAATACACTTGATAGCCAGATATGGAGCTGATCGAGTTCCATATGTAACTGTATTCAAGTGATAAGTGCAAAAGTTACTTTTGGGGTTATCACGCCATAGTATCTGTTGTAAAGGTCTATGCTCTCGATCTATGAGAATTTGACAATACATTTTTGATATGTCAGCGGAAACCACGAATTTATATGTTCTGAATCGTAAAAGAATGTTTATAATGTCATTCTGAACTTTAGGGCCGATATATTGTAGATCGTTAAGCGACCACCCTGTAGACGTCTTACAGCTTCCATCAAAAACTACGCGTAAACGAGTTGTCGTACTCATTTCTTTTAAAATTCCATGATGTGGTAAAAAGTATTTAATTCCATCGGGTTCAATAGTTAATTTAGTCATATGACCTAAAGTTTCATACTCTTGAATAAAATCGGTGTATAATTGTTTAAATTGAACATCCGCGAACCGTTTTTCTAATGTCTTAAATCTTCTAATTGCTTCGGGTTTAGACCTGCCCAATAGTTCTGGGGATTGTTTTAACGGGAATTTTACTACAAACTGACCGTTTTCTATGCGGAAGGTATTTTCGTTAAATAAAGACTCACACACAATATCGTCTTGAGATAAAAATTGATTACTACCTTTTATTTCTTCAATTTCCCAGAATTTCTTTAACTGGTGATCTTCAGGAATAAGACTTGAAAGGTTACACATGATTGTTTTATTATTATCAATTGGAAGCGCACCTGTTACTATCCATCCAAATACAGTGTTAACTAACATATTATTTCCCAATTTTATTTTTTTTGTTTAATAACAAATCCCAAAATATATTGGCGCCCAACAATAAATCGACTTCTTGTGGACATCCAAAACTGGGATCAGATAATTGAACATGTTCCGGTATCTTTAATGTACTAGGATTAAAATAAGCAAATGGAATATTACCAGTTATTACAGGGACGACTAAACATGAAATTGTATATTCATGATCATTAACGCAAGAATAAAGAGAAATAGAACATTTTTATTTATATAAGATACAGATTTACCTATTCCAGAAATTGAGACATTGGTAGGTAACAATGGTATATTTAGTAAACTACATAGCCTTTCAGTTATTATATTGGATTGAGCTCCACAATCCAGCAGTGCTCTTATTTGATGAAAATTGCCTTGGTTGTCTTTAATTTGACATGAGACGATAGATAACAGTGAATTGGCGAAAGTTTCCGCTTTTAAAATCGTGTTTGAATTATTGTGGTTTACAACTACACTCATCGAAGTTGTTGGTTCATTAGAAGGATTATTTGCCGGGGGTACTACATTATATTGTTTATGAAGCAGTGTATTGTGCTTCCTTTTGCATATTGTACATTTACCGTGTTTACAATTTTGTTTATCATGACCTGCAAGTAAACAATTTTCGCATAAGTGCAAATTTTTAATTTTATGAATTCTTGTATCAACATTTAAAGCTAAAAACTGAGGACACTTATAAATTGTATGAGCTTGTTTACAATAATTACAGGACAATGATTTATTTGTTGATAAAAGCATATGTACTGGATTGTTCTTATTCTTACTTAAATTGCCTATGGATTTAGTTGATTGTTGAGACTCGTCCAAAAATTGTAAAATGTCAGATTTGTCTTTCAAGAAATTCATAAATTCGTCCAAAGTTGGTAATTCAGAATGATATTTCATTTCTTTCCAGTCACGAATCGTATTTTTGTCCAATTTATTGGACACAATATAAATAATAAAGGAGTCGTATAAAATATCTTTAGTTAACTCTAAGCTTTCTAGCGGTGTTAAATGTTTAGAAATTTCATCTAATAACTTACGGAATTGTATATAATTTTCTCTAACATATTTTGCACACTTAGAATAGACTTGAAATGGCTATCGATTAAGAATTGTTTTTTATCAAATCTTTCACCTAAAAGGTTCCAAGCTCTTTCAAATGGTTTGTCTGTACTGTCTAAACCTTCATTAAATCGAGAAGCGTACCCTTCTAGAGACGCCTTTAAAAACTGAAATTTCTGATTCTCATTCAAATTTGTATTGTCACATATGATAGTTTTAAAATTGGTTTTAAATTGAAGCCAATGATGAAACTCTCCATCAAAGCTAGGTAATTTTAACTTTGGTAATAAAACATTATGAAGAGGATCAAAATTATTCGACGAAATGTTGTTAACTGAATTTGAATTTTGTTCAACGCTTGTATCTAGACGTGGTTGTAAAGTTTGTATAAATTGTTTCAAAAAATCAAAAGCAGCATAATATCTATCTTGAAATGTATCGCGTTCATTGAATTGTTCATCTAAGTCATCCTCTTTACATTCAGACTCTAGAATCGATTGGATTTTGTCAAATTCATCTAATAAATTTAAGTGATTGTCGTATCACATTTGTATTTCATTAAATCCTGGAACTGATTCGTTAATTTTATCTATGAATTTTTCTAATAATGTAAGTTTTTGTTTAATTGTACCTCTTTTACGGTATAAAATTGTGAGGTCAATATTCTCTATTGGGGGCATTATTACAGTTTAAATTGTAATTTATTATCAAAAAATAACCTACGACAGAAAATTGCACCTTAATTGTGATGAAATAGCTACTTCAATTGCTTAACATTGATTGTACCTTCTTACTAGGCTTAAAATTGTAAGTTAAGTAGTAATTTGTATGTTTTAGTATAATTGCATGTGATTTTTATAAATTAAACTAATGAAATTGTATTATAAATTGCCCAGACTGAATAGAAAATAAATTGTATTATTATAAACTGTTCAATTGAAAATTGTAAGAAAAATACGTCGCATATCTTGTTGCGATGTAAAATACCGCTAAAATTGTCTTAACACATTTAAATTGTAATTTTTATTGAAATTATTGAATCAATTTTCAATAGTTTATTGAAGAGTTTCGACCATTTTCTGATTAAATAGAACAAATGATCCTAAGATAAAGGAAAAAATAGAATAAAATAGGAATTGTATGGAAAAAGTACCTGAATTGCAGTCGTTCAGTCAGTTAGTCACTATCGCTTGTTACTTCGCTCGATATTTTTCTTCGCCACTTCTCTGGGCCACTGGACACACTCGATTGTTGTTAAATTCCAGATAGTTTTTACACTGTTTAGATATTTTTCTATCTTACATTTATCTGGATCGAAAATGTTTAAAATTCTTTGCTGGTTCAAATAAACTAATTGTTGATGTGTGGACTGTATTATTTATTAATAATATTAAAACATGTGTTAGTTGGGTTTTAATGGCGATATATCAACCACACATTTCTAATTAATACAAAAAATAGAAAAAACTTTATGTTGGGCGGCGTTGCCACGTTTTCGACTTATTTTAAAATAATAAAAAATTATTTTAAAGATTAATTTTAACAAATATGTTTTCAGAAATTGCCTGATGTGGACAAAGAGGAAATGCGCTGAATCATCATCAACTATATGCATATTAATCAAATCAAATAGGCAGCCAGAACTACGTTTGCTTTGATTATATTATTGTGGTCAGCTTTTCTCCCAAATTATACGATTATCATTTTGTTATATATTTTCAGAAAGTACAAAATTCAAATAATATTTTTCTTCTTTGATAATAATTATCCTTTACACATAATTAACAAATGTCACAGCATCAATTACTACAACTATTGAAACAAAAACTACGAAGAAATATTGTATTACTTTTTGAATCTGAGCTCTTGTCATCTATATCTATTATTATTGGTTCTATATTTACATTAACGAAAAGTTATTCTAGAATGAACCAGTCTTCTATTAGTTGTTCGGTATATCTGAGGCAATTATTCCAAATATTTACATCGTAATTTCCTAATGCTCTTCTCCACTTAATTTATAACATGTTCATTATAACTATCCATACCAATATGATATATGATTACTGTAATATATTTTGCGTTAATCCCAAATTAATTTAATAGCATAAACATTTCATTGTGACAATTTCATGTTTAATTGAAGAATTAGAAGGGTACTTTTCCAAAATTATACTATGGTAAATTGCATTGTCCGTTACCATTAATGACAGTTGTCATTTAATAGGAAATAACTACGTCTTCATCCATTCTGCAAATACTTCACTGGTTCGTTTCACCATGATTATCACCCAACCATGATTTGTAAGAAAATAATGAACTTGTATTTGCAACAAATCTTTTGAATGAACCAGTATGAATAATAATATAGTATTTACTGTAGTAATCCACTGGTTCACGAACACAAGTTATTTTGGTGCTTCTAGCATATATCCATGTTTCATCTAAAAAATATAGTTTATCTTGAAAAAAACTTAGGATTCTCTTTATATCAACAAACATATCAACATATCAACAACACATATTCTCTATATATCAACAAAACATGGAAATGTGAAAAATTAAAACTTTATTCGGATGTAGGTACAACGAAGGCGATCAAGTTACAATAGATCAATGGTGAAAATTCTGGACTGAATAAATTTGTAACGATCGAAATGGAAGGGGTAAAAAAACTGGGCTTTTATTGGTTGACTATACTTACATCAACAACCTCAACAGGTAAACGATGTTCTTAAACATGATGTTGATTGAGAAAACATCATACTAAATAAAAAATAATAATATAAGTTCGTGCTCTTTTGTTAACAGTATCGCAAAAAATAAGGAAATTTAATAAATTTATTATTCCTTCTTCATGGCTTTTACAAAACCATGTTAATGTTTAAAAAAAATATTTTAGGAATATAGTTAATTAGTAAGACCGAGGACATGTATTTACATAATGAAATCTTTCAAACACCTATTAACTTACGTTAATAGCATTATAAACACCTATTTCGTTGTCAAGTCATTATTGTCTATACATATCTATTAAGACTTCTATAGATAAAAAATTGAAATGTTTGAATTTTTAAATATTAAAACCTTACATATGTTATGCAATAGAGCGTTTAAAATTTCATTAAATCACAAATAACACAGGATTATTTGGGTATGGCATATGCTACAATAATTATTTACTCTAGGATATATTTTATTTATTGATTAGTCTCGATATCGTAAGTACTACATTTTTCATTTTAAAAGTAATGAATGATTCTGTGGTATCTCAAACTGATCATTTATCTTTATTTTAATAAAAATAAAAGCAACGGGTTTAAAAAGTTTCAACTGTTTTAATTGAATGAATGAATACAGTTAGACTCTCTAAAAAACATAACCCCGTTAAATTTTGACTTATTCATAATGTATTCCTTACTGCGATTTCACTCCCTTCAGGTAAGTCATGTGTTTTTAATTCAAGTTGACGATTTGGATTCTTTGAGGAAGTTGACAAACCTTATTTCTTGTTATTTGAAGCTCGTTGGTTTCACATATTTTCTTAATTTTCTTTTATCTTTATGACGTTTTGGTCAGTTGAAATTATTTTGTAAACTGTGAGAAAATAATGTCACAAAATATCAGTGATAAGTATATGTTTTTGTGTTTTTAGAATCAAATGTCGAACTTAGGTATCCTAACCTAACCTAACTAAAAATTCCTCTCCCCCCAGCATATACAACTGACAGATATTGCTTTAGAATCTAGCATTTAGTCTAGTTCTTCCTTTGCAAAAGTACCAGTCGCCTTCCAGGCCGCTTTCGAAGAAATCATCACATTTACTGAAGTCTCCAAATGAATTGTCTGTTCAAAGACAATATCCAGAGCAATATGTAAGAAGCTGTAATGTAGATACTCAAAAACCATATGTTCGCGTTTGTAGCTAGATTAGATAGTGACATTCTTTGGAGTATCCTGCGAGCCGGCTTTTACCTTTTTACCTTTCAGTTTCAGATTCATCGAGATAAGGGGGAGAGAGAGCTAGGTTTTTCTCATACTAGCACTCCAATAGGCAGAATTCCGGAAAAATCGTACCCCCTTTCATAGACACTGTGGAGAAAGAGCTAAGCACATTTTAAGCTCTTCAGCTTTCAACTTTCAACATAAATTTGTCACAAAAAAAGATCTTGAATATAATATTTTCTTCATCCAGATGCTTTTTCTCTGTGATATTATGTGGTAGTCGCAAGTGTTTGGTAAGCATGGTAACTGAACTATCATCAAAGTTCTGTTGAGATCTTATCTAGAATTGTCTCTGTAGCTTCTGTTTTAAGAAGTATTCTACCAAATTTTTCAAACCACTAATTCTCATTCAAACACATTTAATTGTAAATCGGAATTATTTTCATGATAATCGGTTTGTTGATAGACATTTTATTATTGATAGATTTAGAGATGCTTATGTCAAATTTTATACCAGCATTAATTTTGCTTTCCATAATAATTCCACACAATAGCGCCATATTCAACTTCCATTGAACTCTGGTTTTGCATTACGATAGAACACCTTTATTATTACCATGAAAATGATTTCACGATGGACCGTTTATTTATTTTGAAGTCATCAAGATAATCCCCTCTCCTTCAATCCTATTCATAAAAGCATCGGTTATAACGTAGTTATTACAATCCACATGAATAGGATCCTGAAGGTCAAAGGTTCTCATTTATTACAATACGACTACGGTCCCCTCTAGCACCGACACCGCTACGATTAACTCGGAGTTAGCTATGACGCATGATGCATTGTAGTACCGATTTCATATTCTGGTAGGAAATCGGCGTGACCGTCTACCAGGTATTACCAAAGAAATGACTTATACAAGCCGTTAAAGAAAATTCGAGTAGGCTATTGTGAAGACATAGATACCGCGCGCGGTGTATAAGTACCGCGGCAGTGGTGCCACACGGAACCACCACCGCGCTAGCAAAAGGCACCGCCTACTTCTTTCTGCCGCCTTGATTTATTCGACACAGATGCCCCGGATTGTGCTCGACTGCCCATTGTTCGGTGGCAGCCAGCTAGATCACCATAAAAAAATTAGGAATTTATTAGCTGTGGAAATTAACTCGGTGGACAGAGACATAAGCAAAAGGGGGGTTGCAAGGATTTCATAAAGATTTAATCTCAATAATCGGCAAGGCGTGACTATTAATACGTTCAATAATAAACTAAAGCACATAAATATTACAGTTACAAGAATAATAAATCCATATTGGAAAGAATACTTGTTATGAATATGACATCGATATTATTCATTACAAACGTTCTTGTACTGCACCGAACGGAATCTTAAAGTGAGTTGCACTTAGGACTTAAAATTGGGAGTATATCTAATTTAACTTTTATATCAGCTTCATTGACAAGTTATGAGTTGAAATACATGAATTTATCAAGCTCGTAGATCAAAAGTGTTTGATAAACAATTTAAATTCATGTGCATATAAATTGGAAAATATTTACATGGAGATTATGAGAAAAACTGACGACTATTATCAAATCTTTGAACGTATTAAATAAACTAATTCATTGAATAAAAATAGTATTAATGATATTCTTATAACCTGTAGTAATTGAAATTGTAGACAGGCATTCAATCAGGGTGGTAAACTTTTCATTTGTATATTTAATTTGAATAAATAATCAATAATAGTAACTATTAATTTTTTCATCATTCATAACATAGTAAATAATACATCAATGTGTAAGTTATTGATAAATTTATTATTACAAAGATGGTAAAAAGTGTTACATAATATATACGAAGTGTGTTCAAGAAAATTTGGACGCTTATAGTAAATTGTCAAAAAGTTTGACTGTATCTGAATCATTGAACAATTTTATAAATCTTTTTCGTTAAATTTATTATTAGCTATATGGAAATATCGTGAAAAAGTATAGTGATAAACACAATTTGCAATGTAATCTCTATTCTCGCAAACTGTATAGGTCGCTTCGCATTAGGTACGCAATATTTTCCCTCGAGATATTTACAGCTCTTGCTATGTCATATACTAATATGCCACAAATATAAACTTGCGTGCTTGGAAATAGGCCCACTGTAAACTTTTGACTTGGACTATATTTGTGTTTAATTATTCATCAGATCAGAAAAAATATATGCTGTTTGAAAGACAATTTAATATGTAAAGTGAAATTTATCAGCAATGCTTATCGTTTATATGCATAGCAACCGATAAACAAATGAAACGTGTTTATGTGGTGATATTGCGTTTGCAACAGAAATTTACATATTCGTTTTTTATAATCTCAATAATGTTCAAGTTTGCGATTCTAATGCATTCAACACAACAAGAAACCACTCAAGTTACTGCTTTAATCGAAGAGTGTGCCAGCGTTATGACGAGATTGGATCCTTTCATAGGCGACCTGGAACAGACAATAGGCGAAACATTAAGAAATAGTCACCTTAATGCCGTTGTAGTGCAACAACAGTTCCGTCAGGTGCGAGAAGTGACTATTAATCAGTGGACAGTACGAGGGAGATAACCTGACCCCTAAAACACCTGCGATTGGTCCAAAACTTACTCCAGCTCATCGGCAAGCAAGTCCAAGAGAGCAATTTGCGGCTTTGAATAGCGGAGTGCTTATGGAGGTGGTCCTGCATGATCTGGGGTGCAATTTCTATAGAAGCACGAAACAACCCGTAGGTCATTCGTAGAGGTAGTGTTCACGGAAGAAAAGGTTTAACAAGTCTTTTTCCTCTACGACTCGATCAAGGGCCCTTAAGCAAAAGACTATTCTGAGGTAAACCCATCATCATATAGAGATCGATACAAATGTGTATGATCCGGATGGTATTTTTGCTTTCTAAGAATTCAAGAAACACTGGAATGACTATGTATGTATAACTGGCACATCATAGTCTTCGTCAGTGTGATACTTATCTTTTGTCGATATTTGTGTGCATCTACTCTTGATGCCAGAGGAATGCTTTCATGGCATTAGCCTATGGTCACAATCATGGCAATTGAACCATATTGTAACTTAAATGACAGACTAAGGCATAACAATTCAATTTGTTATATACATCATATCTGTCAAAAATTCACACAGATTTATGAAACATTAGTAATGAGAAAAATACCGCTTTTGGAGTTATTGGATTAGTTAATTATATGTGCGTTGGTATGTAGGGGCGGAAGGGATTGTCAAAGTCTAAGTAATTTCCTGAGAGCTCTTCGCTGGCTATCGCTAGCAGCTGAAGAGGGGGATAAGGAAATTTACACTTGGTTTTAGAGGAAAGGGGCAGTCCAAGGGCAATTCAGAAGGTAAGAGTAGTGTCTTTGGCAGTGAAATTGTTTGATTCTATGCCGCGTATGATGTATTGGGATTGTAGATCATTTAGACGGCTGGGAATTGGGGTTATGTCACTGTCGACATAAATTGTGTTACTGGGGCTGAATCGGCACTTATAAGTTGATTATTCGTTATGAAGTTGAGTAAGAAGTTGGGTTAATATTCAATGGAAAATAAGTGCCCAGGTAGAAGGTCTATGAACGTTCGTATTAGAATTTCGAATGAATTCGTTACATTTCTCTTGTTTTGACAATTTGATGATAATATTAACCACATTGTTTTTTCAAATATTATGTTGTCCATATGTAATTTATTGGATACTTTAGACGTCTTAACGACTAAGTAGCATGTGATCTCGGTAGGTCTAGACAAAATAAAAAATATCAATAATTAAATTCCAGAAATTTTATGAAATATATGATTCATACAATAGAACAAAATGAGTTTCCAATGAAAGATAAATCATACTAGAGAGCATTAGTCTAGTTTATTGTTCAATTAATTGGTCAAATAATATAAAAATCAGAGTACCTATTCCAAAATTTTCAAAAAATTAAATTTTTATGAGCTCTGATGATAATTAGTTTATTTTTACTAAAATCAACATTTGATCTTTTGATTTGCATGTCAACAATAACTCCAGTGAGGATTCTGTGCAATATAAATAAATTTGATTAGCAATTTGACAACAGTCTGGAAAATACTGGCAAATTCTAATTGTAAATATAGAGTGAAATTCAAATAAGTTTACCAAACCACTAACTCAGAACAAGTATCTAGTGAATTAACAAATTTATTCTTTCTAGTCAAAATAGGTCTGGATATTGTAAGGTATATTGCCATAAAAATAATTTTGATAATTAAATGCGGGAAGTAGAGATTTGTATATTTGCTACATTATAATTATCATGAACTTTTTTTATAGTACAACCCTCCTGCACTATTCATATTTGAAGGATTGCTGACTCTGCACCTTTAGCATTAAAGCTGAGGGGTACAGTTGAAATTTCATTTCCTTTCAAATCAAAAATTCAAATTCGATATTTAGAAGACGAGAAAAAGGAGAAATTATGAAGATTAGACAGACTGGATATTGATGAAAGTAAGTCATTTTTGGCAGCTTTGTAATCGAAAGTCAATGTCATAAATAATTTTAATTGCTCTCACAAGAAGCTGATCAACGGTACATACGAAGTAATATAAATTCCATAGACATAATTAACACCTCATTGAGTATAGTATTAGTAGTTATAACTGGTTATGGTTGTAAGCCCATAACTATATTATCGACAACATTTTTATAATACATAATAGTGACTTTATTGTTTCAGGCCTTCCAGCGAAATGTTTTATTTCCAGTTTCCACAGAAACATTGAGTTAAACTTTTTTTGTGTACATGATTGATTCAAAACTCGTTAAAAGATATCTCTAAGAATCATATAATAGTAAGATAGTACTACTCACTGTTGGAGTCTGTAGTAATAAAGCTTACAGAAAATACTCAAGACTGAATAACCTTAACGATTGACTTCGAGTATACAAACATTCCTTTCTTCACATGAAATAAGTCATATTGCATTAAATGCCTTCCTGCTATTATAATGGTAATCAATTATAAGTTTTATATTCAATAGTTAACTGAGCATTTCATATTTTCAGAAATATAATAGTCTTCTCAATATTTTGTAGAAGTTTATTACAGATAATAATAGAATCTCAGGTTTTGGCACTTGGAAGCACTGGACATTTTTTAGTGATGAATCACGGATTGAAAAATTACTAGTTTCAGAAATAGTCTTAAAAATCTGAGTGTAGGAGGAAGCACAATAGATTTCTTAGGTCAAGATAATACATGCTCTCTAGGTGATAACAAGTAGTTAGTGCCTTTCACTATACTTATTAGCGGCAGTAGTCATAATGATGGTGAGAACTCAACTTCGATAACACGTTCACTAAGCAAAAAGTAACTAATTAAATGGCATATTTTATCAAAGGTATTAACAGAGTCCATATTACATAAAAAAAAGGTAACACTGAGACAAATTCTTGAAACGGTATTTTTGACACATTGAAGACTAAATTCATCATAGAAAGTAGTTGTAACTTACCCAAGTTTGTTTACTAGAAACAATTTCACATTAAAGTCTTAAACCGAGAAATCGACAGGACGTATTTAACTCATTTTCCAATGGCTCGGTATCTATGGGTTACGCCATTCCCGGACGTAATTTAATATTTCTGGAAAAATTTCGGTTTCTGTGCAACTTTCAACGGATGAGATGGGTGTGAAACTTTTCAAAGCTATTTTGTACTGATTGATATTGACCACATTAACGTGAATAGGGTACTTATTTTATGAGTTCTTGATGGGAAATAATGTCAGAAAGTAAAATATTCAATTAAAAGTGAAAAAAATGATATCTAGCTATTTAATTGAAATAAGCAAATGTTTCAAATTACATAAGAAAACGATTCTCATTGGTATTCAGTTGTGACGTCATAGGTTTAATAAAAACATTGAGCAGTTGACTGCTTGATGATCACGAGGTTATCGTTGCCGGCAACATAGCGTGTGCTGTTATGGTATAGTTTTTACTTATTAGTTAAGTATAAATAAAGTAGTTTTATATATATAATAGTAGAGTTATTAAACCTTTTATAGTTTGAGCTCTTATATTATTCCATAATCACGTTAATTTCAAAGGCATAATAAACTTAAGTACTATAAAATATTAAAATAAGTTGAATTTTAATCTTACTCACATTAAAATAATGTTTGTTGTATATTCCAATTTCTTGGCATCATAAAGAACTTTATCAGGTGTTTAAGTCGTGGTATGTTTACACCCTGGCACAAAACACGATTGTTATACCACTTTTCAGATTAATCAAAGTTCGATTATAACACTTATTTTAAAATAACCGAGAGAATAACTGTCTTATTTACTTTGGATCATATGTTCATTGTTTATTTTATACCAATAACGTCACACGATATGGCTGCCTTACTAAAATGTTTAAACAAAATTTTAGAATTTAAAAAAATTTTTTCTCTATAAATATTGATCAAAGAATTAAAAAAAGTATAATAAAATTTGTATATGAACTATCCAGAACTATTTTTTCTTCAAACCATGCAAAGTACCCTATGCAGCTACTTTACTATTGAAATATTTTGAATTTATGGCCGATGGTATTCTATCGATGTGGTATAGCATATTTTGCTATTTGAGCCTAATCATTGTTAGTCTATTTTTGGGGATTTAAAACACATAGTAGCGTGTACGCAGTCCTGAGCCCGCTGAAGGAGGCAGAAACATTTATTCTTTGCCAAAATCTCAAAGCAGTAAATCCCAAAACATCTGAAGAACATGGAAATGCTGTTTTTTCTATTCTTAGTCTTATTCTGGTTTCTAGACATTTTATTTCTTAGACACTTGGACAATTAATGGTTCACAGCAACTGAAATGCCTCATTAACTACTAAATAACTGTTGAATTTGGGAATGTACATACGCAGTACTTGAAAAACGTAATTTCAAGTATTGGGCGAATATGTTCTTCAGCCAATGGTGCGTATTGTGCGTTGAGTATTTATATTTATATATTTCACATAAAGACTTTGAGGCCTCAGCCACATTTGCGTGAGAGAAGAATAGTGACTTATTGTGAAAATAAACAATAAATCAGAACAAACAAACATCATTGAAGAAAGGTTGTCCATTTAAACGTATTCGTTCACCTTCCAAGAGGACAGTGTGAATAACTTACTCTCTGAGAAATTTAACTTGAAGAAGTCTCGGATACCAAAACATCTGTACACTCTTTTTTAACCACAATTCGACCCCTTCTTCGAGTCGAAGAGTATCAGATTGTGCAAATTCTCAAAGTATATTGATGACCACTGGAGGTTATTTACCGTATTATGACGATTTATTACATGAAAATAAGCTAGTAACATGGAATGGTATAATTTTTAACTGAAGCTTTATCAAAAATAAAAGAGGCACCTTACTCATCATCATCATATTAAGAAATGTTCATTTTCCCTATTAACCCTTCTAAGTGTGAATTATTCTTTTTTAGAAATGGTTGAATTTTCAGATATTTGATTATAGTAGTTAATATATATATATATATATATATATATATATATATATATATATATATATATATATATATATATATATATATATATATATGGATACAAGTATGAAATAAATGCTTCATATTAACACACGAGGCTGAGTAGTACAAAATAAGAACAAGAAGGGTAAATGTTTGAATCGACATAATATCTCCTAACATCGAGGTCGTTTATAAGGGTGTTTGCCAAATCGTGATTTTAATACCAGTCATAAAATTTTAACTTCTGTTACAATGTGCCAACTCGTGATTGTTGTTATCATGAAGATTAGACAACTCGTTACGGAAGATTATGAAACTCGGGATTTCAATTATGAAATGAAGAAAAATATATATATATTCACAGTGTATTTCAGTAAAAATATTTCACATACTAAATACTTACCAAAGTACTTTGGACAGTATTTTAAAGTGCTATCAATGTAAAATGTTGATGGGTTCATTTGAACAATTTGAAATTTACTTCAGATGCAAATGTAATTATGTTATTAGTTAAATCATTGTCCAATAGAAAATATTCTCCTCGGTCAATTTTTAAAAGATCTGTATTATTTATATAATTGGGAATTTCGGCTAGGGAACCTAGTCTAGCCTAATCTAACCTATATAAACCCAAACGAACTCAACTAAACCTAACTCAATCCAATAGGGTTTCTAGAATTTCATTTTTGTATTTTCAAATTTTACAAAGTGGATTAGGTACTAAATTCCAGGTAATACTCATAAAGAATCTGTCACGAGTTACAGACTACCTCACAGGATCCCATCCTTATCTCAACGGATTAAAAACCGTGACGGGTTGTAGCACGTATATGGTTAATTTAGATGCTCAATCAAATCGAATGTCATCTGGTACTGAATCTTGAAACAGGATCTTTTAGCTCCTTTTGATAAATTTGTATTTTGCTTAATCAGTATTTGAACAATGTTTCTTTAGAACTGCATTTGTGAGAGATCAAAACCAGTTTTCTTTTTATCAGGAGTGTTTGTATTAAAACATCGATTATCCATGTAAAAATCGGCCTCTAATTATAGATATTCTGTGAAAAGAGATATTCTTATCCATCCTATCTGTGTCCCCCTATATTCATTGTAATTAGTAATTACTAATGCCGATCGAAGCGGATATATGTTTTTTATTTTTGGCAATAGTGTTTGCTTGTGAAAGAGCTGAAGCTGCTGATACCACAAAATTTTCGGCTACATGATATTTTTTATTATATTTTTTTTACGATTTTGTTGTGATATATCGGTAAATAATTTGTCAATATAAACATTCAACAGTAAACTCTCACTTGCAGGTGGAAGAAGATCCGGCATTAGAACCGTCGGATCTGCGCATTTACCAAATACTTATTCATAAAATCATAGCTATTTGCGTTCATTTCCTGGTGAACTTGAACATTGATCAGATAGCCGTCAGATATGTTAATTGTTTGCATCCTCCCTCGTCGAAACTGATATATTTCTCAACCTGAGAGAAACCTAGAGGTCGTAGGATCTACATTTTTTCATTTATTAAAGAATTATTTTGCTCCCTGCAAAGTAATGAGAATTCTATTTTTCGTATTGCGTTGTATTGATGGCATCTTCATTTCTTCATTAGAGATTTTTGGGTCAAAAAAGTTATTTATAATGTACTGAACTATCTTCAAAATAGGTTCAAATATTTCCATTGGAGTTTTGTTTCAAAATTATCTAAATACTGGATTATGAAGAGGGCTACCTACAGCAATATTACCTGTTTTCTCCAGTGGGCTTCTGGTTTTTTCTTCAGAGTGATATTGGTTTCTCGATTGACATTTCTCCGAGTCGTCGTCGTCTTGGATAGTTTGAGATTATAAGGCTGATGAATTGAGGCTTTTTTAAGGGTAAATTGATTTGATATAAAACTGTGGATTCAGAGCAGCTTGACCCATTTCTTCATATGGTTGTCAATAAAAATGTGTAGGAAATTGCAAATGTTTTCCAGTGCTGTGCCATATTCTATCTAAGTAGCAAGAATAAATTATTGAGAATTTGTGTTCCGTTATAATTCAGATTTATTAGTTAACCTTGTTTTCTATCAAAACATATATCTGCTTGAAAATATTGTTAAAAAGAAATTGAAAACGTGATACAACTTTATGTATAGTCTGTTATGTATCTTTGAATTTATGACTTGAAATAGAACGCATAAATAACATAGATTGGAAATTTATACTATTTTTAAAACCTAACGTTTGGTCAGATAGGCACACCTACAGTCTTTTCTGTTCTTGGGATTTATTTTGAGCACTCTAATTCGTCCTTGAATGTGCCATTATCAACTCTGGTCAAACCATGACGTTGTGGGGTAATGTATGGCAATGTGTGCTATGTCTGCAGCAATATATATGTCAATTTGAGCGATTTTAGCAAACTGCTCACGGTAGGTAGGCAATTCCCTGTATATCAGCCCAGTCGTGTATATGTACTAATTTTGTGCAAAGTTGCATCCCAGTAAGTTGAAATGCAAAGTTCAACCCCTTGATTTTATATTTGGACACTAAAGCCCTGAATCTCAGAGAAAAAAGATATCTTATTCCCTTTTTTGTGTAAAAGGTTTACAATTATTAATTAATCACTCTGTATAGTCTATCTATGAAATAAAATCAAATATAGGTACAGTCAACCTTTTTTTTTGTATTCTAAATTGGTCCGATCTGGTATATTTTACACATAGATGTTCACTTTGAAATTCAAACCAATGAATTTGATACTTTCGAAATTTTTTATCAGAATCCTATGTTAAAACTTTGAAGTACAGCTATGCAATCATCAGAGAATGAATGACGTGAATAATTTGTTGTTACACTGTTTTTATTTAGTTGAAGAAAGTAGGCGTTGTAATTAGGTAAGTTAGATTAATCGTTCTTAAGTAATTGATAAGGTTCAGATTTAATTTATTTAAATCGAGAGTTTCAAGGACGTTTACGAATTGTTACTGTCAAATTTTTAGGTGGATGAATTATTTAAAACTGTGTCTGATCAATTTTTGACAAGATAGCCTACCGATATTTATTACAATAGTTGTATTAGATTTCACTTATTTTAGGTGTGGTGAATGTTTCACTAATAATAGACTCATAACTTTTACTATATCTACATATTTTCGATTAAGATGGTAATCGAAAGCTGGTTCATGACCACATTTTTACTTTCCCTATTTATTCAACCGATTTCAAGTGGGTGCTGATTGGGAAAATTTGGATTAAAAAAAAACTAGTTTCAAATCGTAGTCGTAATTTTTTTCTATTGTTTTCCAATAAGGTCCAATAAGGTGTTAGTTATATTGCATTTACTATGGTAGTTAAACTTGGAGTGGGTAGATTAAATTATCATATTTATTTTGAAAAATGGTAAAAAATACTCCTAGAAGGTATCATAAAAAATTTAATTACCAGGAAATCATTATACAGCCCCAAAAGCACGAAATTTAATCCATATGACAAATAAATTTTATGTATCTTTCAAGTATTTCAAGACTGTTACGCTATTGTGTTTTGAAAACTAAAAATGCTTGGGTGTAGCCGAGGAATGTCCAGAAGAGATGCTAAACAGGAAGCAATTTTTTTGACATATATTTCTCAGACTACACTCTACAAAATTGCAAAGCAAGGTGTGACAATGAGACTAGAAAGATGTGTTTCATGAAATTTTTTACAAACCAACCATGTTCGCATGGAACATAATTCCACATCTTCAAGGAGACATATCCTTGGGATATGTTAGGTACAAACAATGGGAAGATTTGAAAAAAAAACATGGTTTTAGATACAGATTGTTTCAAAAAAGGTGATCCCGTCTCTAGGAGAGATAAAAAACTGGAAAATATTTGAGGTCTGCTGAGTAAAAAAATTTTTAATGCCATCCGTATTCAAGAGGAAGGGCGTTGAAGAAAAAAATATACAAATTTCTTACAATTTTGCTGCAACAGCTGGCAATATTGTATTGAAATTTTATACGAATAAGTTTTGAAAGCTGGTACATCCAATGTATTTGTTTTTATGTCTGACTCTCATAGAGGGCAGTAGTAGTAAACATAACTTTTTCAATATTAGATTCATTAGGCAAAGTTGTGAACTTAAACATCATTTAATTTTACACCAAAAAGGTACTCTTGGTAAAACTCCGTTTTCGGAATATTTTGATTTGAAAATTATGAAGTAATAACAGATGCTGGTTTAAGGTATTGATAAAGTTATTAATTATTATTATTATTAATTAGTAAGCATTATGTGAATTGAAATGATTTTGTAAATGTGACCCCATCGATAAAACGTATACATTTAAATCACTAACATCCAGTATCTTGTCTTTCAAAGTTAAATACGTATGGACTATGAGCTATTGAAGGCCTTAATATAAAACAGTGTAATTGTGTTAGCTAACGCAACAAATTCGTAAAATTACATATAAATATTCTTCCAAAGCAAACATACGAGAGATTCTACTTGAACAAGATTTATATATCTGCATTATTTAAAGAAGCAACTTAAAAAGGTTTCAGGAATAGAAATGATTGCCAAAGATGACATTGTAGGAATAACTAACAGGAATAGTTGCAAAGATTTCATCTGTACTACTGTTTTAAATTCAATCGAAGAATATGGTCCCAACTAAAAAGACAGACAAGAACTAATAAGACTTCACCCAAAAATTCCTCCTCCGTTATGGAGCTGATAACATTAGCACCTAGAACTAAGTAGCTGCGAGTTGCTTGTTATTTTTTTAGGACTAATTTCCAGGAAGGTATTTTTATTTATTTGTTTGCTTTTTCCTAGAATTTTTGAGAAATTCGTTTTTGGTATATAAAGGACTGTATTTAGCGCAGTTAGTTAGTTTATAATAAACATGTATAGTGAACGGGACGAAATAGAAAAGTAATAAATAAATTATATAAATTAGTTAAGTGTAGTGTGAAGTGCTTAAATAATTTAAGTGAGTAGAAGTCA
The DNA here is from genome assembly GCF_026230105.1 of Diorhabda sublineata. Classification (NCBI taxonomy): domain Eukaryota; kingdom Metazoa; phylum Arthropoda; class Insecta; order Coleoptera; family Chrysomelidae; genus Diorhabda; species Diorhabda sublineata. Next base: position 13,361,575 of record NC_079482.1, read on the forward strand.
GTGCGAAATTCACCCCACCTATAAAAATAGTATAAATAAATAATAAAAACATGACAATATGCAACATGTACCAGTTTTAAAATTGAATTGTAATTGATTCAAACAACAGTAATTCTGAGGAAGATGAATGTGTTGCTAGTGATTTAGAATAATTGTTTTGTAGTATATATATATATATATATATATATATATATATTATAAGTGAAGACCACAGGGAAAAAACTTGATAGGTCATAATTTTAGAATTCTCCCAGAAATTATCATAAAATTGTCATAAAATATTAATTGCATTTATTTATTATGTGTCTACATTATGACGAAAAAGAGACGAAAAAACAAAAATGGTCGTAACATTTTTTTCTGCCAAAGATTTTCTAGCTTTATGACTATTTATCAAAAAGTGCTATGTAACTTTTGCTCTATTTTTTAAATTACAAATAAAAGCAACAAGTTCATCTTTGTATTTAAATAATCTTCGCACATTATAGTCGCTTTTTGCGAATATATTTGTTTTTGTTTAGCTCGTCATATCATTACCAGTATATGTATTTATATGCGATCATTTTGAAACCCTAAATTTCCTGGATATCAGAAGAGGGAGCATAGAGACGCAAGAAAAATCGGAGAAATTGTTACAAAAGTCCATATATGTAGATTTTTTGTGTCCTAGGTGTTTTATTTCTGGATGTGAAGTGAACAAGATGAACTATCAGTGGCAAATATACGATGAAACATTGGCATAAAGATCTTCGATTGAAAATCATTGAACTTTCCACAAACACATCAAGATAAATGAAGCATCACCAAAATCAATTCAGAAAGAGACTGAATGAATCAGGATATGAACCTGGATACCCGCAATAGCTCAACAGAATCCATTGAATTGGTATTAATGGTAACATAAGTGAACATAAGCTGAATAGTAATGTATAGTCTATAGATATCCATTCACACCCATAAGCCCTTATCATAACATAGAATTAGCTGAAAATTAAAATTATTGGAAGGTAGATTAAATAAGTTTTCGCACATAAATAGATTAAATATGTTTAGATAAGAATTTTGAGATAAATATAACTCCAACTCCTTAAAGATCTGTAGAATTATTACTTAAAACTTAATGCAAATCATAGTTGGTAGAAAACGCAAGTTGTAAGGTCATTGCGATGTTACAGATTGAAGAATATAATATAATAATTCATTTAATATTCATTTATCTACTGACTAGGGAATATGAATATCCTATTTGGAAACACTTGTACTTTTTGTAATAAAACTGCGAAAATAGCTCTAAAATCTGCAAAAACACTCTCTCTAAAACCTCAATATTGTTCAGTTTAGTTAGAACATTCCCACAGAAAAGAATACAAAAATGTGAGATCCGTTGGTCCAGCTGGCGATTCCATTGAACACCTAATTCATCTATTTAGTAATTATCCCTCCACCAAAATTTCATGGATTGTTTTTCTTAATTTAGAACATATTTAGACCTCACAAGTTGAATTAGTATTAAGAGCACGTCGATATGGTTTCTCAAGAGATAAGTCTAAACATTAATTTTCTCGGGGGGCAGATAATATGTTTCATAAAATGAGTGTCTGTAATAACTCTGATTCTGTGTATTATATTTCTATTTAGATAAAAAGTACTTTGGTTACTAAAACAATTTCTTTTCACGGCCTGATTTTTGATTCATTCTTGTGTCCATATTTCCACAAAACTCCAGTTTTCTGTCATGGTCATCGTCTGGAAGTTAATCACTGTCAATTTGTATGACCCAAATTATTCCACATCATCTGTACTTCATATTATAAATGGATGAAACTTGATTTCTTGAAGAAGTAGGATTTATTATCACTTCTTTCAGTATCTCTTTTCCATCAGAAATTTGTGGTCTGTCAGATCGTCTTATATATCTTTAAACCGACCCGTCGCCTAAAACTTACGAGGAAGCACCCTCAAATTAGTTCTCAGAAATGGGAAATCAGGAAACTCCTCAATGAAAATATGTTCTGCTTTATGAATATTTTGTATAGTTTCATCAAGTATTACTGTCGCTACTACTATATTAATTACGCAAAATTTGTAAATTATGAAATGTACAAGAATTTTGTGAAAAAGTAAATCTACTAAAACAATTGAACGTTTGATCAATAATTATTAAATGTAAAAAATGCACAATTACAAAATACGTCAAATCACAGACACCTATAAAGACAATAGATAATTTAAGGAGTATCGAGAGGCGCAGCTTCAATTTTGAATTATCAAATGATTTATTTCATCACATCTTCACTTGTTCAAATCAATTTCAAACCTTTATTGAACCACAAAAAGTATGAATATCATTAAATACGTTCCTTCCATCTCTTAAAAAAGTGCTGCTTTCCATTTCTATTTACAATTATTGGTTACCATGATCTTATTGCAATACATCATCAATTATCTCTGATAGAGAGAGTTTGAACTGATGTGTCTTATATATACATTAAACAAGTAGAACAAATTTTTAAAAATCCTCCATAAAATAAAACTAAATCGATATCTCTCGCGCATGCCTAATCTTTAGGAGCAGTGTAACTCGGTTAGAGACGACTTGGTTGTCCTTCAAAACGTTCAATGTTGGGTAAAGGAATGGCTCGGTCAATGCTTATATCGAAACGTTCATCATCTAAGGAGTTAAGAGATGGTATCATGAAACAGTTCGGAAGGTAGAGGAACGTCCATATGACGGTTTTATCAGAAACTTGTTGCAAGTTGATTGCATGCAGTTGAAAAAGTACGAAGGCTGTAAAAGAAACGCAATTTGAAATTCCAAAAAAAATGTACAAGGAGTGGCAGCCGCAGACGACCATTTCAATCTTTCCATGTAATTTATAATCCGATAAATATAATATATGGAGAATGATGAAAATAATTCTAATAAATATTCTTTCGTCCATATCAGGAGAAGAGTTGAGACGAATACCTAATATGAACAATATAAAATAACTAAATCAAACGCTAATTAGAAATGTAGTGAGTGAATCAGCAGACATAAAGGACATTCGCGTTTCTTAACTCACAATTTGGTTATTTATCATTCAGCAGTCGTTTGATTGAATTAATACCTTGCGATCAATGGATAAAAACTCTTATAATACTTAAAATATGGTGTTCAATTTAAATTGTTGTCATCGTTACCCAAAGATTTTCAAGGTTTCAAAATCAAATTTCACACTTAAATCTGCATATTTCTTTTGTTAATGTGATAAATATTTCTGCTACTCTCTAATTTATGATTTTTTGAAATTCATGTATCCATCAAGTTGAACGTACCCACATATCTAATTGATAACACACAATTATCGATATGAACCTACTAAACCCGAATTTTTTACATACAAAAGCATAAATTCACTGGTTGACCAAAAAATTTTTTTGTAGTAACACAAGAATGAATAGCATATTGTGATAAAATGGACTTATACAAATACAAAAATATGAAAAAAATAATTGTAACACGTTACATTCAAAGAACCATATTCATTGGTAAATATTTAATGTTTATTGAAAAAGTAATTTCACGATTTTAAAACGTATATATTGACAATATTTATAGTTTACATCTAATAAACATGCCTCACATCTATTAAAAACAAAAACTTAAAAAAGTCACTTTACATATCAATTAGCTCAAATTTTTCCTTTTTTGAGGTATTATACTTTCTCTTTTAAAAAACCAACAGTAATCACCCATCATGGCAGAATCCCATCGTCCTTGATACCGAATTTCCATTGTTCTAATATCTTGATGGAACCTTTCACCCAGCTCATCACTGACAGATTCCAAATTTTCGGGAAAGAATGTCAGATCGGAATGGAGGAAATGAATTTTCAATAACATTCGAGCACCAAGGGATTTGTAGGCGTCAAGAAGTTCATCAACTAACAAAAATCCCCTCACTACACTCACAAATGCCTTCCATGCTCTAAGTTCCTATCTGGTAAGCATTTTTGCAAAATTGTCATCGTCCAGCAATTCTCTTATTTGTGGTCCAATAAAAATACGTTCCTTTAATTTGGCATCACTAAACTAGGGAAAGATTTCTCTAAGGTATTTGAATCCATCACCCTCTTTATTCATAGCCTTCACAAAGTTTCTCATCAATCCAAGTTTAATGTGAAGGAGGGGCAGAAGGAGATTTACAAGAGGTATAAACTTAACATTTCGAGATCCCGGTTGAAACTCACTTCTTGCTTGCCAATGTTTTTTACATAGTGTTGATGTACTGCCCGACTGTCCCATAGACAAAGAAAATGCATGCAATGTTTCGTGAACCCATTAAAATTCCAATTACCTTTAGGTCCCCACATTTCTGCAACTTATACTTGTTGTAGTTTCTTTTGTCTAAAAGAAAACGAATATTTTAATAAGTTCCTTTCATCTTCACAGAATGAGCAATTGGTATAAGCGGTTTTAGATTTCCATTGTGTAATAACACTGCTTTTAAACTGTATTTAGACGAGTCCATAAATAGGTGCCACTCACTGGGATTATGTTCAATATCAAGTTCCTTCAGTAGACCATTAATATCCGTGCACGCACGCAACGAATTTTCCATACTGTAGAATGCAGAAAATGTAACATTCCTTAAGACGGGAAGCAAGAAGCTCAAACTGTTGCTTTGACAACCCCAAATCACGTGCTAAATCATTCAACTCACTTTGAACAATCAAATGTGGCTTGCCGAAACTGGTACTTTGAGTAATAATACAGTCGGTGCATTGTTCTTCGAAGCTTCCTAATGATACGTTGTCTCTAGTAACTTCTAAAACAATATTTTGCGGATCTAAATCGGTACTGGTTATAGAGAACAGGTCGTATAGCAGACGGAAAATTTGGATACTGGATCTTGTGCTTTCCTATCTTGGAATAATTTTCAGTTTTTGTTAGATAAAAATAGCAGTCGTCAAAATGGTTAGTAGGCTTCTACCATACCACTGGAATTGCAAAAGGCATGCTTTTTTCTCCAGTTAAAGTACTAAAATAATTGAAATAGGCTTTATTTACATTTTCGGAAAATGGCCTGGCTTGCTATTTCACCATAAATTCATCCCAAATATAGCAAAATTTATCAGGAGAAATTTTGCAACTGCGGCGCGTTTGACTCGACATTTTCGTCTTTATAATCACTGTTTGCACTATGAACAGAGAGCCTTTTACTATGAAACACAACAGAATACTAATTTTTATTATAATTTTTATGTTTATTATTCTGAATAATACAGTTCAGGTATTTTTTCGGCCATAAAATTTACCGATATTAACCGTCCCTTTATAAAATTACCTACCTGCTAATGTAAATAGGGATAATTAAGCTATTGAAAAGTGGTACGTGTTAGGGCTTATTAAATATTCTTTCTATTATTGGACGGTTATTTCCATTTTAAAAATAAAGGTCCCGCATGTGGTACGAAAATCTTGTCGGCAAGTGATTATTCGTGACTGAATGTATTTATGATCATTGATGGTTTCAGTACTTTCTTCTACTATAAAGTATCAAATAAAAAATGAAATCTGCTCATCTCATTGAATTATCATCAAACTTAATTTGCTATATTTTGAAAAATTGCTTCAATTGAAATTAATAATAATCACATAATATCTCAAACCATATTCATCTAAAAATATCCCAAATTCAAGACAATAATTTATTCAATCATTTAAAACCGTAAATCCGATAAAAACTAAAGAAGGTTCTATCAATGGTTTTAAGTTGAATGGAAAAAACTTCAATTATCCTCATTTACTAACAATCCATGTTTTAATTTCAGGCAATTAATTTTAATACAGCGTTGCTAACTACCTCACAACACTATCTAATTAGAAAACAAAGTTAGCCGGATATAAAAAACAATTGACGTCGCCTCATGAGATCGTGCGCACACGAAGAGTCATGGTCGGTAGTCACCTTTCTTTGCTGGTACTTGTTAGCGGATACTCTCCATTTTTATTTCAAGAAAAAGGATAAAAGTCATAGTGCACGGTTCCGTTCTATCATTTGATCCCCTTCCTTAACCGTGTCGGTAGTTTCCGGTTGCAGCGGCGCAACCTTAAAATATTTGGACATAACCGTTGGTTAAATGTGAATTTAATCACAAGAAATATATATATATAACATAGTTTTGTTAAATTTTATGTCAAATGTGAAGAATACATTTTCCATTATGGTATTTCTTTATCAAATTAAAATTGCATAATTGACGACTTCAAAAGCTCTGGCCTTTTCGAAAAACCGCTCTAATTGATAAGTTTAATGTCAGACCTAGCTGCCTGATCGTTTCATAAAAAATAAACATCACTATAATGTATCAATATAATTTGTTTTTGTACTGTTTTTCAGAAAAAATTAAAATTAAACTCCCGTAGATGCGCTCGTGTTATAGACAGTCGCGTGCCTCTGATAACCCATCAAACAAGCGTTACAGGTTCATGCCTCTTGTGCCATTCATGCTTCTTGAGCATCGTAATAAGTGGAGTATATTTATAGTTTTAGTGATATACCTAAATTGTATGCCTCATATTTAATAAAAATGTAACTGACAATTTCACATTAAATATCCAATTGAATTCGTCTTTGGCAAGGAAACTATATTCATGATTTGTAGTTTCTTGGAAATTATCTTATTTCCACATAACTCCATAATACTTCACTACATAACACTTCATCACATAACACGTTACATCCCCAATAGTTATTTGTATGGTTCCCTCATGTAAATTGAGCAAATTAAAGATTGGTGTTTGTTATCCAGTATATTTTGATCTATTGAACTGATGAAAATTAGTGAGAATATTATTGTTTATTAATTTCACATACACTACCAGTTAAAAGTTTTTGTTCACGCAATAGTTTGTGTGATACACAAAATATTTAAATTTTTGATCCATTGATGTAGCCCTCTTTTGGTTTTATCATTTCGGTGTACAATTTTCATATTGTTTGTAACAATTTCGACAAATAATCGTCATCTATTTTTTCCATTTGTTTTTCAGGATATTCCAAAGATGTTAAGTAGCACACTGCTTTCTGACTTCCCTGTCTACTTTGTCCCACAAAAACTCAATCGGGTTGAGGTTGGCCGACTGTGACGTCCAAATTGTTACTTCTAGTATTGTTTCTTTCCAATTCTTTCAAATACTCGTTGCATAGCTTCGAGGAATGCTTGGGTTGTTGTATATATTTTTCGTCGATAAGGCACTAGACAGAATATACTACATTTTCTTTCAATATTTTTGTAGCCGTCTTTCATCAAAATCCCTACAATTTTCACAGGTCTCTAGTCGCCCTTCCCCATACTTCCGCCGTGTTTTACAATCGGGATTCCACATCTAACATCCATTTTTCCTCTTAATTTAATTATAAATATAATACGTTTATCTGCAGTAGTTGTGGTTTTACGAGGCCGCCCTTATCATTGCCATTAATTCACGACTTTCAACCGCCAGTTTCTTGGTATTAGCCATTTTAAAACTCGCAAGTATGAATTTGCGAGAACGAAAATAATTCGTATAGGAACTGTACAAAGAGATGTCTTGGTCCAAAAACTATAAATCACTGCACCTTCTTGTATCTCACAAGGCTAACTGGGACTAAACTACAATCATAAGCACCGAATAAATTATTCACAGTTGAAAAATAATAAAGAAATCAGCTGGTATTTGCAAAAATATGAATTTGTGCTCGTATAAAATAAACAAATAACGGACACTATTATTTTTAGTTTGTAAGATACCGTTTCGACCTTCGCTTTTAAATATGAAAGAGAAATTGTGTGTTATTTTTAAATTTAATGAATAGATTATGTGGTTAGTGAAACTTTCGACTGATATTGTAAATTAAAGCTTTTCGGCCCATTGAAAATGATGATGGTTGTCATTTTCTTTAAAATATTCTATATCCAGCCTATTATACAAGTCACTTCTACTTGTGTTGGCTTATCAGATATTGAGCATTTGATTTGGTTTTGGCAATGAGTACCCTTTTGCTCTCTAAAATAGATAAAATGTTAAGTAATTGTTGAATATTGTATACTCTACTTTAGCTAGAACCTATCATATAAAACTTTTGCTCTTTCTACTAAGTACGATTAAGTCAGGTTTTACTAGATTTAGATGTGTTATATTATCGACTTCATTATTCATACTATTGTGCACCGATAGATCTAGAGTTGGTACTTCACAGGCATATTTGAAACTCATAAAATATTCAGTTAATGCCTTTTTTCCACTAAGTTTGATAGAATGATTTGTCTTCTAAGTTGGTAGGTCCTCTAATTCTTAAGTTTAGACTTTATAGTACCTTTGTAAACTATGTGAGTCCTTCAGAAGTATATGTATATTTATTTCGCCTCCATCTTATGCATAGCATTTTTTTTTTCTAGCTAGATTAAGAAACATCGTAGTTATGTGGCATTTACAGGTATTTTATATAGCTGATGTGATATCGATCTAATCGTATGTCAGAAGTTTCTCTTTTTACATACAAATTAAAATTAACAACCTCATTTTTGCATTATTATCAATGAAATATACGTGAGCCTCTTTGTTCATCATAAGGAGCGTCAAATATATTGTCAAACAGAGTTGGAGTAGCTCCAGGACGTTGTTAACAAATGAACATTACAGGGGCACAAAGAATAACCTAACCAAATTCAATTCAAACCTTCAATTAAAATGTATTCATCACTGCTAACTCTGAATGGTACCAAAAAATTATCAAATTTTTTCCTTGGATCTCCAACAATACAATATATGACTAACTGGGATTGCAGTCAAACACTAAGTTAGAAAATATTCTCGTCTAACTACTGAACAGGTCCATGTGTTCGAACAAAAGACTTGTTAACTACTGATCGACTCAAGCTGAACTAATCACCCTTCGTTTCCTGAACATTTGTCTACTCTATAACCTATTTCGCGCTCATTATTAATAATGACATTCAATGATCGCATCCATTGCCCTCACCTTAGATGACTGTGCGCAACTTAATCAAGCAACCTATAAGCAAGTTAGCTTTGACTGCCAATTTTCATGTTTTTTCTAAATTTCATCTATATAATTTCTCCCCTCCTGTGATATGCATACAATGTTTACACATTCACTGCACCAATACTCACAATTACACTGTTTAAGGCGTTTCAAATGCATCTAATAATTTATTATTGGATACATTTTCCAACAATTTTACATCATTTATATTTATTTCATGATGGGCAATACCTGATTTTCGATACGTCCATATTTTAAACGAGCTATGTGCTCTTTAAACCGGACATTAACGGACCTTTTGGTCTGCCCAACATCCCGTCACAATCATTACCGTTAATCATAAATACCACTCTTTTCGAAATCTGATATTGTATACTTCGGATTAAACAACATCTGTTTTAGTGTATTGCTGGATTTATAAACCAATTTTGAGCCCACTCTTTTAAAACTTTCTCCCGATCCTATTGAATTGAAATGTGACAGAAGAAATAGACGTACCGAAAAATGGAATGTTGCCAAGCACGCTATCAGTTGTTGGAAAACGTATCCAATAATAAATTGTAGGATAGATTTGAAACCAATCAGGTTGTTAAATGTGAGAGCAGTTTCAATGGGAACGAAGGGCATTCTTTATCGAAACGCGCGTTAGACGGTGTAATTGTGAGTATTGATATAGTGGAAGTGTAAACAGTGTGTTCAGTATCCACAATATTCGATATCTGCATACTTGTTCAGGATGAGTCATCTGTATTTTTACAGCCTATCGAGAGCAAGTAGTGACCTTTCACAAAAATCAATAAACCTACGTTGTACCTCACTTCCAACTGCGACATAAAATTATTTATAGCAATACAGAATGTCCCAAAAGTAGCTGACATATAAAATACACTTTGAATAAAGTTTCATGTTCCTCAATTTTTTGTTCTTGTATCCAATTGATTTGGACCAGTGTCAACTACAGAAACTTAGATTTCCTTGATAATTAATCGTGACAATTGCCGCTCCATCATTTTCTATTAGGGTGTTTAAATATTGAAGCACATTTTGGCCACTGTCTAAATTCGATCACTTCAATATTTCACAAGAAGTACTCCGTATATTTTAAATGGAAAATATCACAGTACTAGTTTCTTTTTACAGTGTAAATGGATTTCTCAAACCTATCTCTAAGAATAGACTAATTTAGTTTAAGATGAAAATGGTTGAGCAAATGATCAGGTGCTATGCCACCCGAAGCACACTACGGCAAGCGTCATATTTAGTCGTCTAGGAATAATTATTTTAAATTAGAGAAAATAAGATGAAAATAAATTTCTGAAATATTCGCAAAAATAAATACCAACCAGTATTTTTATGCGGCATAGGTTATGCAAATATAATTATATCAAAGATACAACATTTTTATTACTACATTTGATAATAGGGAAAAATTATTTTAAAAACACTTAAAATGAATCCTAGAACAGTTAGGTTATGTTAGTTATGTACAATTATCACTATATGATTTATTTTAAAATCATACCCTTGCAAGTTAATACTAATATGGCAACAGTCAGCTTTAACACATTAATGACATATATCAAAATGAATGGACAAAGAAATATTACCTACTTTTGTTTATAAAAAGTAATTGATATTCACAATCTAAATTGTTCTATGATTGGAAAATATTGGATATATTAGAAGATGATGAAGTAGAAGAAAATTTTCTGTCGATAATCTCAACTGCAAACAATTGCATTGAATAAAAATATAGGCATATAGAAGAGCGGTTATTATGGATGGAAATTTCAAAATTGTAAAAATTAGTATGTTTAAGGTACAGTTTTGGTCAGATGAAAGTAAGTATTGTATCGTAGACAGAATTGTGGGATTCAAGTTGTTAGTGTCAAGATATATATATATATATATATATATATATATATATATATATATATATATATATATATATATATATATATATATATAAATTTCTTTTTCCTTAGACCTTTTGATATATTAATGCATCTAAATGTTCTTGATTTTATAAAATTAGTTTTTATTGATAGTTTTTAAAAGAAAGATAACTTTTGATATTTCGACTTTTCTTTAAGTCTTTATCAATAAAATACTAATCAAAAAAATAGAATTGCATTAACGAACCATGAAATATAAAAAAAAAAGATGAATTCAATAATACCAATTCAAAAATTCTTGAAACGGAATTTTTAGAAATGGTTCACATTCATAGGAACGAAAAAGCTAAAAATAATAAAAAGGATCTAAATAATTTAAGTAAAATTTATAGCTCTATTTTGTAAATTCTAATAAATTCAATATGTTTGAGAAGTGAAAACCAAGGAAAAATAAATTTTTCTTATTGGAACAAAGTTCTAAGTTGATTTTATCCTTTTTTTGATATTCATGATAAAGGTGATCTTTAGATCAATACATATATGTATATAAATATATATTTGTGATATTTTTTGCAAATTTCTAAAATAATACCTGCTTGAATTCATTTTATATCTTGATATTTTTATTGTGTTGAAATAAAAGTCTCTCACAAAACTAATACGTAACAATTATATTTTGCATAAGTTGTAGAATATATATCTTTGGAAGGTGTTCATTTTTCTCTTTTATCCCCTATGATTTCAAAATTAGCCAAGTGTTATTCAATTTCAATTCAATTCAATAAAGAACTGTATTTAATTAATACCAGACGATTGAATTTAATTCATGATAGTTCATTGGAATAAAAAATTTTGAATAATTGTTTAAAATTATGGACGAAGAATGTCGAACTGTCGATTAAAACATTTTATTATTTCTAATTTTCAGCAATTATTGTTAAATTAATAATGTTCGTGGAATCAGGATGTAACGAAGCAAACTGCAGTAATTTGCCCAAAACTGACGCCGTTATGCCTGACAAATTTTTTGAAATGAACACCTACTTTTGTAATCTGCAGTGTTAGAACTTATATGTAAGTATTCTGTGAAGAACAAACAAACTCTTATTTAATTAGCAGTTACCAGAGAGTCGCATTTACCCAATATGGAATGAAAATACTCAACTGATTTTGAAGTTTCAATAACTTCATTAAGTCATAACATTTTATATGTTATGTGTGTATATGTTGTGTATATCATGGTAGGTTTTGCAAAATTCATTCTTTTTACTATAAATAGATACTTACATCAAAAAGATCTTCACAGAGACCGTGATTGTCATAAACAAACACTGCTGTTTCGCGACGTGTAACATCATTCAAGACACCATGACAGTCTTGGCCTTTTTCGCGATCAATTTCAAAATCATTTCTAAAAACTCAAAATACTAACGTAAAATATCTATTTTTCTTAAAATAATATATTTTTGTGGTGAAATAGATGCTAAGCTATAGTTTTAAACTAATTTCCAAATTTTGTCAACTAGCCTATTATTCAATCATATTTCAGTATAATTGTGACTCCTAGAGGAAGAATTCTTGCAGCATTGAGGAAAGCCAAATATGAACTGACTGGTAAGTAAATTTGTTTACAATACGGATTCTGAGCAACAGGAAGATGATCTCAGTTCATTTGAAAATGATATATCCTAAAACTGTTTTGTGGAAAGAGACGAAACAACAGTTTGGCATTGCATTCGTCCACCTGGTATGAGAGTTTCTGCTCGCAGTACGATTTCGCAGTTGATTGCTGGAAGCTTTTTTCCCTAACTCTATGATTGAGACTATATTACGATGCACAAATCTTTATTTAGATCGAATGAGGAAATATCAAAAAAAACTCGAAATTGTGGACAGACTGATTTGGCAGAAGTTCAGCACCTGAATCTGAAGGAACTAGGGGCTACTGACAGCACTGCTCCAGAATGCTTTAGGGCAACTATCTCACGTGAACTATTCCTTTTACTACTAAGGACTTTTAGATTTGACAATCTCAATAACAAAAAGACCCGTAAGGGACAGGATAATCTAGCCCCAATAAGAAAGGTAATCGAATTATTCAACGAAAGATGCAAAGGAAGCTATCAAGTAGCGGAATATACTACAATCGACGCACTGTAAATTTAGATAATTTATACCAAGTAAGACGACAAAGTACGGTTTGAAAATTTATGACAAAAATGACAAAAAGTGGTGTCGATGTTGTGGATAAAATGAAATCCTCCTACTTAGTGGCTTGCAGATAGCCACTGACCATATTTTTTGGAATGATGAATACAGGTAGTGGCATCAACAGCCAGATCATTTATAAAATAAATACTGACTATTTAATTGAAAGGAGGGTTTTTTCAAAGAACTGGCACTGAGTTTGGTGAAACTTCACCTTGTTATCAGATCGGATGTCGAAAATATAAAACCTCAAGATCGTACTGCTATAAAAAGAATTGCGGGTATTGACTTAAATACTGAAGAATCAAATACCAGTGAGGTGGAATAGATGCTTTTTGTCCTAAAAAGAATCACAAAATATTGTGTGGTAATTGCAGCACACCCATTTGTCTGTCCTACAAAGTATACAGTTGCGTAAAATGTGCTGATATTGATTAGCAAGCTTTTTCTAGTAGAACAAATTTTTGTTTGTATATTTATTGTTTTTGTAAGAAAGTGTGGTGAGTGCTGAGATATTATATTTTTGTTTTTCAGTTTTTCAACTATATTTAAATAATTTAAAAATTTGGATTAAAAAATTTAGTTGTATATAAACTATATCACATTCTTCTTATAGATAAACATCACAAAATTAAAAAAAAAAGTTTAGATACATTAATTTATTGTAAAATTATTCAAATAAGGCACCGTGAGATAAATTCTCACTAGCGAGCTCTGGTGTCACGGAAATTCTATTTAATTAATATTATAAAATAAAGGAATAGCAAATATTTAATAATTTTCAGAAATAAATTTGTCGAGATAAGCTTCGAAGACAAGTCTTGACTTCTTCGTTACAATAGATGTTGATTAGAGGTGACGTATGAATCGGAGAAAAACGTGAAAAGTAAAATTTCAAGTTTTAAATTATGCTCCAGTACCTATATCACAAATTGGACTCAGGTATTAGTGTATTTAAGAAAGAAGCAAGAGACCGAAAGAATGGAGGAGATTAAAAAAGAGCCAGAAGAATGAAAGTTCTCTATGAAGATAGGAAAATTGCCGTCTCATTGATATAAGCGGAATTCCAAGAAGCGATCTCAGTATGTAAAATCAATTGGACAGTGTTACTAATTAGGATCGATTTCGAGGTTATTTGGCATTTGGGTTGCATATCTTTCTTTGACGGCAAAGGGAAGTATCGATTTTGATGTTGGCAAGATCTGGAAAATCCGGGTGGAGTCTATCAATGACTTACAAGTCAATTTATATTCTTTCGAGGGTCCTTTTTGGTAGTTAAATAAAACGGCAAATGAATTTGTATTTAGCTGCAAATCTGGTGTAATGGTGGCTGCAGAGGTCACTATGTCAGATAGCCGTGAAATTTTTGTCGGTACTGAGAGGGACTATGTTTAGAGGCAAGTAAGCCTGGTAGAAATACGGATGAATAGATATTCAGGTCAAATACCCGCGAAAATCGCGGTGAGATAAGAATAAATTGGACCTGGAATTTGACTGTGTGCTTTATGAGAATTGCAGTAGAGAGTATCGGTATTTCAAAAGAAGAAGTAATATCTCCTGCTAACAGCTGTGCTTTGAATAAATGCGACGGGTTTGGAATGGAGATAGATACTTTCAACAAATGATGGGAATCCTCTCGGCGATGTAGTTATTTCAGGAGAATTATTCCAAAAAACGGACGAGGATAGCTGGATTATACTTCTTTCTTATGTAACTTGGGCTGGTCTCATATGATTCTTGAAATCTTCTAGAACTGTTCCCAAGAACTAACGAAAATATTTTAAGGTATCACATTTGTTATAAGAGCAAAGCTCGACAGGAACAGGAAGATATGAAAAATTGGCAAAATAACTTTGAAAATGCGATGAAATTTTCAAAATAAACTTAAGTATTGTTATTGAGGGAAGTTTTCTAATTCACTACCTAATTATTATGAATTTTGTGCTGAGTTCAGATAAAGAAAATGAGTGAGGATTATGTACACTCACCAGAAAAAGATAAGTAGTTGATTAATATTACCGTACAAAATTTATTGCTAGAAATATCAAAACACAAATTTGAAATCGCAAGATTATTTTAGCATTATGAACATTCAGTTATCGATTACATAAAATGTACTTTTGGTATATTTTAGCGAACTTATAAATATAAAGTATCGTTTCTAATGACTAATTCGTGCTAAAAAACACTCTCAAACTAAAGAATGACATATACAGACATAATGAGTATAGAGAGTTATTCAAAATTACGTGGATTTCTTAAACATTAATCATAGAAAAATATACTTAGTGCGGTCTATGAGTTCTTGGAGGCTTTTGACAAAGTCTCAGCTTGTTGCTTCGATCCATTTTATTATATTAAAGTTGTTTAGAAAAGGTCTCAAATTGAGTTTCGTGTTGTTATAAAATATTTTATTGAAGAAGGATTAACACCAAATCAAATCAAAAACAGAATGGTGACTTGTGTCCATCATCTTTAACAATTGAAAAGAAGACCTACGACAGTAACCACTGCAGAAAATATTAAATTAGTAGAAATTGTTCTAAGTTACCGTCCCCTAAAAACAAAATAAGTTGAAAAAGAGACCGATATTTTCAAAACAATAATCCTACATGAGCATTTGAATATGATGAAAAGTACTGCAAGGTAGGTGCCTCAATTTTACCGCAGTTGAAAAGCGGCGTCAAGCAGAATGTTGTGAGCGATTTTTAGAGTTTTGCCGCAAGGAACCAAGAAAGTTCAGGAGAAGCACCAAAAAAGTGATATCTATAATATTTTGAGAGTGTGATGGTTTCCTTTTTATTGACTATAGGGAATCAAATACAACTGCAACGTGGTATATTACTTTCACTCACTTAGGCAGTTGCGTCAAAAAATTATTAAAAAAAGTCGCGGCAAAATCGGGCCAAATTGTGCGCTTGCTTCATGACACTACTTCGCTTTACAAGACTATTGTACACGAATGTGGCTTCACAGAAATTGAACGATCGCCATACTGTGCTGGTCTGGCCTTGTTCGACTATTTTTTATTCGCAAATCGGAAGGCCGAGTTTTTGGGTAAAAGATTTAACAGCATCGATTAAATTAAACAGGCGGTGTACCAACATTTTGATGATTAAGATGCATCATAATTTCCTAGTGGCATAAAAGCTTTAGTCAGGCGTTTTGAAAATCTTATGGAAATATGTCTTCTTTAATATTTGTGATCTTTTTTTCCATGTTAGGCTGAAAACATATGGACTGGAATATGAAGCTAGGCAGAAGCTTTCACTTCAGAACCACTTAATAATGAAGTACAATACTCAAATAGTTTTTTATCTAGTTAATTCCATTATTATTTTTAGTTGCTTCAATAATAGATATTATCGGTGCTTATCGTGCAGCTGAATTGCAATCTGTGCCAATTACAGATGCGGAAGGAAATCTATGTTTTACAGAAATATCTCAAACTATATTATTATTTGAATTCACTCACAAAGAATTGGTATTACTTAATTTGGAACAATGTGGAAAGGCATTAATACACTGTTCATGATTCCAAAAAGTACAAATAAATGCATCAAATAAAATATACATTTCTTCAACACCTTAACCAGTTACTACTGTTATACAACAAACAAAAAGAAATTTGTATGATGCAGTTGCACATATTCTGTTTAGTAGTTAAACAAATTTAACAGTTGATTCCATGAAAAACAAAATTAGATATTTCAACTTATATTAGTTGATGAAGGATTGTATTAAATAAAACTAATCAAAAATAAATCAAAACAAATTAATTTCCAGTAAATTTTCCAGAAGAGTGATTGTGAAATATTATTTCTATTTTTTCATAGTCATAACTCTAACTTTATAATTGGTGCAATCTTTGAAACCCTATATCGTCATCGAAAAATATAGATAAAATCAAATAAATGTCTTATAAAAAATATTAAGAGCCCAACTAAATTAAAAATTACTATAACAATAGTAGTTATAAAATACGAGGCCTGTAGGTGACTGCGAAGGTCTCGCACTACACACTCCGCCATTGCTGACACTTGGGTCACTTCATGAGTGATGGTGTCGAAAGTTTAAAGATGGCCTAATGATGTGCATGATGAAGGGAGTCAAGGACACAAATCTGTCATTTCAGATGACCTGGTTCAACGAGTTGAGGGAATGGTTAAAGAAAACCGAAGATTCACCATTACTGCTTTTTCTTCGGAATTTCCAGAAGTTTCAAGGTCTGTTTTATACTCTACTGGAATTCATTAGCGGCAACTTTCCTTGAAGATGTAAAAGCTTTTTCCACAGACATGACAAATGTCTCAATCTCTTATGTCTAAACGTAACAATAAGTGTACCAATCTTTGGGTAATAAAATTATCGTTTTATATGAACTTGTCTTTTATTTATAGCCTATCGGAGGTTGAAGAAAACGGCCCTCGTAATTTGTGAAACAGAGTATTTGTCACGTTCGAAAAACATAATTTGGTTAACACATTTTTGTTCGACTACTGGCTTTTGAATAAAATATTCTTTGTAAACACCTACATAATATACAATACGATTGGCACGGTGTATTGAGAGGTCACAATATCATAAGATTAGTCTTGAAGGAATAATCTTCACGGTATTCACAATTCTGAAAGCATTCATTACCAGAAATGATTCGGCAGATTGACTTCAGGTAGCTGGCCGGCAGAGTTCACGGTAACTTTTATTAGCTTTTTAAAATTCATTAGCGCCAATTGTTAGGGGTTATACATATTAAATAAATCATAGTGATAAGTAAAGTTTCCAAAAAATGAACATATGTGTATAATTTTTTTTCGGTGTATATGATCACGTTTCAATAACTTTTGGATCTTTATTTGATTGAATGAACCTAACCAATATCATATTAGTCCTTGTACATAAGGTAAGAAAAAATGCTTTATGTTTTGATGTTTAGTTTCTATTTTGTTTCTTAATTGGTTGAAGTATCTATTTATCCTTTTCTTGAAGATGTTGTTCATGATATTTTCCAGATAATTATTTTCTTTCAATGCAGTTTCACTTTTTGAATTGCTAAGCATCCAAATTCAGGATTTGATAGTTGAATGATACGAATTAAAGTTCAATTATCTTGAGGACCAAGTTAGTTTCGTATACCATTTGTATATAAATTAAAAAACAAAAAATCATAGAGTTTATTTCAATTCACTAGTTTTATCATATACATTGTACTCAAGCAAAAAGTTCTATCCCAAAAACTAATGACACTATCAGTTTATTCAAATTTTTTGGATAGGAGGAAAAATATACTTATAAAATTCATACCCGAAAATGCAACCTTCTGCTGCTTGTTTTTGAATAGAAGTAGGGTCTAGCGATATACCATTTGAGAGGTATTATTTCTTTACACATTTAATTTTTTTCGATTATCACTAATAAAACAAACAACCCAAAATTTCCCCAAATTATCAAATTAAATTCTTGAAGTCTGTTGATCTACATATAAAGATGGGTTCAACCTATTTTTAATAAATTCCCTTGGATGTCAAAAGCGGCATTCTGTCAGAATTCTTTATCGCAACTCTGCATTATTTACAGGCCAATTGCGTATAGTTTTGATTTTAGTGATACTCACTAAAAGAAATACAAAGCCAAGAAATCTGGTGATCTGTCCGCCCACTACTAATTTAAATCTTCGAAAATGTTGGTCAAAATCTACTTTACGCATCTATTTCGCTGTAGGGGTTCCTTGTTCCATTGGAAAGTTAGTTGATAATTCCATTGAGATTTCCGTCAATTAATAATGGTCTAATAATGTGATTCCCTAAAACGTTAATTCATATATTTAATATCTGAGGTGTTTGTGTATGTGTCTATGAACTAATGAGAATCGCTTTTACTCCATTATGAACAGCTAAGTCTGTTAACTTCACCATTGAACACATTGGAAAAACGCATATTACACCATCGATGAGGTTGATATTTAAGTTACTACGAGTATATACTTCACAAAATCTAGTTTAATGGTTAAGAACATCTTTGTGCAATTCTTGATTTAATTGTATTCTATAAGAGTAAAATTTATGGGATTTTATAATTCAATTAACACTAGATGCTAATACACCAAATACTCAAGATAGTACTGTAAATGACCCAATACGGCTATTTTACCGAACAATACATTCATGTCTTTACTATTTAAGATCGCTTGTGGCTTCAATGTTATTTATTAATCGTTTGATTCTGTTGTAACGTTTTTTTTTCTGGTGACTAGTATTAAACTTTCTTTGATATACTGATTATTTCCATATTAGCATAGGTTAACGATCACTATTCTTTCCTCAGTAGAATAAACCATCTTCGTAAGCATTTAACTGATTAGTCATTGAGAATTTTCAAATAAAAGAAAGCTTGATAACTAACAAACTAATTAAGATTCATTTTCTTTCGTATATAAAATCAGAGCATAGCAAGATGATGTATATTCCCAAACACAACGTACTTCCAAATCATTGGCAGATAAAAACGATTAAAAGATAGATTATAGATAACATTGTATGAAAGACAACTTAGCAATTATTTCATTTATTTTGAAAAACTGGTTATGTACAAAATATTTTCAACGTTAATTCAATTTTATTAAATTTTTAAAAATACTAATTGGAATTTTAACTTTCTGTAAAAAAGTAAAATACCTATCAAAAGATGTGTCGCACAGTTGCTGTTGAAAAAAATGAGGTTCACAGGGTTGCATTTTTGTTCTTATATTTTTTGCAATTTTTTCTTTAGCTTTGAATTCTGAATGTTTGTGGAAACAGTTAAGTTTTTATTGGAAAACCGTATATATCCACTTATTGAAATGAAAAAATTTTCCTACGCCCATACCAGTAAACGTCAAAATTGTACTGTCTGAAATTGATCAATTAAAAAGCATAAAACCTTTTATCGTTAGTAGAATACATTTTGGATTGAAAGAGTGATACCACTGAATGGTGGCAAAGTGTTATACAAACTCTCATAATAGAAATCATATTTTCTTAGCTTTTCATAGAAATGGGCGCCGCATTATTATGCTAATTTCTGCAAAAAATATTATTGGTTCGGAACATTTTTTCAAATTTACCTGCGAGTAGGTGGGCTTAGAAGAAGTATAGTGAGTGACTTGAGTTGGAAATCCATTACACACATATATTACTTTATTTTGTATTAAGATTTTTGTACTACTTACCAAATTAAACTAATAGATTTTTTAAATATCCTCTACTTATATGGATTAGTTCCAGATCTGAACCAATATTTGTGATTACTCCAGAACATGCAATGACACGGTTTTGGAATTGCATCAGCCATTAACTTATCTTGTATTTATTTATATTAGGGTGCTATGTACACCGCGATCCAACACTTATTAAAATTTTAGAATATGTAATTACTCTAGTTGTCAGAGATCTTCGTCTTTCACTTCAAATGCTTTCTATTGTAGTTCACTCTGAGATAATGTGGATAGAGGTTTCGTCTGCACAATGAATTCTATACTAGATTCTGTATTGAATTCATTGTGCACGTCTTTAGGTGTTCATTAAGATTGTAAGGCCTTGACAAGACTCCTGTTCATAGTTTAAAACTATTGATAGAATATATTTGCGTTAATCTGTATATTGGCTGAATGACTACAAACTAATGTTTGTGAAACATGTACCATATTCCAGCTGGTTCCACTCCATCATAATCTTAACTAATTTCTATGCAATGTCACAATATAGAATAGGAAATGACGTCCACCTTGAATGTTTTTTAACAGATTGGTGAATTTATGGTTTTATTGATCAACTAAATTCCCAAAAAACTCCAATCAGTCCTCACGCGTCGATGATGTGATGATGTAGTAGTATTAAACAGCAACTGTTATCTTGGAATTTTGAGCAGGTACTTTTTGTTTCTGTTGCAGTTGTTTTTTTACCTGGTCATGGTCAATTCCAAATGGAATAAATTGGTTTTGGTTCCCTACCATATATTTTCCGTTTATAATTTTGCTTATATGTTAATAATTTTTCTTTTGAGATTTTGAGAAAGTACGACCTTCAAAAAATAATGTTTGTGTCTGTCATTTTAAGATAAAGAGACAAACTTTGTCCCATATCTTGAAACATCATTCTGTTTCTTGAGTCTTGTATCGTTTCTTCTTTCTTTCATAACAGTTTGAAGATGTACGTGAATCAACTGAAACAAATATTTAACTCTTCTTTCGCAGCTCCATCAACCTTTCTTATTTGTCTGCATATTGTCTGAAAAGTGTTTATCGTGGAGACAAAACTACTACTATCAATCAGTATGAAATAGATATCGTCTCTTCAAAATAACTTCATTTTGCACGCTTTCCAGAATATAATTGATAACCACAATCATCTATTCATTACCATTTTCATCATGAGGTATAGTCTAGCAAAAAGTCGATGAGCCACCGATGATGAAATTTTCATGAGGCCTCTCCTTTGCGCACAGTACAAATGACAGCATTTCTTTATGTAATCGGAAAATTGAGTGAATAGAACCGGTTACTAGCTTTATAGAAGCGATAACACACTTCTGATAATCCAAAGTTCTTCCGCTACGTCTTCGGAAGAACCAGCTGTCATCTTACGTCAAAGCCATAATCGTTTTCGAGTGTTTGCTTGATTGAGTGCCTTTTTAGGTTAAATCTAACTGACCAATGCAAACACTTATCTAAATCTTCTTGTATTTTTGACTACAGTATTCGTAGAAGACCGCTTTCTTGGAAGACTCTTTAGGCATTCTGCTGAGCACTTTTTTAGCTCATTCTCAATCATGTTATATACGTTTATATTTTCATATATATGAAGGAAATACAAATTGGAACTAAGTCTTTGCCAACTAGTTTATGAACGTTGTGATCGTGGGATTGTGGCAATCAAACAGCCCAGTGTAATGCTTTTAATATAAATCAGAGCTTTCGATTACTTATGTATTCATCATCAGTAATCAACTTCCTAATTCAACTTATAAAAATCCAACTTCATTTATAATGATCTAAGTTAATTTAACCTATACAAATTAACTGTCATTCATAATGACTTAACCGATCCTATCCTAAAATTTGAAAACAATTTTAATGGCAACAAGAAACTCCATGTCATTTTGGATTTTTAAATGCCAAGAATTTATTAATTTTTAAAAGAAATAATTTCAAGGCACCACAATTCTCAGTCAATTATTATAAATAAATATATATATATATATATATATATATATATATATATATATATAAATAAATTTTTACATTGTACTTTGACCATATTTTTAATATTTGATGATAAAACATAAGTAATCGAAAGCTCCAAATATATATTAAAAACAGTACACTTTTTAAAAGGAAACACTATAATGAAACGAAAGTTTTTAGTAACTCTTTAGAAACTGTGTAAACAAACATTCAAATTGAGTCAAGTCTGATATTAAATGTTTTCCAACAAACCAACAAATTTATATTTATTTTATTTTCACATAAAAAATCCTCCAGTTTCGTCTCAAATTTTCTAGAAATTGCTGAATCCTTTGATAAAATTGAGTGATACAACAATGATTCGCCTTTAACTGGCCATTTACGGACCTGCTGTGGCATTTCTTACAAATGCTTCTTTTTTATTGACTAATGACTGTTGCTCGGAAAATGTATGCAGTAGATGAGAACTCCAACTTCAATTAAATATCAAATTATAGTATGAAACCGTAGAATAGTTAGAATGATTTAAAACATTTTTGCAGTTAAAAGTTAGTGAGAAATAAAATAATTCTGGGAATTTGACTAAATGAAATAGTCAGAATGAATATGATGATGACTAGGGGTGGTCGATTAATCGATATGTATTTGTAAAAATAATCGATAATCGATTAATCGATTAATTGACAATAATCAAATAATCGAAAAATATCGATTAATCGGAAAATATCGCCGAGACCGCTTGCGGCCGCGGCAAAAAAAACTTGAGGTCGTTAAAAAGTTTCGCGGCTATGGCGTACACACTATTTTTCGTACAATCGTTAAAATAATCAAATAATATAATAATCAATTCAACGATTAAAAAATTTATTTTCTGAATAAATATTTCAACGTAATTCAATATCAGAATCTTACTTAGTACTACTTACCAAGTATCTTCTGTAGGTTCATTATTTGGTTTGTTTTTATTGGGAATCAAACCATAATGTCTTCTGTATGTTCCTAGTGGTATACTCGCTCTTTATCTTGTTTTTTGTAGGAATCAAATCACAATCGTTTTTTTGAAGCTTTATTTCCGATTTTCGAATAATCGAAAATTGCTTATTTTCGATTTATCGATTATTTTGGATTGATCGATTATTTCCGATTTATCGATTATTTTGGATTGATCGATTATTTCCGATTTATCGATTATTTTGGATTGATTGATTATTTCCGATTCGATTCGATAATCGATTATATTTTTTGATAATTGCCCAGCCCTAATGATGACTAGCGACGAAGTTGCAAGTAAATTTTGGAATTAGTTGCAGAAGAACTTTTAAATCAACAATATTGATATTTCACACAAATAGATTATATTAAAATTATCTTACAGTTCATTAGCCGATGCTAGTGCTTTGACTCAAAAAGTGGCAGAAAATCGCACTATAAAACAACTCAAGAAGATTATTAAAATATAAACTATAAACCCCTCCTAACCGGTAGCTAAATTATTAGATTACTATAAAATCTTTGTGATTTTGCAGTGAAACGGACTCTGTTAATCAATTAATGTTTCTTTATATTGTTACTGTTAGTGTTGTATAAGTTTGCATCGAGGGCTTCCACTACTCCACTAATTTTGACTGTTGACATGACCGTTGAGGTAAAAGTGAGACACATCAGAGAATGCCACGTTGTAAGTAAAGCGGTTCATCATTCACTCGCGAAATTTATTCTACTGGTAGTGACATTATTTTTTAGTTCCTGTACTAACTGAAGTTTGCATGGGTAAAATTTTTAAAAATCTTTTAAAAATCCGGTGTATCGTTGATCTGGGTACATCTAATTCTCTGGAACGATCAAATAGACTGTGGAGGATTTTCTTGAAATGACTCTTTACCTACATCGATGTTTACTTTCATTCGTAATGTCCTTGGTCGACTTTGTCATTGTTTATCCACTTTAGAATCAGTCTCCATGAATTTGTAAGCCCATTTCTCCATCGTTTGAACATTAGGACATTCATAAAACCTGCGTAAATTGCGATGTTACGATATTTTTGCAGCCCAACGGTGTCTGAGTTGTTGCGGTAGACCTCACGAACACAAAAAACCGTTCCGCTCCGTTGAAACGCTCCATGATTTAAACAATTAACAAAATATTCTAGATATAATTATATAATTGTTCGACCAATAATACGAGTATTCCTTTACAAAAGTTTCTCAATTTTCTCCAAAGTGTAGGAGGGAATTTTCACCATATCTCGTCTTGAATTGGAGACAATATCGAGAAAAAACAGGAAAACCGTGTTTGAACATTAGCATTTTTAAATATTATACCAAAAACACCCAAAGGGTCTTAAGTGGTGCATGTTCATTTCCAAAAGTACTGAAGTAAATATTAGATATGCGTAGGCATGACTACCTAACGTCCCAGGGGAATACAAGGCACGGCAATTCATATTCAAAAACTTTATAGTATGAAATTATCGGAAAGTAAATATAATAACGCATTTCATTTGAATAGAGTATGAAAAACTACGATTTATTATACTTATGTAACTAATAAAGAGACAAATGATTTGGGATTGTTATTGATCATAGAATTCTTGTTTCCTGAATCCTCACTAGAGATACGAAGAAGTTATTTTTTATAATTAACTTTTAACAACATTAAAAAATTTGCACAAAAATGATCGACATGAAAAAATCCGATCATGCATCGCACCCCGCCATGAATACAAAGTCACAAAACTGATTTCAGTACTTATACATGCGTCACTAACACGGTTTGGGAGTTCTTGGTAAGACATCAAACATTTTTGAGGTGGATTAAAAATAATAAAATAATAAATGTTTCAAGAAACTGTAATTTTGTAACATGAGAAAATCTAACAGATTTGAATTTAAAATTAGATTTTTTATTATATCAATTCGATATTAAATAACGAGCGATTTTCATTTCAACAACGTAACATCACATTAAAAAAAATACGTATTGTGACGCTAATCTAATGAATATCCACATATACACTTGTGTATGCAGCATCACTTACGTAGATGGCATCACCAATGAATTGATCTTTGTATGGCAAATGAACGAAAGGGAAATTTTTTTGGAAATGTTATTCTCGATTGGTAAGTGTATTAAAGAAAATCATCAGATCACTAGGAGTCGAGATATCTCGATTTGAGCTTACAAATTAAAACCCATAAAGAGTGCGATGAAGAAATTGTAGGCATATATTTTCATTAACAATGGACATCACTTTCATAATTTTTGAGGTGTCTGTGCCTGAGCTTGAATTTGCGCAGCTTATATGAAAAGTTTTTTTCGTGTTATTATAGTATGCACAATATCCCAATTTGTTTTTTATCCTCAACTGAGGAACATCCGAACGGGGGCACTACTCGTTTCCTATTGATAATTGTATTAACTAAAATATCTGTTGAGATATATCACAACATACCTAGTAGTATTACTATATAACTCGTGATTACAATGAGGAGATTAGTATAATTTATTACCGGTCAGTGACACCAAAAATGCCTTAACATTAATAGACCTAGAAGAACAGATGTTACAAATCAAAAGTCTGTTTGTCTATTGATATAAGAATGATGTATTTATTTAATATGATACAATTTGGTTCCATCAGTATCGGTATGAAAATCTGCATAATTTGATTTAAGTATCAAGAACTAATCGGAATGTAGAAAATACAAGAAACATTAAATGTATAGAGTTTCAGTGAATATCAGAAGTTGATACAAATTATGCATTATTTTAATACTGTATCTACCCACTTCTTTAAGGAATCTTAGCCGCTTGACTAAACAGAAAAAGTTTAAGCGTGAAGTAATATTCCGTATTATTAATATAATTTATCATATATACTACTATTTAACAAACCGTTTTATTATTCCTTATGCTAAAAGCGACAATAATAAAATATTGATGAAGATTGGTATTGAAAAATGAGGACATAAGAAGAGGTATGTCTATTATTTTCTTAA
Source organism: Diorhabda sublineata (assembly GCF_026230105.1). NCBI lineage: Eukaryota > Metazoa > Arthropoda > Insecta > Coleoptera > Chrysomelidae > Diorhabda > Diorhabda sublineata. The sequence goes on from NC_079482.1 coordinate 13,387,931, forward strand.
ATGCAGCCAGATTGTGAGCGTAAGTTATAATCTGAGCTCCGCAAAATAAGGACATGATAACTATGCACCAAAAGAAAATATACTCACATTAAATAAATATAATCAACGTAGTTTTGATGACAGAATACCTACTATCCACAATGTACAGGACGAGAGTCATCTGAGAATGAGATTAATAGGAAATTAAATATTGCAAAACATATCATCCTTGATTTGCAGATCTGAAATATGTTACATGATAAATCAGAACAATAATAATTTGAATAAAAATTCGGTTAACAAAGAGTTAATTTCGGATAAGACATTTTAATTGATCGGGCAATGAAGCAAAATATCTGATCTTGATATGTACCAATTTCAATCAATTGTGACACATTATTGGAATCAGCTAAGCAAGGGAATTTCACATATTGAAAGAGGTGTGAAAAAACTCTTGCTAACAGCATATATCAACCCTATAAAAACGATTATTAACTTAAAAAAATTTAATGTTCTCCTGGACATGTACTGCTATCGACACCTCTGACTCCGAACGACAATCATTTTGATATCCTAAGAAGACCCAGGTAGGTCAAAATTGGTTAATAGGTCATGTTTTTTGTATTAAGGTCTTACCAGGTATATGGATATGGTGGAAAAATTAATCGACGTCACGCTTTTTATTATAATATTCTCAACAGCCGATTACCAAAAAAAATAGTTTCTGTTTTTTCCGACTTTCGTTTCGAAATAATCACTTTCCATACATCGAGCCTTGTTATATATGAAATTTTATTATTTATTGTTATATTGTATGGATGATAAATTTTCTTGGTGTGAATATTCACATTTGAAGTTTATATTACTTTTATTCATATGAAAAATAAATTTAATTGTCGACAATATCACACAGTATAAAAAATGCGCTTCCATTTGTTAAATTTACTCACAATATTCTCTTCTCTTTACCTCTACGCTCGTGATTGATAAGTAACATCTAGTGGTGTTGAAAGTAATTGTTAACTAAATAGTATCTAAGCAGTAATCAACTTGCCTCATTATTCGACTACCATAGGAGCAGCTTATGTCACAACGACGTCCTTCGTATTTAATAGTTTTCTGTATCTATTTTGAATGTAACGTTACTTGTAAACATTATAGTGAAATGATGTTTGCTACTCTGGGCCGTGCTTTCAAAAGTTTCAATAGAAAGAATGTTGAAAATCTTAAATCGGCCAGGGTCAATGAATTGTTAGAATTGAACGAGGAGAATCGACAAGTAATGATTTTATGAATAACGAATTTGATGTTCAATAATTCGAACACAAGTTTGATAAGAATATGAGACTTGTTTTCTAATAAAATGTAACACATTCGATTCATTGCAAGAATAGGAAAGTAAAAGATTTGGTCACGTAGAAAATTATTGTACTACATAATAATAAATGTTGTCTTACCAATTTGTATAAACTGAAATTTCTAACTGTGGTCGCCATTTTCGTTCTTCTTATGTAAAAATCAATTTGAATGTGATTGTGTGAAGTCAATGATTAGAAACGTGATACTGTCCCATGTATAATAAAAAAGCGGTATCTTACTCCAACAGTAGACCTCTAATACAAAGTATTTCAATAATCTATCGGGTTGATTGGAAGATACAGGTACAGTGGAAAACAAGTAGGCATTTAGATGCGAATTGCTTCATCCAAGCATCACCTTTTTTTTTCAATATTATTATATATTTTATAGCATTATCCTGTTATGTCAACAGTATCTATTTTACGTTTTTAGCAATATAATAAATAACCTTATCCATAAGAAATGATCAAAATGTGTATGGGTTATTGTCATAAAAGAAAAACACAAATTTGATGTTGCTGAATGCCACCTCAAGGAAATTATTCTAATTATATATTGAATAGTATCTATGTTATTCAAGGAGGAGGGTTATTACTCATTATGAGGTTAAGACAAGAGTCTAAGGAGAATATTTTGAATTATCTGCGTGAAGCCGTTATGCTACAGACAAATTTTAAAAAATAAATACATTATTGCAGTTACATTGACTAAAAACAACTGCAAAACCTCCTTCTTGGTTACATCATTCTTACTAATTACCAAATAAATATATGAATCAATAATTCTATATCGGCTTCTTTGTTCATCCTCCATATTCTTCACAATCTAGAATGGATATTTCAAATATTAGACCCCTTGCGATATGTTCTGACTTTTCTGAAGATGAACATGTACAACCCGTTCTTCTGTAACTGTCATTTTTCACTTTTTCATCCATTTGATAAACCCATCGTATTGCTTTATATCAAAGTATTCTGCTTTACTATACAAGTTATCAATACTGTAACGCATTTTCAAACGAAATAAAACCAGTTACACGTGTAGTAACCATAATTACCTAATCATTCAGTTTCCATGACAACTAAAGGATTACTGATACAACCATATCATATTGTCAGTTCCTATTTCCATTTTTTGTAATATTATTAGTATTTATGATATCAAAGTATAGATACCAATAAAAAATGTTTGAAGTATTATTGGATAAAGGTCTTTAAAACACTTGCCAAATTTAAGGCATTCCATTGTGTTTGAAGAACCGTGATATCAGCTTAGAATTGAGATCAAAATCTCAACTATTAAATGTATTGCTAGAAATGAAAATTGAGAGTTATAATTTTTGAATACATTATTATCCAAAAGTGGGAAAAACAGATATATCAGTTGATTTTCTCCATTATGTCCAACCTAAAATGCTCAATTTTCGTTTTATAGTACATCGACTCATTACATTTCCACTCAATATTGCCAATAATAAAAACGAAAATAATTTGATTGAGGACCAAGCGATATTTATTATACTTATTTCCATCTATCTATCTATCATTATTTGTAAGAAAATAAATAAATTTTTACTGCTACTACAGGTTTTATTTCTTATAATGGCGCAAAAAATTCACGTTTTCAGTGAATTTCGTAACATGGACAAATTGGACATCGTCATGTCATACAATACTTCATGTAAAAGGCATTAATCCAACCAATATAAAAGCTGAACTAGATTTCTACTCTGGGTGAGACGGCTACTTCGTTATCAACAGTAAAATATTGGATAGCAGAGCTTTAACAAAGTCATACGATGATACGAAGTAAATTCACAAAGCGGTGCGTGAGCTAGCAGATATAGGAACCGGATCCAAAGAAAGCAAAGACCGTTCCATCTGCCAGCGAGGACATGGCATCAGATAATTTTCTTTTACCATCTTGAAAGAGGAAACAATAGCATCGGCAAGTATTATACGAAATTGTTGCTTAAGCTTATGCTTATGTTTAAACGAAAAAATCAAGCAAAAATGGCCGCATTTGACTAAGGAGAAAGTGTTGTTTCATTAAGGCAATGCACCAGCTCATACATCTGCAATTGCACATCAATTGAAAAAAAAATTTGACGTACTCACGAGAATGTATTAATATCTAGTTAGACTAGACCAGTTCCATGCATAAAAAAATATTACGTTACCATAGCAACGAACAATAATTATTAGAAGTGAAAGTGTAAAGTTTGACGTCAAAAAAGTAAACCAGAGCTACGCAATAAATTAAAAGAAAAAAGATGTCCACCGAAATTGTGAAAATCGAAAAATTGGAGTTTCGAGCCATCATCAAGTACCTGTATTTAAAAGGGTTAAGAGGTAAGCAGATTTACGAAGATATGCTTAGTACCCTTGGTAATCAATGTCCTTTGTATACGACCGTGAAAAGTTGGTCTGCAAGCTTCAAAAGAGGAATTTTCCATTGAACATGATGACCGATTGGGAAGGCCAGTTTCTCTGTCAGTCCCCGAAAATATCGATGAAGTTCATGACATGATTTGATCAGACCGTTGAATTAGGCTAAAACGGATATCTAAAACACTGAATATTTCATACGAACGCGTTCATCATATAGTTCACGTCAATTTGGACAAGAGGAAAATTGCTGCAAAATGGATCCCCAAATGTTTGAATGTTGACCAAAAGCGTGCAAGTAGACTACTTAAACAGAATTGTTACTATGGATGGAATGGCGACACTACAAGACCTAAGAAGTTTCGTGTCCAAAATTTCTTGCTTCGGTTTTTTGGGGTTGTCATGAAGTGATTATGATTGATTCTTTGGATAAGGGTAGAACAATAACTGGAGATTACTATTCGACATTACTGACCACTCTACGGGAAAAAATTAAAAAGAAAGGACGCGGAAAGCTATCCAAAGGTGTTATGCAGGAGCGTTGTCCTGTCCAAATCTCATATAGCCATGCAAACAATTCGTTATTTAGGGTTTGAATTACTAGAAAACCCCTCTTATTCACCAGATTTGGCTCCATCCGACTATCATTTCTTTCCCCAACTGAGGAACTTAAAAGGTCGTAAATTTTCTTCCAATGAGGAGGTAATAAAAGCTGGAGGTCTGATTTGCAGAGCAGGAAGAAACATTTTTTTCTTAAAGTTTAGAGAGGTTGCTGTAATAAATGTATCCAATTAAGAGGAGAGAATATGTCGAGTAATACGATATTTTGACATTGAAATTTTGCTTGGTTCTATAGTAGGCTAAGAATTTTTCAATATATATTCGTAAAGTGAATTCAAAAACCTGAATAAATTTTGGTATAATCTAAATTATTTACAGAATTAAGTTTCGTGGGAATTTATCTATTTAGTTAATTTTTCAAAAATTTTATTGTTAATTAACAAAAATTTTTCGATCTAAATCAAACGAATATTTAAATAATTGGAGTAATTTTTTCCCATGAAGTTTTCCTTACATAATAAGATAAAAGTCACAAGAGTTTGAAAAAAATAAAGAATTTGTTTATCCTATTTTTTTAAGTTAATAGGGTAAGGAAAATTTTTTTAAAATATTAAAATAATCCATTTTTTCATAGATTTTCATAACATAATTTTGTTTTGCACATATTTATTTTATTTCTTCTAGTTTAGAACGATGAAGAAAGTTTGGAAAATTCTAATATATTCTAATATTCCAATTAACTGATATTTAGTTTGTTGAAAAATTTATTTAAGTGGAAAATTCCAACGGGAATAAGTATTCTAGAGTGATTAAAATTTACCAATTTTCTAAGATTTCACTTTAAGTACCTCAAAAAAAAAATTGACGTTTTCGCAACCTAACAATGGTGCGCGGAGAACTATTTTCAACGTTGAATTATAATTATAAATAATGGAAGTACAGTACAAAGAATTTTGTTAGTAAATTTCTTCCTCTTTAAGGATTCTTTTAATTCTAAAATATTTATGCTATACGAGTTATATGTGACAAACCAAACGTTATTTTAGATTTTTTTATGGGCTAATTATCTTTTTGCATTGAGTGAACTAATTCAAATAATTTTAATGACAATATGTCAAATTAACACTGATTAGAACTTGTAGACTAAACTAAAACAATACAATAGAAAACAATAGAAAGGACCTACAGTTTAACTAGAACACCATCCCATTACATTACGACGATCTCCAATACTCGTACTCGTCAAATTGAAATAAATTGGGTTATTACTAACTAGGATGAGTAAATTTTGCTTGGCGATTTGTGCTGATAGGAAAGGGACAAAACTGCAAAAATGTTGTCTCACTTAAGCGATACAAATAATAGTCGCTTATAATGGTCAGTTTTAAACTAGACTTTGAGTGGAGGTTTGAATATTTTGTGAACAAGATGTGCATTTTTTGCTTGAACTTCGTTTGTTATGATGACAAAATTCTTAAAAATAATGGAAAATTTATCATCAGCTGAGTTTTCTAGGTACACTAAAGTTTAAATGGAATGCTATCACTTGTATATACTAGATTTATTTTATACGTTTATCAACGCTTATTTTATAGTCATAAAATTAATAACTTAACAGATTAACGGTTGAAGAGTAGAATAAATATTTATTTGAATGAGTTATTGGGAGAAGATACCGCTATCAACAATTTCTGAATTTAGTGGAAAATCGCGAGAGTGAGGTTGAATCAAACGAGGAAGATGATGAGTGGACTGATACACAATTTCAGTTCAAAATATTTCTTACTGCTGACATAGTTAATGGGTTTCTTACCTCAGTAATATTGATGAACCTGTTTTCAAAAATAAATTCAATTCAGAAATATTGATAATGAAATTGAATAAAAAATTGATAAATACATTTATGTATAAATTGAATAATTTTTTTCATTCTGAGACATTAGTTTGATTATTAAACTACTACCAGCGACTTGAATAAAGCTTATAGGAATGGTTATGGACAAAGGACCGGATATTATAAAAAACCAATCACATAATCGATCCCGTGATTTTACATACAACATAATTTTTTATTTCGTAAACTAACGACAATAATTTTGAATTAAGTTCAATAACTTTCAATCCCAAATAAATAAGAACATGAAGAGAAAAAGTTTACAGTAATACAATACATGGTAAAAGTCTAAAAAGAACTTGTTGGCTAGATGAATCTTGCATTATATTTCTTTAAATAAACTATGACTGTTTAGAGAATTATATTTTGTTTATTTCATTATTCCTATGAGAAAAACAACATTGTACGTATATCCAATCAAATTAATAGCTTTTATTTCGAAAATTAAATTACAAAGATCATTTCTCATAATTAAAATTTTATGTGAGTGTGTGTCTTTCAAATGTCGTTTAGATTTCATAGGATAATTTTTTTAATAATTTAGGACTTTACAAATGCAATTACAATTTTATAAATGAACGAGACAAAAAGCAAGAAATGTATCATTTAAATTTATATCCAATAAATAGTACCACTGATGACGTCTAACCTCACTACCAAAAGATTCATAGAAAATAAGCGATCCTGGTTAGGTTTGATAATTGGTCTGAATACGATGTCGAGTTCAAATTTTTAAATGATTGGGCAAGCCGAAACATAAAAGAGCCATAGAGGTTAATAAGGCAGCCTTTATGTGCTTCATTGATCTCACCCAAGCGTTTGATAGGATACACTTAACTGATGTTATAACTCTACTAAAAAAAGGAACATTCACCCCAATATAATAAGAGTTATCGAAAAACTTAACATCGATAATTATACCTTTGTGAGAACGGCAAACAAATTAGGCAATAAAATACCTGTGGCAACTGGTATCAGACAAGGAGATATCCTAAGTCGAATCCTGTTCAATATCATAATGGACGAAATCACCAACGAAGTAAAGCAAGCCGGGAGAGGATACTGAATGGGAGACAGAATGGGAAAGTAGCTTTACTTAAAAGACTGTCATTTTATTCTAACTAATTTAAATCTCATGAAATTCAACACATAGTCTTATGAAAATGTGTACTTTACAAACATCAGTCAGTCACACAACTTATTGTGTGATGTTATAAATTCTAATTATTTATTAAAACACAATCAAACATTTCTAATTGAACTATATACTATACAGCATCGTGTTACTTACAAAAGAAAAAAATTGAAATGTAGAAAAATTTAGTTGGTTGGTACAACTTATCAAATAAAACAAAACTATAACGAATAATCGAAGTGGGCACCTTGCACCCGGAGTCTACGGATAAATTGATGATAATTTTCTTTTAAAATGTCTCTCTATGGTCAACGGGTTCCTTCGCATGTACAACGATTTAAAAACCTACATATCTCCTAAACCATACAAAACCAACAAAAGTACATTTTTGTTGAAAAGTCGATGAAAAAATTCATTTTTGCTATCTTTAGATTGTACAGGTTGCTCCTGTAAAAGTTACGGATTGTTAACATGAGCCGTTCCTGGCCTTCAGAGTGTAGTGTAGAACTATTTTCTTCGTCAAACATACTACATGGATATACGTAATCATCAATTAAAAAATCATGATGTTCGAATGTATAATTTAGATAATATACTTGAAAATAATTTCTGATTTCGCAACTTTAAAGGACTATAACTCAGAAACGAGGTGTTGTGTGAGATTTTTTGTCGCAGCATTATTCACGTGTCATCTACTCACTCCCGAATTTTTTGCTAGTCAACACCCTATGTAACACAAAAGTGAATTTTTCATTTATTAATAAGTTTAAAGTTTAGCAAATTATAACTTCATGCATAGAATAAAATACAAAATAATATTTACTTAAATTGTGTCTATTAAATCGTCAATTTGAATATTGAATTTTGAATTCTATGAGTTTGAGAATTTGTACAAGCATTAATACTAAAAGTCACCGAAAATCTTAATTAATTATTTCCCAGACGTTGAATACATAAGTATTTGAAAGCTCGGAAAATATATTAAAGTTAGTCCACTTTGGTGTTTCATTGCCACGTTCCCAATATATATATATATATATATATATATATATATATATATATATATATATAATACTGATTAAATACGTTTGTTAGCTTCTTCGATAATTGCTTCTATATTTTCATCTATAGGGATTTCTAACTCATTTCTATCTCTCATCAAAAATTACACCATTATTTCTTCCAGAAGATTATATTTTCTCATGAGTTCAATCTACTGCATTTGTACACGCCTTGAACTTAAATCGTAATTTCTTCTTGGTCGTTTTCCAGCTGCTGTTCCGTGTCGGGGATTTTAATCATTTCAGGACGAAGTCTTATAACAATATACGTATATAATACATGCCTCGAGGTTTTCAAGATTTTGTTTCTACTTATTATAGTACCTAACTATTTGTACCTGTACCTGTAGTATTGATCCTGTATCTATATATCTATAAAGTTATAATATCCTTTCTTCATAAGTAATAGAATTAATCCTGCGAGGATAGAAGAGATTGAAGTTCTCTTGAAAAAGGGAATGTTCCTAGTACACTTACCCATCTCTCATCTTTATCACTTTCCTTATTTCTGCAATAATAAATTGGACTGTTTCTTCAGTTAATCGTAATCGAGCATTGAATTCTCTTCATTCCGTATACGAAACGCTGATATCAGGAGCGAAAATTTAAGCATATATGTAATACTCACATCATAAATTACTTTTATATAATTACGTTACGTATCAACTACTGATGTTTATATTAGTTTATTACTTGTAGGAATAATAATAACTATTATCATTAGATTTGGCACCAAATGATGTTGCATAGTTTCTGTACACAATGTCTAACTCTTTTATTTGCGTTACCTTTCAAAAGCAAATATTGATGACCGATCGGGAAGGCCAGTTTCTGTGTCAGTCCCACAAAATATCGATGCAGTTCATGACATGATTTTATCAGACGGTCGAATTAGGCTAAAACGGATATCTGAAGCACTGAATATTTTATACGAACGCATTCATCATATAGTTAACGTCAATTTGGACATGAGAAAAATTGCTGCAAAATGGATCCCCAAATATTTGAATGTTGACCAAAAGGGTGTAAGGGTAGAAACATCGCGTTCGATCTGTGCTCGATTTGAAAATGATGTAGACTTCTTAAGCCGATTGTTACTATGAATGGCACTTGGGTACATTTCTACGATCCAGAAAGAAAGCAACAATCGATGGAGTGGCGACACTCTGGTTCTCCAAAACCTAAGAAGTTTTGCGTCCAAAAATCTGCTGGAAAAGTTCTTACTTCAGTTTTTTGGGATTGCCATGGAGTAATCATGATTGATTTTTTGGATAAGGGTAGAACAATAACTGGAGATTACTATTCGATATTACTGACAAATCTTCGGGAAACAATTGAAGACAAAAGACGCGGAAAGCTATTCAAAGGTGTTTTGTTTTTGCAAGACAACGCCCCTGCACATAAATCTCATGTTGCCATGCAAAAAAAAGTTTAAAAGGTCGTAAATTTTCTTCCAACGAGGAGGTAATAAAAGCTATGGAGGCCTGATTTGCAGAGCAAAAAGAAACATTTTTTTGAATGGTCTAGAGACGTTGCAGGTTCGTTGTAATAAATGTATCCAATTAAGAAGAGAATATGTTTAGTCATAAAATATTTTGACATTCAAATTTTGTTTGGTTCTATAGTAGGCTAAGATTTTTCAATATTTCCTCATATATATCTTTTTTGGAACAAAATAATAAAAAGTCTGGTTAAAATGAAATTTTACAAGAAAGATAGGAAGGATGGTCTGAAGCAACTATAATAAATGCACTTTCCAAGGATAAATTGTTAATTTATTCCAATCAACCTCGACCTATTAATTAAAAATTCTACAAGATTATTAATTCCTTTTAACTTCCTGCTACATTATTGCAACGGTATCATATATAGCAACCATTTAGATATACTTATATTGATTATCTGAATTTATGACCATCTTGATAGGAAAAGTAAACGACTTATAGACGTATCGGTGGAAATATATTTTTAAAATGCAAACTTGGAAACAAGACTATATTCAACATTAGGAATCAAATAAATTATCAAGACAACTTTCAGTTTTACATTCACCCACAGGTAAACGTATAATTGAGAAAAGCAAATTATCAGACTCGTTAATAGTAGATAACACTCTCACGGGAAGTTCCTGATTTGTTCACTTGTGGACTTTTTTTTTCTTCGCTTGGTATCTCTTGGAAAGAATTATTAGAAATACCGAGCGAAGAATTGCAAATAGAACTGAAAATGTTACGAAAAGAATTAGGATGAATCGAATATTTCAAAAACCAAATAACATGGATAGTAAGTACATTAGGAGGGAACAAGTTGTGGTAGAATATTTGACTAGCTACTAATCTCTCTCATGAATAAATTGGTATCATTTTGATTGTATCGTTCACAAATGTGAAATAATTACGTTGTTTCAAGAGCGCCTACAATATAAATAATTTGGGAGGTTCAGTATTTTCTCAGGTTATGGTACATCTATGTGGATGATATTATCGCCTGTTCAATAAGAAAAAGGCAAACGTAGAAGTATTCATTATGGAGCTTAATTCAAAATATCTATCTATAAGTTCACTTATAAAATGAAAAATAAAGGACAGTTACCATTTGTAGATACTTTAGTAGTTAGGAACAGTAATAGGCTAGACTTTGATGTATTTAGTAAAAACACCAATACGTGCAGGTACACCCCAGCTGATTCTTTTCATTGCAATTCACGTTCCACTTAATATCGAGAGATACAATAAGGAAATGTAGTTTTACTCGACGGTTATGATAAAATATTTGTAAATAGGTTAATTAACCGTCATAGGTTTAAGAAATCACTAGGTAAAACAACTTTATTCGAACTCGAAGTGAAAAACAAGGAAAATTTGCTCTGGTACCTTTCAATCCTGTTTAACAAAGGTAGTGGAAGGAATATTTAACAGAGTGGATTTTAAATTGGTTTATAAATCCAACAATACATTAAAACAATTGTAGGGTAACCCTAAGATTGAAATAACAAATTTTAAAAATAGTGGTATATATGAAATTAGCTGGGGTGATTGTGACGGAAAGTATATTTGGCAGATTAAGAGATCCGTTATAGTCCGGTTTAAAGAGTACATAGAGCTAATTTAAAATATGGACAAAACAAAAAATCGAGTATTACGAGTATCGATCACGCTGATAGTCATAATGACATTAATATTAAAGATGTTAAATTATTAAAAAATGTATGCAATAATGAATTTTTGGATGCATTTGAAAGCATTGAAATTGCTAAATGAAAGAAAACCTTAAATAAGGACAGAGGACCAATTCTTCACAGCCAGCCCATTCTATAGTTTAGTAGTTAAATAATAAATATGAAGATTCCTGCCACGGAGGTTTTCCCGCTGGAATGAATTTTCACGGGAGAAAGTTTGTTGGAGGAAAAATTCAGTCTCTGAAAACGATAACTTGGTTATCAAAACTCGCGTCAGACAGTGTAATTGAGGGTATTGGTGTAGTGGAAGTGTAAACAGTGTGTTCAGTATAAATATCACAAACGATTTCAGAAATTCCAGTTTATTTATGTACCATTACCTAACCTGATACTAAATAGATTGAGATATTTAAAAATCAACCTACAAAATAATCACATATGCAGTGAGTTCCTTATGTAACAGAACAATTCATTCCCTGATTATGATTATGAATTTAATTGGAAAATCCTGAATTTTTACTATTTATAAGGTTTTGATAAATACAGATTCAAAATATACTTATTTAACACCCTTCAAAGCTACTCTAAAATTGGTTATAGTGACATGTTTTGGACTTTAGTACAACCTTCTATGTGTTGCATCTCATGGAATTACTCAAAAGCTTCTAAGTCTGAACTTTGCATTTGGCCGTCATTATTCAAAATGTTCAATTACTTTGAACCAAATACTGCAAGAAATACAGAGAAATATTCAAGAAAGTTACTGTTTTTTATTAAAACATAAGGTAAGAAAGCCATAATTAACTTTTAAATGTAGAGTATTAGGTTTTAAGTTGCTAAATTTGACTAGTTTGTTGGTAAACGACTTAAGAGGATTTGATTTATGTTATTTTAACACAAAATATTGCTGAAGAATGAACTTCTATGGCTTTGATTTATACGATATAATTACAATCTAATTTGCGATATTATATTTTTATTTTAATAGTACACTTTTTTGTTATCATTATGTACGGGGGCATGAGAAGAAATGAATTTATAGTATCTCTAGATCCAAATTCAAATGAAACTAATGGATTCCTCCAGAATAGATAGTACTGCAATTTCAGTATTATTAGAAATGAATAAATTTATTACTAATAATGATGTTATAGAAAAACTTTCCTACTTCGGTAGGAAATGGAAAAAGCTGTAAAAGTATGAAAGTAGAATTGCGGAAAACAAAATGATGAATTATAATATTGATGAAGTAAGTAACAATCTTATTGTTACCGACTAATCAATTAACAATAATAAACTGAAGTCACCAGAGAAACTACAATTTCTAACACCTAGATTCATGTCGATATTGTCAAGGCTGAATCTCAGTGCACTTTTGTGACCAACAAGAAGTCATCTGTTAATAATGAATTTTGTTATTAGGCGAATGGTGAGTGACGATTTCCTTATGAAAATTTTATTAAGAATATGTTGTAGGCACCATAGCAACTGAATTTTCTAGTACCAAGCTAGAAATTGATAGAATAAATACTATGCAAGATGAACCACAGCTATATGATATTGATACTACCGAGGCTGGTCCTTCAGGGATCTTCATTGTCAACCGGACGCGATGTGATGATAATGATTAAAATTATTTACTATATGAAAGTGGCTCAGACCGTGAGTATGAAGAGATCGAAGGTGGATATCTTGATATGGGTGAACAAATGGGAAGTGAACAAATTGATGAGGGAGATTGTGTACAAAAAAACAATGATATATTAGTCGAGAACATCAAAGAAGGATACATACAAATAAAACGAAAACCTGACACAGGGAGCTGGAAGTAGCAAGAAAAGAGTGAAAAATATTATGGGCTTGGGAAAAAACCTAGAGGAAAAATGGATTATTGACGTAGCGAAACCGTCTCGTGATATGAAACATTTCTGTAATTGTAAGATCTCGAAAAAATCAACTAAAATACAGCGCGAATATTCACGGAAGAAGATAGGCAGCAAATCTTCAATCAGTGTTGGCTAAATATGACTGAAAAGAAAATTTACATTTCAAATATTGTAGACTCTGCCGTTCCGAAAGATTTGAAAAACCAAATCAATGAGGCTTCAAGACATTCCAAGACATTTATATGTCACTTCAAGAAAAATGGGATTCGTATAAGAATTTGCCATATCATGTTCATTAACACTCCAAATTTGGGCATTTGGTCTTCGCATAATTGGGTAACTTCATGTAAGGATCGTAATATCAAAAATCCTGATACTGAAGAAGTTACTTTCACCCACAGAAATAGGATCAATACTAGATACGAATCGCAGAGAATTGAATTAAGGAACTTTTGTGGTATTACCAAAAATGGAATCTCACTGTTGTAGAATTTCATCGAGTAAGAAGTATTTGGAACCAATCTAGCAAAGCAAAGCTAAACTGTACAGAAATTAGGTTGAGTACTACGCAGATAAGAATATCAAGTCTTTTTCCTTAAAAACTTTTCATGAAGAGTTTGCTTTAAATAATCTAGGCTTATATTCTCCAAAAAAGATCAATGTGACCTTTGTGTCTCATATTAAGCTGGGAACGTCAATGAGCAGTTATACAATCGACACATTCCTAAAAAAAATAGAGGGCACGATAAACAGTCGTCAGACAAAATTAATGTCCGGTTTGTGTTCGAAAACTTGTATTATTTGATAACAAATGATGCATATTGCTTTATATAGTACGAATTTGAAGGAAAAGTGACTTTAAACAAATTTGCAATAATTTTGTACAATTTCATCGAATCCAATGTGTCAGAAGGGGAAGAAATTATTTTGTATGATGGATGCGTCCCGCAAAATAAAAAGGTAACTTTGGCAAACGCTCTACTGAATCTATCAATGAACAAGGGCATAATTATTATTAAGAAGTACTTGGTAAGCGGACACACACTGATGGAATGCGACAGCATGCATTCCACAATTGAGCGAAGAATCCGTAATAGAGAAATTTATTCGTCTGCTGAGTATACCGCTGCTTGTAAATCGGATGGCTTAAATCCTCGACCCTATCAAGTTGAATATTTAAATCATAGATATTTCAAAAACTTTTCGGCACTGAAATACCACATTTCCATTCGTACTGGATATAGAATAAGAGATCCTACCGTTAATGGTTTGTGTGCAGTACAGTACAGACCTGATGGAACTGAAGTATGATTACGATTGGGTGGCAGTGGAAAAAAGACTTAGTCAAGAGGTTGGTGCTATAGTTCCTCTTTGTCAAAATCCCCAAAATTAAAAAAAGCAAATGCGACCATTCACAGCAACTGAAGGAAGTAATACCTGCGGGGTATCATTTTTATGAAACCCTAGTGTTTGAAGGAGATTAATTATTCAAAGTGTTTTATATTATTATTTTATATATTTCTTCTCTTAATTATAATTATTTTTTTTCATTCTTCTAATTTTCTTCGTTACTTAATTATGATTAGATTTTTGTCAGAATTGAAAACTAATAAAAACTACTAAAAAAGTCTCTGATATTTTGGTTCAAAACCTTGTATGTCTGACTATAAAGTTTATAATTATATTTTTGAGTGAAAATCACTATAAACAAGTCATACCCAACTTTAATTATTGGTTATTCAAAGATCAGTTCACACAATTAGTCTATGGCACTTCATATTAGTTTTCCGTCACTCCTACCAAATTAGCCAAAAATGACTTACTTTTTAAAGTAAGCCGTCGAGTCTAAACAGAACAGACATCTCAAAATTAAAAAATTAAAAAAATCAATCTACATTAACAAAACATGAAATAACGAAAACATATATTTAATAATAAAATTTCAAACATTCCTGGAACCAACTAAGTTATCGTTTTCAGATATTGATTAGCTAAATACAAATCTAATAGATGAGGTCTACAAATGAAAGTGTCACAAATATTCACCTTGCTTTTTTAATAATAAAAATTCCTATTTCTCTTTATGTTTTATAGTTTTAGGTGATAGCCTACGTACAATGTAATTCAAGATGCAATTTTTCTTGATCAAAAGCGTTCGCAGATGAAGTTCAGATGATTGTTTTATGCAAAATCTTGCACTTGCAACAATATCGATTTGATACAATTTTTATTGCGTATAAAATCCAATTCTAGGAAGAAGTCCAATAACTTTTGTCATAACAACCCACCTGTCCATCGGGCTCCAAAAGCGAGACAGCAAGCAAAAATCATTATTGCCAGTTATTTACTGACCACTTTTTTCTTGTTCATTTCATTATGCTTTGTTATTTCCCTTTTTAAAATTGCCAGCAAAATATTTAATAAAGTTTGAGGTATGGAATTTTTGTTAGGGGCAGCTATAATGCAGTGGTAAGAGACTGGCACAATGTCAAACGACGTGAAATATTAATCTATGGAATATTTTCACTTTTGAAAAATTACATACAATCTCTTTCATGTTGTCTTGCACAATGTCAAGCGGCCTTAATAAAAGTATATTTCTCAGCTGATTCGTCTGATTCGTAAATGTCGCTTGAAATTTATCACTTTCCTTTTTTAACTAACTTCCACATGGAAGACCAGTAAGAGTTATCTCTTACCAGAGAATCTAATTTTTCTTTATATATTATATACACAAATTATCATTTTATCGCACTGAGATTAACTATCTTTCAATTGTTCTGTTCGCTACGTCAGCTCAATTTTTGTATTGTTTTCAATTTTAAAAGTAATTGAGCTGTCATGCATGGTATGATGTCTCGAATTAATCAGTGACGAAATGAACAATTTCGATTATGAAAAAACAGAAAAGA
Source organism: Diorhabda sublineata (assembly GCF_026230105.1). NCBI lineage: Eukaryota > Metazoa > Arthropoda > Insecta > Coleoptera > Chrysomelidae > Diorhabda > Diorhabda sublineata. The sequence goes on from NC_079482.1 coordinate 13,404,283, forward strand.
AGGAGTAAAATTAAAATTCCTCCACTTCTGGAATATCATTTTGAAGGTTGTTTTTTGAATCAAATGAATTTAATATTTCATAGAAAATTTGTAGCATGGCCATTCTGTATTTTGATTCCCTGATGATAAATTCATAGTTATTCGAAAGGAATATACTCGTATATTGGAAAGAGTACACACTTGGTATTTCTTTGTTCTTAAAAACACACAAAAAGCAGTCAGCTTTTCTACAATTTTTTGAATATTCGAAGAAGTGAAGTTTTTAATTTGGAACTCTGGGGTAAATAGAATAAACAAAACAGACGACATGTGTTGTGGGAGGACACGGAAGAATCAAGAGTATATTGCGTGTTTCTGGATAGTATATTTGTTCTTATACTGTGTTTTTGTGACTTATAGATGTATGTTACGATTCTGAATCAAATTCTGATTCGAATATTTCAATATATAACTCAAAAAACAGTAAACATAAAATTAAAATTAGCACCATCAAAATTTTTTTCTTCCAAGAAATTGGCTATTCCGCAAATATCTGTTTTAAAAAAGAATATCTGGATATGATTACAGTATTTGATGGCAATATTGCATTATTTCCTAGGTTTAAAAAAATTTATAAATTCTTTCTATGATACCATAGATGTAGGAGATTTTCTAAATGTAAATATTTGATGTCCAGCATCTTAGCAAAAGTTGAAGGCGGAGCAGCGACTATAGATATTTCTTCTTGTACTATAAAACTTTAGAAGATCTTAAGTATGAACTTGTTAATACTTTTGCCGATAAAAGTGATATTTGTACATTAAATATAAAATTTTCAGGAAAGGAACAAGGTAATGAAGCACTTTTCGAATTCTATAATCGAATCACCTTCACTAATAAAATAGCACATCCCAATAAAACTCCAGATAAAATTTTGGCAATACATAAATTTCCTGCACCAAAAAATTCAGATGAATTGACAAGATTTCTGGGTCGAAGAACATCAAAATACATCTGTATCAGTTATAGAAATCTAGAAATGAATTGTTTTTGCTTTGTATTTTTTCTATAATAAGTAAAAACATTTCTATCTCAATAACCCTCGAACATTGATAAATGCTCAAAACTTTCACGGTCCCTTCAGTTATTATCGAAAATTTATAAAAGACAAAATTGACGAAACCTGTAACTATGATATTGAAAAGGATTATTAATATCATCAATACTTAAAAGAGCTAAAAACTGTTGTTTCAAGTCATGAACAATAAGTCCCGTCAAATTAGACCAAAAAATAAGAGTGAAGCTACATAAATTCCCACCAAGCTGAAAATCGGTAAGATTGTTTAAAATACAATGAAAAATATAATTTGGAAGTTCCCCATCATTCTCCTGTAAGGAAAAATTTTTATTCAAGGTCAAAGGTAAAAAAAAGTTTTTTCCGATTTTCAGCAAAACTGTAAGTTTTATCATAAAAATATATGGAACAAAATTGTAGATCATAAAATTATCTACAAAAAATGTATCAATACTTTTTTTCCTAGGAGCCACCGTTTTTGAGATAAAATGATTCCAAAAGTTGTAAGAGTTATAATCGACATAATATACACACGTTTCCACGCCACATATTAGGTAGTGTACTTAGCGCGTTTTTTTAACGTGGTTTCCCCAGTAAGCCTATTCCACGGGTCAGTTATGCTCTTGTTTAATTTGAAACTATTGCAATATAATGGATATTAGCAGAGATTGAAAACATAAAAGCAATTTAAGTTGAAAAAAAAGTATTGAAAATTAATCGTCCGAGACGTAACTTACGAATTCTTCTTCTTGATCTTCTTGTTCTTGTTCATCTTGTTCTTCTTGTTCTTGTTCTTCTTGTTCTTCTTCATCTTCATCCTGGGTGCATGTAAACTGCGTTAATAGCGATGTATCGGTCAACAATTCATTAGAACCAGTGCAAGCTTTACTTCCACCTGCGCCGGAGAAACTGTTAAACACGATTTTTTGCAACTGCAAAAAGGGATGCAGTGATAAATGTGGTTGCAAAAAAGTCGGACTGTTTTGTTCTCTCTCATGTACACATTGTAAAGGTCGGTCGTGCTCTAAGAACAAGAAGAAAAAGAACAAGATGAACAAGAACAAGAAGATCAAGAAGAAGAAGATCAAGAAGAAGAATTCGAAAGTTACAACTGGGACGATTAAATTTCACTACTTTTTTTCAACTTAAATTGCTTTTATCTTTTCAATCTCTGCTAATATCCATTATTTTTCAATAGTTTCAAATTAAACAGGAGCACAACTGTCCTGTGGAATAGGCCTACTGGGGAACCACGTTAAAAAAACGCGCAAAGTACTACCTCATAGGCGGGAAACGTGTGCATATTGTGACGATTACAACTTTTACAACTTTTGAATAGTTATATCTCAAAAACGGTGGCTCGTAGAAAAAAAAGTATTGATATAGTTTTATTGATTGATATAGTAATTTTATGATGTACAATTTTTGTCTGATATATTTTTATGATAAAATTTACCGTTTTGTTAAAAATCGCCAAAAACTCATTTTTTGACCTTTGACCTTGAATAAAAATTTTTCCTTACAGGGGAAAGATGGGGAACTTTCAAATTATATTTTTTAGCTTGGTTGGAATTTATGTAGCTTCGAATGTCTAAATTGACCGAACTAAATAGGCTCTGACCTACCTGTTACTTTTGCCAGTAAAACCCTATATGATTGATAGTTCAATTATTCTGTAATCTAAAAATAATATGAGCAGTTAAATACTTTCGATAGAACATTCACCATTATTACCGGCCATAAACCACTCCAATTATTATTCTATCTTAATGATACAAGTTCCAAGCTTGTTAGATGACGCTTGAAACTCTAAGACTACGATTCTATTATAAGAAAGAAGCTTTAAATACTAATTATAGTCTATTTTTATGTACGGGAGAGTGATAAAACTTATTCCAAAACTTATATCGGTCATTTTAAATATTATCACAGAATAATCTAATTTTCATAAATTTACCTCAGCTAATACAAGTTTTCGGGATTTTATTGGTCTTATAGAACTATAAGTTGTACGGAACAATAGAAAAAGATTTGGATTGGTTAAATACTCTGTGTACTGAAAATTACATAGCAGTGACATAAGATCTATAAATACCTATTTGCTAATAGAAACTAGAAATTTGTTTTATTTTAATTCCAAGACTCTCTCCTCGACTTATTTCATCGAAAATATGTTTTTAGGTTTTACCATAGTAACAAGATCCAAGATAGCTACTCTCAACAGTTCAGTTTCAACAGCATTAAGTTCTGTAGATATTACAAAAACGATAAATTTATGGAATATAAATACCCCTAAAGGGCTGCAACGGAAATTCTTTCACAAAGTCGCGGTAGAATTATATGAGCAAGACGGGAAAACTGCTTCTTACTTGACTGACTTTTTTGCATCGAATCAAACAACGATTGTTCTGTATCAAATCGAGTTGAATATAACCCTGTATTCAGTAAGAGTTGCCAAGAATGTCTACTAAAAGCAAATTTTTAATAGAAAACAATAACAGCAACGTTTGTCCTGTCAGAATATTTAAAAAATTGATCTCAAAAGGGGCCCAAATATCAAAATCTCAGATTATTCCTAAGAATAAATCGTCACTGGAAGCAAAAAATGGTATGATAATATGCCCATTAGAAGAAATACGATTTAAAATTGAACAAAATTGCTTGTCGAAACGATTGGTTTAAGTACCAAGAAAAAAATTAATAATCACTCAAATAGATCGACGCGGTTAGTTGATAGGTCAAAAGTGGTGTACAAGATAAAAAGCTTTCAAAAATTGTAGGTTACAACAATGCCAACTCAATAAAACCCTACTCGAATATTGACGAAAAACATAATAATCAAATTATTAACAGCATACGTATTGGAAATACATCTCCATCAGTTATAGAAATATAGAGATAAAATGTTTTTGCTTTGTATTTTCTCTATAATTAGAACAACTACGGCGACGGTCTGGTTCCAAGCAACAAGTTTTCGAAATCTGTTATAAAATTTTTTTGAACAATTATCAATGTCCTTGAATTATTATTACTGAGGAAAATCTTATTGTTCATACAAGTTAAGAAACTTCAATTATAAGTGCAGCAATTCCAGATTCAGCGCTGTTTTCAAAAAACAAAAATATAAATAAAGTCAATTGAGCCAGCTGTATTTACTATTATGAAACTTAATGAAACCAAACAAATAATTATCATACGATTATCTAAAAATAATTTAGAGCAAGATATTATTAATTTTAGAATATGTAGTACCTAAAACTAGATGCCGAAGATGCTATTCACGTAAAAATTCAGTTTTGTGTTTCAATTACAAAATTACTTCAGAAATTTCCAAATTAACTATGATGAATGTAATAGATAATTGATAAATGTTTCTTCAAATAATTGAATTTAGTATCATATGAAAAACGAAATAGTACAATGTAAACTTTTAGTATTCAAATCGTAATCTCAATTATTTATGGATAACCTTAAATCTCGAGTAATCATTGTATGTAACAAAAGTTTTCATATTTGACTCATATAAATGTAGCTGTACGTTATACTTATTTTTTAAAATATTACCTATGTCCAGTCTACTTCCGTTGAAATATTCCCACAGTTGGAAACCAAAATTTGAACGCATATTGCACCAGATAATAAACTGTCATTTAAACAATTTGTAAGAGCGAGACTGCTTGTTAAAAAACATATACAACAGGATAATTGTGGGTGAATTATGATGCTTTTAAAATCGCTGGTATTGAGTAATATACGTTTTTGAAAGAAAAATTAATGACGATATTTTTATTGATCTAAGAATCAACATCGCTTTTCCGTCAAGAAATAATAATAGAAAAATGTTCCAGTATTCATAATTTCCTAATTTAAATGAAAAATTCACAAGGCATATTCTGGATATTTTTTGTTCTTAGTGCATTCCCTAATTAGAAAAAAAAATTACATTGTCCATTTTATAACTAAAATAGAATTAATCTCATTCAACAATAGCTAACCAAATTTAATGCAAAGTAACCTGAAACAAAATGAGGTTACTAGTACAGTCAGTGAAGCTGAAAATCAGGTGTCACCTACGAATTTTTTGAAACTGAACGGATCTGCATGAAAATTTAGAATAAGTTTCGACTAAGAGCTCAATATCAGAAGTCCGATTGACGCTTTTTATTTTTTAGGGGTAAAATCTACCCCTAAGTGAGGAAAATTAAAAAATTATGTCTTAAAAATCTAGTTTTGAATATCTTGTTCAAGCTGAAAGATTAAATGGTGTTTTATGTTCTCGAACGTATTTTTTTGTATATTTGATGTTTACAACCCCCTATGTAATCCTTAAGAGCAACCCTTATACAAAAAATAATGACAAAGCATTACTTTTTGAGGACTTGATATAATTAAATCGTGGAATTATCTGAAATAAAAGTGATATTGAAGGTAAAAATTTTATATATATATATATATATATATATATATATATATATATATATATATATATATATATTAATTTCTTCAATTTCTTATTTCTTAGACCTTTTGATATATTAATACATCTAAATGTTCTTGATTTTAGGTCTCTTCTGTTTTAAAATTAGTTTTTTTTTGATAGTTTAAAAAAAATATAAATTTTGACGTTTCGATTTTTCTTTAAGTTTTGATAAAGACTTAAAGAAAAGTCGAAACGTCACGGCTCTTTTTCAAAAAATTTGGAGGTGAGAAGCTTCACTGTCTGCACTAAACAGTTGGTCTTAATTCAGAAATTCTGAAAAGAGCTAGTGTTATTTTTAATAACAAGATTTTTTTCAAATTATTCATTGACTATCGGGAATTGTGCCGTAAATAGGTAAAAATTTTACAATGCAATATTTTCAATCCGATAGTATAAATACTTCTAGTTGACTACTTTCAAATATATTCCAGAAGAAAAGAAAATTTATACAAAACAGACAATGAGAATGAACTTCCATGTATTATTTTCATGTAGAAGTTGTTCATTAGTGTTGATTTAGTAGAAATATATAATATTGAAATTTTACAAATTATTGAATACGAAGGTTAGAGCAAGAACATTAACAGGATTTAAAGAAAAGCATCCAGACCTTCTACCCATATCACAGAATACTATTAGTAAAAGAGAAAAATAATTTTGGTAAAACATGTAAAAATGCAAGTACTCATAGAAAAGCTGTCCTTAATACAGGTATTAAAATGAAGGTACTATCTGGTCAACAAAACCGCAATATCTATGCTGTGAAGATCTCTACAGATGATATAATGATATAATGATGATATTACCTGGTCTTCAGTATCAAAAAGGCTCAAAGCACATAAATTGTATCTTTACAAATTAATAATCTTCCAGGAATTATAGTATTATCCCCTAAGAAGACTGCAATTTTGTATATCAATTTTTGATAAACTACACATGAACATTTTTCAAATAGAAAACGTTATGTAGCTGAGCTCTTATCTTTTCATAATATTCTCAATTTTTTATCACTATTCCCAACATTTTTTTGTTAAATCTGGTACGTACTTCTATTCAAATCTATTATTTTTTCTGTTATTCACAATACACAAACTTTTTTATTGTGAAAACCTAAAACCTAACCTCAACAATTTTTCTTCTTCTAACTAAAATCTATCTAAGCTATCAACTCTCAATTTGGTAAATATCCTCGATTTTTAGTGTATTTTTTAAAATTTTTTAAAATAATAATTTTTTATATAGAAATTTTTTCAACTTGTTTTGGGTAGTCATCATTTGATTGTTAATCCATGAGAGAATCAAGGTTTATTTTTTTATATTCACCTACGCAGTTGTTCTTTGACTTCCACCCACTTGTTATAATATGAACTCTGACCTCTGTTCGAACAGAAACAATTCTTATTCAAACCCTGGGGTTGGCCGCACCTATCCCTATGAGAGGAAATCATGAGCGTAGGTGCCAAAAATAGTATACGAAGTTTTTCATTATTTGAAAATTTCATATATCGAAAAATGAACGTGGATTAAATTATTGAAATAAAAATTACCAGTCAACCAAACATATTTTTAAGGAAATATAAATATACATTAATACACATGCAACTTTATAAAATATATCGAAAGTGAAGATGGAAGTAATTAAAATCCAATGTCATTCCAGTATTACACTTTTTTATATAAAATAATACTGAAATACCTCTCAACAAATAAGTGAATACGTTTTCTTCAAAACTTTCGTATTAACACAGTAATAGGGATTTAATAATGATATAAACGATATTTTATGAATATGCAATATTTTTTTCAAAACCATCTAACAATGTACCAATAAGTTGAAGTTATTGAACATTACAATAATTAAGAATGATTAAAGATATAATGATATAATGATACGAAGGTTGTTACATAATTTTTGAGATATTGCAACCCCGATGTGAAATGGACCAGCACTCCGAACGTGTTGTAAAATGAGTGCTATTTGAGTTGTTCATAGATACTTGAACTATTCATCTTGTTCAAAAAATGGAATCAAATCGCGGTCATTTTCGAGCGATGATTTTCTGTGACTTTCGACGTGGATTAGAACAACAGCAGTCTGCCAATCAACTCGCTTCGACTTCTTGTGCACCATCTCCAGCCACAGTGTTTCGCTAGCTTTCCAAATTCAATCGTGGTAGCACTTCAATAGAGGATGAATTTCGTGAAGGTCTTCCAAAAAAGGCTGTTGTTCCCGAATATGAACATGAAGATTTCGCTATCAAAAAGATTTGTTCAGTGGATACAGCATAATTTGACAATAGCTCAAAAATAAGCAACCAATCATGGGTCTATGCATATGAACCCGAAACTAAACCAAAATCTATTGTATCTGTCTTTCAAGAACCAAACACAGTTAAAACATTAAATTGATATGTCATCTACCGTACAGTCCTCGTTTGGAACCCAGTGGTTTTTTCTTATTTCCGCAGATCAAAAATAAATTGCGAGGTCAACGTTTTTCTACACCTAAAAAAGCGGTTTATACATTCAAATCACATGTTTCGGAGGTACCTCAATCGGAATGGAAAACATGCTTCGACAATTGGTACAAACGCATGCAAAAGTCTATTGATCCTGATGGAGAATATTCTAAAAAACAATAATGCCGTATCCAATTATAAATATGTTTTCATTTGTCTATCACTGGAAAAGGACAACAAATAACTTTGAAGTCCGATTCATGAGTTACAGTTATTATATCCAAAACTAGGGATAATAAAAATAAAAATTTAAATTAATTTTGGCTATGCACAGGGACATAAATAATCGGAATACTAACGTACGGGTATGTAATGTATAATTGAGTTTTAAAATATCTATTCATTTTATTAAAACGATTGCTGGATTTTGTCGAATGAGACTATCTGTCATTAGGATTAGTTCTAATTTGAATAAATGAATTCTCCTCTCGAATTATTAGGCGTTGGTCACTGTTATGCTACATTTTGAAACTTATTGGGCGTTATTTTAAGCCAAATGTGATTAAATAAAATGTGTAGCATTGACTACAATCCGTCAATTTGGTAGATATAATCAAAAACTATACCAATGTTGTAGAAGGCGAATGAGACACTTTTTTTACAACCACTACAACAATACTCACAATTCCACTTATGATGCACGTCTGAAAGGTCGAAGGTACATGGAAAATGTAGTACACTATGAACCTTTTTTCTTTGAACATCACACATTGAACTAGCTCGATTACCAAATCCATCAGCATTAGCAGTCAGCTTATGAAATGGTAGATGTATAGCTGCAACTTTCAGTTGAATAATTCTTCAGCTTCAGCTATTGCCATAGACTTCTAGCCTTTTTGCCTCTGAATCTGTCATTAAAGAAGCAAAAGACCTTCTAGAGCAATGTCCAGTATATTCTTTTGGCTCCTCTAGCTCCAAATAATCAGCATCCAATGAGAGAATTGTTGATATACTATGAAGTTTTTCTATGCTTTATTTTTGCTTTAGTTTTTTGTAGGCGATCTTTACATACTTTTTTGATTTTGAGGTTCTCAAACACCTTTGATCCTTAAAACAAAAACACTTAAAATGAATGTATTTTTTGTTTCTAATATTTTGATTAAATAAGCTCAGACATGAACTTATTTATATCAGTAGTTTATGTTCAAGATTAAAGTATTTTGTTAACTTAATAGAATGCTTTGATTTAGGATTTTTTATCATACTTATGCCATCATGAAAAGCTGATCTATATCATATCAAGTAGAATCAAATGTTGAATGATAAGATTTAGTGTGCTTTTGGCTCAATATTAGCTTTGATGAATGTTGCGCTTTTGTGGCGCCGAAATGGTTATTCACGAGACATACAAATAAGCTAAGAGTCGGTGGTTTTTACTCGCAATTTCCTTCACTTTTAGCTTAAATTATTATTGGGCGGCTTGAGAAACCGAGCTAACAGCACATTTTATTTTATCTGTTTTTTTATTGTAGCCAATCCATATGATGTCACTACACTATGTAACGTTTTCAGCATTTCTAAGGTTATTTAATCATTAGACTTGATTAATTGATTTTAAAAATTTGAACACTCACATTTTAATGTTTAATATTCAGCACAGCTGTTAATATTCCGCACTGCTGCGCTATAAATATCAGTTGATAATTGCAAATATGCCACAAATGGTTGAAAATAATAAATTTGGATCCCCACTTCGTTCAATTGAACATTTTTGACGTTTTAACGTTTTTGAGATATATGCAAAAAGGTGCATTTAAACGTAGTTTTTAATATTTCCCTGCAACCAATGGAAATTCAATATTTTACGAATATAGAGGGTGGCCCATTAGTGTGTTGAAGTGCAACCGACTTCGAGACGATAGAAGTATCATTGTGTTTTTAACAATGCTTCGTTTCGTTTCAGCAAGTAAAACTCGGTAAAAGTAACTAATATTTTCGTTAAAATATTATCCCTTCATGAACTTCAGGATTTAAAAATACATTACACAAGAATTCAAATATTTTTAATGGAGTAAAAACTGAGATGAGTAATTATTTTTTGTTGTTTGTATTGTAGACGTGATTACCTCTATGTATATAACGTTTGGTTAAAATATTACCGGTTTGACATAAGACGAGTACAAAAATTTGTAGTACAAGAGTAAATGCCGAAATATTTATGAGTTTTAGATGAACATATATACCAACATAACTAGACACGAAATACGCGTTAGAATCAGTTTTTCTAATTTAAATTCAGAACTGATCCTTATCGCTCACCATATATTAGGGACAGCAACAGATTCCGAAATTTCTTTGAATCAAGAACAACTATTTTCTCACGAAATAGAATTTGTTTCTCAAAATATGTTCTTTACTGATTTATATTTCGTTTGAAAATAAATCAGAAGGAAACAACTAAATAATGTTAGCTCAATCATAGAATTAAATTATTCAAAAGTCGACATCTTGTATAACCAATGTTAGCTATTCACTGAATTTCTATATACTCAGTGACACAGTAACACCCAGTAAATATTATTTTATACCAAAATATTTTATTACATGTTGATAATATTAGTCTTACTACAGGACGGAAACTATGATCCGGTTATACAGGGTGCGGCAGCATAACTTCCTTTTTTCAAAAGTTAATAAAACTTATTGTATGAATCAGAAAATTTTTATTCGTTTTTTATAATACAGGCACATACATAAAGTTTTGTTTTACTGAGTTTTGAAGATCAAATCAGTTAGGTGACGTCCCCCATTCTCCATACACTGAGTAAACCGATTTCTGGCGTTTGTCATGACTCTTGCCAGCATAGCAGGCGTTATGTTGGCAATTTCTTCCTGGATGTTCGTCTTCAAATCTTGTAGGGTCCTTGGACGGTTCACATACACACGGGATTTCAAAAAACCCCATAGGAAATAATCACAAGGGGTCAAATCGGGAGAGCTGGCTGGCCACTCCAAATCGCCCCTAATTGAGATAAGGCGCTCTGGGAAGTGTTCCCTCAAAACAGCCATCGATGTTCTTGAAGTGTGTGCCGTTACTCCGTCTTGTTGGAACCAAGTGTCCCCTAAGTCCAACTCATCTAGCCGTGGGAAAAAAAATTCCTGTAACATGTTTACATACCGGTGCGAATTCACTGTCACTGTGACTTCATTTTCCTCAAAGAACCAGGGACCAATAATTCCACGTGAGTAAATTGCACACCACACTGTAACTTCAGGTGAATGCAAAGGCCGTTGATGCAATTGTCGAGGATTGGTATCAGCCCAGTAGCGCATGTTTTGTTTGTTTACGGATCCACACAAATGAAAATGGGCTTCATCACTAAAAAAAACAATAGCGTCCTCAGGAACGACTTCCAGAAAAACCTCACACGCGTTCCTCCGAGAATTGAAGTCACGTTCAGAAAGTTCCTGCACAATTGCCATCTTGTATGGATGAAAATGAAGATCATCATGAAGTATTCTCCTCACAGAACGATCGGAAAGTCCAAGGGCAGACGCATGTTTGCGCGCAGAACGCCGTGGTGATCGCAACACTGAAGTTCTAACTAACTCAATGTTCTCCGGTGATCTAATGGGCCGAGGGACTCCAGTTCTTCGTCTTGTCACACTTGCAGTTTGTCTGAACGTAGTGACCCACGTAACAATTGATTTCCGGTCCGGGACAGGGGCCAAGGGGGCTAAATTAAAGCGATTCCGAAAGGCGCGCTGGGTTGCGATCACAGAACATCCGCTCGAAAAGTAAACCTCAACGGCAAACGCACGCTCCTCACTGTTCCAACGCATGATGGCGACTGAACTGTGCCGGGACAAAACTTTATAGTCCCCCCTCTCGAACGAAACCACTAGCACTCCGTTACGACATCTACTGACTAAATGGCGAACTTTTTAAAAAAGGAAGTTATGCTGCCGCACCCTGTATAAGTGAGGTTCATTATTTTTCCAGAAACTGACAACAATGTAAATACCACCAGAATTTATAAAAATCGTACAAGACGTTTCCGAGACAATTGAAGCATTCCATACATAAAACTCACTCTGTATATTGAGTAACTCATCATTCATTTTGTTTTTAGGTGGAATACTTGCCTTGCACTCGAAATATTGTATAAATATTATGTAAAAAGCAATAATAATATCCATATGTGTAAAACCAACAGTAATAGAACCACGAACAATAAATTTATAATTTGCTTACGTTCTACTTTTATCACTGGTGGTGGTATAAAACATTTATAAAATCATTGTAAAAATGTTTGTACTAAAAAAATAATGTTGATCTACAGGTTGTTTCTATATACGACCGACAACGCTTTACCACAGAGAGATCTCAATAAATGATTCATTGTTTTACAGGAATACGAACCTTTACGGGGCCTAGTTGCTGAGATATAGGGTGTTCAAAATTTTAAATCAAAATCGAAAATTTGCCATAAATCAAGAACGCCATCAAATTTTTTTTAAAATTTGGTGACCAATATCCTCCTTAATAAAATAATATTTTGACATAAACAATAAACAAACTTTGGAAAAATTTAACCAGTGGCGCACTGTCAGGGTTAGTTGTTACTTTTATCCCCCTATTTTTTACGCCACTGGAGCAAATTCTATTTTTAATTTTGTTTCAAACTGCCTGATTATTTTTAGTTAAAAAACTAATAATCCTTTATGGAGCTAAAATGAACGGTGTTGTAGAAATTTGCCTCTAAACAAAAGTCCACAAGCACATAAGTAATTCACAAATTAATTAATTATTCACTTAATTTCGAATAATGATTAAGCGTAAATAGTTCAAACAAATGTAAATTATTCATTTATGTCCAAATATTACTTTATTAAGCAGCATATTGTCACCAAATTTGACAAAAAAAATTGAAGGTGTTCTTGATTTATGGCAAATTTTTTATTTTGATTTAAAATTGGACACACTATATCTTAGCAAATAAGCCCCGTAAAGATTCGTATTCCTGTATCAAAATGAATCATTTATTGAGATCTCTATGGTAGACCGTTGTCCTTCGAATATAGAAACACCCTGTATATAATATATATCATTCATCTATCTATTGTATGCTTAGATTCATTTTTAGATATTTTGAAGACTTCATTTATAATAAAACATGTTTCTCCAATTAATTTTGTCTCTAAATTTTGTTCCATTATGAATAAATGAAATATTTATTTGAGTAGCAGATGAATATGTCTTATAATGTTAATTATTGTTCTCATAAGCCTTAGTAAACATATATATATATATATATATATATATATATATATATATATATATATATATATATATATATATATAATTCATCTGTGTTAATAATCATACAAAGTAATTTAATAAAAAGTGTTATTATTGTACTAGCTGTACTCATTTTTTATATTGTTTGTAATATAATTGTATTTTTTTTCTAAAGAAGTCTCGAGTTATCCAGGCAAAGTAAATGTACGTAATATTGAAAATCAAAGCGCAAGCACTACTACATTGAAAAAATGTAGAAAATTTAGATGGTACAAATTCAAATAAAACTATCTACTTCTTAATTTAATCGAAAGTTTTCCATTTTTCTGCTAAAAGTCTTCACTTTTTTGGACAATGCAAATTTAATAATAATATTTTTCTGGTAGTACAAATAAAAACGAAGCTAACCTTATACGATTTTTGTATCAAATCAATCATTTTTTTACCAGGGTATTTCCCGTGGGTAGACCAGCAGGTAAATGCAATCAGCTGACGGGTTTTCCCATTTCTTTATGATTTTTTAAAAGTTATTTATTCCCTTTTAATGGCTGTTTGATTCTAATGAGCAGCGTCTTTGATGAGTTATTGAGGTTTACGATTGTTATAATTTTCGGCATTTAGTTGATAACATCTCGATAACAATTATAAAACATCTAGAATTTATTATACAACTAAATAAATATTTAATAATGAAGAATTAACACACAAAAGTGATAAGAATCAAAACTCTTGTACATCATGAAGTTTCCACCGAAAACTAAGAGCGACATTTAGAAACTGTGATATAAATCTCGTTAGGATTTGGATCCGCAAACAGCTGATAGGTGAATTTGAGCTCTATCAGTTAAGTGGACGAATCGACCCATTACTGAATCAGAATTTACATTCACATTCATCATGCGTAAAGTGGAAATTATCACTAGCTAACTGACTTCGAGAGAGGTATAATTGTTGGTCATCTACAAACTGGGTTGTCGCTGAGAGAATAACAAAAGTATTTATACTGTTGTCAGATGTTATCTGGAATGTAACGTAGAAAGTTAAGCACGAAGACCAACAACACAGCCCAAGTGATTAGGACAACAGTGGACTAAGATCCTCATCTAAAATTATTAGCCTGGATCGCTAGTTAGATTAGTTTAGAAAGTTTTCAGTAATGAATGTGTTTTCTGTCTAGATAGTAATGATGATCGATCAAATGATACAATCAAAAATTACCAAAACCTCATCTGCATTTCTACCTGCAACTTTACAGTAAGATGATGCCCAGCAAAATATAACCAAAGAAACCGTAAATTGCTTCCAATAGGCACAATTTAATTTGGCACCTAAGACCCCCGATTTGTCCTCAATTAAACATGTATTTGACATTATTTTTAGACGATTAAGAAAATTATAGCGTACTCCTCAAACGCTCCTCAACCCGAGATAGAGATGGCATGAAATTTAATAGTCCAGGAGAATATTGATACCAGATTATGAGTATGACTAGATGCATTAGGGAATGTGTCAGTGTAATCATTAATGTTGGTAAGTATCTTCACTTATCTTCACACAATTGGAGTAAAGTTTTAACGAACTCTCCGATATGTATTCCGAATATTGACGCAAGCAAATAATTTTTACTATGTGTTTGGGTTTCTATGTCACAGAGCTCACTTTTATTATTGATTCGTAATCATCTGTAGTAATTATTACAGACTCTTCCTAACATGGATGGTCGGCGAAAAAAAAGAGAAATATCAAATATTTCCCCTCACCAATCTTTAATAAAGACGATTCAACGTAAACCTTTATTTAATATTTTCAAAGCAAGGTGCAATTTAAAGAAATTGTAAAAGACACGAAACTAACAAACAAAATGTAATAAAAATAACTGTTTAAGGTATTGTGTGTATTAGTGATACAGTGTTAATATGAATTAATGTTCAGTATAGGAAAGTTGAAATTAAATAGATATTTTAGCTCAATTAGAACATTTCATTGGGAACGAGTGTAGGAGTAAACAGTGTATAAAAGTTACCAGTGTTGAAATATAATCCAGATAATGAGAAATCGGGTTCATGTGAAGAAAATAAGGAATTAATGGAGTTTTTTAATGAATTTTGAATAGTTTCGAATCCGATCTTAAATAGACAGATAATATTTCATGTAAAAACCGAAATCAAACATTTAGTGATATAATATCTACACCATCACAAATCACATTTATATATTTATATACAACTATCCTATAACTTATAGAATAAACAAGGGAATATTGGTAAGTAATGACAGTTCCTAGTCTTGTAAAAATATTGACAATTCGATTAATAATATTATTCCAGTTATGTCTCAAGTCACGGGTCTGTGCTATCATATTTATGTGTGCGGGGGTGGTAATATCACAGCTGTGATGTGAGAAAAACTGGGTAAAGTAATTAACAAAAATAACTGCAAATTGTTAACAATATTACAATAGAGAAGAGTCGCTTTAAATTTCAATAACTCGCTATGTTCTTAGTGCAAAAAACCATCCTCGTCCTCTCATTATTTGCTCATATCATAATATATTATTTTCTCTTGAAATTTCATTTATCAAATTTGTGAAATTTTGAGCTGAATAATTTTTACAAAAAACTATGAAAAAAGCATTTTGTGTGCCAATTGATCATTTTTAACAAGAAAAAAACTCTTCTCCAGGAAAAAAAACTTAATTTGCTGTTATGCAGAGAGTGGATGTAGTAAATACACCAATTTTCACATGTATTTTAGAATAATAATGCTAGTTTTCAGTTCAGTTCCCTCACTATGTAACAAAAAAACAAGTTATTGATCATTGACAGCGCTGTTAGGAACTATTTAGATAAAAAGATATTTCGTGACTATTGATGAAGCCTGAATGCACTCATACACACCCGAATAATTGGACGTTCTGTGAGAGAACTGCATCCAACGAAATTTTGAAATTTGTATCAAAAAACCAGTTGGCTGGCAATGTAATTTATTTATATACACGACATATTGTCCATCGACTATTTGATAGAGGGAAAAACAATTACAGTACATTATGGGACCGAAGAAAAATATATAGAATATACAATGTATGAAATAAATTTTAGCGTTATTATGTACAATGTGAAAAAAACCTGGAACAGGTCGATTTTTATTCTTAAATTGACAATTTACAGTATGAAAATATTATCCCTCTCCAGCACCCCCTCTGAATTCTAAGCACCCCTCGAAAAATTTAAATAAGAAATGGGGTCGTGTGGCATTTTGCTTGAAAGAGATTTTTAGTCCTCTGTTGAGCATCATGAAGTTTATTCAATTTGATGCAATCACAACTGAGAAAATTCATTTTTAAGATGTGAAATTTTGATAATGTCTCTATAACAAAACTTTACGTAGAATAAAAATAATAATGTCCCATAATATTCAGAATTTATTTTTCAATGTATTTTACAATTAAATCAAATGTTCACAATGACCACCATCCACTTCTTGACAATAACCGAGGCACTTTTGGAAATCTCGTTTTATGAGATTTTTTTTATAATGAACTGACGTTTCATTTAAACGTAACGGTTAACAAACAGAACTGTAGATATTTGAGCAGAGAAAATTTTCGCTGGATGTGTGCTAACAATTAATATCTTGAAAAAAGTGAATGTTTACGCTAGTATCAATAACAATAAAATTATTAGCCCCTTATTTTTTCGAAGGTACAGTTAATGGTGAGATTTATTTAGATTTTTTTGATTAACTTCTTAGTGTCTACATTACAAAGACTTTTTCCAGATGTTAATCAACCAAATAAGATAAATCGATCTATTTACTACCAACAAAATGGAGTCCACCGCATTTTGTACGTACAGTTAGACGAGGATTTTCCCAATAGGTGGATTGGAAGACGTGGAAAGATCATATGACCGGCTAGATCCCCTGATTTGACTTCTGTCGAGTACTTCTTATGGGCTTATTTGGAATCTAAAGTATATTTTAATAGACCATACAATACTGATATGAAAGCTAGGATAACGGAAGAAATTGACAAAATAACCTCTGAGGTCATAAAAAATGTACGAGAATTTCAAAATCGCCTCGGTTATAGTTAAGAAGTGAATGGTGGTCATTTTGAACATTTAACTTAATTGTAAAGTACATTTAAAGATACATTCTAAATATTATGCTACATTATCATCTTCATTCTACGTAAAATTTTGTGCTAGGGACATTATCAAAATTTCATATCTTTTTTTCTCAGTTATGATTGTACAAAATTTAAAAATAAAATTTTTATAATTTTGAACAGAGGACTAAAATCGATCTGTTATTCAGGTAAATCAAATTTATTCCATACATATGGACCGCATTGTCCTAAACAACTGGAAGAATTGGTTCTTTCAAAGTGAATTAAAATATAAAAATAACTGGATAAATTTGGAATATTTCCCAATTCTTAAGTCTTTCTCAATAATACATTCTCATTCTGAAATTATCTCCTGGAAATAAGTGGATTATCCTAAAAAAACTCTTAAGGCAGTGTGAAATACGGGCCGGAAAAAAAGTAATACTGGAAGTAAGTTCGCAAAAAAGATGCGGACCATTACCGACGGCATATAATTATCAAAAACACATTCTTTTCCTTAAAACATAGAGTATTTAAAGCTTCCTGTCAACTACCAGCATCTATTTTGAATCAGTCGATAAGGAGTACCGTAAAAGTCTACAGCGACCAAGATAGAAGCTTCTAAGGAGACAGAACACGACCGCATATGAAGAAAACTCAGAGCAACAAGGCACCGATTATTTATGAAGAGGAAGAAAGAATGATGTTTGCAGATTTTGATAATGAATCACTTAACAGACAACAATAGTAAATTTAATAAATATTTTAGATCAAGAATCAAGAACAATTCAAACATATCGTAAAACTTATGTATTAACATCGAACTAGAGTTACAGCAAACTTATTATAGAGTGAAAAAAATTTCACCAGTAAAATATCAAACCTTCGACCAACAGGAAAATTCGACAAGCATATTTCCAATATCCAATATGTCTTTCATACTATTACTAGCCAACAAGCGATTAATATTGAGAATAATTGAAACGATTTTTAAAAAACGTTGGTAAACCCATCGCCCATTTTACCGGTTCCATTATTCCCACACATAAATCGGTGGCAGGAATTCGAATTGGCCAAATTTACATGTCAATAGTAGTGAACCGGTTCAAAATGCAGGTAAAGGGATTAATTTGGCGACTAATATACATCAGTCCTTTTTAAAGATGTTTTGTTAATTAAAGTTACCCTACCTTGTATCCTATGGTGTTTTAAATTCTCCGTTATTGAAAATAGACCATTTCTTCGAGGAGAGTCTTCACTGTCCTCATTATCACAATCACTATCAGGTTTTAAAAACTCAACACTATTTAAAATCACTTCACTTACTTCGGTTGTTAGTTTTTCATGGCGAACTAAGCTGTCCATCTGAAAAAGAAACAGTTGCAGTTAAACTTTTAATGCAGTATATGGAATAATAATGGTCATGTTCTTTGTTTTCCATTTTAAAAAATATGTTCAGAACATGATAATATATTCAATACGTTGATTATTAGATAATATCAATCTAATCTAGTTTCCAATTTTACAATTAGAGCACTATTGAAAATGATAAATTTACTATGTTGAACATACACAATCTGTCGCATCCGACTATTCCAATGTTATGGATTATCGTTCCTTCACATCCTTTTTTCCTATACTTCAAAATAAAGTAACAACTTCTATAAAAACTATAAGTTACCAGTAGTAGCAACGTTGAGAAAAAATGGCTATGGTTTCTCGCTTCTTGAAAATTAAGTGAAGAGAAAACAACGAGTAAAGTGGAACTAAATTATAACAAAAAAAAACTAGTTTTTTGTTTTGACTTGTAATAGTGAAATAAATGTTCAATCTTTCTGCCTAAACTTGTACATTAAATTTTTAATGCAAAACGGTGGCACAAAGATGTCAATATTTGATAACATAGCAAAAAGTACCGAAACTTAAATAATGCAGCTCATATTTCTTTGTAATAAGCAAAATATTACCCAGAAGTCACCAGGAAGAGGTGGCTGCGCATCGACTTCCACCCACCTCCCGCCCCTTAAAAAAATACTTATGATCCTTTTTGGTTACAAACTTTAGAATAATATTTCGTTATTCTAGTATTCCCAAAATAAATCCATCTTTAGCGTCACATCCTGATACAGCTAGTGTGGAATCATGGAAAATTTGGGGCGTCTCCCATCTGAATCTTTTTCTTAAGTTCTTAATCGGCCAATCGTGACAAGATTGGAGAATCAGTGCATTTGCAATCATTCCAATTTATTGAATCTATATATATTCAGATGCATTGAACTTAAGAGGAGGTATTTCAAAGCACCAAACACTTTCATTAGGTTAGGTTATTTAGATTAGGTTAGGTTTCGATCTAGCCTCCATAATCCTTTAAAGCCCAAGTTCCCTAGAAGGTTTCACTTCTATGTTGAACCACATTTGACTATAAACCTTAATAACAAATTTAGAAATAATTTCAAGATTTTAAGGAGTTTCACACGAGACATACCAACTTAAAATTCTAGTAGCAATCGTTAACCAGCGAGAATAAGCAACTTTTCCTGTATTTTTTTGCCGAGTCTTCGGACAATACTTCTATCAAATTCAATACAATTTTTTTTATAATTTGCAATTGGGAGTTCTTCGCAATGTTCAAGCTGTTGGCCTAGTGGACCAGAAAATTCTCTAGGACCCGTAGCTTGTCCATCAAGATATTGAAATGGGTACCTCAAGGAAAGTTTATTCACATGTAGTAGACAAATTATCAATTACAAGGGTCTTCTTGGCTTAGCCTCTAGTATTTTGATGACTCCAGATTCACCGCTCATAGTGTAACCGCATTATTCCCGTAAAACTGAGCGCAATATCGAGGACGAAGGTAAAAAACAACTTACAACAAGACAATGATGCTTACAAATCATAGTTTCAAAACAAAAAAAATCAGCATTATTATCAATAACAAACAAAAAAGATGGCAAAGATATAGAAGTGAAAAGACTGTGACGCATATGAACGAGTCTGTGTGGGACGATCCAAGGTTGTCCACACACAAAGCATTCAGATGCTTTGACGATAGCCTGAACAATTTTAGGTCGGCTATTGAAGTTTGACTCAAAAGAGCAAACCTGAAAGACACAGTTACTGCAGTAAGTGTCAGAAAAAGATTCAATTTCAAAACAATTTAGGTAGATAAAACCTCAAATTTATATTCTCCAAAACTCACAGTTTGCACTGCAATATCTTCAAAGGGCACCATTGGTTCGTACCTTTTTGAAAGTGCACGCATCCATTCACTCTGTAGAATATATGAAAATAATACTAAATGTTTTTCAACCGCAGGTACATCATTTGGAGGATTACAACTAAGAATATGGATGTACCAAGATGGCGTAATCTATCCATCCATCCAACGAATGTATACATTCCAAAGAAATTGATCTCGCGCTAAGAAAATCTTCCATGGCCTTCTCGCAGTGTAGGCCTCCAGCTAATTTGTTTTCTTGAAATTTAAGTCTACGTGAAGAAACCAAGTGCAATCATCCAAATAAAACAGAACATTGGCCAAGAAATGAGGAACATTTCCGGCGCAATAGGTCGACTAATTTTCGAAAATTGATTTCAGAAATGCCAATGGTTAGCTAGCCGCCACTTATACCATACAAAATGAAATTTCCATTTTTTTGTTCATTATTTTAAATTAATATTTGATTGAGTACAATATGTTTTCTTTCTTACATGACCGTTTGAAAAGTACAAATCCCTATTCATCTGCAATTAGTGAAATCTTATTTCAAGTATCACGAAAATAAGGTTTTGGAGGCAAATTTGTGAAAGGAGCATCAATGTAGATGTATACTTTGCAATATACATTTATTATAATGTTCAATAAGAATTACATGAAAAGTTTCAACAAACTTGATGAACAACATAATTTGGATTGGCGTGTCGCAGCCTTATAATACTTTATGTCGAATAGTTGCACCTCAGATTCGAATATAAAGAGGCTGATGATAGCTTTCCATTCCAAGCATCGAAAACTTCAGTCTTCGTAGAGAAAGTGTATTTCTGTAAATACTCTGCGAATGTTATCGTCGGTTTTTTACTCTCAATTTTCTGTAACCTACTCTACAAGGACAATCTGGACGGATCACCAAATTTGTAGCTTAATTATGACTTTGATGAAAAATTGTGTGAAATGAAATTCTTTATATATTCGTATATAGTGTTACTAGGTTTAATGACACATTTTTAGAGATATGACATCATCGGGTAATATTTTAAATGCATATTCAAATATATTTTTTCAGTAGATATATTTCTGAATTATATGATACCAGGTTTGGTGGGTCTTTGAGTCACAGATTACGATTTAACAACATAACATTCAATGGTAATGTTAAATATTTAATACAAAATGAACAATAATTGAAAATTCAATATTTATTTACAAAGTGAAAATCTGCCTAACAGTATCCTAATTTTTCAACAAATGACATTAATGAATTTTAAATCATTTCAAGCGTTATCTTTTGAACCGTGGCTCCAAGTCGATCTTCTAGTTCTTGGAGAGTTAAAGTTAAATTGTTATAAACTGTAGATTTCAAATAACCCGGAAGAAAAGAATCTAGTGATAATATATCCGATGACCTTTCCTTCTACACAATATAATCTTTTCAGCCCACTTACGTCTGCGGAAATACAGTATTAAGGTCTGACTATAGCAGCTTGATGATCGTTCTGAAACCAAATTTCTTCTGGTAACAGTAAAGGACTACGATTGACTATGATTCCTCGGAGTACTCAGCTTCTGTGGATATTGTATATGACCTTCTTTCATTGCGGATTTTTATCCAATCAATACCAGCAATTATGTCGATTTACAAATCTGATCAGGTCAAATGTTGTTTCATCGGAAAACACATTTTTATTTATAATTATTTTTATTTATGTATTGTTCACATCAATCTCGTTAAAGCGTAATCTGTAAGTCTGACATCCACTAAACGTGGTCTTAGTATATTCAGAAATATACCTATCTCAATGAAAAATTTTTTGGAAGACCTAAGAATGATCATTGGTACAACTTATAAACTGGATTTTGCGGGGGCACAAAATTAATAAATTATAAATAATAATTTATTCTGAATATTCGTCGTATGTAATTTTGTAAGATTTACATGAACTTTTTTAAGCGAAAAAAGTTTACTTTCATGAAACTGCAATGAAAATATTCACTTGACTAGCTTTTAGCGACATCTTCACTACAATAGTAGAAGTTGTCAGTCCAAGTTTTTAAGGGAAATCTTTAGTTCATATAAATGATTATTTGAAAATCGTGTTGAAAAGTAGATATATGTTCGGTTGGCCTTCCAAAATATAATTGCTTTACTCCGAATACAAGAGTACTATTATTGTAGATAAATGATTTTACTCCGAAATTCCGCTCAACTGTATACCCTTTATTTCGATATTAACATAATAAAACATTTTTCATGAAACGAAATTGTGTCAGTTATTCTGAGCTGGTTCTAAGTATGTATTGAACAGCACTAAACAGTGTTAATTAATACTATCTTGATATCGTTTTGTATCGGAAACTTAAAAATTTGATTATAGTATATAGTATATAAATTACGCAGTTAAGACAATCTCAAAATCAGGTAATGGTAGCACTAAAAAATATTTCATATTAGTAAACAAAACACACCACATGCAGATGTCAACAATATCATTTTTGTTGCAGTAATAAACTTGAACTATTTGAAATCTTAATGTATGACAGAATAATCAGATCCGTGTGAGACCAATATTGACCTCCACAAAAAAATCAAAAACTTATAAACAGAAAGGGGACGGACCACCGATAGACTAGTATTCATATGTTCAGGGAAATTGCACCCAATATAACAACTAAAAGGAATAATTCATCGATCATGATTTTTGTTGTAATATGATATCTTTACATAAAGAGTGAAATGATATTGATTGAAGTTCAGTTATCATATATCATATCGTATATCACCGTAGCTAAACACCATCTTATATACATGTAGAAATTGATAAAAAGAAGTAGTCTATATCTGTTTTGAGCTCTCTGTCCCAAAACTTTTCATTGGTCAATCTCCATTCCATCCGAGAGAAAGTAAAATGGTATGGCGGGCATCATGAACACAACACTCAGTTGCCATAATTTCTCTAATAGATACATGTGGTCATCGGCAACCATAAGCAATAGCCCCCCAAATCGTCACTAAAACAATCGCAGCAACAGAAATATCATGTAGCTCTCCAGAGCTACGTCCCATCCTTCTCCAGTCATCATAAACACTTAAATAGAATCGTGTTTCATCGTTAAATAGGATATTACGCATTCTACCGTCTGTTACTACCGTTATTTGCACCAGCTGAAATCTTGAAATCAGTAGGAAAAAATTAATCACAAATTTTAGTGATAACGAGTACTAAATATATTCAAAGAAACCTATAATTCGGGAAAAACTCCATAAATATCTTAGAAAGCGTAAGTTTAACGTTATCTTATACTGGCACAAAAGTGAATAGTGAATAAGAAGTATTCCACTCATATAGAATTGTAGACCTAAAGGAAAATAACACTGACGAATTTTACAGAATAAAGTATTGCACACGATGACTATTGACTATGCAAATAAAAATTATTGGTCTACGGATCAAAATTTTTGAATATCAAATATAAGTTTCTAGAATAAAAAAAATA
Organism: Diorhabda sublineata; assembly: GCF_026230105.1. Lineage (NCBI taxonomy): Eukaryota > Metazoa > Arthropoda > Insecta > Coleoptera > Chrysomelidae > Diorhabda > Diorhabda sublineata. The sequence continues at coordinate 13,428,401 of NC_079482.1, forward strand.
AGTAATTCAGATATATTTTCAGATATTCAGTTTTATTTAATTAGGTTAAATTTTTCTCTAAATCACGTTAAGTTGGTTGCATCTAAGAACGATTGTGTGTATTCTAAGAATTTCTCAGATTTAAACCAAAAGCGATTAATGATTGCGATTATTCCAATTATTGAATGTCGAGTACAAAATATTAAAATTCAACGCAATCGTGACCTTTGCCGAGTTATAGGGCTGAAAAATTTAAATATTATTTGTTGCCGGTACTTAAAAGCTATTTGTCATATCTTGGACATATTTAAATAGTTGTTATCTCTACCAAATTATGTCAAGTATTATTTCATATGACAATCAGAGATGTACAAAGAACAGAGGAAAGTGATTGGTTGAACCTCTCCAATCTCTACGTCACTAGAAGACTTCTCAATTTTTTGAATTTCTATGTATATAATATAGTTTCCTTAACGTAAGAATTATTTTTCATTATACATAAATATAAGGGTACACAATCATTTTGATTAATATAATCTTCAATGTGACCATCGCTCATCTGGATTCTTTCGAAAATTGCTCTTTTCACTTCAATATTTTAACTATCTAGCATTTGCATTAAATATCGCTTAAATAGTTATGATAATTATTTTTTTTTAGTATACCTGTGATGTCATATACTGCAGAAATGAAAATCTAAGGCATTCAGCAGTTGTATGAACATTCTTTGCCAATGTGAAGATCCCTGTTACAGGTATTTTCGTACCAGAAAAGGTAATAATCCAAAATGAACCACATTCTCATATTCATTGGCAATTCCTCTATATTTCCAAACATTCCAAACATAATGGTAATTTTTAAAGACCCTTTGAACGGTCTCCGAATATACGACAATGGTTGTCAGAATAAATAAGAGTTTACTTATACATTTACATTTTTTTAATAAACTTGCAACCCTCATTTTACTCATTATTTATCTATGTATGTAACATCTATGAGGTAATTGTGAAGTGGGGAAGCTGTAGCTTTTTATATTCGGAAAACTGAGGAATGGCTTACCCAAATTATGGCCGATAAACTTCTAATGTATAGTTCAAGGTAACAGAACAGTTTCAGAAAATTGTAAAAATAAGCAAAGCAAGTATTTGTGTACCCCATAATCGGCTCGAAGAAGCCAAAGAAAAGGCGAAATTGTTGGTTAAACCGTTAACGCAGATTGTAAACAGTTGGATGAAGTAAACCAATCTTAAATTGAAAATTTTCTAGCAATTGTTAACTGAAAATGCATTATTCCACAACACGACAATGCAAGACCGCACTAAGAAAACTATAGAGGAATTAATGTATTGCGGTAGGAGGTACCTCACCCTAGAATTATCATTTATTGCGATCGCTACATTTTTTTACTGGCAAAAATGTGAAAATTAGGATGGAGTCCAAAATGTCATCTCAAGATATTTTACTGAGAAATCAACTAAATTTTATCGGTCCGGCTTAGAAAACTTACACACCAAGTGGCAAAATTGTGTTGGCAACATTATTAATTGAAAATAAAAACTTATTAAAACCTTTGAATTTCTTTTTTCAATTTGTTGTGAATTTCTCTAAAATTAAACTTTATTCAACCGCTCGATATCATCAGTTTCGGAAACAATACAATTCATAAACAGTTGAGGAAAAATTCTGCAGCTCTTAATTTATTATAATAGGCTTCATACTAAAGGTATTTTTAGTATGAAAAATAGTGTAATTGAAACTTTCTACCGTTTATAAGAATCCGGGCTTTAATATTTGTACTTCAAATAAACAAACACAGATCATAATCTAGGTATAATGACTCAATATAAAAATTAAAATCAAAAGTTGAAACTGTCATTGAATAAAGATAGGTATTTGATAGAAAGATAAAAAGCAATGTTTCTCTTAAGACGAAACAATGTTTTTAACTGAAAAGGGGAGTAATAGAAAATTATAACAACCGATCGATTTATCGATTTCTTCCGTGGTATTAATAATAAACCTCAGTATCTTCACAAAAAAGTATATTTGGAACTAATAATGTAGATAATAAATTACCAAAACCACCGCATTGCACTAATTACAAATTTCTTTATTGTTCACAAGATTCCATCAATAATGGTCACTAGAACATGTGTTGTACGGCTGCAATTGTATACTCATTATTTCAATGATTTAGTTTCCGAAGGACTTCTACCTATACGATTAAATAACGATCAAATAGATTTGTAGACAGTGCAAAATGTATACACTTTTAGCACTTGTTATTATGTTTCACTTCCGTTTTTGTAACATTCCTCTTTAGGCCATTGATAGGTTTCTCGCTGTAATCATTGAAACTATAATTATTACTGAGGAAAGCTATATCGACATATAAACAATTTTCTTAACCTCACAAAGAACCTACAGGTTTTGTTGGTACGTAAATTAATTTAGAAACCTAATCATCAATCTTGATAGGTGCAAACTACAAGTATAGTTAACACGAGAAACCAATTGGTATTTAATCCGTCTGGTAATCAAGCCATTAACAAACATTCACATACAAAATTTACCTTTTTAGTTATCCGTATCTTATACTATAAAAAATCGCTTGTATATATGTAACACTAGAAATTTTAAATTTATTTTCCAAACATCACCAAATATTATAATCACAATTAACGTATGTGAATAACGGCACGTTTTTCTCAATGAAAATTTAAATAGACGAAATTTTGCCCACGACTGAAAACTGAAACTGTTTCAGCCAGGCGGGAGAATCTTTTTCCTTGAGTACATAGGTTAAAGTTAAACGTAGAATATGACCTGCGTCGACCTCTCACTCTCAGTCTAATCTAAAAATGTTTCGTTCCGAAATAGCTGACACCTTTTACAGAAAATGAAACGTATATTCTGACCACGGATAAATATCATACTATAAATAGATTATTGAACTACGAGGTTAAGCGGAAAATCATCTTATTTATTCTTATTAATTTGATTTGTAGTCTACCAGAACGGAAAAAGGAAGTTTCAAGAAGTCGAACGATAAATAGCATCCTTAGCCATGAATAAGAGTACAAAGTTAAAAACAATTAATTGGAAATTGAAAAAATATCTCAAGACTTTTACCATTTCAGTTTCTAGAACATTTTCGGAATTGAAACAGAAACGATATAAATACATTCTGAAGATTACTTTTTGTGTTTGTGATATTTTTTTGTATTTAGCGGTTATTATAGAGTTGATCTAGCTGTTATCATTTTCTTTTAATATATTGTACTTTCTATTATGAGATTATAATGCCGTCGCTACATGCAAAAACACTAATCGAAATACCAAAGTAATAGGTATTAAATACTTTGATTTCCAAAAAAAAAAAGATTATGGTCGAGAGAATGAAATTAATTTAAAATATGATAAATGTCGTGAATCACAAAATAATTCCCACAATTTCTATTATTTCTAATAATTATACTTGTTTTATGTTATTGTCAATTCACTTGTAGAATTATTAACTAAAACTGTTTTAGATACGATACTTCTTATTCATAAGTTATTTATTTTAGCGCGTGTTTATTCCAATCATTTCGAAGAGAATAGTTCAATATAATGCAAAGTGTCTAGGCTCAAATTATTGTTTATTCACCTTTATTTATTTATATCACACTCAACAAACAAAGGCAACTATATTAATGCGTAATCGAAGGTAAGGCTTGTAAATGAGCTGGTTATTTGTTTCCTGGAAGATTTGCCCATTCATATTACGTTTTATTTGTGGCCTGTCTTTATAGAGCTTTCTAAGAAATATTTCTTGTTTGTTCACGGCAAATTAGAGATTTCCAGGAAATTAGAGATTCTGGAAAGTTATGATAGTATATAAAAGAGTTTCTAGCTGCTTGAGATTTAGTAAACCACTTGATGTCATAGTTAGCACATCGAGATTGTGAAAAGTGAACCAAACGATATATTTAATTAAATTGGATGATAAGTGTTTGTGAATAGTTTAGTGTTAAGTGTTAATAAATAGTTTAGTGTGTAAGTGCTAGTGAATGGTTGGTGTATAATTATTATTATTTACCATGTCTATGAATTCACTCCACTATTTTGTGATTAGAAACTGTTATATATAAATAAATAAAAAGAGTGTTACAATAGAATAATAGAACGAAAGAATTTATCAACGAATTTGACAGAAAATGATAATTCGTACAACAACTAAATATCTTTTGTAACCCCCACTTGCATGATTACAGCACCACATCATCTTGGCATGCTTTCAACCAACTTGCCCAATAAACTTTATGCGATTTCTAGCTAATGTTGTGGAAGAAGATTTCTTTTATAGCCACCTATTGTGGTCTGCATTGTCTTTTTGTAACTTTCCCCAAGCATACTATAAGGGATTCAGATCAGACTTCATTTTCTATTTCTCTTAAAACCCCCCAGCTCGATGTGGCTTCACTTTATCATCAATATAAATAAACTGGGGGCTTATAGCGGCATGAAATTATGGTAGTATGTTGGCCACTACTTGATCACTATATACCTGTCCATGTTTCCATCAAATACCATTAACGGAGTGAATTTCTTGGACAGGCTATTGATGCATGGGCGTCAATGGATCTATCCATAATAGTACTCGTCTACTGTCTGAATTTAATCCATAATGACAACTATAAAGAACGCCTTCCTCCATTCACTAAGCAAGAGTTAGTGTTCCAGTGCTCAAGCTAATATTGCCTAAGTGCAAGTGTCAATATACCCTCCTTGACAATGGCCTGGATCCTAGATTAGCATCTTGGATATTTCTCCTTATTATTGAGATAGATACGTTAGTTACACATCTAGCAATAAAATATTTCCTTTCCATAATTTTGTCGTTAATAAGAGGTTGTCCATGAGCCGTAAGTCCCAGGTAACGTTTAACAATGGCGGTTGTTACTTTGGGTCTTCCATTTCTCATCCCATGGTAACAGTTCCACTTTCCTGGAACCGACCAAGCAATTCGCAACATGTACTGAGCCCGCTTCGAGTAATACAAATGTCTAAGAAGTTTGATAGTTAATTTTATTCTAAGCATTATTATAATCAACCAGACTGTTTAAGAAGATTTTGTACCACCGTTCAATATTTCATACAAATAAACAATAAGTAATTTTAAATTTAAACTACCTAGGAGAGATTAATAAAATCAAAAGAAAGTACCTAAAAGCAACACCGAAATAAAACGATTTTCCTAAATGATAGCAAATTTTAATAAATAATTGGAATGGGTGTATATTTCATGGATTAAATTTATTGAATATTTAGAAATTATACGTTTGTTGTTATAGTTGTTAAATGTATGAACAAAAAATAATATCTGATAATACAGAGATAAGATTATTTTTTCAAGATACTTAACCTCAAAACAATAATGATTTTATTGTCAGTAATAAATTTGTAAGATATTCTATTGAACAAAGTACAGTTGAACGTATAAATAGGAAATTTATTCGGAAATAGAATAATATACCTTCTAAATCTCAAATACCTAACGTTCTAGAAAGTGATGTTGGGAACAACTAAAATGGTAGGTAGCTAAAGTTGAAATTAACTGCTTCGATTTTTATTTAGTGTCACGATTTTTTTCCAATTAATTTCATGAGAATGCTAAACAATATTTTCAATGAACAATCTTGTTTGTATCCAATTAATTTTGGAGTCTATCATAACATATAATTGAAGTTGTTTCCATCACCAGAAAAAAATCAGAGACAACCTTATAATCTATATAGAACATAATAATTCCACAACAATCATTTTTGTTTGTATTATTCAAATATAGATGAATATTTATCTATTTACCTTTTCACTATTTATTTAATTTTTCAAACACAACGATTCCCACGGAGTTCCGTACAATAATTGAAAATTTTTACTAACAAAACCACACATTTATTTCTACTACATATATACGTCTACAGGTAAGGTTTACAACAATATAATTGAGGTGAACCATTGGTTTATCAGGGGTCAATGCTTATCAGGTTTTTCATTCTTATCGCAAGCATAAAGGTTACACCATATGCATTACGACAAATATTTAAACAATTAATAATATCGTGTCTGCTGCCAGCGGCAGGTGTGTTATGAAAACGATAAATAAACAAATTTTGTGCAAACGTATGTACGTAGGGAGTTAGATTTAGAGTAATTGTACAAACTGAATAATCATTTATTTGTATGGTGAAAATGAAACTGAAATAAAAATCCAATACAGGAAGAGTTTGTAATTCGAAATAAATGAATTTTCCCTCGTAGTTTACTATAAACAAGTTTAATATGTGCAGCATCGTTGGTTTGGTTAAAAGGCAATTTTGTCATTTTAATTACTGTTTTTATAGGAGAAGATGAGATAATTGGATTCAATACTCTCAATTGAACATAATATTGTCCATTGAGAAACTCAAAACTAATTCCAAATTTGACTCGATTATTTCTTATGACTCAATCTAATCTCATTACTAATTCGTGCTTTTTATTCCTCAACATTTTCCTGCTCGGTCTTCGAAATTTTGCTGTTAAGTACAACCCTCAGAAACCACAACCTATTTATCTCATTAGAATTCCAATATTGAGGTACTCACGAACAAATCTTGCAAAATAGGGAGTCTCGCCATATTATTAGAACGTCTATATGGAAAATTAGATGTACATGATAATAGAAAAATTAGCTCTTCTCAGCACTAATTTGCTACTAAAACAGTCACTTATCTCTACCTTCCAGAATCATCCAAATATCGACAATTTTGTCGATTTATCTGACGATTTATTATAAACGTAGATTTATTAAAAAACAGAATGCGTATTTTAGTTGATTCATAATTTGTTCACAAAACTGCAGTCTTCCATCAGGAGGATTGTAAATTTGTAACGATTCAATTCATATACTTCTAACGAATGGCATTATCATAAGATATTAGTTCCTTTCGTGCTTTTCATCCCGGAAAATTTTAGTTGAACACACTGCTTCATTGATGTTTCGTTCACCTCTGTTACTTTGCCTTGGTTTCCATTACCCGTTAATTTCCTTCTTCCTACCCACTACCATTATTTTGTTCTCTTTCATATTTATATTCGTTTCTTAGTTTTGATAACTGCATTCATGTTATCACATTCTGCTTTAAAATCCCTTTTATATTCTTCTTGTATCTTTTGGACTTCTCCCAGTTTTACCTTCTTCAAGTTTTTCATCCATTATCTTTGTAAATAACTCACTACGTCCCCAGATTTAAACCTTCTTCTGTATATCTTTGGGTTCATCAAATTATACCGATCGAGATAGGAAACGTATATCCACAAACGCATCCTTTTGAAAATACAGGGTGTTAAAGTTTTGAAAATAAAACGATTTTTTGTCAATAAATTTGAAATGGCGTGATCTATTGGTTTTGAAACTTTTTAACGATTAACCGATTTCGAAAAAATTACATCAATAAATCTACTTTATACAAATCAATAATCCTAAAAACTGAACTAGATTTTATGTAAACGTGATGTTAATATATACCATATATCGACAAAACCATTTTCAACTTTATTGACAAAATTGAAAACTAGTTTCAACCACACTTATTAAGTCTTCTTTGGCTATTATCAATTGGTTATCTATAATTTTCTAAATTTATATACTGTTGCGAACTCGTTCACGACATAGACCAGGAAGCCGGTCCTGTGCTCTGATATCATGGAACTTTAAAATTTGGCGAATACACCCAATGCGACGGCATCTTTGATAATGTCTTCATTACATGTTATTATCACGGCGGCTAGCTGTTTAAATTAATTTTGTAGAATTAATTTTTAGAAAGGTTTGTTTTATTTATTATGATTTCTAGATTTTTTTTAGAAATTTGATTTGGGTAAATAAACTAAGATGTTTAGCAGCTAGTTCATAATAAAAGTAATGGAGAACGGAACGAAATAGAAAAATATTCGGTAATTTTAAATAAATTGAGTAAGTGAAGAGGTCAAGACGCAGCAGAGACAGCACCGATCCAAAGTTGAACAACAGACTAGACGAACTGGAGACACTAACACTGACTAAAGTTCTTCAAGGTTTGAGGCAGAAGATATATCGCACCCCTACACGGAGTTAACGTATGAAGATTTCAAAAAATAGTCTAGTTTCTGAGTATAAGTATCTGAATATCCAAATAATCACAAAGACTTTTCAGACTGAGTCAACGATAGAATCTAGCATCAAGATAAATAAAACGACAACGACCAAGGAAGAAACCTAGGTTACATTAGTTCTGAGGAATAGCTTACATTTTTCTGGATTAGGCAAAATATGACAGGATCCACTGTTATTTGTACTCTAAATCCAAAATATTTTACGATATTGAACTATATATAATATATATATATATATATATATATATATATATATATATATATATATATATACATATTTTGAAGCTCCACATCAAGAAATCAAACTCTGTTATTAGTTACTAGTTAAGATAAATTTGCATCTACATTTTCTGGGCGTCCAAAATGATTCGATGTTTATTAAAAACAATAATAATGTTTTATAATCGTACATAAAAAAATTATCAGAATTAATGATTGTAATGTCTGTGAAATGAAGAACTGGAAATAAAGCTAAAGCTAAAGAGCACGATGCTTTATAAACTACTGACAGACGGTTTGATTTGAAGCATTTGTGGTATCGGTAAAAAAAGACTCATTTGCTCAAAAGGAAATACAGGATAATAGTGAGAGTTTTACTTTGCAAAATGAAATGCCAGTGCTGAAGTTGTAGTTTTCTATCAGGAAAAAAGGAATTCGCAAAAGACAATGAAGAGTGTGGAAGACAGAAAGCTAAAACTCAAATGAGATATTATTATTTCATCGTTTTTTATCTTTGTTCAGCTTGATGCTCCACATATTATGTTATTCATGTTCAATTAAAATAGAAATCGTATTTTTCAGCCCTCATTATATTATTAAAGTTACAGATGACTATGAAGTAAGGTTTGCAGTACAAGGACACTCCTAGGAGATGGGCGTGATCAATTGAAAATTAGAGCTCAATATTTTGATAAAGACTGAAAGACGTCAAACTTTAATCTGTTTTTAAAAAATTAAAATAATAAAAAAATCTAATTTGAAATCAGAAGAGACCTAAAATCAAAAACATCAAGAAATGCTCTGTCTTTCATCGTCTGTTCAATCCCTTCTAGATTCTGGAGGGTCTTCCTTGTCTTCTTCTATTCTGCGGTTGATACATGAATGCTTCCTTCGGCCACCTGTTCTGCTCCATCCTCATCCTATGAGTGTATCAGAGAAGTTGTTTAGTCTATATGTTCTCTGAGGTCGCGTATGCGGGACCTGTTCTTCGTCGTATATTTTCATTGTGTTTATGCTCTGTTCGAAGTATCCTGCACGATTTTCTCAAGTAGTCCATTTTCTATCCTTTAGTTGCCAGCACTCGCATCCATAAGTTGAAATAGGCTCCACTATGACTTTGCTTATAGTCATTTTTGTATTCAGGTTAATTTTTTCAGTACAGTACAGTACAGAATTTCTGTAGCATTTTTTGCCTTGCTGCCCTCTATTTCTCATATCTACTTTTGTTCTTCCATCTTCCTAAATCATGCTTCCTAGATATTTGAATTCGTCTAGCCCTATTTATTTGCAGTTCGAGGTCTCCTTGTGTACTCGTACTTCCTACTGCACCCTTATCTGGAACGTCTAGAATGCGAGAATGATTTCGATATGGTACTTCCTAGCTTTACTACACCTTTTGACATTGACAAGATTTCGTCAATTATCAAACAGCGGTTTCAACCATACCGTTATATGAGGTGAGTAGCTAAATTCCTGGCTTTACCTTTATCCAGTATTTGTGGTAAAATGAATGTATTATCAACAATGAGCGTTTCGCTTGAAATAAGTTATTTTTTCCTATTTCTTCTGTAGTTTTTTCAATTCTACTTTCCAATACTTTACCGTACAAACTGCTCCTTGCGCTAGTTACACTAATGCCACGATAATTGCCACACTTCTTCTTATCTCCTTTCTTGTATATTGATGTAATATACGCCATATCTCAATCTTTCTGAGATTTCGTCCACATTCAAAAGGCACTTATTGTAGAGATTTGTAATAATTTCGTATAATATTTTCGCTCCGTTTCACCAACTCAATGGGAATGCCCCCTCTCCAATTCTGGACACTTGTAAAACTTTCCAAATTTCGTCTATTGTTATCGCTTCGACTAATTGATTATCAACATCAATATCATTATTTTCTTTTGAAATTATAATTTACTGTGAGCAGCTCTATCAAAACAAGACATAGTGCGCCAAAGTATGGCAACATAATTTCGAAACTGATTTAATAACTTAACATCACTTGAAATATACGGCAAAGAAAGAGAAGAAAGTAGAAGTAGAAGAAATAGTCAGTATAAGATTGAGTTCAACAAATAACATCACACGTAAACATATGTAAATCCATTCACTGGTCTGTTACTACTCCACATTTTTTATTGTGTATAAATATTGTATTCATATCTTTTTCTTCTGTCAATATATACTCTTATAAATTTCATGTTCCGTATGAGATTTTGATGTTTATTGGCTTCACTAACAACATCATTGTTAATTAATTAGAAATCAAGAGTGGATTTTGAGAGGTAAATTTGCCATTGGGTCTTTGAAAATAAGATCTAATTATAAAAATAGTATCAAATACTTTCGCCAGGTGTCAACAGACGCGAGTTCAGTGCTCTAGCTTCTGAGCTACCTCCTAAGTATTAATATAGTTATTTTTAAAACAAGAAGAGAAGTAATTAAAATCAAAATGTTTAGTTATCACCTCATACTAATATGCCTATAATTTTTTTCATGAAAATAAAAAATCTTTTTGCACAAATATAAAATAGGCTCAAAATACATGATACAGGTATTTAGTGAAGGAAGGACCTATGCTTATGTTGAAGATCGATCTGGACGACCTAATTTTACTAATTTTACTCATTGGTTTAGCGGTTAGCGTCAGAATTCTTTGATGATGGAGTCCTAAAGATGATATCAGGACTTAAAATGGTAATGATAACTATATTGATTCGCAAAAAATTATCATAGTTTATTTTGCAATACAATTTATATTTAGTGAATTTCCTTCTACTCCAATAAAAAAATAATAAAAAAATGGTTTTTACTAATAAATTAACCTTTTATTTTTCCTAGAAGTTGTGATTCCTTCACAATGGATCATAGAAATTTCATCACCATATTAATTAATTTTTCTCATTTAGTACCCATTTTGGAGTTACCTGAACATACTGATTATAGTTATGCTTTAATGCTTTTTATCTTCTTTTTCTCTAGATGCTCTTTTGAGCGTCAAAGTAGAGTTTTATTTTCCCTTAATCAATTTTTTCCTCTCTTTCCGATTCTTTGCTACTTCATTCATCTGCTGTAATGTTTTATCTTGTCTTCCCCTTCCTGTTCTACTTATTGTAAGATTAAGTTAAGTTTTCCTGGGTCTTCCTTTAATTCCTTTCTTATATCTTTTTGCCTTTGTTTCTTTTCTTATTAGGCTTTGTGATGTTTCTCTCTTTATGTGTCCATAACAGGTAAACATATTTTGACTATTTAGTTCCTGTTTGAGATTCTTTAAAATCACCTCATTCCCTATCCATTCTCGTTTTCTCTGATATTTTCCTCAGATGCTTCATCACCGCTGATATTATTGTACTCTGTTCATTACCCAAGATTCGCTCCCATATATTAACGTAGGTGTCTAATTCATTGTAAATTTCAAGAAATTTTTCAGTCCAGTTTTCATGAATCATACTAAAAGAGACGTAATTTCATGTTATATCAGTTCTATTTTGAGGATACCTTGAAAAAATTGAATTATAATTATTTTATTAATTGTTTTTATAAAGTTCTTAAGCATCGTGTATATTGTAGATAAACACGCTTGCGCCATCGGGATATAAATTTCCTCTCCTTCTCTGTTGAACCTTCTACACATACTCGAGCTTTCATCGATTTATTATACAGTAACCTAAGTTCTGAGTTTGACAATTTTATCCATTAAAATGATATAATTTAATAAAAAATGATAGCAAATATTGAAAATAGTGATTTACAAAATGAAAATAATACAGGACCTCGTGAATTCACCGTGGTAGTAAAAATTATAAATGTTATTATAGTTGCTGTGTTTTTATTGCCACTAGCTGAATATTTACTGATAACGAAAAGTGATAACAATCAAATTGAGAGTGTGGAAACGGAAATTGTAAAAGGATCCCGGGAAGTTATTGTTGATACAAAAGTTGAAACCAAGGAATATACGGGTAATAATGAAAATTCTCAAGTTGGAAAAACCAAACAAAAAAGTTACGAATTAATATTATGGGAGAAAATTGTAAAGGAACTGATTGAAGAATCTGAACTTTGCTTTCCTAATGATTTTTATGCCAAAAAAAAGGATAAGATGATAAACCAGAAAACAAAAAAATATATAAAAACAACAAATAAAGAAAGAAGAGAAGTACCAGGTAAGCATTTCTTAAAAACGGGTGAGGATTGAGTGGTTATTTATCCTATTCTATGGTCTCAATTTGCCTACTCTACGTAACGAATCACCCCTTTTACTTGGTTGATTCCAATGCCTCAATCTACCTATTCCTTGGTATTTCACCGAGGAAATGAAAAGCATCAAGAATACTGTTGATACTAACTCAAGACCAGGAGTATTACTTCAAATAGCGTCAAAAATAAATTTCACTTACAGTCGGAGCTTTTATTACGAACAATAACAATTCAACACTCTGTATCTCATTAACGAAAAGACTTATCACACATTTTGATAGGAGCTTTTCGTCTTAAAATGGAGTGACGAAGCCCCCACTACAATATTTTAGATTTCTTATAAAACACCCTCTTCGTTATATCATAGTTTTTGCAACATTTGTTTTAATTTACTTTCGATGTGACATAATCTGATAGTTGGTTCCTAAATAGTTTCAAATGACACTAATATTTCTATGGTAATGTACATAAATTAACGGTACCAGAATAGTTTCAAAAACAATAAAAAGGCGCTTTAATAGCAAATCGAACTTAAATTATAAAATATTTTCTAACACTTCAAATAAGAGTAGAGTAACTGATAAAGAATATTATTTGCTTCAGTGCCACCAATAGTGAATTACGCCATAGGTGCCATCTTGGTAGTATTATTAGCAGCGGCCCTATTAGAACTATATAAAGCCAAAAGTCAACCTGTCAAAAAAGACGGCAAGAATTCTTTAAGTCGAAAATGTTCTTTGGCTGATTTAACGGTCATGAAACATCACAGGAAGGAAATGCTTAGAAGGGACTCAATCCTAGAAGCAGCCGAGGAGAACATCTGCTCTAAACAACTGGGTAGGAAGGTGTCCAGACCACCTTTGCGTTTCGATTGAAAGGTAGAGCGCAATTTGGTGGTTTTATGTTTTTTGTTCGTGTAGTTTTTTGATATTGTAAACATGTTCCCTGCATCTATGTTCTTGTACTGTTAATAACTGAGTATAGTGTCTTCTTCACTTATGCTTGATATACAAGAATTTTAATGTACAAAATGTGAAAGGTCTTTACATACATAAACCACATATTCCTTAAATTAAGAGCAGACTTGAATTTGCCCAAGGCTGCTTAATTTGGTCGCTATGCAGCGTGGATGTAAAAACTTTGAAATGATTTTTCCATTATCTGATTTTAATAAACATTGGTATCTCAGTATTATTGGATAAATACAGGCAAATCGAATAAAATCGTTAATAAAGAAATGATTCCTTGTTGGGAAAAATGCTTGTCACTATGTATTTTTAATTATGCATTTTTTCCAAAAAAATAAACAGGGTGTGCCATGTGACAGTGGCCAACACATACTTTATTAATTTAAATGCATGTTATTCATTTCTCGAATTCCTTAGACATAATTCATATAAAAAGATTTTAAAATCGCGCATTCCTAAAAATTAAGTTACTTTTGTATCAAAACAAATTAATTTCGTAAAGCTGAATCTACTGCTTAATCGATTAATTAAGTTTAAAAATAGGTTTCATACCGGAATATGAAAAACCTTTATTTTGGCATACTGAAAGTCTCAGGACCGTTTCTTAATATATTCAAGTTCAAAGTTTACAAGAATAAATTTTTTGTAAATATATAGCTTCTTATACTCCTAATACCATTGGCATTACCATTATAAAAATTGTAGAGAATGGAATAGTTACAAAAATATGAATTATTTTTCTAGATTCCTTTAATTACTTATAAGGATTTTACTTAAATATATGGATTCTTAGCACGCATACAGTCCCAAAAGGCATCTCGAGAAGAACGATGTATTCTGAGAAAAGCATATATCTACCTTCTCATCTCATCTGAATTATCAGCTTCTCTACAGCACACTCTGTATCCTACGGTTATTATATTACACTAGAAAGGACGAAAGTTGAATTTTCGGCTCGGGAATCATGATGCGCAGGACCGAGATTTCAACTATTCATATGTGTGGTGTATACGATTTTTCTTTATAGCAGGTCGAAAGTACGTATTTTCATCCATAATCTCAGGGTCGAAAGTACGTACTTTAAGCCAAGGTATGAAGAAAATATCTATTATATAGCAAGGGAGGAAAGTGCTACTTTTTCTCCCGAAGATGCCTAACATGTTATACATATGATTTTTCCGTGTCCATCAAATAAAAAGTCATGTTTAAATAATTCATTTATGAAACTAACAAAAAAATATTAAAAGATTAAGACTAAGTAGGTACAGTATGAAACTTAGAGACACGTTATTTTCATTCACGCATCCCAAATTATTTTACCTTGTAGAGTATTTATTCATACTTATGTTAAGTGTGCAATGTTCACCAATGTTTATTTGAATACCAGTGAGAGTGATAGCTGGAGCCAACGCAGTTTTCGTGATGTTATCATTAACAATATTACACAGCTGGTAAGTAGTCGTACTTGGCTGATTACAAACAATTTCATTAGCTTTAGTGAGACCCATAATTTGGTTCGGAATTTCTTTTCTAAAGAGATTGCTGCACATATACTTCAACGATATTCGTAGACTTTCAATCTCCACGTTTAAAGCGAGAATATCTCCTCTAGAATTTGCAAGTAAACTTGCCGAGGTTTAGGTTAGGTTAAGTTAGATTAGGTGAAACTATATAATTTAAGGCATTAGGCATTAGGCAGTTTTCAAAATTCTTTTCCAATCATTTAGTTGAAACATTTTCCTGTACTATAGCAGACAAATAAACTTGTCTGATCTATTTTAAGGCACAGCAATATAGATTTTTTATAAATGTCGATATAATTAGAGACATTCCATGATGTCATTCTTAGTTTTCCTCCCTAGGGTGGAAATAGTCCGAGGATATATTAAAAAATTCTTAGCCTACTATAGAACCAAAAAAAATTTCAATGTCAAAATATCTTATTACTCAACATATTCTCCTCTTAATTGGTTACATTTATTACAACGAACCTGCAACCTCTCTAGACTTTAAGAAAAAAAATGTTTCTTCCTGCTCTGCAAACCAGACCTCCACGGCTTTTATTACCTCCTCGTTGGATGAAAATTTACGACATTTTAAACTTTATTTCAGTTGAGGAAAGATATAATAGTAGGACGGAGCCAAATCTGGTGAATAAGGGAGGTGTTCTAGTAATTCAAGCACTAAATCACGAATTTTTTCATGGCAACATGAGATTTGTGTCCAGGAACGTTGTCTTGCAAAAAGAAGACACTTTTGGATAGCTTCCCGCGTCTTTTCTCTTCAATTTTCTCCCATAGAGTGGTCAGTAATATCGAATAGTAATCTCCAGTTATTGTTCTACCCTTATCCAAAAAATCAATCATAATTACTCCATGGCAATCCCAAAAAACTGATGCAAGAACTTTTCCAGCAGATTTTTGGACGCGAAACTTCTTAGGTCTTGGAGAACCAGAGTGTCACCATTCCATCGATTGTTGCTTTGTTTCTGGATTGTAGAAATGTACCCAAGTTTCATCCATAGTAATAATTCGGTTTATGAAGTCTACATCGTTTTCAAATCGAGCACAGATCGAACGCTTTTGGTCAGCATTCAAACTTTTTGCAGCAATTTTTCTCATGTCCAAATTGACGTGAACTATATGATGAACGCTTTCGTATGAAATATTCAGTGCTTCAGATATACGTTTCAACCCAATTCGACGCCCAATTCGATCACCAAGGGTATTAAGCATATCTTCGTAAATCTTCTTACCTTTTAACCCTTTTAAATACAAGTACTTAATGATGGCGATTTTCACAATTTCGGTGGACATCTTTTTTCTTTCAATTTATTGCGTAACTCTGGTTCACTTTTTTGACGTCAAACTTTACACTGACACTTCTAATAAGTTATTGTTCGTTGCTAGAGTAACGCAATATTTTGTTTATGCATGGAACTGGTCTAGGCTAACTACATATGCACCTAGGAAGAAAAGTAGGGCATTCTCGTCGACCTCGCCTTCAGCTCAGGTGACAAAAATCGTATGCGAGAATGCTCTTCTTTTCTCGGGCGCGTGTACTATTTTTTCTGGTATGAAAAAATCGTCCTTAAAGTATTCTAATTAACATTACTAGAATCCTCTGAGTCTAAATTCATTTTTTAATTAAAATTCTTTAGTTTCACGCAATAATAATTACTAAATGTCGTGTGAAGAAAACTTTCATCGTTAGTAAACATTTTTATAAACGATACGATACCAGAAGCAAAAGTTCTTCCCGGGAAAGAATAGGTCACTTTTGTCCCACATATCAGGGGCGAAAAGTGAACTTTTCATCCCGGTGAAAAAATAGTACAAAAATCGCGGGCGAAAATGCCCTACTTTTCTCACTAGGTGCGTAATGTACTATTTCCTCTCTAGGTACGAAAAGTACGACTTTGCTCCCTACAATGAGGCCATGTTTACTTTGGATAGAGGTGGGGGAAGAAAATATTTTGTCTCTTCTATAGAGATGAGATGTTTAAGTACTTCAAACTATCTCAAATATTTCGTA
Organism: Diorhabda sublineata; assembly: GCF_026230105.1. Taxonomy (NCBI): domain Eukaryota; kingdom Metazoa; phylum Arthropoda; class Insecta; order Coleoptera; family Chrysomelidae; genus Diorhabda; species Diorhabda sublineata. The sequence continues at coordinate 13,445,487 of NC_079482.1, forward strand.
CTATAGTACCAACTGACCACATAAAATCTTATTGCGCACAAGGCATTTCAAACTTGTTTGTGGTAGACGTGTGTAAAGATCTTAGAGACACATACTACTTCAGTTTAGAACCATTCCACTATTACAATTAATTCTTACCACAAGTACTTACTTACATACTTACCACAAGTACATATATACAATCCCAACTCACCGCAAGTACATAATCATTTGATTTGCACATTCATCTGGCTTTTTTAGAAAGTTGGTAATATTTCTTTTCATATATTTTTTGACTACAAATGATGAAATTCAAGTAACTCATTGTCCATTTGATCAAATGGATGAATGGGATTAAACTGTACAAACTACGTTTTCAGTGAATAAAATAACAAAAATATACATTACATTAAACCAGAAGGAAAATAAAGCTAAGAACACATTTTTAACACGTGCCGTGTAAACACGACACGTTAGAATGCGACACATCAGATAGACCGGACACATATGTGTGTTATAAAACTTGTATGCCAGCTGACATTTTGATGTTTTTAACCTGTTAAGTAGTATCCTCGACCTTCAGGTTCACACATTCACAATCCTCCGGAGCTTATGGAGCACCTACAAGAAGAAATTGATTGGTTGGATGAAGAAGAGGAAATGGTTGCTTGTGCTACAATATGAATCCAGGGAGAACTGGGTTCATCCAATAAACCAACGTAGGAACGAATGTGGTGAATATCATGTTCTGTAGCCCGAAATTAGCAATGACAATGACAGGTGTAAAATGTATATCAGGATGACCAAGAAGGAATTCGACGTGGTTTACAATTTACTAGAAAGTAAATAAAAGAAGCAAAATACAAATTCTAGAGAAGCAATATCTTTGTAAAATTAACCAATGTATTGGAAAAAGAACTTCTTTGAGTATTTTCTGAAACATAAGTAATGGTTTGAGATTGTCGTTTTCGTTGGTCTCGGTAGTCCTTGTTTCGGAAATTATATAAAAACTCATACTTTCGTACCTCTTCTATAAATTGTACCTCAGTTAACATAAAGATAATTATAGATATATTACGGAAACGAATATAGTTAATGAAACACTTTTCAGTCACGATCAGAAAAAACTCGGCACAGGTGGTGAATATAACCTACAACACTTTGTAACACTTCTGACGAACATCTGACCAACGATATTAAAAACACGCGCTTGGCGTGTTAAAGCGTGTTATCGGTCTCTGACGACACATCACAATAATATGCATAGATCTATTTAAAATAACTTAATAGATATTTATATAACACGTGTTAATGCATGTTAAAATGACACGTGTTAAAAATGTGTCCTTAGCTTAACTCCTTTAGAAAAGATAACCAAGCCATACAATCGCTCCAACAAACGGATTGAAAATATCTCTCTTCACATTGACATTAAGGGCTCCCGAACAAAAGTTTAAAGTGGTTTATAAAACAGTGTCACTATTTCTGTGGAAATAAAGATCTGAAAAGTGTGTAAGGGAATAATGAAATAAACATGTAAATATTTTAACGCCGATTACGAAATTGTTCGTAATTTTTTCAAAATCTCCTATTCGTAAATACTATTTTTATTATATTTCAATATTGTCAGTAGTTTTGAATGTATCAGCACTGTTATATGATTTAGACTTTAAACAATTTTTTTAAAAACCTCATTTTTGAATAATGGTTCCATTATTTCTACCATAATTTCATACAAAGGTCACAAATAACGTAACGTTTCTCGGGTAAAGGTTTTCTGATAAAATTGTACACGTTAATTTAATACTTGGCATTTTATTAAACCTCAAATTATACAATAATTACAACACTATCAACAATCCCCGCACTTTATACCACTAATTCGACTGCCAATATTCAACTTCTCACCTACTGTGAGCTCCTACTCAACTTATTTTTCTAGAACATGGTATAAGAAACTTATAATAGCAATAGTTAAAATGTAAATGGTTACAAAATAGATGTAGCGAGAGAGAGAGAGATTTGTTGTGAAAAATTAGGAAGGAAGGTTTTTTTTTTGGTAATTTGGTTATGATTTGCATTAGGCCCTGATATAGGAATGTTTTCCTCTGCAGGGCTGGGTGTGGGGATATTTTGTTGGGAAGTGTTTGCTCGGCTGCTTCTAGCGGTGCAGTTACATTTTTTTTGTTCAAGATTTTTTTTCTTTTTTATATTTTTTTGGGGGGGTTTTTTTATGTATTTTTTTTTGTTTATTTTTTGTTTTTTCATAATCTAATTGGGGGTGGGCGGGTACAGCTACGGCTGTATTATTCCCTATCGTCGGACATTTGTCTGGAGAATCGGTTCTCCAGGTTGCAGGGAAACCGCAGAAAACCTGCAACTCCGACGATGGATGAAACTGAGGGTGTGTGTTGGGGGTAGGAATATATCTGATTAATAGATGTAGCCACCCACCACGTCTTTTATAGTTTCCACTACATAAGTTATGACTCACGCCGCCAGATGGCGTGCGGCTGTTGCTATGTAACAATATTTTAGTTGTTGCATGAAAAGACATGTTCACTTTTTTGATTTTTAACAATCTATCCCTGTAAATAGGAATGAGCCGCTTACAGGTAACAAACATACTGGTAAGTGAGTGTCGGTCTCTCAGAAAATAATGTTTTACAGACTTCTCTAATATCCTTTTCACATTCTCATTAAATTATAAACCATATAACAAGGTTATTAATTTTATTTGAATAATTAAATATTAAGTGATTGAACGATGTTACGGATAAGTAGAAAAATGGGAATTTGTTTCAATTTAAGAAAGTTTTAAACCGATGATATGCGTCTAATGACATCCTTCTAACATTTTTAATAAAACAAAATACCAATAATATTAAATAGAAAATCACAAAGGGAAAATTATCCACCTACGAGTATATTTTGTTCAAACATAATGTCAGATGTGTACTGGGCCCTTTTTGTGTCCAATTCTTTTTTTTTATTACTATTTGTTATTTTACATCGTTGCTGCGAGTCTATTATCCATAAAAACTATCATTCTGATGGACTATAAGGTAGAAACTATTTTCTGAACTAATTTTCATATAAATTTAATTCTATCTTTTCGGTAGTATATACTCATTTTTAGCAGATAATAACACATTAGGTAAAAAACGTATTATAATTGTAGTAAATTGGTATCCCTGCTTTTATATAATTCATAAGTGTATTCTCATACAATTTTCTATTTTTGATATCACACACATTAACTTTTTTGTAAAAACTTGATAAATGGAGTATTTGTTAATTTTTTTTAAATCTGAAATACTATGAGAATGAGAATGCTGAATGTTCTCTTTTCTGAGACGCATCGGGTATTTAAATAAATTGGCCATCAGATGAGTTCATCAGCTACCTATTCTTGATAATGGATCTGCTAATCAGAAAAAATTTTTTCTAAATTTCTTCAAGCAAAATGCACTAGTGTTAAGAAAGAATGAAGTTACTTTTGAAAAAATTCTGTACTTTAATTTTTGAAATACCCGAGCGCAAATTTCTTGACACAACATATGAATTTTTCTAAGACTTTTAGAAAATTTAGAAATCTCCTGGGATTACTTGAGAAATTTTGGTAATTTTTGATCTGACTCTATTTCAAACAAAATTTTTATGAAGACCTACATCTGTTGAAACTTTGAAGACAATCGAAATAACTAAAAATTGGAACCCTCTAGACCCTAGAATACGATGTTTCAATTAGTCATATTGACCATGTGGAGAATAAGCGTGGATTATAGACATGCAAATATTTAAATTTTGAACTTAAACAAGCACCTCTGAAAACTTCCATTAATATAAATATGCTCTGTCTTAAAAATATCAGTAGAATACAATATGTGTAAAAATGTGATTGTTGTTCGTATACACTCAAAATTTCAATTAATCTGGAATCTACATATGAAAGACAATGATACTGTTCGACAATCTCTAACTGATTCACAGAACTGATTTTCAACACATCATTATACCATAGAATTTCGAGTAAAACTTTAAATTCATTCACTAGATAAACCGTTCTTTTAATAAGATTTAAAAAATATGCATGTCTTTTACAAAAGAAATTTTGATTTTGAACATAATGTATAATAGAAACTATCTGCTCTGCAGTCTATTGCTTAATCACTAATTTTCGTGCGTACTAATTGGAAAACTTACCTTTTCCGACTATAGCCTGTGTAAAATATTCATTTGTACATTATGAGGTAGTAGTAATTCTGTAATGGATATCCTAGTAAAACAAATATTATCCTTTATTTTTCCTTTTAGATCTATTTATAATGAAAAAACAATAGAGAAGCTATTTCTATTTCTTTATAATAGCGTATTAAATTGAAAAACGTCACTGCAAATCATTTTGCATAATCTACACATTTATTTAGTAATTAGAGAGAAATATGCAATTCCGTCTTAAATATACGTTTATCTGATGGGACCAAATCTCCAGACTCCAATGCACTATCAGTACATGATCATGAGAATTTATTTAAACGAAGTCTATCCCAATAATTGGATTGGTCAGCTAGGTTGCCAGACCCCACACCCAATTCCAATTACGAGTATTTCACCTCAAACTGTGCATAAAATTAGTTCTATTCAGATATTCCGAATAACGAGAGAGAAGGGGTTGATAGAATATAAGCTTTGATTTTGAAAACAAATGTATATTCGCTGCATTCCTCCGAATATGAGTTTTTTTCATAAGGGTAACTTACAAAGGGCATAATAAAAAACAAACAAAAAAACTGTGGCGTGTTTATATTTCCGCTTCACGATAAACAATTCGATGTTTTTTCAATAGGGTTCCGCATTGAGGCTACTAATTTGCAAAGAAAACATTAGAACTACTTGTAAGCTTCAACAATTTTGAATAGTTGAAAACTTATATACTGCTTCATATCATTGCATGAAGCAATAACATATATTAATACCTTTCAAGTCAACTATTAGTAATTCATATAAATATATCCTATAATAGTTGTCCTCTACAAAACTTCAATGCTGTTTGTACAAATTTTGTCCTAACATGTTTGAATCTCGAATTCAATCGTCGCATACCAAGTAACAGGTTGTTTTCTTGTAACAACTGAAGTTAAAAATTTAAACCATATGATCAAAGTAATCAAAATCCAATATCCTATGTACTAACATAATTTCTTGAAAAAAAAATCATAGAAACGTGTGTCAATAATCCTGAGTTTCATTCCTCTAGCAAGTTTTGCATAATTTGCCAAAAATACGGACAAAAACAATTTTATCCAAAAGTAGTTTTCACTTCGTATGAGTACCACAGCTGTGAGTTCTACGCCTAAAAATGCATAACTTCATCAAATTGGTAGTCATAAATTCAAATAAGTTCAAGTTTCACGATGAGTACGTGCAAAATGTAGTTATTAAAGGGAAGGAAAGTCAACCATCCAAAAATGTGAGATTTATGTAATAGAAAGAATAATTACATGGAAAATAAACTATTCATATTAAAATATTTTCCACTGAAATATATGAAAATCAAAATTCAATTTAAAATGCTGACTATACTACATACCGTAGTCATACCAACTCTTTTGTAGGTACATATAATATGAATAAAACAGTTTCCGAATGATAAATGAATTATTGTTTTAGTCATATTTCAAATCCATTTCAGAATTTCCTACTTTAAAGTTATGACCAATTTCCAAATGTATAGTTTAGATGAGTTTTTTAATTTTAGGATACAAACCAGCTCCCTTATACCGCCAATATTCCTTTCCTGTAGGACCAAGTAGTTTGCCTATAATGGGTACAAGTAATCATAACGGTCGTCGACTTTCAATTCAAGGTGCTATAAGGTACGTTCCAGTAGTCGATGGAAGACCAGCGGCCGTTTTACAAGGACGAAGACACTCAATTATATCAGACGGCAGACAACCTTTAATAGCAGTTGAAAGTGACAGAAGTCTGTCTGTTGAAAGAGGAATTCTTCTTACTGATAGGATAGTTGACGATTCACTTGAAAGACGGTATTATGGACATGGTAGACGTGTACACAGGCATTGAAGACTGGTAGATATATTGAAAAATACCATTTACTGTAATGTATAAGTATTGGAATGTTCTTATCCATTAATTACTTATACACAGACAGGAGAACCAGATTTCTTATGATTTTATGAATACATGAAAACTATTTTAACAGTGATAATTTTGGTACCAGCTAAGCGAGTATGATAGAAAGGGAAAGAGCATTGCTTGATTGTCAAAAAATTGTTCACAATTTGTAGACAAAAGCTTGTAAGAAACTTCTTAGTTTCTTACAAGCTTACAAAATCTAAATATAAAGTATACACAAGAAAACTTCAATAAATAACGATATTACTTTTTAAAATGTAAATGTGAACATATGCTTTGTCAAAATATGATAAAACTAAATAGACGGAAATCCTAAAGTATGTAAAAATTTATATTAAAAATTAATACCATATTTAAACTGTGTAGTATTCTCCAAAATAAATCGTTTATAGCATACAAGGCATTTTCCAGCAAATATGCCTTCAAAATCGGTAAAAAATGTTATAGATTTTATTTCAATTCGCACATTATTGTTAATTTTTTCACATTGCACAGTATTGAGCACTCAACTAATTCTGAACGTGGAGTAGGTAGATAAAGGTCGTGCTCCGCGTTCCTACGTGGGTGGGTGCAATAATCTTTGTAGAACTGGAAAAACGTATTTACGAATTAAGCAAACTGATTCAAAGATGAATAAGGAAGGATAAGGAAATGTTGGAAGGAAAGTAAAGGTGGATACGTCCAGTTCCTTGGATACTGATCTTAGCGCAAAACAGACAAGACCCAATTTTTTAAATACAGCGGCGATATGTAATTCCAATTTCAAAGAATGCCTACAACAGATTTACAGATTTACTGACGACAATAGTGGTGTTATTTAGTACAAAAGGCTACAATTTATTTTTAGATAATAAAACTTTAGTTTAGAGGCACAGAAGTTCAGAATCAAACCATGATTTAAGGTCACTAGATATGGTCTTAGGACTAGTATCGTCAACATATTTTAGTAATGATGTCTAGATAGTCAATATTATTGATAAACATAAGAAACAGAATAAGGCCTACTACCAAGCCTTGAGGCACACCATATTCTATTGGCTTGCAAGAAGACATCGTTGTATCAACCCTTACAAGATGATTTCTGTTGGTTAGGTATGACTTAAACCATACGAGAGGTATTCCCCTGAAACTCTTATACTGCAGTTTGTTGATTAAAATATTATGATTAACACAATAACACAATCAAAAACCAAAAAATTACAAGAAGATGTTGCAATGGAGTGATTGTTTTTTATGCAGGTGTAAACATTATTTATGAGGGATAAAATTGCATAATTTGTGCATTTGGTAATTGAAACTCCAAATTGAGGGATAGTATGTATTTTATATTCAATAGAAATTATCAAATCCTCTTTTGACTAATCTTTCAATGATCTTAGATAACGTGGGAAGAAGTGCAATTGGGCGATATTTCGATGCTTTATCTTTATCTCCTCATTTATGCAGAGGTATTATTATTGCTGCCTTAGGCAATTTGGAAAAGTGCTACTTTGGAATATGTTTATTAAAGTGATAAGATGATTTAGGTGCATTCCAGCAGACACGAAAACATTTTCAATGGAAGTCCATCTGTCCCAGATGAGGATTTATGTATTTTTAATGTATCTGGGTAACCAGCACATAATATATATTTATAAAGATTTTAACAAAGATTATTTTGGTACCAGCTAAGCAAGTATGATTACATAGCCTGTGCCATAATTATGAATAATTGTATATTCTGACGATTTCTTTAAAAATAAATTTCCTGCGTAATTACCCGGGGCGACAAAGATTATTTTTATTTATTTATTAAGCATTGTAAAATAATAAAAAATTATCTAATTATACTGGTACTATTAAGAATCTAGAATATTATAAAAAAACATCTTGCACACAAAAAGATACTCTTAGATCATTTTATAAAACAATATATGGAAGAAATGTTTTCACTTTTATACAGTAATGTTATAAAGTACGTTATAAGTGTGAACCTAGTTATCTTGCTTTCGTAGAACGACATATTTCTACAAAGTCCAAAAGTCCAAAATTGCGCAAACATGAGACTGTGGGTGAAAAAAAAATTTGTTATTGTAAGTACCAATAATAATAGATATGTGGAATACAAAAAACTGGAAATTAGCAAATAAACAATATTGGTACAACTATGAAATAGAACATTAATTTAACAAATTATAATAATGTATATACTTTTAATCGTTAAATTTTGTTGTTTTCAATGTGAATTGGAACGAAGTCTCTGTCAGCGTTTTTGGCAAAATTAAACACAGAAGTATACTAACTCTAATATATTCCGAGCTCTCGAATCATTATTTATTCATCGTCGGGAATCAATTAGTTTAGAATTACGGTGTGATAAATTTTGTAATATGTTTTAAGAAACATTAATCAACTTCAAAATGCAATAGTCAAATTGACGCTTGAAAGAAATATTGAAAAATACTGAGTCTATCAAACGTCAATTTGACTATTGACTTTTGAAGTTGATTAATGTTTTTTAGAAATCTTAACAAATTGATTCCCAGACGATGAATAAATAAGTATTCGGAAGCTAGGAATATATTAGAGTTCGAACACTTTAAGTTTGCCGCAATCCCACCTCGATAATGAATGAATTGTAAAGAAGTCTTTGTCAGCTATATTATCTATATTATGAACGGTTTCTTATTGGAAACGTGGTAATGAAATGTAATAAGTATTCGAAAGCTCGGAAAATATATTAAAGTTAGTCCACTTTGGTGTTTCATTGCCACGTTCCCAATAAGAAACCGCTCCGCTATATATATATATATATATATATATATATATATATATATATATCCTCAATTTCTCATTTCGTAGACCTTTTGATCTTTTGATATGTCTAGATGTTCGTGATTCTAGGTCTCTTTTGATTACTATTTAAAATTAATTTCTTTTATAATGTTTTAAAGGCAGATCGTTTTCTTTATTCCATGCATCTATGATCCTCTTGGTCTTCCTCTTTTTTTATTATCCTGTGACCACTCCATTATTTTTTTGGAGATCTACAGTATTACATTTAGTGATTTGGTTATTGTTCTTGCTCTGTTTGTTCTACATTTTATTTCTGTATTATCTGTCCCATCTTTATCAAAAGTTATTCGTAGATATGTGTCTTGGTCGATTTGGATACCCATTCCTTTGCATTTCTACTTTAAAGTTGTTAGAGCTTTTGAAACTATTGGTGAGATTCAACACCCTTGTTCAGGCCTTTGTTGACTGTGAACGATCCGATACTATATTTCCAATTTTTACTGCAGACTTATAAGTTATTGATGGCCTTTGTGAGAATTTGGTTGATGTTGGTATTCTTCCCAAAATTTTGATATTAGTATTTATCTTAGGCCTTTTGAGAATCTATAAACATTAAGTGTGCTGTTCTATTTCTTTCTGTTTTCTTCTCTTTCAACTGCTTTGAAGAGAACACGTTATCTGTACAGAACCTTCCAGCTCTAAAGCCTCTCTGTTCTTCTTCGTAATTAGTGTATTCCTGCTCTATCAGATTCTTTATTATTCTTGTATATATCAAAAGCAGGAAATTTTATTGCTATTGGACTATTGTATGGATTCGTACTTTTAATATAAATTTGAAATCGGAATCGATAAGTCGAAAAAGATTATAATTTATCTCTCAATATCAAATCAATCACAAAATGATAAGTCTTACAGAACTTTTTGCGCATATTGACTCAATCTACATATCCCCAACAGGAACCTCTGCTATCAAAATTATCGTTATCCTATTTTGACAAAACATGAACAGGTGTGCATTTCCAATTCTTATATGTAGCAGTAGTTAGAATGTTGAAAAACTCATTATGATGTTGATACTCAAAGGAACTTGGAAACAGTTGATGAACTGAAATTTTTGACACTTTTGTAAATAGAGGTTTTGTTTTGTTCGTACAAGGTGTCTCGAAGTTGATGCTCATCCTTTCCAAACATAGATTGAGATACTAAAACAGATTGAACTACTTTTCATCGAATATGTTGATTAAATGTGCAACTTATATACTTTATTAACAACGATGTTTTTAAAACAAATGAATGGTATGGTAATGTTGATTGCTACGATAGAATTTATGATTGGTACACTGTTTAACTGTACATGATTGCTACCCACTTGAAGCCATGATCAGGGCTAATCCTCACATATGGCGCTCCCACCATAATCTTTCAAACAATAAGCCTTAAATAAATCATCACTTAAACACACATCACTTTGTTTAATCAAAAACCCACCGATATAGGATAAGAGTTGATCCGTACTTTGTACGCCAAAATTACCGGATCATTACAATAACTTGTTATCCAAAAAATTATTGGATTTTAGATCTTTGTTTTTTTGTCAATAGCTGGATCACCATGGACAAGACGCACAACTTCCTATTATTTATTTTTAGTACGCGTTTTTCATGTTAGGAAAGAAAGTGCGCTGATTTGGAGACATTCTGTATCTTCACAAATTATATCCAAATAAATAAATACATTTTGCCAAGTTAATAAGATAAATTGTTTCCAATATTAACATAAATTCAATTAAATATTCGCATATCATTTTAAATTATTTGCATCATGTTTTTCTAATACTTCTAAATCTCATTAAATGTAAATAGGACATTATCAATAATTGACACATTAAAAACTTCCATTATATATTTTCACAGGAAGTATATTTTAGATAGAATAAATTGAACTTCGGCAGATTTACTGGAAATTAATATCATACCGAAAGCTGTTGCGGTCCCTGAATAATTTGCATCATATTTTGTCTTGAATTAAGCTTTGCAACAATTACTAAACTGGTATCAAGAATGGAACTTTAATTATTAAGTACAAAAGTATTTTTTATTTGGAAATTGAAGGCAACAGAATTAGATAAAATAATCAGAGCTAGTTTCTTCAAATGGTGCAAATAGTTTGAAAAACCTAAACAAATTTAGATTTAGATTTTTTGATTATTGACAATCTAATTGTGTAATGTTGTATAAATTAAATATATTGTTAAAAAACCAGAGAAATTTTTGAAAGCAATATTTTCATTATTTGAGAATATTGAATTAGAAATTTTTTATATTCAATGACATTTCTAAAGCAGTTGCTTGAAACCATAACCAAAGTTTATCAATAAATTCCGTGAATTATTTTACAAAAACTAGTTAAAAGTTGAAAAAATTTAACAAGTCTCCTGTCCTTAGCCAGGAGAACTTTGAATTCATTACTGGAAGCATTTTAACAGATTGTTAGCGGCCAATACTCGCAATACAAAAGCCACATTGTCATTATAGAGAAAAAATCTGTTGAATTTTTTGAGCCCCTATTTCTTCGCAAATAATTACTCCAGCTCTGAATTACTTCTTTGTAACCTTGGTGTTTGCAGTTGTTCCCTTTAGAACGAATTCTAATCGCACGATTTCGTCATAATAAAAAAAAATTAACAATTACCTTGATAGACTAACCTTTTTAAGGCCAGTGAGTCAATTATTTTCTATTTAGAATTTTTATTTTGTCTCGCTGCTTATTTCAATAAATTAGGGTATGATATATAATAGTACTTACAGAAAAGGTAAGAAGAGTCAACGAGCAGTATGGGCTACACATGAATTTAAATAAAACTAAATACATGCACTTCTCGAAAATGCGAGATCAGAATGCACAGTTAAAATTCGGAAATAAACACATTGGAAAATTTCAAAAATACAAATATCTAGGAACTTGGATTAATTCGAGAAATGACAGCACAGAAGAGACAAAAGTAAGAAGAAATTGCTTGCAGTACATTTTATAAAATGAAAAACTTCTTTTAATATAAAAACTTGAATAAAGAATTGAAAAAGAGAATGATAAAATGTTACATTTACTCGATCCTTCTGAACGGAATGGAGGCAGCTACATTAAACAAAGAAAATGACAACACAAAGACTATATTATAGACTACCTGTCTGTATCTCTAACTAAAAACCTATAATACAAACGACTTGACCAATGCTTACATAAATAAGAGTAAAATCCATAACGTCCAACTATCGTTTCCTATCAAGCTCAGTTCGATTACATACATTGAAATTCGTTCGCTAAATTGAAATTATGTACCTAAAACTCCAGTTTTTTTTAAAATGAGAAATACAGAAAAGTAGATGCCCTCCAAAGATAATTAAAAACGGCGGAAAAGTCAAATGGAACAAACTTCTTAATTCGAAATATGTCAATTTATATTATCGATTGACATTCTTCAACGTGAAGATGTGATTTCTACCTCTAACCCCCCTCGAATGACTTATACAATACCCAATTTTTATAAGCGCTTTGATATATCGTTCTAAAAGTCATCTCATTATATAATATGTAAAATGTTATCTCAGAAATTCACAGAAATAAACGAAAAATAAAATGCTATTTTCCAACGTTCATAAAAGTATATCCATTACTGTTGATGAATTTGAGACTTGCTCTTGCTTACCTCGATTTGTTCATGTTGTTTTTACATATTGTGTGACTGTTAATACAGCAGATGCCCCCTGACGCCCCAATAACGAACCATCATGAGGCGCCCCATGTTGGTGTTGCATCACTCATGTTTATCAAACAATATGTACCCTCCGAATGTATTTTTATAGATGTTTTTTAATCTCACCTCAAATTTGAAATTTTTATCTGACCATTCCTTGAAAAAGAAAATAAGTTCTATCCTGCTGAACACTCTATTTACCAATAGCACTACACCAACACTTACAATTACACTTTCTGACGCACGTTTTGCTAACCAAGTTATTGTCTTCAGAAACTGTAGGTAAACAGTTTGCTAAAAATAAGTCCACAAGAGTGGAATCTTCATTCTAAATAATATATAATACTTCCCTATTTTCCAATTCAATTTTGATATGTAATAAATATTTGCAGAATTTATCGTCTCTTTATTTTATCCATATTCCCACAATAGGTTATTTATTTAAAAGTAAATTATCATCATCAATTTTTTACTATGGTATTCAACAACATAAAAGCGACAAACAAGATTTTTCTACGAGGACAACATATTGATCCGGCCATGTACAATATCAATTGATAAAGTCAAGAAATTACCAAAACTATATCCTAAAAGAAGAAATACCAACAGAGACATCCAGAAAAAGCAATAGTAACCAAAATGAAAACATTATATTTATCTGTGAAAACTTAGCTAAAGCCTAGCTACCATAGTTAACTTAAAAATGTAACAGTAATTCTCAAAATAATAAGACAAAAATGTACCTCCTCCTTCAAATTCTGTGTTTAAATAAATTTCTTATTGTCGCTTTTCAGAAAAATATTTATTGGAAAGGTGTATGATTGCTTCACAAATACTATACGCAGAACTCGACAAAAGCAAAGAGATCGTAAAAAAATTGTGAAGACACGTAAAGCGAACAAAAACATGTTACATTATGGGATTCAGTAGTATAATACCATAAAATCTCTCTAGAAGTTATTGGCATAAAAATATCTACATTGAAAATAATATTTATATTTTCATATAACAACATTCAACGATGGTAACAATATTTTTTCACTTCCATTCACTATTCATATTATATCTAATATCAATTTGGATAACAGATTTTACTATCTGCCTTGTCAAAGCAACCGCCCCCGTTTGCTTCCCGACTACCTCGATAAATATGTTTCTTATACCATCAAAAAAATCATGTAAAAGTTTTGAGTTTTCTAGAAGTTGTTCTTATCGGAATATTAGAACATCAGATATTCCTAAAATACTTTTTAAGATAATCAAATTTTGATACCTATCAAATATGTGAGAGGCTGAACCTACCACGGCCGGGCTTAGCCAGCCCCAATCTCATGATTGCTATATATTGATTCACTGACTTTTGGCTCTAACTTGTGGCAGGACGCGTTGTCATTATGAATAAGAAAGATGTTGGTTCATCTGCTTTTGGTGTCGTACCACTTGTAACAATCTTCGAACTTATATTATTACACAGATTTTAGTATTTTGGGATACTTTCTTCAACATAAAATAAAACATAATAAGTATGAAACGTATTAGTTGAAATAGATGCAGCGAAAGTATTTGCTGCTATGAGAATTCATCACCATATACCGATACCGAAACCTTTATTGTTAAAACGCAACATTTTAATTTATGAACCTCAAAGGCTGTGATACATAACGGAATAATATCTTATTCTTACATCTTATCAAATAGAGTCAACTCGCCCTGGCTAGTCTAGCACATTTTGTGTCTGTCATGCTGAATATAGATGCATTATATTTAAATGTAATATAATGTCAACACTACCTGAAGTATTTCATTCAAAAAAAGTTCAAAAAAGCGCTGAAGGACTTTCCCTCAACTAAGCCAACGTACAGCAGTATGATAAGGTAAGTCATTTTCTCCAATCTCTTCAATAAATTATCGGAATTGTCGGTGATTCAGCCCAAAAGATCTTTTGATTAATGGCCATTTCAACTCATTTAAAAATATCTGTACCAGTAGTTGTGCCATGAATACTATACATATCAAGAAGTTCTTCATGCACTTCATAGCTTTTATCTACTCCTCGAATATAAATCAACACCTGAGCAGTATCTGACACATCCGTTGACTCATCCAAGGCCAAAGAAAACCACTCAACATGTCCATTTTTGTCCAACAGTTGACAGGATATATTTTCAGTGATGTTTTTTACCCTTCGAGCCACAGTGTTTGCTGACATACTGACAGTTTTTAATAAATTTACCTTTTCAGGGCACATTTCTTCGGCTACTGCAATTATGCATTCTTTGATTATTTCTCCATCGGTGAATGGTTTTCCACGTTTTGCAATTTCATGAGCCACACGAAAGCTGACACGAGTTGCAGCCTCTTGTTCAGTTTTGTGTTATGTAAATGAAGATTGCTGCGATTTCAATCCGCGCTTCATAGCTTCGAATTTTTCTGTCCGCAAACATCCTGTATATTTTGAGTAATTTTGAAAATGTTTTGTTTCATAATAACGTTTAATGTTATATTCTTTGAGAACAGCTATGCTTTCATTGCAAATCAAACAAAGCGCCTTGTTACTGGACTCAATCACGAAAATACGGAATTTTCCACTGATCTTTGAATTTTCTGCATTCACTATCAATTTTTTGCTTCTTTTCCATACTACTAAATCACACACAAAAGCAACAATTCAAATCAAAATACTGTTACAAAGATGTCTCAAACTTAAACACGCACAAACACGTTTTAAGGATGTACGCACTATTTTATTTCACAACAGTGTCATAGGAACTGATTTGTGGTTGCGCCACTAGCCTTCTTATATATTCCAATTACTGCCATCTAGGAGTGAGTGGAAGACACCAGAACTTTCTAGAACCAACAAGATTATTCTGTACGTGCTATTAGCGCCTTCTGTTAGCGATTGAAGTTACTACCTATTTCCGCTTGTGTCCACCAGATGTCGTGTCACGTTACTCCTCATGGCTCGTACTCTACGATTAATCTAGAAATTACAGATAATGACAAGAAAATGAATAATATGTAGTGTTGCCGTTTTCCGGACTTTAGTCCGATTTGCATCCTTTTTAAACGTTGCGTATTTTTTCAGACTTTTTTTTCATCAGTGGACTATTTCACTTTTCACCACCGGCAACAATGATAATATGGTTTTGGCCCTCGGAACTTACTGGAGTCATCAGTATGGCCCTAAGGCTGGAAAGTTTAAAGACCCCTAGGGGATTACACATTTTTTGAAGTTTGAAGAATCTAGGAGAGTACTGAGAAATGAGAAAAACTTTGGACTTTGACGATTTTTCGGAAAACGTAAAAACAAAGTTTAAAACTTGAATATAAATTCAACAGTTTAAGAATAGTGAAAGCTACTCCATATCAAACACCATATTCAGCTTACTAAGTTAGCTCGGTTATTCAGGTTTAAAATGTTATTTGAATCTTTCACTTTGTATAATAAAATAATTTTTTACGATAAAAGTACCCAAACAATAAAAATTAGGAAGTCCGGCTCTGGCAACCGTCACGTTAACAGTAAAAGTGAAACTATAGATAGAATCTTTTAGAAGTGTTCTTATCTCAGAGACATTACTGTAAGTAGAATCTTATACATTCATACTAAAACAGTGAATTTGTTACACACTGTGCTATCAATTTTTCACCGCACCAGTTTGGAAGAAGAATTCGCAAAAAACAAACAAACCATCTATACTTAGTCAACCACAATTTCCTACAAAACATCAAGTAATTGTTTTTCCAGCTGTTGATAACCTGAAAATTCAAGATTACCTAATATCACTTGGAGAACTAATCAGTCCAAAAAATATACTATTTACATCAAGGCTGTCAAACAATAGAATATGCACGTACCTCGCAAATGAAGATACTGTAGACCGCTTCATGACCTTTCATAAATGGCTGGTCATTATCAATAACACTTCAATCCAAGCCCGAAAGCTTATAACACCTTCCGAAAGATTAATACTCTCAAATGTATGCCCCACCATACCACACTCAGCTCTAATCGATGAACTTAACAAAATAGGTCTCAATACACTCTCACCAATGTCTTTCCTCAAAATTAGCTCCACAATTCCGGAATATAACCACATATACAGCTTCAGAAGACAAATCTTTATTTCACCATCCACAATCCAAAAACCCGACTGTCTAATGATTACACACGAGAACACCGGCTACAGAATTTACCTATCCCAAGACCGTCTACTATGTTTTACATGCAAAAAACCAGGTCATACTGCAGCAAACTGTAAGAACTCCCAATTACAAACTTATGAAGAACCCCAAATAACTGAACTACCACAAAACCCCACCCAACTTTCCCAGCAGCCCCAAAATACCGAAGCCAATACTCCACAAGCACACACCAAGATCCCATCAGAAACCCCTATAACACCTCACTCCCAGAATGTACCCCCCATAAACATAAAAGAAATTCCGAAACAGCACCAAACGCAACTACGAGCAAATAATTACACCTCACCCTGAAACAGAAGGAATTAAACCAGAGAACCCTAAGAAACTTTCTGTCCCCAAACCAAATAGGCCAAGTAAAAAGCCTAAAAATAAACCAGACATCTCTACAGAAATTCTCATGGAACCAATAAGAAAAATCATTTCAGAACCCTTTCATATTGGACCACAACCAGATATCTGACCTTTTTGAAAATGTCTATGGTTCATCTGATCCAATTAGTGTAATAAAGAACTGCACAAATGATTTTACTGGATTAATAGACATGCTAACAAAAATTTACCCTTTCTTTGAGCACAGATCTATCAGAAGCAGATGCACTAAACTCAAGAAGAAACTGTTTTCTCACCTACAATTGAACATACCAGAAACAGACCTCTCAGAAACAGAAAGTGAATCATCTCAAACAAATATTAACTAACTGAACCAATAACTTACTTTAATATTTTTCTCCCCGTATTCTCATGGACTTTACATCTATACTATAGTGGAATATCAATGGCTTTTATAACAACTTACCAATGTTGCAAACCATCCTATCCAAACAGAAATGTGAAGTTATTTGTCTTCAAGAAACCAATTTCAAATACAATAACAACGAACCGCTCAGGAAATTTAACAGCTTCTACAAGAACCGAATAAATACTGAAATAGCTAGCGGAGGAGTAGCAATATTTTTGGAAAAATCTCTCCACGCTGCAGAAATCACGATCCTTATAAACCTTGAAGCCGTAGCTATCGAACTACACACTAATCCAAAAGTAAATATATGCAATGTATAAATCCCTCCAGCATATCAAGTAGATGCTAAAGAATTAAATGAATTATTGGAACAAATTCTTCAACCTAGAATAATAGTCGTAGACTTCAATGCCCATAACACCATGTGGAGATCAACATCAATAAACCACAGAGGTCGCTTACTAGGAGATATTCTTGATGACGCAAATCTCTCCATCTTAAATGATGGGAAGCCAACTAGATTTAACATACAATCATGACAGGGTTCATGTATTGACCTCACTATCTATGACCCAATTTTGACTCCAGCTCTTTGCTGGGATCGGATGGACTATACCTACAACAGTGACCACTATCCAATCGTCATTCATAACAATAGAAAACCAAATCACAATCACGACTTATATCCAAAATGGAACTTAAAAAAAGCAGACTGGGCTCTTTTCAAAACAATTATCTCAGAAAGTTAACAACTTACACAATTACAACAGATATAGATGAAGCTTTAGAAAACCTTATTAGTATTCTTCAGCGAGCAGCAAACATATCAATCGGAAGAACTACTCGTCTGAAACGACGCAACCCTGTACCGTGGTGGAATAGCGACTGCGAATCAGCAATTAAGAGCAACATAAAAGCTTTCATCAATAGATATAAAAGACACAATACATCAGCAAACAAAATCGAATTCTTGAAAACCCGAGTCGAAGCTAGACGTACAATAAAAACTGCTAAACGCAAATCCTGAACAGAATACGTCTCTACAATAAATTCTAAAACACACATAATATACAAATACTAGAGAAAGACGGACGCACAACCACAGATAACTCCAAAATAGTCTCAATACTAGCTCCCACTTACAAAAACCGCTCCAATACACGCAATTACGATGATACTGTTATTACCCATGAGAGAGAAGAAAAGGATAAGATAATGATACAGTTCGATGAAAACGAACCCATCAATTTACCCATTACCACCCAAGAATATGATGAAGCTCTTTCAAGCCTGAAAAAAACGTCACCAGGACCAGATGAAATACCAGTTGTCTTCTTGAAACATCTCCCCTTAATTGCTCACGAATACATCCTTAACCTATTCAATACCATCTGGCTGCAGTATAACTTTCCTGAAAAGTGGCGTGAATCCATAATTCCTATACTGAAACCACAAACCATTAGAACCCATCCTGAATTCTATAGACCCATATCACTCACATGTGCTATGTGCAAACTAATGGAAAAAATTATAAACAACTGACTGCTCTGGACTCTAGAAAAAAAAAACTTATTATACCGGAACAAACCGGATTTAGACAACATAGATCAGCCCTGGATAACATAATAGACTTGGAAAGTGAAATCAACGAAGCATTTGCCCTAAAAAACAGCTGTCTAGCTATTTTTTTTTTGACAGTGCAAGGCATGATTGCATCATAAAAAAATTATACGAATTCAGCATACATAGTCACTGCCTGGATTTTATCAAAAACTTCCTGAGAAATCGAACATTTAAAGTTAAAACCAACAGCACCACCTCCGAAAAAACATATTTTAATAATAGTGTACACCAAAGATCAATCATAAGTCCCACATTCTTTATCATCGCAATCAACGACATCCTGAAAAACTTAAAGTTACCAGTAAAAGCTCGACTATACGCAGATGATTTGGTTGTTTACTGTGAAGGACAAAAATATTAAGAACCTCTTCTCACAAAGTAAGACTTTTATCCATAACTTAGAACTGTGGTCACAAAAAACTGGTTTTAATTTTTCAACTACAAAGACTCGCTATAGTTTCTCAAGACAAAAGAACATACCAAACATACCGGTACTGAAACTTTATAATGAAGACATAAAAATGGGGACAGCAATAAAATTTCTCGGAATACTATTCGACCACAGACTAAGCTGGAACTATCATATTAGAAATCTTCTCCTAGCTTGCAACAAACGACTGAACTTACTGAAAACGCTAACGAACAAAGAATTGGGTGCAGATCGACAAACATTACTAACATTGTACCGAACACTTATTCGATCAAAACTAGATTATGGATCAATTGTATATTCAACAGCAAACAAATCGCTTCTGAAAAAACTCGTCAGCTTTCACAATTCAGCCTTATGTTTGATAACAGGTGCATTCAAAACAACACCAGTGGAAAGTCTATACTGCGAATCAGGGGAACCATCCTTGGGAGACAGAAGAATATATTTGAGCCTTACATAGGCAGCCAAACTAAAATCCAATCCTTCCAATCCCACCCTCCAAAACTGCTTCTCCAAGAAATTCCCAAATCTGTTTTCAAATAAACCCAGAACCCCCAAACCTTTCTCTGCTAGAATTCGATCATATCTAAGCGATTTAATTTCTTTATTCCTGAATGCCTTCCTATCGAATCTTCTCAAACTCCACCATGGACAACAGAAAGCACGAAATTCATTACCCATCTCACCTCTTTCGACAAACACCACACCAACCATAAGCTAATAATACATAATAATACATAAGCTAATCGAAGGACACTTAAATAACATACTCAATGAGTACAAAAACTTTGTACATATTTACACAGACGCATTAATATCTCAAGACGGTACGGGGATCGCAATCATCGCAACCAACCTCCAAAAATATGATAAAAGCTCCTCAAACCCTATCCACTTTCACTTCTGAATTATACTCAATATATCGAGCTACCCACTTCGCCGCTTCATCAAACGAGCCTAATCATGTCATACTCACAGACTCTCTTAGCTCAATCCAAAGTCTTCAAAAAATTCACACCACAAATCCATTAGTAATCAAATTCAAGCAACAACTGCAATACATACAAGACAACAACAAAAAATAGTATTCTGTTGGATCCCCTCACACATTGGAATAAAAGGAAACGAAGAGGCAGACCTGACGGCTAAGGAAGCTGTAATTAGTGATAGTGCGGAGTGCGTGAACTTTTTAACTACTACCGATATTAAAACAATCCTAAAGCATAAAGTGTTTAATAAATGGGAGATCAAATGGTCAACATCCACACACAAACTTCGTGAAGTGAAAGACTCGATAAAACCATGGTCAATACTACCGAAAAATCGCAGAGATGAAATTCTTCTAACACGTCTGTGTCTAGGCCATACGCGACTGACGCACAGCTACTTATTTGATGCGAAACCTGAACCAAAATGTAGCAACTGCAATTTGACTATAAAACACATAATTGCAGAATGTCCATCTCTTAACTCAGAAAGATCATCATCAAATCTACCACTCGGAATAATATGTGAAATTTTAGGACCAAAATACAATATTACTTACCTTAAAAAGATCTCTATCATAAATTTAATTTAACAATTATTCATAGATAAAATACTTAATCTTTACTAAATCGCTAATAACCAGTATACGGTTGATGCGAATTTTGTAATAAAAAAAAATAAAAATTAGGTAAGAAAAAGCCATTAATATTTCGAACTTGTTTATTAACCCGGCATCGGTAAAGTAACATTTTTTTACTACATTGGTACGGTGAGGTATGCGATTATGTTTGTTTCAAAAGTAGTGTTTAATAAGAGAAGATGCAAATATTCTTAGCTTTAGGATGTAGAAAGTAAAAATAAAATATGCTAAGCAGATATTTAAATACTTTTATTGTTCATTTCTCATAACTATGTTCTATTATTTTGATGCCATACTTAACCGGAATAAATTGGCGGAAATGTCTTCTAAATGCTTCCAGTTTTTCATCGATTGTTATTCGCTTGAAGTGTAAACCTCTAAGCAAATTTGAGTAATTATATTTTCAGATCAGTAAAACTTTCAAGATTTTGTATTTCTTAAGCCACATTGTAAAGCCAGCGATGCCAATAGAATCATTATCATGTTCCTCAGAATCAGTTATATCCATATCTCTCACTTACATGGTTTCTTCTGCTGCTGATCCCGATAACTTCAATAGACGCTTTTGTTCCTCTTCATAGGACATACTAAATGAACAAAAACTTATCCAAGAAGCATATAGTAAATATGAAATAATTATCTTGGAAAATAATGGCCTGATAGATGAAAAATTGAAGATACAGTGTGGGATGACACCAAAACCTTTATAAACACTAAACGTAAGGTGGGTTATGAGGTGGACGAGATAATTAACATGCATATATCTCCTATGACAGTCTACCGTATATCGAAATTTTCATGTTAACAAGTATAAAACGAAGATACTCGAGGACTCGCGAAGCTTGTGTATGATAGTCGATTGTTATAGCATTTTAAAGTTAGCTGGGGTATATGATACCCAATCTAACCGATACCGGGTTAAATACACAAATAAGAAATTAAAATTTAAGTAATATTTAAAAAATACAGAATTACACTTTTAATCAAAATGATACTGATACACCGATTAGAAGTTGAAAACACTAAAAATTGAAGTTTTCATTGCACTCATTCACATCATCCAAAAATTACTCTTCTTCAGTTGGTTTTTGAGTTACATCTGCAATATTTTCTTTGGTGGTTTTTAGCAATGATCCATTGATGGACTTTTTTTGGGATCACCTGTTTTACACAGCTTTAGAAGATCAGGTTTCTGTTGCTTGTCAGTTATAATCTGAGACCTTCCTTATGATCATACATTTTTTGATACGGTTTATTGTAATCAGAACAAAAAAAAATATGTTTTCATTTACTATCCTTTGTTCTGTGAATAATTACTGCTCCAAGAGCTTTTAAATCTTTGAAGTCAGAAAACATTAATTCTTTTTTTGAACTTTGTCTGTTTCTGTTGGATCTAGAAATAGAAAATACAGTAAGCCATTGGCGCATACTGCTCATTTTGATGTTCCGTTGTGCATGTTCAATAGCACTATGCATGGAATCAACATCCATTTTGGAATGGTTTTTTTTCTAAAAATTTGTGCTTTATAAGCTTAATATTGTGAGTCTGGGTTACGAACAAAAATAAACTTGCGATATATTGGTTACGGTTTTGACTTCTGCAAGTATCAGAAAAAAATGATACTTCCTTCACAGTAGAGTAGGACTTACAAGTATGAATCCATTCCAGAATAGCAGAACCTATCTCATAACTTCTTTGCTTTAAAATATTTTCCGACCAAGCAAACCAATATGCGTTATTCGGAATCACTGCTTCAAATACAGTTGGGTTATAAACACACAACTTATGGCTGTAGTATACTGGTCCAGCATCTGAAACTAGAATACTAAGAACTTTGCTAATTAGTAACTGACCTTTGGAAGGTGTAGAAAAAGCGTAATTGTACTGCGTACAAAATATGTTTCTATAAATGTGTTCCTTTGGCAAACCTTGTCCCCCTGTTTGATTTTGACGGTATAACTTATACATTTTTTTAATACTCCATCACTACAAAAGATTTAATATGTTTTTTATTGTTTTCAATCCATATTTGGGTCTTATTTGGGTGAGTTTTATGACCTCTTTTGTCAGTGGCTGAAAGAAGACCACTAATCTCATACTTGTTTGCGAATGCTTTTTTTAGAGGACCATTGCTTATACAGAGTGTTGACAGGAAGAAACTTTTACAAACTCTCGTCTCGGCCTTATTTGAGAAAATAATATGCATAGCTAAAATTTTTTTCTTGTCTTTCCTGTTAAGAGTCGTTTTCTTTTTCTATTCGTTTCGCTTTTTTCACTAACGTCAAAATAGTGTCCTTCTGCTTTTCATATGAAGAGGCAATGAATTCTGCTAAAAATTTCGGCTCATTTCGAACATTTTGAACAATTAATGAATTTTGGGACCTTGGCGCTGTCATATCTTTACCCTAGTATAAGGCAAAGCAGATATTTTTCTCTTTTTACTTTCGTTTCTTTTACAGATTTTGGGGTTAGCTTTTTACCAGCGGGTAATATGCTTTAATTTTTTCCCACTGGAGATGATATTTTTAATGGAATTTTTCGTAAAACTACCTCTTGGAATCTTTAGAAGTTCTTTTTCTTGAGGTAAATTTGCAACATCAATTCTATTCACTGGCTCCATAGGAAATTCATTTTTTCCAAAAATGAAACTTTGAGAAGTATCAATAATAGAAGAATCGAGCAGATACATTGTTTTCATTAATGTGATACGTTTTAGACTGTTTGAAATCAAAGACTCATCATCACTCAGCTCACTAGAGCTGGGGAAAAATTCGAGGTAAGCATCAGGATCCGGGTCTAGCCCTAGACTGGAAAGACTACTGTTGAAACCAAATGATTTGAGGCTATCGTCAGGTTTGAGGAATGGGTATTTTTCCTTCTATCCTATTAATTTTCGTTGGAACAGGAGATAGATTTAGAAAGTTTTACAATCACCCTTAACAGATTTCTTTCTTGGAATCTAATCATCTTTTGAAATGTGTTCAATATTTAATTGTTCGTGTTTCTTTGCAAACTCACACATAAGTCTAGACCGCTAATTTTACAATTAGTTCAATCACTTTTAATTCACAAAATCACTACTTGAAACAATTCAACAGATTGTTAACAAAATATCCTTTTACTACTGGGTACAGCTGTTTCTTAACCTACACAATTGCATGGCGGTAAAAATACCCATTAGTCCTTGTGTACATCAATATGAGTGCCAATTTAACATGTCAAAATTAAAATCACCAAAGACCACTTAGGTAGGTTTACTCCTATAAGTTGGTGCCTTAACTGATTTGGGTTAAGTGGCAGTGGGTTGTTATTTCGTTTTAAAAAAAATATTCGAATTGGGTGTTTTTACCACTAATAGAGAAAAATCGGCATTGCATTTGGGTTAAATATTTCTTTTTCAGGAATATATTTTAAAAAATTATAGGGTATATAAATATTATTATCAAGAAAAATGAAAATATGCCTTTTTTGTAAAAGTTTATTAAGGACCATAGAAAAAATAATTTAATGAATTTGATTTAACATAACCTGAGGTATAAACAACAATGGAATGGACACATATAAATGCAGTGATTGAGAACAACGAAATGATATATCAAAATTTTCATATGAAAAAATATTTCAAGTTTGTACAAATTGAATTAAAAATTGATAATTCGTTTATAAAAAATAATATACATATAAAAATATACAGTATAAAATGACTAGTAAATTGTTATTGAAATGTGACAGACATAGAAAAAATATACGATATGGTAATGCTGGGTATTCCAAAAAGAACGCATTAAAGGTATGCGCAGAAAAACTAAATTACATTATATACATTTATTACTTCAAGTGCACAATCTAAGCCGTATTCTGAATATCTAAAAATAATTTTAGCTGGACCAACTGTTGTTTTGATTAGTTTTTTAATGAATCCATAAAACATTATTCTAATGAAATAATATAAGTGGATTAGTCTATAGAAAAGCTTGCTCGAGAACAATGTAATATATCTTGAAACATTTGATTCATGATCACTGGATTAACTGAATGATCTGATTTCTCTTCATCTTCATTAAGTCTACTTTATGCCGTGAAATGCAACTTTTTCTACAAATTATATGGATTTAGTTTTCGAATGTAGTGCACGCGTATTGTGTTCCTTTGGATATTTACAAAAATAACTTATGGTAAGCCAACATGAAAATTTAATTCATGATGAAAGTGCCAAAACCATATAAGTAGTAGTAGTAACTATAGTGTCGTCGATTTAAGTATCTCATACAACCATCTCGCAGATACCACAAATATTTGTCGACAGATCATGCCCATAGGGGAACATAATTGCTGTTAAACTATATATCAAACCAAGATGGAACATTACTAATTTGTGAATATACACAAGTTCATTTATTTACAGAAAATCCTATAATGTCAAGATGTTAAAAACGAATATCAATAACATTAGTCATGATCAAGAACGATTGATGTCGACCTTTTAATTTCGACCCTGCTTTCACTCGGTTGCAAAACCATTCTTTTGTTTTTTAATTATTCATAAATATTTTGTTGGTAAAATTTTGTAGTTGATAAAATTATTCATATATCCTACTAAATATATTTATCGCTATGTTAAAATAGCATTATATTCAGATGTAGTATCTGAATTTTTAGGAAGTGAAGATAAATATAAATATTGAAAAGTTATTTGGATCAAATAATCATTACCACATAATGAACAGATATAAACACTACTATCAACTACTAACCAATCATTATAGGAAGAATAAATACAAATTGCAAAATGTGATATAGATTGTGGACTCCAATTCAGAAGTACGAATTCCTGATTATTATTAATTATCTGTCTTACTATTCAAATAAGAAATGTATATATTAATTGTAGTGTATACTAATTCTTAGAAGAGATTTGTACTTGATTGTCGTTTCAATAGCTTTTTACTTTTTAAAAATGGCCGAAATGTTTTTTTATTAAATTTTTATAATTAAAAAACTTTCAGATAGAGGAGCAAATAATTTATATTGTTGAAACAACATCAATGTTGAACAAAACCATTATTTTCTATCACGTCCAATGAAAATTAGAAGAGATATTTATAACACATTTTCATATTACTAGTAAATATAATTGTAAATTATATGTCAATATGTAATAACAGTATTAAAAACAAGTGAGTATTTATTATTATGGAACGATGGAAACAAAACTTTATTCACTACAGAATTTTTTCAATATTTTTTGTACAAAAAAGAAACTTCATTTTACAACTAAAGAAATCCAATTAAGGTTGACACCACATTTCCGAAGCCCTCATAATAGAATCCAAGTGATTTTAAGACGACAACAAATGAATCAAGATTGCCACTACAAATGTTATACAAGATTAGGTATACAATGAAAAATTTCATTTAAAATTCATTGGAAATCATTTCATATCTTCAGAATACAAATAAAATTCAATAAACCTAATTGTCAGAAGAACAAGAAGTAAATCCCTAGAATTAACGTGAAAGATATAATTGAAACCCGTTGCATATTTTCTAAAAATCGTTAGCACTCGAAATCTACCTTTTTGAGACTCTTTTTCCACCTAAATTTGAACCCTCGAAATGCTCCATTCGCAGGTATGGTTTCTAGTCATACACGAGTATGACACTCTATAGCATTGGTAATTAAAGGCACATTTTTCTTAGAACTTTCTTGAAACCGAGACTTTATATTTATATCGCCAACTAGACATATTTGATAGCAAGTTTATCACGTACTGTTAATGGTAAAAACAGTTGCAAATTGAAGTGCACACTCCCTTATCTTGGAATATCATCCCTATATTAATCCCGATAGCTCGTCAATCTAACTCGTTGCTCTATATTCTGAACACAGACTGTTCATTAACGTCAGGCTCTCCTCTGTTCATTTAGGTGTTGTTTTCATTTCCGACTGGCAATTTAGTCTCTTAGTCGTGTTCACGTACCTATTAATTTATTTCAATTATTCGTTTGAAATAAAATAGGAAAGAACCGTATATTCTTTCATTAATAGATTGATTACAAGCTCTATTTATTTCACAATTATACCTCTGTCCGGTAGTTAAGTAAGTAGATACTGTGAAGTATTTCTTTGACCAAAAAACACCAACGCATTGGGCAAATTTTGAACATTCGTAATGTTCTATTAGACGTGGGTGGCTCTGGATCCTACAAAATTGTGATGCTGGTGTATCTGTCGTAGTAATTTACATAAGTTTTTTATACTTGATGTGAGAGAACCTACAAATTCCATATCAAGGACTCGAGAGAGAGAAAAAAAAAACATTTTGGTTGTGTGTACTGAGACAATTTTCTAACCCAAGGTGAAGCATAAATGAAAACTAATAATTAATGCATACAAATATCATTAAAATTGAATAATCACCAAAAACTGAAACCATTATTATACTAAGCTAAGAATAATTTAGAAAAATAGATGGAACTAAATTACATTAATATCACGTATATTGTTTAAACAATATATTGTTCTCGCATGAAAAATTTGCTGGATTGGAATAATATAAAAAATAAAATTAAAAAATCATCAAAATTAGAGCTTTTTCTGAGCACTTCTGGATTTTGCCTGTTTTACGTTTTAAGGGACATGGGATTTTTAGCATAATGGTTTTGTATTGTATACTATAGTAAAGTACAAAGAACAAAATTCAAATAGTTTTTTTGGAAAACCCAGTATTATTGATTGAAATACATTTTCAAAGTAAAATATTGATATAATTAATATTTTTTTTTGAGAGAATGAAAATGTTTCACGTGATAAACGCCAGTTTTATGTGAATGAATGTTCCTGTAACCTTAAAATATATCAATATTTCTGTTATTCATTTATTTCTTTTTCCTTATTCTTTTATTAATATTCTAAACAGTATTATCAAACAAGTAGGAATATTAAACCTTCATTCTGTTTATAAACGTTGTATAGAAAAATTGGAAGTATTTTTTTTAATTTTGCACCTTAAATTTGTCATATATCTATATTAATAAGATAAAATTTTTCTGAAAGTATATTTTCAAAACAAATAGATCCATATCAAGTATCAAAACAGAAGTGAATACCTGTCTAATTTACCATGTCAGAATTAAAATACATATTTTCACAATTATCAAGACATGAAATAAAATTCATACAACATTGGTCAGATAATCTGATTTTATGCCTAAAATTTCTATTATATGATTCATATTTTTAGTTAACTTGTTAGTATTTGTTTTGAATGTTTTACCTATAATTTTGAACCTAAAAAGTTTATTTTTAAATAGAATTAACCCCAATCAATTAACAACGTAATTTTACAAGAGAAATTTTAAGCAAGTTTGATGCAACAAATTTCAAAAGTCGCATATTGATTACAAAAATATTAACACACATAGTATCAAAAAAGTTAAATTTCAAAAACTTTGGAAAAATGGATCAATTTTCAAGTTATTTAAACAAAACTGTTTAGAAATCACTGAATAAATGAAAACGCTTTCTTCTGACACTTAGTTAATATTTCTAACACGTTTATCTACAAATTGGACATACAATTAAAATTTCAAGACTGTTTCATGTGTTGTAAAATAATTTCAAACTAAAATCAATTTGTTGAATAATCCCACTTCAAATCATATAAACAGATTTAAGGAATATTTAGATTTAGAAGTTTTTTCGTGTTATAACAAACAACTAATCTCTTGCCACTGAGAACACGTTTTTTGCTCCTCCTAAATTTTTAACTTACATATCTAAAAGTAATATCATCTTGACTATTTTATATAGTATTTCCAATTCTTTTTTTTTAGTATTTGCATTTAGTCTTCTGGTACCTTCCAGTTCAGCAATTTACCTGTTTCATATAATTCAGCTAATGCATCTCCTACCTTTTTTTGTTCTTCTAATTGTTTGTACTTTTTATACAGTTGGAGGGCTGCTCTAGCGTCTTCAATCGAATCGTGAGTTTCAGACTGAATTTTCATTCCTATAAACAAGATTAATAAGGGACTTCAACAGAAAGTAGAGTGCTGAGAATTACTACAGGAAATAAAAAACATAAGTTAAAAGTCGGAAAAGATTGCTTGGGATTAGCTCAGATTATAGTTAAGTATGATACACACATAAATTATAATTAATATGAAATCTTTGACTCAACTTAAGATTCGAATTTTGGCAACAATTTAGAAACATCATTCATTATACTTTAGACAGTTATCAGAGAAGAAATAAAGCATACACACTAAAATAACTAAAGTGAAGAAAAAAAATGTTTAATCGAGAATCGATGTACACAGGTAAGTGAAGTTCCAATTATATTGGACATATTGTTGGTATAGAAATCTATATTTATTTTCTTAAATGAATGTTCTTAATTTTAGAACTAATTTAATAAACTACAAGGTTTCTTACAGAAATGATTTTTGACTTAATTTAGGATTTCATCAAAATACTAAGTGACATTTATAGCTTTCCTTTTGCAAATGATCTCATTTTTTCCAAATTTAGTAGATAATATCAGCTCACATCTTCTCACTTTGATATAGTGGGTCAAATGGAATGACAAAATAAAAATAACTTCACAAATCTTAACCACGATGTTATCGCCAGGCTTATTAGGCACTAATAAAAAAACATTCGTCAAATAACTGAACTGAGTTATTTCTGTAAAACAAAAATTGGGGCTGCATCGGTAGAGGGGAGGTGAATATCTCATTTCATCTGATTTGAGTAAAATTTAATGGGGCATAGAATTCAATGATCTACACTCAAATGAGTTTAAATTATCTGAAATTTCATGCAAAAGGAAAATCCTAATATATCTATTAATAGATAACTTACGATATGACTATCAAAATACAATTTAAGATGGAATTTATAATTTCAGATCTAATTTGATGAAATATTTGTGTTTTTTATAAAAGGGAGTTTTTATTGTCGCAGGGTGATTGATTAGTATGATGAATTTCAATGCCTCCTTTGTCATTTGACATATCAATTTGAAAATTTTATGGATTATAGTCATCATTAGTCTTCACATTTTGAAATTATTCACAATTTCACAGGATACTCCAGAATTCCATGTCATATCAAAGTCACATTTTTTAAAATGAAACACCCTATATTTTATTGCATATTTGGAACAGCTTAAGATGGTCATAAATACTTTGTTCAAAAACGGAACAGTCAGATTATTTTTGCGGTTAAGGTGTAGGGTACAGAAAAGAAGTCAAATGCACCGGAAATTCCAACATTTATTTTGCATTTGAACTTCAAAGCCTTTAAAACATCAAAAGGTGTAAAATATTTTTACGATGTTTAATTCTGGCCTAATCCAAAACTAAATAAAAATGTTTTATAGTTGTTTATGCAAAAAACTCATGTTTATGAAATTATTGAAACAAAATACAAAGCAGAGTATTTACAATTCTTCAAAACATTTTCTAACAAAATTTTTTTCTTGAAATAAAACAAATTCACTTCAATTAGATAGTGGGTTCTATCAACATTAATACCAGTGACAGTTTAATTAATATTTTTACTTCAATGTCCTGATTGTTGTGTAGTTTCTTTTTCTTTATTCTAAAGGTACATCTGGTATTGCTGATTTTTTTCAATACACTTTTGTTTTTTATAAGAATTTCGTAAAATTGATTACAAGAATGATCGGAATTCACTTGGACCATCAACACGGAACTTACCGTATCGATCTGTAGACGAGATTTTACAGATGACCGTTATTCATCAAGGAAATTACATGTTCAACTTGAGCACTTGTTCCTGGAAGACACATGGCAAATTCAACGACCTTGAGAATTACATCATAGGAAATGTCTTCTTTGCTCAGCTTGAATAAAACCTGTTTCCACCTTTCCTCAACTGCAGTTTTTACCTTGTCTTTATCAACTTATTTGTTTTTATCCACTCAGATGTATTTTCTAATACTTTTTCTTTGACGCATTGCCATTGATCAAATAGCTTTATTTCTTCATTTTCACGAATCTGTTTGGTCTGGTTGGCATCAAACGCAAAAAGGCTGCTTTGGATCTCATCCCATGACGGAAGAGTTTGTAATAAGACCCATTGTAGTTTGTGAGCGCCACCAGAACTGATTTTCCACCTATCTACACGTTCTGAAAAAATTTTCCATAGTCAAGGTGAAATCTTGAACAGTTATTTCTCCTTCCTCTTGCAAATTCACCAACAACGATTTCACATTGCTAGGGATAAATCCTTCTTTCTTTGTTAACGTCAGAAAACTTTTCAGTGTACTGATGCGCCAAGCCACTTCCGTTGCAAATATGTTATTTTTTTCTATTTTCACAACTGTTTCTTCAAAAGTTGAAATCTGTGAGGTAACAAACACCAGCCAGTTTGAAACAGAGGTTTTCAAAGTGCTATTTAATAAAAATAGGACATTTTTCCTGAAAAAGGAAAGACTTTAAGCCCTCAAAAATTTTCAGAATGCGATCAATAGCTATTCCAAGAGCAAATTCACAGAATTCCTTCAGTTCCTCTGTTCGCACAGTGTATATGTGAAAGTACTTATACACTTTAACAGCAAAGCATTCAATGTCAAATGACAGACAATCCATAGCTGTTTGTATGCAGTTAGAACAATGTGAGGTCAACACCCTACTCCGATAATTTCTTTCTGCAGTACTGCCAAAGTTTGTGTTCGTGTTTTCGGCGTACATTGCAACCAACTTTTCTTCAAGTTTTTTATTCTTTATTAGCTCTCCTAACATTTTACTCTGAGCCTCAGATGTCTCATTTGGTAGTGAAGCAAAACTGATCAGTTTTAAATGAACGCCAGAAAACGGTAAAAAATACCTAACTAAAACAGGGGAGCATTTTTACTACTTATCGAATGTTTTGGCCGCAACAATCTTTATTCTTGAATTTCTTTTACATTGTACTTTTGAGAGATCTCGTAGAACACATCACAACCCTACAGTGTAATGGGGAAGGCAAACTGATTCCACATATGGAATAAAATATAGGGTGTTTAATTTTAAAAAATGTAACATTAATATGGCACAGCATTCTGGAACACCCTCTAAGACTGTAAATATTTTTTAGATTTGAAGACTGAACGGCTGAACTGCCCTCAAATATGCAAATTGATATATCAAAGGGCAAAGGAGGCACCGAGCTTTCTCACATTAATCAATCACCCTATATATTTTTATTAATCTACAGAATGATCTTCGACTTTATTACTTGTATCATTCAATATCAACAGCATAAATATGTGTGATAAGACGTTAAATGTTTCAAGACCTTAATAAATAAAAAATTAATTTAACATATTGAACCACATCAGTGGTAACTGAAATAACAAAGTATATTAGATGTTCTATATTTCAATCCACAGTAATTGTATAAAAGTGACATTTCTTTCTCAAGATTATCAAATTTCCATAATTTCCAATCAGGATATTGGATAAATTATACAAAAATAATTAACTCTGAGTTATTAACTTACCTAAGAAATGCCACGCTAGAAATCGTAACGACACCATTCTATGATGGGGCAAGTGGAATAATTGCACGGTATCGACTATTTGTTCAGGAGGAACAACCAAATTAATCACCCTACAATTTACAATCGATTATTAAAGTACAATAAAAAGGTATATATTACAAATATAGATCCCTATTAGTTGCTACATCATTTTTATCAAATAATATCATAAGATGAAAATATAGTACAAAATTTAAGAAGATTTTACTTTCAGTTACTAATTAGGGCTGAGATTCGACTCCAATATGCACTAAAAAGAAAGTTGGAGATTGTAATAAAAAATAAATAACACTTGCCTGAAGTCGTTTTTTAGTCCATGTCCAACAAAAATTACCCCAATATCGATTAAGTATCTCAATTTTTTGTAAGTAGATTTCAATGTTGTTAAATGTTTAGAACTGAAATTCGCATCCAAGTCACCAGGTTTAATACCCGAGAATTTTGTTAAATAATCGACAACTTGTTCTTGAGTTGAGATATAATCATCTATAAAAGGTGTGTATTCTAATTGACCACTCCTAAAAACATATTATATTTAGAAATATATTTAACTAACAATAGAACAGTACAAAGTAGTGAGTGAATAATTTATGTCTCACTGTATTTGTCTTCAATTTCATGTCTTGAAATTAACTCATAATTAGATTCATAATAAAATAATATGACGGGTACACGGTCGCACGCCATCTGACGTAGCCAGTCATAGCCTAATGTAATGAAAACTATAAAAGATAGTGGCCCTATCTATTATTACGTAAGCGTTCAGCTATTGCGCTAGATGTTTCTAAAAAAAGTAGACACCAAAAGTTCTACAATGTCCTAGAATAGGGGTGCACAACCCTCCGCCCACAGGCCCCATGCAATATTATTTCTTAGTCTGAAATAAACTGCAAGCAAATAATTATTTCGTAAAGTTTTTGTTGACCATGTCACATTTCTTTAATATTAAATTGTTTTGTATGTATATTCCGTAGTGGTAAGAAGCGTCAAGCACTTAATTTCAAAATAGTTTTAGTATTGTGCGCAACGCGAACGCAATGGCCATCAGCAATAGCTATTTCTGACTGCTGTGCAGAGTCAAGTCGCATTCAGAGAGAGTTCTGTTGATGAGTGGTGAGTTGCAAACCATGCGTACAATTAGTTGCAGTATTTCTGTTTTCTGTTGGATGTATTATTAACATAATATCAGCATTATGTCTGTGAAGAAACGTGAGATCGACGACAAGTGTATTCTAGTAAACAAGTACTTTTTCGCCGGCTACTAAAAATATGGTTAAAGTGTCATTCGTTTCGTAATGGCATGTAGAAAGTTTTTAAAAAAATTGCGCTGATATGATGAGTTAAAAAATAAATAACCAAGTGAGTACAGAAGAAATAAATTGTGGAAATGCGATAAGAAAATAATTTTTCTGAAAAAGAATAACGTGGTTGTTTATTTTGTATAAAAAAAGAGAAAAAATATATTGAAAAAATTTTATTGTATATAACGAATTGTTTATTTAATAAAAAATGCAAATTTAAATGAAAAAAATTGGATAGCTTTCGTTGATAAAAAACGAATTAGTACATAATAGTATTATGAAAATAATTTTTTTGATGATTTATTTAACTTTTTAATCTGTCACCGACGTAAATTGTTAATAACAATGTGAAGATTACAATTTTTTTTATTCTATCGACGGCAATCTATTCTAAAGCCATCAAAGAATGGCTCTACGAATGAAAAAGAAAATAACATTTGTAGTTTAACAATTATCCTACTTACAATATTCATATAAAAGCTACATGAAATTGTTAATTAACAAATGCACAACTTATTGAAAAATCGTGAATTAATTTTTTTGCTGGTGGATTATTATTTGTTGATCTATCATGCAAGTTCCTAAATTTTTTCAAATAAAAATTTTAGTATTTACTATTTTTGAATATTTTTTGTTATAATGTTCTAAAGAGGCTGTTCCGGGAGTTAGGACTTTTATAGAAAATTTCCTCCGCTTTTCAATTCTTTTTTTCAGATTTAAAATATCTGAAATAATTTTTGAGATATAACAAAAAACCAAAACATATCGGATGACACCTAAACCATATTATTAGGAGCGGGCAAAAAAGTTTTGGCCTAAATAGCACTTGTTGACTAGACTATCGAGAGTTTCAAGAGAATTGGATATTGAATACAACAGCATAGCAATATGTCTAATCTGCAAATAAACTGTTGGTGTTAAGAGTACAATATCAGAAAGCATTATGAGTCAAAACATGCTCCAAAATACAACAATTTTAATGGGAATATACGAAAAGTCAAATTAAATGAGCTTAACGATAAGTTAAAGTGATCGCCAAGTACATAACGAGTCTGAAATAGCAGTAAAAGCCAGTTTTATCGTGTCCAACATTTTAATAAAAAAACTGAAGCCGTTTCAAGAAAGGGATCTAGTAAAAGAATATTTGGAAGAAGTGGCAAAAGTAGCATTACCAGAGAAAACAAATATTTCGAAAATTAGCCCGAGTCGTATGGCAAGTAGCTAAGAGAGCAGAAGAAATAGTGTTAAGATATTGAGAGAACAATGAAAGAAAAAATTTCTAGTTTCAAGTACTATTCACTTGCAATCAATTGAAGCACTGATGTATCTGACACTGCTCATCTTTGTATTTTTGTGTGTGGAGTTGATGACAATTTTTAAATAACAGAAGTACTACTAGCTTTAGTTTCTATGAAAGACAAAACTAAAGGATGTGACATTTATCGGGAAGTGAAAAACATGTTGGTAAAGTTTAATGTGAACATTAAATTACTACATGACATCAAATGAGATATTTTTCAACATTGAGATATTAAAATGTGGCAATTCATTGTATTCTATACCAGGAGGATATGTATGCAAAACAATTAATATGGAGCATATGATGAAGGTTTGTATTAAAGTAGTGATTTACTTAGTGCCTGAGGTCGGCAGTTCCGAGAATTCTTATCTGACTTAGATCCTCAATATGGCGATGTTATTTATTTTACCTACTACCAACATGTAATATCAAACATTACGATACTAATATGAGTTTCGCAATGAGATACCTTATCGCAGCAGTCCGATATATCACGGACTTTTTTTGAACTGCACCAGTCTTCGAATCGCTTATATTCTTTTTCGTATCTATTGCGGGATTTAGCGGGTACTAGGGTTTGTATTGCGTTATTTGCAGCAAGTTCTATATCAGAATCCACACTTTCATAGTCGGAACATATGCCGATACAATTATACCAAACTGAAGTGAACGCGTCAAAATTGACAGTTAGCAAAATAAATCAACAATGAGCGCAACGCTTGATTGTTACATGATTCAATGGGTTATCAAATTTCCCATCTCATTTCGTAATATGAATCTTTACGACACTTATATCGTAAATATCTATTATGCTAAATGCTAAAACGAGTATTTGACTCGCGTAAAGAAATAATAACGTTTCTAAACAGTCGTAATTAGTCTCAACTAGCAGCAGATTTGGAAAACAATGAGTGGTAAATGATTTATGTTTTCTAGTTAATATGACCCAACACTTCAATGAGATAAACATCAAGTGTCAAGGTAAAGATAACATGACCAACAACCTGTTTTACACAGTAAAATCATTTGATTGTTAAACTAGGTTTACTAAACTAAACACTGGTCAGCTGGCAAATTTTTTAACAATGATAATTTTCCAGAACCCAACGGTATGGCTACATATACTTCTCTTTAGGGAATATGCAAAATGGGTTTGAACAACAATTTAAAGATGTGAGAAAATATGAGAATTTGCATGAGGTGTTTTCTCTACCATTAACTACTGATGTTACCACAGTGCCCATTGAATTTTCAGATGGAAATAATTGATCTTCAGTGTAACAACGAAAATTATTTGCCGAAGGAAATGAAATTGCTCAAGAATAATGCTCTAAAAACAGCAACATTGTTTGGAAACACATACCTGTGTAAACAATCATTTTCATTGATGAAACAAATAAAATCAAAGTGTCGTACCCGTCTATCTGATAAATATTTGGAATGAAACTTGCGCATTGCTATGTCTAACTTGAACGGGATATTGATAAACTAGTAAAAAATAAACAGTGCGGAGTCTTTCATTAGGCTACTAGTAGGTTTGATTGATGCTGAACCTAACCCCCAGTTACCACTGATAGTACTATAGTAGTGATTAGTTGGTTGTGAGAAGAACAATTGTTGATTTTCAGTTTTTATATTTTTATTTGCATGGTGTATTTAATAAAAATAAATATCATTTAATCTAATGAACATATTAATTTATTTTTTGGCCTGATATCATAATACTTTTCTAGGTTATAATAATTTGAGATTAGATAAGTTTGTTTATATTTTAATTAGTTATGGAGGTAGAGACAGAAAATTTACAATGCAGATAGGTTGGCCTACCATGCATCTCGCCACTATTCATTTGAAATTACATTTGGCCCTCGTTCACTAAAATGTTATGCACCTCTATTCTAGAACGTTGTAGAAATAATATATAAGGCAGAAGTTCGAAATATAAGAGTTAGTTAAATATTGAAGATAGGCGGAGTATGATATCCGGAAAAGGTGATATATATGTATACAGTGCTTTTCAGATAAAAGTATCCACCTTTAATAACTTTTGTAATACTGGTATTTAGAAAAAATCCAAAAACACGTCAATTTATGTTGGAAGGGGCAAGTATTATGGCTTATTTAAACTTACTGGAAAAGCCACCCCCTCACCCCTAGCAGCATCCCCTTTAGTTTTTTAAATTACTTTTCATATTTTTTATGTAAAATTTGAGCTGATTTCAAAAATGTATAATACTTGTAGGTTAAAGTGGTTAGTTTATGAGAAAAACAATTTTTCTTTTAAGAGCACAAATTTTACTTATTATTTACTTTCACCTTATTTGCCTGTACTAAAATGGGTTGTACAACAGTTCAAACTCTTTAATCTTTTTAACTGTGCTATTTATTATGAAGTTACAATAAGTGTTCAAAATGTATACCATTCACTTCCATACAATGGTATAATCTATTTTGAAATGCCTCTCTGACATTGCTTAATACGGCTGGATTTAATCCAGAGATTCTGGTTGGGTAGCATAAACTGTTGTTTTTAAATACCCCCATAAAAAGAAGTCTAGGGGTGTTAAATCCGGTGACCTAGGTGGCCACTCCATCATCTGCCCCCTTCTACCTATCCAACGAGCGGGGAATGTTTCAATTCTTTCTTGCAAAGAGTAAACCATTTCAGAGAAACAAAATAAATAATGTATCAAATTACACTATCAATAGTGACTACAAATTCTAGTTGACAATGTCAAACTTTAATAAAAAGTAGAGTTTTCTGTTGTTTGGATTTTTTAAGTAGAATAAATAGTACAGTTAAAAAGATTAAAGAGTTTGAACTGTTGTACAACCCATTTTAGTACAGGCAAATAAGGTGAAAGTAAATAATAAGTAAAATTTGTGCTCTTAAAAGAAAAATTGTTAATCTTATAAACTAACCACTTTAACCTACAAGTATTATACATTTTTGAAATCAGCTCAAAGAGGAGTATCCAAATTTTACATAAAAAATATGAAAAGTAATTTAAAAAACTAAAGGGGATGCTGCTAGGGGTGAGGGGGTGGCTTTTCCAGTAAGTTTAAATAAGCCATAATGCTTGCCCCTTCCAACATAAATTGACGTGTTTTTTGATTTTTTCTAAATACCAGTATTACAAAAGTTATTAAAGGTGGATACTTCTTTCTGAAAAGCACTGTATATAAGTGATAGTTATTAAATTTGAACAATTTTTTAATATCAATATATAGAAATCTTAGCACTAAAGGGAGATACAAATAAAATTTTAGTAACTGATATCTGCAAATACCACACAACAGGTTGAAAAAATTCAAACAAAATAAGCCTAAAAACATACCCTCTAATACACGTTATTCTTGCGACTGACATTTGAGAAGGTTTAATAGTAGACATTTTTCCATCACTTCTTATTTCAGCTTCTTCTTGGTTCAGTGTAACAAATTCCGCATCCATTGCAACTAAATCTCCCGGTTTTAAAATTTCGTTGTCTTGTAACGGACTGAAAGATATTCCTCTAGATCCACCTGTCACTGCTAGAGACGTGTCTTCCAATAAAACATCCTAATAAATATTGACAAATATAATTGAATAATAAATAATATGCAAAGATAATAGAGATATGCATTGTTTAGAAAAAATATGTTGTTGAATTTTTTTGTTTCAATCGACAAATTAATGGAATAGTAATAAAAATGAAAATAATTATATATTTATTTTTAACTAGTACTCTGTCAAATATCATGTGGATAGAAATATTTTTTCTTTCATTTGAATAGATTTTTATAATGATTAATGGTAGGGGTATTTGAAAAAAAGAAAATTAACTTGAACACCAGAAAACATTAACAATATGATTTAAGTTCGATTTGATATTTAAAATTTGCCATTAATTTTATGGACAGTTTTCACCTTTCTCTCGAGTTCGTTGAAAACAATTTAAATTGTAGAATTTTCATGTAATTGAGATAGTAATTGCATGGTTTAAGCAATCTTCATATTTTTCTCTATAAAAATGTCGTTACAATTTGTTTTCCATTTAGCAGATATAACTCTACTATTAAAAGATTAAATCAACCAATTATGTAAATAATAATCTGTAATGGTTTCGTTACGCCTTGAAATAAATTAGATAAAGATCTATTGTGTTTCCTTTATAATATTTATCTTTAATAAAGCATTAATTTTGAATAACTTTCTTCATCTAATGTAAATCACTACAACTTTCCGGAAATAACAAGCCATATGTGCGAAGAGCTTGAGGAAGGGTGTATTGAATATGTGAGGACGAACACCGAGGTCATACTCAGCAAAGGCAAAAATGGAGCAAGGTCAAGAACCATGTACATGCTGCCATACAAGGTCAACCCAGAAGGGAAAAACGACATGGGTCAACTATATCAGTTGCTAGGTAAACTGCAAGCAGAGGTCCAAAACCATGGAGTGGCGGAAATTCAAGTAGTAGCCTTCGGCAAAATTGATAAAGTCTACCTTAGAAAGTGCGCATAAGGTATCTTCAGGGGATCTGAGGTCAAAGTGCAAGTTATTATACCTAGAGATCCAAGCCGACTAGCACCTAAGTCAAGTAGATGCAAATGAAAGCAATATGCTGACATACTCCGTTCGATCAAGAGTAGTGTGAACATAGACGAGATGGGTGTTAAGGTAAAAGGCATTAAGAAAACTGCTAAGGGTGATGTCCTTATGGAGATACTTGGAGAAAAAAAATCAAGTAATCGCCCTCAGACAAGCTATAATGGACAAAGATAAAGATATCCAGGCCGAAATTAAAAGAGACGAAGACATTATTCATATCGCGGACATAGACGGAGATATGAACGCAAAACAGATAGAGCAAGATGTCAGGAAAAGCGTAGCAAACGCAAAAGAAGATGACGTCCGAGTGCTCTCTTGCAGACCAAACCAGAGGGAAAACCAAACTGCTACACTTGCGGTCAAAAGAAGAGTGGCCAGCGAATTACTCAAAATGGATACCGTGAGAATAGGGTGGGCACCGTGCCAGGTCCGAGCAAGGGTCAAAATCACGGTGCTTCAAATGTTTGGAGTTTGGCCACCGCACCAATGAATGCAAAGGAACCGATAACTCGAAGATGTGCCTTAAATGCGGCAAGGATAACCACAAGGCCAGAGACTGCCCTAACAAAAGCTATTGCCTAACAAGTAAAAAAGACGGTCACAGAGCTGATCAGACTGCTTGTCCTTACTACCTTAAGCTTGTAAAAGAAATTTCAAAAGCAATTAGTGACACCAGACGCAGGCTCAGCACTGCACGCGGTCAAAACTTTAGTGTTCAATATTAAAATACTTCAAGCCAACGTTGGACGTGCCTATGCAGCTCAAGACATGGCGTATGCCACCGCAGTTCAGCAAGGTATTGATATTTTGGTAACTGGGAAACCGAACAAAAGAAGAACTAAAGAAGCAAAATGGATCAAGGACAGCAGGCATAATGTGGGGGTCCTACTTCTGAATAAAAAGCTTGGCGTAATAAACCACGTAGCCGGAGATGGTCACGTAATTATCAAACTCAAAGATCTTGAGCTGATATGTTGCTATATATCCCCAAACATCAAATTGGAAGACTACAAAACTAAGGTGGACAGTATAATGGAGCACATAACGAACAACAGTGATGCCATTATTCTGGGAGACCTAAAGTCCCCAATATGGGGATCACCTGTAACCGATGAAAAGGGTCAATACTGGGTGGAATGGATCAACGCTCGCGATTTGGT
This sequence comes from Diorhabda sublineata, assembly GCF_026230105.1. Taxonomy (NCBI): domain Eukaryota; kingdom Metazoa; phylum Arthropoda; class Insecta; order Coleoptera; family Chrysomelidae; genus Diorhabda; species Diorhabda sublineata. Next base: position 13,486,693 of record NC_079482.1, read on the forward strand.
GGTTCTGAATACTGGAAATGACCCCACATTTATCCGAGGAGATAGCGAGTCCTTTATTGATGTCACCATAGCAACCAATCGTGTATCTCGAAGAGTAACCAACTGGGAGATACTTGATACCGAAACACTGACAGAGCACAGACATATCGCATTTGAAATTAAAGTAAATAGAGCGAAGATCAAAACAACTTCAATAAGGCCCCTTATTGATTGGACCGCCTTTAAAGCCTGCATAGAGTTACTTACCATTACTCCAGATGAAGTGAGTCATGAAACAGGAACCAAGCTGATACAGATGGCAAGCAAGAACAGCACGCAAAATCGAATTTCAAAGACTCAAACACCGTATTGGTGGAATGAAAACATTGCTGAAAAACGGTCACTATGCAACAGATTAAGAAGGGTACAACAACGTGCGGCGAGAAGAAACAATCCAAACCGAGACGATATTGAAGCAATGAAAGAGGCGTACAAGACCAATAGAAGGGAACTCTGCTGCCTAATTAAGGAATCAAAGAAGAAACACTGGAACGACATATGCAAAGAACTTGATAATAATATATGGGGAGATGCGTATAAGCTAGTAGCAAAAAAGCTTAATACTCTAAAACCCTATGAGCTTGACATCGAAAAGAAATCCGAAATCGTGGCAGTACTGTTTCCACCCGGAAATGATAAGTGGAGATACCCTGAAAAGGAAGCTCCAGCCCCACCCTTCACATCAGAAGAGCTAAGGAAGGTAGCCCAAGGTATCAAATGTGGAAAATCACCTGGAATTGACCAAATTCCCCCTAAGTCTATCAAAATAGTAGCAGATTGTGCCCCAGACTGGTTATTAGGCATGATGAACAAACTACTCCAAAAACAGGAATTTCCAAATGAATGGAAAGTTGCAAAGATGGTTTTAATACTAAAACCAGGAAAGTCAGCTGAGTTACCTAGTTCCTACAGACCACTCTGTCTGTTAAATTCTTTGAGCAAGTTACTAGAAGCGTTCATACGGGAAAGACTACAAGATGAGCTTAAAGACAGAGGAGGGTTACACATGTGTCAGTATGAGTTTCAAAAAGGGAAATCCACGATCCAGGCTGTAGAAGCTGCACTGAATACTGTAACGGAATTCAAAAGTAGATTCTGCACCCTTGTCACAATTGACGTTAAGAATGCTTTCAACACTGCATGCTACAGCCTGATTATCAAAGAGCTACAAAAAAGGAAAATATCGACATATCTAATAAACCTTGTCTCTAACTATTTAAGAATCAGAAAGCTGCAATTAGAAAAGAATAGGGAGGTGGATATTACGTCAGGTGTTCCCCAGGGTTCCGTCCTGGGCCCACTGCTGTGGAATGTACTATATGACGGCGTGCTGAGCTTAGAACTAACTCGTAATGCTGTAACAATAGGATTTGCTGACGATCTGGCGCTGATAGTCGGAGCAGAAAGCCAACAGACATTGGTTACTAACCCCAACATGTGCCTGGAAAAAATAAATACCTGGATGAGAGACAACAAGCTTGTTCTTGCCCCCCAAAAAACTGAGGCAATCCTACTAAAGGGTAAACAAAAGAGACAGTAAATAAGCTTCAGCGTAGAAGGAGTCAATATAAAGCCAGCAAAGAACCTGAGATACCTAGGTATAACCATTGACAAAGAAAGCAATAGAAAGGGTGTCCAAACTTGCTCGGATTATGCCAAACGTAGGAGGTCCTAGGCAAAGCAAAAGAGCAATGTTGTGTAGTGCTATGTAAAATATTGTCCTATATGGAGCCCCAATATGGCAAAAAGCGCTTATGAGAAAAAAGCACTATACTACGGTCAATAGAGCACAAAGAGACATGCTACAGAATAGCAACGAAGCTAGAGAAAGTTCCCTCACAACATGGCAAACTAGATGGGAAGGTGAGACAGTAAAGGCCCAATGGACCAAAAGGTTAATACCAGACATCAAGCCGTGGGTTAAGTGCGAGCACCGCCAAGTAGACTACTACCTGACACAGGTCCTAACAGAACATGGCGTCTTTCGATGTTATGCCAAACGGTTCAGAAAAGACACCACGGATAGATGTATATACTGTGCCGCCGTAGACACTGCCGAACATACCATCTTCGTATGCTACAAGTGGAGAGAGGTCAGAGACAGGACTTGCAGACAGCTGGAATGCGAGCTCACTCCAGACAACATTGTAGAGAAGATGCTTGACAGCTCAGAGAACTGGAAATCGGTGCAGAACATAGCTAAGAGTATTCTCAGCAACAAGGAAAAAGATGAAAGACAAAGACAGCAGAGAGAAAGGAACCCGAACTCCTAGTCCCGAGAGGGGAAGGGAGACGGAGGGTAAAAGGAAACCACTGATAGCCCGTCACTCATGAAGTATGTTCCAGGAACGATGCCATAAGTGACAAAAGGGGCCGTAGACGGCTAGAAGGGCACTCCAGCCGTCCGAGCCCCTCTGCAAAGCAGGACTCCGCAGAGGTGGTGAATGTTTCCCAGCAAATTGCTGAGGAAGTGTGACAAGTCGTTTAAAAAAAAATGTAAATTACTGCAAAATTCAGTCTTTCCTGATTCAACGTAAATTACCTTCTCCGTTTTTCTATAATTAATAAACTGATACTATTTCAATCTTTAAAAACAACATCGAGTTTGCTTTTGCAATAAATAAAACGCATAAAATTACATTGACTGGTATTCAATAATTTTAAATTTTTTTGTGAAGGTTGACAAAATTCATGAATATATACAGAAAAAAACAAGACATATTAGGCAGAAATCTTTAAATATTTAGGGCTAATAACAAGAAACAAAGGAACAAAAGTAGAATATGCATTAACATTTTCTAAATGACTCACTTACGTTTTATGTTTTTGACATTAATTTCATAGGTAATTTTGAGAAATGTGGCTGATGCTTTAAAAAGCACAAATAATATAGAAAATAAATGAGATTTCAGATGGTTATGGCAAATTCCAAAGATATGAAGCCGAAAGTTCAAAAAATATGTTGTTCAACAAAAATAAATAAATATACTCAATAAAAAATAATATTTCACCTTTATATGCCATAAAACGTGAAAAATAAGTCAAATTTGTGTGTAATTATAAATATTTACTTTTTTGTGTATTACTCAAAAATTAAATAGCAAACCTTGTAATAACTAAATGTCAAATAAAATATACAGTTTTAATATCACAAAGTATTCAATAGAGAATTGTTTTCATACCTTTTCTAAAGTCTTAGATTTCTAAAAGAATCATATCTAATTACACGAAGTTTGAGTTGAGAGCAATACATAAGTAAACTTACCCTGAGCAGCTTCTGTTTCACTTCAGGTGTGTTGCCTACACCATCATTACATGTATAAAAGAGAACACATGGTATTTTCCAATCAAGGCTAAACCAGGTAGCTTCGTGTGAAGAAACAGGACTGATACTAAAATCATTAAATAAATACCACGTCTGGTCCGATTCTTTATCTCTGTCTTTAAAGTAGGAATCAGGTACTCGAATTAAAGCCACTAAGTTTCGTTTTTCAGATGTAGATTGGTCGTTAATATAACAAACAACAGCCGAAAGTTCATATTTCTTCATATTATGAATATCTTCTGATGCAGATACTTCCTATATATAAAACATAATAGACACGAATAAGAATTTTTATTATTAGAACCCAAACTATTTTAGTCATGATATATTGATATATATGAATTTTGTATAAAATTATCGTAAAAATAGGTATGCATTATAACAACAAATTTCACGCCATTAATAAATTTCGAACTTCCTGCCTATAGTGAAAGTGAAATTAATAGTTGAATTTACACTTATGTACGTACGACTCCAATTTGGTTAGAGAAAATAACCATCAAAATATTGATGATTCCATCAAGTCCAGTCTCATTCAGCATCCACACTATTTCTTAAAATGTGGTAGCTGAGAGTAACAAAAAATTAATTATGCCAAAAATTTACACAATATTAACGTATAACAAAGAGCAACACATATCTTTTTAAACAAAAAATAAAAATCAGCAATGAATATTAAAATGGATAGAAAGACCACAATAATTAAATAAAAAAAATATATAAAACAAAAAATCGTAGATGTAGACATGGAATCAAACTCTAGTATACAAATTGTCAGGAAAATATTACCAATAGTTTCTGATATACATGTTAAATTAGCTCATCAAATGACAGATGTTGAAAAACATACAATAATTATTAGAACAGTATTACATTACCTCTTTGTCACTCTCAATTTTAGTTATTTCTAGTTCGTCTTCTTTTAAAACTAACTGAACCTTATGGGGCAACCAATTGTTGCTACAGTAAGGATTCTTGGAAGGAGGTACAGGTACTGCATTATCAAAACTATGCCTAAACCTGAAAAAAAAAATTCAAATGCATTTGAACATGTAATTTCATTCACCACATAAACAGTTACCGTTGCGGTTATCAGCATTTCCAGGACAATATTTCAGTGTTTATATAAATGTATTCAATAGGGTACTTGCATAGTTTGAAAAAAAAATAGTTTAGGATAGTTCATGTACAACTTTTATTATAATTCTTTGATCAATATTTATAGCGAAAAAAATTTTGTGCATAGTTTAAACATTTCAGTAAGCCCGCCATATTGCGTGACGTCGTAGGTATAAAATAAACACTAAACATATTTTACAAAGTAAATACGACAGTTATTCTTTCGGTTACTCTAAAATATTATTAAACTTTTATTAATCTGAAAAATGGTATATAAATCGTGTTTTGTGCCAGGATATAAAAATACCACGACTAAAACACCAGTTTTTTATGATGTCAAAAAATTCGAATATACAACAAAAATGGGAGTGTTGCGCGTTTTGACGATCCTGTAAGATGTAATTATTTCTGTTGCTAGGATCATTTTAATGTAAATAAGATTCAAATTTATTTTAATATTCTATAGTAATTAAGTTTATTATGCTTTTAATTTTTAATGTAATTATATAATAATGTAAGAACTTAACCTATAAAAGGTTTATTCACTTTATCCTTATATATATAAAAATGTTTTATTCATACATAACTAATGAATAAAAACAGTATTATAACATCACACGCAACGTTGCCGCCAACGATAACCACGCGATCATCAAGCAGACAATTGCTTATTTCTTTGTTAAACCTATGACGCCACAACTGAAAACCAATGAGAATCGTTTTCTTATGTAGTTAAAAATTTCAAATTTTTACGATTTTCAATTAAATATTTAGATATTATTTTTTCACTTTTAATTTAATATTTTACTTTCTAACGTTATTTTATATCAAGAACTTATAAAATAAACAAAAAAATAAATACCTTTTAAAAAATTCAAGTACACTATTAAGGATAATATTGCACATTAAGTATATCATACATTTAGAAATTTCCATAATTGGTACCGGAACTAGGGGTGCGCAAAATAATCGATTAATCGGGTGAGCGATTAATCGAAAATAATCAATTTATCGAAGATTGATTCTTTTTCATAATTTTCACACTTTTGTGGTCCTATAACCTGTAACTAAAAACTCTGTTCTGTAGGTATACTGGATCTAAAACTTGACATCGTCAACTTCTTTTTTTTCTTTGCAGAAACTTAGCTATTAAGGTAATCCTCTCTCTGAGAAATGAATAATATTTCTATTGTTTAGTTTTATTTTGGTGGGAATCAAATCACAATGTTATTTTTCAACTTTTAAGCTGCCGTAATCAAGAAATATTTATTGTTGGGTTTTCGATTTCTTTGGTCCACAACGTATTAAATGGATCACAATTATTGATTATATTAATAAATTACATAAAATTAAGTAGGAGCACACTCCCTTTTAATTAATCGCTTTAACCAAATACAAATACCTACATATTGATAAATTATTCTTAAAAAGCTCTTTACAAATGGCATTTACTTTAAAAAAAAACCATTATTTTCTTTGATGTTAGATAGTGTCCAGCGGCCCGCGTCTTTCTAAGTTTTTTATTTTATTTAATATAGGTGTCGACGAAAAATGAAACCTTTGCGGCCTAGTGCCGCATAGATAGATTTGCTGCTGCATTTTTTTTTTTTGGATCACAAGACAAAAAATTTTAGATCATTTGCTTTATTAGAACCGTTGTGATATGACGCTTTGGCAGTGTACATCATAAAAGAGTTTTGATATTTCACATGTTTGTTTTTTTAATTCGACCTATCCTATCACTGTGCTTTCCAATTGATTGTTTAAAGAGTGCAAAGAAAAAATCAAGGTGAGTTTCTAAGCATAACCAAATTACCAATTTGTTATTATGATTATGACTATTGCTAATTTTTATGATTATGATTATTACTAATTCCATTGAAGAGGATCCAAGTTTGTGTGCCAATTATTTTCTAGTTTTTGATGATCATTTATAAAAACAGTTTTACTTAAAATTTTTGTAAGTCACCTATTTTTTTAACAAGTTAATTACAATTACTATAATCTTTGATTATACAGAGTATATACAGTGTAATAAAATAATGTGAATGAGGTACAGATACAGCATTTTTTGTATGAATTATACTTTTTTTAGGAATATGGAAGAAAATGAAGGAAGAAGCTAACTTTGACATTACTTCAATAAATCTGGAACTGGAGACACCTCAGTTTGTAGAAAATGTAAAAAAAAATATTAAGTCATGTGGTAACAGTACCAATTTAAGGAATTACTTGAAGGCAAAGCATCCACTTCTTTAAGCTGAGATGCAAAATATTCATCGAACAGATAAATCTGCGAGTACTGAAATAAGCGATGATGAATCAAGGTAAATATTATTTCATAGTACAAACTACTCATTTTATGATTGTATTGATGGTACAAGGACATAGTGCGTTTTTTGGAACGAAGTTCCTCATCGCTCGTTACAGTCTTTACGCTCTAGGCATTTACCGAATGCGAGCTACGCCAAAAAAGTGTTGGCCGACACCCGAAACCGACACTTTCGCAGTTAGTTGAACAATCCATTGGAAATTTTGCACAAATGGTCGGTTCAGATTGAGTTTGAGCAAAATCCCTCAGAGAAAGGAAAACAAAAATAAGGGAATAGCCCATATATGTTGTTTTGGACATGCAATTAATATTGCAGTAAATAAATGCTTTGAAAATGCAAAAGTAAAAGAAACTATAGATAAAATTAAAAAAATTTAGAATATTTTTGCACATAGTTGGAAAGCTTTTAGAGATTTAAAAATAATTCAGAAAAAATACAACAGTAAGGAAACAAAAATTCCTTCCTTTTCTAAAACGCGATGGTGGTCTCTTTTAAATTTAATCAAGATAATTGTTCAACAAGAAGTAAATCTCTCAAATTTTTTACAAACCTATAATAATGAACATTACAAAAAGCTGATACTAAACGCTGACGATTTGAAGCTCCTGAATGTTATCCTGAAATTACTAACTCCAATTGAAAACATTTCAGAAACTCTGTCTGGAGAAAATTATGTAACGGGATCTACCATTCTACCTATTTCTTTGGAATTAGGTAAAACATTGGTAGATGAATACGATGAAACTGAAATTGATGAAGACATTGTAGAACTTAAAAGGGAAATAGCTTCATTAATTTTAAACACTCTTAAAAACAGATATGAAAGCAACGAGAAAACTCATAAACTATTGCAGACTGCCACCTTCATGGACCCACGTTTTAAAGGATCCTTTTTTAGTTCTTCAGAAAACCAGATAATTGAAGATATTAATATCAATATATAATCAACTTAGTAGCAAATTAGAAATAATTCCAGTTTCTGAGAATAGAGCTGCGTCATCAGGAAAAAAGAAAAGCGGACTTTCATCAATCAATCTATGAAAACTGTTGAAGGCAGTAATGCTGCGAGTTTAAATGTGAAAATTAAAAATGAAATCTAACAATATATGAATATACCAGTCAGTGATGTTGAAGAAGATTCACTGATATGGTGGAAATATAACTCACATATATTTCGTTTTCTTTCCCAATGTGCAAAAAAGTTTGTCTGTATTCAAGCTTCCAGTGTTCCATCTGAGCGAGTATTTAGCAAAGGAGGCCAAATAGTAACTGACCTAAGAGCGTCACTAACTGGAGATTATATTGACCAGCTTGTTTTTTTAACTATGAATAAGACGTTTGTTAACATTCCTAAAAATTTATAATAAACATCTTTCAAGATAATAATATTTTGTTTTACTTTTAGTTGCAAGCCTAAAGATTCTATTTTGAAACAAGCCCATTAAGAGCTAGTGACAAATTAAAACTTTTAATTAATAATATACAAAAGAGATTGTTGTGTAAGGTGGAGCTTGTGGACAACATCCTGTGAGAATTTGGTTTTATGAAATACAATGTTTCTTGCCTATTTTCATTCTCAAAAATACATAATGGTTTTGGTAAAGTTTAATTGAATTTAAAAGAAAGTTTTTAAGTGGCTTTATTAGTAAAAGACTGAAATAATTATTTGTATGCTTAGGCCGCGAAATACCTTTTTAACGTACCGAAAGAACAGTCAGAGACCGCTTGCGGCCGAGGCAAGATAATCTTGAGGTCGTTAAAAAGTTTCGCGGCTATGGCATACACACTATTTTTCGTACAATCGTTAAAATAATCAAATAATAGAATCAATTAAAATTTATTTTCTGAATAATTATTTCAACATAATTCAATATCAGAATCTTACTTCCAAATATCTTCTGTAAGTTCATTATTTGGTTTGTTTTATTGGGAAACAAACCATAATGTCTTCTGTAAGTTCCTAGTGGTATATTCTCTCTTTATCTTGTTTTTTTGTAGAAATCAAACCATAATCGTTCTTTTGAAGCTTCCGATTTTCGAATAATCGAAAATTGATTATTTTCGATTTATCGATTATTTTCGATTAATCAATTATTTTTATTTATTTCCGATTATTTTATTTTATTTTTTGATAAATGCCCAGCCCTAACCGGATGTGTAGTTTATATAATGTTCTAGTAGAGTCAAAAGCAAATATAACGACTAACTGTTTTACTTATATTAGCAAACAGAACAATACAAAACATTCTCAAGCCCATTCTAATACAGGTAGGTTGGTTTTGATTAATTATTCACCCACGCATTTTCTCCTAACCAATGGGTACATCTTGCATTTCATAGCAATTTGATCTTACATATTTCACTACTTATGTAGATGACAAAAAAATTGAAAAATGAGCAATACACTGTTATGTACAACAAGAATTACAGTATTGGTTGCTGGGGGTATGACGGAAAACGAGCATTTGCTCTTTTTCTATAGAATATAAAAACAACACTAGGTCCTGGATGACTGCTTATTTTTTAAAAATGGCAGTGAAACTGAAGGAAACAGAATTCTTCTAAAGACAACTGTCCTGTTTACCTTATAGTCCCCAATATGAAATACATAAAACTGGTCTAATGTATTTTTATATTACAACTGATGAACCAAGGAGTGTTTCAAATTTAAAAAATACTGTACAGAAAATTTTAAGTATTCCAAATGATTCAGAATATTAAAACCATGCCCGTTTTAAAAATCTCTCTCTGTCACAAGAGGATTATGCTAGTGAGAATGAACTTCTACAGATAATGTCATGTACCACTAGCAACATCAGCGTTCATTTACAGAGTCTTGATTAGTGTGTTTATACGTTAGGTACTAATATTAAAAAGAATAGATTCTTTTTAATATTACAAATATTTTTTCAAAAAAATGAGAACCAAGAGATGTTCCAACCAACAATACTATGTTAGGCTATTAATGCTATGTTCTACAAAAATTTGTTGCTTTTTATGAAGCATTCAATGCTAATCAAGCAACCGTGATGAAAAGGTAACGTAATAAGCTAAATATTCTTTCGGTAACCATCCGGGAAGTATCTATTTTCCGGACGTTTCCTTTGAGAAAGTATATATTTTTCGGCCCGGATTGTATAGTATGTTGTTATCATTATATATGTACCTATTAACCAAATATTATTATGGAAATCTAGGTAGGTATTAGAAGGTTGCAGTACATCATTATTACAGCAACGGCGTACCAACTTATTAAATCGACAGTTTCTTATTGGAATTTTTTCTTTTTAAAAGTTTGCACATTTTTTGATTACAATTATTGTAATAAATAAAGGAAAGCAGCAGTGAGATCGAGGTTGAAAATGTGCCTGATTACTAGCCGAAAAATACAAGTTAAGATACGAAAGTATTTATAGTTTATTGGATTTTTTTTTAATGTAAAAAGCAAACACCAGAGGATAAACCCTTTTACATTGGAGTAATTCGAGTGGTACCTGCCGTGTGGAGATGCTTGTGGATATAAGCCGAGCTCCAAATGTGCGAACAATATTCCAAAGATGGACGAATCTGGGCATTGTAGAGGACTACAAGCTGTTGGGAAGTATATAGCTTTTTGGTCTTAAAGAGGGCTCAAAGTTTCTGTGAAGCTGCCTTGACTAAATCGGCCACATGACTATTACAGGACATATTGCTTCCAACCTCAATAGCCAACAAACGAATTTGCGGTAATGGTGGTATTTTATGTCCAGACAGGATAAAATCCTGAGCTGCAGAGCCACCCTTCTTTGTAAAAATAACTGCCTGGGTCTTTGCTGTATTAAGCATCAACATTGCTTCTACCCCTCCCCAGAATGTTTTCAAGATCGATATTGATGGTTATGATCTGTTGCTGATTTGGGTGTTAGCCGAGTTTATTTGGGCGGTTCATTTGAACGACGACACCAGTGTGCTATAATCGGCGAATCTATAGATTGGGTTGGGAGTTTTGCCGAATAGATCGTTGATGTACAGCAGAAAAAGAGTTGGTGACAAGATACATCCATGGGGAACACTAGCTTTGAGCTCAGACCTTTCTGAGGTGTTTCCGTCAATAGCGACCTAGATGGATTGGTCTTTGAGAGAGCTACTAAACTAGTCGATAAGTGAGGACGACGTACGATCTTAATTTATTTAGAAGATTGAATTACCAAATCCGGTCATAAACCTTCGATATGTCCAGTGCGATTGCTCTGGATTACCCACCTTTCTCTATAACTTCAATCCATACGTTGGTAACATAGGCCAGGAGATCCCCAGTTGATCTATGCTCACGTAAGTCGTATTAATGGTCGCTGATAATGTTAGTAGGCTCAAGATATTTCAAGATTTAGTGGATTTTCTCCATGTCTGGGCCTAGGCAATCGGACGGTAGTTATTGGAAACCGTCTTTTTCCTTTTTTTGGTATGGGTTGAATCCAAGCAATTTTCTAATTTGCAGGGAAGACACCTCTTTTTTATGATAGAGAAGAAAAGAGTTTGCATAGTGGACTAGTTAGTTCAGCTGCGTAATTCTTCAATACGATTGGTGGTATTCCATCTGGGTCAGTCTCTTTATTGATATTGAAGCTTTTGAGAAGTTTTGCTAGATCTTGGTGTCGAAATTCTATTCCTGGCATCGATGTATCAACACCAGGCAAGCTGACGAATCAAGAGTGGAATTTGAAGCAAACATATGAACCAACAAGTCCTCTTATACGGTAATTGCGATTGACACATCTTCTCCAGACAACGGTGCAATTTTTGATTTATAAACGCCTTGGCTGACCGCTTTTGTACAGAACAGAAAGACATTGATCCATCTGGGCAACTGAGAACTTTGTTTTTCACTCTATCATTATATCATTCCTTGCATTCCTTTATGGTCTGTTTGCAGGTATTTCTCGAGCCAACAAACTTTATACGATTTTCGGCACTATGATTTGAGCTCTATTTGCGATTAGCAGCATTTTTGTTGATAACTGCTCTAGTGCAGTCACTGAAGGGTCATTGGAATTGAAGCAAACATCATTCCAAGGAAACATAAAAAATTCTTTAAATGCTTCCATTTTACCGATCTATAATGTCAAACTTTACGTGGTCTAGGTAGATCCAGAGTTTGTATTTCGGTGTGTGTGACCGAGTAGTGCATGAACGGTCACGTTTTATAGATCAGGGTATGTTGTCAGAAACAGGTCTAAGAGGTTGGCAAAGTCACCATCTCTATCGGACACTCTGGTTGGTTTAGTGCCTGTAGTGGGTATCACTAGGAGATCTGTATAGAATACAAAAGAAGTTTGTTGTTCCTTGAGCCGTTGTTTTAAACCACTTTACATCGAGTTCTGAATACCCAATATTCTCTTCTCGCTGGCAAGATATGTAGTCCCTAACGAAAGCGGCTAGTCCAAAATTATACCTGAATTGGGTGTGTAAGTCGTTTTCAGGATTAACAAGGTAAACCTTGGATGTTGTTGTTTCTTCTAGAGCCAGAATATGAAGTCTCTTCGACTGCACATGTTGGTGTACAGTGTTTATATTCGTATTAAGATCTCGTATATTGCAGAAATTTACCATGAAATTTCTTTTGCCTGATAAATCCTTCAGACCGGCCTCCATCCGGAGATCCCAACGTCAGGTTGGTTTGACTCCGGAATATTTTGGTCTAGAAGGTGCCATCATGCTATATTTTTCCTTTTTTTCCTATCACGGAAACCGGAACCGAGTGGGTCACATATACCACATACACATTAATATTAGCAAAAATTAGAATGTTCATAATTTTGTTCTATAAATAAATGTGCTTTACTTATTTTTATATTAATGTTAAAACTAATCCACGCAGTTGCCGAAAAAATAATATAGTCAACATGACTGAAAACTGTTTTTCGGACTCGCAGACTTCCTAGAACCTTGTCTACTCGTCCGACAAAACAGTACTTTCTAAACTGTTTAGATAAATTACTATTCAACCTCTTGTCCTAACTTCAGTCATCAAACTCCGAAACGGACAACATTCCCTCTCATTGCCTCCCACATGACTATCAAAATCAAATCTGTTTTAATAATACAAAATTTTTTCAATCTTATTCACAGTCTACCCTCTATTCAACTTATTTACAGTTACATTGAAATTTATGAAATAGACTAAAAAATTTTACTCCAATTATTAAAATCATTTTAATCATTGATACGTTTCTCATTTCTACGTACATGAACTATGTTTCAATGATTTTGGAATTTTTATAATCTTTATTTTTTCATATTGAGGACTTCTTAATTTATTTTCTAAATATGGAAACGTAAACAGCATTATTCTTTTATTTTTCAGTATTCCAGATTTCAGTTCAGTAAAATATGTTAATAATATTGTTGAAACTTGAGTTGTCCGTATCAGATTATATTTTGGTGAAGTGGAAACGTCAAAAAAATGTCGATAAAAAAATCCATTATTAATTAAATCAAGATCAATTATAATACACAAAAAGATCTAAGAATTGAAGAAATTTATATTCTAAGTATGTTCGACTCAATTCAGTTTCAACTATTCGAAGTGGTAAAATTCAATTTGTCTTTCACTGTGTTCTTGCTCTAAAATTTAACTGCGCAGTCTTAGAGTCATCATTGTTATTTCTCTAGAATCGAAAAAATACAAAATAAATGATAACTAACCGACATCCTGGTCTTGAACAATGATCTCCATATCTGCAAGGTTTCGAGGATCCCAGAACTGCAGTAGGTGTAGAAGCTCTATTATTTACATCTAAATTAGAAACTTTTGCTACTACTTTATCCATTTGCGTTTGCCAAAACTGTTTGTGTTGAACGTTGTGTAACCCAGTATTGATAGATAAAATACTCGGAAGAGACTGGAAAACAAAGTTAAAATTCACATTGAAATGATTTGAAATAGAACATAAACAAAATATAAAAATTAATTGACTCGTTAAAATTCATCATGAAAACATAATACTTACCTGCAGTACTCTAGACTGTGATGTGGGTGTAAATTTTGAACAATTTTCACACCAAGCAGGAGTTGTTTGTTTCGGACAAAGAGATCTTTTTAAAATATCACAGAAGCTCCATTCATCCTGCCCACAAGGAAATGAAGGATATACTAAATTACAGGCCAGTAAAAACGATTCTTTCCTAACCTACAAATAGTGTGACTCGTAATTCAATTAATTACACAAAGATCTTATTATGTTTCCAAAAGGACATAGCATACATTTTAATAACCTTGCTCCAAAAGTAGTAACTATAACTCTGGATACAGTGGTAGTAAAGAGTGCATTTAGTGTGGATTTTTTAGTATATTTTTTGAAAAATTAATAAATATTACTCACCTCATTATTACATTTAAGGCAACAATTCAACTGAAGCTGCTTGGTTCCAAATAATTGACTAATTTCTGAAATATCTTCCCTTTTCTCATCTTCTAATTTAGCGTCAATATCTTCTAGAATGAATAAGTAAAATATCTATATTCATAGAAAAAATGCATTTATCGCTTAACGATTAGGTAAACTAAAGATTTTGAACTAATTGTAATTTATGTATCAATGAAGTGTTTCGCATCTCAAGTATCTATATCTGTTGAATACTGATCCCCCTCGCCACCTGGAATTGAGGGGAAATAATTGAGCACAACTACAAGTAATAGTCGAGTCTAAATTTAATATTCTTATAAAAACTCCCACAAAATACGTTAACTTTATATTTATTTCAAAGAATAAGACACTGTTACCGATATTAAAATTTGTTTACTCTTTAGGTGAAATCAATACAATTCGACTGTATAGACGAAGTTCATGAAAACGACAGTTTGGCAAAAGTAGCCAGAATTAAATTATGGAAACTCTGAATAGAAATCTCCCTATATATAAAGACAACATTGTGATTTTAAAAAAAATTGATGAAGGAAATCAAGCATCGATCTAAATGATCAATTGAACAATTTGTTATTTGGTATGAAAAAACATACTGTGGTGAGAACACTATTATTAAATTAAAAACACATGTTGTTTAGTAATCATTTCATCCTTCAATTGTTATTAGGGTCAAAAAATTGACTCATTTTCAAATAAATTATAGCAATTTTGTATAATTTTAAAAAATGTTCGTTAACGTTACCAAGGGGGGTTACCGAAAATCCCTCAATATGTAAAAAAGTCTTCTATTACAATTTTTATTTAACAACAACCAACGTTTAACAAAGAAATCATTCCAGCAGTGTGACATCACAAACTTTGACAGTATCACGTAATGTCAGTGTGGAAATCACTTGTATTCCTAACTACGCTAAGCCAACAAATACATACACACTTGTGTAAGTAGCATCACTGGCCAATGTTAAGTAGATAGCGTGACTAATGTATTGATCCATGATTGGAACGTGAATGAAATGGGAAATCTTCTCGTGAATGACATTTTCGATCGGCAAGTATATAAAGAGGAAATCATCCGACCAGTAGAACTCAAAATATCTCGGTTTGAAAAAATTTAACTCATAAATGGTGCGGTTTTCCTATTCTGATGAGAAAGATGTGGACATAAATTTCGATTTACCACTGACGTACTGACAAATGAACACCATTGATATTTGTAGTCAAACTTTAATGAACAATTTCAATTATTAGACCTCAATGTTAATAGTTAGTATCGACTGTTTCATTTCAAATGATTTTTGAAACACAAGTAAATTTTTGATGAAAATAGCGCATTCCAAATTTTTACCGGGAACGAACAAGACCATCATGTGACATTGCCTATAAACCATAACCCTGATGGTAAATAGACCAGGGTTATAAATAATAATGGAAAAATGAAAGCCATTGGAAAGGGTAAACACTATAATAAAAAGGAAAGGAAAAATAATTTATGAGCGATCTAAGGTCGGGAAGGGGGTGGGCTTTTGAGGGAAAAACGGTATATATCGATTTCCGGCAAAACTACAAGTTTTATGGAAAGAAGTTGAATTGCAATGTTGTAATAATTGTAACAAAACTTTATGTGAAAAATTCACAAAAATTCACAAAAACAAAGTCTTGTTTTTTTTATTTTTCACAGAAAACATTATTATCTCTCGAAATCTGGTGAAAACGTACAATTTAATGTCCCAAATACAATGTAATTTATTTGATTTGAAATATTAATTTTTCGCCTAATTTTGAATTCATATCGAAAAGGCATCCTAATTTTAAAACGAAAATTCTCCCGTCAAAATATTAATTTTTTGGAAATAGTCGGTGAGTTCTCTTGACAAATCTCTCCTTTCTGATGAGGTAAGAAATTTTACTATCGCTATGGTAAATTTTTTAGAAGATGCAGAAAAATCGAGAAAAAAAAACGCATGCAAAAATTTTCTTTGATCATTATGAACAATTTTTAGATATTTATTAAATTTTTAGACTCTAATACTCATGTTGATCAATGTAATATGGAATCTCACGCATTTCGTATAGAGGGTACATTTTTTTTTGAATAACTAAAAATTGTAGAGATGAATTATTAGAAAATTTTGACTATTTTTCGGTTTTTTTTGCCTTGATAAGTTTATCATGATGATGGTAATTATTTTACACAATCAGATAGTAAAGATTTTAACGAATATAAATCTCACCGACTGTTTAAAAAAAGCTGATAATTTGACAGGAGATTTTCAATTGAAGATTAGGGTGCTTTTTAGATTTTTTGGTTGTTTGAATTTTTTACATAAATTTTGAGGTTATGTAAAAAAATGTAGATACAAAATATATAGATCTTTTTATTGCCTACAACTTTGCCACTCAACTTTTTACCATAGTTTTGCCGGAAATCGAGATAAGTCGTTTCTTACCCTTAAAAACTCACCCTCTTCCACTTCCTGATCTCAGACAGCCCGTAAATTATTTTTCCTTTGTTTTTTCATCCTACTATTATTATTTTTAGTTTGAAAAATTACCGACCCTGGTCTAAAACAGCTTTTAAGTTGGAATTTCTGGAAACATTGGTTACTGGATACACTGTTTACACAATCACTACAACAACAGTCACAATTACACTGTATGATGCGCGTTTCGATAACCAAGTTATAGTCTTCAGAGACTTAAGTTCACATCTACATGACGAACTTAGTTATCGAAACGCGAGTCTGACAATGTAATTGTGAGTTTTGGTGTATCGGTGTTGTAAACAGTGTGTTTAGTATAAAACAGCTTTTGAAGGTCTGCATTTATAATGTTTTCAGATAAGTATCAGTGAAAGATGACATACTTTATTTTTTATCATATAACATGCTATGTGAAAATACCTAAATAAAATTAACTATACTGTGTCCATCCAAGAAACGGATATCTCTAAGACAACCTGCTTGTACAGACTAATGAAAAAAAACATTGAATTACAATGAATTACAAAAAATGGGTACATTTTAGTTCAGCAGTCAGCAGTTTTTGATTTAAAAATGGTATAAATAATAGAAAAGCTAAACAAAATTATGAAATAATAATAGATCCTTTTTGTCAAATTAGTTCGGTTACTCAATCTGAAGGACTACTTGAAGAATCATCATTAAGATTAATTATTACTGAATTTCTGAATCAACTAATTCATCCATTAGATGGTCTAATTCCAATATTTTCACTTCTACCTTATATTTTACATGTCCTACTCCACATTATTCCATTTTTCAGTGGTAATAGGTAAAACAACATCGCTAATAATATTTTTAAGATAGCCGTATTTAAAAGTAGTATTTTCTGGCAACATAATTTTTTATGTCCGCCCAAATAGACTCTTATATAATATTATTCTATTTTGTGCTTTAGCAATTTCGTCTATAATATATAATAATAATTATCATTATTGGTTTTAAGTTCATCCTCAAAATTTCTGGTTTCACCATATTTTCTTCAAATGATTTACTTTTCAAACGCAATCAGTTCTGATTAAGGGCTTTTCGTGGCTGTACTAGGAATTTTTTTCAGTTTTCCTAGAATGTTATGGGACGTTGTCTAAAATAATTATACAATTCTCTTCCAGGTTCTCTTATATATTACTAAACAAATTTTCAAACAATTTGCCGCCAATATCCTCATGATAGTCGCCAGTGTTCTTCGACTCAAACGCGCACAAGGCGTCGGGGATAAAACCAGTTTCGCTTCCTATGTGGCATACTATCAACCTTTTCCCTTTTCCTAGAAGATCAATTTTGTTTCAAATAGAAGAATTTACTACTAATTTCAGTTTTGGTAGATTTCACATTAATATCTCAATCTATTCACAACTTATATTGTTTACAGACACACACAGTTTGTTGAGAGTATGATAAGGTGATTTTTACCTGAAGGGTGGTTTAATTCAGTATAAAGGTTTGCCTAGAAGAATTTATGGATTTATTAACCCTAATTTCGAGCTTAGTGTGGTCCGCGTTTCCTATTCTTTCTTCTATGGATCCTTACTTTCATTAAATACTGTCGTCTCCTCAATCCTATTTCTGGTTTCTTGAGCAACAAACTATTTCCTCCTTTTGTTAATTTTAAATCTTATTTTCTTAAACAACTAATGAAATATCGACTTTTTGAAATTTGGTAGGTAAGCATCATCATTTACAACTGGATGGATTGTTGAAATTTCGAATGCTTTTATTTATATTCTCTTATCACTGAAACACTTGAAGGAGACACTCCAGCGATGTTTCCTACTTTTTTCATTTTTGTAAATGATCGAAATTACATTTTTCCATTAATATTAAAATGCAGTTTTTTTTGGTCTATTTTCAGGTGAACTGTGGCAACACAAATTAGCATTTTCTTCAGTCGCATCAGTATTTGACTTTTCGATACTATAGCGACGTATCAAAAACAATTAACACCCACGCCCAGGGGGCAGTTACATCTGATTAACAACGTAAGGAGGCATGTTTATTTTAGCTAATAAATGCAAAGGCGCGTGGTGACCATGATTCGATCGATTGTTGTTTGGATGGATTTAATATAGTTAGAAGTGGATATATTTAAAATAATTGCAATACTTTCATAAGTATCACCTTAGAGCATTGTTATTAAGTCACGGAAAGTGTTAGAAATAATAGTTACCAGCAGCTGTTTTCTTTTCTTTAATCTTCTCTCCTGATATACTCGGAAAGTCAGTTTCTTTGTAGATAAAAGGTTTTCTGGAAACTTTTCGATCTTCATTTTTTTTCTTGGTTTCTATTAACTCTACGTGCATCTGATGTAATATAAATCTATTCCAACTCTAAAAAATATCTATAAAAATCATTTGAGACAATGAAATAACAATCCAGACAAATAAATTTCCAAGTATCTTGAAAAGGCAATAGACTCCTTTTATTTTGCAGCTCAAATGAATAAAATGGTATAATACATTACTGAAGTTAGTAAATATCAACAAAAAACTTGCAGCATTTGCTAAACAAGTGTGCAGAGGCGAAAGAATAATATTGGCTCTAACACCTTTCAACCGTTAAAATCACCAGAAGTGGACGGAATCTTCCCAGCCCTCCTTCACACTTGATCCGACTCAGTAGAATCAGTCTAAAGCTGGGGTACATAACAGAGAAGGGCCAAAGTAATCTTCATACCAAAACCGTGCAAGGAGGGGACCACACATCTTAAATCCTTCAGACCAATCAGCCTCCCCTCGTTTCTACTTAAAACGATAGAAAAAGCTATCGACAACTAAATTAGAACAGAGATTCTGAAGTGGAAACCTCTCTATCCATGGCAATTCGCATACTAAACAGGCAGATCAACTAAGACTGTATTGATCCAATTGACAATAATTTAGAATGCTCTGACGAACAAAGAAAACCTAGTATATACCTTCTTAGACATAGAAGGCGCCTTTGACAATACTCCACACGAGGATGTCAAAAGAGAAGAACTAGACATTAAAGTAATGTTGAATTCTGTCTTACAAGTCTCGGTGTGAAATTATCTCTGTAGCAGAGACTTTCACTTTATTATATCATCAAACTGTGTATTCCAAAGAATTGTAATCGCATGAAAGTGAAGCCCAATTAATTGAATCTTTTGCAATTGATCCATTTGAATAATAGTTAGTCACACTATCCTTCTATCCAAGCTCAGAGGAAGATCCATCACCATCTTTGCGACATATAACTATTCCAGATGCAATGTGATAACCAATTAATTTGATGTTGTACAAACATTAACTTCAAACGATCGTTGTAATGTGAAATGTAATTAGAAAAAATTGAATTTAAGGATGAGATTCCAACTAAAATTAATTTTTTTCTATCACATTTCCATTTTTAATAGCTCTTTTTCAAGTGGTATGATGATTTTGGGAACTTTTCTTAATAAAACTAAACTGCTCCAATAGCTTTTTCTGAACATTCGTCAGGGTTGAAATAATTTCATATGCGTTACCTAAAGCACCAACTACTTCGAAAATTATTTAGGCATTGCAAAGTGTTTACAACAGAATTTATTTAACAAATAAACCATAATTAAAACCCTATTAATGAAAAATTTAAATATTTACTGATCATTTTGAAAGTTGAAATGGATATTTGGACTTTTTATCTAAAATACGAGTTACTATTTGAATGATACAATAAAAATTGATAAACTTTTCAAAGTATGATTGGCAATATGCTTTCAGAATGTCTGGATACTCAATAGAATAAATTTGTAATTCATTAGTTCATAAGTTACTTATAATGTTAGTTTCCTTATAGAATACTAACCTGAATTAAAGCAGATAATTCCATTTTTTGTTTGGCATCTGGATGAAGATCGCTCAATATCAAACTAAGGGCAGATGCTTCAGGTACAGTTCGAAATGCTCTGAGAAAATTACCTGGCTGACACGGCTGATTTTGTGAAGAAGTAGAAAGCATGTGAAATAAAAATCCGAGTTCACATGAAAGACAAAATTCTTTTGTACAGGAATGGCTCAACAACACTGCACGCAATGGTTCAATAAAATACAACACCTACAAAATTAGAGAAGTTTGTTTACTAAACAAAAAACTTTAGAATGAAATAGACTTTTTTCTCGAAGTAATACCAATTATTAATTTTGGAAACTTTAGTAATTCTTTGTTTTTTTATTCCTATTTAACGTGCTCGGCTACTATGTCCACTTACACAGGTGCGATTACAATTATATCAGTATATACATACAACATACATTAACATATTATCAATATATAATTATTGTTCGATATTTTATGGTAAAGATTCACATCCCTTAGAAATTGAAGCACGAAAGAGATTTGCTCCAAGTCATTCAGGATGTCTTTGTAATTGGTCTTGAATTGGAACTGCAATCTTTGGGGGCATATTTGTGGCATTCAGTTAATATGTGTTTTATTTTCAAATTGGAACTATAGCTGGTGCAAATGGGTCTGGCCGTAGAAGACATCAGATAACCATGAGTAAGTCTTGAGTGTCCGATTCTTATCCGTCTTACACTGACCAAGTATCACCTGGAGAGGCCTGTGAAGTTACTTGGTTGAGTGTTATGTATAGTGTAAGGTAGTGTCCAAGTTTTGCTGCCACGTTATTCTGATTTTTCTTTTAAAGTGAGATTTTAAGTCCTTATGGATAGTTATACTGTCGGTGATGATATGAGTTAAAGCACTTTTTGCTTGGTGGTCTGCTAATTCGTTTCCTACGGTTCTAATGTGGGAAGGTAACCAGATGATAGTAACTGTTATTTATAGTGATAAGAGAGATTGGTAAGAGTCATGTATAGATTAGACAATAAGGTGATCGGTAAATATATTTTTAATAGATTAAATTGAAGCGTGTGAGTCTGTACATATTGCAATCTGCATATAAGGAAGGGAGATGAAATTGATGGCTTGTAGAATGCTAAATAGTTCACCTGTATGAACGCTGCAAGTTGGTCGAATAATAACGGGTTTTGGCTATGGTTCTTTTGAGATTTTCTAGTGATTTGTTTTTACGATATAAATTTAGTGAAATTTTCTGTTAATTTACCTCATGTGTGCAGTTGGAGTTCCACCATGGTGCAGTTTTTCGATTTTGAGCAATAAGATTTTTACCGATGTGCAGGTTGGCAGCTGATAGGATAGCATTTGAGTTTTAGGCCTTTTCTTTTGATGCTTAGATACATTATGGGAAGTTAATGGAGGAGGGGGCATTTGATTGTCTGATGGTAAAGGGGATTCTGTAGGAGATGATTGGCAGGGAGTATCCACATTGCTGTCAGAGATCAGTTAGGGGTTCTGAGGATGAAAAGGGGGCTGGCGAGGTTCCACAAAGAGGAGTAGTAGCAAGGGATTACGGTAATGGAGTGGAGAAGTATATCATTTTGTATCTATTCTGTTTACACAGGAAAACATCAGTCTGTCGGTAGAAATAAATATACGGTATAGAGTGTTTTCATGGGTAATTAGGAGTGAGGTTTCTATGATGAAATTGTTGTTATCAAGGATAATGTAAGTAATTCTGCGAAAACTCATAAGATGGGTGTATTCATCCTCATGAGCTACATTTTACAAATGAAATAGGAGAAGCTATTTGGAGTGTGATGTCCTTAAGCCTTTTTTCTATAACAGAATGGGGGATTGGGAATGGAAGTCTTCGGATAGAAATTATTGTAATTGATATATGTGTTAGTGGTTTCTAAGGAGTTCGTCTATAATTGCGGTTGAAGATAAGTATATACAGATACGGTTGTTGGAAATTCTTGATGCAAATGTGATATTTTTCGGGGAAACGGTATCTCCTATAGCTTTGATGTAATCAAATAGAATGGTATTTGGGATGGAATGCATGATAATTGCTTGCTCACGTTTAGGGGATGTTTGGGCGGGGGACTTTGGTAGAGTTGCATTAACATAAGATTTTGTGTTATGGAGTGGGTTTTGTTGTGATAAGGATTTTGGGTTTTGGTTTTTTATAGTATTCATTTTGTGGATAGTCTTGAATGCCAAGACTACAATGTTAAAATTGTAGGGGGAGGGCCCTGTGGATTAAGTTGTAGGAAAAATTACAGTTACCTGAAGTGTTGCTGCAGCGCTGAAAAGGTTCTGATTTCTGCTGGTGATATGGTGTGGAATTTTAACTCACATGTTAATTTTTAATGGTCATATTCAGTTATTTACTTTTAAAAATTATCAATAGAATAAAAAAGTTATACTTACATAACGTCAATTACCCAGATAGACACAATGCGTGTGCACTTGTTGGCTACCTGACTAGGAAATTCTTTGTTTAATTGTTCATTTTTACTGAAAGTACTTATCAATGACCCACCTAACTAGTTTATTATGCTTACTTTAAGGACGAATAGACAAATAAACATTGTAATTTATCCCAAACCTGACATAACTTAGAATGTGCTAAGAATACATATCTTATTCTATGGAAAGTTAAACAACAATACAAAAGGTGGCACACTATTAGATGATATATAGTTACACAACAATTATTATAAAAAATACCACATGTATTAAATAACAGTTTTGAATGTTAAACCTCTATCCACATTCTCTCAAAATATGAAATACTACGGAACTCCGGAGCACTACACCTGGGGGCGTATGAAATAGAAGATGATAACCTCTGGCAACTACAGTCATTCCAAATTCTAGACTTTTTAAAAGGAGTGGGATTAACAGATCAGTTGTAAACACTGGGTTCCCCAGTATTGCAGCAAGAATGGGGGACACAATAGATCCTTTGGATCACAATATATATGATACCCCAATATCTAGTTTAAATCTAGTCTAAAAGAATTAGATACATTTATAGTTTATTTCAGAAAGGTATACAGTAATAAAATCTCATTAGGTATGCAAAGGGACCAGAGTGACCCAACGAATATTTCAGTCACCTTCAAAGTTTGGCATTGATTTCATTGTAATTTTATTTATCAAGTGCAGGTAGTACCACCCAGGTTGGGGTCAATATATGGGTTTAGCCTATTGTTATCCATTCACAAACTTTGAAAATACTGTGCCAAAGACGTGCCGGTAGGATACTCGTAAAAAGGAAAGAATTTTATTTTAACTGAATAAAAATTAGGCATTATGTACATAGTATTAGGTACACTTATTATTTATTGAACATTATACAAGAAATACATTATACAGAAATTAAATTACAAAAAATCATAATATTCTTCGTCATCTGAGGAACTGCCATCTCCTCTTGACGTTATAATTAACGGATCAACTAGTCAAGATCCCACATTTTCTCTTCTTTAATGACATGCTGGACTGCTTTTCGCCATTCTCTGGAATCACCTCCTTAATGGCTTGATCAAAAGGTAGCTTAACGTCTTTTTCATTCATCTCATTTTGAATGTAGTGTTGTGTCTTGCTACAAATCCTTTCACTTGCGCCCATATAAGTTCTATAGGATTTAGTTCGCAATGATATGGCGTTGGGCGCAGCACGGTTACACTGTTTTTCTGCTATATCTTTCAAGGTGTATTCCATAAAACGATGTTTGTGTAAATTTGCTATAGCTAATAGTTCTTTTGTTATTAAATTATCTTCAAATTCAATACTTCTGGTGGTTAACCAGTCAATAATTTCTTGTTTTCTCCAAGATGAAGTTGGAGTCTTCTCTATGCGTCGAGAATGATAACTTGCGTTATCTATAACTACTACTGAATCAGCCGGAAGATATTTTATCATTTCACCAAAATAGTCTTCAAAAACATCCGAATCCATGTCTGCTCTGTTCTGCACTGCTTTATACTTCTTAAGTATTTTCGTCGTCAGCAAACAATTTCATCACTTTCCAGTAAAAGTGCTTTACAGTTATGCTTTTCCCAGGCAAAATCAATATTTCTCAAAGTGGTACATAAGTTTTTTAGTTATCAACGGAATACTGTCATCCTGGCCAAGCTCCATTGGAAATTTCGTACAATTCAATTAACAATTAACTATCAGAAAAGAAATATAGGAAGATTATCCCAGAGAAAAAGGTAGTTTACTCAGTAAATGAATTTGGTAAAGGCATATGTTTTGGGAACAAAATTTTTTATGCCTGATTCTCATATGTACAAAATAGTTTGAAAACTATATCGAGACAAAATTTCCTAGCTGATACTGTTCACTATTTCCAAAATATTTTAATTAGAAAATAATGAATTAATAATTGATATTCTATGAAGTAATTTAGATAAAATTTATTAAGCAAATGAAAGAATAAATGAAGTATTTAAATTAATTAAAATGGAACAGGTTTTTTTCTCGAACTTATACCAATTATCATGACAACTACAAGTAATTTTGTAAATGTTGGTAATTCTTTGTTTAATTGTTTATTTTTACTGAAAATACTTATCAATGACCCACCTAACTAGTTTAATATGCATACACGAATAAACATTGTAATATATCCCAAACTTGACATAACTTAGAATGTGATAAGAAAGCATATCATATTCTATGGAAAAGTGAAGCAACTATACAAAAGGTGAAACACTATAAGATGATCTTCAGTTACGCAACAATCAATATAAAAATACCACTTGTATTGAACAACATTTTTGAAAGGCATATATGTGAATGCAAACAGAGACCGAGAGAGAAAATGCTCCGACAATTGGTTCAAACGGATGCAAAAGTGTATTGATCTTAATGGAGAATATCCTGGAAAACAATAAAGCCATATCTAATTATAAATATTTGTTTTCATTTGTCTATCTCAAAACTTAAGTAGCAAACCTCGTAATATGTCCGCAAAAAGGTGACATTATTATATTTAAAAATAATTAGTTTCAAGTGGTGAAGTACATTAAATCGTTGTAAATGTCATTTTTAATACTTTATATTATATAGCAAATATGCTGCCAAAGAACATAGCAGTGAGTTATTTCAATATCTAGAAATGAGGATTCCTATAAATATTCAATAATGAAATTTAAAAATATTTATGGCACATAAAGTATAAGTGTAAATTTATTTAAAACAAAACTTGATGAAAAATTATATTTTTGTGAAATTACTTATTGGATGATTTACCTGAAGCATACCATTGCAATAAGAATTAGGTAAAGTAGCTTCCAATCCAGAAAACCCAGTCTTATTGTAATGATCAAATTGGAAATCATCAGTTCCCATTTTATTGTATTTGACATCAACTTTTCTGTATCTCTTAGGAATTGCAATGAAATTACTATTATCCTCGTTGTGTTTTGGGCTTCTATTGATGTGGGACATATTATGGGAGTACCCATTTTGACCGAAATCGTAGGGAACCTAAAATGAAATGTATTTAAAAACATATCATAATAAAAATGAATTTTTACCTACTTGATAAAAACGAAACTGTGCATGATAGTTGTCAAAAGTAATGAGACAAAATTTAAATCTGCTTTTGAGTAATTAGATAAAAACAATAATAGATGCAAACATAAATTATAGAAACGATATTTACTTCGATGTATAGATGAACATATGTATTGAAATGGAATTTTGCTTACAACTTATATATATTTAAAAATAACTATTTTCAAAATCAGATTTTGAGAAGTTTCACACATTTAGGATTTCAGTAAATAAAAAAGCTACATCAAGTTATACACCGGGTCCATCTTTCTTTGCATGACATATTTATCGTTCAGGAACTATTAACCATAGTCTCTATTTTTTCATATATATGTTCACCTACATATTAAAGTTAGTCGGTTTTATAGTTGACTACACAATAATTGACCTTTGACTTTGTACTTCAAAGCGATTAACAGCTCTTTAGTATAGAGAATTATGTTCAGATTAGATTTTGAACGAGGAAGCATAAAATTTATGCTAACAAGAAGTCATAAGAAACCAGTTTTTAGTTTATTCATATCTCTTCTATCCTTGTGGTTACAAGTTCAAATGTAATAGTGTGAATCGACAGCAAAGTCAACCACTATCAAAAGTAATTCAACACTCATTGCATTACATACTAAGGAAAGTAGTTTTCCCTTCAGATAGGGTGAACATCTGGTTTGAAAAAGTTAATTCAAAATAATCACAATTTAATATATGGTATGCAAAAATTAAATCACTGCTCTATTTATAATATTCTTTCAAAGTGTTGGATATAAATAGTGCACACAAAAAGAAAACCAAAATATATCCCATTTTGTTGTATGTAGGCATGTAAAATAAAAATATCCCGGGACGTTACTTACAATTATTAATCTTTATCAACTTGTTTTATTTCCATTTTATAATAAAAAACAATTTTCTAAAATCCATGTTTATCTCAAACAGATCAACAAGTTCAATGTGAAACAATCTCATACTAAACTGATTTTTGAAATATTTCATTTTCTTAATTAAAATGTTTGGATACAATTTAGATTAGTACTAAATATTATTGAACTGTTAAAAACTAATTCCAGTACTAATGAGATTCAATCTATAAAAAATCCTTGAGAATTTAAAAATAAGTTTTCCTATTTAGTTTCCCAGTCATCCTAACAAGATATTTGATTCCTAATACCAAAATATATCCAAACTATTACATTAATACACCATGATCTCTTGAATTTAATAATCTTAAAATTTGATTTTTCACTTCAAAGGTCATTTTTCATTGGTGTGATGTCAAGTTTTTATGTGCCTCTGATATTTAAAGTGAATTTTTTACTTCTAAGTACCAATTTATCTTCTTAATTCTGAAAATAGTAGACATTTTTTAATTTTTAATAAATTAATAATATTGTTAAACTCTCAGCTATCAGGTCATATCATTTAAAAAGATACATCTTTTCATTAGGATTTGCAATGAAATTTTCTATTGCTATTCCTTTGATATTTTAACCAGATTAACATTTTGATCATTCTGTAGGGTAATAATAGTGTCTTTTTACCGAAAAAGTAGCATTTGGTAATTATTCATGTTATTGATATCATTTTGAAATGACAAAATATTATCATGCATATTAGTATTTCTTTTGTTCTAAAAATTGGAGATAGAGAAATATATTTTCTTATCCAACTTTTCATAAAATACACACCTCAAATGGTTTGGATTAAGAATCCCAAGAAAAAAACAACAGTGTTAATACAGAAAAAAGTTATTTTATTTGGGGGTATGCAACTATGCCAACTTACCCTAAAATTAGAGTGTATCTTTCTAAAATAATGCTTCATAATGCTGATGGAATTGTTATTTTTGCCCATAACTTTGCACGTTTCATGTAACAGAAGATAATGTATAGCTGTCTTAACTGTGATACCATATTATAATTTTCTAATATCTTAATATCAGCATGTATATGTATTAAATTTTAACAAATTTAAGTGATGGGTCAAGTAGTTTTTTTTACATTCATGTTTGGATAAAATAATGATACTTAAAATCTATCCCATTAAATTTTGTCTCTATTACTTCGAAATCAATTTTTGGAATGGGCTAAATGAAAACCCAGTATTCCAAAGAAGAACACAGCGTTTATTCATTCGATATAACAATTAGATCTTATAACAATCTAATAGTCATAGAAAATATCACACTTGTCTCAGAAATATTCGAAAGTCATAAATACTACAGCATTCAAAAATATACTAAAGTTTAACAAAAATAAACTGGTTTTAACTTATCAAGTCTCACTTGATTTCTCCTCGATGTTTTTGGATTTGGGGCATATCCTATAGGGCCTTGCATTTTCATTGTTGAAATAATTTCGGGATCGATACCTACAGGTTTTCTGAAAAAAAAACTTTTTTTAAATAACCAAAGTTAACAATATTGAAGAGTATTTCAACCTAAACAATCTGAGTACCTTAGAGGGTGTAAAAGTAATTTAATGAGTAACTTTTTGGTCATAAGTTTGGATAAACGTGTCCGTTTATGTTTTTCTTCTTCCGTATATCAATGATTACATTCAAGCATTTCAAAACATACTAAATATAAGGTTTCCAACTGACGAGCAAGTTTTAGTGGTTAACATCCAACTAGAGAACCACAAAATACTTTTTTACTTCATATAACAGTATTAAAATTACTGATTGAGGTATGTTTTGATGAATATGAAATAAGAGAAAAAGCAGAAGAAATGATTACATGAAGCAAAATGGATGGCAATACGAGATATTATCAAGATATGTAGTAAGAAGCATCTGGTAGGATAGAAAAAAATTAGACCTGTTAAAATACGGAGAAGATATGTTGCAACTTACTATATAGAATAACCCAGCTTAGCTAAACTGACTGACGTTGCACTAGACAACTATACCTTAGAACACAAATGAGCTATGTTCGTTACAGACTACTTTTAGAAAACTCAAAGTAAAGTCTTGATACCTGTATAACACTAGTAATGAAACTCGGCGTTTTTTGCTATTTGGTAATTTTATTGTTACCTTTGTAAAAATATTACAAATAACTTTTCTCATTCTGGGATCTGTTAATGGTTTATTTATTAGGTAAATGCATATAGCGGATTTGTGCTCTAAGGTATTGATGTGGAAATATTTTATCTAATTTTTTATTCTTTATAATTGTATAATCAAGAAGTAATTGCATTAATTTCAATTTTTAAGAATTAGCTTTTTAAAACCCAAACTTCACTTGCATGCAAAAATAAATAGAAAACTGCCAACGAATGAGAACTGAAACACATTATAAGTAAGACGCTAGCGAGAATGCAAGAACTGCAGAAAACATTAAGACAATCGAAAGTTAATATCCTAAATCCTAATAAATAGAAGAAAAACGGGGGAGAAATAAGAATTATGAGAAGGAACAATAAAAATTAATTGTCATTTGTAACTACCTGACCTAATTTGACATATTTCAATTGCAAAACAAAAGAATTCGTAAAATATAAACAAACAAAGAATTGAAAAAAAATTGTACTGCCGCCATATTTATGTCTATTGTCAGTTTGGAGGTTGTTTTTTGA
Organism: Diorhabda sublineata; assembly: GCF_026230105.1. Classification (NCBI taxonomy): domain Eukaryota; kingdom Metazoa; phylum Arthropoda; class Insecta; order Coleoptera; family Chrysomelidae; genus Diorhabda; species Diorhabda sublineata. Next base: position 13,516,381 of record NC_079482.1, read on the forward strand.
CTCAAATGGATTTAATATTTCATGAAAATTTGATAATTTTGTACTTTTAAAATAATATTTATGTAACCTATCTTTTGTTTCTTTAATTGGTTTTCCATGTAAAATATGCTTAATTAACCATCAAAATTATTTTCTTTATATTTACATAACATCAAAACAGTTTTTTTAAACGAGTCTTAAAACTAATTGAAATTTTAACATCAAAAAAATGTCAGAAACTAGGAATTTAATCACTGTGTAATCACACTTCTATCAAACTACCCTCATATTTGTTGAAGAATTAATACCATATAATAATCTATAGTGCATCTGTTTATTATTTATCTCTTACACAAATTATATATACAAATATATCTAAGTAACATGAGTATGAAAGTTGACTACCTCTGCATGTTTGTATGTGACGAAAATCTTTAATATGGGATCATCTAAGAATGTTTACATGAAAATTCTGAAACTTTCATTTGTAGTTTTAATTTAAAATATTTTTACCAACTTCTTCACAATATTAGTTTCTGACACCAAGTAAATTCATCTTTTATTGAAAAGAAAAACTCCAGTTTCAAAAAAAATATGGTTTTTTTCACTTTTATTCCTAAAAATACTATTTCCTGTATACTTAAGCCATAATAAAATAACACTCTTAATATAATATTTTTCTTGATATTTTACCTGTATACTCTCTGAGTAAGATGTAGCGGCCAATCGGAAGCAAGGGGGATTTCTGGAGGTACTATCGGCATGGGAATTATCGACAGAGGTGTGTTATAATCGTCTATACTGAAACTCGGATAAACAGTAGGTGTATCTGGCATTTCACATGGTCTAGAATAGGTATTGATCACAGATACGGACGAGTTGGAGCTTGAGAAAGCGTGTATGTGACCAGCATTGTCCCCACAAGCCATGATTTGACTACTTGATGATATGTCGAAAGTTAAACACAGAGCGCCTGAAAATAAAATTAATATAAATTATTAAACTTTGATAATTTGTAAAAAATTGGTTCTCTATATTTTGAAGCACATTAAAATCCATTATATTTAGAAGTTCCATTACTATTTATTATTTCCTTTCATTCCATCTCTTGTAACCAGCCAATTTCAATTTCCAGCTTTCATTCGATTGTTGCAAGATGGGGAAATGTCTTCATATGTTACTCAGATATGTCATCACCGAAATAACGCTAGAACAACTCATGCCTGAGTTAAAATTTTTTCATCTCTGGCCCATATAATCTGGGGTCGAATCAGTTTTTTCATTTCAAACATGCAATTAATTTTCACCTTTTTTCAATGAATTGATCATTGCTGACACTTTGTTTTTCACTTCAGTCATTAGGAAATCTTTCTCCAGAATATTTGTTAATCATTTAATTTAACATTAATACATAATCATGTTTTGTCCCTTTTATTAGTTTCCAAATTTTGATTCATTGAAAAACTGATGGCGTCCAATTTAATACTCATTCTTCATATTAACCATTAGTTTTACGCGGTAAAAGGTTGAAACATGGCTTAACTGTAAACTCCTAAGATGAAAATAAGTTTATTCAACCCAACTTACTTATAACCAGACTCGCCTGTTTAAGTTAGTAGAGTAGTAAAGTTATTTGAAACAAAAAAAATGCTCGATTTACACATTTTTTTTGCGTCACTCGTTTTGAGATGGTTTTTTTCATCATAATTACTTGTAAATGTTTCATTGTATCATGTCTTTTTACCTTCACGTTTTTAGCAACTCGGGTTTCTCCAGATTTTTCTTCTATTAATTATCTTATGCGAGGATGTATTGATATCTAGTTAGCCTAGACCAGTTCCATGCATAAACAAAATATTGCGTTACCATAGCAACGAACAATAACTTATTAGAAGTGTCAGTGTTTAACGTCAAAAAAGTAAACTAGAGTTACGCAATAAATTAAAAGACAGAAGATGTCCACCGAAATTGTGAAAATCGAGAAATCAGAGTATCGAGCCATCATCAAGTACCCGTATTTAAAAGTGTTAAGAGGTAAGCAGATTTACGAAGATATGCTTAATACCCTTGGTGATCAATGTCCTTCGTATTCGACCATGAAAAATTGGACTGCAAGCTTCAAAAGAGGTAAATTATCCATTGAAGATGATGACTGATTGGGAAGGCCAAACATGTTCATCATATAGTTCACGTCAATTTGGACATGAGAAAAATTGGTGCAAAATGAATCCCCAAATGTTTGAATATTGACCAAAAGCGTGCAAGGGTAGAAGCATCGCGTTCGATCTATGCTCGATTTGAAAACGATATAGACTTCTTAAACTGAACTGATAATATGGATCAGACTTGGGTACATTTCTACGATTCAGAAACAAAACAACAATCGATGGAATGGCGACACTCTGGTTCTCCAAGACCTAAGAAGTTTCGTGTCCAAAAATCTGCTGGAAAGTTCTTGCTTCAGTTTTTTGGGATTGTCATGGAGTAATAATGATGATTGGATAAGGGTAGAACAATAACTGGAGATTACTATTCGACATTACTGACCACTCTACGGGAAATAATTAAAGAGAAAGGACGCGGAAAACTATCCAAAGGTCTTTTGTTTTTGCAGGACAATGCCCCTGCAAACAAATCTCATGTTGGCATGCAAAAAATTTGTGAATAGGGGTTTGAATTACTAGAACACCCCCCTTATCAACCAGATTTGGCTCCGTCCGCCTATCATCTCTTTCCTCAACTGAAAAAAAATTTAAAAGGTCGTAAATTTTCTTCCAACGAGGAGGTAATAAAAGCTGTGGATGTCTAGAGACGTTACGTAATAAAATATTTTAACATTGAAATTTTGTTTGGTTCTATAGAAGGCTAAGAATTTCAATATTCCCACGTATATCTAACTTGTTCTACTCTGACTTTATCATCAAAAATATTCAAAAACCTCATTACTAAAATGGCAATTGCAGAAAGTCCAGGTTATCTCATTATAAAAATTACTGTTTTATGGAGGATATAAGCATAATACAACTTCTTCCATTGTATTTTTTCCATGATGCTTGAAATTAATATTCTTGATGAATTGTCCTTTATTTGTCCAACAAATAGGCTAATAATTGTTGTTCTTTAATCATTTTCACTCCGTTGTCGCCGTATTTGCGACATTAAAATGGTATCATTATCTACAGATTTATCGTAAGTGATTCATTTAATATCTTTTCCTTATAAATATAACGTTATAAACCCCCGTGCAGTGATGTGGAAGATGATCTTGATTTTACGTGGCTTGGCGACGATTTAAGTGAAATACTATTAGAAGATCATCAATTGAAATTATTAAATCTAAATGAGAGGACGAAGATACACCACTTGTAGACAGCAGTAGTTGTATCACGGTCAGATACATTCCCTTACAAAAAAACTGAGAAATAAATCTCTTTCCAAAGATTCTACTTGGCATGCATGGCGCGATTCAAATAAGGAAAAATTTTGGCCTTTGTCGGTGTAATTTTTAAAATGGAAACTATAGTTTTACTAAATGTACATGATTATTGGTCTTCTAGTGCAAATACCATGATACCATTTTTTTCTAATTTTTTTACTAGAAGATTAAACAGATTACTTTGGATGTTAATTTGAAAACAGTAAATTAGCAACAGACATCAGAACGCAGATTCAACGAGTCAGTAATTTTATGAATATATCAAATTAAAATTATATGTGTCAATGAATCGGTAATAAAATTCAAAAGTAAAATTAGTTTTATAACCTACAACCCGAATAAGTCTACAAAATGAGGCATACGCATATACTTTTTGGCTTACTCAGAAACTGTGCACAATAAAAATCATTCACAAGGACATAACTGATCCCAAATCCCAAATAAATCAAAATTCAGTAAAAATTAATCAATCGCTTATAAAAAAGGAGGAACGATAATACCGCATATTGTTTTAAGATCTTTATCAACAAAATGGTATTTGAAATGAAGGTTTAGTAGACCCCGTATCATTTTTTTGTTTTAAAATATATGTACCTATACATTGGAAATATTATGATGTAGAACACTGAATTATGCGACAAATATTTAAATAACCGTTTGACAAGTTATAGAAAAAATTAACAATTCAAATCGATAATAGCCAAATAACACTGCTTGTCTTCTATATTAATACTTCATTAAAGGAATCTTTGAATAAAAAAGAAAATTTACCTGGGTTTTCCATTTGAAATAAACACAGTTTTGGTTCGGCCAACGCTATTGTATCAAGCAACTGTATCTGGCCTATCACAGAAACAACAGCTAATCTAGATGAAATAGAAGGGACAAATTTCAAAAAGAAAGGATCTATAACAGTTTGCATCGGAGATACTGCTCGTAGCATTCGCAAGTCATAAACCATCAAAAATCTATCAACAGCCATTGCATTATGCCTGAAATAATTAAAAAATATATACAACTAAATAAACGACGTTAAAATTCAATTTTTTGAATGAATGATTATGTAAACATGGAAATATTAATAGGTTTTTATATCAATTTCAATATTGCAAAAATCAAGAATAAAAAGATATATCGTTTGTTTTTGTCCTTGTGACAAATAATACCATCTAGACAATATGTCTTTTACGCCATTCTTCTTTTATTCACATTTTTTTAATAGTTTCAATGAATTTCTAGTTCCAATTTATATACAGCTTCAAAAAATTAGGGAAAACCATATTATTCCAGTAGCTTTACAGGTAGAAGAAAGAAATTTTAGTTAAAAAGACGCGATCATAGAAGCAAGCACCCTTTGAAAGACTGAACGATAGCATGCTCGGCCTGTTTCTTATTAATATTCAATCCTCAAGACACAAAACACATGAACTGTATCTTTTATTAGAGGAGCTTCATTTTCAGAGATTGTTGCCATCACTGAACATTGGTTAAATAATAATGAGCCTGTTCTTGTCAAAAACTATCTCACAGTAGCTAGATTCAATAATAATAATTTATCTCATGGAGGTACTATGATCATGTCCACAAACAACGACTTTTCCGAAATAACACAGTTCAATGATATATCTTTATATTGTTTGTATTTACAGAACAGCTGACGATGACGTGCATACTTTCTGTCACAAACTACTGACCTTACTGGAGTCCTTACCTATAAAATGCAAACTAATTATATGTGGCGATCTCAATATTGATTATTCCAGTATGTGTGCTGGTCAAGAATGTCTTCAATCAATTTTTTATTCTTATGGTATGGTCATGCATATAACGGCCCCAACCAGAATAAGTAAGACCAGTTCTAGTACTATAGACTATGTCGTGTCATTGTATGATCCAGAATCCACCGACTGTACTGTATTTAATTCAGGTCTCTCCGATCATGAAGCAGTGATAACAAAATTTTCAGTAAAATCCAATTCTAAAAATGCTTCTCGCAAATTATGCCGTATCTTTTCGGAAAAAATTTTTCGAAACTTCAAGCACAGTTGTCAAACAACTGACTGGAACATGTTCTCTGGTGATGTGGACTTCGAATTTTCTAGATTCATAAAAACACTAGTCTGAAATAAAAATCTTTTCCCCTCTGGCGTATGAAAAATAAGCAAAATAAAGCCTGGTCCACTAAAGGTTTACGTATATCTGCAAAGAACATGCGATCTTTATCGCACCTAAGGAAATTCTCGGATAATGTTTTCTTCAAAAATTACGTGAAATTATACAGAAAAATTTATCATAAGACAATAAAAGCTGCCAAAGATATTTATTATAATAGGCGACTCGCCTGTTCTCGTAATGTTTCTAAAGAAACATGGTCCATTGTGAATGAACTAAGAAATAAGGCTTCTTCATCGACCATAATCTCTACCTCACCTGATAACCTCAATAATTACTTTGTAAATGTAGCTAAAAATTTATCAAATTCTATAACTCATTTTCATGATCCGCTTCCATATCTACTTGATGCTAATGCTAACTTACACAGTTTCTTCTTTATACCCGTAGCTTTAGCAGAGCTTCGTAAAATTAATGACATTAAAAATAAATACTCATCTGGAACTGATGGACTTACATCGAAACTGTTTTAGAGTCTACCCGATTGCACAGTTAATGACCTTACCACTTTAATCAACATTTCATTTCAAAATGGCTTTTCCCAAGTGCCTTAAGACGGCTACAATTATACCTCTGCATAAAGGAGGAGATAAAAATCAAGCATCGATTTATCCCCCAATTGCACTCCTTCCACTTTATCCAAGGTTGGTCAAAAAGAGGCTTTTATCATTTCTGTTTAAATATAAAATACTTGTTACCCACCAATTTGGGTTTTTAAGTAACAAATGCACTAATGATGCTATTTTGTCTCTCCTTAATAATGTGTACTCTGCGTAAACAGCCATCACTCCACTGCAACAACTTTTTGTGATTTTTCAAATGCTTTTGACTGTGTTAATCATAATATTTTAATTAACAAATTGCAGTACTACGGTTTCAGGGGAACACCTCTCGCATGGTTTAAGTCATACTTTACCAACAGAAGTCAGCATGTAAGGGTTGATATAGCGATGTCATCTTGCAAGCCAATAGAATGTGGAGTGCCCCAAGGCTCAGTACTAGGCCCTATTTTGGGACGACACTAGTTTCTCTTGGAGGAACCCTGATCTCGCGGCACTTCATAGGACCATATCTAGTGACCTAATCACCCTTAAATCATGGTGCGATTCTAATCTTCTCTATCTCAATATTTCTAAAACCAAAGTTTTATACTATGAAAATACTATGCAGGCTTTTTTATTAAATAACACCACCATTGACGTCGTTGAATCTGTAAAATTTTTAGGGCTTGTTGTGGACAATTCCTTGAAATGGGAGTTACATATTTCCACCTTATCCAAAAAATCAAGTTGTGCTGAGATCAGTTTCCAAAGAACTGAGCTTATCTACCTAACATTATGCCCTTATTGAGGTACGTGTAGTGCGTCTCAATAATAATATTTAATTCTGCACATGCTGCACACTGCTTTAATTTTTGCTATGGACATGCTGCACACTGCTTTAATTTTTGCTATGGAGTTATTTACTAATTACAACCTATTACTATTACCTATAAATTGGTTACTCATTATGGATTTATTCTGTATATTGAAATTTTATTTCATTTGTTTTATCTTAATTTAGTTATTTTGATGTTTGATATTTAGTTTTTACAAGCTTTTGTCTACAAATTGTAACAATTTTTTGACAATAAAGCATTTCTGCATTTCTCTCTCTCTCTCTCTTTCAAACTTGGCAGAACACCTAGTTTGTGGCTTGATTATTATAACTATGAATATTTTGTATATTTCATATACTATGTAATAATGTAGCAGAGTTGTCACATTTTTTAAGATATAACGTTACCGAGTAATATTATAAATGCACACCAACAATTTTTTGAGTAGGTATGATGTTTCTGAATTTACTCAAACCACTTTTACTGGGTACCTCTTGTAGGTTACGGTTCAACAAGATCAATTTCAATAGTAATGTTAAATATTCATTCAATACAAAATAAACTATAATTCAAAATTCATTTACTTATAAAAGTTGTTCCAAGAGAAAACCTTCGGCTCCCTGACCATATCCTAATCTGTGAAAAAGTGACTTAAACGAATTTTGAATTTATTTTATAACGCAGCTCCGATTCGATCTTCTAGTTCCAAGAGAGTTTGAGGTCAATCCAAATAGCCTTTAAAAAATGCAGCGACCTTTATGATCATTTTATGGTCATTTTTGTTATATTTTCTTATTTTTTGGCCAGAAAAAGTTTAACTAGAGGGTTCGAACTTCGCATGCAAGTAGGGGTGATGTTGAAGAATTGTCTTTCTCAAGTTCAAAGTTTTCTTCTCCAGTTCTTCTAGCACAAAACGCCCGAAATCGTTTTGATCGTTGTAATTGTTGAAGTGGACCGCCTCCTATTTAATGAATAATACGAGTATGATCGTTGCTGGGGTGATTTTTTTTACTTCCCATTTTCGAAATTTCTTGTCATTATGACAATTTTTTCTTTGTTGTCAATTGGAATTGAACAAGAGGGTTCGAGACCACCGGGTCTATTGAAATTATGAATTTTCATTCGAGAGAGAGAGAGAGAGAGAGTAAACTTGTGAAATGAAAAGTTATTGAGGAATAGCAAATTTTATAAGGACAAAAAAAGTTGCATGATGCTTGGGTTATGATATCGGAACAGACTGAATTCCCTGTGGATGAACTGAGGAAAAAGTAGGCCTCTTTATTGGCAAGGGTATCTACGAAAAATTCAAAAATATTTGATATCTGGTGCAAGGACGTGAATAAGTTTATAGACCATTTTTTTGTATTATGCATTTGTGACATAAACAAAAAATCTGCAATTACCATCACATAGTATAGGAAATATAGGAAAAATTTTAATCATAATCAAGCCACAAATGGAGTGTTCCGCCAAATATGTCCCACCCTGTACATTATATAGAAATGTGAAAGGTTCCCGACACTGCCACACAATCAACAGATTCCAAAGATAGTCAGCGGATTCTAAGACAAGAATGAAGTAAATATAAGTTCATTGCAATGAATTCGAGTTCATTCATTATTTTGTTGTTATTCATTGTGAAGTATTTATTTATTATTATTAAGTTATTTTCTGTAGAAATTATAAGTCGTTTATTGTAAATAAAGTATTTTTTTTTTAAGTTAAGTGTCTTAAATAACATTTCTATTTGCATTGTCCAATTCAATATTTGATTATGTTCCATCACTGAAGTCAAAATTGAGTTCTGGTTAGTACCAACTTGTTTATCTAAAATAGTGTCTTCTGAAAAAGAAGGACTATGGAATGCCCATGATATAGTTATTTGTCATTTAATACAAACTTCTGGTAATTGCTTATCATTCACATTAATCATTCAAAACTACTAATCAGAACAGTGGATACATAGAAAATTCGTCTATTTCTATTGGGATTTTAGTCCATTTCTATCTGACAAATATTTATAATAAGATGGAATTTAGGGACTGTTGGTGATATTCATAGTATATATTGTTTAATACCAGTTCACATTCACAATTGTTAGTGTTGATTTAGTGACAGCATACAATTTGTTAAGAATTTGTGAGCAAAAATTTTGAAAAAGTATATCAGTATCAGTCCATTAATTATTAATACGAAGCTGCCTTACGAGAAGAAATGTATTTTGATGTTCGACGAAATGTCTATTAAGAGGAATCTTGAGTACAACATGAAAACAGATTAAATTGAGAGTTTCGAAGATCTGGGCGGGTTTGGAAAAAAGCCTTTCCCTGCCAGTGAAGTTCTAGTTCTCATGATCAGAGGAATCCATAGCAACTGGAAAATTCCTATTGCCTACTTTGCATCAAATGGTGGGATATCATATGCTTCTTTATGGTGTATAATTACCAAGGCATTGGAAAAACTTAGTAAGACAAAACTAGATACTATAGGCGTAGTATGTGATTTATCAACTACCAATCAGAAACTCATAAAGCATTTGGGGGTTAACAAAAACCAACCTAATTTTTTTCATAATGAGAAAAAATATTATGCTTTTTTTATGCTCCCCATCTGTTGAAATGCGTCAGAAACAATTGTTTGAACAATAGTTTCATATTTAATGGGCAGTTTATATGTTTTTCTGAAATTCAAAAAGTTTATGATCTTGATAAAAGGAGCAAAACACGAAAGGCCTTATTGAAACTGACTGATAAGCACATCAATATGAATTCTTTTGAAAAAATGAAGATTAAATTAGCTGCCCAATTGTTGAGTCACAGTGTTTATTCTGCCATAATGACATCTTTGGAAACTGGTGAACTTATTTCAAATACAGCTAAAAACATGGCTAACTTTGTTCTAACCATGAACCATTTATTTGATGCCATGAATTGTACACGTTTACATTTAACAAAAGCCTGTAATCGTTGGAAGTCGGAAAAAAGGGAAATTTGACCAGACCTGATAGCTTTGATGGTTTTCTTCTCACCATTAACTCCGTTAAACAATTTGCAAGTGATCAAAAAAATTATTTCTATTAGGTTTCAATTATTTATTCACAGGCAGACTAATTCAAGATCCACTTGACAATCAATTTTCTGTTTATCGTCAAAGAGGAGGGTATAACAGAAACCCAACAGTGAAAGCATTCGCTCTGCATTTAACATAAATATTGTCGCCAATTTAATGAGGTCACCTAGAAGTGTTAATGCAGGCAGTCAACTGGATACTGCTTTTACCAACAGATGATAAGTGTGCATTGAAAACTCCAACAACATTATTGAAAAATTTCACCATAATAGTACATAATAGCTTCGACAAAAATATAGGGAAAATTTCAGATAATGAAATAATATTAAATTGGAAAAAGAAAATTGTTGAAAAATAGAAAAAATTCCAGAGTGGTATGCAACAAATGCAATCTGTTGTAGTCATAGGCAATACATTTTCAATTTATTATTGCGAACTCAGATTTTCAAATATTGTAAAACTTTTTCAAGTTCATTAAAAAAATGATAAATTATCAATAATTCAGCATAACTGAACAAACAATATATTTTGTATGTTTCTTATGGTATATTTTTTCTGTTTTTTTTTTGGTAAATCAATACACAATCTTTTTTATGTCAACATTTCGGTAGCGTTATGAAGAATAATGTTTAGTAAAATTGTTGGTCCCTAGCTGATATTAATGAAGAAATTCGAAAACTAGAACATCAATAATATTATACAGGGTGATTAATTAAAAATGTCCAATCTCTGAACTGTAGATTCTAGACCTCAAAATATGATGATTCTGCTCAACATGCCTTATGCAAATATTGCTAGTTTCCGAGATACGGGATTTTCAAAGTTTAAATTTTGATTTTCACAATAATTTCTTATGTTTTCACAATTTCTCTTTGAAAATTAGCAATTTTACGTTTTTTGGAACGAGAAATCATAATTTGCACTCTAATTTAACATTGCTAATAGAGGGCGCTAGTTACACTTGTTTGTGTTAATTAAATCAAAGTAAACTTTTTTTGGGCTAAACTTACAACTGAAATAATTAAAAAAATATTAAAAAGCGTTAAATTCTACAAAAAGAGTTACTCTTCTTTGATTCGTGTAACTCAATCGGTTATCGAGTTATTTGCTTCTAAAAAGTTCAATAAATTCTAAGTTTTTCATAAAAAAATTTTATTCCTTAAATATGTAACAATAACAAATTTGTAAACAAAAATAATAAACTTCAAAGCAAAGGCTCAAAATGCCCACCATTCACTTCAATACACTTTATGATCCGATCTCTTAATATCAAATAATCCTTGTGTATTATTTTTAATTACATCCGCGGCTTCTTCTATTTTCCGTCGCAGTTGTGGAAGAGAAGTAATTTTTTCTTTGTAAACTAATGCCTTCATTTGCGACCAAATTGAAAAATCCAAAGGATTTAAATCAGGGCCTCTTGGTGGCCAATGCGGAAACTGTTCCTTTAAGTATTGACGAACTTGTAAAGAATAATGTGGTGGTGCTCCGTCGTGTAAAAACTGCATATTTTGTCTTAAAGCGAGAGGTATATCCTCTAGTAATTCGTGTAAACGTTCTTGAAGAAAATCTAAATAAAGAGGTCCATTTAAATTGGTTGGCAGTTCAAAAGGACCTATTAAATACCCACATATTACACCACACCAAATGTTAACCTTAAACTCGTGCTGAAAATGTGTTTCTCTCATAGCATGTGGATTTTCAGACTTCCACAAATGATTATTCTTATAATTAAATATTCCTCGTCTGGTAAATGTTGCCTCATCAGTAAAAAGAATTGTATCCAGAATATGTGGGTTAACATTTTGTTTATCTTGCAAAAAATGGACAAATTGTAGACGCTTGAGGTAATAAATTCTGAACAGGAGTGTAATGATATGGATGCAATTTTTCCCTCTTCAGTATTCTAAAAATAGATGATTGGCTTATACCTGTTTGCAGACTTAATCGGCGAGTACTGATATCTGGATTCTCCGTAACACAAATTAAAATTTCATCTTCTTCATTGGCAATGATTTTTTTTGTAGCACCTTGCTCAGTTTTAGAGCGTAAAAATTCCGTTTCACCTAAGCGATTGTAAAGATTTCGGTACAGTTTGTAATTGGGTTACCTTCGATTTGGGTATAATTGTGAATATCTTCGAGCCACAGCTGGACCACTATAATTTGACTGAGCAAACACACAAATCATATCGCGCATCTCATTATTGGAAACATCGTTATGCCTAGGCATTATTTGATAAATAACTATTATATTTGTTAATTACTAAATTGTTAATAAATGGTATACTAATGTATTACTTATTCTTATTATTATCCAATTTTTGCACTACACAAACTGTCTAAAAGTGACACAAGCCTACTTAAAAAAAAACTACACAAACTGTCTAATAGCGACACAAGCCTACTTGAAAAGAAAACGAAAAATTAAACCACGGCTTAATTCACAAATGTGAATATTTGCTCAACATGCATAAGGCATGTAGAGTAAATTCTACATGTACTACATTTTTGGGGGTTTACAGTCTTTGTCCTTTACATTTTTTGCATTATTTACATTTTGTCCATTTCTTTCTATGGTTAAAATTAAGAGCTACTTTGTATATATTTTCTTCATAACACATAGTCCAAATGGGTCGGGTACTGGTTATAAAAAAAATAATTTCCAAAAATATTAGAATGTGAATAATGTTCCAAAGCAACACTACCATACTTTTTAACAAACATTTGAGAATTTGAAAAAGTTTTTAAATTACAATAAATTTACTCAATTTTGTAGCTGTAAAATGCACAAGGAATATATACAGGACCGTTCTACTTGTAGTTTCTGATAATTTTTTCAAACGCTCAGTCCATAATTATTATAATTTTATATCAACAATTTCATAAAAAGTGTAGTTATTATTGTTACTTTATTTAATATTTCTGTTCGATATTTTCTAATAAATTCATTTACTAAAACTTTAAGTGTTTTATTTAGTTATCTAATATGAAGGATGCAATTACCTTTATTTTATTTTCATTCATTTATTTCAATTTATTCATAATGTACTTCATAACTTCACAGTGTATTGAAAATACAAAATTTTAACTCATCCTACTCTATTTATATTGAAATCCGTCTGTTTACAATTTAACTGAAAGTCCAAGCATTAGGTAATGCCATAAGATGTTTATTGCCCAACCGCCCTCTGACCTGTTAGAACCTTCATAGAAATTATTATTTAGGTATCTTTAGAATTATAAGCAACAAATAAATTTAGAAAGTTCCGAATATCGACGACGGCATTTCTTCAAGAAAGGACATATTGCACAATTGAAAAATTCTACAATGACATTAATTGAATTATTAGTACGTTATTGTATTATGATACATTTAGTATATTTCATCTCGTTACGTTTATAATATTAGTATAGTTAGAACTTTATACAAGTTTTTGTTTTTGATTTTATCAAATATATTAATACAGTACGAAAGCAGAACCAAATCAAAAAATTTTTCCCAGGAAGAAAAGGGAAAATGGATAAATCACGTGAATCAACTGAAAGTAAAAAAAAAACATACAAATTAGCCAGGACTTATTTTTTCGCCTCATCAAAATATGAATGTTTCAAAAATACATTCATGACCAAGGTTCTGAAATTGCAAATTTATATTATTTCAGTCACCAAAGGAAAGTATATATATTTTATATACCTTTGTGTAAGGATCGTTCTTTCTATCGCAAATTTAAGTGATTAACAGATTAATGAAAAATTATTTGTTTCATTTGCCAGTGCTACACGAACTCATTACAAAAATCTTTTTTTTTTTTATACATTGAAATTGGTGACAAATAATTAGTACTGAGATTAAGTTTATTTTCGGTTCCAGATGAATACATGAGATAACATGATATTTCAAAATACGCCCTATCTATCTATTGTAAAGATTCCTATCGAATAGGTAATTTGTGTCACTTTCGTAATAAAAAGTAAAATCGGCAACAATGTACTGTGGGTTCGAATTTCGAAGATAAAGAAAACTTCACATTTAGTTGGGATCTTTCCAAAAAAATTTAGTTGTTGAAAATAGTGCTGTTTATTTCAGATGGCACTAAGCTAAGGGTCATTTTTATGAAGAACGAGCGTAAAAATAACTAGATGGCGTGCAAAATTGCCTCAAATGGTTTTAACATTGTCACTGTTCTACTATCCTATTCTTTATACAATGCTATTAATAACAGTGATACATACAAACGTTCATTAACAATTATTTAATTTAATTTACAATTTTTTTGTTATGGAGAAAATATAGAAACTCATATGACCAATCTTTGAAATGAAAGTGAAAGAATACTATAATGGTAAATTAAAATATGAATATTTCTAAATTTCTGCCTATTTAAAACAAAGGTCAAAAAGTACCAGTCAAAAAAATACAGTGTAGAGGAAATTTCCTAAAAGTCATTCGTGCGCCACCACTTAAAACATTTTTAATGAGCAAGGGTCCATTATTTTTTGATGTATTAGATGGACCAATTATTGAAACAACCTACAGGAGCTGAGACAAGCAAAGACTCTTCTAGGAAATTAAAACCAAAGAAGACCTGTTGAATGTATCAACCTAAGTAAGAGATGTAAGTAAGTAAGAACAATCTACGAGTACTAACAGGGTTTTATCGGGGCACTGTCGCCTCAACAATCACCTGAAGATGCTAGATAAGGGGCCATCCATAAAGTACGTCACATGTTAATGGGGAGGGAGGGTATCACCGAAGTGTGACATCGTGTGATAAGGGGCATGGGGGGATCAATAGTTTTGTGACTTCACATGTTAAAATTTAAAATACTAAAACGCAAAGTTTGGATGTGAATTGAAAATTTAAAAAATTTTATGAAATGTTGTACTTTATGTTGATTTTATTAGATTATTATTCAATAAAAATAAGTAAAAAATGAAAATAGCTGTTTTCTCTCGATTATTTTTAAATACATACATAAATTTGAAAAATGTGTGACGTCACATCAGGAGGGGGGGGTTATAAAAATGTGACAATCTGTGACAAGGACGGGGGGAGGGGTCCAAAAGTCCTAAAATTCGTGTGACGTACTTTATGGATGGCCCCTAATGCGACATGCAGGTTTTGTTGCACAGAGGTCGAAATCTCTATCTACATTCTCTAGAAGTGTGAAATACTAACGAATTCCAGAGCACTATACCTGCGAGCACTTGAAATAGAAGAAAAATATCTCTGGCAATAAAAGCCATCTCACATTTTGACTTTTTAAATGGAGTGGGATTAATGGATCAGCTGTAAACACTGGGTTCTCCAGTATTGCAGGAAGAAATGGGGACACAATAGAGCCTTTGGGTGGCAGCGTATACGAGACCCAAATCTATATATACATATACAAGTTTCACAAATTATCTGACTATTTAAAATGTTATGTAGAGGAAACGTCTTCAAATTCATTCATGCACCACCACTTGAAACATTTTTAATGAACAAGGTTACATTATTATTTGGTGTGTTGTATAAACAGTCCTGAAAAGTACATTAGTTATTGTTTACGTCAAATGATGGCAGCCCATTTAGCAGAAGCTGGAGCAACTATGACGAGGCTGAAACACATATTTTATGAAGGCCATTTTATGAATTATAAATCAGTCAAAAAACCAACAGAAAATAACTACAAAAAACACCTGTTTTAGTAACAATATATTGCTATGTTCAGTGTATTAATAAAAAATGATGATTTAATCAAATGATTTAAAAAATACATTCAAAAATAACAGTATACATAAATTTCTCTCCAACCATCAAAAAATGTTGACATTTTTGTACTATTTTAAGGTGCAAAAGCCATCAATTCCCTTACCATACAAAAATTTGCTCATTGCTTGTTCATAAAATACGTTCGCACTTAAGGGGGGGGGGGAGGGCTCTTGCTGAGTGTGACAAGGGGGGACGGGGGGTGTATGACAATGTGACGTTCGCTGTTCATTAAAATATTTTCAATAAGTATTTTTTTTGACTGTTTTTATTTTCAAATTTTCATCATGACAAAGTCATTTATTTTCTATTTTATAATAAATATATCGACTTTCAAACGTATCCAGTTTTATTACTATAAATTGTAACTTAATATATTTATTTTTGTTTGTTTTTCGACATGAGCGCTGGCTCTGTGGCGTAGGTTTAACCTTTTAACTAGGCCCTAGCGGCATGGCGATCGGTCACAATTGGTTCCATTGTTTTACCGATACTTAAAAGAGTATTTATATGAAATATATATATATATATATATATATATATATATATATATATATATATTAGAAAAAAAAATGACATCGATAAGAGGTGAACTTTATCAAAAATTATTTAACACTTATAAAAAGTGTTATCCGGATAAAAAATCAATGATTGTTCCAGAAAATGTTAACAAGTTTTGGAATGATCTCAAACAAGAATACAAAAGTGACGGCAAACAATTTGAAGTGAATATTCAAAATATCATTGAATCTTAAATCAAAAGATAACTCAAAACAAAGCAAGAAATTTAACGTTTTTCACAAGTCTTAAGGTAAGTCAAAAACTTTTTTTTGTACCTATTTTATATATTTACTGTTATCGGTGTTATATCAATATTATTCGCGGTATATATTATTTCATTATCCTGAATAATTTCTATATATGTAGATTTATAGTGTAAACTAGCATGTATAAGCCTCTATTTTATTGAATCAATTTTATTAATCCATATTTATAATCAATTTTTTGTTTTTTTTAGCCACAAAATACAGTCAAAGATGGGCCTCAAGCGTCAACGAGTAAAGAAGATCTTCCATCACAAAAAACAGCCTCTATTCTGGATTGTCTACAGCTGGACTTGATAAAGAAATAAAAACTAAAAGACAAAATAGAAACTGAAAAAAAAATCTCTCAAGCGTAAACAATTAGTTCAACAAAGATAATCGAAATCCCGTGCAATAAAAAAGGAAGCTTGAGAATGTTTGTCTTGAGCATCCGGAGGTAGCAGAAAAATTAAAAATAAGAAGCAATCCAGGTCGGCCGAGCTTAGAAGAGGATCAACCAGCTTTATTGCAAACGATCATGAAAATTGACATCTTTGGTAGCTCTGCTGACGAAAAACGTATAACTGAAACAGTAAGAAGCCGACACCGAGTTTGCCACAGCTTCAATTAGATATTTAGAGAGTCTTGCTTCTTTTCTTGGACCTAATGAAGTATTTTTTTTCTCAGGATGATAAAGCCCGAGTTCCGATCGGACTTACAGCTGCTTCAAAACAAGCACCATTACTGATGCATATGCAATATAGGGTTTCTCTTCCAGACCATGACTGGGTAGTGGCTGCTGGACATAAATTGATACCATCTGTATACACGGGTATTGTTATTGCACCGAATGGTTTTGGAAATCTTTCAAAAGTAACTTATTCAGGACCAACATTTATAGCTATTTGAAATGGCAAACATTCTGGTTCGACAGCCAAGACACATGCTGATGATTTAAAAAAAATTTTTGAACTGGAGTCATTTAAAAGTTTGGCCTACAACAACATTGGATCGCCAAAACCTGTAGTGATCATTTCTGCTGATGGGGGTCCTGACGAAAATCCTCGCTATGAAAAAGTAATATTCTATGCTATCCAGCATTTTCGTGATTTTAATTTAGATGCTTTATTTGTTGTTACAAATGCACCAGGTAGGAGTGTTTACAATCGTGTGGAAAGGAGAATAGCTCCATTAAGTCATGAGCTTGCTGGCTTGATTTTGCCTTACGAGCATTATGGGTCGCATTTAGATTCTTACGGTAAAACTGTAGATAAAGATTTGGAGAAAAAAAACTTTGAATATGCAGGGACAACTTTAGCTAGTGTTTGGAAGTCATTAAAAGTCGATAGTTATGATGTAGATGCAGAGTATATTGCACCAAAAGAAGATGATAGTGATGATGCACAAATATTAATTAATGATTGGTACTGTAAACATGTTCGTGAATCACAATACTTATTACAAATTTTGAAATGCTCAGACAAATACTGCTGTGGCCAAACTAGAAGTAGTTTGAGAAGTTTACTTCCAAACGGATTTTTGCCTCCACCAATTAAATTACAACAAACTCAAAACGGATTAAAGGTATCGCAAGTGAATTCTGAAGATGGTAAATATCTTAATTTATTTGCTCGTCTTGCAGTGAAACTTTAGCCTGAAGCTGATTTTCAACAAATTCCTTACGGTTGGTTTTGTCCGTCAATTTACGATAAATTAGCAAGCAGAACGTGCAAAGAATATAGTCCATATCACATATCTAATAAAACTCTACTACAGCATTTAAAAAATTTACATCCAAAACGAAAAAGAAAAGATGAAGTAAACGCATACAACCAACTCGCATCGCAGCTCGACGAGCTCGAGAACTATTATGCGTATTAGGAGATGAAAAAGATGACACGGAAAATGCAGAATGGATAGATGACAATGAAGTGGAGGGTAGTTTTGAAATAAATGAAGATGCTGCAATACCGATTATAGATATTTCGGCGCATTTACAGAATCCTTGAATTTAGTAAAAGAAACTAGTTAGGCAACTATTTGGTTAGGTATTTATTTGTTATTTATAGTGATAATGAATGTACAATTGGAACAATTATTGCCAAAATTCAAAGCACCACTGAAATTATCACTAACAATTTTCGAACAATTTAAAATATTTTCATTAATGTTAGAACAACTCAAAATATTCTCCGTAACTGTTGATGAAACATTTGAGGAAATATCTGAACAGGTACTTGTACCTTCTTTGTCAGGTTGCAATATTTTTCTGGCAGTATTCTCTTTGTTGATACGTGATTTTTCAATATATCCTTCTGCTACCGTACTCAATTTCCATCCTCCATGTCTTTTAAGACAACTGAGGTCACCGCCACCATCAATAAGAAGTGTAGCAGATGTTCATATTAGCGAATGTCCAGTATACTCCTTCCAATTTTTTAACTTCAAAATATTTTGCAATTTCTTGCAGCACGGCACTAATTTTGTGAATACCAACAACCATTCTTCGACACTTCCCATCAACATACTTCAAAAATAAACGACGTTCCTCTATATTTGATGGCCGTAGTGCAACATATTTTCGAAATAAACGCAAATAATTATCGCCTATAATGGTAAACAAACGAGGTTTCTTGTTTTCTGTCTGCAAAATTTTTACGACCAGGACAGAGTCCATATCCTCAATGTCATCAATTTTCAAATGAACAAGTTCGTCACAACGCATAGCCCCTCCAATTTCTAATACTAGAACAACCTTTATCATAAAATATAAATTATCAGGTGCCATATCCAGGAACTGATCCACTTCCTCCTTTGTAAAAACCCTAGACTTTTTAGGTATATTTCCATCACTTTGCCATTTTAACAATGTGCGTAATTTTGAATATTTACTAATATCCAAACCATTTTTGATATCCAGTGTTGATCGCAACATTGAATACTGTGACCAAAGAGTGTTTTGCACATTTTTTTATTTACACCAATCCATGAATCGCTGATATGCAAGCTCATAATCTTGGCGAGATTTGGGTGGCAAAAGATTTAGATATACTGCTTCGGCACTTTCCAATATATCTGCAGGTATATTTTCATCGTGTTCGGGATTCATTTTGAAAGCAGCGTTAAAACTACTACAAAAATTATATGATTAGTACATCTACTGACGTCTACTTGACAATCGATATTACCAACAATACCAGATATCCATGACTACCGACTTGCTATCACTGTTATAATTAATAGGTGTTCAAATTTATTATCAAATTATTAACGATTTTTGGATAAAACTAACTTTATTTTAATTTTGACTTGGTTGGAGAAAAAATAGTATATATCATACGAACTAAAAGTGCCTATTTTTACTCGCAATTTTGCATTCACACGGCTGGGCTGCGCTGCGCTCCGCCTAGCAACTGCAAATATTGCTCATAAAAAAAATATGCTCTTTTAATCCTTATAATATAATATACTATTTTCAAACCGAATTTCATTCATAACGACACTATTCTGATAGACATCTTACCTATTACTAAATCCACATGTGACTAGAAGATTTCCTTGCACATCAAAATCGCTTAAACTTCCTGTATGTGTGTCAATGCTGTGTTCCACATTCAGACTGTTTGGGTCTCTCAAATCTATCCGGCCTAATGGATTTCCAGCACAAATAAATCTGCTGTGAGGTCTCAGCATAACACACCCCTCTCCAACTTCAGTCTGAAATTAGCATAACTTATTTTCACTTTTACATGACGAGAAAACTTGAAGAAAGGTAACAAAATTGGGGTCTTCAAATCAATTTTATAAGAACAAAAAATCTTTGTTGGCGAAGAGACCAAAGATCTTGTTCTGGAAAATAATGAAACAATAAAAAATTTGATAGCTATAGGTATTTAGGCGAAAATTTAAATAAAGGGAGTGATAATACCAAAATAAAATGTGGGGTAAATCGTTAACCAGTGACGTTCATAATAAATTATAGAATTTACCACATTGCATGCAAAATCAATACAAAAAAACGAGATTAAGTGAGAAATCACCTGAATATAGAGAAGAGTAAATACAACAAACATAAAAACTTATCAAGAAATTAAATGCAACAATACACTGAAGATGATTATCAGGTAGTGAACACAAATATGGTACAAATAAGAAAAATAAAATAAAAATGGAAAAACTAAAAACAAAAACCAAATAATTGTTTGGAATATAAAAATGATGCTAGGGTTAGTAAAAAAGGGACCCCAGGACAAACAAAAAGAGAATTTGATACATGATATAAGATTAAATGTCGAATCAGGCCATTTTCTGATAATAACTAAAACGTCACTATAACAACAAGAAGAAATCAGGATGTGTAAAAAATATGGAATATAGAAAAACGAAAAGAAAGTGGACAGAAATTTATTAATAAAATTTATATATGTATTAAGATAAACTCCCAGAAAATGGACATGAATATGAAGTAACAACGATTGAAAAAAGTGTTTGAATCACTAGCACACTACAAAGAAAAAATAGCACAGGAAAGAAACATCATTTGTTGGATGAAAATTACGAAAACTATAAATTAAAAGAAAATGAGTTACTGGTTAGTCACAACAAAAATGAAAGATTATGAATAATACAAATAAATAATACAAATTTATAAAACGAGTGTAACAATAAACACAAAAGTAGAAACTTAGGTCAATAAAATAATGGAAGTGTTAGAAGACAACAACAGAATTAATTAATACACTATACATTAAAATGGGAAGGAAGTTAGTTACTAATCTACTAAATACTATTTACAAGATGTTTACTAATAAATTAAACTGAAACTATTCTTGGAGAATCTCAAGATGAATCTGAAAACAAACAGATTTAAATTCTTAAGAGTAACAGTTAATAACCATAAAGAGTAAAGAGAAAAAGTTATGTAAAGAAATTAAGGCAAGTCAATTCGACCCTCAAATTTTATGAAAAAAATCGAAGCAGATCCCAAAATGAAAAACTACAGAGCAGCAATAAGGCCAAAAATAATAATCAATTGAGAAGAAATAATGAATGCAAGCTGATGACCGAAAACTTAATACTTCTGAAAGAGAAATTACTGCCTAAAAAACTAACAGATGCAATGAGTGAAATGAAAATAATACCCACTAAATTGATAAATGTGGTCAGACATTGCAAAAATCTTGTACTAAAGTTAAAAAAGGTGATAAATTTAGTGATCTTTTAGATATCACATTTGGTGTTAAAGAGATAGTCCTTCAAGTACACTCTTTATAGTACTACTACACAAAGCCATCAAGCAAACAGAAAAGAGACGTTCTATATTGAATAAATCGCTCGGATTTGTACCAGAAATTAAAACTAATAGAGCTTTTCAAAAATGTAGAATGAAATTGGAAAAAGCTCGGCCTAGTTATTAATTAATCTAAAACTGTATTTATTAAGATGCCGGCATCAGAAGAGGGAGATTTAATAATATATATAGTAAAACTTTCGAAGGTCTAAATAGATTTAAATATAAACAACAAAGCGAAACCAAGCACTGCCATACAAGAAAGAATAGAAAGTGGTAATAGGGCATAATTTGCTTCCAAATAACAAACTTATGATAAGAAGACAAAATTGAAAATCTACACCACTCTAATAAGACCAATTGTAACTTAGGGCAGTGAATTTTAAGTGATGACACAAAATAGGAAGAACAAGTAGTAAAAAATCATGCTAATCAGCCTTTTTGTTTTTTTATCAAATATTTTTCCTATTTTGTCAAACAATTATTGTGGCGAAGTAATCAGAAGTTTCTGTTTTATAGCCACTTCCACATTGAAAAAGAAATTAGTTTGCTTTCGACCTCCTACTCAATTTTAGTTAAAAATACCAGTCCAGATTTCAAAGGTTTTCTTTTGCTATAATGCCTACCAGAGGCAACAAGTTAAAAATAAATTAAAATGAGTCCACGGTAATGTTATTCTTTATAATCAGTTTTGTTTAATATATTTTTTTACATACACAATTACAAAATTACTTAATCATAAATATATTCTTCGGTCCTCTACTATTATTTCTTTCAACAATTATTTAAACCAAAATTTTGACAATTTCTTTTCCTGGAAATTTGTATTTTCTATTTATTTGGGAAACAGAATGAATAGAAGATTTATGACTATTTTTTTTGTTCCTTTGTTAATAAATATACTACTGCTGGAACTTTTTTATTGATTCCAGCAAATTATATTAATGTAGAAAAACAGGTTCTGTAACAGTTTTATTTCTTGAAGTAACACCTTTTTCTTTTTTTTATTTTGTTCTTTTAAAAAGTTAGTGGCATCCATTTCAATATTTATTGTTCATTCCATCTAAGTACCAGTTATATATACTTTAACTGATTCCAAATATCACTTCCCAAGAAAGAGTTACCAGCCGGACACTTTCAAGTTACATAGAAAGAAGATTTAGTTTTAAAAAAATTGATACAAAGTGAATTAAATCAACACATTAAATGGGTAAAACGTGTATATGTAATAGATATAATATTTACCACTACAGTTTCTTTTCCAACACTTAGGTTGAAATCTATAAGTTTTTCCCGGTGGCTTCCCAATAAAAATCTACTAGGCGACATCTGTAATATACACTGCATTTCATTCATATTTTGAGACCTAAAAAATTATTAAGCATTTTAAATAGCAAAAAGAAAAATTGTATAAAAGAAATATTTAAAAATAAGTGCTGGTTAATGTTACAAAATTTAAATTACTTTTCAGGGTATTGAAACTCGCTGGTGCAGGAGAGGAAATGAAACTTAGAGCACTCTCTTAGTTAATTAGCACAACTAATACGCTTATAGATTTGATGATACATAACAGCCAATCACAAAACAGTATTGACATATTGGTGGATACCTATCAACAACCACTTGTCAACATCATTGTTGCACATGTTAACTTATACAGAAGTGTTTTCTTTCTATTCACTTAACAGAAAATTATTTTAATACCTAAAATGGGTGCGCAAGTGTTTAGTGTCAAATTGTAGTCAGGCAACCAAATGCAAGGATGTAAATATTTTCTAATCTCTATTATATATTTAAAAGGAAAGTGTTGGTTAATAAGTTGTACTTATTTTAGGTTTGCTCTTCCTACTGATGCCCAGTTAACAGCTGTTTTGCTGGCCCGGGCCAGTTTTATGGACAACATAACAGGAAATTTAAAAATATATACAAAATATTCAGCCCTTTGTGTTTAAATAAGATGGCAAGGGTTTGGAGTTAGTAAAGGGTTCCTCAATTTACCTGGTAAGGTATTTTTTATTTTTGTTAATCAAAAATATATAAAAACTATTTTTAGACTATCCAGTTGTTGGAGACTCCACTGATAACTTTTTTTTCGACCACAAGCACTATTTCAAAAAAACGTTTTAACACCAGACAAAATGAGAGGTAGATATAATAGATGTACTAACTAGGTGTTAGTTGAAAAGGTTTGTATCTGAAGGTAAACTGTTTATTTTCAATCTCTGAAGGAGATAACTTGTTATCAAAATTCATGCCAGGCAGTGTAATTGTGAGTGTTGGTGTAGTAGTGGTGTAAACAGTGTATTCAGTATAAATATTGCCAAGAATTCCAGAAATTTCAGCTCAACATAATATTAAATAATGTGGTTTCTTTCATGTAAACCCACTTTAAAAGATGGATATAATGTGGGCAGCTTCTTAAGCGCAAGATGTGACACAGACTCATTAAATTGAAGAGGAGCATTGGATCAAATCAAAAGATTGAAGAAATATTAATTGAACTGTATATGACCATTGTTCTTGTCAATATCACCAAAATGAAAACTTTCACAGGATTGCTACATGTTTTCTGTAATTTGTGAAGTCACAAAACTGGATTGTGTGGGGTTAATGAAAGTAGACTGTCTCAACTTTGTGGAAGAGCCCTTTGGTAGATCTGAGTTACTTTATTATTAATTTAAATACATCTTATACAAATTGATAATTTAAACTTACGTGTGAGTGTATACTGGTATTCCCCGTCTAATTTGATACCTCAATGTACTAGCTGTTAGAACTAAAATACCGTCATCTAGAGTTAATATTTGTCTCACTTCTTCTGTAGCGTGTATTTGAAAAGACGTGTATTTTGAAAATCCAGGTGCAATATAGGATGTAACATGGCCCTAAGTAAATATAAAATAGTAATGATTTAAAATATTTAACAATCAACTAATTATATTTAACTATATGATAATGTAGAAAATAAAAAATTTCTAAATTAAATCCCAATTACTTATGGAAAATGTTACTAATACTTTGGTAATGTTTTCCTAACATTTAATTGTCAAATATGTTGAAGACTTTTGATAAATAAAACTAATGATAAGTTAATCTTACTCCTTGGTTTCCCATCCATAACAATTCTTCTTGTTTATCAAATGTTAGGGCCGAGACTCCAAATCTATCACCTCCATCAGCCAAAATGCAGTGAGTTTGTACGTAGTCTTCTTCCATACCAACTAAACCTGGGTTTTCTGGTTGGCCCACTACGGCTAACTAAAATTTTCATTGAAAATGTTTTTAAAAAGCTTCACTTAACCATGAATAAAATAAATCTTACCCCAGTATTATCAAAGTACATATTATTTAGGTTTACTGTGTACGAAATCCAAACTTTATGGGCATATCTATATTGTAAGTGAAATAATAAGAGCTATTTTTATTTAACACAACCAAAATACTAATCAAAAAGCAACAGATGGAAAAAAATTAGAGGTAGATTTTATTATGCTGAGAAGTCTTTTTCTTAAGCTGACAACTGATTGACGGCATTCTGGATTTGACATAAATTCTTCTTCTTTTTCTTGTAGTTTTTCATAACCTCCACTAAAGTTTTGAACAACTCTACCATAACAATATAAAAATATTTCATATTATATTACCATAAGGACTTTTGGAAAAAAATGACCCTGGATTATATAGATCACATATCACCTATTATGAATCCTAATCCAGAACAAGTTTTTTATCACAGTTTCCGAACGTCGCGTTTAATTTTTAGTTGAAATATCAAATTTTGAACTTCTATAACTTTTTCATGAACATTGAGGTTAAAAACTGCTTAGCACCAAATAAATTATTGTATAATGCTTCCTTATAAAAGAGGAGGAAATTTCTTTTAATTAACATTGTTACTTAGCTTTTGAGAATAATCTCCATTTCCTTACGATACCCATCAAAATTTATGGTAATTACAAGGTACGCTTCGATATTATCAGGATCTTTCATCTTACATTTTTCAGATAACAATGTTTAAATTTTCTTTAAATAGTTCCTATCTTTGCCCTAGATCAATATATCATCAACATAAATTATCAAATAGATGGTATTATTTCTATCCTCAAGTACATATAAAAAAGTCAACATTACTTCTTTCAAAACCAATATTTAAGAATTTATCAAGACAGTCCTACCAAGCTCTTTGACTCTCCTTTAACCCATTATAGGTTTCACTAGCTAACAAACCTAATTTGAGTCATCCTCGTAACTTTGTGGTTGTTTGACATACACTTCAGAGTTAACCTTATCATTTAAGAATACTTTTTCTACATCCATTTGTTCAATACATAGGCCCATTTGACAAAAATATGACAATAAGATTTTTAGAGTTTGCACTCTGGCTATAGGTGAATAAACAATAAATCTAGCTTTATAAGTATTATTACTTTTTTGAATATATTCATTTTACATCCAAAACTTTACTATTATCTACATTTTTGACTAATTTCCAAGTCTCATTTTTAATTAAACAATCAATTTCTTTTTCCAAAATTGACTTTTTCCTGATTCTAACGCCTCCTCAAATGTACGAGGTACATTTGGGCTTCAAAAATTTACAAAGATACTAGTATTGCATTCAAAATAATCACTCAGATTTATGAGCTGGTTCATTTGAAGATTCACACTCTCTAATGATATCATTCATACTTTCATCTCTATTTACTAAGCTATCATCAGGCGAGTCTTTATCAGGATTTTAAATTTTCAAATCAATGCTTGCATTATCACATTCAAATTCATCTCTATCGAAACCTATGCATTTTATATTCTCTTCTCAATGTCTAAGTGTCTAGCAACTACAGTACTCGGTACTCAACTATACCCAATTACAATACCAAATTCAGCCTTTTTGTCCCATTTAGAAATTGTTTTCTATTCCGGCTTTCTAACAAAAGCTTACTTTACTACCATATAAGCGCAAATTTGAAGCATTACTGAGTTCACAAAACAAGTGTTTAAAATTTATATGACCTAACAAACGGCACCATTTTCTTTTTCACTCATAGTATTTATGTTCTTATTTGCAAGAAATCTTACTTTACATAAATATAATACTGACCGGTAATACTGTTGCTTTACTTTGAAAATAAATAATTCTAGCTATTGTCCTTTATATATTATCGTATTATTTTCTGTAACTTTACTAACACTTATTAAATTTACTGGTTTTCTAATACCGTACATTTATCGAATTATTTTTCATGATTACTTTTGTGGTCCGTACAACCACTATCTAAAAACCATTGTATTTCATTCCTACTTACTCACATTGTGAGCCTCATGGTGTACAACCTTGTAACCCTCGTACTGTTTCTGTCCTCGTTATTGGTAGACACAATGCGCTCTTCCCAAGCGCTGACCGCCGAAGTTGTCATGCGCTCTACCGTAGCTTCCTCTTCCGGCACCTCGCCGACCACGCGGCGTTCGCCATGTGCTTCTCCCTCCTGATGTATGGTCGCCATTTTTACAATCCTTTTGCATATAACCTGCTGGACCGCAGCCATAACGAATCTGCTCCTGCCGACTTTTATTTACAGTAAATACATTCGATTTTCGTCGTTTTTTTTTGAACTCCGTCATTTTAATTATAACGTAATCGGCTGTTTGATTTTCTTTTAACGTGTCAATTAGATCACCGATATAACTAAACGAATCAGGCATTTCCATTCCATTTCCGACGCGCTTTTAAAGTCGTTTACACATATTTCTTTCAAATATAGATCAAATTTTTTAATTTTACCAAAGCAGTTGTTTCCTCATGAACAAATATTCCAATTGTTTATTCGAATCAACACTATATATATACTTATAATTCATAGCTTTTAAATAATTTTCATTCCAATTTTCTTTATCATTAATCATTTTCCCTCGCATCACAGCCTCATCACATTTTTTTAATTTTAACACTGATATAGCTATGTCACAGGTATTCGCCATTTTGTATCACACGTCCTTTCCTTCGTACACTGGATACTGTCTAATAATTTTAATTGAACGATACACTTTTTAAGTACGTAGTTAATCAAACAAATCACTCGTAATAAAAAAGTCTTCACTGCGTGTTAATAAGAACAATAAAAGAAACATCTATACAATAGTACACCTCACATAGAACTGGCTTGTTAAGATACAAGTCCTGCGCATGAGCTCTTTCACATACAAGAGAACATGCGCTTTCCGCACAACGATACACATGCGCACAAATAAATTGTAGTACCCTCAACATCACTATGTACCGCCAGATAGCGTACGCCGCGTGTGACAAAAAATGTTGCACGGATGATACGCAACAAAAGAATTTATGTAAGATGTGGCCTTAGTCCAAAGAGGAGTTACAAACAAACTGATATACAGGTGAAGCTAATATAAGCTTGTTAAAGAGAGCAATACACCTCTCATAGTTTATAAAACAAACTAATAATTGCGATTCCTCTTTAAAAATCAATGTAGCTATTCATGACACTGACCATGTAGCATTTTATATTTTAAAATTTCTTAGGTTCAAATTCCATCTCGTTTTTTTATGATTTTATGACCAGTTACAACAACAAAAAACAAGATAATAGAATAGCCTTTCGGTTTCTTAATTTTCTATATGTAGTTCCAAATAAGGCAAAGAATTAAATTCCACCAAAAAAATTTAAAAATTCGACTTAAAACTGAGTTTATCTAGATGTTTGCTCCTCGATTTGAATTATTTAAACTCTTAATTATAAATCTAAGTATGTAGATATGAGTAATCGATCACTATTTCGGAAAATAGCTACTTAACCAATTACGATACCATAATGTGGCGTAAAATCTTCTAATACAGAGGTCAGTATAAGTCAGGCAACGCTCTTAAAAAATCAGCATATGTACGGCAACGCTTATAAGCCTGACAACGCTGTCGAAAAACGTTAAAACGAACTTAAGACAATTGTGTCAGTGTCCATGAAAACATGTGTTTGTCGAGTGAATGCGTTTTCAGAATGAATGACCGATACAAGTCCACTCTTCAAGAAAGAGTTTTATTGTTATACGTCGTATCTGCATACGAACGCGGATTAAGAAACTATGTTTATCGAATTTCAACAATTTTGTTGCTACCAAATCGTAACAGTCTGGGAGACGTATCAGAGATTGATAAAAACGGGTTCTGTTGACGACACGCCGTTTTCTAGACGACCGGTATCTGTGACAACTAATTATATATTTACAACAATAATATTTTAAAGCTGTACCATATTTCTAAAATTTAACGCTGGCCGTACTAGTTAGATTTTTTATTCTTACTTCGTGCAAGTTGATAGCACTGCAAAACTAACCGAAACCGAAACTAGTCGTAAAGCCCGAACAAATAAAAAAGGATTCTATAGAAATGTATCTTCTTCTTCTTCTTCTTATTTTAAGACTGTGTCTTGTGTTTTCAAAGAGGCAGCCTAAGTTGTGACTGCAAGGACCAGCTCTCATACCAGCGCTTTGGTGGTCTTCCAGGCGGTCTACTTGTATTGGGTCTCTCTTCTTTTGCGATTTTCGCCAGTCGATCGTTGTTCATTTTATTGACATGATATCTCCATGCTCTTCTTCTAGTTCTGGCCCATCTCACTATATCCGGAACGTCACACATTCTTCTGATTTCATTGCTCCTTATTCTGTCTCTTAGTGTTTTCCCTGTGATTGAGCGTAATGTCTTCATCTCGGTTGTTCTAAGAAACCGTTTAGTAGTTGCAGTCTCCGCCCTCGTTTCTTTGGCGTATGTCATTACAGGTCTGACACAAGTTTTATATATCCGTGTTTTGCTTTCGATACTTAAAAATTTATTCCTCCATATCACGGTTCGAAGGAATCCTGATATCCTAGATGCTGCTGTTGTTTGCGTTTTGACTTCTTGTTTCAAGTTCCTATTGCTCGTGATGTTAACCCCTAAATATTTAAAAGACATAACCTGTTCTACATTTTTATTATAAATTGCCAGTTTGCATCTTCTTGGTTCTCTCGCTATTGTCAAGGATTGTGTCTTTTGCTTCGATATGATCATATTGAATTCTCCTGCAACTGTTTCAAATCTGTGTATCAGTTTTTGCAGATTATCCTCATCTTCGGATATCACAACCGCGTCATCAGCGTAGCAAACTATCTTAAAGTCATGTTTCCCCATTCTGTATCCTCTGCCTGCCGTTTTGACTTCTTTTATGATTTCGTCCATTATAATGTTGAAGAGTATTGGGCTGAGACTATCTCCTTGTCTGATCCCTGTTGATACTGGCATTTTACTGGAGAGTTCGTTGTTTACTCTTACATATGTGCTATTTCCGTTGTTCATGTCCCGAATGATGTCTATTGTCCTTTGGTTTACGCCTCGTTTTTTTAGTAGCTCAATGACGTCATGTAATCTCACTCTGTCAAATGCTTTTGTTAAGTCTATGAAGCACATAAACGCGGTTTTATTGTACTCTATGGCCTTTTCGGCAATCTGTCTTAAGATGAATATGAATGTACATTTATATTTAGCATAACGTAAAAAAACGTTAAAAGCTCTTTAGCTGTAATTCTTGAGAAAAATTGTTTTGAGTTTGTGTCTTTCGAAGCAAAAGATGAAAAGGAAGAAAAGAAAGAGGCTGTTTTGTCAAAAACACGTAAGCTGTTTAAGTTTTTTTATGTTCATAGTGATGTTGCTGAATCTACAGAAAGTAGATTAGAACATACAGACGTTGTATCTCATCTAAATAATATTGGTACTCCTATTGTGTCTGATGACGCTACATTTTCTATAAGCGAAGCTGTAGTTGGAGAGAGAGCAATTTCTCCTAATTCAGTTATACCATGTTCTAACCGAAAAGAAGATAGTCCTCTTGATCTAGAGTCGTCGTACTCAGACCAAAAAGTAGTCGATAGCATATTATTACATAATTCTACTGTTACTATAGTTTAAAGTAAAAAACTTAACGAAAGTAAAATATACTTCAACGATATTGGTAAGTGACCTTGCAAGGAATGGAAAGGAACAAGCCAAGTGCAACATTAAATAGTGTATCAAAA
This sequence comes from Diorhabda sublineata, assembly GCF_026230105.1. NCBI lineage: Eukaryota > Metazoa > Arthropoda > Insecta > Coleoptera > Chrysomelidae > Diorhabda > Diorhabda sublineata. The sequence goes on from NC_079482.1 coordinate 13,547,326, forward strand.
GTCATTTTTCACCTATAAATCTAAACTAACGAATAAAATTCACTTCAGAGACTGGTGATGTTATTCGGACACCGAATACTGACTTTTCTACTTTGTTTACGAGTTACGATGGTTTACGGAGGACGGATTAGATGGCTGTAAGAATCATCACAATTTGTTGACAAGACACGAGGAAACCACTCCTGACAGCGGAGAAGCTTGAGAACAAGAATATGCGTCTCGATTCACAACTTATCAGCCTAATTGAGACAAAAAAAGTATTGGAGGGTACTTTCAATATGAATGGCATGGCAGTAACAATTTTTTTGGCAGAAAGAGATCTTGCGTTTCGTAGCAGCGATGAAATTGTTGGTTCACCTCACAATGCAAATTATTTAGGCTTGTTAGAATTAATAGTCCTATTTGATGCTTCTGTGGCTCAACATATGCAAAGTCATGCTAATAAAGGAAAGATACATACGTCATATTTGTCACAAACAACTTGAGAGGAATTTATTCATCTAATTGCATCAACCATCAAATTATTAGCGAAATTAAGAGATACAAATACTACTCAGTTTCATTGGATTCTATTCCAGATATATCGCATGTAGACCAACTAACTCTGATAGTTTGCTATGTTCTGCTATCTGAAGGAAGTAGAAGGATTTGTTAAGTTCTGCGCTGCTCGATTTTGTTGAAAACCTTTATACATTTTCTTACGAATGCATTTAAAGATCCTACTTCAAAAATTTCAATTTTTAAGAGGTTATCTGACACTATGTGGTTAGCCCCAGTTGATGCTACCACGGCACTTTTATCACTATTAAGCAACTTTTGGAAAATATTTTCAATAACTTGGATAAAAAAGCAGAGTGCCGTAAAAAAGCCTACGGATTAGTAACAATGAATAAATGAGAAACAAGAATAATGACAATAACGTGGAACGGAACCCTAGACCGCTTGCAAGCAACTAGTGCTTCGCTGCAGTCGTCCGATCAAGATTTTAATAAGGGATACGCCCTTTATGAATCATTATCTAGCTACGTAAAAGCAATGCAATCCAAGTTTCAGATATTGAGGCAAGAGCCAAAGATCTTACTGGTTGTAAAGAATACAAGCAACAGACATTAAGACGAATCAAGCAAAATACAAAGTACGACCAGCTCTACCACACTCAACGACTCAGTTACAAATCAAACAGCTAGAGAACGTATTGAAATTTACGTGTTTATTGTCAATATTGATAACGTACTGTCCTCTTTAACAAAACGTATGACAGCATATCATAAAATTACTAGTGTTTTTGGAATATTACATCAATAGAGATTTTGGAAAAATCCTCAATAATGGTCAGTGCTTACACATATGATTTGGATAACAGTCTAGACAACGCATTAGTGCAGTTCACAGAGCTGCTGGAAACAGATGTGGCTACTGTTATGACAGCAACAAACAAGAATACAAAGTCTCTGGAACTGCAATTTTATAAACTTTTATTTTAATAATTCTTTATAGTCGTGTTTCCCAAACACAAAAATTGCTTTGAGAAATTACTTGTCTCTCATGATGACTCACTACAGTCCCCCTCCTCTTTCCATTATCCTCCAAAGGATGAAGTGATACCCTTTATATTTGATTCAGCACTTATTTCCATGCTTGCCTATCCTGTGCAAACTTTTCGGCATGATGCAGTCTCATATTCATTGAGGGTTTTGTTTGGTCTACCCATCTAGTTGAAGATCTGCCTCTTGAGTGTTTGCCTATCACTTTCCCTTCTTTGATGAATCGTTCCATTTTTCCTGTTCTTCTAGCTATACGAGGTCTGGCTATTAAATAACGAGACTGGTTACGAAAAAGGGTTCTATTATAAAAATTATTCTACATTCGATTGCCCCCCTTCAATATACACCCCTCCCCTCGCCACACAACTTTCAATACGTTTTTTCCATTGATCGAAGCAGTGCTGGAAGTCTTCTTTGGTGATGGCCTTTAGGAGCTCTGTCGTTTTTTGCTTTACGGCTTCTATCGAATCAAATTGGGTCCCTTTCAGATCTTTTTCTAACCTTTCAAGGAAATTGTAATTCTTCGTGTAAAATTTTTGTAACCGTTTCTTTATCGGCGTTTACAGCCACGGCAATCATACGGATGCTCATTCGATGATCTATACGCACAATTTGGTTGATTTTGGTCACTGTTTCCGGAGTTGAAACAGTCACAGGACGACCTAGACGCTGGTAATCATCAGAGATCTCTCGGACCGCACTAAAGCGCTTACACCACTCAAAAGCACACGCATGAGATAGAAATTGTCCCCATAAGCCTCTTGCAACAATTTATACTTAAAATTGTTTACCACTTGGTAGCCTGAGATTTCTGATGTTTGTGGAGAATTCTTGTCTTGTCTATCAACTATTATTATTTTCGTTTTGGATTTATTTATTTTTAAGCCATATTTTTCCCTGATAACAGACAGTTTGGTAATCATTTCTGTAATTGCTGGTATGGTTGACGCTATGATCAGTGTGTACGTCTGCGTAGCGCAGGTTGCTATTCCTTTTTCCGCCACTGCAGTGTTTGTTATTTTCATCGCCACAAAGTGAATCTAATAAAGTAAATAATAGAAGAAAAATATTTAAATGTACGATGGTATTATATTACAATTTTAGAAACTATTATAATTTTCAACATTTGAATACCAAACGGCAATATTAAAAACTTGTGCAGATTAAGGTTACTAAGGTTGTATGTTCGATTCACTCCTATTAGTTTAAATATTATTGTAATACCAACGATTGTGACCCCGTGGCGAATAAAAAGGCTAGCCAAAGTTTCTTGTTAGTTCTCGTGGTTTAACCCCAATCAGCAAACTACCCTAGGCAAATTGGCTCAAATAGCTCTTTTTCAAGTATCATGGATGTCATTTACTAACAAGAATATATATTTTAACTTGATTGTTCGTATGTAACTTTGATTGTATGTGTTGGGATTATTTTATGACTTGTAGCTCAAAAACCTTTTTTTTATTTTAGGAAATACCAAAATATATTCTTTAACAAGGTTGAAAATGAGTTCAACAGATGATTTAAAATAGAAAACTACTACCAAAATTATTATTTAATAAAGTTAATAAAAATAAAAGGAGGATTTTTTTTTCAATATTCCCACAGTATGTAATAAATATTTAAAATTATATACGTCTGAACTATTTTATTACCCAAAGTTTAAAAAAAAAGCCAACTAACTTGATTTGTAAAAAAAAATAAAACCTAAGTAGTTTATTTCAAAAAACGGTATAATTACACGCACACAGATAGTAAATAGTAATATGTGTTCCACAATAACTGCTCCAAGTTGTCAAGCACACACGTGTTCGGGTTTATTCTCTCATCAAAGTTTAATCAAGCAAACCAAGAGCCCCTTGGCCAAATTTGCTACGAACACCACGCTGGCTTAATTCGCACTGATTATTGAATATAAACACACCAGTTTCACGCGCCGTCGTCGGCCAGCGAGATTCAGACTGACTGACCCGTTGCCGTAAGGCTATTAGTCTAAAATCCCACCGCTTGATCTTTCAGGTATCTGTTTATTTGATGAAATCAATTTTAAAGGAATCTTGAGCATGTATGGAATGGATTAAGCATAGATTGCCTTGTAAATATTAGCCGCAATTACCTGTAATTAATTTTAATGTCATTAATATACTAATATGATTTGCAGCTATAAGTTTTTCAGTGAATCTTACAGCATTTGAAAGAAAATGATGTCACAAATCAAAATAAAAATGGTTGCCAGCTCTCGGTCGGCCGCAGCATGAGAGTTGCCAGGTGTAAACAGGTATACAACTTAATATACTTCTTGAAAATTCATGCTGACATAACATAAAGTGGCTGCTTAAACTTTAAATAAGTGTTGGTAATGCGATACCCTTTTGACTTGTGGATTCTCATCACACCAGTAGTGTGCATTATGGGGGTTAAACATACCTTGTCGCGTGAAAAGTATACACGAAAAATTTGGATTGAGATCTGTCCTTTCTTATAATGTTTGACAAGAATCCAGTCTAACTGTTAGAGCGTCTCTCAAGAGCTTTTACACTTTAATTCCTTAGTGATAAGAATGTAGCTGCTGCTGTTTAAATATCTCCAAGTAGTTGTATTGTTTGTCTAGGCACATTCCTTAAATTTGAAATATTTCCTTTATTAGTGATTCTTGTTGTGTTTTTCTACTAAAATCTTGTTGTCGGATCTTTTATTTTTCCGGAAAAATAATGAACTTTGTTATTTCAAAGTAACGTTGGTTCAATAGTTGTCAGATAACGATTTTGATAGACGTGAAGAGTTTGCACACTTAATTGGCACAAGTATAATAAGCCACCCCACAACGATCATCATGAAACTCTATACATAGACTATTGATATTACGAGACATCGATTTATTATATCCATTTTATGCGGAAACATTTACTTCTTGAGATACCGGAAGGGACCGTTATCTCTGGGAAGCTAACAGATATCGAACTATGGATAACTTTATTCGATAGATCTCATCAAGATCTGTGTGAAAAGTCATGATGATTGAAGCATGCGCAGAAGAGTTTCTGTGGAAAAGTATGCAAATGTATTATTTTCACGAAAAATCAATAGATAAAATGAAAATTTAGTAATTTTAGTAATGTTGGGTTAGGTTAGGTTAGGTTAGGTTGTGTTTTCTTCAATCAAATATTATAATTGTGCTTAAATCTATAACTTTTACATTTTGATTTCTTCTATTAATGAAATGAATGAGTCTATTTTTGGTTCAGATTTACGACATTCTCGTCGCCATGTATATTCTATGATTCTGTATTCCTAATCTTCTGAAGGTATATGCCTATCGCGGAAAAATGCCCTCAGAGGTCTCTAGCTGGCCTCAATTCTTTGGGTATGAACCTCGCTATCAGAAACAAATCTTTCATTCTGATTAACCCACTCATGTGTGTAGCCTTCATTGCTAGGACATCGATAGGCTAGCCATACATCTTTGCTTCCTGGAGCGACGTACTTTTTTTGATAAGAATGATGCATTTGCTGCATACTTTTTTCACAGAAACTTTTCTGCTCATGTGTCAATCATCTTGACTTCACATACAGATAGATCTTGATTAGATCTATCGAACAAAGTTATGTTTCTGCATAAAATAGATAAGATGAATCGATTTCTCGTATCATCGTTAGTCTATGTATAGAGTTTCATGATGATCATCGTCGCTTTACCTCCTAATGATATAAAAATGTTACAATCAAAACGATCCAAATTTTTTAAGTTATGTGTTGCGATGAGGCCACTTTTTGTATTAATGGAAACGTAAATCGGCATGATTATAGATACTGGTCACGTAACAATCCTCGATGGATGCGTGAAATCCCGAAAAACTGAATGTATGGGCTGGAATAATAGGCCACAAAATAATTGGTCACTATTTAGATTGGCTCGGATATTTCCAAATCCAAATAAGTATTTTCAATTATTTGTAAAAAACTTCATTATTAGAAATTTTCAGATAATAACAATATCCCAAACGAAAATATTTGGCTACAACAAGATGGTGCCCCACCCACTATGCGTGCGTGGTGAGGCAATACCTAAATAATGTGTTTTCCAGAAGATGGATTGCAAGGCGTGGTTTTATCGAATGGTCCACGCAATCATCCGACATGAATTCTTTAGACTATTTCCTGTGGAGTCAATTTATAAAACATCCACATAGATAAAAAAAATTGAGCAGTCAGGGATGTTGCAAAATTTATTGCAAAGTTTTAAAAATCGCATGACTTGTTGTATTGAAGTAAATGGACAAAATTTTGAGCATCTGCTATTATCACTACTTTATAAAATTTGTAATTTTTCTACATCACAAATGTGGATCTACTTGTCTTCAATTGTTATAGGTTATCTGCGCTGTGATTTATATAAATATTCTACTGCACCAGTTTCGTTAAACTTTCCACTAACTTACTGACACTAGACCTTGTTATAAGATTTGTATTAGCACATAATTATTAAAGAATAATCAAATTAAACAAGTTTATTCAATAGTAACCATCTAAATGTACAATATTTATTGTAAGTTTGGTGAAGATACTGTAAATGTAACTATATAATAATAAAAGGAAAGATCTGACAACAATGAAGATATCACCATATCACAAGACGCTTGCGCACAAAAATTTATGAAAATCGTACAAGTCGTTTCCGAAATAATTGAGGCATTCCATATATAAAACTCACTGTAGACTTCATCCAGTGCAGTAAATTACGAATATAATATACTTGTACTGATACTTTATTTTGTTGAGAAATTATCAATTATTAGGACATACATAAAATATTCCAAATTGACGCTGAAATTTTCTCTATTCCATTTTAGTTATTTATCATACTATTATAGTTACTTGACTGGAACTGGTTGAAAAAGAACTAAAAAATATGTATTATTTACGTTTATTTATGTAAAGTTCGTATGAGTTACAAAAACAAAAGTCTTTTAACTCATCAATAAATATAATCCATTAACATGGGTGTAGCCCTTAACCTATGTTATCTAAAACAGAAACCAATACAAAATATTTCATTACTGTTATGAATATATGATTTTATAAAATTAGATTCAGTATCTATTACAAACTTTGAGACTCTACACAAATTTTATAGCAAATAAAAGATTAGATTATGTATTAGTTATTCCTCATTTTGAATGTTCATGAACAAGAGTTTGCAACAAAATTAATAATAGATACTGATGACATGACAATTATGATAATGTCTAAAATCTACTGGCAGTATGAATGAGAGAACGATGTAATAAACCGCGTGATCTTATATACTATAGTTGGTTTTCATAGTTAAAAGTAAAACCGTTTCATACATTTCTTATAACATGTTTTTACACTAAGAACTAAATATATTGATAAATTGCATATTATTTATTTGTATTTTAAAATTCAAAGACTACGAGAGAATTAAATTTTAGAACAAGCACAAATTATTAATAATTGCAGTTAACTATAGTTAGTAGTTGAATGGATACCAAATTTCAAATGTTGTCAGCTGATATATATGGAAGAGATTTTATTTTGCTTTTTTTTCATTAGAAGAATTGTTTTTTAAATTTACTTTGTCTCCAAAATTCAGATTTTCTAACAAAAATCAAGAAATAATTAATTTTTATATATTAAGTAACTAAGTTTTTTGAATGAAATAAGAAAACTGATTTATTTTGTTATTTCAAGTATTTCTAAAATTTGGAATAGTGAAGATAATTATTATTATTATTCTTGTTTATGTACATAATTTGGAAAGTATGTAAGTAAAAGTTCAAAGGTATGAATGTTTACAAAATATATCTAATAACTTATATAACATAAACACTTTTTAAAATCACGAGAAAAATGTTAACTGTAGCACGTAAATCCTGGCATATTAATAGCAAATATGATTTTCTATTTCTTGAAGCTTAGCACTTATTTGATTGAAGTGTTTGTTCTTTGTTCTTTTCCCCTTTAACAACATTTCTAGTTTTAGAAAATGTTTGAATCCTTGATTTCACAGACTAAGTTGTGATTATTAACGAGTTAAATAAATGTTCTATAATTACATTCTTTATGAAGAGTAAAACCAAGTTTCAATGAATTATACAAATCTGCTGTTCAATGATCTAAATCAGGGCTGTCCAACTGGCGACCCGCGGGCCGTATACGCCCCTCAAAATTATTTTTACGGCCCGTGAGTACATTTTACTATAACTAAATTTATGTTACTAAGGCCCAAATTACGGTGCCGCATTACGACAATCGTAGAGCATAAATTCTAGCTTACGATCAAAATAAAGCGTAACTCATATTATGATGTCGCGCTACGTATGTTTGTCTGAGATGCGCGCGCAATCTCTTATTGGCTGATCGCTTCTCCTGCATATCTTATGCTTGCAGCATGGTAATACGAAGTTATCCATTATTCATGCAGTCATGCGAGTGCAGGTTTGTATAGAATTTGTTGAGAGGTGACTGTGTTATAATATTATTAACTCAATCTCTTATTTATTTATAACTTAAAATGAATATTGAATATGAGTGCTACTAATAAAAGAAAAATTGACCTAGAAAATCGAGAATTTCAAGATCGTTGAGATAGATTATTTATTTATTCTGAACAAAAATGGTATGGAATGTTTACAAATCATAGCTATGTTCGAAGAATATCACTTGAAGCGCCATTATCTTTCCATGCAAAGCATCATTCGTACACGCGAGACATGAAAATACCACTAGTGAAAAAAATGAAAAAGCAGCAGGATCATCAAACGAATTATTTTAATCAAGAACCAAAATTTGCAGAAGCATCTGTAGCTGCATCGTTTGGAGTAAGTTAAGAAATAGTAAAGGCAAAGAAGCCATTTTTGTATGGAGAATTAATTAAAAAATGTGTTCAAGCATTTAATGACAACAAAATGGTAATAACATTTCAAACAGTATCACTTTCTTACCAGTCTATAAGCCGACCTGTAAACGAAATTAGCATGCATGTCACTAATAAATTAGAAAACGTAATCATTATAATAGTTGCTGCTATTTTTCATTGGTTGAAAATACAAACATTTCCTATACAAGTCAAATGCTTATCTTTATAAGAACTCTAAATGAAAACTATACTTATTCAGAAAAACTTTTAAAATTACAATCATTACACGGTACAACAAAAAGTGAAGATACAATTAAAATGTGCAGTAGAGCAGTATAGCGGATTTGACAAGTGCACTGCTATGTAATCGACGGTGATAGAGCTATGACGGGCAAAAATATTGGGATCGCGGGACTTTTGCAAAAAAAAGGAATAACATGTATTATGGTTAGACTGTTTTATACATCAGGAGGCATTATATGGTTTATCCCTACAACTAAAAGACGTAATGGACAAGGTTTGAAAAATTAAATTAAAAATTTAAAACATTTGTGGATGAATTGGAAACTGAGGATGAAGATTTGTTTTTCATAGCAACGTTCGTTCGTTAAGTGCTTGAGGAGATTCTTTAAGCTTCGAAATAAAGTTCGTCTTTTCTCACAGAAATTGTCGTCGATGAAAATTTGACAGCAAATTTAGTTGATAAATATTTTATTTATTCACTTGCTTTCCTAACGGGCATTCCAAATTATTTAAATATTTTGAATACATCCTTTCAAGGACAAGATCAAAATGTTGCGTTTATAAACCTGCTACTGGATTTAGAAACAAATTAAAATTGTTACGGCTTAATTTAGAGCAAAATAATTTATTTCAATTCGAAGCGAATTTTAAAATATTTATACCAAAATTGGATATGCTAATTACAGATTTCTATGAAAGATTTTCTCAATTTGATGATCCCAAACCATCTATTGATTTGTTGTGTGTTCCTATTAATATTGATATAAACTCCATTGATCTCAAATATCAAATAGTATTATGTGACCTATTTTTCACATCTCGTGGAGTAGGTACTGAAATAGAAATATTCAAACTATTTGATAAAGAGAAATATCCAAATTTGAGCGATTTTGGACTTCAAATTGTTTCAATGTTCGGAAGTATATACAGGGTGCGGCAGCATAACTTCCTTTTTTAAAAAGTTCGCCATTTAGTCGGTAGATGTCGTAACGGAGTGCTAGTGGTCTCGTTCGAGAGGGGGGACTATAAAGTTTTGTCCCGGCACAGTTCAGTCGCCATCATGCGTTGGAACAGTGAGGAGCGTGCGTTTGCCGTTGAGGTTTACTTTTCGAGCGGATGTTCTGTGATCGCAACCCAGCGCGCCTTTCGGAATCGCTTTAATTTAGCCCCCTTGGCCCCTGTCCCGGACCGGAAATCAATTGTTACGTGGGTCACTACGTTCAGACAAACTGCAAGTGTGACAAGACGAAGAACTGGAGTCCCTCGGCCCATTAGATCACCGGAGAACATTGAGTTAGTTAGAACTTCAGTGTTGCGATCACCACGGCGTTCTGCGCGCAAACATGCGTCTGCCCTTGGACTTTCCGATCGTTCTGTGAGGAGAATACTTCATGATGATCTTCATTTTCATCCATACAAGATGGCAATTGTGCAGGAACTTTCTGAACGTGACTTCAATTCTCGGAGGAACGCGTGTGAGGTTTTTCTGGAAGTCGTTCCTGAGGACGCTATTGTTTTTTTTAGTGATGAAGCCCACTTTCATTTGTGTGAATCCGTAAACAAACAAAACATGCGCTACTGGGCTGATACCAATCCTCGACAATTGCATCAACGGCCTTTGCATTCACCTAAAGTCACAGTGTGGTGTGCAATTTACTCACGTGGAATTATTGGTCCCTGGTTCTTTGAGGAAAATGAAGTCACAGTGACAGAGAATTCGCACCGGTATGTAAACATGTTACAGGAATTTTTTTTCCCACGGCTAGATGAGTTGGACTTAGGGGACACTTGGTTCCAACAAGACGGAGCAACGGCACACACTTCAAGAACATCGATGGCTGTTTTGAGGGAACACTTCCCAGAGCGCCTTATCTCAATTAGGGGCGATTTGGAGTGGCCAGCCCGCTCTCCCGATTTGACCCCTTGTGATTATTTCCTATGGGGTTTTTTGAAATCCCGTGTGTATGTGAACCGTCCAAGGACCCTACAAGATTTGAAGACGAACATCCAGGAAGAAATTGCCAACATAACGCCTGCTATGCTGGCAAGAGTCATGACAAACGCCAGAAATCGGTTTACTCAGTGTATGGAGAATGGGGGACGTCACCTAACTGATTTGATCTTCAAAACTCAGTAAAACAAAACTTTATGTATGTGCCTGTATTATAAAAAACGAATAAAAATTTTCTGATTCATACAATAAGTTTTATTAACTTTTGAAAAAAGGAAGTTATGCTGCCGCACCCTGTATATATTTGCGAGCATGCTTACTCCGATTTGAAATATATAGAGTCAAAATATAGAAACAGTTTGAAAGATTCCACTCTTGAAGATATTATTAGATTTGCCACAACAAATATAACACAAAAAATATACTAAACAATTACGGTCACAATGTTCTCATTAATATATTACGAATATTTTAAAGTTTTCTTTCTCTTAAATAATTTTTTTTAATTAACATAAACTGACTTTTCATTTATCAACCTTCTTGGCCCCCGAAGTGTTTGGTGGAGAAAATATAGCCCTCGGGCTATGATAAGTTGGAAAGCGCTGATCTAAATAATTATATTTGTTTTGTATTTCATCTAAAGCAATTAACGTATAAATCAACTCAAACTATTCTTAACTACTTTTTATAGAATCCTTTGTCATTATAGTTCATTTGATTAATTTTGTAATCCACGAAAATTGAGATGTGACAGATTTCTGTAACAGTGCTTAGCTTTAAAATCTAATTACATGTGGGGTATTTGAATCTTAAAAACTTACTTGCGGTAGTGTAAACAAAAAATGGCCAAAATTTTAAAAACCTTGGTCATTGATGATCAAATACATTGATGTTACTTGAAATAAGTATTTCATATTCATGCTAACTCAGGGTGACATGTTTGTATAATACAGCATAATAATATTTTGACCAAGATCCTAATAATAGTTAAATTTTGGTTCCCTTTTTACACAATACCAATATTTTGGTTTGTATTGCGAAGCATCCTTTGGTTCAGTAGAAAAATAGAAAATTTTGTTTTTCCATCTATTTCAAAATATATTTTTAGTCCATCTCTATATGCATATTTTTATTTTTGTACAACAAAATATGACTTGTCGAGTTGAGCCAGGTATTTATTAATATGCAATTTTTTTAGCTAAAAGAATATATCACAAATAAACTATCACAAAATTAAAATAGTATATAGTAATTGATACAAATAGTAGATGGGTCATTCGACAAAATATATTATATTATAAATATTGCTAAATCGGTCTGCGTCAATGGAAGAGATTGAAATTTTCAAAAAAATCACTATATGTTGGTAGAATGCAGCAATGATACAGTTATGTCGAAGGGTAATATATCAAATGCCTTAAGTAAATAGATACCATACATGGTAACCTGAAAAAAACTAATAAAAACATTTTTATAAAGAAAAAAGTGTGAGTAACATCGAAACTGGTACAAAGCAAAATGTTAGTTAACCAATAAAGTAGTAGAATGGTAAAATATATAAATATTTAGTACAATTACCAATAAATCACAATATTACATAAAATCTTTTTTAATGATAGTACTAAAACGCCGAGGAAATTACAATTTACAACTAAGTAATGATATGCAGACTGAATGATCACTTAGTTTAGCGATACTTTTTAGAATGACCCAGGAATAAAAGTTACATCTTCTAAGAATTACACACATTTACCATTTTATATTGGAAAAATATCCATTAGGTATAAATAGAAATTATGGTTCATATCAATATAAGTTGTAAATATTGACAAATGGATCAAGATATCCTTTAAATAATGCATATATACGATTCAGGTCAGAAAAAAGTACATTTTTACTGTAATTTTGCATGGACTTGGTTGTATTGGCAATCCAAAAGTAAATATCTAGTCACTATATAAATAATGCTTATAAAATAATTGAAAAAGTAATGATGATTTCAATTTCTGTTTGTCAAGGTTTTTAGTATTGTACCCGACAATCTGGAATAGGATAATTTAGGCAATTAATAAATATACCATTATACAGAGTGAGTTTTATGTATGGAAAGCCTTAATTATCACGGAAACGACCGGTATTATGGTGGTATTTACATTGTTGTCAGATCTTTCCTTTTTCCGGAAAAATATTGAACTTTATTATGTCAAATGGATCACCCTGTATATTTTTCGCTTTTAGAAATCCTTAAGAAATACTTATTATTTTTCATCTAATATTCCCTATAACTAAATGCCATAATTTCGGAGTTATATCCACATTTGCGTTATCTCCGCCGAAGTTAAAATAATACATTTCGGTGTTTATGACTACTACAATAACAAATTTGACGTTGCAATAAATTATTATTGTTGAAGTTTATTGAAAGTCACAATGGATTGTTTATCTGAAAATGAACGAATTGATTTTTTAATGATATTAGGATATGGTGATAGGCATAGAATTCAATAAGAAACGTGTAATATATTTAATAATTTATATCCTAACGGAAATCCCATAACAACCTGTTAGAAGACGATCCACAGTTGAGTACTAGACAAATATCCAGGGAACTTGATATTTCGCAAATGAAAATGTTACATGATAATAAATTCCATCCATACAAAGTAACATTGGCTGAAGAGTTGTCAGATGACGATTTGACGTGAAAAGATTGCAAACCTAATGATGGAAAAATGTTACAATAAAAACGATCCAAATTTTTTAAGTAATGTTATGTTTTGCGATGAGGCCACTTTTTGTATTAATGGAAACGTAAATCGGCAAAATTATAGATATTGGTCACGTAACAATCCTCGTTGGATGCGTGAATCCCGCACCCAATATTCCTAAAAACAGAATGTATGGGCTGGAATAATAGGCGACAAAATAATTGGTTCTTTTTCATTGAGGGTAACTTAAATGGTCCGGCGTATTTAGATTTATTGGAAAATATTATTATACCTGAGGTGGCTCAGATATTTTCAAATCAAAGTAAGTATTTTCAATTACATTAAGAAAACTTAAGAATATCCCAAACGACAATATTTGGCTACAACAAGATGGTGCCCCACCTCACTATGCGTGTGTGGTGAGGCAATACCTAAATAATGTGTTTTCAGAAGATGGATTGGAAGGCGTGGTTTTATCGAATGGCCCACGCGATCATCCGACATGAATCCTTTAAACTATTTCCTGTGGGATCACTTAAAAAACATCGTTTATAAACCAAAACGTGCCAATATTCAGGAATCAAAAGATAGGATTACCATAAAATGTATTGCAAAGTTTTTAAACTCACATGGCTTGTATTAAAGTAAATGGACAACATTTTGAGCATCTGCTATAATCGCCTTTACTGTATGTTTTCTTAAATTCATAATTTTTCTACTTCACAAATGTGGATCTGCTTCTAACATGATACAAAAATTTGAGATTTGTCTTCAGTTGTTGAAGGTTTTCTGCGCCTTGATTTTTTACTAACTTAATGACAATAGACCTTGTTAGAAGATTTGTATTAGCATATAAATTATCAAAGAATAATCAAATTAAACGAGTTTATTCAATCGTAGCCATCTAACTGTACAATATTTATTGTAACTTTAGTGGAGATACTGTAAATGTAGCTATAACTCCGATTTCATAACATTTAGGTATAGAGTATATTACAGGAAAAATAATCAGCATTTTTTAAGGATTTCTAAAAATACAAAATATATAGGGTGATCCATTTGAAATAACAAAGTTCATTATTTTTACGGAAAAAGGAAAGATCTGACAATAATGTAGATACCACCATAATACCGGCCGCATTACAAGACCCTTCTACACAAAAAATTATAAGAATCGTACAAGTCTTTACCAAGATAATTAAGGCGTTCCATACAAAAAACTCACTCTGTATAACAGAAATAGAAATAATAAAATTATTAGTAAAATATTTAAAGTATACTAAATTCACACTCTCTATATATCCAAAACTCAATCAATAATTTTTACGAGACTATCAGAAATTATTTATCTCAAACTGTGAGTTATTGTAAGAAAATGGATCTTTATTATAAATACACAATTATGCTCTTTCTATGAAGTGACCATTGAGTAGAATAAGAAGACTAAAGCTGTAATTTTTCATATTCTTAAAATCAGTAATAATTTTCTTTTTGATAAACTTCAAGTTTGTCTCTAGTCCTGTTTGATTTTAAGAAGAGGCTGATTGTAACTACTGTTTGTGTAGGAAAATGTTTGTTGTTTTCTTCTTAGCAGTATTTCTGACCCAAATGACTAGTACAAGTTTTTGAAGATAGTAATCTACTTGGAAAAATTGAAAAAATATTCGGCACTTTATACGTGTTTCATAAAAAATTGCGTGTTAGTATTGTGTTATCGAAATGAAGTGAACCGGAAAATGAGATTATATTTAACTGTTGTCCGCCGATTTATATGAATGTACTGAACACAAAATAGGTAAAAGTGATTATCTCGTATGATTTGGACTATTGCGCAAAGGTATAAATTGAAAAAATCAGCTTACAAACATTGCTACAATTGTGTTTTATCAGCTGATTTTTAGACAATATTTCCAAAAGCAGTAAATACAATTAACTATATTTCAGATAATAGTTCTATATTTTGATTTTCAGGATACATGTACGGACAACTTCGCAATTGAATTAGAAATTATTTTCCTACTTTTATATAATTATCAATTATTATTGGCGTACAACTTTAAACAGTATAGGCATATCTAGATATAACTAAATTGAGCATCTACACAAAGTTTGTGACATTTTTTCAACATAATTGTATTAAATTGATCGATAATTCAATTGCGAAATTCATTTTTAAGCCCACATATTAATAATAGTTACTATTATGACCAATACTTTTTCCTAACATCAATAATAGAAAATACACAATAGCAATTTAATTATTTATTATCAAAAAAAATCTCATCATAAAACTGATAAGAAAATTAAACTAAATAAAAAATTAAAGTCAAAATAAAATTCATAATATACAAATAAATACAAATTTACCATATTTTCAAATATTTTAAATGATTGCCTATTATAAGGATTATTTTTCAATCATATGGTAAAAATGTAAGTTTTTATTGATACCAGAGTACAAAGTTTCGTCAACTGATCCATTTAAGTGGTGCACTGAATGAAAGCGAACGTGACGCTAGTTCGCTCGTAAACATAACCTTAATAAACTATTAATATTAATGTACTTATATAAAGAAATTTAAGCAGTGTCGATAAGATCAGGAAGTTAATCACCAGTTTGGCATGGAATTTTAAATGGGCAAATGCTTTTATATGTTCTGCCAAATTTTACTTTTCTTCTACCCAGCCGACTGTTTGTTATATAAACACTCATGAGCACGTATAAATTCTATCTGCCTTTTACTACGAGAACTCATTTTTCGGGGTATCTAGAAAAGTGAGGTTATGTTTTTGACGATCAGCGCGTAAAAAGTAGAAAGTTGGTAAACTTAGACGTCAAAAGTGCGTACAAGCGCAATTATTGTGTGCGTTATCAGAGTTCCTGAACAAGTTGAACTATTTTTGATATTTATGAAAGTCTAGAGCGCGTCATGTTCGCGTTCATTCTGTTGACCGCTTTAATATTTAGATGAGAATAATTATTTACATTCAAATATTACCTAAGTGCTGAAGTCTGTGCCATAATATTTGGTTAAAAATAACAAATATATCCATTTTTATTTTTTGATACAAAGTAATTGGAAATTGTATGAAAAGGCCACAGAAAACTGCTAGTAGCTGAGCTCGATTAAACACTTTCAGTTTTATCGTTTTAAGAATTACATTCAATTGTGTTGAAAATAAGTATCTGTTTTCAGAGTTGAAAAATACTTCCAGTGTTAAAATCTTTTTTCAAGTAAAATGTTTCCCTGAAAAAATAGTAGTGGATTTCAAACTAGAATCAATAAGACTAAAGTGAGATTATATGTAAGAAGGGAAAAAAAGATGCGTTAAGATTTTTAAGAATATTGACTTTAAATAATTTTTTGAACAATTATTGAATATATCATAACACTTTTTCATTTGTAAAGTTGGAAAATATGAATGACGAAGATAATTGTTAAAAATGTTACTAATTTGATACTATTTCTTGTGCAAAGTATTGAGTGTTTAGTGGTTTTAAATACATTAAAAGTTCCTTATTCGCGCTTCCTTCATTCGCGTTTTCACTATTCGTGGTGTAAAAAAATGTAACCCAATTCCTATATTCGCAGCTAAAAATTTCTTTATTCGCGGATTTTATAAGTACGTACATTATAATAAAAGGATTCCAATAGGTATCCAACCCAATATCCATTGTAAATGCCGTCAAATGGACTAATAAAAAAAGTAAGATAGATCTTATAAAAACTTTGCCTAAAGTATGTTGTTAAAAGATATTGCAGACGACTTTGACATAAGCCGCCTTCGCTGCAATCGGTGTTTTTTTAGAATGTAAATAAACAGATTGAAAGCAACCTTATTATTCAATGATGAAGTACATATACATATTTTAAATGTTGCTGTTCCGTTCTATGGTAAAAGTCGCTTTGCTGCTTTGAATAATACAGGCCTTTAAGCTCTATTACATCTGAATCATTACATCTGAATCATATTGGATAATATGGAATGTAATCCTGATATGAATGTTATGGAATGCTGGAAGAAATTTGACATAGTTATCATAAAAGAATCATTGGAAGAACTGAAGCCACACACATTGAAGTCATGCTGGAAAAAACTGTGGCCTGCTCTGACTGCGGAAAGTGATGAAGAATCTGTGCAAGTTCAAACTATGACTGCAAACATAGCCGAAATCGCAAATGGAATAGGACGAGATGGGTTCGAGCAGATAGAATCAAATGACATTCAGGAATTGCTTGAATCGGAAGAAGAAGATTTGACTGAAACCGACTTGGAGAAAATGTTAAATTCACAGCCCATTGACGAAGAGGCTTCAACAAGAACTGGAAACGTGACATTTAATTTGAAAAATCTTAGTGAAGGTTTAAGAATGGCAAATGAGCTTTGCAATTTCTTTATGAACATTGATCCGTCTATGGAACGGCTTTATTTTTAAGAGGCAAATTTCTAATGCGTCTGCTCCGTATCAGTCTGAATTGAAGGAGCTTTTAAAAACTGCCAAGAAAGAGAAAATTACAAAATTCTTCAAACCGTTGCCTAAGCCTAAAGATAATTGAACAAAATGTTCAAAAACTTAGATAAAATTGATTTTTTTATATATTTGTTTTTTATGTATTTATTTATTTATTTTGTCTTGGAACGTATCCCCCCATAATCCCATACAAATTACAATTTCGTATTCACGATTTCTGTATTCGCTGCATATTTTTGGAACATATACCCTGCGAATAAAGAGCTTCTACTGTATATGCATCAATGAAATTCTTAACTCTTACTTTTTTCATATAGACAAATGATGTTAAATCAATATTGGGGTCATTCTGTGAATTTATTAGAAGATAAATATTCAGCAACATCTAGATCTACATACAAAAACTAAGTAAAATATATTTAAATCAGTAACAAAAATGACCTTTTTGTTAATTATGTATATAAAATTTTTATGGTAAATTAAAACGTTTTTGAAAACCAGGAACAACTGTAGCCTAATTTTTGAATATCTATTTCAACCTTTGACTTAACATCAAGATAACTCTAATTAGTGACAACAGATTATGACACAACTATTCATTGCAAATGAATTGTACATTCCCTATACACTACTACGTATCAAATCTGATCCCATTGGTATAATATTAGCAAACCATATAATAAAAATAAGATAAGTAACAATATTTTATGCCAGCAATTAAAGCAATCAATCAAATTTAATTGTGTACTCTGATATCGACTTTTAGACCAAATATACAGTCAAGAATTTGATGAGATCATATCCACAAAAAAATAACCCTAAAGGTGTTGGTCGAGTCATATCGCATCATTGAACCTTTTAACTCGAAAACCAATGATACATTCAGTAAAAATAAATATGTGACAATATACACACTGTCAGTTCTTTATTTTTTTTTTTTTTTGATAGACGAACGACATTAAACGATTTGTCGACGCCAGAAAGTCTAATTTGACTTGTGCTGTAGCACTTATAGAACAATCTGTGGATTTTTAATAGAAAGAAATTCGGCAATATTGAATTATTTGTTTAAATTCTATAGCAATAGTAGTTTATTGCGCAACTAGTTCGGCTCGTGGTATATCATTTTGTCACACTCGTATAGAATATCCACTTTACGCACATGTACAATAAACTTTTCGTATCACCTACACAAGATACTTAAGACTTTATACAGAGCGAAAATTTAAGTATTCTTGTAGATTGTCAAAAATTGCCATTTCATAAAATTAAGAAATACATGTTTTAAAATTTTTTATGTAAATAATTGCAATACTAAATTAATATATGTAGCTGAAGACACCAGTAATTCCTATAAATATACTGGATTTTAAGCAGGAAATATTTTTTGTAGAGGGCTGTAAAACTTTTAAGTTACATACAATATTGAAGACATTATTTAATCGGAAAAATCTAAAATCCACAAATTACTGGAGCGCTAGTACATTGGAAACTATTTAAAGTTTGAATACGAATCCCACTGAAGAGAGAAGGTTCACATCTTCATAGCAAAAGAGCCTTCTCTTTTAGTTATACATCAAGCCTTTAGTTGATAGCTCGTTTAGTTTGTAGCTTATGGAATTTTTGTAGAATACAATGCACATGAAGGAGCTTCCGTTACTATTCGTATCGACACGATCGTTTGCGAAAGCAGATCACGTCTAACCGATGCCTAATCAATCAGGCGTTGTCTGATTGTATTGTAGAAACTGTACATAAGATGTTACAAGAAGATTTAAACATGCAAAAGATTTGCGTCAAGATGATGTCAACAGTTCTCCTACATAAACAAAACCAAATGCAATAAACGATCTACAAGGATTTGTAGTACCGTTTTCGGAGCAAATTTGGTGAGAACATGTAATTACTGGAGATGAGACTTGATATTTGTATAGGACTCGGAGATGCGTAAAGGGGAACATGAGTGGGGAACATAAAAAAGCGAAGATGTCAAAGTTTCAAATGAATACATTGAATATTCACAGCATTATTTTTGTCAACTAACAGTGACTGAAATCTTCTATGTCATCATCCTGGTGTTGCCAACGGCACGCGTTTTATATATATGTTACGGTAAAAGTAGATATTGCGGCAAATGTACATATTTTCCGGTAAATGTGCACATTTGCCTCCTCGTTTGGGTAATGTATATTCAACTAACATTTACAATTTCAAATAAGGGAAATGTACATTGAATTCACAATTGACCTTGTCGTTTTGGTAAATGTTAGCATCCAAAGTTCCTGCTGCTGTGAGTGGTGACAATGTTAGAGTTTCCATTCCGGACGTTGATCGTGGTAAGACGGATCCAAAAAATTTGATTTGCGTTGTTTTTGACAAGAGAGGCGATAATTTTTTTTTAAAACAATCTTATTCTAGGCATAAATTTGCTATTTGCGAACAAAAGTTTATATCATTCGAAGATGTTCCTCAAGATGTTGAGAAATCGGTAAGAGAAATTATAGGAATGCAGATCCTTACTGGTGGACAAGGTTTTAAAAGATGCATCTGTAAAGAAACATGATCCTCAAAAAAATGAAGTTGTAAAAATGCTGGAATATTATGTAATTCCAAGTGCCACAATAGCAATTCTTGCTCAAATGAATAAAACTTTTATAACTTTTTTCATTATGAAATTTTTATATGTCCCTCTATAGTTTTATAAAATTTAATTGTTATAACAAAGAAAAGTAAGTTATTATTATTATTTGTTTGATTACCATCATATTGGTCCTGAGAAACTAGGACGAAAATTATATTTAGAAATATTGGGATCATAACCTACAAAATATTATATAATATGCAAAGAAAAGTGTGTTTTGTTTGGCATTTATATTTTTTAATAAAATAATTTTCGTTATTAAAGCCTTTTGTATTATGTTTATTTATTAAATAAATATTTTTTTACTGCAACAACTTTTTTAATTTATTTGTATTCCAACTTTTCTTAAAACATATAGGTAAGAGTATACATTTAACATAACGGGAAATGTACATATTTTACGGTAAAAGTGTATATTTCCCAAGAGTGTACATTTACCGTAATATATAACAATACACCTACTGATTCATTATTTATTGTGCAAATGTAGTCAACTTATAATCCCGATATTTTCTCCTTTAATTATTTTTATTGTCCAAGATGACGTCTCGTCTCAAAGAAATTCATCATGGCGTTGTAGAGGAAGTCAAAAAAGCCGTAACCGTGGTTCTAAGTGAGTTAAGGATTAATCAAGGATGTTTTTAATGGTATGCACATCATTGGAATTATTGTGTAGAGATGAAAAGAAACTAATATGAAGGTCTATCATACAGTTTTGATTAAAACTTTATTTGCTTATGTTTAATGATAAACTTAAATGCCACACCGCGTACAAGAATCTCAAGTTGCTTATTTCCACGATCTTTACTTTATCCTGTTAAAATTTCCAAAGTAGACAATGAGGATAGAATTTATATCAATCACTTGTTCAACATTTGAAAATTTTGTAAAATATATTTCAAAATAATTATATTGCCTTTTTTTAAATGGTATAAATTCCAAAGTGAATTCTTTAATTTTGTTCTTAGTTCAGTTCGAAAATAAAGTATGCTGATTTGTGCCTGGACATTTCCAAAAAACTTAATTTTAATATAATATTTCTCTGATAAAGTTAAGTTTAATGTTCTTTTTAATTTAATGTGATAATATGTAAAATTCTGAAATCTGAACAGTGTTGTTTCTCAAGATTGTTCTTAAAAAACATTACCACTTATAGGGCTATTAATGGACAGAAAAACGCTTCATTATATTTTTTCTTAAATATTATTCGAAATGAAATACTGTTATCGGCATTATAATCTACAACATACAATGCAATGAGAAATTAAGTTTAAAAATTTATAGAATCTTACTAAAAATATGTTTTGCCGAACTAATTTCTATTTACAACTGTCCAATCCTTACGGAAAACAGATTGTTCCATTTACATATCCGTACATTTTTTATACATTTTTTATCTCAGATTCTTTACCACAGATACAGTTTCCATTGCTAACACAGAATGCTTTGTAAAGAGCTTCAAGTTCTACGATAATGACGATTGCACATTGTTCCCTAAAGTGGATAGGAGGTGAAGAGAAAATTGAGTTACAGGAAAATTCTTAAATATTACTTAAGATAATTCGGAGTGAAAATGATTTATAGATATTTCAGATTTAACAATTAAAATAGATATAATGAATATTCATTCAATAAGCTGACTTTTAAATGCATTATTCTGTTCTTGAGAAGTCATTTAATATCGAATTATCATAGTAAAATACATCTTCAATCCGTTTAGATGATACCAAAATAAAGAAAGGTATTCAGTACAATTGCTCTAAATTGTTGAATAATTAATAAAAATTGAATTGAACTAGGAAACAAACAATATATTTCACTTCTGTGGTGGAGATAGAAATTCTAATATTAACATTTGACTTGAAACAGTCTCATTTGTCGGGTTACTAAATTTGAAAACAATGCAATGTGAAAAAGAGAATTTTCTTCGACTTATCAATGTATGACAAATACAAAATACCTGATCTATACAGAGTAATAATACATTTATAGATACCTTTCTTGATTATTTGATATATGAACACGGTATAGCTTAATTGATAAATCATTATTCGAATCTTCCTGTTACCTAGTACAGTGCCTTACTATTAAGCATACAACAGTCAATAATTTTCACAACATCCAATGCTTATACTTCTCACCACATTTTCTAATAATGAGAAAATTAGGTCACACAACTGTTGGTTTCGATTCAAATTTTTAAACTATCATATATTAAAAGTCATACACTTATCTCTTAGGTCCAGTCCAAAAAACAGAAATTATTGTTCAATTTAAGTCTATAAGACATTGTCTCTATGTCCTTAATGACTTTAAGGAACATTTTTAATAAGTCACTTTTGAGGGTCAGTATTGTCAGTCCCAACCGTTCTCTTTGATCATATGAGCTAGTTCAATAATGAATTTGCCTTCCTTGTATTTTTGGCTGGATTCGAAGGCATGTTCCTGAAATAAATATATATTATTAAAGTACTGATTAAATAGAATATTTAATAAAATTAGGTACGTTTGTGGGTTAGGGAGAAAAGTAGAAAACTTGTTCCCGTGATGTGATAGGAACATGATTATTCGCAATAATAAATACTAATAACTCCAATGGCGACGAGCACCAAACGCGTACATATACTAAATTAGTTGCAACTAAAAGAGTATTATACTACTGGAGATTTGTTTGGAGAGCTCATTTAGGGAATATTTCTTTAGTTGGAACTACTTTAGTATCTTTGAATAATCTTTTTGCTTTAGTCTCATTTAGCCTTCATAACATCAAAACCGTGTAATTGTATCATTTTAGTGTGGTGGAAAGTGAGTTTTTTGTGATATTCCCTAAATTATAATAGGCTTCTAAGGACAAGAAAAAGAAAGGACAATACATCTCAGAGGGTGACAAGGCATTGTTTCTTAAAGTGATGAAACCTCATGTTGGTGTTATTGAATAAAAAAAATGAAAATAATATTATAAAAAAAGGAAAGAGAAGTGCTTGGAACGATATCCATACTGATTTTAATACCGAGGCCAACAATGAACAAAACGATAGATCAGTTGAAGGTTTTATAGAAGTACTAGAAGAGAAAACAGTTGGTGAAAATAAGGACTATGAAATTGAAACGACAAAAGCTATTGTTGAAATGATTGTTAAATTTTTTGAAAGTGTATCATTTGTGCAAGATGATGACAGAGAGGTGAAAGATGTATGCTTTAATTTTCATATCAGCATCGCATATAATCTGACAACCCGCAAAAGGGCAAGCTATTTCCCTAGACGGTGCCTTCACTTCACAGATATGGTTTTGGCAAGACTATGGCGCTGGTTCGTGATTTCTTCCCTAGCAAATTGATAAGCCGTTTCGGTGACATCCGTTGGCCACCCAGGTCCCCAGATCTTACCCTTTTTCTTTGGGGGTATTGGGGTGTACGAAACAAATTCGGCGACAAGCTCTGAACTGAAAGAAAATATCGTTCGTGAAGTCAATGGCATCTCGGCGGCACTTCTCCAGCGAGTATCAAGAAATACCGAAGCCAGGTTCCAAGAATGTGACCGACGTAACGGCCAACATTTGAACGATGTATTTTTTAAAAATTAAAACCCGTATTTGTCTACTTAATATTGATTAAAACTAAAAATACAAATATTCTCTAGTTTTTTTTGGTCTTTTAATTTTAAATCCTCATTTTGCCACCGGACACCTGTTATTTGCGTGGTCGGCCAGGTATTAAACGACTCAGTTCACTTCAGTTGTGGCAATGAATTTATGAAGGAATATTAAATCATGATTATAACAATATTATCAAGTTCTTCTTTAACTATTTAAAACGTATTAATCTTTGAACAATTCGTTATTTTTTTTGTATTTTACATCACTTATATCATTTTATCAGCACTACCTATTTAATACAGAATACGATTTGTGGACGACCTGTTGATTTTGCATTTTTAGGGTATAAGGAATGATAATAATTAGTGTTTACATGTATTTTACAATGTATTTTAAGAGGATTTTGTAAGCTTTCAATCTCTACTATGATAATATGATGAAATATACAGTGCTTTTCAGATAAAAGTATCCACCTTTAATAACTTTTGTAATACTGGTATTTAGAAAAAATCCAAAAACACGTCAATTTATGTTGGAAGGGGCAAGCATTATGGCTCATTTAAACTTACTGGAAAAGCCACCCCCTCACCCCTAGCAGCATCCCCTTTATTTTTTTAAATTACTTTTCATATTTTTTATGTAAAATTTGGATACTCCTCTTTGAGCTGATTTCAAAAATGTATAATACTTGTAGGTTAAAGTGGTTAGTTTACTTTCACCTTATTTGCCTGTACTAAAATGGGTTGTACAACAGTTCAAACTCTCTAATCTTTTTAACTGTGCTATTTATTATGAAGTTACAATAAGTGTTCAAAATGAGTACCATTCACTTCCATACAATGGTATAATCTATTTTGAAATGCCTCTCTGACATTGCTTAATACGGCTGGATTTAATTGTCGACATTCATTTTCTATCCTCTCTCGTAAATCATCCAGAGATTCTGGTTGGGTAGCATAAACTTTTGTTTTTAAATACCCCCATAAAAAGAAGTCTAGGGGTGTTAAATCCGGTGACCTAGGTGGCCACTCCATCATCTGCCCCCTTTTACCTATCCAACGAGTGGGGAATGTTTCGTTTAAAAATTGTCGGACAGGCATAGCATAGTGTGGGGGAGCTCCGTCTTGTTGAAATACCAGTAAATCTTCGGAAAGGTTATCATCATTTTCTATTATTGTTGTAATACGTGGGTCAACCCCTTCCCTGAGTAACTCAAGATATGATTCACCATTTAAATTTCCGTTGATGAAGAAAGGTCCGACAATGTGGTCACCTAGGATACCACACCAAACGTTTAACTTTTGGGGATGTTGTGTATGGAATTCACGCACAATATGTGGATCACTTTCAGCCCAATATCTACAATTATGCCTACATACTAAGCCATTTAATGACCATGAGCATTCATCAGAAAAGCAAATATTGTTTAACAATTGTGGATTGTTATTGATAATTTGCGTCATTGATTCGCAAAACTCTAGACGACGATCAAAATCATCTTCATTCAACTATTGCACCAACTTAACTTTGTATGGGTGGTACTTGAATTTATGTAGAACTCGGAAAACTGTAGAAGATGACCTACAAGTATGATACATTTTTGAAATCAGCTCAAAGAGGAGTATCCAAATTTTACATAAAAAATATGAAAAGTAAAATAAAAAAATAAAGGGGATGCTGCTAGGGGTGAGGGGGTGGCTTTTCCAGTAAGTTTAAATGAGCCATAATGCTTGCCCCTTCCAACATAAATTGATGTGTTTTTGGATTTTTTCTAAATACCAGTATTACAAAAGTTATTAAAGGTGGATACTTTTATCTGAAAAGCACTGTATGTGATGGAAAAGGATTTGTTAAGAAGCTATAACTGATGTATATAATCACTTTTAATTCAATAACAGAAAAAAATCACTAAGAAAACTTAATTAACGCGATAATTAAAAAAATATATCAGCTAATAGAGAATAAAATGTAATTGATCGCAGATAGGTATTTTTCATGAAAAAACGGAAGAATATCATATACCGAGTGGGCATAAATTTTTCCTTTTTTATAACCCATAGAGCGTAGGGACCGCGCGATGCGAGGAGTAGGGGCTAGAGCTTTACACGGGAACGTCCTAGTCGAGGTTGCTCTCGCGCGGTTCCTCGATTCTCAATGATTATTAAGTCATTAGTAACTGTCTATTTCGATCGTATTACCACTTACATAATATTAATCAGTGCTCAAGTTCCAATTCAATTAAATCATGGCAAGTGCCACCAGTATTAATACAGTAAAATGAGCGACCACGAAGCATGAGAAGCGAAGAGACCGTTGCGCAACTAAACGAGACAATCCATAGTTGCCTACACGCAAGCGTAGCTTGACATGATGCAAGACAACGTGCAATACAATGCAAGACGCAATATTTCTTGTTCAAAATCATACGCAGATAAAGTTCGGCTGAATTTTGATGCAAGATTTTGAACTTGCAAAATTATCTGTTCGGTGCCATTTTTATTACGTGCATTTTACAATTGGAATGACTTTCTGATCTGTTGATATTACATCTCTCGCCAAGGATTTTTTAGTTAAACTATGTTTTATTTTCATTAACAGTTTTTCAAATATTTCTTCATCGATTTTCAAATAATTTGTGTACGTTCGTGTCTATTTTTATAACTAAACTCATATCTCCTTTTGTTTCATCTAGTCTGGTTCACCATCGCCTGGGCGCTCTTTTCTGTTCGTCAGACTCCAATAGAGAGGTAGCAGCAGATTATTGCCTGTTATGTACTGACCCCTTTTTTCTTGTTTACTTTACCTAGCTTTGTTATTTTAATTTATAAACAGTCCACAAAATATTAAATAAAATTTGAGGTAAGGAAATTGTTTAATTTCACTTAAAGAATTTTTATTAGTGGTAACCATGATGCAATGGCAAGAGACGTGCATTATGCCAAGCGACATGCAAGATTGCATTGTATGCATTGCATGTAATTTTTTTCCAGTTGTCTTGTATCATATCAAGCGGCCTTCAGCGATACGTTAGTGCAAGACTTGAAACCAAAATAATCAAATTTCAAGAAAAATCTTCGTCAATACGATGTACGAGCATTTTGGAAACTTTGATAACCTTTTCGTTCACGACGATGCCCACTTTTACTTAAATAGGTATATCTATAAATAAAATTTCGAAAAAACCCTAAATTAAAACACCAAATACCTATACAGTCTCCAAAAGGGACGATTTGGGCAGTAATATCTTAACAGGTGTAAATAGCCCCTACTTTTTTAATAATGCACGCGGCAATTCAGTCTGCAAATTATGCGAATATGATACGAAAACTTTTTCATAGTTACATCATTTTGGGATTAAAAAAATTGAAAATTGATGCAGCAAAATGGCTCAACCTGTCGTCATACATCTAGCGACATATGGTTTAAAAAATGCTCCCAATCAAATTGATCTCGAGCACAGAAAATATTCCACAACCCAGACCTATCTCTAGCTGATTTCTTTTTATGAGGTTTTGTTAAAATCCAAGTCTACATCAATAAACCAAGAACAATTATTCTCCATTCCATGTTTTTTATGTTAAATAAGAATTTTTAAGAATATGATGTGTTTTCTTTTGTTCATAACAATCACAAAAGTGCAAGTACTCTATACAAGATATCACATAATATACCAATAAACTGGTCCAAGAATATGAATTGAAGGCGTGCCAATATGTCACAGGTATTCCGATATAAATTTTCATTTTTTACCATAGTTCCCAGTTTTATATCCTTTGATCAATGTTTCTTCAATTTAGTCATCCCTTCCAAAAAAGATGATTCATCATGTCTTCAAAATAAGTATTCATTTCATTGTTTATGCCTCTCATAATTTGTTTTAGATGCTGTTTGGTCTCTGGTATGTTGTGATAAATCCAGGCCATTGAGTGTGAGTAAACGCGGCAGGTATCTTTTAAAAGTGTCTTCAAAAATTACGTGAAACTAAACAGAAAAATTTATCATAAGACAATAAAAGTTGCCAAAGATATTTATTATAATAGGAGAGTCACCAATTGTCATAATGTTAAAGAAATGTGAATGATCTAAGAAATAAGGCTTCTTCATTGAACATAATCTGTACTTCACCTGATAACCTTAATAATTACTTTGAGAATGAAGCTAAAAATTTATCAAATTCTATAACTCCTTTTCATGATCCGCTTTCATATCTCCCTGATGTTAATGCAAACTTACACAGTTTCTTCTTTATGCCCGTAGTTTTAGCAGAGCTTCGCAGTACAATTAATGACATCAAAAATAAATACTCATCCGGAACTGATGGACTTACAGGTACATTAAAACTGTTTTCGAGTCTGCACCATTGTACCTTAAATCACCTTAACACTTTAATTAACATTTCATTTCAAAATGGCACTTTTCCCAATTGCCTTAAGAGAGGAGATAAAAATTTTTTATTAAATAACATCACCATTGACTTCGTTGAATCTCTAGAATTCTTAGGGCTTGTTATGGACAATTCCTTGAAATGGGAGTTACATATTGCCGCCTTATCTAAAAAATTAAGTTACTCCTGTTTTGCCCGGAAATCAATGTCTAAAGAGCTGAACTTATCCACCTTCTTAACAGTTTGTTATGCCCTTATTGAGTCGCATCTCCGATATGCCCTTCCTTTTTGGGGTACGTGTGGCGCGACTCAATATGAGCGAATCTTCATACTACAAAAGAGAGCTGTTAGATATTTTCTCGGACTATTCCACGTTCAGAATTAGTTAAGGCTCAATATTTTACAATGCAAAAAAATGCACAATCGCTTGCCAATTGAAATTAAATCGATATCATCTTTTCCCGCATTCCGCAATAATTTGAGGGCATATTTACTGGAAAGTGCCTTCTACTTTGTAAATGACTTCTATTCTGAGAATAATATTTAAATTCTTCTGTTCATTAAAATTTTATTTGTATCTTTATCTAGTTATGTTTATGTTTGTTTTTTAGTTTTTACAAGCTTTTGTCTACAAATTGTAACAATTTTTTGGTAATCATTCAAAATTGAAATCACTATCCAACATCATATACCGTGATTTTTCCAATTGTTGCGAGTGGAGAAGCCTCAAATGGATGTCCAGAACGTTCAGTATCTTCCGTGATTGTACGACCAGAACGATATTGAGTAAATCACTTTTTTGCCACTGAGGACGCAGAGATTTATCAATCTAATTTTTGGTGTTTGTTTTTTCCATTTTGTTTGTGATCGGACGAAATTTCCTTTTTTTTAAACTCTGAAAAAGTTTCCAACCAAAACTATCAAATACGAACTAATTGATGCACTCGAAAAGGAAATTAATATAAACTCGTATTTCATTGTCTAGTAAACAAATGCAATAATTATAGAATAAAACACTATCTGGAATCTATTTATAGAAAATGATTAAGTCTCATTGAATAAAATTCACATACAATGATCTCAAAGCAGCTGTAGAAAACCAACAAAAAACATATACGAGTAATTCATGTAAGAAAACCAAAAGAATGACAAACTAGAGATTTTAAATAATATTGATAGAAATATATTTTTGGACATGAAATAGTACAATATATAATTGAACTTTTAACATAAAAGGCAATTCCAGTATTTTGGAATTTCTAATGTATGCTCTAAATTTGATAAAAATTGTGTCTTTATTTTGTTGTCTTGATAGTCAAATTTAAATATTTGTATAATAAAACATATTGTTTTCAGAAATAGCGGGTGTTAATATTCATTTTGTTTACAACTATAATAAAAAATTGGTCACCTTATCATTATAAAGAATATTCACCTTTCAACAGTTGATAAATTCCATTTTTTAAACTAGCTTGTGGAATTATCTGTGATTAATGACATGAAAAATAATAACTGTTGAACCAGAGAAAATACATTATTCACTTTAAATGCAAAATCCACTCATTTGAAATCAATAATAATGACCGAAAAAGTTGAAATGTTTTATTAAAAAATTTTTAAACCGCACTCACATGAAATTATTTTTTTGCAGTTTTTGCAAATATATAAGTAGATCTTACTGAACTCATTGTTTACACTACCACTACAACAACACTCACAATTTCTGTCTGATGCGTTTCGATAACCAAGTTATCGTCTTCAGAGACTCAAGTTAAACAAAACCTATCAACCGATTTTATACTAAAATTTTCCACCAATGAACCTTCTCCCGCGAAAACTATATCCAGTGGAAAAGCTTCTTCACATTTATTCCTTAAGTACTAAACTATAGAGTGGATGGGAAAAAATAGGTCGAAATTTTTCTTGTTTTGCTGTTTATATAATTGAATTGGTTTATAAATCCAACTATACATTAAAACAATTGTTGGGTAATCCTAAGGATAAAGTACCAAATTTGGAAAAGAGTGGATATGGAATTAGCTTTAATGATTGTGAATGATTGTGTCGGCAGACTAAGAGATCCATTAATATCCGGTTTAAGAGCACATAGTTCATTTAAAATATGGACGGACTGAAAAATCGAGTATGGCTTAGACCACACTACGGTTAAACTAATACAAGCGGCCGCACCTGTGGTTTTTTCCCGCGACTGATTTTAAAACCGTGATTTGCTACAAAATGCTCGCGGGTAAAAACCGCGGCAAAATTTGTAATCTATAGAACTTGGTTGACGCGCACGCACTGGCGTAAACGCGGGCGGTTTTTTGGTCAGTATTCGGTAGACCGTAACAGACAGGCGCTCCTCTGGTAAAATACATTTGCGAAATTTTGTATCCATGAAGGTGATGTACGGACGCACAATTTGTAAAATCTTATCGAAGCTGGCTACTGACATCCTATAGTAATTAAAAAAATTATCAGGATGGTCTCATACTGCTACCTTGAAATCCATCTTCAAACTGCGGGTCGTTTCGCGATTGTAGCGATTAACCGCTTGCTGAAAAAAATCGTAGTGCGGCCTCAGCCTATTACCGATTATGCTACCAGTCATAATAATAATAAATAAATATAAATAATGTAAATTTGTTAGGTAATGTATCCAATAATAAATTGTTGGATTCATTTGGAAGCATTGAAATTATTAAACGTTAGAACAGTTTAAATAAGGACAAAGAGCCTGTTCCTTACAGCACACTCAATAGTTTAGTAGTTAAGGAACAAAGAATCATGCCGAAGGTTTTCCCAGGAATTATTTCTCAACGGAGAAGGTTTAATAGTGGGCATTTTTAGTATAAAATAGGTAGAGAGACAGTGTAATTGCGAGTGTTGGTGTAGAGGTAGTGTAAACAGTGTGTTCAGTATAAATATCACCGTCTCAAAAAAATTCCAATTTAGTTATAAGTTGATCACCAAAGAATTTGAAGCAGGTTTATTTTCATTCTAAAATTAAATTAAAAATCAGACTTAAAGGGTGATCTATTTCGTCTCCTCTCCTGTTTTTCCACATAAATGATAGCAGAAGAATGTTACAATTTGGGTAGAACATTTTGCTCTTCCTGAATTTTAGTATCAGATTGGTGCAGTGCTAGTAATCGGAATACTGGAAATGAAAAAAGAAAATCACCTAATCATAATTTGAGAATCACATCATAGTATCAAAATATATCGTGGCGAACAACTTGCAGGATTAGATACTTGCGTTTAAAAAAGTTAACCCCAACAAGATTTGGTGGATACATTGGAGGAATCTGCAATATCATATGATATACCCAGTGAAAAAGATTTGTCTGAGTTTAACAGACGAAAATATTAGAAAAGTTCATGATCTCGTGTTGCAAAATCGAATATTATGCAAATAATTGAAGATAGTGATCTCGCATGTCGTGTATGATATAATTTTGCTGAACTGAACATGAAACACTGCACAACTACAAAGAAAGTTGTCTTGCAAGAGTGTTAAAAATGGATGGGTCATCACTATCATGTAAAGATCAAAATAGTATGGAGTGAAAAAATCAACGTTCACCACCCCCAAGAAAATTTAAGATGTAACCTTCAGCAGTGATGGTCATGCTAATCGTATTTTGGGGTGCTGAAAGTGTATTTTAGTAAATTACCTGCTAAAGGGAGCAACAATTACAGGTGTGTATTAACCAATTTAGTTCCAAAATTACGTTAGGTGTTCTCTTCCATCAGGAAAACGCACCCAGCTGCAGATAGGATTGCAACATCTTTGACAGGCTCCAAATGAGTTCAACGATTATCGGCTAT
This sequence comes from Diorhabda sublineata, assembly GCF_026230105.1. Classification (NCBI taxonomy): domain Eukaryota; kingdom Metazoa; phylum Arthropoda; class Insecta; order Coleoptera; family Chrysomelidae; genus Diorhabda; species Diorhabda sublineata. The sequence goes on from NC_079482.1 coordinate 13,579,576, forward strand.
TTCCAAAACATGAAGAGAAATGGGTAAACCACAGTGGAGACTATATTGAAAAATGCAAATGATATGCCAATTGTGGGTCGGGGACGCAGCAAAGGGATCGCCCTCTTATATACTATAATTGTAGAACGTCGCAGGCCTAGAAATCGTGCCAAGAACAAAAAGTATGTAGTAGAATGAGGATTTGCAAAAAAAACTGTCCATGTTTATGCATATATTTGTCACGGAATTCACCAGCTTCCAATAACACCAGTTTTTGAATACTTGCTGTTCAAGCTAACAATACAAAAACAAGTTCATATCTACAAAAAAGTCTCAATATGTCGATGACTATTTAAAAGAAGGCGCAGATGACGCTGTAAGTCTTTATTTTGACATACGAGTTTAATAAAACAAAATTTACAGTTATTGCCGACAAATACTACGAGTATATTATTGCAATTTGTTAAAGTAATTCGAATAGATATTGTCCGATTAATCTAGTTGTTTAACAACACAATTCGATTTTCTATATAGAATAATATTCTATTTAAATTGAAAGAAATCGTTTATTGTGTCAAATAACAAAATGTCATATTTATGGCTACCTTTTTAGAATGTATGAAGTTGTACATAATTGCAAAATATCTTATTTTCAGATGATAAAAAGTCGCAAAGTTATGAAAACCAAATAATGAAATAGTTGTTTTTAATTAGTTAAACAAACTAAACCTATAATATCGAAATTCGTTTTGAGCATTTCTATTAACTTAGGGGCGTAATTAATATACACTACATGTTAGTGCATTCAGATCCTCAACATTGCCGATTTTTGTTTAAAAAACTTTGTTTTTCAATTACCTCCATAAAAAAAGGGCAAAGGATTGAGATTTGAAGATCTAGGTGCTTATTCAATAGGTTCCCTTCTAACCTAACATAAACGGGGAATCATCAAAAAAAATTTTAATTAATTTTAATATAACGTTGTTCTTGTCTTAGTAATATATAATGCATTCATAAAATTGCAGTTTTCTATAAGGATAATTCACCAAAAATTTCTAGAGGAAACATGTTTAGAAGGATGTAATTTATGTGCACCTGACAACTGGCTAATTCAAATATCGTTATAGATGATCTTGGCAGGATTTTCTTGAAAATAGTAGACCATTCTCAATTTCACTGAGGGGAATTTGTTTTGCTTTTCCTTAAATAATATATAATACATGATAAAATTACAAATTGAAATTTTGAAGTAAAGGAGATTACACGTTTGGTGGAGTAGTTTAATAACTTTTTGGGTGAACTCAGCAATGTGTGTTGCGATAATAACTACTTTTTGAAGTTTCTTTAAAAATCAGAAAACGTCTAGAAATTGCAATGAATTAATTTGGAATAGCTATTTTATAAATATAGAAGCAATTGGGTCTTCAATTCTTTTGAACACGTTCAAAACGCAGGAATGCGTTTAGAAGAAATTTTCCTTATAGACTAGGCGCATGTGCGGCCAAAAGAAGAAACACTTCCAGAGGAAAGAAAATCCATTTCTGACAACTGATCTAAAACTATAATAACAGCTCAACGGGTGGCTTACAAAAAACTGCCGTCGAGCTCACGTGGCGTGGCAAACTCATGTCTAGTAGAATTTTCCAAGGACGACATTTATATTGAACTAGCGCTTTCTGACGTGGCTTCGCCTGCGATATGCATCCTTTCAATTTAATAGTATTAAATTATTTCTAAATTTTGAATCCAAATCCGTTAAACAGTTTATACATGAAACGAAACGTTCAAATAAAGAATCTTTGGAGGAAACGACGTGAATGCGTTTGAATTTATTAGATGTCAATCAGCAATCCGAATCTCATAATGTATCCAATCCAATTGAACCGGCTATTGACAGTGGTACCATATATTAAAAATTGGCATACTCATCATTCTTCCTCGAAACCACCACTTCCGAGGGTTCATGCCCAACAACTTAGTTTACGATTCTATAAATGACATACAGACTTATTTCTTCTTTTTCTGTCAATCTTCTGATAATTGTCTTTTTGGAGGTTATTAATTCTCAATTATTTCTGTGGTTTTTTGTATATAGATATATTTTTGTGGTCTTGATATTTTTGTTTTGTAGAACGTAGGTATTAATGTCGATGGTTGTGAAGCACTATTTAAAGAAATGGATATGTTCGAAAAGAAGTTCATCGACGTTGAAAATCGTACAAATCGAACTGATAGTGCAGAAAAGGAGAACGTTCATTCGAAAATCAAATTTTGTTTATTGGAACGAATAATTCAGGTAATAATCAAAGGAAAATAACTCATAATTGACGAATTTAAGGAATAAATGAAATGGAAGTAAATGAAATTAGTTTACAAATGAAAGTAATTTATTATAAAATGGCGCCACTATCATTCCAATGAATTTCATATATTGCCAGCACAGTTCATGCTGATTTGAATTAAAATGAAAGCTGTGAACGAATTTATATTGAAAATTAGCGTGTCCCTATTCTTCTTTGAAACATTAATGCACCACTCAGTAACCTTCGTTGGCTCATGCACAACAATTTAGCTACAGATCATTACATGTATAGTTTATGATTCCATAGAGGACATACAGACAAACATTATTTTTCATATTAATATAGATTTACAGATAGAATTGAATACACTACATTCTCCGAAATTGCACATGGCGAAGAAAACCCTACCGGTTTTCTTCGAACAAACAATATAAAAACAAGTCCAGTGCGTCTACTACATAAAGAACCCAGCTAAACCAAAACGAATCGATTAGTCCAACTCCAAATTCGGATTAAAAGAAGTCAAGATTTCGGTACAAAAATTTTCCAATAGGCATTAACCAAATCAGTCGGACACGTCTAGGCGCGCAGAGTATATATTAAACAAGGTAGAAATAACCAATCTCTTCTAACTATAAGCAGTTTAACAGAATCTACAGAGAACTTTCAAAAAGTTATTCAAATGCCTGTTCCTTCTTCAATTGATTGTCTCAAGCCATACCTAAAGCTAAGCAACAATATTAACCCTTACAACAGCGATAGGTAATATTGTTTCACAAATTATTTAGAACAATTTTATATTCAATATTTATATTATATTTATATAATCGTTACGAATACCACTAAACAATCAAATTCGAATAACAATCGAAAACAATCTATTATCATCCGTAACTTGACGTATTCTCAAAAAACCATTTAGCTGCACTCTCGTAATTTTTCGCGGATTACGTCTCGTTAATTAAAAATAATTGATAACTTTCCAAACTTCTGTGATATTATAACAGAATAATATATGCGGAACTTCCGTCTATGTACTTGTTCTATTTCTTCTTTATTTATGATACGCTATGGATGTAAACAATTTATCCGTGGGAAACCTAAAAGATTTGGATTTAAAATGTGGTCTTTAAAGTTGTCTGGATATCTTGTTAACTTCGACCTATATCAAGACAAAGAGCCTAACTCAAACGAAGAGGATGGCATTACATTTGGAAAGTCTACTTCGCCACTACTCCGCATGCTCAGAGAGTTTCCGGAAATGAGGAAAAGTTTGCCATACCAACTTTATATGGACAACTTATTCGCAAGCGTAAATGTTTTGATTTATTCAAAAGAACAATGTTACGGTGCGACCGAGACGATGAGAGCCAAGAGAAAAATATTTCATTGTCCAATAAAAAACATTTACTAGAAATTTCAACAAGGGATATTTTGCCCCCATAATTAACAAAATTAGTTGGATAATTTTTCATCACTGGTTAGATAATGATATTCAGTCGCATCTACCTCTAGCGGAATAGTTCCTTTAATCCAAATGAAGAGGTAAAGAAAATAAACGAAACGATGGAATTGGCTTATTGATATTACATTCGAAAATTCTTGGATAGTTTACAAAAAATCTAAAGGCAATTCATCCCAGCTTGAGCTCAAGCGCATTATTATAATGTGGTACCTACAGCATTATGGTGTACCTTCGAAAGGTGCGGGTCGTCCAGCAATATCCAAAAGCAGCGTGACGTTGAACGTAGTAGGCGATAATAGTCCGGGAGCCGGCAATCTCAAAAGACCCGTGATCCCGGAATTGCAAAATTTTAATATAAATCGACAGCTATAAATTAGAGGAACAAAATGCACTTAGCATAAGTTGGCCGAAAGTATGAAAAAAAAAACATAATTATTTAAATTATATATAATTATTTAAAAAAGCAAAAATGTTTTCCCGTCATTGCGGATTTCAATAAAAAACGGTCCATTCGATAGGAAATTTTTTGAATTAATGAAAAAAATCGGCTTAACAATTTTTTCCAGCCGGAAGGCTTAACTACTTAAAGGGTATGATTGGGGGTAAAATGCCCCCATCATTCCGAGAAACTTTTTTTTAATTTGCTTGTTTTTATGTAAATTTTAAAAATATTGTGGTATACGTGCCTAAAAACGCCGGAAATATCGCGCATACCAGTTTTATTGTATACGAACTCGATTCTCATCAATGGCAATAAACCTTAAATTACATCATTTCACTCTGTAATAAGTGTACATATAACAATAAAAAATGTTATTTATATCTTAAATTTAAAGTTATGAAAGGATAAATAGAATCGAAGGAAATATAGGAAATTTATTTCCGAGTTCAGTTGATTAAAATATAATACAATAAACAATTGTTTATACTAAAGCAGAACATAATTATTATCATTCATCTAAAATATTATCATAACAATTATAATGTTTTTATTCTCTGATTCGTCACATTCTTCATTATTTTCAGGTTGACTCAGAATTTCTTCAACTTGCCGCTGGGCCGTTATACCACAATGGTTCGTGTTCATGATTTTCCGTGAATTGCCATCCACATACGGTTGGATCATATGAACCATACAATTTATTGATACAAAATGAAGAGTATCAAAATATTTCTGAGCACTTGAATTATTTTTGAAGATCTTTGCAAGTACAAGTGACAAATGATAATTTTCTAAAGGCATGATGAAATTTTAATTCTAGTAACATTCCGCCATGCTGGAAAGCCTTATCACAAAAAATTTTACACACAATATTCGTACATAACATGTGGCAAAATGTTACGGAACCAAAATTCAATTCATATGATCCCACCAAATGGGGATTTATATAAAAATTTTGCAATTCCGCGATCACGGGTCTTTTGAGATGGCCGGCTCCCGATATGATAAAAAGGCCAGGTGCAGGAGAAGGTTGTTGTTCTAGTGGACGTACGATGTATAAAAAGTGAGACGTTGGTCTTTGCGTTGATTGTAATTTGATATACCATATCCTATAATGCTTTATATTGCAGTGCAGATATTTATCGTCTTAAGATGCGTAATGAAGACACTCTTATTTTTTATATGTTTTTGTAAGTTATGGAAATGTGTTAAATAATAAAATATTCTTAAATGTTCAAGAGGTATCTTACTTAAAGGCTAATCGTTACCATACGTCGGGCTAATATGGGTTAATATCTAAATTGAGGGTTTTTTATAAAGTGATGATGTAGACAAGTTAACCAATCAGTTTTTGATATTATACAAGTTCAATTTTTTAATTGAAATTAAAAAAATGATTTGTTGTAGTTACGTACAACTTCACACATAAAAATAGAGAGACATCAACGATGACAATAAATCTCTAAATTAAGATTGTACATTATTATTTTATGTAAAAAATGGATAGTTCAATCGGCGGATCCGAGCATATAAAAAAATTAGTATTGGAACTATTTCATTCATTTCAAACAACAGATTTATAATGAATGTAATGAACATTTCAGTAAAATATCAATGTATTAACTGAAGTTTGATTGCAGTAATCTGATTCTATATTTGAAAGTAAAACAAAAATACTGACTGAAGGAAATGAAATTTAATATTTAGTACCAAGATGTCACTGATTACGTTAGACGCAATTAAAATTCACCTTCTTACTAAAAATATAAATTATTAGTTTAGAAGCAATACGATTAATTCAGGTATTATATGGGGATTGATAAAATTTTAACTTACATATTTCCAACCTAAGGTGGTTTTACAGCATTCGCAATAAATATCGGCGACTGCATGAAGTCCGGTGAGAAGGACTCGTTCTTCAGCGGGACCGCATCCTACATTTACACTAGAAGAACATAAAACACATAAAACAAAAAATAGAGATAAGCACCATCTTTTTCATATAACACAAAATACAACAATTGATATTTATATTTCTGGTCTAACAATGAAAAAACAAGAATTTATGAGCGAAATTAGTAAGATAGAAGAAGTAGGATTGATATTCTTTTTCATGCATAGTCAATTTTAAAAGCACTTTTTCCACACCGACTTAGGTGCTTCCAAAATATGCTTTTTAAACAAGAAAACAACTTCTAGTGTCAAAAATCGTTTATTATCCATTGTGCGAGAAGAAAAAAAATTAATTCTTTCCAAATTAGAGCTGTATGGTAGGTGAGTATCAACTCGTCTTTTTGGCTGATTAAAAATTCAATTATTTAAGCAGCGATATAAAAGTTTGTATTGTCATAAATAATGATTTGCTCTACGTTTTCCAAATTTCTCCAATGACTTCTCGCAAACAAATAGTTATGTACCATTTGGAGTTGACTGTCTTACTTTGCTGTAATGCCATTGTTGCCACATGATTGCTAGTTCCGAAGAAACAGGGAACCATTTGCTTCGATGTGATTCTCAGGCAAACAATTTTTGTTGGATTTGGCTCGTCCTTTGCGTAGATTTATGTACAGTTACTATATACATTATTTGATATAACTTTAGAATATTTTCATTTTAATACAACGCGAGTCCGTTTATAACCGTTTTTTTACAGTTACATAGACTGGGCTTCATGGAGTTACGAATTAATTGTTGCATTCTTGTTGTTATACTTCACATCTAAAGATATGAAGGTTAATTACAAGTAAATTCGATTTTTTACAAGGGACTGCACTTTTCCATCAACTGCAAACAAGGTTGATGTATATTAAGCAATATGGAGTTTACATCGGGATGTTAGTGTCAATCAGAAAAAGTCAGTGGTGCCAAGGCAAAAAATATAAGTAGTAACCCTCGTAATATGCCGAATCGAATGAATCTGATAATGATAGACAATATACTTTTTGGAAACTACACCCACGGTTAAGGTAGATTACCAATCAGTTTCCGAACGTTGCGTTGAAGTTCCGGTGGAAACTCCAAATTTAAAACATGATCTACGAGAACTTTTGATTCTCATTATTTTTTGATACGTTTATTCTTCCATGATATTTATGTAGTAGTATAATGTAGATGTTCAATCACTGTTATTGAGCAGTTATCAATGATTTATCTACTCACACGAATTTTGCACTAAAGTTTAATACTAATATTTTTATGTTGATGCCGAATAGTATAAAAACCGTAGACCTCAATAACCTATCAATAAAGCTGCTCATGAGAAGTAATAGTAATTAATAATTTATAAATTTATAAAGTTCAAAATACCATAGACAAACGAAACAACTTATCGGCATTTACCCCCGCACCGTTCTACCAGGGCAGAAAGGATTATACCTTATGAATACGACCCGAGACCAGTCTCATTGGTCTATCACGATCATTTGATAGAGAAGATAAGACGCTTTTACTAGATATGAATGAACAATTTTCAGGTTTACTGAATTTATAATCAATTTATGAAGATAAAAAGGTGAAGATAAAATTTTGTATCAAAAATAAAAGAAATTTAGAAGAGCTGGCATCTATTATTAGCTAATAGTCATCTAATAAAAATCAAGGATTTTGATGTTACAGTCAAATGGATATATGTTTGACATCATTTTTTTTTCTTCAACGGAGCAATTGGTTTGCTTTATATCGACTTTATCGTGCTTGCGATAGATATAAGTTGATCTATTATAATATATATAAAATTCTCGTGTCACGATCTTGAAACATAATTTTTATATGTTTATTATTGATCTTAATATTTGTTATAGCAAATTAAATGTCTATTACACGAGTTGATCCAGTTGCTTCGCCCCTAAACAACTTACTATACAAAATTGCCTGAGTTATTGATGCTTTTAGATTTATTATGTGCGTCAGCTAAAATTCGTAGCAGCAGTAAGTATAATGAATTCACATAAGGTTTGAAAGACCACTATCTTTAACTATTTGTCTAAAGCCGCTATCACACGATGCGTTCAATGCTTTCAACTTTGAACGCTGGTATGATTTGGCCATGAAGAGTCAGTTTTATTGACCGCACGTATCAAAGGAGTATCCAACATTGGAACGAAGTTGGACCAACACTTGTGGTACAACATACACACACTTCTTGTAGTCTGTGGGTGATTGCTGCGTATTTTGTATTTTTGACATGTTTTCATTTCTTTAGGTTTAAACGTTGGACGCATCGTGTTGTGACAGCAGACGCATGGCCATTTTCTTGTGCGGTAACGGTTATGGATACTCTGCATGTTCATCTGTAGAGCTAAGTTCAACACCCCACCATTGAGCCTATCAGAGGCAAAGCAAAGGGATCGGCCTAGGTTAATACTATGAATATCGTTACCATTTTCTATTAATATTTGATGTCTAAGATGTGTAGACATCCAGTATTACAGTTGGAATCGTTTATAATGACTTCACAGCAAAAAACCAACATGTCATACTAAGAGGACATCGTAGAGCATTTTGTATTTCTATTAAGAAGATACGTGTGAAACTTTTTTCATGATTTACTCATAAAATCAGTAATCCTTGTTTGTTTCTGTTTGCTCCTCATATTGTAATAACAGTCTCTAATACCATTATGCAAATAAGACATCATCAAACTATCATTTTTAATATACTATGAACAAATTGTAAAAATAATGCAATTTTTAATGTCTCTTCTGCGGTTCTCTGACCCATAATTTTCCCGCGTCTCATTAACTTAAATGTTCTGTACGATATTTTCACATGTTGGTACTTCGGATTTAAAAAAAACCCTTCTCACATTGTGCTACTTAGAAATTATTTTCTAGAAGAGTGGTCTTCAATAGTATCGAGCTAATCTATGTATGTGTTAGCTTAGGTGTTACTTGTGTTACCAGGTGTTTGCATTCATCTCCACAGCGCCCTCGCTAGCAGAATACTAGAGATTGGCTTCTCCAATAATGAGTTCTGTGCTTAAAGGTGGATTTGCTCATCTCATTCTGGCTTGTATAGCAAATCTGCGATTTGATTAAGATTACTGTATTTCTATGGCATCGATTTAGTATCGCATGCCCACATTTTATCACAACGAATACTCTGGCTTGGAAAATGGTAGCACATTCTTCAAGTGAGAAAATATCACTTCTTTTGGGGTGTCCTCTACCTGAACCCTATTACGACCAAGCCATTCGTCCTGGAGCCATTATGTTATGTAGTAGCATATGGTTGTGTACGGTCCTTAGACTTTGTACTGGAAAAAAATTTATTTTTTGGAATTTAGTGACTCATATAATTGTAAAGCATCGATGTACATTTTTTCTTTACCACTATTTCTGCATTTCGAAATAAAATTGGTATATTTATTTATTAATAATTATATTAACTACTTTTTGCACCGGATGAATATCATTTTCTTTATTAATACGGTCCTGCACCTTATTTCTGAGTATACTTAGTTTTAATATATGCAAAGACAAGGTGAAAATAACAAACAACTGATTTAATTTAAGAAACACGTGCAGCAAAAACAAATTAAAATATCAGTAAGAACATCTTTATAAAACATGAAAAATTTGTTATAAAAACAGTTCGAAATACTACCACGATTTCTAATACATGATGTCTCTCTACAGGGTGTTTCAAAAAAAGGTGATTCCGCCTCTAAGATAGATAGAAAACTGAAAATATTTGGGTTTGCTCAGTAAAATATCCACATTTTTTATGATTTTGCTGCAGCTACTGGCAACATTGTATTGAAAAGAAATTTTTGAACAACTACTCTAATTGAATTCTATTTTATGTTATTGGCCTTCATGATTTTCAAAACAAAATAGGAAAACGGCACACAGTATCGAGTTTTATCAAGAGTATCTTTTTGGTGTAAAATTAAATAATATTTATTTTCACTTGAAAATTTGGTAAATAAATCTTATATTGAAAAAGTTATGTTCAAAACTACTTGGTACGAACCGTGTAACTAGCGCCCTCTATGAGAGTCAGACATAAAAACAAATTCATTGGATGTATCAGCTTCCAAAACATATTCGTATGAAATTTTGATACAATGTTGCCAGTAGTTGCGGCAAAATCATAAAAAATGTGTATATATAATGTTTTTTTTTCTACAACGCCTTTATCTTGAATTCGGATAGCGCTACGACAATTTTTTACTGAGCAAACCCAAAATATTTTTCAGTTTTCTATCCGAGAGACGGGATCACCTTTTTTTTAACACTGTAGATAAAATTATATATATATATATATATATATATATATATATATATATATATATATATATATATATATATATATATATATATATATATATATATATATATAACTTTGATGATGAGTCATCGAATATTCTGTAATGTTCATAAGTGAGCTAGATTTTAGGTAAATGGCTACTACATTTGATAGGGTAAGTCCGGGACAGATGGCCCAACGTGTAAGATGGCCCATTCCAATATTTCCGCAAATTTTAACTTTACGTTTAGCGTTACTTTAGCCACCTTCTAATATTCATGTCGTGCATACCGTGCTCCATTTTTGAATAAATTTAGTGAGTTTTTGGGTAAGTTATTACAAAAATTTTATTTTGCATGCCTTAAAAATAATTAAGGTCCGTTTTAAGAATAATTGTTAACTCCAACATAGTTTTTTTCGGACTTATTTATGGCAAATCTTAAGTTTGGGATTGTTTGAGGTTATGTTAAGATGACGAAAGTTTCTTTATATCCTAGCACATGCGAGATATAAAGTGGGCCATCACTCCCATGCATTTGGGACAGATGGCCCAATGGACATTCGGGTTAGTTGGCTCACGGGCCCTCTATCCCGAAGTGTGTAGGTACTTATTACAGTGCTTATAATTTATTGCAGATTTTAGAATCATGCCAACAAAATATATTAGAAAAGGGACAGTGCAAAGGGGAAAATGGAATGAAGCCGACCTACTCCGGGCTGCAGAAGCAGTTAAAAACGGTGTGATGGGCTTGAGAGAAGCATGCCGCACTTTCAACAACATTCCTCCTCCAACACTTAAAAGGCGACTTAAAAATAATGACTTTATCAAAACTCTTGGACCGCCTTGTATCCTTGGCATCCAGAATGAATTAAAAATTAGGTTTCATATACAAAAGCTACAAAAACACGGATTTGCGCCAACTCGTGAAAATGTCAGAGCAATGGCGTTTCACCTGGCAGATCAGCTTAAAATTAAACACCCTTTTAATAGAGACAGTAAACTTGCTGGTTATGACTGGTTACATATGTTTTGACAACGACATCCAGACTTGAGTGTCAGAAAAGCTGAGGGTGTATCACTAGCTCGATGCAACGGTATGAATAAAGAAAAGGTCTCGGCGTACTTTAAGCTGTTAGAAACAACATTAATGGAGGCCGGTTTAGTAAACAAGCCTGGTCATATATTTAATATGGATGAGACGGGTCTCCAACTTAATAATAAGCCAGGTTATGTTATTGCTAAGAAAGGCTCAAAAGACGTTGCCGCAATAACATCATCAGAAAAGGGAGAAACAATTACAGTAATCTTTTAAGGGCAAAAATAAAAAAACCGAGTTTGAGAATGGTATGCCTCCGGGTTCTGTGGTTTACATGAACGAAAATGAACGCTTATATTAATACGGATTTGATGTTTACCTGGTTAAAAGAACATTTTGTTCCACGTAAACCAGACGGAAAAATTCTACTTTTACTGGATGGTCATGCCAGTCATTGTAATTCGGTAGAAATGCTGGAATATGGCGATGAACATAATGTTATTCTGTTTTGTCTACCTGGTCATACTACTCAGTTCCTTCAACCCTTGGACAGGTGTTTCTTTAAAAGCCTGAAAGCCTTTTGGAATAAAGCTTGCAATACATTTATAAAAGCAAATCCTGGTAGGAAAATTTCTCGTATGCAATTTGGTCAATTGTTGTCGGAGGCGTGGTTAAAAGCAGCAACTGTTGATAACGCTGTGTCGGCTTTTAAATCTACAGGAATCTGCCCATTTAATCCTGGTGCTATACCAGAGTATGCCTACTTGGATTCTGAAGATGAAAAATTAGATCCCAATACTTCTGCAGGTTAGTGTAAATTTAGAGACCTCTCTTTAAACTAATTTTTTACCTTTTAGTTTACGCTACTGAATCTAATAATACCACTCAAACAAAAGACGATAAAATGCCCTCTACTTCAGCCTTAGAGTCAGAACCTGAACCGGAGCTGATAAATACCGATAAAAACACTCCCGAAACACTTCTTAACAAATTCTTTCCGGTGCCCAGCTACTCATCAGCTAGCATTTAGAAAGTACGAAAGAAGGCAGAGCAAGTGGCAGCCGTTTTAACATCCCCAAGCCACATTGAAAAAAAAAGATCTGCTTTTAAACAGAAGAAAGAAGAAGATCAGAGAAAAACATCAAAGAGGAAGGCTCTGCATGAAAAAAAGAATAAAAGAAAAAATCAAAAAATTGAAGATGAATCAACAGACGATGATACTGATGCATTAGATGGGTTAGTGACTCGGTCTAATGATAGTCTGGACGAAGATGATGCAACAGAATGCCTTGGATGTGGTGAAAAATATAAAGTGACCACGAAAGCCGATGATTGGATTCAATGTCTACACTGCCAGAGATGGTTTCACGAAAGTTGTTCGAAATATTTGAACCTATGTGACCTTTGTGGTAAAAACTTATCAAAGAAAAGGGTAGAAATACACATTTCTGTTGGGTCAACTCACCCTATATCCTTGGGCCAACTAGCCCATAGTATGTGGGAGAGTTGGCCCAGACAGTATTAAAGAGAAAAAATTTTTTTTTCATTACCTGTTTGCCTTTTCTTTAAAACTAGTTTATAATCTAATGTTTTATTGATTCTTATATGTAATACATATTTTGCGTTTAAATATTTGTTTTGATTTTGATTTTATCTCATTTTAAAAAAATCGGAGCCAACTCTCCCGGACTTACCCTAAGAGTTGAATTCAAAGTCTTGAATGTGCAAGATTTATTGGACGATATTGCTACTTTAGATAAATGTAAAGGACGTCGGAAATTCTATAAATGTTGCTTTCTGTGAAATCCTTGTCCATCCTATTAACAAATAATGCATAGTTCCGTTGTGTTACAATACTACCATATTGTTGTTTTCTAATGTTGTAAGCGATCTTACATTCAGTAATTAATTATTGCGACATGGTCACCTTACTGTGTCTGAAAATGATTTATCCATATCGTGGTAAACTGGATACAAAATTCAACAAAATGTTACTGTATTTAAATAAAACATATAGTGTGTGTTATTAACGAAAATTATTTTTTAGTAATGATATAGTTTTAGCCATCTTGAAATTTTTAAAGGAATACTAGATTTTTCTATCCAAATATAAAACAGTGCATTTCTACTATTAGAAATGCAACAAATAAAGCGGCCAATTTGAATAAGCATAGTAATGTTGTATAAAACGTGAAAGCTTGAGAAGAGATTGTCCTGATTATGAGTGCTTAAAGTTTTTACTAAATATTCTAAACGGCACCTTTCAGAAAAGAAAATGCAAAATGTTTGCCTGGACAGCCATAGCCAGGGCTTCTCTATAGTCTTGAATCAATCTTCTCAAAGGTACTTGAAATACCTATCCATCTGTTATTTCTATTTTATGACTTTTAACTTTTTAACTAACACAGGTTCTTGGATAAAAAACTTTTTATTTACAAATATAGTTTTCTATGAACCAATCATGTTATTTATATATTCAACGTTATAATTTTTCTAACAATTTGAAAAACATATTTATCGATTCATCAAAATAAATACTACCGAGCCATTCCTTCACTTTTGAGACAAAAAAATAGTAACTAGGGTCTAAATCAAGAGAGGCGGCAGTAAGAACTATTTCATGTAGGATTTGGTTGGCAGGGCCAATAGAGGGCTGCACGGCTCTGGTTGGAAAGTTTTGTTTTGTGCTTATATCCGTTTGCATGTGTGTGAGTGTGTGATGTATATCGCAGTTGAAAACATAGAATTAATAATAAATAAATTGTTCGCTGAAACAAAGCGAGATTAAGCAAGGTTGAGTAGACTGAATGGTAGATATACACCTGCGGCTGCATTATTCCCTACTATCGACTATTTTTCAGATTAACGAGTTCGCCAGATTATAGAGAAACTACAGTGAGCTTAATCCGAAGTATAGCACGTATTAGTGAAAAGTCTATGGCCTAGTACATGGATTTTTGCCGTGGAAACTAGACATTTGTATTTTCTTACCATTAAATCGCATAATATTCGCCACAGTCAATGTCAACTTATACCATTAAGAAATTACTCAAATGATAAATTCATTACTCATTAAATCTGTAATAATTATGAACAATACCAGCCATCATTCGAGATCAAAGGAATCATTACTTAACGCCGAATTGAGAAAGCAAGAACTCCTCAATTACTAATAACCAAATAAAAAGTTTCGTTGGAAACTTAAAGAAACTTCTCAGTAACAAAAATTTTGAATTGCGCAACAAGAACATATTTTTGATGATGGCTATGTGTAATAAAAAATGTATTTTTTTATCTTGAACTCAAATTTTTCAGCGTGTTTCCTCACATTTTCACCGCAAAATCTTATTTTCTGAGTATAACTCATGTCATGTGAAATAAGTTTGCAAATTTACGTTCCTTAAATTATTATTACTATATGTGTGAATTATTTATTAGGCGCATTGGTGCGATTTCCTTAGATTATTTTTCCCACTAATATACATGTATACTTTTGAAACGAGCAAAACATATTTGGAAAAATGATAAATTGTCTAATTTCCAATCCTTTCAATCAAACTTAGATTTTGACAATACATGCATGAATTGTTGTATTCTACTCTTATAGTATATGGCTTCATTAATTCAAGTTTTTGAATATACTTACACAGAATTAAATAGATAAGCTCGACCTTGACTACCTTGGAACGACTGAAAAAAAAGATATTTGAAATTAATAGTAACAATTGAGTTCTTGTAAAAATTTTTAAATTCATAGAATTAATACAATTCAAAACCACCGAAAATCTTAATTATTGTAAGTAAAATTTTATTATTTGGTGTTTCATTGCCACGTTCCCAATAAAAAACCGCTAACAACTAGATATGTATAACATAACGTTTCGCTCCTTCCTTGGGATCATTTTGAAAAGAACAGCCTACGAGAAACTAGAGAAAAGTTGAAGAAATATATATATATATATATATATATATATATATATATATATATATATATATATATATATATATATATATACATATATGCATAATAAACAAACCCTGATAATCTAGCTGGCAAATACTATCTTCCAATTCATATATGTATATAGTAGGATTGTGGCAAACACCAAAGTGTACTAACTCTCGAGCTTTCGAATACTTATGTATTCATCATCCGGGAATCAATTAGTTAAGAATTGCGATGTGATATCTTTTCAAAAACATTAGATTCATCGATTTCAAAATTCAATATTGAAATTGACGCTTGATAGAAATAAGAAACGCCCTGAGAATCAATTTAATTCAAGTAAAATTTATAGTTCTACTTTATAAATGTTGTTGTGTTGTAAATGCAGCTACGAATAATTTGATAGATGTGATTTATATAACAGCCAAATGGATAAAGAGTAATCAGCAGATATGGCTGGTGGAGGTATGAAGCAATGAAACAATACTTTAAGAAATTATGCCAAACTATTATTTGAATTTAAAGCAAACTTCTAAATCTGTCAGTACAAATATTCCAATTTGTATTGTATGTACTCATGATTGCTACGTATGAGAGCAATAAAGTGACAGTATTCAGTAAACGTGATTATTTCGTTACCAGCCTGGTTTATCAAGTGAATGTAGAAAAATTTAATTATGATAAAAAAGTTACTTTACTGTCCGGGGTTTTATGTAACTGTAAACAGTCTCGTTTTAATGTTTTATTACACGTATGTCATTAAAAAAACGTTTGGTCGTTAATTTACGTCTTTGACGTGCTCTAGCAATTCCAATAATTGATTAGAGCTGTAATAATTAATATATCAGCAGAATAAACTTCAAACATTCTCCCTTGTAAAAAATATCAGTGTGATCTAGAATATCATGAAGCAACCTATTTTTTTCCTCTACATTTTTTTACTTTGTGTACCAAGTTTTGTGTTTTGAAAAATAAGTTAAAGAAAACTTAACTAAACTATAATGTTAAAAGCTTAGATGACATACAGTAATATCAACCTCACTAGAAAAACAGGTTAAATAAGCATGTTTTGAGAGACATTATCTAAATACCTAACACCAGATCTTACAGATGTTGTATCGTTTGTATTTAATTCTGGAGCATGGTGAATTTCTGATATTTTGGAAGTGTGTTATTTATATCCATCACATACCTTATTGATTATCAATATTCACAGCACAGACTTATTTATACGGAAAATCTATATAAAATATATCATATACGCTTATGATTTTATTAATAGTGCATTTAGGAAAAAAAATCGACCGCCGTTCTCGTATCGTGCCGTATCATAGTGACTAAAGAGGATGAAAATTTTTTTTCTGTCGAATAATACGGAAATTTTTATATTACACACCGAGGTAGGAAGAATTAATAAATCTTTTTTTCGTTCTGACCATACCTAAAATATTACATTTAACAAAAAATTACCAGGCATTTTTCTAAGAATCTGTCACTAATATAAATAATGTAGATAAAGTCGGATGGATATTAAGTTCGCAAATAATAAATTGAGAAAAATGTTCTCCCGAAGAAGAATTGATGGATTGTACCCCTCTAGAAATACGACAGGCTGTTGACGCAGCAGCACACGGTTTGGTATCAAAAAAAAGTTAACATCGCTACCTAAAAGCTATTGTATTATGTAGGAAGTGGTGCGAAGAAAAAAAAGTAAAGAATACCAGTTTCGAAAGTGTATTCTTAGCATATTTTGGAGAACAAACCAGACAAAAGAAGCCGTCCACTTTGTATGTACAGTATGATTCGAACCATGCTATAAATTGAAGAAAAAACTGATATTTCGAAATATGGAAACTGTTGGCTTTCCTAAAACGACAACTGGGCACAATACAATAACTTAGTTTTCCGAAAAAATTACTACTGTTTTGAATTTAGAGGACTCGGAAGGCTTTACATGCCACGCTCTAAGAAGAACCGTCGCTACGTTACTTGCCAACAGCGGTGCAAATGTACTCCAATTAAAAAGGCTGAGATGGAAATCTAGTACTGTTGCAGAAGGTTATGTGGATAGCCCAATAGAGAACAAAACCAAAACCAATATGCTGTCTTCTGAAGCTGTTGCAAGTAGTTCACAAACCTTAGTCATTTAACATCAAAGTAATTTGTTGGAGATAACTGTTGGAGACGCAAGCGCTGGTACTGACCTAAATATTTCTATAAGCGCTTCTATAATTCAAATTTATCCATTAATTTCAATAAGTAGTTTGTTGTATTTCAGTTCATTGGTTAGAATGGTGTTAGAAGTATTTTTACTATGGAAGCAGGTCTTGAAGTATTGTTACTATGGAAGCCAATAACGATTTATGAAAATAAGTCAAAACAAGTCAGAAGTAATTACTTAAAATGTCGTCAGGTAGCGAACTAGACATCCTATTTGAAGTAAGAGAGTCTATAAATACTGCAGTAAGTAGTAATAAGTAAGTAAGTAATATCTGAAAAATCAAGAAGTAGATACGCCCTGGTCTACCAAAAATTTGAAAAAAAAAAACATGGATAAAAAGGTACTGCTTGCTTATTTTGAAAATTTAAACACATTAAACACTTTGTGGACTACATATTCAATGTTGAGATCTGAATTAACCGTGCGCAAAAATGTCTATATCAAAAAGTACACTATGCTTTTGGCTTAGTTGAAGAGACGGTCAGCAACATACCATGCGAAAAAATCGGAGATATTGACGAAAGAGAATGTAGAAAGATTTATAAAGAGGCTGAAGACGAAATATTTTTATTTGCAATATATTTATAATTTATTAATAAATAAATCTGTTCCTTAGGCCGCAATGATAATAGGGATTGAGGGAGCTTACAGGAAGGTTGAACTGACGTTTTTGCGAGAAGGCGAATTTCAAACACTTATAGACAAGAGCCAAAACAAGAGCGACAACCAAAAATTGACAAAAATAGGACAAAAAATTCCCCAGCTTTGTTTCCTATTTATATGTTCGTCTATTTTTCTCCAGTTGAAAGTATCTCATGGATATAGATATTTATACAATCATAAATTTTCCAATTTTTTTAAAAAATATAAGTATTTTCTATTCATTGTCTCTCTTAATAGTTCACATATATAATTAAATATTTTTTCCGAATTCTAAACGTTCATTTAATACACAATTTAAAATTTTCTATCCTAATAAATCAATTTAACTAGAATTTTACAACCTAAATTCTAAATTTATCATATGTAACCCTTCTTATTTATATTTTTTTGCATTAAACATAACTTCTTTTCAATAAATCGTTTCAATCAATTTCTTCGGAATTATAAACTGATCCCATATTTTATATAAATTCCATCAAAATTTTGACAGCTGGTTAAAAATAGGAAAAGATCAATCCTGTTTTTAGAAATGTTAATTTGAAATTTGATTTTAAAAATTAATTCAAGATCATCAATTTAAATAATTTTACAATGACATATTATTTATATTTAGGAAATTTACCTTACTTATCAGTTATTTGAATATTCTAATTAGATAAACAGGTAAATATTTTATATACTTTTTTTATATAATGAAATTATTGATATATAATGTACATACATTCTAACAAATACATCCAATCTATAGATTTCACTAACCTAATAATTACAGATTGGATTTTTCTTTATTCCACTAAATAAAGTGAAATAAAGTATCATTATCCAAATAACGGATCAAGAGGTTTTTTACCATTCATAAGTGTGATTTATGTTATTATATAGCAAAATAGAAGGTCAATTCGAAATCGAAACTTTTATTAAAGTATTAATCATACTTCATTACTATACTATACATCTAAGTTGAAATGACCTAGTGTGCATTATAAAGGAAGTAACTCGATATTATGCAATGTAAGTAGATTAACGATAAGATCACAAAAGCAAATGCATGGGCACACACACATGCTTTTACTCGTATGCATTAATTTCCTGATGTATAAATATAATAATTAGGTTACGAGCTTGTAAACATACCGTAACTTAAGGCGGAATTTATTTATGAAATTTCCTGTTAGTATCAATGACACAAACTGAAATTACACTAGAATTAAAAATATTTAATACATTTTTTAACCAAATAGTTTGACGAGACATAATCATTAAATTTTTAATGGAATTTCAAAGTTTTATTATAAACAGTGCAATTTTTTTCAGTAATATAATTATAGAATTTAAGTTGAATAGTACGAGTACAATTAGAACAATTGCTGAGATTAAGAATTAAGAATTAGTAGATTTGTAACTAGCATAATTTCAGTAGCATAAGAGGTAAGTTCATGAAATGAAGTGTATCGCAACTGCTTACAATTGGGGTAATTTTTTCAATAATTTGTAGTAGTGGTTATGTAATAAACAGTGTATTCGGTATGAATATCGCTAACGGTTTCAGAAATTCCAACTTAAGTCACACATTCATATACGTAATCCTCAGCTATTGTTGTAGACTACCATCCTATCTGCTTATTTATTTCCATTATATTTGCTCCTAAGTTTGTAAGTAAAGAAGCTGATACACTTAAACAGTGATCAGTGTGTCATGGCTTAAGTTGTAACACCGCGTAAGTCCAAGAAACGCCTCTTTGATTTTTGCATGTCATTTTATAGAAATTCAAAATATGCACCTCTAGATAACTGATACAAAATCTTGAAAACGATTTCTAAATTGTGGGAAAAAATATATGCATTATGATCGCAATGTATAGATAAACTGCGCGTCAGCGAAAACGGGCCACCCCAAATATTTGCAAAATCATCAATTGTTACAGGTGGTTATTTATTATTTCAATGAAATAATACAAGTGTTACTGTTCAAACACCGATCGCGTGAATGAAAATTTCGACTATTTCATGTACATTAATTGTGATTTAAAACATTTGCGTTGTAACACTTCAAGTTATTTTCAGTTTTAGATGTATCGTTGTACTAAATAGCCTCCATAGAGTTGAGTTTAGTTCTTAACAATGGATGAAAAATATCGGGGAGCTGTCGAGATTGGAACATTGCTAGACATTGGAACGAGTTAACGGGAGGTAGCGAAAAGTTTGAATGTTAGACGTTCAACAGTATAAAGGACACACCGGCAGTTTCTGGCGACCGGCTCTCACCAGCGACGACCCGGTACGGGTGGAAATTGAAAAATA
Organism: Diorhabda sublineata; assembly: GCF_026230105.1. Lineage (NCBI taxonomy): Eukaryota > Metazoa > Arthropoda > Insecta > Coleoptera > Chrysomelidae > Diorhabda > Diorhabda sublineata. Next base: position 13,600,182 of record NC_079482.1, read on the forward strand.
ACAGCTCGAATGGTCACTGTCTCACGATTGCTGCATTGCGAAACCAAATGCAGACCGCTAGAATGCACCAAAGCGGTATTCAACAAGATCACGGAATAATACTCAGCACGTCTACTGTTCGACGAAAGTTGAAAAAAAAAAGGTTTAACAGCTTGCAGTTCTGCTAAAGGACCCTAGCTTATTGCAGCTCACAAAAGACGCAGACTTGATTTTCCTCGTGAACACATGCATTGAACAGTAGACGACTGAAAAAAGATATTGTTCAAGGATAAGTGTAGAATGTGTTTGCATGGAAAAGACGGCAGAAATGGGGTGTACAGAAGAGCTAGAGGACGGTATGCTGCCTGTACTCGGTTACCACGGGTTGCGTATGTAGGTGGCTCAGTAATGTTTTCGGCAGGTATTGCTTTTGAGGTAAACACGGGTCTCCTCATGTTTAACAGGGGCGCACTAACAGAGAATAACCCCATCAACACGGGAAGAGCTCCGATAGGCCTTGATTAAGGAATGGACCAATTTTCCTCAAACATTCAGAATGTCTTGCGTCCTATGCCCACTGGCATGAGAATTTTCATCCAGTATCGAAACGAAAATATGTCTTTTTCAAAAATAAGCCCGTTTTTTTGTGTGTGTGCTTTGTTCAATTATTGTAGTCTCAACTGAAAGGGTTGTTTATTTATGAAATTACATGCAAAAATTTGGATAATTTCACAAATTTTTGGGGTGGCCCATTTTCGCTGATGTAAATAATAATAATAGTAGTAGTAGTATTAGTAATAATAAAAATAGTTGGAAAAAATGGAAAAATAACCTGTATTAATAGTATTACTAGTATTTTCCATTCATTAGGTATTGTTTCAGCTTATTTTAAAAAAAGGTATTTTAGTTTGATATGCTTTGAAAGCGTGTTTTTTAAACTATATTTATTTTTCATTTTTCAGTTTCTTATACTATGGAAGCGTATTTGTTGGTTTTTTAAACTATCTTTATTTTCCACTTTTTAGATTTATTGTCAAAAATAAAATGTTCTTCAAGTTCTAGTCATTCTTATTGTAAATCTTGTAAAATAATATGTTTTAATCTTAGTTTATTTTTATTTTTCGATTTTTTTGCATATAATTCAAGTTCTTCTTTTATTATAATTAATTATTGAAATCCATCGAGTGTCGAATAATGGAAAAAGTATTAATATGAAGTCAGTCGAGAGTTTGAATATGAAGTTTTACATGTCCAACGTCAAATGGTTATCTTACATATGTTTGAGTACTTAGCACGAGAACTAGAAATTGGCCAGGAAATTTTAATATCAAACGAATTGAACAATTAACCTCACTTCCATTTTTTACCATTTATAGCGTTATACAAGTAGCGGTTTTTATAGATCATACCTAAAACGAAAGAAAGTTATCCAAAAACTGATAAAAGTTAAAAATGAAATTACAGAATTACGGATGAAGAATAGTGTACGACTTTTACACGGGGGTGTCTTTCAAGACAAATAAAAAACCGCTCATAATATAGCTGGCAAAGACTTCTTTACAATTCATATATTCTTTGCTAGCTATATTATGAGCGGTTTTTTATTGGGAACGTGGCAAGGAAACACCAAAGTGGACTAACTTTAATATATTTTCCGAACTTTCGAATACTTACGTATTCATAGTCTGGGAAATACTGCTTGTAAAAATTTTTAACCTCATAGAATTCAAAATTCAATATTCAATATTCAAATTGAATTCTATGAGTTTAAAAATTTTTACAAGCATTAACAATATCGAGACCACTGGAAATCTTAATTAATTATTTTCCAGACGATGAATACATAAGTATTCGAAAACTCGGAAAATATATTAAAGTTAGTCCACGATATATATATATATATATATATATATATATATATATATATATATATATATATCGCACCACGGTGGATAGTATTTGCTGACTAGTTAGAACAAAACCCAATATATTGGACCCTGCAGTAAATTTGTAAATTTTGGAAATTGTGAATTCTATTTAACTAGAAATCCAAGCTTTTGGGAAGTGTTCTTTCTGTCATCTGAGAATGAGAAAGTGGAGAGATAAATAAAAAATTCAAACCATGTATATAACATATGTGTTAAATATATAATATTGAATGAATTGATGAATTCCTAGGTGTTTACTTAACGAAATAAATCATGGCAAAATATTGAGTAGTTGGGTTTCACATTAACTATGCATGTTGTAATTAATATTAGGCTGAAAATTCTTGAATACGTAAAAATATTTAAAATATGTAATTGAATGTGATTTCACCATTAAATAACGCGAGAACTTTCTTGACTTCGGTGATCCTTTGCGAGAGTGACATTTCAAGTTATGTGTTCTTTTTTGTTGATCTTTTGTGATAGTGACACTTTACTGCTAGGTGCGCGATAACTTTTCTTACTTTGATTAATTAAATGTGCGAAAAGCTACCTCATTGATGACCAGAGAGAGACAGATCAAGAAGATAGTCGTATTGCTATATCCGAATTGCAAAGAATCATAAAGGGAAAATACAAAGGAGAAGATGTCTTCATCCCCCGTATAACGATGATTCCAACGGATTTACCATTCGATCTTAAACGTTTACAATTTCCGGTACGTGTTGACTTTGCGATGACCATAAATAAATAGCAATGCCAGGCGTTTGAAATTTTCCTGTTTCATTGATACCGAGCATTTTTTTATTTGTTTTTATAAAAAAAAATTCCTTTTGTTTTTCGACTTTTCTTCAAGACTTAAAGAAAAATTGAAACGTAAAAATGTATCTTTCTTTTAAAAACTATCAAAAAAAACTAATTTTGAAACAGAAGAGGCCTAAAATCAAGAACATTTAGATGCATTATATATATATATATATATATATATATATATATATATATATATATATATATATATATATATATATATATATATATATATATACTAAATAATTACCTAGTTTTGTACCAAATGCATTGTTTTTATCATACCCCTATTAAAAACATAATATAATAAACATAAACCAGTTTTAAAGAAAATGAGATATGAGAAAATTTATAAAACTTAAGAACATAAATATTTGAGTTGCTTCAAATTAATACTTCCCACGTGTTATTGTGTATTCAATCCTATAGAAATGGTTTGAAGTCCATTAACAGGAAAATTACGGGAATATAATCGTTTACCTACTATAAGTGCGGTAGTGATTGAAAACATGTCAAGTTATATTGGAATCGTAATTAAGAGAAAAAATGAATACCACCCGTAACGCCAATAATTAATCGTGACGAGTCCAGTTCCGCTCAGTTTTATTTTTCAGATTAATACGTTTGTAAGTTTTTTTATATTCAGTAGAAATTTATAGGTATTAGTCATGGGTGTATAATGAAGTTTATTACTCACGAGGTGAAGTTTACTGCGAGCGCTGGCGAGGGTAATAAATCATCGATTGAATAATAACTCATGATACACCAATAGAATACTATACTCGTACTTTAACAACTGAAATAATATATTATTGTTCATTAATACACAGTAAATAGTTAATAGAAAATTATAATAATCATATAATATATCATAAACATTAACACAAAATCCTATGTAGCTTAGCTTAACAAATATCACGCATCTAATCTTACAAGATGATGATATTTATTCAAGGTTATCAATAAATCTTTTTGCCAATTCACATTGTCATATTATATACTTTCCTTGATTTTTCCGGCAATACATTTAATGAGGCAACTTGAGGAACTTCAAACATTGAGAAATCCACGCACACAAACAATAATGTTGCCAGGTTTGAGTAGAATTTTTTTTTCAAAACCTACTATAATAAAGAAAGAACCGCTGTATTAAGAAACAGATATATGACATGTACATTAGGAGTGTCACCGATGGCTCAGTGTAGATGCTCCATGCCTTCTAATTGCAGAACCCTGGTTCGAATCTGGTTTAGAAACATTTATTTTTTAAATGTTTTGTAGCAAAACAATATACGAAGATATATTAAAAAACTCTTAGCCTACTATAGAACCAAACAAAATTTAAATGTCAAAATATTTTATTACTCAACATATTCCCCTCTTAATTGGATATATTTATTAGAGCGAACCTGCAACGTCTCTAGACCTTTAAAAAAAATGTTTCTTCTTGCTCTGCAAACCAGACCTCCATAGCTTTTATTACCTCCTCGTCGGAAGAAAATTTATGACCTTTCAAACTTTTTTCTGTTGAGAACAGAGATGATAGTCAGACGGAGCCAAATCTGGTGAATAAGGTGGGTGTTCTAGTAATTCAAACCCTTATTCACAAATTTTTTGCATGTCAACAGGAGATTTGTGTGTAGGGGCGTTGTCTTGCAAAAACAAAACACCTTTGGATAGCTTTCCTCGTCTTTTTTCTTCAATTTTTCCCGTAGTATATAGTATAGTATATAGTATATAGTATAGTAGAATAGTAATCTCCAGTTATTGTTCTACCCTTATCCAAAAAATCAATCATGATTACTCCATGGCAATCTCAAAAAACTAAAGCAAGAACTTTTCCAGCAGATTTTTCGACACGAAACTTCTTAGGTCTTGGAGAACCAGAGTGTCGCCATTCCATCGATTGTTGCTTTGTTTCTGGATCGTAGAAATGTACCCAAGTCTCATCCATAGTAACAATTCGGTTTAAGAAGTCTACAACGCGATGCTTCTACCGTTGCACGCTTTTGGTCAACATTCAAATATTTGGGGATCCATTTTGCAGCAATTTTCCTCTTGTCCAAATTGACGTGAACTATATAATGAACGCGTTCGTATGAAATATTCAGTGTTTCAGATATCCGTTTTAGCCCAATTCGATGGTCTGATAAAATCATGTCATGAACTGCATCGATATTTTCGGGGACTGCCACAGAAACTGGCCTTGGCGATGGTCATTATTTTCAATGGAAAATTTACCTCTTTTGAAGTTTATAGTCCAATTTTTCACAGTCGCATACGAAGAACATTAATCACCAAGGGTTTTAAGCATATCTTCGTAAAGCTGCTTACCTCTTAACCCTTTTAAATATAGGTACATGATGATGGTTTACTGGTTTACTTTTTTGACTTCAAACTTTACACTGACACTTCTAATAAGTTATTGTTCATTGCTATAGTAACGCAATATTTTGTTTATGCATCGAACTGAGCTAGGCTAACTAGATAACAATACATGCTCGAAATACCAATACCAATACCGTTTCACTTCAAAATGGCACTTTTCCCAATTGCCTTAAGATGGCTATAATTATACCTCTGCATAAAAGAAGAGATAAAAATCAGGCATCAAATTATCGCCCAATTGCAATCTTTCACACGTTTTCTTAGATCATAGAAAGGTTGGTCAAAAAGAGGCTTTTATCATTTTTGTTTAAATATAAAATACTTACTACCTATCAATTTGGGTTTTTAAGTAAAAAATGCACAAATGATGCTATATTCTCCCTCCTTAATAATGTGTACCCTAGCCTAAACAAATTGCAGTACTACAGTTTCAGGGTAACACCATTCGCATCGTTTAAGTCATACCTTACCAACAGAAATCAACTTGTAAGTAAGGGTTGATACAAAGATGTCATCTTACAAGCCAATAGAATGTCGTGTGCCTCAAAGCTCAGTAGTAGGTCCTATTTTTTTTTTTGTTTATAAACGACATTTGTAGATGACACAATTTCTCTTGGAGCAACCTTGATCTCACGGTACTTCATAGGACCATGTCTAGTGACCCGATCACCCTTAAATCATTGGCTCAATATTTTAAAATGTAAAAAATGCACAACCACTTGCTAATTGAAATCTACTATTCTAATAATAATATTTAATTCTGGACATGGTGCATACTGGTTTAATTTTTTATATGGACTTACATACGACTTATATACTAATTATTACCTATTAGTATTACCTATTATTTTTTTTTATTTTTGTTTGTTTTTTAGTTGTTACAAGCTTTTGTCTACAAATTATGACAATTTTTTGATACAGTCGTAAATAAAATAAATTATACTGTATAAAAGAAATTATACTAACAGAACAAATGTGTAAAAAGTGATATTAAAGAGGTGGATTTATAGTAACTGAGTTATAAGCTACAATTGCTTCATTTATTGAATATAATGCGAATAACTTGAAATTCGAGCCAGATAATCCAAAAAACTTTAAACTAAATCGAGTTGTAGTCAGAAAAACATTTTTTTTGCGAAGTAAATTTTAAGTTAAAGTTTTAATAATCTACAAAATTTCAATATAAAAATTATATCAAAGCATTATTGTTCATTGTAAAACTTAGTTATATTAACAATGGTATGCCGCTGAAGGCGGCAGAATAGTTTATAATTTTTCATTATTTACTTTAGTTTATTACCGTATTATTTGCTTCTTAGTAAGAATTAGAGCTACTTAGAAAGTAAATTTTATTTTGTGTGTGAAATTATTCCACTCACTTCGATATTTTCGCAAACTTCTTCACTCACAAAACGTTACTTTTAACATTTACATATTATAAGTAGCTATTTATAATTGGTGAAAAGTGTTTTTCGTAGTATCGGATATTCCTCATTTTGTGCTTACAATTTCATCATTTTTGTTTTTTAAAGTGATATTCACGTGTTGTGGACATCTAATTATTCTTTTAAATTTAATTTTCTGTTTCACACAATGTGAATTACTCCCGATTTTCCTCCTATTTTATTCCATTAATTCGAAAAAGAATTTTCTTATAATTAACAACATCGTTTTTGTATGTGGATGAAGAAAATTATCCATGAACATTTATTCACCTAGGTTCAAGATAAACTCATTCGTAATTGAACAGAAATCATTTTCAAATTAATGCTAGTTAGCCATGCTTGGAATTGGATTCTGATTAAGTCGGGCGCTCAGCAATTCATCACGTACCATATGAAGGAGGGTTGGAGTATAGATTATGGAGGACAAAGCAATGCTTGGTGTAAATTAAAAAAAAAATCGAAATCGGTCTACATAATTTCTAGTAATAATGCTCTCGATATACAATATGGCAGTAAATTTATTAGAGTAAAGCAATGTTGATAGATGTGGGGCAACGCCACGAGATCATATGTATTAAAATAATTTCATAGCTGTAAAGAGAGAAAGAGAGAGGGGGGTGCGTTGGGTTGTTTGAGATAGGGACGTAATTCATCTGGAATAAGGGATAAATTAGATTTGGCCCTGATATAGTGAAATTTGTTCCTGCAGGAGTAGAGTTGTGGTGGATTTAGGAAGGTAGAGTGGTGCATTCTGTCGTCGACGAAGTATATCAGCCAAACTGATAACACTGTTTTTGTCACATGAGCTTGATGATTTATTATTATTATTATTTGTTTTGATGTATACTGAATACACTGTTAACACCACTATAATACAACACTCACGATTACACTGTCTGACGCGCGTTTCGATAGCCAAGTTATCGTCTTCAGAGACTGAAGATAAACTAAAATCTAATGACTGGACTTCCCTGTTTTATACTAAATTTTTCCACCAATAAACCCAAACAGTGCATTCACTATGAATATCGCCATCGGTTTCAGAAACTTCAACTTTGTTTTGATGTACCGACATTTAAAAAAAACATTATTTTTCTTCAGTCACATGCAGTTTTTTTATGACAGCTACTCGTATATATTCTTTTCTGACCACATCTATCTTTTTTTGTTTGAATAACTTAATTCAGGCGACTATCGTTACGTTTTCTACATTGTCAATATACCGCGAAAGAGTTTTAATGTCGATGTTATGTGTGTGGAGAATTAACTTTTATATCTCAGCGTCGAAAATTCACGCCATTAATTGAAAATTGCTATACAGATTATCCTGGGTTCCACATATATGTTGAGTAACGTGTGTGCGACTCCTATTAGGTTGAGCTATACAAGGATCTATACATTTGCCTTTTGGTATACTAATGATTTGGACGGAACCAAAATATCATGTAATTGATTGTTACTACTTTTGTTTGATTCAAAGGCGTTACAACAAAGTCCAAACACACTGAGCAGTACCCAAAACCTCCAAAGTTAGGATTCTGTTTCTAGTCCAGAATTTGTTTTTAATCAACCCGATAGGGTATCTCAAAAAAGTGATTAAAGTTATGAACCGTCAACTTCAAAAGAACCGTTTTTATTGATACAAAGTGATTTAAACGATTTAGTATGTGATTTGAATTTGTCTAAAAAGGAAGCTTTGGGGTTTAGATTAAACGCCAACTAAAACTATGGCCCACCCTCTATAATTGGTGATTATGGTTTATAAAAATTAGACTTATTTTTAATGCTTTCACTCAGATAAAATCGTTTCACACTTTAAACGTAGTTTAATCTATAGATTAGATTGACCAGCAATATTTTCCTATTAAAATCGAAGGAGCTAAAGGGTTTTACCGAATTGGACCTACTGGAGTTTTCTCAGTTTTGTATATTTTGGCTAATAAACTACACAATACTCATTGTCATATACTACACTAGCTCAAAAGGTTTAACTCTTTGAGTCTTCTCGCTATCCCCCGTTGGTCCAGCAGCTGACATTCTCGTGATTGTAAAGCCGTTTTTCAAGCTTCCATCGTTTGCTGCCATTTCGATTCTTAAAGATCAGTGTAGGTCATTGTTTTTTACATACCAAGGGACTTTAACAATACCCTTCAATACCTAGGAGTCTTTGTATAATCTCAATATTGCTTGAGCTGGCACAGCCTTAAAGTTGTATGCCGTATGTCCACACAGACCTTTTAATATCATCATTTTAAATAAATAGTTCAGTGTTTCTATTTAATAGATAGTATAGTTTTCCATGTTTTAAATTTAGTTCTTTCCTATTTTCGCTCATTTTTTCCAAAAAAGATTGTAGGCGAGCTTGGGTTTTTCGCATTCAATTCCTGTGTACCAAAACGAAAGATATTGCTGACATTATAAGAAAAAAATCAATTGAATTAACCAAAATGTTATCCCATTGGTCAAATAACCACAAATGACTTTAGTATACACATGTTCTCCATTTCTGTATATTTTGAGCGACAATAGTTTGTAAAAAAATATCTCGTACATCTACAAATTTAAAAGTTGTTTTCCTTTTATATCCATCTAAGCCCGAAACCAGTTCAATGCGATTTAACTCGCATCTTGATAAGACGTAGTCATCTTTTCTCCAAGCCCTTGTTGGTAATTATTAAAAATAAGGGATATTCTCCAGGACTACAACGAAAAATATTTCTGAAACATTGTCCAAACACTTTTGAATTCATTTCTTCAGAATAGTGTCAAATTCGGAAACTATTGCCTTTACTCCATAGAGTTGGTATTAAAAATAGAGAGGGCGGCATGTAATTGGAATTGTACTCTCTCTATTATCTCTCTTTGTCATTTCAACTATTCGAAAATTGATGAACAATACAATCAGAAAAGAATAGAGAGAAATAGAGATGGATATACCGATCCTCTTTCTGTCTCTATCAACAGTCCGGGCCGACTCTCTTTTCATCCCACTGTCTAAAAAGAACATCGCCACAAGATGCGAAGACCACAGATTAGTTAGCTTGATGAAGCATATTCTGAAAATATTTCTTATTTATTCACTTCAGAATTTCCATAAAATGGTTCGGATTTAGAAGCGGTCTCGGTAGGAGAAAGGTACTAGTTGCAACCCAAGTACTGATTCAGAACTCGATTCAGACTAGAGGAAGATTTGTTTTTTAGATTACGGAAAAACTTGTGACAGAGTGTAACACCATAAACTTTTCCAAATACTAAGTATTGAAAACTTGTATCGGAACCAATTAGTTGCAGTTAGAGTTAACAACGAATTTTCAAGAGCCCAGAAAATCCTTAGAGGTGTTAGGCAGGAATGTGTCCTCTCCCCACTCCTGTTTAACCTTTATTCGTAAAACATATTTTAAGAAGTCCTCGAATGTCAACAATTAGGCATCAAAGAAAATGGCACGTGGATCAACGATATGCGATATACCAATGCCACAGTCCTGATAGCAGACAACATGAGTGATGAAATAAGAAAAAAATTCCTAGTGCTCCCCCGTTAATTAGATGAGTTCCAGAATGTAAAACTATCATACAATAGCGGAGAGATTGATCGGGTGACAAAATTTAACTATCTGGGAATTTGATTATGTGAAGATTGGTCATCAGACGTAGATCAAGTGCAGGAAAGAAAAAGCAAGCTCTTTCATGAAATTGAAATGTTTAGACCTCAATCACAGAAGATTCACAAAATGTTACGTATGGTCCGTGCTAATGTACGGTATGGAAAGCTGGGCATTGCAAGTTAACACCATAAACAGATTGGAGACATTTGAGATGTGGATCTACTGAAGAATTTTGAAAGCAAGAAAAACAAACGAAAAAATTCCGAGGAAAATAGCAAGAGTGAAATGCTGAACACGATAAAACGTAGAGAAAAAGCATACTTCGGACATGTGATACGGAGCGAGAGGTACCCTCTGCTTCAACTTTTAATAGAAGGAAAGATAGAGGGAATAAAGGAATTGGGAGAAAGTGGATGTCGTGTCTGCATAATATCAAAAATTGGGCAGGTATAAGAACTACAGGAGAGTTAATTCATACCGCCAGAGACAAGATAAAATGATCGCAAACTTTCATTAATGGATAGCAAAAGAAGAAAATGAAGAAGTTTCACTCATTTGAGGCCTCATTGATTACATGAATTGACGTGATTCGATATCAATCGACGATAATAGATAACATAAAACATCGATCAACATCAAATGACAATAGAAGTCAATTAACTTCAATGGAAGTCAATTCATGTCATTTGATGTTATTCTTCAAATCATAAACCAATTATTATGAGAATTGTCGAGAAATAATGAGGACAAAATTATTAAATAAATGAAATTATTGATATATTTCTTTGTTTTATTTTTCAAGGAAACTCCGTTTTATAAATTGCGATTTTTGTTAATAATTTACTGATTGCTAATGGTAAAAAATGTGCTATAGTCTGGCTGGCACCGAGAATGTGACAACTTGTTTTCTGGATATGCTCTTCACCTCGTAGCTTCACCTCTAAATTCATATCTAGGTACTTAGTGGTGCTAGAATAACCTTTTTATTAATGATAATAGACATTTGACCAGTGTGTTTCTTTGTAAAATTTACATGCACTGATTTACCTTCATTAAGTCTAATTCTTGGTGTGTTTCATTAACCTTTTTCTTAGTTTCACCAACTGCCAGTTGTGTTAATTGCAAATGTAGCTACAGCAGTTTGTTCTGTTACTGTCATAAATAAAACAAAGGTGGACAGCAGTGGACGTAGAACATTGTATTGTGGTACACCAGTTTTTATCGGTCTAATTCTGAATTTACTATAAGGGGAAAAGAAATCGTAAAACAAAATGGTAGCAAACTGCAGAAAAAAATGGAAAGACGTGATTAATAAATATTTGAGGAGAAAGACACTAATTTCTGAAAATATATTAATAATTTGATTTATCCATTCTTTCAATATAGAGTGTTTAAAAGTTATCACAATTTATTATTTATAATGACCGCTTACATTTATTTTAGTTTCGTTAAACGATACAATGGATTGGGTTATGATGTAGTACCTTGTGTAACGAATAATCATTTTAATAAATTGATAAGTGTGAAGGCCATCCATCTGTGTTTTTCAATTTTCACTTAAGGAGGAATATAAAAATTTAAATAAATATACATTTATGAAACAATATAATGACTACTTAAGATATGAATTAATTTTACAGGAAGATAAAGTTCCTAAACTATGGTAGAATGTATCTGCAAAGGCTTATCGGAAATACCTCTTAAATAGAAAATCTTTTTTTGTATTCTCTATATATTGTGCTTAAAATTAGTGGTTGTCACATAAAATTCAATGATCAAAAAACTATTGCGACAACATAATATATTGTATATAATCTATTTTGTCTAATTGTGTAGATCTTACAACTTGAATAATAAACACGATATCTCTATAAACAGATAAATCGTATAGATTGATAACATGTACTATCTAATGTTAGAATCTATTTTGTTTTTCACACAGTTTTGTACGTCGTATTAATACTTTCAATTGTCTGTCCCTGTAGCGCAGCGGATAGCGCGTTGGACTTCTAATCCAAAGGTCGTGGGTTCGATCCCCACCAGGGATGTTGCTATGTGGTAATTTTTTTTTTGTAAAAAAATAATCAAAATAATAATAAGAACTTAAACAACTATTGCAATGTGATGTACTGTTTTTTTAAGTTCCTCTCATATCATTTTGCAAACAACTATCAATATATAAATATGAAAATTTCTATGAATCTAAATAGAAGAAAAAAACTGACTGATGTTTTGAGGTGTTGTCTATTGTATTGTTATTGATTGAACAATATATATTTTTTTGAAAATAAACTTTTATTAAACAATTTCTCTCGGCGCAAGAGATTAGCCATTTTTTACAACTAGTAATCAGTAAATATTAACCAAATTGTTAATTTAAAAAACGAAGTTTTCTTGAAAAATAAAACAAGAAAAATATTAAGAAATTCATTTAATTTATAATTTTGTCCAGATTATTTCTTGACAATTCTTATAATAATTGGTTAATCAAATGAAAAATATGATTCATAAATGAAAGTTTCAATTTGGTAAGCACTTTATTTTGCTCCATCTATGATTGTGTTTGCGTTTGTTGTAGCTTCTCTTAAAGATACTAAATCAATATAATATGTTGATTTCAAAAAATTTCCAATTCGGTGGTTGTTGAGATATATTCATTAATATCTCCACAAATTATGACATTATCCTGATTCAACAAATTTTTGTGTTGATCTATAGCAAGTTTAAATGAAATTTTGAATGGAAAAAATCACATTTTGGTTAATTTAATTAATTGTTTCTTAATAATGCCCAAATTTCCTTTCGTTTCGGCACATCTACAACTATACAGAAATTAAATGCAAAAAACCCAAGCTCATTACGTGGTTCCTGTGAGGAGATATCGCTAGCTCCAAAATATTTGATTAGACTCATATATGAGTCAAACAACAACTTACAGAATACTAAACGTCTATCACGGTAGGGTGAATGGAGAGAGAATGACTTGATAAATGGTAAGATACGCAGGAAACGTATATCAAATTCGCGTGCATAAAGCATAGAGTTCATATTAAAGATAGAGAGAGTGTCGTATGGAAGTTTGTTCAAGTCTTCTTCTCTCAACTCTTTTCTGATTATATGTTAACGAATTTTCGAGTGGTGGAAATGGCAAAGAAGAGAAATAGAGTACAATTTCACTTACATGCCGCTCTCTCTCTATCTTTAATATCAACTTTATGAAATAAAGGCTATGGTCTCCGAATCTAATCCTAAGATTTTGGCATTTTGGTATTTGAATAAAAAAAACTGAATACTATTGTGAATAAACGAATTCAAAGGTTTTCGGAAATATTTGTCTTGGACAATATCCCCTTTATTAAAAAGTTACTAACAAGTTCTTGTAGAAAAGATGATATACTTTTGCTCCTCCCTATCATTGCGAGTTAAATCGCAATTGATCTGGTTTGGGTGGATATAAAAGGAAAAGCTAAACAACTTTTGAATTTGTAGTTGTAAGAATCATTCTTTTACAAGCTATTGTCGCTCAAAATATACAAAAATGGACAACGTGTATATTACTCACGTCAATTAATGTCATTTGAGGTCATTTGACCAATGGGATCACTTACAGTAATGGAGAACGTGTATGTATCATTTGAAAAATATTGAATCAATATATTGAAAAACTAGCAAACTCGGCCACGCGTTGCTGTGGCTGAGTGATTTGATTTGAAATAATTCTAATGACAATACAATTGCTCTCAATTCTGCTTGTTCAATGTAATTATACTGGCATCGAGTTGTTACACGTTCTTCACAATTGCCAATAAAATAGATCGGAAGAAATTTTGGATCTTCATTTGGCATTGGCATCGATGATCCAATTTTATGATATACCTGGCCTTGAATTTTGAATGTTGTCTCAAAATTACGACCATCAGATGACAACTCACAAACTTTGGATGCTCCAAACGACATCATTTGGAAACAAGAATTAAATTTTCGTGTCTTACGCAAAAATAATTTTCAATCATTTGAAATCCCAGAAAGAAGGGAATTCGAAGGTTCAAGTGGAGTAAGGAGTGGTGACAATACGAACTTTTTCTGATGCGTAACACATGCCGGGTGTTTCATTGCAAAATTTTAACGCCTGACAATAATTGCATATTTTGTCCATTGCACCAATAGTAACTTTGGAATCAGCTGAGTAATTGATGTCATAATTAAATGCAAGACGAACAAATGACCCACGTGTTACTGCGCGGTTGGTTCGATGATTATTTAGATTTTGTTCTCTATATGAATCTATGTGTGGTTGACGTGCCACCCTGGTTCTCAATGTATTTTTATATCGACGATTATCACACTGTCTCGAGCACGAATTTCAGCTGTGCTAATACTTTGAGTTACATTTCTTTCTGCTCTCTGCTCGACTGCTATGAGCTCTTTCAACCCGTGCACATCGAGTCTTCTTGCTACGGGCGTTAAGGTTGGATTTTTTGGGTGGCATTTTACTAAAACTAGTATTTTAATTTTTAATGTGTATAGATTTCGCTGTTCTCTGAATAACTGTAAGTTAGAAATAAAAAAAAATATTCGAAGTAATGTACGCAACGAAGACAAAATGAAGAATGATTTGAAAGAAGCGACGTTAAGTGGTATAGGCAAAATGAGACATGTATAGTGTGTAGTCTAAGAAAATATATCACCTTAAAGTTTGGCGCCATCTATGAGGTGCAAAGGACAAAATTTTACAGTTCTCTGTAAAGAAATTCGCTTAAAGCGCCATCTGTTCCAGACTCATGGAAACTACGATTAATAACATAATCAACGTTGATGAACAGTTTATTATTAATTATTGAGACCATTAATTTTAATGACTATCCTATCATTTAAGTAAGACCAAATTACATGCCAACTTTCACGAATATCAGTTGACTCGTTTTAAATATTCACAGACTGGGCTGAAATGAATATATTATATTCTATAATCTATTGAATTCAATATTAAAAGTAATTCAAATATTAGGAAGTTATCGGAACAATGGCGATTTTATTGATACCGACTTTCCTTGCTTTTACTTTTAATAAAAAGTAGATTTTAAAAATAGAGCTCTCGGAACACTGTCGCATTCGACACACATCTGCTATTTCTAACCTGAAATTTTGTCTATTGTCTAGAAAGTATGGAGAAATATTTTTTTACTTAATAAATTATGAGGATTAACTATAGGGTTACTAGAGTCGATTTCTTTTTAAAACAATATCGCCTTCATAGCGAAAACTAAATCTTTTAGATTTGGACATCGTATACATATCAAAAATGAAAAAAAAAACCAATCTATACAACAAACACCGGGAGTTTGATTATGTTTTGAAAACGATATTCTTTTGTCTTCATTTCTGAAAACACATTCAGGCAACTAAATATCGATTAAAAAAGAACCATAGAGCCGATTTTAATAAAGCTAATGCCTTCCTTTATGAATAGACGGCACCGACTTTATTAAAAGCACTTTACCAATGGTGCCTTGTGCGCGTGCTCACCTACTTGGTGACAGATATGTCACAAATAAAGTCGATTTTATGAAATCTGTTCCAATAATTTTCATTTTTTTTTCTAGTAGAAGATCCGAATTAAATATTAGATGTTGACTTTATATTTGTTAGATAAAGTATACAGAGTGAGTTTTATGTATGGAACACCTCAATTATCTCAGAAACTCAGGTATAATACTATTTTCCAATAAATCTCAATACGCCGAACCACTTAAGTTACCCTCAATGAAAAAGGGACCAATTATTTTGTCACCTAATATCTCAGCCCATACATTCAGTTTTTCGGGATATTGGGTGGGATTCACGCATCCATGTTACGTGACCAGAATCTACAATTACGCCGATTTACGTTTCCATTAATACAGAAAGTGGCCTCATCGCAAAACATGACATTACTTGAAAAATTTGGATCATTTTGATTATAACATTTTTCCATCATAAGGTCTGCAAACTGCGTCCATCAAAATCGTCATCTGACAACTCTTGAACCAACGTTATTTTCTATGGATGGAATT
The DNA here is from genome assembly GCF_026230105.1 of Diorhabda sublineata. Classification (NCBI taxonomy): domain Eukaryota; kingdom Metazoa; phylum Arthropoda; class Insecta; order Coleoptera; family Chrysomelidae; genus Diorhabda; species Diorhabda sublineata. The sequence continues at coordinate 13,616,387 of NC_079482.1, forward strand.
TATTATCACGTAAAATTTTCGTTACGGATGTTTGCGAAATTTCAAGTTCCCTGGATTTTGTCTAGTACTCAAGTGTGGATCGTCTTCTATAAGGGCACAAACATCAAAGTTGATGCGCCCCGATTTAGATAAATCTTTTACTGAACCAGTTTCGATAAACTTTTTTACGAATTTCATGACAGTAGATGTTTTCTAATTTTTATTTTCTTTATAGTTTATCGTTTGTCTTGGCTGCTTTTGTTATTATTTTCCATTCTTTTAGGTTCCGGCATTTGCTCTCCAGTTTTATACATTGAGTGCCCTTATGTCCTCCTCTATTTCGTTTCTCCAAGTTTTTCTCGGCCTGTCCCTTCTCCTTGGCCACAATGGGATCCATTGCGTTATTCTTTTGATCATTTCAATTGGTTTTCTTCTCATTATGTGCCCGGCTTAGTTGAGCCTTTGTTGAGCTTGTTGAGCTTTTATGTGTCTCACTATATTCTCTTTCCCCAGTTCTCTCTCTATTTCTTCGTTTTTTTCTGCTCTTCTTTCTTCTTCCTGTGTTATGTTAGCTGTTACAGTTCTCATTATCTTTCTTTCGGTTCTTTTAAGTTCTTTTTCTTCTCTTTTGTTTGTTACTGTTGTTTCCATTGCATATGTGATTACTGGTCTTATTAGGGTTTTGTACATCTTTATTTTATTTTGTTCGGTTATGTTTTTGTTTTTTAGTAGGTTTTTGTTTCTTCCATAGGCTTGATAGCATTTTTGTATCCTATACTTCATCCTCTCTCTGGTTGTTTGTCCCAACATTATTCCTAGATAGTTCTAGGTCGATGCTGTTTCAAAATTGAATTTGTTAGTTTTCAATTGGTTTGATCTCTGTTCTAGTTTTCCTCCTATTTTCATGTATTTTTTTCTGCATTTATTTCCAGTCCGTAATTTCTTGCTTCTCCTTCTAATTTGTTAATCGATTTTATTAATTCCGTCTGTCCATTTGCTGTAATCGTTACATCATCTGCATATGCTACTATCTGTATTGCATCTGTTATAATGTTCTTATTTTGTAGTACTGCGTTTCTCACAATGCCTTCCAGAATTATGTTGAATAGCGTTGGTGACATTGGGGCTCCCTGCTTAACGCCCTTATTTGTGTACGTTTTATCTGATGTTGTAACTTGGAATTTCACTTTAATGTCACTCTTATTTAGTATTATTTCTATGAGTTTTTTTAATTTTTTGGATATCCTTGTCTTTATAATTCTGTTATTTTCTCTCTTTTTATTGAGTCGAAAGCACATCTGAAGTCAAGAAGAACTATATTTATTGTATTTCCCTTTTATAATTTGCTGTCTTTTCTATCATTTGGTCTATAGTGTGGATTGCGTCTATAGTTGATCTTCCTGGTCTAAAGCCGTTTTGATAATCCCCTTGTTCTCTCTCTGCTAATTCCTTCAAACTTTCATTTATTAAATTTGCCAGTATTTTACAGGCGGTATTTAGCAGGGTGATGGCTCTATAGTTCTCACATATTTCTTTATTTCCTTTCTTAAATATTGGTGTGATTATTCCTGTACTCCACTAGTCTGGGTTTTTGTTTTGTTTCCATATCTGCTCCATTAGTTGATAAATATGTTTACTTAGTTTTTCTCCACCATATTTAAGAAGTTCCGGTTCTATTCCATCATCTCCCGGGGCTTATTAACATTCCTATTATTATGTTTGCAACTATTGCTATTATTTTCCTCTAACAGAATTACAGCTAAAATTACTACTAGAGCTACCGTTCTTATTACTAAACTTATTACTACTGTCGTATTAGTTTCTTGAATCGTTTGGCTTTACTATTTTTTTCTCTACGTTGCTCCTCCATTTCCATTCTTTTCCATCTACTGTTATTTTATTGTAACCAACTTTTACTGTTTTTCCTTTTTCTGTCTCTTCCTTCACTATTTTCCGCAGTTGTTTTCTTTTTTCCAGTTCTCCTCGTGTGAGGTCTTCATTAATGTATATTTGTTCTGTTCTGATTTCTCTCAATTTGTGCTTATTCTGGAGGATACTCTCTTTTTCCTTTTCCGTGTTTAATTCTATTAAGCACGTTTTCTCACTAATTTTTTTGCATGTTTCACTTCAATATTCAGGTTCAGGTGCGTTTTTATTATTCTTTCAGCTGCTTCCTTCAGACTCATTTCATCTTCTGTATTCAGTTTTATTCCAGTTAGCAACTAGTTATTTCTCTTTCTTTTTCAAGTCGGTTAATGGATTTTCTTAATTATATCATTTCTGCTTTCCTCCTTTAGTGTTTTATTTTCCATTTTCAATTTTTTTAGTTCTTTCTTGATGTCTTCCTGTTCTGTTCTTATGTGTTCTGTCTCCCTCTTTACCGCTTTTTGGTCTGATTTCATCTCAGTAAATGCCATAACATCAAAACCGCTCAACAAATTGTACGTCCCTCCCTCGAAGATTGGCAGATCATGTTTCGAATTGCAATTAATGAGGCCGTTATATCAAAACCTGTCAGCAGAATATTGACCAGTTACTGATATCCATTTTTCTAGATATTAATAATCAATAGATCGATAAGATTAAATCTTCAGAATTCCATGATACTGGGCTACAACCTTATTAGCCGTAAAAACGACCCGGCATCCACCGGCAAAATAATAAATACCCGGTTGAAATATTCACTTTATTTATTCACTATTTCTGAAGAAGTTGAAGTAAATAATGCTTCCGAATGTACAGCATCGTCTGAATTCATATAGTAACTTTTAAAGGTAAAGAATTACAAATCATTCCATGAGTCGGAGCACCTTCAGGATAATATTTAAGTAACTTTTTTTGTTGTTTTTACAATCGAAATTCTTTTCTCTTCACATTTACCTAGCAAGGAAAACATTCATATGAATATTAATTCGTGATTATGTATCTGAAAGCTTTTACAAAAATTTGGATAATCTGGCAGAAAATATTCGACAAAGAAAGCCTAACGGTTTGGTATTAATGTTGCTTGTCTTTATAAAATATTGGATTTGATTTCATTTACAATGACAGATTTTGTATGACTTTATGGATTTAGTTCTGGAGTGAATACTATTTTAACCCTTTCAAATAAGATTATATTTATTTCTCTAAGAGAATGAAGGGACCATCACAAGTTCGAAATTTAAAGATATTCAGGTTTGTACCTGTAATTCAAAGACAGCTAAATGTGAGGATCAAATCCCCATTCAATAGATTCATGGGATATATAGAGCTTCCTATAAAATTTCATTCGCATGATGCCAGTAGCATAAAAAATATGAATGAATTTTTTCTACAACTTTTTGAATACGGATGTCGTAAAGTAATTTTTTTACTAAGCAAACCCTAATTATTTTTAAGATATTTACTTATCCTAAAAACTGGGTCCATTCTTTTTTGAAATACCCTGCATACAGAAACCGAAATAATGAATGTATTCCAACACAATCAAAGAATATATTTGAGACTTACTTGTCTTCAAAATGTATTGCAACTGACGGACTGTTTAATTACTTTTAATTATATAAGAAAACTGTAGATATAGTACAAGCATTGTTATGTCGAGTTGGAATATATTTTTTCGCTTTTGCACGGATGAATTAGTAGAGAAGCAATAATAGCAATAAAAAAGGATAAATAAATGTGGTAATCAAGAATTTGAGTTAACTTGTGAAAATAAATCGAGTGCTGTATTGCTTGATAGCAGGTACCGATCAAAACATATCAAGATATAAGATGCGGATAAGTGTGACTATTTCCTTCGAAAAATTTAAGCCAACCAAAAAGCTGTAATATTTTATGTTTACCTAGAACGATCAAATTTCAGCGATAATACTGCACTAGTGCAAATTATCGATAATTTGCACTAGTGCCAAATTTTCGTCTAGGATTAATAAACATCATTTGGTTTTAATTTTATATTTTAAGAAAAGGAACAATGATTGAAAATGCAATTAGAATATACAACTTTACTGGAGGCCGACGATAGTGTTTCTATGCTGCTTCCACCACTTCTTATTGTTACTTCGCTACTGTCATTTCGCATTTTTTGTACAATTTCCTCGTGGTGTTCACTATTTACATGGAGGTAACTCTTTATCGAGGCCTGATTTGAGTGTCCGGTAACCTTGATAATTTGATTTTCTGAAACCCCAACCTTGGCAAGCTGAGTATCTGCCGCAGCACGGTTCGAGTGATTTGTCACTTTTATTCTTTTCGTGTCAATTCCTATAGCTTCCGCTGCATCTCTTGTCCACTTTGAAATTTCATTTCGTCCTACTGGACAATTTTTAAAAAAACCTTTTGATGTTTCTTTCATCCATGATGGGTTTACAGTTAAGAAAAGACGATCGACCGTAATATGTTTTCTTCTTTTTTCTTTCAACATTTTAAATTAAATTTTTCTCAGGAAATAGTCTGCCAAAATGCCCTCTCGTGCATGTCAAATTGTCTCATAATTTCCTCGAGTGCGCGAATGCGCACTCGAGAAAATTAAATTATCGACAATTTGACATGCACTCGGGACATTAATATTGATAATAAAATCATTGATTCAAGGTGATGTTCAACTTTTACAACTTATTATTATACCTTCAATAGGTTTGTTTATATTTCATTTGCATTTTTTAGAAAGGTTTTATCTTTCTGTGCAGTTGAGGGTTGGCACTTAAGTTTTGAGATATGGCAACACTGATATGAATATGTTAAATCTGATACTGCCATAATAAAGTTTGACATTTTTAATGGTGAAGAACTCAGAACGTGTTGTCATACGAGTGCAATTTGAATTGTTTACATATCCTTGAAACATTCATCTTGGTTCAAAAATGGTATTAAATAGCAAACATTTTCATGCGATGATTTTCTTCTACTTTCGATTTCGATTGGATTAACCCAATTTGCTTCGACTTTTGGTGATGAAGCACCATCTTGAGCCAACGTGTTAAGCTGGTTTTCCGAATCAATCTTGGTCGCACTTCGCTTTAATATTGCATGAACATTTGGCTGTCAAAAAGATTTGTTCGCAATTGGTGCGAAGAAATACTGAAAAATTCAATAGCGGTACTTTAAAAGACCTCTATAAGATCGTGACAGACGACGAATCATGGATCTAGTTCTATGAACCCGAAACTAAATAGCAATCCACTGTATGGGTATTTCAAGACGAGCAAAATTGTTCGCGCACTTCAAAGCAAACAGTCTCCTGTTTTTTAGGAATAGCTGGACATGTCGCCACCGTTCAATTAGAGCGTAGATACACCAGCATTTTTTTTTTCAGAAATGTTTGAAAAAATCAAGAGAACCAATCGCAAAAGACAAATTATTCCCCGTCACGACAATAGGAGTTCTCATACATCAGATCCAACAAAAACAGTCAAAACATCGAATTGATGGATCATCCGACGTACAGTCCTTGTTTGCCACCCAATAATTTCTTCTTATTCCCGCAGATCACAAATAAATTGCAATATTAACGTTTTTTTAAACCCGAAGCGGTTGATGCGTTCAAATTACATGTTTTGGAGGTACCTCAATCGGAATGGAAAAAATGTTTCGACAAATGGTTCAAAGGCATGCAAAAGTTTGTTGATCTTAATGGATATTTTGAAAAACAATAAAACCATATCCAATTACAAGTTTTTGTATTTATTTGTCTATCTCAAAACTTAAATAGCGATCCTCTAATAAAATTTGGAAACGACCTTGACATAAAGTATCAATACAGTTATCGTCAAAACTCACCTTAGATATAAGTTCATCGTGATTTGCTAAATGAGCTCGACAATGTATGCACGAATACGTGCGATGACACTGTGGTGGTAAATAGGCCTGAAACGTTTTGACCATTGTAACTTGCCTGCTGCTTGCTGAGCTGCTGGTGCTGCTGCTGGCTGCGACGGCAGGCCATGCGGATTTGTCACACCTGAAACAATAGACGCTAGTTTAAATACTATTTATTGGCTAGAGTGAACAAACAATCCGTATTTCTTGAAATTAACCAAAAATAAGAGGGAGGCGTTGTGATAATATTAAAATGTTACAATAACTTTAATAAGAATATTTTTCCACGACTTGTGAATGTTTTTTATACGTTGCATGATATGTAATTGAGGTTGCTTGAATTATCAATTATGTAAGAACGATGAAAGCGGTTGTAGATTTGAAGGATAGAAGTAATGAGAGAGTTTGAACTGTCGACATTATGATAGTTTGCATTGTTTTTATTTTACTAATTTTGGATTTCCATATACCGTTGTTGTTTTATTATACATTGCATTTATAATATATTTACATCATCAATACATTTAACAACAATACTATAAATATACATAAAACATATTTTCTGTTAGAAGCATGGTTTTTTTATTATATGTATATAAATTTCACACACAAGATTTTCAGAAAACATTTGAATATTTATATAATTATTTTATGTTTACTAATTATAAAAAATAATATATGTTCTATTAATATATTCATTGTTTTCCGAAGGAAAGGAGACAAATAATTTTATGCTGGGGCGGTTTCTACCCATGTGGTGCTTACTAGAGAAATATTTTTTGCAAAATAGGTTGTGCTGATAAATAGTGAAAAATGTATCTTTATATTCTTGAAATATTTTTATAATCGCTTATTTCAGTGAGGGTACATCAACATCAACTCATAATTAATCAGCTGATCGACATTAAAGTACCTATAACACCATCTACAAAAGTGCAATTTTACAAAAAATAAAGTTTTAATTTTATATTGTACAGTATAAGATTGATCTGATTTTGAAATAATACTATATATACTATCTTTGGAAAAGAAACTAATACGTATTACATTAAAAATTTGTATTTATAGAGTAAAATATGAGGTATGGGTTTAAATTTAAGGATTGTAAGGAAAGTTATAAGGTGGCGTATTATGAGTAAAAAACATGATAATGGTATCTACAAATCAGTATTTTTAGACGACGCCATCTGAAAGTTGTTCGTTCTGTATTCATTCACGTATCGAAAGTTGCGTTTGTTTTGAGTGTTTCATGTAGCTAAAACGACACTTTCGGGACGCTCTGGAGTAGACTACTTTAACTTCCTTAAATGTGACTCTAGCCACTTCAATGTTGACAGTTGACAGTTTTACTTCGTTGATTTTGCATAACCTTAAATTTTTAATTTTCTGAAATTATTTGTTTTATCCGAAGTTTTGCATGAATAACAATGAATGATGATAATAAAGAAAACATTAGAGATGAAGAGTTATTCGAATCCACGCCACCTAATCTCACCGAAGGAATCAATGCGGCTTAATTCGTTGCCGGATAAATCTCGTGCAAGGTACGAAAAACAGTACGAGCCCTTTATGAAGTGGTGTCACCAGAAAAAATTATGAATAAAATGTTTATAATTCTCTATTATTTATTTCAATTCTTGTAAATTTTAAAGATAATATTGGGAAATTATTAATATGAAGTTGGTTGCAAACAACCTCTTTAGTCTTTGGTCTTTATAGGCGATCTTTCCGTTTTTCATCTAAGTTTGTTTTGAGTCTGGGTTATAGCTCGAAAGTCTACAACTATTGCGTCCAGAATAAAAGTTCTTATAAACCTATGTATTAGGGTCTGCACAATTCTTGAAAAAAATGTATTCCTCTTGTATAAACTCTTTGTTTAGCAATTATATAATTACTTAGAATACGCATCTTCCTAGTCACTCTCCATCTGTTAGTGACCTGGTTCTATGTATTTTTGAATTATGGTAATTCCACAGTTCTTGGACTAGCTCAAAAAAATATTAGAGAGCATTATGAATACGTTTATATTTTGATACGTATAGCTATTTGTACAAAATTACACTGGGTTTCTTTTAAGGTACCATTAGTAAGGAGATATTCGCAAAAAGAATGATGAAATTTCAACATAGCAGTTATTTGTACTGTTCAGATAGAATATTCTGGCAGCAAGAATGATGAAAAATCGGTCAAGGAGTTAGGTATACCTACTGTCCTTAAAGGATGGCAGCAAAGATGATGAAAAATTAACCCAGGAATTACTTCTACAGTTTTGATAAAACAAATTAGCAGCGTATTTTTTGAAGGCAATTAGAAGATATATCCATTTATTTTTTGTGTTGAGAATCTAATCATCAGCACATGCGAAAATTACATTAACTTAACTATATTATCGACATTTCCAGTCCGTATGTGACGATATGCTACTCATAGTTTTCTTATTTAATTAACACTGGAACTCTACACCGACTACGAACGACGCCCCCTACAATCCACACTTTGTGTGGGATACTTTAGCAGCAAAAAAGCTTCTTTTTGGTTTAAGCTTTGTCGTAAGCAGGGTGATTGATTAGTGTGACATTCTAAAATTATTTACTATCTTTCAGGGTGAACACACTGTTTACACCACCACTACATCAACACTCACAATTACATTGTTTGACGCGCGTTTCAATAACCAAGTTATCGTCTTTAGAGAAGGTAAACTGATGTTTTCTGTTATAGCATTGACCGAGAACCAATGATTATATATTTGCCAACAACTGATATTTGACAATGACATGTCGTAACAATAGGCACACTATTGTTTTTTGATTTAGCAGTTTGATAAATTTTTTGTTTTTTTGTAGAATTTGAACTAGGGCAAAAATGAATTTTATTAGTGATGAAATGGTTGATATGATCTGGATATTGAGAGAATGCAATAAAAACGCCTTACTATCAGCAAGAGTATACCTGGACATTTTCCTGAAAGGCGGCAAGCTACAACAACAAAAGAGAGATTTATGGAGCGCTTTAATCGCATCATTATAAAAAGCATAACCGATTAAAAAGGGAAGAAAATGAAATTGATGTTTTGCTAGCTGTTACTGAAAACTCACACACAAGTAGTTCTTCTCGCTGAGCTAGTACGGTGTGCAAAGAATCCTTGACAAAAACAGAATGCACCCTTTCCACATTTACTTGCAACAAGATAGAACTGAAGTTGATATTGAAAAAAAAAACAAGCGATTTCTATTTGGAGTTAAAGCCACGTTTATTAAAAATGGTTGTGTTAAAAGGGAAAACTTTCACTATTATCAATCAACTAATCCATATCTCATAGTGAAACACAGCCAAACTAGATGATTGTTGAATGTGTAAGGAAGTATTTTTGGTAAATATGTAGTATCTTTTACTGGAAGAAGTTCCACTTCGCACACGTCAAAGGATGTGGTTTTTGCATGATGGTGCGCCTGTTCACGCTAATCAATTAATTAATGGTGAAATGAATGGACTATTTCACGGAAGATAGTCCAGTACAGTAGCCACCAAGGTCACCCGATTCCAATAAAATGTACTCATTTTTCGGGTGTCACATTAAGAATGAAGTATTAAAAATATCTCCAGCATCGAGGGATATCAGGAGGAAGAGAATACGGTATGAATTTCGGAATGTTTCTATAGAAATGCTTCGTGATGTGAGTAACTCTTTAAGTTATCGGTTTCAAGCATGCATATATATCTTTGGAGGTTATTTCGAACATCTATTTTGAAATCAAGACGTGTACGTATACTGTAAATATTGCTTCATTCCTGTAATTTATTTGTAATATACTTGTTTTTTTTTCTTTATATTTGTAATTCATTCTCTACAGTACAAAACAGCTTCGATAAAATATCAGTTTTTGACGAATAAATTATAGCTAATTCACAATTAATTGTTAAATGATTAGATATAGGTTTATAATCATTGTTTTGCACAGAAAAATCAAAATAACTCAAGAGCTAATAATTTTAGTTATAGGGAAAAAATAAGTATGTTGGTAGTACTTTCCTATACTCGCATAAAATACAAAATGCTTCATTTGAAAAACGGAGAAAATAATTATTAGTATTTTGATTCACCATGAGTTAAATTCAGGGTGAAGAAATTTTGATTCTCCAAAGTGGAGACAGATAGCGCTACAGATGGTTTAGGACGATTGGTATGGTCTCGTGGGGAAGTGCTTGCCGTTACTCAATTTTTATGAACAAATGATTTGTCCATATTTGACATTCACAATCAAAATGTGACGGTAACGAAGCACGGAGCGTTGTTGAAGAAATGATTCCAAATGATCAAAGGGTAATTCTGCTTTCAAGATCACCAGAGCTGGGTATGAGCTATGTTAGCGTGCACCATATCACCATATCGCTTGATATGTTGTGATATGAAGTGCAGTCTTATATTTCTTTAGCGTTATTACCATTCTAACGGCAAGCATATTGCCATCCCTTTAGCAAAAAAATAAACACAACTATGGAGTAGAAATGCCCCGAATAACCAAGAACAAAGAAATTTACATTTTATGTTCGTAAAGTTATAACAGGCATAAAGTGAAAATGTAGCTCTCCGTTACTGCGATAAATGTACACCATTACTGAAAGGGCCATAACAGCCTATGAAGCAATCGTCTGGCTGAGTGCATCTGCATTACAGAAGCCATGAAAATATATCCGACAGCAGCAATGGAAATCATTCTAGACTTATATTCATTGCATATTGATTCAGAAAAGAGAGAATTACAAATTCAGAAGAATGTGAGGCGCTTCTGGTAAAAATGTTCCTCCTATCCTAGAATTCCCAACAGGCAATTTCCAGAAGAAGTTCTCAATATTATTGAATAAGAAACATAATTGAAAAAACGACACACCCCACTCAAACTTTGAAAAGGAACTACAAGAATATAGATATAGCAATCTTCTTTGACATTCAAACAGCTTTAAAAGGGATTAATGCAAAAATACGAGGGTGGCTCAAATATAAACCGAAATTATGGAACAAACGAACGAAAAATTTAGTGTCGTAAAAGAGGCTGCACTGGATGCTAGAATCGAAGGATGTACCAGTGTCTGTGGCCCAACGTATCATTATTTGTTTTTAGATAATGTAAATTTTGCGGAGCAGTTCGAGTATGTGTGCCTCTTCAAGATTCATGTGTATGGATGGTGTTGTGCTTTCTGAAAAGGCCGAGAAGTGGTGGCAAATTTGCCACATGAGCGGAGCCCCAGAACAAGTGTTACCGATGCGCTGTAAAAAAATTCATTTTGGGGGAAGAAAGACGAAGACGCGTCAGTGAAAATGATGCTTATACTGTCAGCGGGAAGTTGTTATGTACTGTGTTTTGGGGCATTAGGAGTGATTGCGGTTGATTTTCTCACTGAACAACAAAATGTGAACGCGCAGTATTATAGTAACCTCATATTTTCGGATTCATATAGTTAACCCGATCGATTACACGAGGACATCCAACATAAATTGCAGGGCATGTTCAGTGGAGGTATTCCTCTTCTGCATAAAGTTGCCAGCCTTATTATTCATACAGTAATGTAGGATTTCCACATTTGGTACTTTATAATTATTCCATTTTACAGTTGTTAAAGGAATACACAGTTCTTTTCGGAAACCAATATGAAAGCACTTTAATAGATGGGTTCTAGATTTTAACAAAAATGGTTTGAAGAAGCTGATTCGGCATCTGATAAATGTCTTAATATACTCAGTGACTATGTTGAAGTGATAGCCACGCGTGCCTTTTAGGTCTCTTTTCTATTTCTTTTTTCGACCTACAACTTTTAATCACTATTCATAATTTATAATATTATTGGGTTTTTATTTAAAAAAAGATGTGATATTAGGAGAAAATAATCTGTCTGCTTCAGTCGGGGGAATTTTATGAAAGACAATTTAATCGTAGAATAAATATTTTGGAAAGTGTATGAATTTCTCAGTGGAACTAAAAGAATGCGTTGTACTATTTTGATTATGTACTTTTTAATCTAGTCAATTTGAGTATTAAAATGAAAAATATGTAAATTGGAACATTCATAGTATGATAACTCATAACTAATTCTTAATAATGAGCATTTTAAGAAAAATGGAGGAAACTTTTATAATCTAAAAGGGTGGAAAAAGCCCCTACAGCTATAAATCTGTTTATTCTACACACTCTATTTATTTAATTAATTTAATCCGTCAGGCGTCACTGATTATTTGACTAATAGCAAATAAACACAGCAATAAAAAAAGCGTTAAAAAACAGAGTAGGAATAGCAGATTATACTTCATAGAAGAAAAAATGAAATGAAGTGTTTAGCCAACAGAATAACCCATTTAATACATATTATAATATTACCACAATAAACACAACAAATCTCTAATTGAGTAATTTATTTCGTATATGTGGTATCTATTAATAATAATCATTGATATTATTAAATTCAAATATTGGAGCAAGTTCATTCTTAGAGTTAGTTACACTGGTTATTATATCAGAAGTCAGGTTGTTAGTCGTCACTGTGTCAGAAAACAGGTGTTTAGGTCTTTTGGAGAAGAAAATGAAATTATTGATATCAATTCGTCCAAATATGTCATTCCAGCTTATGGATCTGATCTGTCACGGATCAAAACCATCCCACTAACATAAACATAAAGTTGTACTAAGAACTGCTAGATCTGATGTGACGAATCCGTTAGTTCAGGGTAAAATCTGTCGGAATTCGAGTGGTCTGGACAGCCGTTCAGATATTTTATAGGTAGTTGTTTAAAATCATTAAGGATGGAAGGATAAATCGTAAAGGCAGTGGTGTGAAAATCTTGAGAATAGAGAAGAAAAAAAGAGTAACACTACTAAGTGTGTGAATGGTAGAAATACTCCAAATGAATAAAAAGAATGTATAGTTTAAAACGTTATTGAAAGCTTGTGACTTTAAATTTTTATTCAGGTACCAACGTTTCATTCTTTATTTTCCATGGACAAGTTCTTTCTTTGTACAGTTCAATCACGTTGGTAATTATTTTTTTTCTCAACTCCATATTGATCTAATACTCTACGTATTGTATCCAATGGAAAGAATAGAAACAGCTAGGTAATTAAAAAAGCATGCCACTAAACACTACATCTGGAATCGTATGAAATAGAAGACGAAGATCTCTGGCAATTAAAGCCATCCCACATTCTGAACTTTCTAAGAAGAGCGGGATTAATTAGCTGTAAACACTGGGTTTCTCAGTATCGCAGCGAGAAAAGGGGACGGTGTATATGAATTCCTAATATATACATACGTATTTGTATTTATCTATAGGTTTATTTTGTATTTTTTTCGAATGTAATAGAAAACTTTCATTGGTCTCATTTTTTTGGTTTTTTTGAAGCATCCTTCTCACCATAATTAAAAATGAAAAAGTTGGCATCATATTTAAGACCAAATTCCGTCCAGTTATTTTTTAATGAAGTTAAATTTGAAATTTTAATATGCCGCCAAAAGTAGAAAGGAAACTGATGGCACTGTAATGAGAACTGGATTTGGCTATCTAAAGGAGCTGATTGACCTAAGTTTCTGATCGTTCACCGAATTGATCTGTGTGAGACTAAATCGTAAAATTCTTTCCGTGTGTGCCTGGCTAATGTTTGTGACTTTACAGCATATTTGAAGAGTTTTCCTGAAACTTTGATGCCCTTAATGTTGAAATATCAAAAGATTTCTCAGCAAACACAAAATTATAATTGAATGTCTCCACACAAAACTGTCATTTTCACACAAAACCTCACTATTGTAGTTTCGCTTTTGTAATAAAAAAGATTAATTCTGTTAGCCACAATGATCTATCTAGAATGCTTTTGAGGTACTCATAGGAAAACAATTTTTTACAAATGGGCTTCATAATAAAAACAAGTTATAAACATATAACATGTATAAACAAATTTATTAGTCAATGGAGTATTGTACTTTTTATCTAAATACGTCACCGACCTTCAACTGAATAATATACTTAACATTGAACTTGAACTATTAAAAAATTCTATTAAACCGTAGAGGTGTCCTTACAGATGAACTGACAATATGTGTTGCCTACATTCAATATAATATACAAATAAATACAAATTTTATGAAATATTATTATCAATAATTATATTATAGCTGATAAAGAGTATAGTTTAGTAAGTATTATTTTTGAGGTATATGGGACATTACCATTCTCGAATAAAAAATTTCTTACTATATGCTTATAGTCCAATATATATATATATATATATATATATCGAAATAATTTCGAAATTCAATTCAATATTTCGAGAATAAATTCTTCATAGGAGAAAACAACTACTTTCCTGGCTAATGCCTTGACGAATATTGAATTACAACTCCTCTGAAGGAGGATGGATATGTTACGGTAAAGGTAATAAATTATTTCATATTTATCAAATTTACCGGTTAATTTATAAAATCCCCAGCTCGTAATAGCGAATGTGATAAAAGACCCTAACTTTGAGAATATTCGTTCAGTTAGCGCAACTGCTTGGCGCGTGACAGCCACGTGATTTAAGAAGTAGTTCTAATTTCGTTGCATGTAGACTTTTTTCGCTACCCTCTCGTGAAAAATAATTGAATAATGGATGGTATGCTTGAGTGTTTTAATTCCAAATTAATTAATATTATGGATACTAATAAAACAGTGGTTAGGTTAGGTACTAACTACTCAAAAGAAATCTGCACTCTATTCAACTGGCCCTATAAGCAGGGTTCGTTGATTTAAATCTGATCATCCATAAGTGTTGAAAATCTTCTTCTTCTTCTTCTTGTAGTAGGACGAGGTCCTGTCAGGTCTGTCATCTGCCCTCTTGTGACGCCGATGTCCAGCTATCGTACCAGCGTTTTGGGGGCCTACCGATTGGGCGTCTTGTGTCTGGTTTCTGTGTTTTGGCCCATTTGGCAATCCGTTCTGGAGCCATTCGTTCTACATGGTCTCTCCATTGTCGGCGTCTTGCTCTTACCCATCTAACGACATCTTGTACTCCCAGTTCTCTTAAGGTATCTGTGTTGGGTATTCTATCGTGGAGTGTGGTACCCTTTATTGTTCGTAATATCTTCATCTCTGCTGTTCTCATTTTTCTCTTTGTTTGTGTTGTGTCTGCCCTTGTTTCTGCGGCATAGGTTAGTATGGGTCTGATACAGGTCTTGTAGATTCGCGTCTTACTTTCTATGCTCATATATTCATTTCTCCATATAATGTCCCGTAAATATCCCGATATTCTAGTTGCTTTCTTGATCTGCTTATCTACCTCGTCCGTTATGTTTCTGCTGCTCGTTGTTTCTACGTCCAAGTAGTTGAAATTCATTACTTGCTCTATAATGCGCTCATTTACTACCAACTTGCATCTTATTGGGTCTTTGGATATTACCATGCTTTGTGTTTTCTCGCATGAGATTTGCATGTTAAGTCTCTGTGCCGTCAGGTTAAATTTATGAAGGAGGCGTTGTAGATCGTCTTCATTTTCAGCTATAAGTATAGCGTCATCTGCGTAGCAAAGGATTCTCAGGCGACGGTTATTCATTTCGAATCCTGCATTAACTTCGTTTACGCTCTCAATTATTTGGTCCATTATTACGTTGAAAAGGCATGGGCTGAGGCTATCTCCCTGTCTTATGCCGGATGAGAGTTCTCTTGTTAGCCCACAGTCTGTTTTTATTCTTGTTTTGGTGTTGATGTTAAGTTGCCTTACTAAATTTGTATAATGCTTCTTGACGCCTTTTTGGTTTAGTCGGTGGATTACATCGTTGAGTTTTACTCTATCGAATGCTTGCTTTAGATCTACGAAACATGTGTACATGGGTTTATTGTATTCTATGGATAAGTGTTGAAAATATACTTATAAAAGGCGTATCTCCTGGCATAAAATTTACTTCAATTACTCTATTTTTCATAATGCTGTTCAATATCTGTATTACTTTTACAGATATAAAGTAATGAATAACTATAAATTTGGAGACTTATTAGAAAAATTCGATTCGAATAGAAACAATCTGATTTAAATAAAAAAATCACGAACACTGTCAATAAGTCATGATATTTATCACATTCCCTTTACGAGTTGGGGATTTTATAAACTAACCGGTAAATTTGATAAATATGAAATAATTTATCATATTTACCAAATTCAGTGGTGATTATGTACAATCACCGGTAATTTTATATCATCACCAATTTATCATTTTTACTGTAACAGTAAATATGTTTCAACGTATACTTTCATAAAAAAACGAAAATGCAAATTTTTATAAATTCAAAATTGTGAGAAACCATAACGCTACATGTGAATTGAACCGTCCATACTTATCTTAAAAAATAAAATGGTAAACAAGTACATTAATGAAGACTATTAAGATCATTAATCGCATTTGAATGTAAGAGTTGGTTACAATACTTTTCCGTCAACCGTATATTTTTTGTAAGTGAAGGAAAACACTTTACTTTTATGTTATTTATCAATCATGTATTTTTATATTTATAATTATCTATGTTTATAGTAGACATATTACAATTAAATAGACACACTTTAGAACTTGTATGTTTTTGTAATTTAAATTTACTTCGCTACTTTGATAATTCATCAGAGAATTTATTTCAGAGTGGTATGACAAGTAAAGCTTGTGTTGCAATTCACAAAGAACTTTTTTAGCTGTATTAACTTTATTTTGTAACGAATTCTCATTATGTTCTTCTGCCACAGCAGTATATTTCCCATCACTAAGTTGTTTAATAGCTGTTTGAAAGTATCGATGCAGAAGAACACCCGGAATACTGTCCCGTATGTATATTTGAATGTAGCGGACGCAAAATACAATCGAATAACGATCGGAAAATTTCGAAGTATAATTTGAATGTAAGAGACATATTACAACTAAAACTGGTAACTCGTCTCTTACATACACGTGATTGATTAGCCAAAAAGCAAAACAAAGCGATCCTTCTCAATTTGTATTTCGTGGAGGTTCATTCTTGCAATTCACCAAATACGATTTTATCCGTCTAAAGAAAATACAATAAATATGAATGAAATAAGTGCGATTTCGTTTCCGAACCTGTATAATTGGAAGTTCGTTGATAAATACACCTACAAATTGACAATAAAAATAAAAGAAGATGTAGAAGTACGTAACAAAATTTCTAGGTTATGTTTCTAAGCTTTAACTTAAATGTCCTAGTAAGTGTAAGAGCGTGGAGCTCTTTTGGTATAGGTAGATTTATATGTAGATTTATATATATATATATATATATATATATATATATATATATATATATATATATATATATAGGAACGTTTTAATCATGGAGGCTAAGGGCAGTGATGAGAACAGAAGTTGTCAACTTGATTTATCACAAAAAAATGCGATGTTGTCATTTAAAAAGCACACACAAAAAGCACACTATGGAAAGTAAATTTTAAAAACATTATGGCGATTATATACGTATATAGTAACATATTATTTAAGCTTGAAGAGAGAACACTTGAATTGCCTCAATGTTCTGAAATAATGTTTGTTGATGCAACAGGCAATTGTGATAACCAAAACCACAAGGTGTACTTTTTTATAACTCAATCTGCCGTTGGAGGTTTGCCAATAGGCTGTTTTATCAGCAGTAGCCAAAAATCAGATGTTTTTGATTTGGGTGTTGAAGGTTTTTTTGAAATCCTTAAAATTGAAATAAATCCTAAAGTCATTCTTACCGATGATGATTTAGCGGAAAGAAACGTATTACGTAAATATTGGTCATTATCAAATTTGTTATTATGTACATTCCATGTCGTAAAAGCATGTTGGCGTTGGCTAACAATGGCTAAAAAATCTGTATCAAAAGAATAAACACAAAAATACTAAGCCATGTTTAAAAATATTTTATATTCTAAGACTAGTATAGACCTCGAAAATTCAAAGCAACAGTTTTTAGACAACTGTGATCATGGAAAATATGTTGAGTACATGCTAACAAGAATACAGGAGTGGGCAGTTTTATATCGGCAAAACCTTCCATTGGGAGGTACAAACACAAATAACTATATAGAAGTTATGTTCCGCTTATTGAAAGATATTCCTCTCGAATGCACAAAAGCCTAACACAATTAGCAGATTTTATTGTTACAAGCTCTAATATTATAAACAAAGAATTCTGGATTTAATTTTTGGTCGAGAGTCAAAAGTTGTTACCTATAGGTACCTCAAAAATTATAACACGAATTGTAAAGTGATATCAGCAAATATGGAGCAGATGGAGTTTACCGTTCGGAATGAAACAAATAATCAAAAGCTAAATGGATATCGTATTCTAATGATATAGTCACAAAACTTGAACAAGATCCTCAACAATATTATCTTGCTATACAATCATATTTAAATAATATAGATAAATATGCACTCACAACCACTGCATTACTTAGTGGAAAGCATACTGCATTCAAATATAAAGGAATTTTGTCAAAAAATAAGACTTTTGCCACAACAACTCGCCGCAAAGAAAATAAAATTCCTATTCAGCCAACTTCAGAGGCAAGAAGAAAAATGAGAGAAAAAAATACATTTTCTGGAAGAAGATCTATTGGAAACAGTGGGGAAAAAAGGCAGCACACTTGGTGGTAATAAGTTCAGAAAATAATGCTTGTAATACAAATATGCGCCGCGTATAGAGATGCGGCTATTCCAATTTCAAATCTTCGAAAATGTATTTATGCTACGCTCTAATACTGAAAACGGCCAGTGGCCGATTAAAACAGCCACAATGCGTTCTGTGCGCTTTGCGTTTGCCAGAACGTGTTGTGGCAGTTCTGATATAGCCAGAACCCGAATGAAATTATTATAGAGTTAGAAGATATCAGTTCACGTAATATAATGCTGATCATTAATAATCATTTGGTAACAAAGTATTACAATACTCATTATTTGAATAAATGTTTAATGACAAACTTTTTATATGTTTTACATCCATGTAGTGAATAGTTAATATAAATTATTACCAGTCGTTTCAATGTGAAAAAGTTTATTACTAAAATCAATATTCGCTGCATATCCACCTATTTGTTTTTGCATGAGGAATTATTGTGGCATTTTGAATTGCAATGAACTTTATGTTTTACGCAGTTAGGTAAGGTGAGGTTAGTTATATTAACTATTGTCTATATGGATATAAACATCTATAAAAACGTTGTCATTAAACATTTATTCTAATAATGAGTGTTTTACTACTTTGTTGCCAAATGATTATTAATAAACATCATTATATTAGGTGAGTATTAGACGTCTTCTAAATCTAAAATAATTTTATTCGAGTTTTGGTTTTATCAGAATAGCCACAACGCGTTCTGACAAACGCAACGCGCACAGAACGCGTTGTGGCTGTTTTAAACGGCCACTGACTGTTCTCGGTCTTTGAGCGTAGCATTTACACCAATTGGTTGCGTTTAACATTTATCATTTTTATAAAAAATAAAAAAGCCTTTGTGTTGGGAATGTACTTGCTTCAATGAGATGTAGTGTTTAATTAAAAACAAGTATTTTTTGTTCATGGTATACTATGGTAAAAATCTTTTTTTGTTTGTTCTAGATACTTTAACAGCTACAAGATATTTTAATACTAAATCTCGAACATTATCCATTTTTAATTTCAATAATCCATCTTTTCTCCAGATACTTCGAAAACCAAAGCATGATTTATTACCCAACTATTGAAATTATAACTTTTTTAAATTTACCCTGAAACAGGTTGTCAGGAGCATCAGAAATCAATGTTTGCACATGTTTTTTGACGAGCTCTTTTGATTTCTTTGGTATACATCCTTCTTTTTCTTCTTGATAAATGTTATTAATCGGTTGAACGGCAGTCGACCTAGTGTGAAACGGCCCTGATAATGTTAATATTAGACAACAGTAACTTTGGAATTATGAAATAGATTATGAAGAAACTGAAAATATATACTGCTTTACCGATAATCTTCTGTAAAAGATCTGAATTATTAAAAACCTTGTCATCCTGACAGAAATCGAATTAATAGCAGCTTAGTATATGAACACAGTGTGTCATTGACCGATTATCTATAATTTTTTACCTTTTTACATACAGAAATAAAAATTTGTAATCATATATAAACGTTAATAAATTTTGTATAGATTTTTTTTGTTTTAGATTGATTTTGAGGTTTTTGATTCTTGTCAAGCTCACTTTTTCTTTACCGGCTATTGACGCTGATAATGCACAGAAATGGGAACACTGTAGCAAAGAGATTGATAGCTACAATTCAAAAAAACCTATCAACTACTGAAAAAATTACAATAATGTAATTTTGTTACAAAATTTAGAAAAGTCATTTTAGTTTTTTGTTATTTAAAATAGAATTTACACTACACGTCTTGGACTTAGTATGAAATCGATTGAAACTTGATATTAAAACCTATAGTGAGAAAGATCACTTCTCTAGAGCACCCAAGTTTTTCTCCTAAACTTTTTATAGTGATTTCAGTTTTTCATATAACACTCACTAAGTTGAGTCATGATGTGTACGCTGATTTCTTATACGGCGGAAAATATTAAATTAATATAATTAAATTTGAATGGATAGAACACAGGGTGAAATTTTGAATTTAGTGAATTATTACCGAATACAGAAGTTTCAATTTTTACAAGATCAGCAATATCCATCATTGATTAGGATAGGTTTATGTCTACAACAGATGCCTAATTCTTTTGGAGTATATTGGCTTTAACCCACTTTCCACATATTTTGTGACTGTCAGCCGTTACAACGGCACCATTCTCTTAGAGTATCACTTTGCTGTAATGCAGGTTTCATCATGGAAGAAGTGGGATACTAATTTTTTATATCAGTTAATATTTACGTTACATCTATCTCAGCTAGTATATCATATACCTTCATATGTCAAGATAAGCAGTGACAACCTGAACCTACTTCGGCTTGGCATTCTTCTACTACAGCTGGTCAGGAAACAAGGATTTTAAGATTTCAAACAATGCATTAAAATTTTGTTTTGTTTCAAGTTGAGAACAGACGATGCCCTTTTTTGAACAAATTTAGTCCTATACGATTTTGGAACTACATAAGAAGAAAAAAATGTTCAAGAAGAACAACGTTTTAATACTATTCCTGACATTAAAAGTCAATACAAAGAAGATGAACGAGTAGAAATGCTTCTTATTCAAAGATTCATTTTCAAGAAAACAATTGACCGTATTTTTTTATCGTGTTTTGTATACATATTTATATATATATTAAGTTATTGGATCTGTAAGTTCTTCTGCTTTTCTGCTTTCTATTATTTCTGCTATTGATATCGATGGAATTCTCCACCACCTTTCACATTGGTTCATTTTGCTCAGATCTGCAGTTCCCCTTATTTCACCAGCATAATTTTCGCGTCGTCGATTTCATCAATATATCCGATTCGCTTTTCCCGATTATCTCATATTTATTAAAACAACGACTAAGTTGTTTCGTTGCTTGCAGCTCATCCACTTAACTGGTCATGGTTCAATGCACTTTCTCGTTCTTTAAGTTTTTCAAGTTGGATAGAGTTTGTATTAAAAATCTTGAAACTAATTAAGCGTTTCGAGATTTCTGAATTATTTCTTCCAGTCTCTAGGAAATCTTGTATATTATATATTATTTAAGTTGTATTCCACTAAAGACATATCATGTTGGACAATGTATAAAGTTGAAAAGTTGATAACATTTTAAAATAATAATTTGGACATTGTAAACTTAAAAACAAAATAGGAGAATAGCTTTCGATGTAGTTTGACTGTCACATGTTTAACAGAAATATGAACTTTTTTTTGGGATATTATATAATTTCTCATTTGCTACAAAAGTTCAAGAAATACAAGTTAACTATTTGTAAATAGTGTGATATCTACAGAGGAAACTGTACCCCAGTATAAGATGTACGATTTGATACCCTAATGTGCTCATTCTTAATAATAAACTTGAATATTTATAACAAGCGTCAATTTGAATATTGATTTCTGAATTCCATGATTTTAATAATTTTTTAAATGAAAAATCATAATCCAAACATCAAAATTGTCAATTAATTCATTCCCCGATATATTATCTTGATTTTAAGGCTCCCTAAACTGAAACTTTGTTCAGAAACAGATAAAATCTAAACGACTAATTTTGATAAAAATCGTAATAGAGAGAAACATCAAAATTTTATCTGTTTTTAAATGAAGTTTCAATTAAAAGAGTCCTAAAATCTAAATAATTTTCTAACAAAACCATATAGAAAGGTTTAATAAATAATAAATTAAGCAAATATATATATATATGTATATATAGGCGTTTTCGTAGTGGAATTGTGGCAAAATTAATCACCAACCTGTATCTACTAATTCTAATATATTACCAAGCTTTCGAATACCTATGTATTTATCATCAGGGAATTAATTAGTTGCAGTGTTTCAAGTTCTCTTATTTCTTTTAAAAATCATTAAATTCATCGAATTCAAAAATCAATATGCCAATTGACGCTTAATAGAAATAATATCTTATCGATTCTATCAAGCGTCAATTGGAATATTGATTTTTCAATTCGATGAATTTAATGATTTTTAAAAGAAACAAAAAAATCTTAAGCACCTCAATTATCAACCTATTAATTCCCTGAATATGAATACATTTGAAATCTCGAAAATATATTAGAGCTAGTACACTTTGGTGTTAAATCACAAAATGATTGTATGTACGTACTAGGGGTGTATGTTATATCACTCTTATCTATCATGTTATGTTTAACCTAATAAAGCCCACTTTACATGTAACATTGGTAACAAAATAAATTCTGCATATTAAACATGCATTGAAAATATGTGCTATGTTTCAAATTATTTTTTGTAACAATATCCCCGATCGACAGTGTGCACTAACAACAGCGAAGTATTTGCCGTATCTGTAATACTTTATATTTCATATTGACATACCTCAAAAAGTCAAAAAAGAGTAGACAAGGTCTTTTGTGGTTGTATTAAATATGTAGTTATAGTTTTTTTTGTTTGTTCGTAAGACATAACACAGCAAAATATTTTTTTCATTTACTTTTATTTATGTTTACATTATGTTAAGCCATTAGCGCTTGGCCAGAAGATATGAAAATATAGGTTTCTGTTGGAAGTCCAGCACTTCTGTTTTTGTGTGTTGTCTCTATTCGCGAATGATTTAAGGGTGAAGTAATATATGTTTTAAAGTATAATACGATGGCGACATCTGTTTTACCTTAGCTGTTCTTGTTCAAACGCTATCATCGAAAAACAATGATATATATACGGGGTTTTACGGATTTTTTTATTACAATTATTAGTGACTTGAAACAAATTTATGTGGGCAAAGTATATCATTTTATACCTTTTCACAAAAACCTGAGTCTGAAATCGAAATTACGACAAAGAACACATAGACGACAATATGCATTATTAAGGTTGTAATATTTTTTTAATGGCATAGTAGTCTTGTTTTAGAAGAAATTATTTTGTTGTCTAGCTCCCACTCCATTTGAGAAGTTTGATAAAACCTCGAAATTATTTCGATTTCCATCTATCTACACTAAACCGATCAAAGTAAATTTTAGTAAATTTGCGGTGATTATACTCTTTATATTGGCTGGTAAGTTTTTCTTCCCTTTTTTAATGTGCTGACAAAAATGTCTATGAATTCCTTTTGTTTTAAGCAAATTTTGTATGACACTTTTCATATATATTCATATTTTCTATTTCTTTGGGGAACAGAACGAATAGAATAGATTCCTGTTTGGTTAAATTTTGAAAAATATAAATTCAATTTTCTTATATGTTAGAATATAAGCTCCTTTTGATCAAATCTGTTTTTTTATACTCGTTCCTTCTTCCGTAATTTCCATCTGCTGGTTGGGAGTTTCAACCAGCAAGTCTCTAGCCACCAGACTACAAATTCAACTCACTCAAATATCTGGGAATCCAGTTGAGGACTGCAGCCATCCCGGATTTCCATAGATATGTCCCAGCCTTATCGTTAATATATAAATAAATCTGAATTGTTTTTAATTTATAACCGCTTTTGTACGTTGTGGTGCTTTTAGATACGCAGTTAATCTGAATTTTCTATTTTTTCAATAAATTTATTTATTGCTGAAACTTTTTTAATTGTTCTTAGCAATAAATATTAATTTGGATAATTGTAATCGGGAATAGTTTTGGATTGTTTAATTTTGATTTTTAATTTAATTCATAAGGTGTTTTCAGTTTTTGCGCATTTTTTTATTAATTTTTATCGTCGATCGTTGAAAAGCTGGTGGTATCCAATTTAATATTAATTGTTTACCCAATCTGAGGTATTTATAAACTTTAACTGAGGCCGAATACCACTTCCTGACGAAGAGTCTCCTGCTGGGGAATCTAAAGTTATGGTTGAAAATGCAGGAGATATAATTTTTAATGACCAGATGAATGACGACAATGATCAAGCTACTATTGAACCTGAAAAAGATACCAGAGCAGAAACATTTGCAATAAAAAATAATCAATACGTTTATAATTTTGAAGTTAATAAAATGAAGAAGAAAAAATATGATTTATACCGACAAAAACGATATGTATACCTTATCAGAAAATGTATATTATGTTCGCTTTTATCGAAAAATAATAATAGATTGAGTAGTGATCGGTGGGAAGATTCAAAACAAAAATTGAAAAATGACACAAAGTTAAAAGATGTATTAAGATTGATCGAGTTCTTGATGGAATCTACAATGAATTTTCTATTCTGATGTTGTAAAGGCAACATTGATCGATAATAAATATTTAATATTTAACTTGTTATACGTAGAGTATATTAAATTTAATCAAGAATATAACATTTTTAATGCAATTATTGATCGTAAGCAATTGAATAGTTCATGGAATGCAAATAATAAATATATTTCTTAGAGTTTTTAAGTCATGATTGATGATGACTGTCACATGTTTAACAGAAATACGAACTTTTTTATGGAATATAATAATCCTTTTTAAATAAGTATCAAAACAAATCGATATAATTTTTCATCAACATTCTTTTGCTTCAAAATAAGTTTCATTTTTCAAGAAATACAATTTAACTATTCGTATATAATGAATAGTGTGATATCTACAGAAGAAACTGTACCCCGCGATAAGATTTCGCACCCTCAGGTTTACTTCTTAACTTCTTAAACACTAGGTAGGTCCGGTTCGCGGTAAATTTGATATAACATGCATCCCAATAGTTAGTTGCAATATTCAATTCAATATGCCAAATCATCCATCTTAGTACGGGTTTACTGTTAAAACTCAAATATATCAATAACTGCTTCAGGCTATGCAGATTCTATTAAAAAACTGATAATATCAACAATAATTACAAAGGATTTGATCAAAAACCTAAGAACTCTTCCATAGATCTCATATATGAGGAGAGATTTTCATATGATTGTGAAGCAACTAGGTTATCAGAATCATACTTTCTTCTATTGTATTTTTTTTGTATCTCTACTTTCAATTCTTATTAATAATCACCACGTTACTCAAGTGAATTGAAAATATTATTTACATTGTTTCCAAACACTGATTATAAATATTCACCTTGTAGGTTTGAATATTAATTTCGCGTTTAGCTTATTTCATAATTTGATTCAGAATCCAATTAAAATATAAACGTGTGTATCATTAGTCCTCTAACAAGAAAATTTACAACGAAAAATGAAATTAGTAATTAATTGAATCACCTACCCTTTGCATACATTACCACATGATGCTAGCACCAAAACGACCTGCAATATTTCTCTGTTAATTATAATATTTCAGGTTTGAAAATTATATCGAAAAAATATTGAATCGTTCAAAAGCATAACAAGCGGTTAATTAAATAAATCTACTTATCTTAAAAGGTACTAATGATGTGATTTTGTGCATATATGTACATAATGGATGAGAAAGAAGTAAATTATGCAGTAGTAGTCGATTCGGTCATTATTTGCTGTGGTCTAACAAACTAAAAATTAACTTAATCAGCTACATAATCAGTACATAAAAACATTGGAATTCGAGCGCCACTGGCAATGGTTTCAGAATTATTAATAATATTCTAACATAATATAATTTGAAATATTGTTTGACTTCTGTTGTATAAATCACTTTGTTTGAAAAAAATACAAAATTTTTATATATTGATTTGATTCTCTCAAGCGATTTATGTTAATCTCGTAACTTTATATATTGCAGTACTTATCAAATGCTCCATCACGATCGTTTTGGTTCATGCAACTTCATTAAATTGTTGGAAAAATAATTGGATGCTAAATTTGAAACTTGAATTTGGAATATGCCGCAAAAAGCAGAAGGAAACTGTTGTTTCCATGTACGTTTAGTATTGCTAATGAACCAAGAGATGGCACTGAAGCGGGTTTTCAAATTCTGAATCTGTTCAAGAGTGCAGTAAAAATAGAAGTGCGGGAGAGTAGAGTGGTGAAAACAAATCATGGAGAAGCTGAGCCGAAAGAAAAATATAATGTGTATAATATCACACAGTTAGAGCCAGAGTCAGATGGTTGCGGCAAGTGTATTGAATGAATGCGACTAGAATTGCCAAGAGTGCACAAATGGAACGAGAGGAAATCAGAAAAAGAGGCAGGGCAAAAAAGTAATGGTAAGGAGAAGTAATATTAGATTTGAAAAGAGCGGGAATAACTAAGTGGATAGAAAAAAGAGGATGAAGAGGAATAGTATAGAGAGTAAATGGAGAAAAAAAAACAGTACTTGAAGAGTTTAAATATATTTGTTTAAAATATGTACTTTTTAAATTTATATTTGTAAATTTTAGCCATGACCCTCGAAGGCCTGAAGTTCTGTAATGTAATTATAGAAACTATTTGTACAGTTTATTCACAACATAAATAATAATAACCTAATTTGAATAGTTTGATAGAACTATTACTCCTTAAATTAAGTGAAGAAATTATTAATTACTCATGTTAAACATAACTATTTATACATCAATACGACTTGAAATGAAAATATATCCTGCTTATTCGCTTTACATAACCTAGAAGCAAGGACACGCGAGTTATTCATTTCAAGGACATCCACAATTTATGCAAAGTGAAAAGGAACAAAGAATCGATTTCAAACTATTTCAAGAAAAGAAAGGACATTCTGGTCAACCATGAATAAATACTGTGAAAAGAAAATATGGTACAAAATTTTCATCTAGAAA
This sequence comes from Diorhabda sublineata, assembly GCF_026230105.1. Lineage (NCBI taxonomy): Eukaryota > Metazoa > Arthropoda > Insecta > Coleoptera > Chrysomelidae > Diorhabda > Diorhabda sublineata. Next base: position 13,643,455 of record NC_079482.1, read on the forward strand.
AGTAGGTCAATCTTCTTTAATGGTTTCAGAACATTAGAAAACAATTATGTATACAATAATTATTAAGGGACAAATTATAAGAGAACTTCTCTAGACGAAACTGGAAATCATTTTAGTGAAAAACTTTTCATTTAATCAAATGGCAGATGATAATGAAAAAACCCATCGACTTTTAACCGTATTAGATGTGGGATAAAGATTTCACAAATTCTAACCCACGTATGTATATGTAATTAAACATACATGTCAGAGTTTACATAGACCATCAAAATGTCGTTGGTTCAAAATATTTTTCGTTATCTTATTTATCAATTTTCAGTTTCCAATACGAGTGTTTAACATATTGAAATATTGCAAAATGAAGTAATTATTTGTTCAATAGATTTTAATTAACATTACTCAAAAACATTTTTATTATTCAAGATTCCATATCAAAGCTGGAAAATATTTTTGTTGTTCATCTATTTTTTCCATGGTCCAAAATATTTACAAAATACTCATAGTTTAACTTGCTAACTAATTTTCATTGAAGATTTATACTGCTGCTATGTAAACATAATTTAAAATTTACTGATGAAAAATAATTTGAGAAAATTGATGTCCCTATTAAAACAACGTGGGGTGCTTGATATTGATCATTATAATTCCACCGTTTTAGAATAATGACACTGATTTATTAAGATAATGGTACCAATATATGAAATCATTGTATTTTCAACGGACCCGATAAATGCGCTTTTGTTGATTTTGGCAAGAATAATCGTACGAATTCATGAAATTATTGTTGTCATTAGTCCTTCATAAGTCAATAAATCAATAAATTGGTTCAATTTTCGAAGAACCCAAAAATTTACTTCAAAGATTTCTTTACATACGTAAGTGAAGCTAATAAATGTAAGTTAAAAAAACTAAGAAATTAAACTGCATGTAGGCAAAATAAGTCATAAGGATCTCTTTCACTGTGCTAATGTTCTAATTGAATTATTTATGAATGGATTATTCATACAGCAGCAAGAAATTTAATATTTATAATTTTTCCTAGTCCCTGAAACCAAACCCATTTTTTTGTTATCTATCAACCGAGAATACTAAGTACTACTGTAGTATAACCAACTGAAAATGAAATTAATCAGCTACATTATCGATAAATAAAAACATTCGCATATTCCATTACAATTATAATATGAAATATTGGTTGCATTTTATTCTACACATTAATGCTGTATTTTATATTTGACGAGTACCAAATTTTTATACGAAAGTAACGATTCAAAGTACCTCATTAAGACGATTTAGTCCGCTCTTTAACGATGTTTTCTGTTCGGGTCTCAAGCCCGAACAAGGGTAGTTAAACTGCTCTGACAAGACCTAATAACGTCAAAAATAGTCAGTTGTTACAACCTCTCCTTGCTATTGCAAGCCATTAGGAATGTTACTATCGACAAAAAGGTCGATTGACATCACGCTCTTCAGAGGAGTTGTAATTCAATATTCGTCGTGGCATTAGCCAGGAAAGTAGTTGTTCTCTCCTTTAAACGTGGTTGCAGTATGATCGTATCTAATTTTCAGCTTTTTGAATGTTTGAAAGGGGATTATTTGCTAGCTCCGCCACGTTTCGCCTAAATAAAGACAATTTCAATTTTGATTTGCGAAATTCTGCTATTTGCTTTCAATGTCTTTTTCCTCTTACGCTTAGCAAATGTAAAGTAATCTATGCTTTCTTCCTCCTCATCATATATCGTGTTGATAGTAAGAATGTTTCTAATGAAAAACTAAGTACTGCATATCTTATAACGCTCTCGATAATATTATCAAATTTAATGGATTCTCGTCGTCTCGAATGTTTCTGTCGGTCTAAATGTCTTTCTCGGATGTTCATAAACGTTACACACTGTTACAATTGTAGTTCTAGTTGTTTGTTACCATATTCACCAAATTTCTATGTATAAGTATATCTTTACTGCTTGTACTTTGGAACCATCTTTAATGACTAGGCCCTAAAAATATTTGTATACACTGAATATTTACCTTTTTCCGAATAAAATAATAAAGATCCTTCTTTCTTCGATATGTAAACCAAATTGTTTCACTAAACAAATATGAGAGTACCATTAAACGAATCCTTATCTGTTATAGTATTAATTGCACAATAATCATTGCAATATCTCTGTCACTGGAGTTAAAAAATGTTTTTATGTGCCGATAATGTAGCTGACTAATTTCATTTCATTCTCACTTTGCTAGATTTGACATATGACATTTAAGGAGGAGTCGAGGTTGAGCAGACAAAACAAATTCGCAATGTTTGGAATCTTTACAATATTATTAAAACAAACCACGTTCACAGTGTAGTCATATACACAGTCGATAAATGTTACACAAACATTGTCTGTCTACCTGACTACTTCGGAATATATGTTTAGGAGAAAAACGAGATTTTGAATAGTAACCAGGATAAATATATAAATTTTGAACGCAACATTGACTGATATTTAAGTAAAGAAACGGTTACTGTCTCTTACTTTCAGAAACGTAAAAAATGTTTTATCATATAACCTATATATGGACTTTACTAAGATTAAAATACATTGAAATAAAAGATTTACAATGAAGCTTATATTACACATCAGCTAATTACACCAATACTCACAAATAACCTGTGTGATACGAGTTTCGATAAACAAGTTATCGTCTTCAGAGACCGAAGGTAAACTGAAAGTTACTAACTTGACCTACCTAAACAGGGTGTAGCGCGCAAAGTTTTGATCTAAAATAATGGCCTATAAAATAAATTTATATTAAAAAAATGGATTTAAGAAGCTGTAGAGCTTTTGGATGACGCTGAGATTAAATTAATGTAGTAAAGAATGTGGAACCTTCGGTTGAAAGTAGACGTCTACTTTGTTATTTCATAACAAACCTGATATTTTGTTCTATTTACGAATTCTACATGAAATTTTAGATAAAATTTGTGCACAATGTCCTATAACAAAATTTGAAAATTTTGAAAAAATCCTAGTCCACATTGAATAACGATATCTCCATTAATAACGAAATAGTGACGTAAAATTGTAACCAATGGATAAAAAGCACTTGCCCGTTAATTCCATCTATTCAAATATTTGATATTTCATACAGAGTGTGTTATACTTTACTTACTTTAAATATTATATTACATTATCCGCTGAAATAAATCTCTTGGGTCACTTAGATTGATGTCGGTATTTCCTATACCTGAATCAAAACACTTTCGAGATATTTGATTATTCATTACTAGTTGAAATATAATTACATTTCATTATTCCAGCTTTAGCAATTAATAATCGCTTAGATTGTGTTGACAGCTTTCTTTACCCGTTTTTATTATTATTATTTACGAGGAGAGTAATAAAATTTTTGCAGATATCCTAATTGACCTTATTCAATTGGTTATATTGCAAGAAGATTGCTCAATAACTGCCTTCAGTTCGGTCAATTTAGAGCTAAATATGTCAAAAGTAGATAATTGGTACAGTGTCATTTTATGGCCTCTCCAAATTACCTCCATTAGAGATTGTAAGCGAGATCTCACTTTGTCGACGAGGGTACACTTCTGTAAATGGTTTTTAATGACGATCCAATAGGATTAAAATTTGATAAAAAAAGTTGAATGGTGCGATGAAACTAAATGTATTATTTAATCGATATATTTCTGATTATTGGTCGATAGAAGTCCACAGTAAAGAACGTTATTTCCCAGATAGTTGGAGTTTTAACGTTTTTTGTGCAATAAAACACGATAAGATTCTAGCAATAAAATGGCAATTGAATGGTATAAAATATTGCCACATTTTAGGAGAAGCAATACTTTGGGCTTGTTGGTCAGCGTCTTTACGACATTTTTTATGATATGGATGGAGTACCAATATCAGGATCATTTTCGTCATTCTCCTGACTATATTCCTTTAGAGTTTGATATTTGCAGTTACATTAAAAATCAGGGAATTTGTAACGACAAAGAAATATACTTGTTTTTAATTCTCACACCTGACTATATTTCCAAAATTACAACACATAAAGTAATATATAGGATTCATAAGTATATGGTGCTAATTTTGAACACTCATTATAAAACTTTGCTTAATATTACATTTTTGTTTGTAAGATATTTAATTGAATTGATACAAATTACCTAGTCAACGTTTTTAATGATATCCAAAATTAATAACCCAGTCATTCTATTGATTGCTTTCCAGTATTAATAAAAAATCACCTCAAACCATGGAAATCATGGCATACCCATTGTAAATGTTGAAATAGTTGTTACGTTTCAACTCAGATAATGGAATATCACAAAAGTGGTTTGGCTGTTATACTAATCAATAATTTCAATTTCTCTCTATTTTTCACAATAAACTGTCAGTTTGACGTTGTTGATGAAATAACAATTCTTATAATGTTAGAAACCAGTCAAAGCTGTCCATCATTTTATACGAATAGTATTAATAAAAATTCAACAATAAATTTTCAGGAAGAAGTAAAAATCTTATTACTTCATTGGATGTACGTATATTTACTAGTTGGCCAGCACCAAGACTTAATTATTGATGTTTTACATACAATATTTTACCAAAAGTGGAGAGCTTTGCAAATAAAATTTTCAATTCAATCTCAATTTTTTAATATATACACAGTCATATCTACTTCATTTATAATAAGTTTATAATGTGGTTTTAGCAATAACACAATGAGTTTCAAATACGTTTGAACTACTATTTATTGATAGTACCAGATACAATGTGTAAATAACGAATCCAAATCTAAACAAAACAAGCAGCAATCAGTGATATCATTTAGGCTACTTTAGAAATAAATAAATAAAAGTAATTTGTTATAATAGTTTTTATGGAACTAAATGCTAAATAGTCATATATTTAGAAAATGCTACCAATTTTTTCTCTTACTTTCTTTGCTTGTTTGGATTATTGATGATAGACTGAATTTAGAACTATGTATTGATGTAAAACTTATTTCTTCGAACGCCAGTTTTCGTTTCCAGGTTGTTAATGTTTGAAATATTGCACCACTTTTATTGATTGGAATATGTATGTACAAGGATGTAACAAATTTACAGTTGTCCAAAAAGTTTAAAATAAAAAATGAAATAAATCTTTGTGAAGCATTGGTTTGAATTTTTTGAAGATCGCTATTTGTGGAAAAATTTAAGCTTCTTCTAAATGAACAGAAGTTGAAAAATTTTAAAATAGCAAATAGTCTAGAGCTTTGATTTTCTTTAAAGGGAAAAATCGTGTTCTATGGTGCTATAACCCACTGCGGGTCGTGACCTATCTAAGTTTTTTCTTCAGTTGTTCATCTTTGATAGACTGATGGCATCTTCTGCGACTTCTTCCTGCCATCTTCTTCGATGCTTTTCAATAGTCTACGTCATTTTCTGTCTATCTATTTGGACTATATGGCCTGCCAATCGCAGTTTCTATATTGTCAGAAAATCCGGGATTTAGTTATTTATACTTTTGATATAGCTCGTATTATGTTTAGTTCCCAATGCTCCAATCGTACATTTCGGCCATATATTTCCCTAAATATCTTTTTTTATACCCAGGTTATAATCGTTATTGTAGGTTTTATAATACTTTTCTATATTCTAACTTTGTGTGTTTAACCGTTGGTAGCGATCTCTCTATCATATGGATGTTATCTGCGTATGGTCCTCATTGTGATGATCTATAACTGTTATTTTGGGAGATTAGTTGTCATTTTTCTTATGATGTATTACATAGTTACATTAAATAATATGAGTGCTAGACCATCTCCACGTTCAAGACCCCTTGTTATCTCAAGTTGATTAGCCGATTCAGTATATACACATATACTATTGACATTGTAGCTTTCACTAGTCATATCAATCCTGGTATTCCGAACTGCATCATAGTAACATATAGTTTATTTCTGTTAATGGAATCATAGGCCTTCCTAAAACCTATGAATAATTCGCGTTTTTATGTTTTATCCACCATTCATCTTGCTTTCTTGAATTCTCTCCTTTTCCTCTATTAAGTTGGACATATTTTCTATGTAGTTCATCCTCTTGTTAACTGCATCGCCATATTTCGTATGGAACCATACCTCGCTATCACTTATAGTGTTCTAAAACTTCAACTATGAAGGTGATATAAGAGAATGGAATCTGTTCATAATTTTCTGTTAATAATTGTTCGACTTTCCATTATTTTACTGATAAGTGGTTTTATCAAAAGACAACAGATTATTTCCGAATTACTGAATGTTTCAGTTCACATGAAAAATTTCAGACATTGCTTATTTATAAAGAAGTAGATGAAGGATTTCCAAAAAAATCATATAATTCTACTATATGGCTATTCATAGTTTAAAGTAAAGAATGTGAGCTTAGCAATGGCCCTAGAAAGGCACTTAATAGTATCATCAGGAATCAAAAAGGTTTTTTCTTTACTAGAAAAAAGATTTTATTAGTTTTTAATTTATCCGAAACACTTATTTGTTTATACGGTAACTATAGATATGTTAATGGAGTGCTATCACACGTTATATCGTTGATTTAAATTTGAAGCAATTATAGAATAAATCAGTTCAATAAAGAAGCAAATTGTAACTATTCGATCCATCGTTATTATTTTCATTACATGGTTTTTGAAGCCTCCTTTATATAAATCTACAATTTTTAAAAACCCTGAGGTGGATCTGACTGATGTTTCTCAGTGCCGTCACATGTTTAAACATTATTTTATCTAATAAGCTATCCCCCACCCTAAGTTCACTAGAAAGCTAACCTGTCCATCAATTCAAGTCGATAATAATGTCTTCGAATTTTATATATTAATAAACCCTTTTAAGTACAGTTTTCGAATGCTTTTTACATAAATATAAAACTCCCCTTAAAGTGACATGAGACTTGACAAATAGAACTGCTCATTGACGAAAATTTAGTATAGTTCTTCCAATATCAATTGCAGAAGACAGGAACAATATTTCACAAATACGCACGGCGCTCATATCAAATTAAGAAATGAAAAATAATATTTACTCCCCGTATAAAATTAAGTAAACATCTAACAAATTGTCAGTCCACGTGAACTCATCATCTCCACTGTTTACCAATAAAAACATCGAATCGTAAGCATATATGAATCGATTAGCCGAAGCTGTCGGAAGGCGTATGTACACAATTTCTTCAAAATATTCCTGTGATAAGCAGTGGTGTCGCTTGGTGAGATTCATTAAATTCATAAATAAAAATATGGCGTTATTTAGATCATGGGCGAATAAATGAAATCGCACAGTATAGTGAGAATACGTAAGAATTTAATAATAAAGATTTAGATATACAAACACAGCAAGTTATTTGAAATATATTCGAATGTTTAAAAAAAGACAATATTCAGCAATCTAATAATGTAATCATAATAAGAATTGCTGAAATAACTGGAGTAAATAAATTTTCCATTTATCGAGTAGTCAAGAAAGGGGTTCCTGTGGATCATACACAGAACCAAAAAATATTTAAAGAAAAACTGAAATCAATTGACAAAGCTACTCAAGATTTTATACGTAGGACAATTTATAGTTTATATAAAGAGAACAGGGTTGCGACATTAGAATTAATACAGCAAAAGATAGCAAATTATCCAGAATACATTTATATCAGTTTAGAAACTTTGCATCAAGTTTTTTCAGCATCTTTTAACACAAAAAACTCAATAAACGGATGGCAATAACCGAATCGTCAAGGATAGTTCCATGGCGACAAGATTATTTAGGTCAGATAAAAGACTACCGAAGTTCTAATAGACACATAATTTATCTAGATGAAACATGGTTTGACAATCACGATGTAACAGTTTTCGGCCATGTTCTAAAGGAAATGCATTATAATAGTACACGCTGGAAGCAAAGACCACTTCGTGCCTAATGCTTTATTGATATCTGCTAGAAAAATTAAAAACTGTGCAGCTGATTATTATGAAGATATGACAGCAGAATTATTTGAAAAGTGGTTTAATGAACAGCTTTTACCTAACATTTCACCACAATAAGTAATCGGACAACGCATCCTACCACTCACAGCAACTCCTTAAGATACTTAATAGTAGTAGCAACAAAATTCAAATTTTACCATTTATGTCTGGGTCAAAAAACAAAGAAATTAAAAGTCTAAAGTTAGAGGCAATTTATTAGATTGACAAGCTGTGCAGGGTTATACTCTTCTCAGACTACCTCCTTACTATTGCATATTTAATCCTATAGAGTTAATATGGGGAAAAGTAAAATCAGAATTACGAAAATGTAATCAGTTTCCAGAACTGAGTGAAGAGGTTGTAGAACTCGTAACGAAAGTTAAAAGGTTGTAGAACTCGTAAAGAAAGTTCTAGCAGCAGACCGCCAAGAGCTTTAGAAAAACTGTGTTGAACGTGTTATCAAAGAAGATGTGTATGTGGTATTACCCTCTTTACAACCCATCATAATTCAATCAAATGATGACTATTATGAAATTCCGTTTTCCAGAAAAAACACGGATGGATAGGGTACAAATAGGGCTGAGTTCATGCCTGGTACCCTGTTTAAACCAAAATCCCTTACAGGCAGGTACATTTTACTTGTCTATTTACGTTTTATAATTTAATATTTATAATAATGATTTTTATCCAAGTTCCAAGTAGGACGACAATTAAGTGCATTTGTACAAATAACGGCGTATAATTTATAATGATTCGTTTGTCTTTTAACGAATACTTTCTCGCATAAGATATAAAAATAATAAATTTATAAAATGAGGTATCTACGCCTATGGTAGATCAAACAAAATTGTCGGTAAGAGTTTTTATAATCTGCAATTGATATTGCAAGAACTATAAACACTTATTAGTTCAACACAGATATTAATGCATTTCCATAAAACAAATCATTTATTTTTTAGAAACATTTTTCAAATAAAAAATCATCTCCAAAATAAAAACTACATATAGAAAAATCAAGGCTACTTTAAAAATTAAAACGTGGAAAGATATATTTCCTAAATACTTACTCAGCATTCATTTCAATATAAATAGGAATTGTTGTAAATACCTTTTTAATGAATTTTGTTAAGTCAATTGTTGAAATTAATTGAGTTCATTCAACATTTGAAAAATTGTAATTTGTTTTTGTGAATAAAGTTTTTTTTAAAATAAAATTTCGGGAGTAAAATTTATAATTTGAGTTTTTGATATTAATTGGAACGAAACAAAAAACAGTCTGACCAGTCAAGGTCAGAATTTATTAGCAGACTACTAGGTGTTTTTTATAACATCTGAAAAACATATTAATATAATCTAATTAAAATCAGCAAAAAATCTATCGTGGTTTCAAATATAAACAAATTTTTAACTGCACCTTGTAAAGCAAATATGTTCTGAAAAAAGATCATAAAAATCTTTTACGACATGCATTTCCTTTAAAGTAATTATATTGAGCATGTGAAAATTACAAATATTTGTTAATACAGTTGCGGAAAAACTGACTCGCATCTCAGGTTTTAATTTGAAACTCAATATTTAAAAAACAACTTAATGATCTCAAAACTGGAATTCAAATGTTATATTCCGTTCAAATTCACACCAACAAACTCGCTAATGGTTCAAAATTAACCTCCGATCGTTGCCAATTTGTTCGGATGCTCTAACTGCGTCACGTGAGTGTAAAACAGTTTTATTGGAAATTATGTTTGCAGAAATTGAAGTCTTTTAAATTCAAACGGCATATCGGTTGGGATCATCGGAATCCTCGGAATGAGAACTTCCTCACCTTTGAATTTTCGCTAAATTATATTGTCCATCAATTTTCTAACCACCAAACGCGTACCGTTGCACAATTTTGGTTGGTTTATGTTTCGAGGCATGATTACTACGGAGCCAACCTTTAGGCGTAAATTGTGAGGTGGTAAGCCAGGCACATCCAAGGAGTTTAAAAATTCAATTGGATAGTTGATGGCTTCATCTTCATTTGTGACGCAATCAATAGATTTGAATGAATGCATTGTTCCAATGATCTTATTTTGAATTATGTAGTTTGGGTCATCTACATATTTATTCTCAGCCGCTAAAATTGCTCGCTCACTCAACCATTCAATATTTTTGTAGTTAGAAATGATGTTTGGAAATACATTGTTGATAAGTTCGTCTTTTGATGAGACAAAATTGGAAATGACCTCAATCCGCTCGATTCATCGACAGGTACTTGACCATTACCAATAGTCAGCAATTGCTCAGAGAAACCTTCAGCAAATGTATCATTAAGCAATGCAACTCTCATTTTTGTTGTCAGCTTTAGTTTCTTCACATAGCGCAATAGAATCGACGATTTGAGGCAAGCGTTCATTTCGTTGGCAGCCGTAGATCTTGGAATTACTGATAGTGTTTGGCGGAAATCTCCGGAAACTGGTCAATGTAGTTGCTGGAGGTGTTTCAGCACGTTGCATAGCATTCGAAACCGTGAAATATACTCGTTGACCAGTCTCCAGATGCACCGCCAAATGCACAACAGTAGGATGACGTTCGTGAATATGGAATGCGAATATACGCCAAATCGCTTCATTACAGTTCACATAAAGACCAACTTAATAGCGTGAAGTTTCATCGTTGGTATTTGGGGATTGCAATCCAAGAACCGCCATATCGCTGCCTTTCGTGACGTATTTGCAAATATATTTTATGGAATGTACTGAATTGCAGTACTCAACGTTGCAATGTGTCTTGAACGTTTTAGAAATAAGTGGAGAATATGGAACAATTCAACTGTTGTCGACAACGAAATCAATTCTTTTCACTTTTGTTGTAACAGTTCGATCATTGTCATCTGGTGATCGACGCCGATACCGCGGATAACCATCGTTACCAGTGACGGCCTCCGCCGTAAATTTCCGTGGATATCGTTTAGAGCACTTTCCATCGACTATGCAAGGTGATTGGGGAAAACTCAAATTTTCAACCATTCATTCAAAGACAAAATTACTTAGCTATTTGAGATGCGCGTTTTGTTATTCCAAGTCTGATGCGTTTTTGTTTTACCACCTTTTATAGTTCACTTCACTTTTTATTTAAATAAGCAATGGCTCCATCATTACATTATGATTGTTATTTATTTAATAAAAATGTTATTTATTTAATAGAAATAGTTTTAATATTGATTTCTTACAAAAATCAAATTGTCATCCATACATCCATTACATAGCTGTCATTTGCGTTTTGTTATTCCAAGTCTGATTCTTTTTTGTTATACCACCTTTTATAGTGACTGACGTTTTATGTCAAGTCACACGGGAATGCTGTCGAACGGAATAAAAAGTATCCTATGTCCATCTCCTGGCTGTAAGCTACCTTCTCACCAATTTTCAACCATATCGGTACAGCCGTTCTTGAGTTATGAATAGTGTAATTAACACAACTTTCTTTTATATATGTAATAGATTAAAGGTTATGGACCAACTCAAACGATTTTAAATCGATGCCAACGCAGTAAAAGAGAGGCAACATAAGTAGAATGGAGCTAAAGATGGAGAAATAAAAGGAATTTATATCTGGAGAATAGAGTTAATTACAATACCTCATCTCAACTTCATCTTAGAGTTCCTAAAGAATCTTTGAGTGTCCTTTGTTCGTTAGTGTCTTATCACCTGAGACTCATTCTATTTTAGGATATTGATTATTATAGTGTCGTTTTGAGTGATTTTTTGAGAAATATTTTGTTTTATATGGCTATAAGAAGAGACAATTTTAAACCAAGTGACTACACAGTGATTTGTGAAAAACACATCGCCATGGAAGATTTTGAAGTTAATATACTTGGGATTAGGGTTTAGGAAGCAGGAAAAGTTCTTTCTGTTTTTGATTTCAATATTGGATTTAATTATCACATATACTATTACCATTGACTATGAGTTCATCTTTAAGGTGAATAAGTTCCATTATTACTGTAACCCACCCTATATAACTAAAATATTAAATTTGAGGATATCTTGTTATCTTGTCTCTTCCTTCTACTTATTGACTATTTCTATTATAATTTATAGATCAGGGTTTTTACATTTCATGCAATATACAATTGAATGAATGAATGAATGGTAGATTTTCAGAAGACAAACTTTCAATATGTACTTATCAATTATTAGTGTTTTGGATGATTTTTATATGAGATTAAAATACAAAATAATCTACAATAATTATTGAGCCTATAATTAAATGAAAGCTTACTCACCACCGTTACCAATATAACCAATACTAGCATCGCACTAGTGTACTTTAGAGGGTACGTAAAATTCTGTTAATCAAATCACACATAAAAATAATGATTTATTTGTATGGGAAGAACTCCTTCATGCATATCTGAATATGCATGAAACATGCACTTTTAAGTAGAAACTATAATATTGAAAACAACTATTTGAAATATTCCAACTTCTGCATAAAATAAACTAAATGTCAATAGAAAAGACCGCAAAGTCGCACAGAATTAGAAAAATAATGTTAACGATAATATTTCAATCCTGTATTGGCTTGGCAAGGGTCACGAAGATTTATTACTCCAACTACCAATTGTCGACGTTGTTTCAAGGGCACTATTTCTTTAATTCTAGTAATAGACCAGGGTCGATAATTTTCGAAACAAAAAAAACAATAGTAGCATGAAACCCATTGGAAAAGGGAGGGAATATAATACAAATGAAAGGAAAAATAATTTGGGGTCGATCTTGGGAAGCGGAGGGGGTGAGTTTAAAAGCGTAAAAATCGGTTTATCTCTATTTCCGGCAAAACTACAAGTCCTATGGAAAAATTTAAATGGTAAAGTTGCAGATGAAAAGAATATCTACAACTTATACTTTTCTGACTTACACCTCAAAATTTAGGTGAAAAATTGAAAAAACCAAGCTTTTGATTTTTATTTCTATCTTTTACAAACAAAAGTTTATTTTTCACGCATCAAGCATACCAAATCCTCAAGTACCAAGTCTCTACCATCCCTTTACTTAAAGAAGAGGGGTCTAAAAAGTACTACAGTCAACTTCTTCTTGCTAACTAGTCTGATTTACTACCTGATCAAGATGATGTGCTCAATGATCAAAGCGACTTGGTGTAAGGTTACCTTTTGATGTCCCAAATACAGTGTAATTTATTTGATTTGAAATATTTTTTAATCTTTTGAATTAATATCGTAAAAGAACCCAAATTTTCAATTAAAAACTCTCCCGTTTTAAAAAAAAACATTGATATTTTGTTCGTTGAAATCTCTACTTTCTGACTGTGTAAAAAATATTACCATCACGATGGTAAATTTTCTCAGAAAAGGCAACAAAAAACAAAAAAAGTCGCATCTGAAAATTTTGTTGAATCATTAATGTACAACGTTTTTATATTTATTAAAATTCACTCTATACTCAAAATATGAGATAGCACATTAATATAAACAGTAATTAGAGTCTTAAATTTTAGTAAATATCTAAAAATTACATATAATCATTGAAAAATTTATCGGATGAGATTTTGTTCGTTTTTCTGCCTTTTCTAAGAAAATTTACCATGGTGATAGTAATATTTTTTCACATCATCAGAACGTACAGATTTCAGCGAACAAAAAACTCACCGACTTTTGAAAAAAAGCTGATATTTTGACGGAAGAATTACAGTGTGTTTGGAACAAAAAACATGTTTTTCTGTAAAAGATTAAAATAAAAAAACAAACATGGTTACTTCAATTTGTTACATATGTTTTGAGGTTATATGAAATAAGTATGAATACAAGTTGTAGATCTTTTTATCACCTACAACTTCGCTATTCAACTTTCTTCCATGGGACTTGTAGTTTTGCACGACATCACATCGCCCGAAAATTATTTTTCGTTTTATTTTTATTATATTCTCCTCTTCTTCTAATGGGTTTCATCCTACTATTATTTCTTTTCACTTTTTATCTACGCTGGTCTATAGTTTAAGCAGCTGTAATAGATTGCTAAAATAGTTTATTGTCTAACATTTTTCATATTATGTACACAATTTTTCCAACGTGGTTACTACAATTTTCCAGTGTTCTTCATCTTATATTCCCCATGCAGCAGCCATGTTTACTAGGCACTAATGGCAGCCAGAAATTTCCTCTCACCTTTTTCTATATTAGAATATTGAATTAGACTTCACGTTTTCTAGGTAGAAAGAAAGTATTTCTTCGTGTTTCTGAATTTTTTAATGGATGGAGTAGTGTTTCAAAATTTGTCCATGTCGTCCATTAATGTATTACAATGCTCTTGGTTCATTATTTAAATAATAACATGCAGTTCCAATGGAGTGTAGTATTTATTTTATTTTCGAGTTTTATATTTGATCACTGTGTGTATCAATCGTTCTACCGATATCAATTATTGGTTATTTGACTGTAGTTCATATGAATAGACTACTGAAACGGGATTAGATAGATTATTGAGTCAGTTACGTTTTCCTTCCGTAAATAATCCTTTGCCGATAGGATAACACAACAGTGATCCAAATAAGATAATTATTAGGATATTCTTCTTTCTCTCATAACTTATCTTATGAATACGCAGCTATGGAATATTCTGGCTCAATTTGTTGGAAGGGTTCTAAAGACCTTATGAGAATATTCTAGGCCTAAAGGTAACGCGCGACAAACGAAGAGTTAGTAAAACGTCAAGTATTGAAAGAAGAAGTAAAAAGTTTCGTAATCGTCAAATTTGGGTTAAATCTTTATTTTTTTAAATAAATAGTTGCTTTTTATAAAACAAATAGTATTATTGTGAACTTATAATTATTCACGTTAATCTCCATATTTATAGTCTAAACGAGAAAGCACGAGATTGACCTGACCTTGTTTTGACGAAAATAGCGTTGTCACATCTTAATATTATTCTAAGGATTTATAACCAAATCGGATTGTAAAAGTCAAAATCTAAGCAATCGAGTTGAAGGTTTGTAGTAAATTATGAAAACACGATATAGTATAATTTAAAACTATTTTTGAATCAACGCAATAATAATATTTATCAATAATTTTTTGTACATTTCAAACTAAAAAATTCAAATTTGAAGCTCCTGAAAATACTGAACAAAATTTTTATTATTCCTACGTTTGTTCGGTAGGAATACGAGGGCTGCTACTTAAGTTTAGACAAATATATATATATATATATATATATATATATATATTATATATATATATATATATATATATATATATATATATATATATATATATATATATATATATATATATATATATATAATTGGGTATGGCTTTAGTGTTTTTCAAAATAGTCTCCATTAAGATCAAAACACTTTTGCATCAATTTTTTCTATTCCGATTAAGGTAATTCCAAAAAATGTAATTTGAATACATCAACCGCTTCTTCAAGTGAAGAAAAACGTTGACCTCGCAATCTATTATTGATCCACGGAAATAAGAAGAAATCATTGAGTGCCAAACAAGAATGTACGGTGGATGGCCCATCAATTCGATGTTTTGACATATCAAAAACGTTTTTGTTTGAACTATGTTTTCAAGCTCTATGAATGATTTTTTTCAGCATTTCTTTGCACCAATGCACACGAGCTTTTTTGAGCAATTGTTAAATTATTTCAAAAAATCACATGTAATACTGATTGCATGCAAGTGGAAAATTCAAAAAACCAGCGAATCACGGTGGCTGGAGGTGGTGCGTCATCACCAAAAGTCGAAAAGAGTTGATCATCAATTGTTGTTGGTTTAACCCAAGTCGAAAGTCGAAAATTTTCGCGATTTAATTCGATTTTTTACCAAGATACTGGCTTGAAGTATATGGAAAAAACTCAACTAGCACTCGTATAACAACACGATCTGAGAAGGTTTTCTATTAAAAATGTCAAACTTTATGATGGGAATGTTAGATTTGACATATTCATATCAGTGTGTGTCAAAACTTCAGTAACAACTCTCGTATGATAGTATAATAAATTTTAATATTTTCACAAGTATGTCATGTTATTATTGTTTGAGAAACCGCTTATTTCTTTTTATTGTTGCCTAATTTGTTGATTTTTATAAATATTTCGGAAAAATATCAATCTTTCGTGACCTTAGCGTTTTTATTACGAGAAACAGCTTTGCCGTTTTGATATTTGCTAAATTATTGTACACTTTTAGTACAATTCATAAAATCAAACTTCCAGAATAACCCTTAAGAATATTTTATTGCCTTTTTTCTTTCTTTTTTCTATTGGTACTAAAATTCGAAAATATTCTTAAAAAATCTTCAAAACTCGTAAGATTACCTCCTTGGGTATTAAATCCTATAGGATTAATTTGAGTACAAGTGAAATTATATGAGAATAGAACATTTGAAATGGCAGTTGTACATTACCTGCAAGAGACCATTCAAAGATTTACTGCTGAAAATTAGAAAAATCATCAACCACGTTTTGAAAGAAACACAAAAAATGCGGGACTTAGATAATCAAATTGAATAAAATATTGAATCACTCATTATCAATATTAGTGAAGGCGATAGCTATAATGACAGTGCAACAACTTATATTTCGAAATATATCATAAAAAATTGCGGTTAAACAAAATTAGGATAACAGTAAAAGATATATGGCACGAGAAAATAGAACATTGAATATGGTCAACATAAAACATAATCCCCAAGAAGTCATTTAAACAGTTAGTGAAAATTTCAAAAACGTTACAACTATGTACCGGAAGAAGTACAAAAATTAAGGACTGAGATATTGAACAAAATCAGTCATTATTAACGATATAGATGACAGTGATAGAGAGATATTTTGGAATTGCTTATTAAATTTAAAGATATACATATATTTTTCAAAGATGATATTAAATATTTCACTTCTTCCGTTGCTTCCTAATTCCATAGTCAACTATAAATTGTTACTTGACAAATGGATATGGCAGGTTCAATGTTCAAAAAGTATCCGTAGTTTGTAAAAATTTACTACCAAGTACATCAAGACAAAACAAGCCAAGGTGAATTATGTTTCTTATAATATTTGGTTAGTTGATTTGAAGAGTTATGGAGAAAACGATCAATATTATGGTCCTGGTTCTCGATACTGAAAATAATACATTAAAATTGTGTTGATGTATTAGAATAGGCGGAGCTACGCGCATTTTTGAAACTAAAAGTAAAAATATATTAATATGAAATTTAATGATATAAAATTTCAAAACAGTCAAAGATCCTAACTCTTGAAGATATTTAGCGATTTCTAAAAGTTACAGCTGATAAAAAACATGTTTGAAAAATCTTATCGAAGATTGCATTGTTAGTTTTAATTTTAGGTTACTTTAACTATTGGTCTTACATAAGATGGAAGATCTCAATTCGATCCTTTCAATAAAATTACCCGTATCTAAAACTAAAATTTCAAGAAATTTAACAGTTATAGGAAAATTCTACCAAATTTACAAAAAATTTGAAAATAACCAATGTACGAAGGAGACCGTGGGAATTAATAAATTTGTCATAATTGCAAAAAATATAACGAAATTTTTGCAGAAGCCAAATCCGAGATTATATTCATGCCTTTGTTTCCAAATGTCATCTGCAACTATTTGAATCAATGCAAGAGCAGTTCTTTTAAATCTAAAACGCCATGGAAGTTGGAAATTCCAGTTGTTATATCGATAATCTATGGCTAAAAGAATGAAAATGGTAAAAAGTGTGGTGGAATGGATTCAGACT
Organism: Diorhabda sublineata; assembly: GCF_026230105.1. Lineage (NCBI taxonomy): Eukaryota > Metazoa > Arthropoda > Insecta > Coleoptera > Chrysomelidae > Diorhabda > Diorhabda sublineata. The sequence continues at coordinate 13,661,213 of NC_079482.1, forward strand.
CTAGCGCCACTAACCTAACCTAGCCACTAGAAGCTCGATACAAATACAACAATGCTAGTTTAGAACTTCATTACGTTTCCCTAGCAACTTCAACAACACATCAGTGAAAAAATAACAATACGTAAGAAATAGTACATTCTCATGGTCGAGGATGCCCTACTTTTCTCCTGTGGTGCGTAAACTATTATTTCTCTCACTACAACTAAAATCGTCTAAATTCATTTTTTTAATTTCAATTCTGTATTTTCACGCGATAATAAATACTAAATGTCGTGTGAAGCAAACTGTCATCGAGAGTAAACATTTCGATTAACAAGTCGTTGCTACAATACCGGGAGCAAAAGAAGGTTCTTCCCGGGAGAGAATAGGCCACTTTTGTCCCGCATACCAGAAACAAAAAGCGAACTTTTCATCCCGACGAGAGAAAAATTATATTTCTTCCTCACTTGATTTGCAGTGAACTTCTGCGCTCGGTTGGAATGTATGATTTTTCTCATTTGTAAAAAATAATATTTCGTCATTCATATAAAACTTTTTGGGGTATATTATATAAAAAATTTTTGCTAATTATAGCATAATTTTTTTTATAACATGCTAAAATTTTAACGAAATTGGAGGTGTGTAACCTAATCTAGATAATTACCAAAATTTTTAACCACGTTGTTTTTCATAAACCTAGAAGAATATTAAAAACAATACTCAATTTAAAGTGAACATCTTATTTTTGTTACTTTTTGGGCCACTCAGAATACGCATGCCTTTTGTGTCCAAAGCGACATTGATTTCTCAATCAATCATCGTTTTAATTCACCGTATAGCTGTATACCTTTGAACTTATTAAATCTATATATTCAATATTTATATAAATTGTGATATAAAATTAACTGATATATCCACTTCCAAACTAATACCCTTCATTCGATTTATAATCACGCTAAACATTTAAAATTGATCGTATTGCGGATAGGAACATTCGTAAATAACAGAAATGAATTCTAATGATCATCCACACACGTTACAAAATGACAATAGTCGTTACAGTTGATTTCAGACACTTTAATTATCACAATTATTCATATTTGTAATAATTCACATATTAATAAGAAACTCTTACCTTTAGAATAACGAACTTCAAAAGTCCTCTAAAAAAATAACACTCTCATCTACACTGCACCAATGTTTTTGTTATTGTTATCAGCTGTTTCGGTTGTTTCTAGTTCACTTGCCTCTGTAACATCTGAGCTGCGACTCGCGATTCGATTCGACTTATTTTAAGTAAGCATATCAAGGACGACTGATTATTTATTTATTTTGTTTATATCTATTAATGAACTCCACGAATTTCCTGGATAATTCAATTATAACAGTATCTGATATGATACTCAATACGAATTTGATGAGTTGAAATGTAATATACGAGGTGTAAGAAAAAACATATTTACATATATAGTACTCAAAAACCGAAATTTTTTAACATAAAGATCCGGAACTCCCTCATATTGAAAGAATACTTAGACTGAAAACAAATTGTTTAAAGCTTATTGTTGGTTTAGTGGTAGTGTAAACAGTGTTATTCGGTATGAATATTACCATCGTTTCAAGAAATTCCAACTTAGTGGTTCATTATTAAATATTTTCATGGTTCTACGAATTGGTCAGCATAATATGATCGAAGACAAGGTTTGATGAAAACAGAGCTGTCTTTAAAAGAAAAAAGTAAAACGCAAGAAAAAAATCTTTAAAAAATAGGTATTTATCATACTATAAATTACCTTCTAGAATATCAACGTCTTAGTTTGAATATCTACACCAATGAACAAATTTGTGTACCCTAGCAGGATTTTGTCATTATCAGAAGAACCTATGTCTGCAAAGAACTATTGACAGAAATTGAATGAAATGGCAGTGAACCTTTTGATAAAGGCGAAATTGCCAACTAGTGTAATTTATTTGTTTTTTATATGAGAGAGTAAGATTCAAATTTAACTTATTTTATAGTAATTAAGTTTAATACACTGTTAATTTTTAACGTCATTATGTAATAATGTAAGAACTTAACCTATAAAAGGTTTATCACTTTATTCTTATACGAGTTCTGACTTAAATAACGAGACTGGTTACGGAGAAGGGTTTTATTATAAAAATTATTCTTCATTCAAATGATTCCTTTCAATACACTCCCTTCCCCTCGCCACACACATTTCCATACGTTTCTTCCATTGATCGAAGCGGTGCAGGAAATCTTCTTTGGTGACGGCATTTAGGAGTTCTACCTTTTTTCGCTTTACCGCTTCCATCGACTCAAATCGGGTCTATTTCAAAGCAGATTTTATCTTCGGAAACAAAAAAAGTCGCACGGGGTCAAATCTGGTGAGTACGGCGGATTTTCGAGCTCTGGTCAGGAGACAGATTTTTTGGCACCAGCCTCGCACAGACTTTTGCCATGTGTAATTCCTCGTGTAAAATTTTTCTAACAGTTTCTTTATCGGCGTTTACAGCCTCGGCATTCATCCAGATGCTCATTCGACAATATGCACGCATTTTTTGTTTGATTTTGGTTACTGGTCATCTTCAGTGCTCTTTCGATCGTCTCTAGAGCGCATACACCACTCAAAAACACGCGCACGAGATAGAGAATTGTCTTGCCTCTTGCAAGAATTTATAAAACTCCGTCGGAGCTTTTTTTAATTTAACCAGAACAATTTAACAATATGGTTTTCGACACGAGAAAAAAGATGTTCATTTCAAACCGCTAGTGTACATATACTATAATAATGACGGAAACGTGTTTTAGGACTTGAAAACTGTATTATAACAGCACACGCTGTGTTACCGGAAACGATAGCCTCGTTATTATCAAGCAGACTACTGTTCAATTAGGCATTTTTTACTTATTTAATTTACAACTGAAAACCAATGCGAATCGTTTTCTTATGTAGTTAAGAATTTGAAATTTTGGCGACTTTTAATTAAATATTTAGATATTTTTTCACTTTTAGTTGAATAATTTATATTTTACTTTCTGACATTATTTCACATCAAGAAATTATAAAATAAACAAAAAAATTCAAGTACCCTATTGAAACAATGCAATTTAGGCAGGATATATTACACAATTTCTGTTTCATTAAATTCACGCTTATATGAAATTAAAATGGATCTTTTCTGTAACGAGATTTTTGAGCAAACCCAGTGTCAATAATAAGTAAAATCATATTTCAATTTTCTATTTCAAATTTAAGTCATGAAATTTTGTAATTTTCGTAAATACTAAATATACATACAAAATCATTAATTCTTTCTTCATCATGTCCGTTAACAGATGTAAGCAACTACTTTGTTGAAAAAAATAATGAATTTTGGAATATTCTTTGATATAATGCATGTTTTGATCAATTCCGCCTAAGCTTTTTATGGCTGTAGGTACAATGTCTTTGTTGATCTAAATTTTTTGGATATCATGTTATCTCACCGCAAGCCAAACAATGGCGCACTATAATTTTTTCCAACCTTTAATAACAAGATCGAATTATCACTTACTAATTAGAACATTATCCAGACACTGATAAATATTTGTAAGTATCACGTTTTTTTGTCTGTTTACACTTGTTGTGAATTGCTCCATTTGCTTCCTTAGTTACTTCTTTACATTTGCTAAAACTTAATCACATGTATCAACATTTTATAGAGTAGCATCTAAATAAGAATACTTTCTCAAATAATCAATAAAAATGAAAAGGAAAAAAATGAATAATTGAAATACAATATACGATCGATAAGAAACATTATGAATCGCATTTTCCAACATATATTTTTCACGTAATTAACCATTTAGTAAAGAAGAAAAATAATTAAATATATATTTTTTAATTCTGTTCACCAAACCCATTGGTTCTAGGTAAAAACTTTATTTACAATTTATTCTGTTGTGTGATGTTATAAACTAAAAACACAAATTCTTTCTTACTTCTAAGAAATTTAAACTTCATTACTACACAACTAATTTATAATTTAAATTCACTTAACACTAATTTATGTCCACTTCTCTCGATTCAAGTCATACAAATTCAAATAATAAACTCCTCAATTGTTTCCTATTCATGCGGCAAATTTATTTTCCAAAACATTTCACGGTATTCTTTAGACAGAACTGGTTTAAAGGAGACTACACTAGTATCTGCTTTCGTATCCCAGTTAAAAAATGCAAAAGTACCATTTTCAGTTAAAAAAAATCTGCTCAAGATTTCATATCCAATGAAGCGAAAGGCTGCTGATTTCAACCACGAATGTAACAAGAATGTCAAAAAACAGTTGTGGTTAGTTCTTGGCGAGTGCACAAGAATAAGCAAATTCAAGGTTCTATCTGTTCTGGAATTTGATTGAATAGTTTAAACCTAATTCGGATGAAGGGAGATTATTGAAATTTTGCTGAAGGAAAGATCCACAATAATAAGAGATTAGATATGGATGAACTCACTGAATCAAAATAGGATAAAACTGACACCACATATCGCACCTTTCACTGCAATAATTTTTCTCCATCACGACCTTATGAAGAGCAGTTATAAAAGTTTTTCAAAGTATAGTGAATTATAAAAACTTCTTTAATATATAATCTTAATAACACCATATTGAAATGATTGTTTTTTAATATTGTTTTTGTTCAATGCGTCAGTTAAAGCAACGAAATTCGTCTTTTACATTTTTAGATAATTTATTGATGAATTTATATTATTAAACATAATTATTCTGATCATATTACAAACAGAAATTTTGTACAACGAATTTATCTCACACCCTAATTAAAACATCAGGTAATAAGGTGTTTAAGCAACTTAAATCCAAATTGAATCGCTTGATTGTATATTTACTCACAAGCAAACAAATGAGCATAATGGGTAATTTAAAACATGATAAATATTACGTGAGATATACATATATGCACAGCCAAAGAAACTAGAATCTTGTTTAACTTGTTCAAAGGGATAAGACTTCTACAATGATTAGAATGAAGAATCTGTCGTAAATCAGTGAAGCGACCAGCTCTTCGATCAACTTTTCTCTTTTCAGAATTAAAAACTCGATTTCAGTCAATAGGGAAATTTCAGAAGTTGACAGTTGACAAGTTGACAATCATGGTCGCACTTCTCTATAGGACGAATTTCGTGAATGTCGTCCAAAATCAGCTGCTGTGCCGGAAAACATCGATGCTGTACGTAAACTGATATTACAAAATCGTCTTGAGACATACCGTGAGATTGAAGTATATTGGACATTACTTGCTATAGTAATTTGACAATCCCTCAAAAAAAGCTCGAGTCGATTGGAGATGTACTGGAAAAAATCAAAGACATCTATAAGATCGTAACAGACGACGAATAATGGATTTATGCATATGAACTCGAAACTAAACAACAATCGACTATATGGGTCTTTCCAGACGAGCCAAATCTAACAAAATTTGTTCGCGTACGAAGCACTTCGAAGCAAATGGTCGCCTGTTTTTCTTGAATAACTGGACATGTCGCCGTTCCATTAGAGTAACGTGGAACGTTCAATTCTGAATGGTACACCAGCATTTGTTAGCCAAAAAAGCAGTTATTTCTTGTTATTCCAAAAGATCAAAAATAAATTGCAAGGTCAACGTTTTTCAACACTTGAACAATGGGTGGATGCGTTCAAAGAACATGTTTTGGAGGTACCTCAATTGGAATGACGCATGTAAAAGTATATTGATATTAATGGAGAATATTTTTAAAACAATAAAACCATATTCAATTATAAATATTTGTTTTTATTTGTCTATCTTCAAACTTAAGTAGCAACCCTCTTACAACTTATATTTTTATTACGGTATTAAAATAATAATCAAAATTTGAAAAAAAAGCTTGAAAATGGGAAATGATCTCAACCTGATCACAGAAACCCCTAGAGCTGCTGGTCAGGAGTTTGTACTAAAAAAAAACGGTTCGCTCGTGCGTTCCACTTCACTCTCGGGAGCAATCGACACTAGCTGCTCAATATATTATTATTTCATAAGAGGTCTACTTAGAAGATAAATAAAGAAATAAACGATATTTTGCGCTTTAATAATGAATTTCCGGTACTTTTTCGGTATTATGGTGATATACCATACTTGAAATGATATCGAGGTTATTCCACTAATTTATTGATAAGTGGCAATCAAGACTTCAAGATCGAGTGAAGAAGATAAATATAAATGGATTACTAAGAATTATTAATACAACGAACTGGACATTCCAAATATAATAACTGATTATACAATGTTTTAAAGAATTAATACATAGATTGTTTTTCAAGTAATTTATTGTATTTATTTATTTATTGATTAACTTAGTCCCTCAAAACTGTTGATACATTTACAAAACCACAAATTATAGTAAATTTGAATATTTTGATTATATTCGTACGGTTTCGGAAATTAGATGAATCTTGGATAATAATATAATATGTGTATTTACAATTTTATAGTCACTGTAGTAATATTTTTTTACTTTCTTTCAAATAAAGAAATATTTTGAAAATATAAATTAATTTTTCATCGACATCTACAAAAAATTATATTTTATTCACTTATACTTCTTCTTCCTCTTTTCTCAAAACTTAGTCTTGTTTCTTCTAGTATTCAACATCTTGAGAAGTAGATGTCCAGTTTTCGTGCCATCTCTTGGGAATGGCGGCCGGGAGGTCTCCTTGTAGTTGGTTTTTCTGCCTTCGCCCATTTAGCCCATCGATTTTCCATCATTCTGTCGACGTAGTTTCCCCAATATCGTCGTCACCATCTCATGAATCGTACTATATTCTGAATTATCAGATCTTCTCTTACATCTTTGTTTCTTATACGAACTGTTAGTTCCACTCTATAGTTCTCTACTGCTCCCATCATGTTCTTCGTTGTGTCCACTTTTAAGATTGTGTTGTATATGCGGACTTTACTATCAGTAGACATATATTTGTTTTTCCATATGAGGTCACGCAGATAGCCAGAGTTTCTTGAGGCCTTATTTATTTGGGTTCGTAACTCTTGTTGTTTTGTTGTTTTGGTGCTTATGATTTTGACTTCTAAGTATGTACATCGCATATACTGGTGAATTATAATTAATTTATATTTAGCTTACATGGAATATCCACTATGGGTCCGTTACGTTTAAGCCTATACGCCCCAATATTTAGTATATAAAAGGTATATAAATATAAATATAAATAAAAAAATTACCGTCTCTAGAAGAGACAAATCCGCCTTTAAAATATCACATGTAAAAACTAAATGGGTCCTATTCCCCCGGAGAGCAAAGGAATAAAACTTTCTCCAAAAATAACGTCAAGTACGACCAAACTAAATTTCACGAAAGATAATAAATTTTTGGGAATAGTTTTTGATGAAAAATACTTAGAGTATCTCAGAAAAAACAATTAGCAATTCATAAATATATTGAAAACCCTATCTCAACAAAAATATAAAAACACTACTTGATATCTACAAAAGTACAAAATGTCTTTCCACGTTGCCAAAAAAGTTATCCAAAAACTGTGGAAATAGTTGTAAATATGTTTCTAAGAAAAATAATTAAGTTAAACTCTGAAGACGATAACTTGGTTATCGAAACGGGAGTGTAATTTTGAGTATTGGTGTAGTGGTAGTGTTGTTCAGTATGAATATCACCAACGATTCCAGCAATTCCAACGTAGTTATAAAAAAATGTGCCGTAGTTCAATACAAACAGATCTTTTCGAAAATAGAAGGATTGTCCGAAAAGTTTTCGATCTAACAAAGAAACAAGACATTTTGTTTCTTTCATCATTTTTTGTTTATCAATATAGTCCCCTCCTTCTAAGTCTATATACTTATAATAACAGATGCCGTCTTGCTCCTCCAAATATGCGTTTATATATGCGATAATGTCATCTTCTGATGAAAATCTGTTTCCTACAAGCGGAACTTTGAGGTTAGGAAAAAGGGAAAAGGCGTTGGTGGCCAAATCTGTGAAATACTGCGGGTAGTCAACCAATTCGAATTGTAATTCGTGAATTTAGCCATAATGATCACCGAATTGTGAGAAGGTGCGTTGTTATACAAATGCGGTCGCTAATTGCAATTTCCCCCTCCACCTCATTAAGCAATGATGTTTCATATTTTATTGTTATAGTTTTACCCTTTAAAAGATAGTCTATGAACACAATCCAATCTCAAAAACGGTCGCCACCACTTTTTCGGCCGATGAACAAAGTTAATGTTATGCTGAACAAATAGAAACTGCAATAAATAATGAAGTACCTATACAATACTGTATACTTAATAATAAATAATCGGAGGCAGCACCGGTCGAGTAGACAGGAGCATTTTCGTGATGGACCTAAACTCTTTTCTTCAACAAATGCGGTCACCTTTCATCAAGATCGGAATCAAAACGTTTCAGCAGAACAACATCTTTTTTTTCTAAATAAGCAATAAAGATTACTACTTCGAAATTCCTAAATATTGTGGATATGATCTTGTCCACAAACAGCGGTTTCTTGGAAGCACGTTCCTTGTATGTGCTCCATTGTTTTGATAGTATTTTGGGATATAATAGTGTACCCAAGTTTCGGTTACTATGACGTATTGACAGAAAAATTAACTTGAGTTTGAAGATATTCAACCATTATATGAACTTTTTAATATTAGTGAGCTTTATGTGGGGAGAGGGGAGTTAAATCATTCAATTATTGAAATATTTAATTTCAAATACATTGATTCATATTCAATACCTTCTAAGACATCGTGAAACGTAAAACATAGCAAACACTAGTATATGACGGGCAGTTATTATTACTAAGAGAGTGATTCGTTGAATCCATATTTTTTTAATACATAAAAAAGTTAAGAGTTTGAGAATAAGGAAATTTGAAGTTTTTCATATTTATTAATTAGAATGGATGCCTCCATCTTTTTCTTGTAGTTTTTTTTCTATCTAAATAATAAATATTTTTGATAAACGTCACTTATCTTTTGTTAGAAATACTTCATCTGTTTATTTATTAGAACATAAACACATGTTAATTATAATAAAAACAATTTATCTTCTAGAAGTATTGTTATAACAAAGTATAAACTCCAGTCAAAATATGAGTCTCGGTATATAATTTAAATTTAATATACCTTTGTAACAGTAATTACCACAACGTTATCGGTCACAGAGATAACGTATAGTCTGAAATGTCAACATATTTTGAAATATACGACGCAATTAGAATCCAATGAATTCATAATAAATACACTCTAGACTGTGTGTCGAATATTACACCATATTCACTATTTTAAAATTTTGTTTTGGTCTAATGAAAAACTTACTGCGCATTTCCACTATGTATATACGCAGATTTGATTAATTATTAGTATGTTTATGTTGAAAAAAGTAGACTCAAAATACATTTCATAAGTTGCTAACGAGAAGTTTGACTAGGGATTTTTAACCAACAACTAAAAATACAACTGTTTTCATTATTTTTGTGGAAAAATAATGCGAAGTGAACCATATACTGTATAGCACGAACATTTAAATATAATTATATGTGTACCAGTTAGAGAATGGTAAAATAATTTTATTATATATACTTGTTATATTATATTTGGAGTAGGACAATGTGGGACATATATTATCAAAATTATATATACATCTCAAAATACTAGTATTAAGAAGTGGACATTTACTATTTAAGGAAGAAAAGGCAAGGTTTTCAATATTCAGTATTTAGCAAACACAAAAGAACAAAAAAAATCGTATACATTTTGCATCTGAAAAAATGAACTTTGGAAGGCAGTATATCCAACGAAAGGTCTAAGAAAAGGAGAATCATTATCCACAACACTCTTCAGCTTACTGCACACTTCTACACTGTTTCCCTCCTATCTCTTGCTTACACAAGTTCAAGCGAGACGTTTTTAATGAGATTGTCAAGGAATCACTCGTCCACCAGGCATTGAACTGAATACATCTCTAACGAGGTCTAAGTCTAGCGGAGCAACGCTGCTCCTAGAGGTGAGGCACACGCGGTGTATATCGGCTAAGATAATTTCACGTTTATGTATTCACTTAATATTTTGGAACTACTTAAAAATTATAGTCTTAGCCGATACTCCCCGCGCATATCTAGTCTCTACGAGCAGCATAGCTCCGCTAAAGTCGACTTAGGCTTGGTTTGAAATGTATTCGCTTCAAGGCTAGGTAAACGAGTGATACCACAACATTTCGATCCAAAACGTCTCGCTAAGGATTCGTGTAAGTGAGTAATTCATGAAAAAGTATGGGAGGTAGAAGAACGGTGATTTTTCCTGGCAGACTACCAGGTATATCGAAGATGATAAGATAAGATAAGACATGGTGAAGAAATATTGTTTTATGGATGAAGTTGTTCGGGGAAGGTTTCGAAGGAAAAACAATTTCGTAAATGAAAATGTACCTTCATTATATTTTTATGAGACGGGACAAGGCACGCTCTCCCCAACTAATTGTGGCCCAGTGATCAACTTAAAAAAAAATACATGGTAATGAAAGACAATGAGAAAAAAGATAATAAATTGTATAGATATCGAATAGTTGATATAAAAATATACAAAACAATAGTAAGACCATCTGTTACCTTAGCATGAGGAACCTGGATAATGAACAAAAGAAAAGCAAAATAAACTAGAAATATGAGGACGTAAAATGCTCAGCAAGATTTACGAAGAAATAAGAGAAGATTGATTGTAAAGAAGAACAAACAGAGGGGAAACAAATTCTGCATGAACTACGCCCTTGACCAAAAAGCAAATCAACATTGATTTGATGTTCGATTTGACTTGACTATAATGACGACAACTTGATCAGCCCGAGGAATAAACTTTACAGAAATCTTTTCCCTTCTCAAATATTCTTTTAAAATTGAACTGAGTTCCAAGATAATTCACTACTCACGGAGTTGATTGATTGTTTCTCGCCGCCGACAATACCTCCATATTTCCTAAATTTTTTTGGTCGATCAGACAGTTAGAGGGTGTCGACAACGGGTGTTTGTCATCAATCGACATGTGGTCATTTTTAAAACGTGCAATCCTCTCATAAACTCTGTACTGTACATAAAAGTACAATTTTGGCCGAGTAGAAAATGAACTTCCACAGCTTCACGTTGTGCACTGGAACGAGCGAATCAATTTTTATATTGTATTTCAGAACTATATTTTATTGTGTTTTGGTTCATTTATTTCACATATTCACATATTATGAGCAAGACACTTATGAATGAATCACAAAATACATTCAACGAAATAATATCGAATCCAAATTGCCTATCGGTATAATCAGAGTCAGTTGTTCGTTTGGAACAGAGATTTAACAACTTGAAAATCATCTCAAACCATAGTTTTGAAAATGGCATTATTCTAAAATGAATATAAGCTTATTATCCCTTTGAATGAAAAATTTCCAAAAAATTAAAAACAACTAAGTTAGTATGAAATTTCGGTCTTTAGTGATTTAGTGATCTTTTATTAGTGATTTTTTTCTATATACAATATGAAGACACTTATCATCAAAGCTGTTAATCACATGGTTTCCAAATCGTCTAAGCAATATCCTCAAGTGCAAGCCTTCATTGTATGTTATAGCAAAGAACGAATAAAGAAATGCTCTAAACGAGAAGAGTTCTGAAATAAATTAGGTGATAATTTATTTTTGATAACCTATGAACTTTGGGGGCCTTCGTTAGTTCTCGAAGATATAATATTAAATTCTTTCTAACCTTACTTTGTGTCAATCGGCAACTGTGAAATTATCTAGTTTCAACAACTAAATTTGAGCTGTCGTATTATTACGATGATGTTCAATTAATATTATGAATTACAATTGAATCTTCCACAAAGAAATATGCTTACATGGCGTATTGTAAATTCGATACCAGCAGGAATAAAACTGTAAAAAACTTTGTGTATATTTTATCGGTAGGGAAATTTCCTTCCAAATTAGTTTATTTTAGGTTAGGTTTTTGTTTCTATTGATAAACTGATTAATTTCAAATGCAAATTTATGTAAAGACAAATTGAATAGACGAAAGCTAAAATAGCCAATAGTCAAATCCAAAACCCTCAAAAATGTTTATAACATTCATTGACGCATATAAAAAGGAACAAAATAAGTCTGCATTTTATTGTATGTCTCCTCATTTCATTGTGATGTTTAGAACTATACGATGTGTATATTTTCTATAATGTGTTCATAAAGGAACGTAACTTGCTAATATTTCTACTTCTATTTTTCATATGATTTATACCATCTGCATATTTGAAATGTAGATAGTTGCCCCTATTAACAGATAATGCACTTTGTATATATTTTCAGTTTTTCATCGACTTTTAAATTAAAAATAAAACATTACATAATTCTTTAATAACACTGGACTAAAACCATATTGGTACTAGGAATTTAGAATCGATTTTAAGCAAGTCCTACATGATTATATCAAAAATGTACTCAATCAGCTCTAGTTCCCGAAGTTGATTAAGACCGAAATAGGTCGAAACGCCCTCATTGTTTTTATGTATTGGTGAAAACGTTCTCATTGTTCTTCGCTTAGTTCTCCTAAATTGTATTAGAATTGATCTAGGTGACTGTCGAGATAGTGTAATTTTAAACTCATATCACAAATTCCATGTAAATTTTGTGAAACTACTATTCAAGATTTACACGCAAACCTTTCCTTAGAAATATCAAATTTAGAGGCGTCTTTTATTAATTAACATATTTGAGGTCCATCATAGATACCTGCTTTTATTTTATAAGTAGTTAAACCAAGAAATAAATTGTAAATAATGACAATTTTGATTGACATCTTGAATGCGCAATTGAAACGGCAACATATTTATTTCTATCATGTAAAAGAATTGCTTTGTGACTTGATTTACTATTGTCATTGGATTGGTAAATCGACCAACCCATGAAATTCAGTAAACCAATCACATTACAGGTATGTTGAAAGTTTGGGGAAAGGAATTTTTTTCCTTTTAATCTTTGCGCTAGTAACTCAGCATATTCCTTACAGAGGTCTATAGCTTCTGTAAAATTACTTATGATTTGATGATTTTTTGCAATATTCAACGTCCTCAGATTGCTACAGTTGTTTTAACATAACACTGCACAAATGTAACCCAGACAGAGATACAATCTCTTATGTGTAATTTAACTCACCTCCAATGCGAACCATTGGAATCTGTTAGTCTTTTAGTTGAAAGATACAAAAGCATTTCTTATTTTTACCCTCCATTATCGTATCCACGTATCCTCTCGGATTTTCAAATTTCCATCTTATATTAATGTGACTGTAAAGAATCATAAATTTAGATACTATAATTCAAGGATCTTACTGGAGAACCACATCATAGAAATTGATTCCGGGTGTCCCTTGGACATCAAGGTATCAAATTGTTGTGTTTTCTTTGTTGGGCCAATTCCTCGTAAGCTTACATCTGAGTAGATTGTCTTACCTTCAATTTCTTCTTCTACTACTGAACAATGACACTATATTATTTAACAAGTATGTAGGTATTATCGTAAGTTGAGTGCTGTACTTTATATATGATTTTCCTAAGAAATATTAAGATAAAAGTCATAAAAAAACTATTTCTCTCCAACATCTACTAATAAAATTATCTACGAGCAGCGTATATATAAATGACTGGTAATTTTAAAAAATAGAAATGTCTCTCCCGTTACACCAAATTCATTGTCATGTCAATTCTCTATGAATAATATTTTCAATTTTTAATATCAAACATTATCATTTGCAATAAATCAATAACAATGAATTTTCTGACAATTTTTATTTTTGAACTTGGTACACTGGCCATAAAAATAGATCCACGATTTTCTTTCTAAATCTGGAATTTGCGTAGTGTGTAATTCTGCTGCACGATAAGCAACCATAATGCCCATTATTAAAGCAACCTAAAATAATCTATGTAATTGGCTGAATGATAAAAACGACTGAATTATTATGATATATGACCTTTTAGGCCAGCGGCAAACCCCCCAAAAAACGCTTAGAAAGGCGAAAAAGTTACCAGATTCGCACTAATAGCTGAAAATGGTATATCTTCATGTTTTCGAGGTCGCTGAATACGAATATGAAGTTTGTTTTTAATTAAATTGGGGGGAAACTTCTCAAAATCGAATTTTAATCAAAAATTGTCGATAAACATTGAGTCATCATTTTTTGTGTGCGAAAACTCGGAGAAAAATTTAATAACATATTCTTCAACTATTTTTTAAAGTATCAAAAGGCGTCCGAATTTCGAAAGCAATTTGTTTCAAGGTTAGGTTAGGTTAGGTTGAAATGAAAAAGTTAAGTGACAAAGTTTTTAGTTAACCATCACTACATAAGCAGTGCTTACGTTTTTCGAGACGTCCAGTCAAGAAAATAAGCTTACTCAACTTCACGGGATAATTGAATTCAAGTTTAAAATTACAACACAAAAATGAAACACTGTTTCATCATCATTTAATGGATCTGTTTTATTAAAACACGAATGTCTGCAACTAAATAAATCACATTTCAAATTAGCTTTCATGCAAGGGAATACATAGTAGAACAAGAATTTTTCTGTGAGCAGGAACAACAAAAACTTTGCAAATACTCCATTGCTGAATTTTCATCGTAGTAAGCAAGAGAAATATTTTCATTTATCAACTAACCATTCACATTAATTCAAGCCTTTACTAATTATATTTGAACTATTGGTCTGCTTCCACTCATTGATTTGCCAAAGACATCGCAAAACGTGTTTTTGCAAGGCATGTACTTACATATTTGAACATAGCTAAATTGTATCTTAAAGAATTAACATCTAATTGGGCAGTTTTGGCTAAATTTTTTGGATCGTATACATAGATATAAATTTGCTGACATCTCTCCATCGGTCTTTGCAAAGAACGTCTTCTAAATTAGTAAGTCTATTCTAGTCTTCTGCTGACATTTTCTTCACTGATATTTTTATGAAAAATGTAACGCTTGCTTCTTACTATTTATTATTTAATAATGTATTTTTAGATGTGGTATTTCTGTCCGTTTCTTACTAGGGTACAATTTTTTAACGATTTAAATAATTAAAATATTTATAATAATTGAAAGAAATTTTTACTTGAAAAAAAGCTCATATTCGTATTTGACAAGTGCATATACACAAAAAAAATAAATCCAATTATCCCGCGTGTGTAAGGTGTTATTTTTTTGTTTTTGGAAAACTTCCTTAAGCTATGTACTTTTAGACTGTATATGTAGTTGTAATTAAAAACTTTGTCACTCAACTTTTTCATTTCAATGTGGGAAGTCACAATACCATGAAACAAATTTTTTAAAAATTACTGCTCGGCCGGAAAACGATTTGGAAATTTCGGACAGATTTTGATACTTTACAAAATAGTTGAAGAATATGCTACTAAATTTTCATAAAGAATATTATTTTTCGTTGACTTGTCGCAAAATATTATGACTCAATGTTCCACGATAATTTTTCTTAATATTCGATTTTAACAAGGTTCTCCTGAATGTAATTGAAATTATATTCGGATTCAGCGACCTCGAAAACATATATTTATATCGACCAATATTAGAAATTAGTATGAATCTGGTCACTACTATGCATTTTTGGGGGTGGTTCCCGCTCGGCTATTTATCAACAGATATTTCGCATCATAAACTTTTTTTTGAAATTTTTAAGTTGTTCTGACGTTTTCCCCTTTTTGTTATATGTTTCTTTGATTGAAGTTAAATAAACGCACGTAATTATATATGTTGATTCAATTATTTATATTAAGTGTACTTTTTAACATGAAGTAGAAAGTTCATAGAGACGATGCTCTATATTTAGTTCGCTAAAAAATACTGAAAGTACATTTTCTGCTAACAATGACTTGAATATTTTATAGCTGATGTTACTGGCAATAAATTGGGATAGTAACATTAACTAATTCTCTTAATTTGGAGGTGCACATAATAATTCATCTTACTTATCTGTATTCACCTTTTTTAGTACATAATCTAGTTAAGCATCAACTTAATTTGAAAGCGTCAAAATTATTCAAGTGACATAACTGTGAAGTTTCAGTAGAATCTCAAAACAAGCAGGAAGTTTGAAATCGAGTGATATTAACCAAATAGCAAACTTGTTCTTCAACGCAGGATTTACATGAATGCTTTACTGTCCATTTTATAACAATTGGGAAGGCATTGAAGTAATAATCCATTTAATAGAAGATTTAGTTATGTCAATTCAGTTCATATTTTAAACTGCGTAGTAGATTAGTGGTCAATAAAATAAATTCAACTATAACTTCATGTGTTTAGCACACACCTTTTGTAAATTTTGTAAATGAAGTGAGGAACAACAAGTCTACGAAGAGTCAGTGCGGCAAACATCAGTTAATAGAATCATATATTCATAAAAACAAACAACAACGGAATACAAAAATATGGTTTGTTTTTTAAAAAGTTAGAATTTCATAAAAAAATTTACAAACAACTACATTTTATGTTCAAAGTGTTAACCACCTTGATCATATATCGCGTATCGGGGTCTACAAAATTTCATTTTAAAGTAATCTTCATAGGGTGAAATTACACGGACTCAGATCTGGCGACCGTGTTGGCTACTGCCTCTTCTTCCTATTCAATAGCCAAATTCTTTATATAAAACCAAGAGCTTGTAGTCCCTGATGAGACGAGGGGCTGCCCTGTTAGAAATATCAAATGTCCTGACACTATGTATTATTTTCCAGTTTTCGTTTCAAATCGATGAGAAGTCCCTGGTAATTCTACGCATTTACTTTCCTATTAAAAAAGGTTCGCTGATCATCAGTACACACAATTGTGACGGTTATTTCACCCGTTCAAGTTGAATGGGTCTTCTTCCGACAAGAAAATTTGTGTCATCTTACTCATACTCCATTTAAGGCGTACAACAAACGTGGACGACAACAACGAATCTTCATTTCCATTAACATACGATGTCAACTGCGGTTAGAAATTACTTATTCGGGGAATATACGACGTGGAGATTTGTTAGGTGTTATGTAGTGTCGATGAACGCTTGGGCATATTTTCATCCGTGCTCACTGTGGCGGAGCGGCCACAATGAGACGTATCTAAAACTGACCGGTTTTTGAAAATTTGTTATATAGCTTATACACTAATCCTTTCGAAGGACACGATGCTGAGCCCCTTAAAAAATCGTATTGTAGCCGGCATCGTAATGGATATACCCTGACAAGACACATGCGTTCGTTTGTGGTTTAGAGAGATAAACTGAACCTTAGCATGGTCGAATTAGAACTAGCGGTTGGTTTTTCATTTGGGGGAAAATACCAAATGCAAGATATGGAATGTAACAATTAAAGAATTGCGAGCCAAGGGGAATATAATTTATAACGTGAAGCAATCCCATGGTTAGGTAAACTTTGGACCCAATGTATCATATGTGGTGACGCAGGATGAAATTAATTTTTTGAAGAAAGTAATTGCCTGCTAGTGTATGCAAAAGAAGAGTTTACCCATTTATTATAGAGCAATTTATGATTTTTTCAAAGAACGAATAAAAACTAGAGTGCATTATGTTTCAAACGCGATTCAAGGCAAGAAATGGAAAATATACGATATTAAAATTTGAATGAAGTAAATAGCTTTTTAGTTTCGAAAATATAATGGTAAGATAAGGTGAGTACATCCAACGACTTCATTTAGTTTTCCTTCAAAGTTGATTAACACACGAAAAAGAACAGTCTAACAACTGCTATCTGCATATGCGTCACTTCACTAATCTACATCTCGAAGTAAACAGCACTAACAGTACTAACAAGGTATGAAATTTTTCGTATAATTAATTTATTATCAAAAATTCTACAACTGCTATAACTACAATGAATTTTCCTGTTGTATAGTGATAACACACTCCAGTTGTAAAAGATTTATGAGATAATCCATTATTTTTCAAAAAAAAAAATAGTTAAAAACAAAAATTTTCGTACCAATGTCGAATCCCGGTTTCATTCACCTCGACAATCATAAGTTTAAATAAACAACTGTGAATGTGACCATATTATAATCACCGTTAATTTTTGAAACGGTTGGGTCATGAACCGGTCGGCATCGGTGAGCACACCAATGAATTTTGAGAACGGACCAAACACCGTTTGCACTTAGCCCAGGTACTGTTAAATATTGTGTGGGAAAAAGCAAGGCAGTGTACTTAAACTCCAACAAATGCGATAAACCAGTCACCTGTTGTTATTGATTTGATTGTTTGTTTTATAATTAAGGCTGATTAGCATAAAATTTAAATTTAGAAACGCGACTTAAAGTTTAGAAACTGAAATTAATAAATACCTTAAGTAATGAACATGAAATCTAAATTTTGATATCTTTTATATTAAATTATTTTCTTGGTTTTCCCAAGCTCATTATGATATACGGGGTGATTAATTAGTGTGATAAAGATCAGTGTCTGCTTTGTCCTTTGAGATATAAATTTTGAAGTTTGAGGGATTGCGAGGATGTATTGATATATAGTTAGCCTAGACCAGTTCCATGCATAAACAAAATATTGCGTTACCATAGCATTGAACAATAACTTACTAGAAGTGTCAGTTGAAAGTTTGACGTCAAAATAGTAAATCAGAGTTACGCAATAAATTATAAGAAAAAAGATGTCCACCGAAATTGTGAAAATCGAAAAATTGGAGTATCGACCCATCATCAAGTACCTGTATTTAAAAGGGTTAAGAGGTAAGCAAATTTACGAAGATATGCTTAATACTCTTGGTGATCAATGTCCTTCGTATGTGACCGTAAGAAATTCGTCTGCAAGCTTCAAAAGAGGTGAATTTTCAATTGAAGATGATGACCGATCGCGAAGGCCAGTTTCTGTGTCAGTCCCCGAAAATACCAATGCAGTTCATGACATGATTTTATCAGAACTTTCACATGAACGCGTTCATCATATAGTTCACGTCAATTTGGATATGAGAAAAATTACTGCAAAATGGATCCCCAAATGTTTGAATGTTGACTTTTTAAACCGAATTGTTAGTACGAATGAGACTTTGGTACATTTCTACGATCCAGAAGCAAAGCAATAATCGATGGGATGGCGACACTCTGGTTCTAGAAGATCTGCTGAAATCTGCTGACAAAGTTCTTGCTTCAGTTTTTTGGGTTTGCCATGGAGTAATCATGATTGATTTTTCAGATAAGGGTAGAACAATAACTGGAGATTACTATTCGACATTTCTGACCACTCTACGGAAAAAAATTAAAGAGAAAAGATGCAGAAAGTTATCTAAAGGTGTTTTGTTTTTGCAGGACAACGTCTCTGCACACAAATCTCATGTTGCCATGAAAAAAATTCGTGATTTAGGGTTTGAATTACTAGAACACCCCCCTTTTATCATCAGAGAATTGATGTTGAATAATGCGAGTGATAAAAGAGAAGAAGGAGTATACAAATCAAAGGTAAAAGAAAAAAATAATTTGCATGAGTAAGGAATGGAAAAATTAAGAAAAATAATTGAAACCCATAGAAGATATATTATATAAATAAAGATTTTATTAAATTTTTACCAAAATGCAAAAAGAAACAAGGAATCAGTCGTAGTCGGGCAGATATGTGAAAAAGGATGTCTAATAAGAAGCAGAAAAAGAAAACTGGATAGGTAGAGGCAGTACTATAATGAACTGCTGAATGCAGAAATAGAGAAAAATTGAGAAGGGGTGGCAGGAAGAGGAGGAAAAGAGTCACAAACCCCTATAGTAGAAGCACTAACGGAAATTGAGATAAAGGAGATAATAAAAATCATGAAAAATAATAAAAGTGCCAAAATTCATGGAATACCAATGAAAGTAAAAGGGAGAGGCTCTGCAGAACAGGATATTCAGCATATTGGACAAAATCTGGACACTAGAAGAGATGCCAAACCAATGTGACAAAGCAATTATTTGCCCCATATATAAGAAAGGAGATGAGGCGAACTGTGGTAATTACAGGGTCATTACTTTACTGGATGTAGTGTATAAAGTGCTAGTGAGGATCATACGAAACAGGTTAAACAAATACTTGGACGAACAAGTTGGGTTTGTAAAAGGAATAAAAAGGAATATCCACTAGCGATAAAATTATTGTGTTAAAAACAATACAGAATGATAGCTATGAGCAGGGAATGAATTTGAGGCTATTGTTTATCGATTTTAAATAGGCATGTAGTTTAATATTAAGAAAACATCTGTACCAAGCTCTAGTAAAACTTGAAATACCTAAGGAATTAACATATTTGGTAAAAATGACACTTAACAAAACCGAAAACATAGTAGCCATAAAAAGAAGCTTATTGGAAAAATTCGAAACAAAAAAAAAGGTTAATACAAGGCGATCATTTATAAACAATGTTTAATTTCCTACTAGATGTGATTTTCGGAGATAATAGTTTACGAACCCAAGGAATGATTTATAATGTATAATATCAAAAGGCATATGCAGATGTCGTAGTGCTCATAACCAGAACAAAGCAGGAACTACAACAAATGTTTTTTCTATTTGAAAAGACAGCACAAAGATATGGCCTACGTGTCAATGATCATAAGACCAAGTATATGGAAATGGATAACGACTTTTCAAGTGATCACCAATTAAATATCACAACAGAGCAAAATCAGGAGTATCGGTTCGATATAGTACAAGAGTTTGAATAACTGGACGTGACGGTAACAAGGGGACGAAATTAATAATTGGATAAAAGATTTCAAGGGACAATAAAACAGTTGGAGCTCTAGGAAATCTATCAAGGTCCAGAGATATCTCAAGGGTAGCGAAGTTAAGAATTCACAGGACAGTTAAACAACCTACGGTGTTACATGGTAGTGAATGCTGGGTCATGAATAAGATAAAGGAAAACAGCATAAATGCATGGGAGAGAGGAGTGATAAGAACAATTTTTGGAAGGATACGAATGGAACAAGATAAATGTAGAAGAATAACGAATTCAGAGATTAAAAGGTTATATGGTTAGGCTGAGATCCGTTGTAGCATATACCCAGAATAAAAGAAAACAGATGGGTGAAAAATGCCTTAACAAGTGGAGAAGGTGCAAAAAGAAGAAGAGGGCGTCCACAGCGAACTGGCGCAGTGCAGCCGTGATCAAAAATAGTTGGAAAAAGGCTGTAGAGAGACTTCAAACAATGGGCCATTATTCTAATGGAGAAGTCAAGCTGATTCTAAATATGCAATAAAATAAAATATACAATTTTCATTCCTTTCAGTCCACAATAATTAATTTTGCATTTAAAATATCTATCAAAAAATAATTAGTACTAAAAAACAAAATAAATGTATTTTTGTAGTACAAACCTGGCTGTTATTGTTTACGAACTGTTTGAAATTTACAGCTTTCGGAGATTTTTATTGGTTTGTAAATCGTTCGTTTACTAGTTAGGTGAGATTTGTTTGATCAAGAATTGTGGTGTTTGAAATTATCTCTTCTAAGAAAATGAAAGTCATTCGATTCAAAGATCAATATCCAAATTGAAATAGATATGGAGCTTTGTTGATGTAAATTGTCGCTATGTTAATTATCGTTGGTTAGACCATAAATGACATTGAAGCCTCTTATAGGTTACAATATGAATGATATTCAATTTTTATAGGTTAGGTTAGATAAGTTTAGTTGTTTTCTGATAACGTCAAATTTTTTAAATAATTTATTTTTTCAAACTCTAAAAGATATGCATAGTTTACACTAAGTTTTTTTATTAATACACTGATAATTTTTCAGTTTTTGAAACTTTGGCAGAATAATAATCTATAGAATGACCTTCGTAGAAAATATGTGAAGCAATCTGTCAGGAAATATTTTGCTGTCATTTTTGTGAGAGATTATTGGATTCTGTAGTGACCTCCTATAATGATTTTATAAACTAAGTTAGATAATTTATTGGTTGGTGTTTTATCTTTGATTTTAGTAAACGCGGATAATTTTGTTAGTATGCTACCCTCAAATTAAGGATTCCGGATAGATTAGAAGTAACTGATTTTATAGTTAGTGAGGGTATATAAATAGGCAAGACAGTACTGCTATAACTAGCATTGCTTTCTCGTCCGATCTCAAAATCAGTGTCAGATGTATTATATCCAGTTCGTTTCAAAGGATATGAAGAATTTTAATTTTCATAAAAAAATTGTAAAGTATTTAAGGTTCTTTTCATGAAATATTGGAATTGAAATTTTGGACTCTATTTTTCATCAATTTAATTAAATTTTTGTCACGTGAGTGATATGGATGATAATTGATATATCTTCCAGAACTTATTTGTTTCCTATTACAGTCAATTAAAATCTCTGTTTCTAATAAATTTTATGCCAAGATAAGATTATTAAGTATTCTCTATTTTTATAGTGAATATTGCTTATGAGGATCGAAAATATTGAAGTAGACTAGCAAATTGCCAATTTCATTATATGGAAGGGATAAAATTAGATCCCTATTTACTTGTTAATGAAGAATAATTTGAATGTAAAACAGACAAATAAACAAAGTCCAAAATATAATCAATTACATAATTTGCTACTAGAGGGGATATTGAAGAACCCATTGGTGTTCCAAAGAGTTATTATAATTATTTAAAATCATAAAATTTTCTTCAGCCTTTTACCTCTTATTTTTTTATATGAACTAAATAATGACCAGTTTCTTAGTGAAAATCTGGCAAATCAGAATGAACATTAATATTTAACTTATGAGTCAATGTGAATATTGATTTTTGAATTAAATGTTTTTGTTAAACGATAATAAAATTTAACAACCCACCACATTCCTAAACTAATCAATTACCTGTCGTTGAATACGAAATTTGGAAGCTCGGAAATATATTTGAGATAGTATACTTGGTGTTTAATTTTGTCGCAATCCAACTAGAATATTGAGGAATATCGAATGAAAATCATGATTTCGACTCATCATGATCCAAAACATCCAAACAAAAAAACATACCTATGGATTATAAAAAACTAAATGACTTACGTTCAATTCGAAGATGGTTTCCTAGATGTTGTATTACTACGGTAGCCCATGATTGTTGAACGGTGCAAGAGGTAAATAGTTCGATTTAATTTTGAATTATGAGATCGCTTAATTAATCAAAACACCTTAAAATATGTAAAAATATGGATTGAATATTAAAATAACTGTCTAAAATTGAATAATTTTCCTTCCAAAATAATGTGATATTAATATTTTATAATTATCAAATACTTGTGCCATGTGTGGTATCGGATGGTCTAGAAATGGATTGCCGGTTGCGGAGCTATGGTAGTGACATTTGACCTTCTTTGAGAGAGGATGTTGACATCGACAATTGGTCGATTATTTGAATAGCACTAATTAAATTGGTTGGCGAAACTTACCGAGTCGCTTGATAAATCGGTCATATTTTAATAGAACTTATTCTAATCGCCAACCAATCTTATTAGTTTGATTGGAGAAACTTAGCCGGCTCGCTTGGTAAATTTATCACTTCAGAACAGAAGACTCATTGATCGGCGATTCTATTTCTGTACGACAAGCACCTGTGTAAGAGGTATAATGGGGGAATACCCTGAAATCACCCTTCACAAGTAAATTAGTCATTAAGAAATAAAATAAGTCCTAAAAGGTCCTAGTCCCCTGGTTATAACTGTCACCGTGTCATTGATTGTTAAGGTGAATTTAATAAAGTTGTATTATTATGGTTAGAATAGAGTGAATCCCAAAAATCTAATGAAAGAATAGAAGAGTAAATTTCACTAAGATGATTGATGTCTGTTTTTTCCACATCTTTCAGGATGTAATCTGCAATTACTCCTATATTAAATTATTCTATTGGATAAGGATCTTAATGTTTGACTGATGTAATTTTTGTTACAGTCTTTACATGGAATAGTGTAAACAACATTAGTAAGTACAATGGCGAAAATATATCTTTTACTTTGAAAAAGACAGATTAGATTGTCAACACTGTTTTATTAGAAATCTTGAATTTATTATTAAAACTAAGTAGTTTGGAGAGGGTAGAAGTAAATTATAATAATAAATTCATTGCCAATAAAACAATTAAATCTGTCTTTTCCGAACTAAAAGATAAAACTTCTCCTTTTGTAATTACTAATGTTGTTTGCAGTATTCCATGTAAGACTGTAACAAACAATACATCGGTCAAACCTTAAAATTCTTATCAAACAGAATAATTTCCCATAAAAGTTTACAGATTACATTCTGAAAGATGTGCACCAGCTGATCATATTAATTCAGCTTATCAGAACAAGGGTTTTGACGTTGCAAGTGTATTAACAAGTAATAGAACTTTCCTACAAATGGCCCATATCGCTCAACCTAAACTCAACAACTGTATTAAGAAAAAAGCACACATCAACCTCAGTGAAATTTACTCTTTCTTTACGTGTTAACCAGATTAATACAACTTTTTAAACTCAACAGTCAATGACAACAGTTGCAACTAAAGGACTAAGAACTTTTATTTCGTATTTGATCAATTTGATCAATCCCCACTATACCCTTTACACAGGTGCTTGTCGTACACGTACAGAAATAGAATCTCCGATCAATGAGTCTTCTGTTCTGAAATGGCCGATTTATCAAGCGACTCGGTTAAGTTTCGCCAACCAATCTAATTAGTTCTATTCAAATAATCGACCAATTGTCGTTGTCATCATCCTCCCTCAAAGAAGGTCAAATGTCACTGCCATAATTCCGCAACTGATAATCCATTTCTAGACCGACAGATACCACACATGGTAAAAATAAAGACAATTCAATTTTAATCTTATTTTATAATTGTGAAATATGTACATTATATTATTTTGGAGAAAAACGTTCAATTTTAGTCAGTTATTTTAATATTTTGTCCATATTTTTACATATTTAAGATTGTTTTGACTAATTAAGCGATCACGACTCAAAATTAAAACTATTTACGAGGTGAACCGTTCAACAATAAAGGGCTACCGTAATACCCATGAACCATGAACGTAAGTCATTTTCTTACATAACTAAAAATTTTTCAAAAGTCATTTTAGAATCCATATGTTTTTTCTTTTTTTATTCATGTTTTGGTTCACGATAATTGAGTCTAGCTCATGATTTTCTTATCGTAGATTTCCCGATGATGGGAAAAACACTTTCCGATAGCTAGGAATTATAGTTTGGTAAAGAATTTACAAATTTGCTGCAATCCTCAATATATTCTGGTTCTTCTTCTGACTACTCTTCTTGATATATATATATATATATATATATATATATATATATATATATATATATATATATATATATATATATATATATATACTTTACTTTTTTATGAAAACTCAAATCCTTCATATCTTTTTAAACGAAACTGACACTGGCTTTAACTTCTTTTTGATATAAACATCAATTCCGACATTTAATTTGAAGGTAGCTTACAAACAAAATTTGATATTTCAATCCACCTTGACTAAAATCAAAGATAGAACACCAATCAATAAATTGCCTAACAAAGTATATGAAATTTCTTGTTTAAATTGTGACAAGAAGTATTTTGGTTAGTCGAAGAGGTCACTCACCAATCGATTAACCTCTCACAAGAGCGATAGCAAATTATATCCTGACACGTGTTCATTAACGACACATATCTACCATGACGGACAAGATGAATTATGATTCTGCTAAAGTTTTGAGAACTGAGAAAAAATTTTAAAAAACGAAAACCAATTCTATAGAAGGAATTCAACGCCATAGACCCCCAATCAACCTTACCTAACCTATGAAATTCAATTTCACCCATAACGATCTAACCTATAAAATTCAATGTCATTTAATCAAATAACTTCAAGAAATACTCAACATCATTCACAACAACCTAGACTAATTTAACCTATAAAAATTTAATAATAAAAATAATTCATAATCTATCCAATGAAAATTAATAACAGTTTATATGACAACCATATTCAATAACTTTAATATTTTCATCAGGCGTAAATTTGAAAATTGATTTTTGAAATCGATGTATTTAAGGTTTTTCAAAATGAATAAACAATTTTGAAACGCTGTAATTCTTGACTAATTATACTTTGATACACATTTTTATTTTGTACTTAACCATAATTTCAGTCCCAGACGATGTATACATAAGTAAGTATTCGAGAACCTGGAATATATTAGAGTTAGTACAATTTGTAACATTACCACTACGAAAACGCTTATCTTTATAAATTAATGACATAAATTAGTGCTTGGCGATTCATTCAGATTTTTCTTGTGTGGTAACATTTCCAAGAATCATTTCAGCAAAAAAAATCGATCAAATTAATGGGAATTTGACAAAGACGACAAAACGTCTACATTGTAGGTTTTTTTTGAATCATCAGAGAACATCTAAAGTTTTTCACCACGAACCGCCATTGCTTCATATGATTTCTCGTAATGTTATTTTTTTTTTTAATAAAATATATCGTAAATTACTTTTTTTGCGATTTTCAGTATTTCGTTAAGAATTTTTTATAACGAATCTGATGTGATGAAAAACAGCTTTGCTGCTCTCTGAGGTTCATTGAAGATCACACAATTATTTTCTGGACGAAGAATTTTTCACTAAGTGTATGTTATTTACACCGCACTTTTTTCGATTTTTTAACTGTTTAAAAGGATAAAGATGCATGCAAGTAGTAGCCAGTTTGGTAAAATACCTTAAATTGTTGTGAAATTTTCTTTATGCACATATACACAGGTCACTGTTTATGTTTGCACCAGTATTTTTAATTCCAAAAAGGGCACCGAATCATCAAAATCTGTATACGTATAGTTGATATAAATCTGTAATGCTTTCTGTATTGCGTTCCTGTGTTTTACTACCAATTAGGCTTTTATGCATTTGTCTAAACCGATTTTCACTTTTACTGACTACTTTTACTGTCTTAGTATCTTCCAAAATATTGGGTTTTGCATTGAAGTACGTGGAATATCTGTAGAAATGGAACAAAAAGTTGTATAAATTTTTGATATCGAGTTTCTTAATAATCCTCATCATTCACAATGATTCCAACATTGCTGTCACTATATGCGTTTATATGAGGTAAACTTCATAAAAACGTCACAGGGAGTGATATTTGAACTATAAGGTGGGTGCGACATTGTTAGAATGTTTTACTGTCAAAAAGTATTGCACAATCCAGGAATAATGGGCTGGTGCTTTCTCCAGGTGCAAGACCCAGCCTGTTTTGAAGAGTTTCGGTGGCCCACAGAAATAGTGTGCTCTCAGCGTCTTCAAGAACTGTCCAGTCGCTGTTTGGCTAGCTGGTACATGTGTACGTGTACAACAACAAAAAAAAACTATCGACATAGCAAATTGACATATTTGCTTTCGTAGCTGGCATCTCGCTTTTGCAAATCGTTACTCGCATTTATTTTTATTTATAGGTGAGAACCATCTTTGCGCAAATCTTTGGCATATTTAAATCCTCGTGTAATATCTTGCTGATGGTTTCTTTATTCTTTGGAAATATACGCAAAAACACAAACCAAACGAGAGAACCTCTTTGCTGGGCACATGTGAACCAAATGGCGCAGTTTCTAAGTTATGTATAAATCCCTTTAACTTAATTGTCACACCTCATAGACTAATATTATTGGACTTATATAGAGCATTCGTAAAGAATACTTCCAATTATATACATTTAGAGTAATTTATGTAATAAATATAGTAATAACATAAGTAAAAATTTTTTCGAATGACCACAACATGGAATGATTAAAATATACAATTTCATACAATCAAATTTACCATCTTTAGTTTGAAATGTTGTTGTTGAAAGAAAAGAAAAGAAAACTTCATATGGAGAATACCCATGGAAAAGATACGTACCGTGGAATATCTTGATAAAGAAATGTCTCAATAAAGAAACTTGAATATTTTGAAAAGTCGTAAATGAATTGTAAAGTAATGACGATAATAATGTATTGAGGTCTACAGAAAATTACCATCAATACATGAATCAGTATAAGTATTTCGATTAATTCGTAACAGTCTTAGATGAAATAAACATAGGTGTAAGTGACTAAAACAGTGTTAATTATAAGTAATTAAAATAAAAATTGCTACGATATATTTTATCGGTGTTAGATTGAAGAATATAACATAACTGTTCTTCGATTACGATTATATTAAGTGATTTTTTGCTGGTATCTCTTTAACAACACTGTTTTTGACACGCGTGAATCGTGTCTTGTGTCATTGTCAAACTTGTTCAGTTTGGTCTATAATTTAATCATGAATCGACTTACGAACGTACATCGCTTGCAAATTATTGAATTTTACTATCAAAATTCATGCTTTGTTAAGAGGGTGCATCGCGCACTTCTTCCAGTTTATGGGCAGTTTAGTCGGCCTACTGTGACTAAATGTCGAACCCAGTTTACACTATTGGACATTAAATCACTAAAACGCAAACGTACAGTGAGGACCGAAGAAAATATTGCGGCTGTATCCGCCAGTGGTACTGATGACCGTGAAATGTCGATTCGCCGCCGTTCACAGCAATTGAGCCTCTGTTACTCTACTACATGGAAAATTTTGCGAAAGTATTTGAGTGTTAAACCTTATAAAATACGACTGGTGCAAGAATGGAAGCCACACGATCTCCCACAACGGCTAAAATTTGGTGAATCGGCGCTGGCAAAGTTGCGAGGGAGATTCAATGGAAACAATGGCCAAATGGAGAGCCGCCTTCGGTAGACAGTTCATCTC
This sequence comes from Diorhabda sublineata, assembly GCF_026230105.1. NCBI lineage: Eukaryota > Metazoa > Arthropoda > Insecta > Coleoptera > Chrysomelidae > Diorhabda > Diorhabda sublineata. Next base: position 13,690,067 of record NC_079482.1, read on the forward strand.
ACGTTCGGGGCCCGTCAATTGGTCGCCCTAGATCGTGTTATTTAACATCTTTGGAATATTTCTTTTGGGGCCATATTAAGACTAATGTCTACAGGGATAAACCAGCAACGATTGACCCACTGGAAGCCAGTATTGAACCTGCATAATGCCGACTTTTAAACTATATTGCTAGTTTTCATTAACAATATAATCAAAACAATGAACTAAAAGAGAATATTGATTGAAAGCTTTGAAACAATTAAGAATCAACACAATATGTACTTTATTCCTATATGATTATAAATTATCAGCTTTGTAATTTCGTATCACTTGAATATATTGGAATACAATTTTCACTCATATTGTTTCTACAGAGCTTAGAATTTTGTTTATTTTTGTGTTTCGATAAATCATATATTTAACATGTAACATGTGTTCCAGTACTTCCAATAGAACTAAAATAAATGATTTGTAAAATCAATACATTAAGTGCTGGTCAAGCGTTACCATCATTGAGTTTTTTATGCTGTACATAAAAAACTGCGTTTTTTAAGTATCATGGATTTCGATTTGGTCAAGATAGCGCGCGATAAATCCCAATTGGGCCGAAGGAATACCGGCCGACCCAGAAAAAGGTGGAGCGACAACCTTGAAGCAGGATAGGACGCAAGGATGTCGAAGATAAAACAGGCGACTGCGCCTAATCTGAAGAAGAAGAAGAAGAAGGATTTCGATTTGCACAAGAAATATTTATCAAGCATTAAACGATAAAAAGTGAAAATAAAATAATAGTAGGATGAAACCCATTGGAAAAGGAGAATATAATAAAAATGAAAGGAAAAATAATTTACGGGCTATCTGAGGTCGGGGAGGGGAAGGGGATGAGTTTTTAAGGGTAAAAAGCGGTTTATCTCGATTTCTGGCAAAACTACAAGTCTATTATGGAAAAAAGTTGAATACTAACGCTATAGATAATAAAAACATGAACCACTTTTTAATTTACTTCTTTCACATAACCTCAAAATTTATGTGGAAGATTCAAAAAACCAAGTTTTTGATTTATTTTTAACTTTCACAAAAAACATTCTTTTTGCACGAAATTTGGTGAAAACTTATCTTTTTATGTCCCAAATACACTTCATCTGAAATATTTATTTTTTAACGTTATTTTTACTTAATATCGAAAAAGCACACTAATTTTCAATCGACACTTCTCCTGTCAAAATATTAACTTCTTTTAAACATCGGCGAGTTTTTTTCGTTGAAATCTCCACTTTCTGTAAAAAAAAAATTACCATGGCCTTAGAAAATTTTCTCAGAAAGGGCAAAAAAAAACGAAAAAAAGTCGCAATCGAGAATTTTTTTGAATCATTATATACAATTTTTAGATATAATATACATTTGAATGTGCCTACAAACTTATTGAAGAATTTAGTAATGTCAATTATAAATAAAATATTTTTCTTCAAATCAAGAGAGATAACTCATATAAAATAGTTAAATTCCTTTTTTTCCTCATACTTTTTGGTTGCATTCCTAGGAGGATATAATATGTAATATTTTTTGCTATCACACTCATTCCATAATTATTGTTTCCGCACAACTATTACTCATCGATTTCCTTTTTCCTTGGACCCGCAAAGGTCTATGTTTAAAATTTGAATCACTATATATACTTAAGGTATCCTATTTTAATGTATAAAAACACAATACAAAGTTGATAGTATGACGAAATATATCAAATAATATTATCATAAAAAAATAATTTTTATAGATAATATTTATAACAAATGTTGATCAGATCGAACTGAATAAACTTTCCAAATACAATATCGTTATTAGAATTCATTATTCCATTGTATTTTCAATTGAAATTAATCATTTTATACGTTTGACCCATTTCATCAACGTTCTTTTGATTTATTTTCACAGCAAATATTATTTCAACGAGTCATTGCCTCCGTGTGCTCACAAGTTTCGAAATACTGGTTGTTACTAAATGCATTTTTAGTAGTGCATTTATAGATGCTTATAGTCCAGGATCCCTGGCTCATTTTTGCACTTGATTACTATCAAGCTAATTTTCCGTGAGTAGTTTCGTTTCGATGAGACTGGGTTAACTGGACGTTTTTTGTTAAATCTGATGATAATTATGTAAATTATTCCAAAAAAATTTTTTCCTACAAATTGTATGTTCAAAGAGTCCCCCTCCTTCCAACATGTTTCGTAACGAGATCATAAAAAATCATTACTAACCAGCTGATTTTTTTATTTAGTTAAGATTTATATAATTCAACACAACAATACTACAAATTGCATGGTATGTTATTCCGTCCTACGCTCAAAAGCAGGAATACAGATCCTTAACCATGCTAACCAGCTGATTATTTTTTACTTAGTTAATATTCATATTATTTAACAGTTACATTGTCTCACGAATTACGTGGTACGTTATCCCGGTCCTCCAATTGAATACATATTTGAAATTCATGAAATTAGAAAGCAATTTATTTACTGTATTTTGTTACTTCAGCTGAGTTACACCGGTACGTATACGAAAGCATTGCTTACTGCATATAGACATGTTAGTGTCAAATATTTTTTCAGTTGACCACGTGTTTTATTTTGTCTCTCTTTATTTTTGTGCTGTAAAATAATTATGGAGTGTTTTTTGTGTAATTTTCTTTGTGAAATGACATTTGACTTTCTTGCAAAACTTTTCTAACTTCTCGAAAGCATTATCAACATAAATATCGAGAAGTTGTATTGGCTGAAAATTGAAATGATGAATTTTTTTACGGAGAATAATCCTGTTTTCTTTTGTAAAGAAAAGAAGAGACCTTTCAGTATTTTAAAGAAAAATATTAATTTTCAAGAGGCTCTTATTCAAGTCATCGAATGAGGTAGTTCAAACTATTGAAGAGTTATGTGTGCAGAATGTATTTATTAGTTAGTACAAGTTATGTGAAAAAGGGTATCAATATAAAATTTGTTGCAACAAATTAAAAGAACTGCGTTCATCTGCAATGTATGGTATAATGCACGCATGCGATGCCCCACGGAAAAATTGCTAGAAAATTTTGAATGGACAATAATTGATGGCAAATATGAATATTATTGGTTTGATGTTCACAAAATCCATCTTTTGAAGAATGGTCTTCTGATATACAAGGTACCCTATTGAAATTATTGTTATTTTTTGATTCATTATTCATTATTATATAATTTACTCAATGTTATTATAAAGTCAGATATCACTAATCAGGACAATGAAATAGATTAAGATGACAGCGATGTTAGTAGCGACGATTTCTCAGATGATTCTGATGAAGATTAATTTTTTTTATGTAAATACACACATTTTTCTACCCACCTCACTAAAAAATAAGGTTTTTTAAATTTGAACATTGATGTTTTCACTGTATCTTATGTTACAAATAGGAAAACGAAAAAATTCCAATTCTTGTCGAACTAGTGATACATACCTGTTTTATTGTAGGACATTGTTTCATTTGGGCAGAGAATAGACTAAACTATTATGTAATATTATTGTCCTACACTTAGTAATGAGAAAAACGGTCTTGTGGTATTAACCATTTCTAAGTGTAGGACCGGAATAACGTACCATGCAATTTGTAGGACAATGTAACTGTTAAATTATATAAATATTAACTAAGTAGAAAAATCCGCTGGCTAGTAATTATTTTTTATAACCTTGTATCGTTACATGTTGGAAGAGGAGAACCATACATTTTGCAGGAAAAAAGTTTTTTCGAATAATTCAGACAATTATCATCAGATTCAACAAAAAAATCCAGTTAGTAATAAATTTTTGAAAATTATCAAACTAACTGTTACCTACCACAATCGAAAATTTTCGCAAAGGAAAAAGTTGGGCGGTTCATAGAAACGAACCTATTCACGGAAAATTAGCTTTATAGTAATCAAGTGCAAAAATAAGCCAAGGATCCTAGACTAATACGTAACATACCCGGAAATAAATTTCTATACTAGAAATCTCCGACAATATCTGGACGTACTAAGGATGCCGCTCCAATTATTAGCAGTGATATAAATAGCCTCTCTAATTTAATAGGTTTTTGATTTCTTCCAATATAAACTGAAATCTGTTTCATGCAATCTTGTCGAAATGAAGTAGGAAATTATAGAATCGAGGATTGGGTAAAAATAACAATTTCAATTTTTGTAGAAATTATAAAATAGTTGATTCCATTTTTTTTGGTTACAGCTTATTCTTGTTTCCATTTAGAAAAAGTAGTGCAAAATTTTATTATGAAAGAAAATTGTATTGAAAATTAAAATATGAACATTGTTTGACAGTCACCATTAACGTTTAAGCATAAGAAAAGTCCTGACACTAATTTTTGGATACTATAATCAAAGAATTCTGCCACCTGAACGTTAACCAATTATTAACAGTTTTTTTTTTCGAATTATCATCATGTTTCAAGTGCTTTCTATCAAACTTTTAGAATTAGAAATTTGATTGTACCAAGTAAGAGCTATGCCAATTTCCTCACAAACTTCATGTGTCAAGTCTACATTCATGACCCATCACATGTTCTTTTATTAAAAAGCCCACACGCACACGCAACAATAATTTAGTCTTGATAGAGATATAGAAAGTAATTAAATAATTGAATTTTATTATTTCATTTGAGTAAATTCGTTTTTAATACTTGTAATAATTTGAGGCGACTCAAATCTACACTCATTTCTTATACGTGCTTTTATCTTCTCTACATTTACCGGTACAAAGTTCTCTTTTCAATTCAAAATCAAATCAAACGGTAGCAATAATTCTTTGAAAAATTCTAATATCGTATTCCATTGAAGTTATGAGAAATCATATTGTTGCTGTAACTTGATTTCCTACAATCCATACACATTCACTTTTTCTGGGTATTTTGTATGATTTTGTATTTTGTTTTGATTCATAAAAAACTACAGGCTTCAATTAAGATCATATCAGTAATTTCTGGAGGACTGTAATTTTGTAGAGATGCAATTTATATGCTATTGATGACTGGCTGATTTCAGATACATGCTTGGTAGAGATATTAGGATTTTCATTTTCGTATATTCACTGATGGCAGTTTTTCGATGAGTGCTAAATATTCTCACATACCCGTTTCTCTAAATTGCCTTTCTATTTAACTAAAAGTTCGCTTGATATGAGTAACAGGTCACGATATTTTTTTCTGAATAAATACGTAGAATGTACAAATCAAACATTAAGAATAACCGAATTAGAAAAAACGTTAAGAAACATGATTCATTTGATTCTTAAATATGTACATGTTATCCTTCCACCTCAATATATTTTATTGTTCATACAGAGTCTTTTATTGACAGTTTCTAAAAAAGATATCTACTAAATGTATTTACCTTCTTGGATACCTTCTAAAAAATCTAATGGAATGAGATCGGGACAAGTTGCTGGCCATGAGTGTTCATATTAACGTGAAAAATGAATGTCTCAATCTATCCATTATTGAAAATTCCACAACAGACGTTTGTCTTTAAGATATATTCTTTAAATTCTTATTTTAAATTGGCTTTTCATTCAAGAAACTTTCTATTGCTTTTATGGTGAAACTGCCTCTACAGAATACAGCTAATACTTTGAAAACTGTATAATTTAAATTTCCGTTGATAATTTTTTTCTTTAATATTATGTATAACTTATAAGGGATTTACTTATATTTTAATAATATTATCTGCTCATACTTTCATTATAACTGGTGGATATAGTAGGAAATCACTTCTTGGATTCATTGTTCTCAGTTACCCATTCAGTCTGTTACTGTTACTGTTCAATTTATTTTCCATAGAAAAAACCTCCTCTATCTCTGACCTCTGTTTCCGCCACGGTACCGCCATTAAGCATTATTATTATTTCCGTCAGTTGCTTCCTACCTCTCGATGTTGCTCCTTCTTCCTTTTGTTCTTTTCAGAACGGAGTTTCATCAACAACTCAGTGGCGAAATATGAAGAATACGTGTTCTACACTTTCGTTGGTTCCAGCGCACTTCGGGGAATCCTCATGTTTGAATCTGTGTTGGTATTTTCTAAAGCATCTGTATCCAGAGAGCTTCTAATTCAGTAAGTAATTTACCTCTCCGTGGAGGCATCTAATCCGGGTATCCATGGAATAAGTCGGTAGTTCATGGTCTTCACTTGGAAACATTGAGAGAAGATCTAACATGAAGCCACTCTTGGTGTTGGATCCGCAACAGTAAATTCATTTTTACATGATCATCTTCACGTGAAAAAAATTGTAACCTCAGAAATATTGAATGGTAGAAATCGGACTCTTTCTGAAATAGTATCTAATAGGTGATAAAACACATCTTATGATATTCCTACCCGTCAGGAGAGCAAAGTGTGGATTCACCACACCAATAATGGCAAAAGACTTATAAGAAAGTTTTTTACGCAGTTTTATTTCTTAGTACAGAATTGGTGGAAAGAAGATGGAACATCAACGTACAGTTACTGCAAACTAGTATACCACAAAATGTTGTTCTTTGGTTAGTCAATATTCGCAGTTTAATGCATTGCATAATAAACAGTTTTTGAGACCAACATAAAAAATTAATGGCTTCAAGTTTTTAAGTTAAACTTTAAACATAAAGAAAATTATTTTCCTTGTCTTGTATGTCATAATATATAACATCACCCTCGTATTTACATCCCAATGTTTTCTTTAATGAAGCACTATGATTATGGCAAATTTGCATATTTTTTTAATTTATTTCGTCCAGTTAGTGATAACTATTATGCACAAAATGAAATATCAATTTAGCATAAAAAAACAAGTAAAAGTTCAAACCATTTCATCATAGTTTATATAATATATTAAACAAAATTTTCTCATTATAAATATTAGTCGTTGTATATGACATATAGGTGGATCGGAGCAGCTAAACACAACGCTATAGTAAAAAGTAAATAGTAAAATACAGACTCATATTTAACACGTGTCGTGTTAACATGTCACGTCATAATGCGACACATCATATATGCCGGACACATATATGTATCTTGTGAAACGTGTGTTGAACGCTGGAATTTGTTTTCAAGAAAATTTTAATACATAAAAAAGCGTCCGGTGTCTAATTGAAGAATAATATATTTATATACGTTTTTAAATTCAATAATATTATTTTTCCACCTATTTCCTCCCAAGCCGCTTGTCATTTATCTCGATCACGATAATCCTTATTATGAACATTATACAAAAATTCGTACTTTCACAATTCTTGAACTAATTGCTTTTCCATTTTATGCGTGCAATTTCTCGCCGGAATATATGAGCTGACGTAATAACATTCTGATGAAAATCTGGTCACTCTTGATATTAAGCATTATGACAAGGCTCCAAATTACGCGCATAAATCAATCAATTCCACAATGTGAATACCTAATTAAAAAGACGCGGTGTGTAGAGGAGTATGTGGAGTTAACAACTCAGTGGTGGACATGTTCGTCGATGTCCAGACAGTCTTCGTCAACAGCATAGCTGCAATATATTTCTAAGCATTATTTCTTTTCCTAGTGCAGCTTCTCAGTTGTGACGAAGCATGCTGAAGTGAGGGAAGAGCAATACGTGCACCGCGTTTTCTTTGGTTCCAGCGCAGGTTGGACAATTCGGGGAATCCTCATTTTTGAATCTGTGTTAGTATTTTCTAAAGCATCTGTGTCCAGAGAACGTCTGATTCAGATAGTAATTCACTTCTCCGTGGAGGCCACTAAACCAGGTATCCATGGAATAAGTCAGTGGTCAGTAGTCTTCATTTATTGTTGGAATCATTTAGAGAGTCAGAGGTATAACCGAAGAAGATCTAACATGAGACCATTTTTCGTGTTGGATCCATAACAGTAAATTATTATTCGTTTTTTCTTTCGTTGCATCTCCCAGATTCGATATAGTAACTATAGTAATAGTATTTACTCAATGGAAGCACTTATTACGAATATCCGTAGTTTGTGCAGGCAGACATTCATAAAAATGTAATTATTATTTTTATACGCTTCCTTAGAATAAAATTAACTGAACTAAAAGATACGTGCACATCGTTTATATATTTTAGTAATTTAAAAGTATAAAATGTTAATTTTCCTGAGTGGATATGGTACTAAATACAAGTTTTTCTTATCGAATGAAAAATAAAATTACTTTTGTTTAAGGTTTACAAATGGGTATAAGCCATTTCAGGAGTTTTGTAGTTCGCATTGCCAAGGGAAAAACGTTTACAATTTTCTAAAAAGAGACGTACAAAAAAAAGGTTACACTAGATGATATATGCACTTTAGGAAACAATATTAAAATTTCACGTCTCTGAAAAAATAATATCTACCTAGAAGCAGGTTCACGGTGAATTCTAATATGAATATGACTATCAAGGAGAAAGCGAGTATTTACGTCAAGAAATACGTGGATTGAGTTTTTGCTGGAAAAAACTGAAAACGGTTGATGTTAGTGAAGCGTTATTCAATCCGGCATTTGAGATTGAAGTATTTGAGAACAATGAAAACAATTTGATACGAAAAGCCCAATTCAGTATACTGATAAGATTTTATTCATTTTTTTCACGCAAATGAGAAAGGTTTGTGTGAAGACGTTGGATTAAGCTTTAAGAAACATACAAGAAAAGATTATCATTGAACATACAGATAGCGAATTTTCATTTCTTCTTAGTACTTGCCTTCGTTGAAAACAAGCCTGTGAAACAGGTAAATATAAATTCATACTAAAAATCATAACTAGAGAAAATTAGAGTTGAGGATAACCCGTACCAAATAAGCCTAAACGAAGTGTTTTAGTAACACATAAAATGGTTCATATTATAATAAGTTGGATGAGCAGATGTTGATTTCATCCACCTAAATTAAAAGTATTTAAAAGTGGCTAAACAAAATACTGCTTTCGTTAACACGTTAAGCGCTATTTGTATCTTTTTGGATACAATTTACTTTGATCATTTGGGCCACTTGTATCCAAACGGATACACTGGACTACTTTTACTTTAGGCTGGCTGTTCGTTGGTACATAATTTGGTTTGTGCCAGAGAATTATTTTTGGGAATAATAAAATAATGATACAATATTTTTTTAAGTTCATTTACAAATGAAAATTATAATGACCCATATTTACTTAATTAATTCAAATTTATGGGTAATAAAAAAACATTTTAAAGAATAAAATTTTGACGCTAATTTGATTAGGATTAGGTCTTGTCACACTTTCATCTAAGAGCTGAGTTACAACTAACTCTTTAAACTTACTGACGGACCTTTTTTCTTTGTTACCATCTGATGTAAACAATATGATTTCAAATGATGCTTTTATTATAATCTTATAATTACAGAAACCATTAAATTGTCATGTTTTGTTGAAATCACCAAAACATCTTCTTTGTCTTTCCATTTCAAAATAGTATAACCTGTATTGCTTTGTTTACTCGTTTGATTGATCGACTGATACTTCTCCAACTTTCCTTTCACAAAATCGGGGGGTATTATTTTTTCTGTTTGAACATAAAGTTTCCACTAAATGAGTTTTCCTCTTTTGAAGTTCGTGAGCTAAAGATACACTACTATAAAAATTATCTGTGTACATAGTCTTTTGTCAAGTGAATTTTCTGACAACTCCAAGATTGTCCTGGTGGCAGCGGAAATATTTATATCACCAGTTTTGTCTTTGCCGCAATATAAATATCACTAAGTGTCTCGTCGATACAAAATTCTTCTTCTGGTACATAGAGATCTGGGAAACAGAAATGGTATCTTCTACCAGTATTTATTGATAAAATAAGAGTTTTTTTATTTGTATGTATAAGCATTGGTTGACCAGTAATTTCTGACTTCAGGTAATTGTATAATTCTCATCCACAATATTACAAAAAAACTTTTCATTTCAACTGAAGTGGTATCATAACAACTTTTTATGCGAGCATGAGGTAGAGTATTGATATGATATTTCATACATTGGGCTTATCTGTTTGTTTTAGTTTCATCAGTTATGAAAATTTTGTAACAAGCAAGTTCTTTTTTTCTTTGAAGTTGTTCAGGATATCTTCAATTACGTCTGGTTTTGTATCGCTCTAGTCAAATAGTTTTAGCCTCGATATGCAAAATACAAAAAAATACAGAATCACTTGCCATTTGAAATCAAATCGATATCATCTTTTCCGCATTCCGCAATAATTCGAGAGCATATTTACTGGAAAGTTCCTTCTACGCTGTAAACTACTTCTATTCTAATAATAATATTTAATTCCGGATATGCTGCATACTGTTAATTTTTGCTATGGACTTATATACTAATTATGATCTATTACTATTACCCAAAATTTAGTTACTCATTGTGGTTTTATTCTGTATATTGAAGTTTTATTATATTTATTTTATCGTTATTAGTTATTTTTTCGTTTTCCCAAGCATTTGTCTACAAATTGTAACAATTTTTCGATAATAAAGCATTTCTCTCTCTTATAAACACAGTGGAAAAAGAGCATTTTCCATAAATTTTTTCTAAGAGGCCCCCAGCCATTATTTTTTTGAACATGGTGGCGTTCAACTTAATGATTTTTATATGCAACGATTTAAAATCACAAACTAGATTGTACCCTTATTACCATAAATAACAACAATAGAATTAGCAAGGGGAACAACAACAAAAAACAATTGTTATTCACATAAGTTCAAGTTGTACCTCACTCTAATATACAGGGTGTACCAATCGTATGACAAACCAATCACAAAATGTTATTGAGGTAAATAATAATGTCTTTGGGGTCCATATTTTGGAATTTTCTGAAACTATACGGGGTATTGTATAACTCCTTTCAAAATCAAACATATGATAAATAAACGCTCTGTATCTTACTGTACGTTGCAGAAAAAAAATTATTCCATCTAAAGAAATTTCGTAATATGATGAGATATCTCTTTATTTTGTTAAATGTTGACAAATTTCTCTTTTGTCTATGGAAACTCTGACCTTTCATTTTGTTTCTTCGGTTACGCAAACTCCAATTTTGTAATATTTAGTGCAAACTGTAATTAATATTGTGCTATAACATTTTGTGAGTAAGCGTTTACAAAATATGACATAAATGTTAGTCGTTCACATAAGCAATACTTACAATAAATAAGTAAAGTTTTCTATTTAAGAAATAGTGAGGATTTGGGTACTACAAAAACTGTTTGCTTGCATGTAAAGTTTATCGTTAAAGATTTCCAGACCGCAAGTCTTCCAAAAAGAGCAATTGTAAAACTAATGGATTATTTCAATAACACGCTGGTGAAGGAAAATAGGAGAACACAAACAACCTTAACTAAAGAAAACGAAATGAAAGTACTGTTAACTATTACAGAGCATTCGCATGTCGTGTCAATCCGTAATAGCCATTAAATATGTCAGGTAAATATTTTTCCTATACGAAATCACTTTAATACCATCTTCATAAACAGATCAATAAGCAGAGGAGCCCAACTTATCTCTCGACTTAACAAAATTTGTTTTCTTTTTATGGGACTTCATAAAAATTGAAAATTGTGAAGATGCTGATTGTAGGGGATAAGAATAATTTCAGACGTTAACATGCCTCTTCCTTCCATAAGCGTTACAAAAATATAAATCTGCAGTAATTGTTGTTCCAGGTTGTATAAGCATTCCACAAGCAACACACCTTTTTGGTTTTAAAGAACAGTTGTCACACTCTTATGGCTATTGATGATTCGTTTGAATTTTGTAAGTTTCCATGGAGAATTTGTGTGTATCCATTGTTGTAATTGTCGTTTCGTTCAACGAGTGATTCATTGATTCAATATTTTGTGAACGGTTCAAAACAAACGTAGTGAAGAAGTGGTCAGTGGATCACTGTCAATAATTATATCAGCGGCTGCCTTGGTTTTGGAGCCTGATAGATACGTTGGTTGTTAAGTTAAAAGTAACTAGATTTCTTCCTAGAATTGCAGCTTCCACGCAATACAAATGGTACCAAACCGATGATGTTGCAAGTGCAAAATTTTGCATGAAACAATCAGCTGAACTGCATCTGTGTTTGCTTTCTGTCAAGAAATATTTCGTCTTGGATTGCATTGCACATTGTATTGCATCATATCAATGGAAATACAATAAATTAACTATATTAGAAACAATATCAAGCAACACAAAGTATCAACAGCGCAAGAAACTGCAGATCAAGAAAAACGTTGACTGCTGCTGCAGTTTATTGCGATTTCTAAATATCATTAAAATTACATTGAAATCACTTCTAGAGGGGGGTATTAAATACAGCCAACCATTCGTTAATTAACAAACTGTTTTCGCTACAACTATGACACCCCCCGTGGACCACCTAACCTGAATTTCCCGGGATAGTCCCGTGTCCCCCCTTGTTTGTACCCGAGATACGTCCCGCGTTTGAATGTTAAGCAGTAAAAATGTAACACAGGATAATTCACACTTTGATACTAAATCTAAATGGCTTGTTTTTCCGGGGGGTCAGATTTTCATGAAGCGAATTTGGATAGGCTAAAAACTGTTGTCTCCTGTGTACTGATTATCCCTCCTTCTAACACCTCTCTCGAGAGGACTGCAGTGTAGATTTGCCGAGCTTTTCATCACTTGTCTAATTATAAACAAGATAGATGCTTCACGTAGCCAAAAAAGTATCAGTGGAAAAAGTAGTGACTGAGAATAATTAAGAAAATACTATATTATAATCAGTTTTTTTGGTTCTGTTGTCAATTTTTTGTATTGTGAAGTCCAGAAACCACTGCAGCGTGGGTTTGCGGAACTTTTCATCACTTTTCTAATTTTAAAAAAGATAAATGCTTCACGTAGCCAAAAAAGTATCAGTGGAAAAAGTAGTGACTGAGAAGAATTAAGAAAATACTATATTATAATTCGTTTTTTTTTGGTTCAGTTTTTAATTTTTTGTGTTCATAAAATCATGTGAATATCGTTTTGTCACTAATAAATTTTGAATATCGTACTTTGTAAATAGCATTCGTTTCAACTAATTTTTTTAAATATATATTACCCCCAGATTTTGTAACCTCGATGCCATCACACACCGTTTGACTCACTTTCCGTCTCTGAAGACGATAATCTGCTTATTGAAACGCGCTTCAGATAGTGGAATTGTGGGTGTTGGTATAGTGGTTGGGCGAGCAGGGTGTTCAGAATGAATATTTTGATAGCACAATGTTGGGGCGGGAACTCACATGTATCTTCTATCTCATATGTCTGTATCTTTTAGCTCATATTGCTTAATTTTAAGTGAGAAACTCTCAGCGCATGCGCAAATATATTTTTTAACTTAGATAAGTGACGAAATATACAGATTGAGATAGGAAAATTTTCAGACAACCCTCGTATTTTCTCTTGTGTATAAAGTATGAATAATAAAAATTTTGATATGTCGGATTCCACTCTTCCGCAACGCCCCAATTTTTGTCAAGAGTTAAATTTTCTGACAAATGACTAATAAAAAAGTGGGGCCGACTTGCAGTATTTGAATTTCCGCAATTACAAAGTTTCAAGCAGTTTTCCAATATACCGATTACAAATATTAAATGTTTGCTGCCCAGAATCCAATTAAAAAGGCATTTAACTCTTCCTGTTCTGGGAGTCTTAAGACTGAAAATTAATTTTGTACTTGAGAAGTAGTGAGGAGCTCCTATATTTAGATTTTCAATCAAGATTGGCCAATGTTGAGATTTGTCGTAGAAAATTAATTACACACAAACGCTTAATCGAAAACATAGAATCATTTCAATATAAAAGCAATTTACTGATAATTGAATGATACTATATTATTGTATGAATATAAAATTTAGTCTGTAACTGTACTCTGAAGCATTTATTATATACGTGCTTCCTAATGTAGAATTATAAATATTATCCACAAGAGTAAAATGGTTAGTTATACACTACATATCACAACTTCAGTACGTAAGTCAAAACATCGGAGTATATAATTTATATTATGCGGATAGTTTTTGTTAGAATTTAGGTTTTATGTTTCTAAATTACTTAACTTTAGGTCTCTTTTGTTATAAAATTAGTTTTTGGAGTTTACTCCTTAAGAATCGATTTGCATATATAAGGGGCCCGGTATGAGAAAAATGTGAGGAGTAAAATCTATCGATAAATGTCCTCGTTACGTTTTTGGTGCGCACCCTATGATGCGCAACTTTCTAATTTGGTTGTGAGTGTAGGGTATATGGACACGTGCATAGGGTATACTGCAAAGCGACTATACCTATATGTTATACTTATATTGCTATTTTTATAATAAATATCAATAATTAATATTGTTATTGTGAAGTTTTAATTTTTATCACTGTGTTTCGCTAAAGTGAACTGAAAGTATTTTCAAATAACTATGGCAGAAAGAGGTGTAGATGATATTGCCGGAACATCTAACAAACACGTGGTTGCAAGGTACTTTATAATTCATGTATTATATGTACGCCGCTCGTACTGAGTGGCGATTTTAATGTCGATTTTAACAAAGATGATGGATTGACATTAATAAAATTTTGAAAATCTGAACTGAATTTAGATATTGTTTCTGATAGAGCAATGGGGACAACGAGATATGGTACAAACATTGATGCGGTATTTTCAAGATTCGTGAACCACGTATCTACGAACGTCTATGTGTCTTATTTTGGTTACCATAAACCACTTGTCACTGTAATTAATAATGCAGACAATGTTGATTTAATTAATATTTAAAAAAATGATAATAGTCTGATAATAATAATTACATAATTTATCAACATTCCTAATGATATATTTATGCACATCTGAAATTGACTATTGTAAAAAGTTTAATGTAAAATATTTCATCGATTAGTTGTAATAAATGTATATGAAATGAATAAATTGAATAAATATATATTTATATATGTATATTATTTTCATTAATTAACAAATTTACCCTTTTATACAGTATCCATTTTTTTTAAGTTAAATAAACTCTTTTTGCGTGTGGTTAGACTATCGAACTCCAGTCGTGCGTCGGAGCTGACACACACAATTTTTTTTTATAATTTTTGAAAAAGGTCGAAACGTCAAATTTTTATCTGTCTTTCAAAAATTATACATAAAAAAACTAATTTTAAAATAGAAGAGATTAAAGATCAAAACGATTTAGAAAGTCAAACATATATAAAAGGTCTAAGAAATAAGTAATTGAAGAAATTTAGTTTTTATATATCTAGGCTAATATTTATGCCAAAATATACTAATAATCAATTTGACGATCAATTTATTGAATATTTAATACAATTAAACCGTCATATGAAGATATTTAAGAACCCTAAACTCAACCTAATCTCTCTAGATCATGAATTCCCAAACTGGGCTCTTCGGAAACTAGAGGATCCATAGAAAATAATATCAAGTCCCTATTCGCTAATAGTTTTAATTTTTGCATTTGAACAATGGCTCATAAAATTAGCTTATCGTGCCGAAATTTTTGAAAAGGTCAATTAAATAACTATACTTTTGCAGAGAAAATCATCAACTATATTTTGACAAGTGATAAATTAACTTTATAAAAAGTCAACTACCGGTGTAGAGCACCCTGGTTTATTAAGCATATTCACAGATCTTGAAAGTTCATCCAAATCAAAACACACATTTGACTCAGTATTTTTAAATAAGTTTTCAGTTTGTGTTAGGAGTGCAAATAGCTAAAAAGGCTATCTTAAAATCGCTCCCATTCGTCATAACGTATCGATGTGAAACAGTCTTAAAACCTGCAAAAAACACATATCTATCGAATATAATGCCCAAAAATAAAACAAATATTTATAAAACACTAAAATAATTTCATTCTTCACAATAAAACTCAAGTTGAGAATAACATTTCTTGAAAACAATGTAATATGGGGTTCCATAAAATAAAAGGTATTTGGTTGGTGTTCCGTTATCTCTAAAGTTTAGGAACATAATTTTATTGTTTGATTAACATCAGACACTCAAACTTCCAATTTTGAAACTCCCATTACCTGTAAGTTATAAATTTTAATACATACATAACTTCTAGATGTCCAAGCCAAGTTTAAATGCTAAAATTGCTGTGTTACTTCAATATATAAAAACGGATATATATTTCGTTTCCACAATTCCTAATAAAAAACCCTTATTTCATACAGGAAACACATTTGCACGCGTCTCCTCAGAGCTAAAATCATGAAATTTTGCAATCTAACAAAGCAAATGCTTTTTGGCACAACGATCCTTATGAAACTCTATATAGTATTGATATTACGACATTTACTTCCGGAGATACCAGAAGTGGCCATTATTTCAAGAAGGCTAACAGATATCGAACTATGGATAACTTTATTCGATAGACCTCATGAAGATCTATCTGTGTGAAAAATCATAATGAATTACGCATGCGCAGAAGTATGCAAATGCATTATTTTCACGAAAAATCAATAAGTAATATGAAAATTTAGTCATTATTGTAAGGTTAGGCTAGATTTTTCGATAAAAATGAAGCATTTGATGAGATCTACCGAACAATGATCGTTGTGGGGTGGCTTATCATACTCTTACCTGTTTTTTTTCTAGAATAAACACATCAACGATTAATACTAATAAGTGATATAACCTAATTTAAAGATCGTCAATATTTTCATATTATTAGAAATTCTAGGAAAATTCATGTATCAGTCGTGGATAAAATATAGTATTACAGTCGCATTAATGGTTTGCTCGCCTACATTTGGTATTTCATCTCCGTAAATAATAGTTACTTTCTATGCTAGTTGAATAACATACTATTAAGTAGGACGAAGCAAGGTCTCTTAATCTGCATTTTGTTCAAATCAATATAAGATATTTCCAAAGGAATAATGAGAACAAAAAAGCACTTCTCCGAACAAGAATATCAGCATCAGGAAATGTTTTCAAAAATATCGAACTGATTATACCATGAAAGCAGTATACGCACCTACCGATACCAACGATGTTACGTCCGAGAATGCCAGATCATTCGGATATTTCCTTATCGATGAGTGAGTGTAGTAGGACGATGCTATAAGGTTCGTTCTAACCCAACAGAAAACCGTCTTTGGTAAGTTGAAGATTGTGCGCAATCCCGGGACTGTATTTTCAATACTTAGTTGATAACAAGTACGGTTTCAAGAACAGTGCATAGCCGGAAATAGCGTAGAAAATGTCAGTTGAACGCTTCCCATAACCGTTCCAAGAACTGTCCAAACTAACAGGTTTTAACAAACTCTTCAAGTCAGTCCTCGAGTTCAAACCCGAATCGGGCAACATTTAAAATGTAAAATTCGGCCTGAATTCTCTCGGTAAGCAAACATCGACAGTATGTATAGTGATCTAGATAGTCTCTCTATCTGTGGGAAATGTGGAGCGCAACATAGGTACAAGTGAGAGATGGCCTACATCCGATAATGGATATGGTACAAGAAGAATGAGAGTTAAATGAAAAGGCAAAGAGCAACCCATATACCGTTGCCTTAAGCTACAACTTTGATTTACATTACATTGATTACATTTACGTTGAAAATGAACAGAAAAGTACTTATCAAGAATATTAAATGTATAAATAATTTGTCTCAGCTTTAAATCAATTGCTTACGTTTTGATTTTCATGATTTTATAGATATGACAATACTACTTTTCTAAGAACAGAAGGAGGGAACTCCCCACCTTTTATATTTTTTATTATAGTCTAGTGTATATTGTATTCCTCTGTCTGTGACTACACTGGATTCATGACATTTACGGAAGACAAATCTAGCAGAAATTTATCAGGTTACAAACATCGAATATTATCAAGTGATATCAGGGTGAAGCATGCAATCAAGAGGGTTGCTACTTAAGTTTTGAGATAGACAAATAAAAACATATATTTATACTTGGATATGCCTTTATTTTTTTTCAAAATATTTTTCATTAAGATCAATACTCTTATGTATGCGTTGGAACATATTGTCGAAGCATTTTTTCTATTCCGATTTAGATACTTCCAAAACCTGAGGTTTTAACGTATCAACCACTTCTTCAACTATAGAAAGACGCCTCGCATTTTATTTTTGATCTGCGAGAATAAGAAGGGTGCCAAACAAGGACAGTACGGCGAATAATCCATCAATTCGATGTTTAGACTGTTCAAAAACGTTTCTACTGAATACACTGTTTACACCACTACTACACCAACACTCACAATTACACTGTCTTCGATAACCAAATTATCATCTTCAAACACTGAAGGTAAAGTGTGAAAGCTCGCATTATCGTGGTGAAGAATAATTTGTCTTCTGCAATTGGTTTCCCTGATTTTTTCGAACATTCCTGGCAATTAAATGCTAATGTGCCATTCAGAATTTTTACGTTGCTCTAATGGAACGGTGCGAAATGTCCAGGTATTCTAAAAAAGCAGGGGTCCATTTGCTTCTTACGCGAAAAACTTTGGTTGGATTAGGACGACCCATACAGTCGATTTTTGTTTAGTTTCGGATTCATATGCATAAGCCGCGATTGAATTTTTTCAGCATCTTTACTTCAATCGGAATTAGCTTTTTTGAATAATTGTCAAATTATGCAGTATCCAAAGCCAACTAATATTTTTGAGAACCAAATATGCGATATTGAATGTATACGATTGGAACTAAATCTCAAGTATGCTTCAATCTCATGGTATGTCACATGACGATCAGTTTACGCACAGCATCAATGTTTTCTAGAACCGTAACCGAATTTTGACGATTTCCACGTAAATCATCTTGTAGCGAAGTGCGACCACGACTGAATTTGGAAAACCAGCGAAACGCAGTGGCTCGAGATGGTGCTTCATTACCAATAGTCGAAGCGAGTTGATCGGCACATTGCTGTTGATTTAATACACGTGGAAAAAGACATAGAATATGAAAAATGTCAAACTTTATTATAGCATTGTCAGATTTGACATATTCACATCAGTTTTGCTATATTTCTAAACTTAAGTAGTAACCCTCGTACCAAAACACAAAACTACCTTTATTGTGTAGATTTAAAACAACGAGTTTTCGGAGAAATGATATTAAATTTTCCAGGGATCGATATGTGTCTCAAGTATTCCAGGAAAATGGAAAAGCTGAATATGTTGAGGTCTCCCAAGAATTACTAAAATCTCAGAATTTATGTCCAATTCCATACTCTATGGGAATATCTTATTAATACCGATCGACGTTTTTATTCACGCCAATTATTTTTTATAGTGTATCTGTAAAAGTGATAAATTGTTCTTCTTGAACACGTGACAAATAGTGACATTGAAATATGACTAAAAAATATGAACAGTTTCGTTCATTTTCTTGATATACAAAGAAATAAAGTTTACAGAGAGGTACAAATTGTGATCCTATACATTTGAATATAACCTCATTTAAGCAAATAGAACATTGATACTTCAATCGTAGTAAATCCTTTTATTACAGTTCAGATAATCGAGGATTTTATTTGTGAATTTTTTAGGAAAGAACTAATTTTCATGAAAATTTTAAATAATATCGTTCTTACCTTCTAAATAAAAAGAAATGTCTGTTAGAGGTGCGCTTTACCTTTGCTCTAAAAGAAAAGAAATAACATGTTAATTGCCGGTTTTGATATCAGGTACTTTACTCGTTGATTCAAAAAGTGTGAATTTTTTGAAAAAACAACTTTCCCTTACTTTTTTCGAATAGTTCTTAATAATATGAATTATACGAAATATGAACCTACAAGAATCGAGGAATTCAAGCAAGTATTACTGAAATTATATTGTTCTTATCTATTGAGAATATCCATGTAATCTAGAAAAAGTTGACTGATTTAAGCCTTTCATGTCATTGTAAATAGTATCATTTTTATGATAGTTGTAACAAAATTCAGATTACATAAATTTAAACAGAGAAATGGATTCGATTCCAAGAATGAATTCATGAGATTTTACTGAGTAACGGTACTTTGGCCATGGTTTCTTCAATACAACAGTGTGGTCTATACAATATATATACAATATACAATATATTTTATGTTAAAACCTCTGCATTGAGTCATTCTGTAGCTTCCGGTGAATTACATCCTATTTCATTGAATAACGAGTTTCCTGCAGTGTTTCAACTTCTCAAAGTTTTCCTGGAAATCAGTTTTCGGGATTATCCTCAATTCATTTATCATACTAATCTGAACCGTCTGTTTTTCATCGACGCAGTGTCCTCTGATCTGCTTTTTTATTGAGGAAAACAACCAGAAGCCCTATGGAGCTATCTCGGGACTGTATAGACGTTGTACAGCTTGGTGTTTTGTCAAGTAATGCATCCAAGGTTTGATAAAGGCGCCTGCACTTTGTCAAGAAAAAAATCATAATTTTCTTAACTTTGCTCCAATTTTGATGTCCTTTGTTGAGTCTTGGTGATTCGGAATACTTTCACTGCTATAGTAATTTTTTACATCAACAAAATGTGATAAACAAAAAAGACATTGTAAACAAACGCACGCCACTCATGAACTAACAATTTTATTTGGTAATGGAGCGTTCGTTGCGGCCTTATTGGTGAGACCTTTACCCCAAAGATATGACAACAGATATTTTGGAATATTCCTATAGTTTTAATTAACTAAAAATGAACAAAAAAACTATTCATTCACCCAAAGTTCTCTATAATATAACTATAAATGACCTGTGAATCTTCTTTTTCCAAAATTTAATTGTGCTTTTAGACAACAAATCCAAAATAACCACAAACTATAATGGAATATTTATCTAAAGATCTATTGTCCAGGTTAAATTCCTCTTTAAGGTTTAATTAGATACAAATTCAAGTTGTACTTTAATTGTTTGAACTATTCGCTTTGCACTTCGAGTGCCCGGAATTGATACAGCTTCAAGAACTTCTAATTTTAATTATACAGTGGTGAAATATATTTTTCTACAATCACCTGATGACGAAAGCTTTTTGGTTATTACTGGTAACGAAAAGTTGCCGTTTACTTAGTTGACATTATTCCTATAGCGTGTTTAAATTTGATTAAGGCGCGTAGCAACCAGTGAGTATATGTAACACAATCAAAATATGAATATTTACACTGATAGTATTAAAAGTTGCTTAAAATTTAAAAAATATCCTTAAATCAAAAGTATCGCAAAAGCGTTAACTTTGAATTTTTACAACACTAAAATTGTCATCACTCTAGTCCATAGGTGGGGAACCTGCGGCCTCGAGGACGCATGCGGCCTCCGCTAGGTTCTTGTGCGGCCCTTTGCCACCTAGTACAAAATGGTAAAGTTCGTTTCCAACAACTATTGTACATCAACTCCATGACAATTGCGCGACAAAATCCCACCAAAGACAGTCATATTGTAACATGACGTCAGAATATTTGTCTGAAACGGATCCTAGCACACATGAGGGAGGCTCTGGTCCACAGACCAGACTTGGACACTCAATGTTGATTTTTCAAACAGTTTTCAGCGCCCCCAAGTTGCTAATAGATTTTCTGATTTTGACGAGCACACTCCTGCTATGAAACTGGCATTTGAACCACATTTAATAGATATATCCGAGGCTCCTACAGAACTACAAATGGAGTTAAGTGATTTAGGGGAAGATAGTATCATCAAATCCCTTTTTAACGTTAAAAAGGATCGCTTAGATATCTGGAAAAATGCTGTTGAATATCCTTCGAGAACATGCTCGCCGTTTACTTTCCTGCTTCGGAAGTACCTACTGTTGCGAGACAACATTTTCTCTCATGTCAAAAATAAAAACAAATTTAAGAACGCAAATTACAGATGCACATTTAGAGGATCAATTAAAGCTGTGTGTTACGAAGCTTGATCCAAATATACAATTACTGTCAAACAAAATATTTTTTATTGTATTCTTCTATAATATTTTTATATTATTTCATTTGTATATTATATTTAAAATTTTGTGGTATTATATTTTTTTTTCTATATAATACAGTAAATTATTAAATTTATAGAAAAACTCGATGTTAGAAACGACATTAACTACAAAAAATAGTATGGACTTCGGTCAGTTTAAATAGCATTTTTTAGAAAACATTGCAACAAAGCTTTTGTTGGGAGTTCAAAACAAAACTCACTTATTAAGCAAGGTAAATTTCATATGCTCATTATTGAAAATACTTGTGTCTGTAGACATGACGAAATGGTGAAAATTACTTGAAAAACATGACAAAGTATATCGTTTTATAGTTACCATTCCTGTTTCAACACCTCGAATTTTCACTGTCATAAATAACATACAATAAAATTCTATTGGCTATTCAAAGTATACTGCCACGATCATCTTGTCCGATAGCCAAGCAGCTATTAGCGCTCTGAGGTTCAATGTCATAAGATTCAAGTTGATTTGGGAATGTGTGGATAAGTTAAATGCGCTAGGTAAAAATAATAAAGTTAATATCCAGTATATTTCGGGCAAACTGGAGTGGAGGAGAATGGAATACTTGAGAGACTTGCTAAAGTAGGTGTATATTAATCCTTCATATAACTGATGTAGAATTAGCTACAGGATTATACAGAAATGACTAGAGAAGAAACTATATAGGACAAAACCAGTACCTGGAACAATCTACAAGGGTTGAGACAGGCAAACAATAGCTGGTGAAAGTCTGTTGAATGTATTAACCTAGGTAAGAAGAATCTACGAATACTAACAGAAGTCTAGTCGTGGCATTGTCGTTTCAATGGACACCTTAAGCCGCTATGTTTAACAGAGAGTGCAACGTGCAGTTTTGTTACGTAGAGAAAACCTTTATTTACTTTTTCTGTGCAAGTGCAAGAGGCTCGAAGCTCCAGAGCATTACACCTTGGAGGTAATGTAATAGAAGATCTTTGGCAGCTGGAACCATCTCACATTCTAGAGTTTCTAGAAAGAGTAGAAGATCAGCTGAAAATACACTTAGTATCCCCAGTGTCAAAACAAAAAATAGATTGAGTCGCAGTGTACAAGGTAACTTAATCACAATATACATTCTGCCTCGATATCGATAGTTTAGTCAGTTAAATATTTGTTAGAGCCTCTATCACCACAATAGGTTTGTTCTTTGTATAGAATTGGTCTACTATGTCAATTTCTCCATTTGCTATTGTCGTAGCTTCACTAAAAATGGAATATCACAAAAGCGAATTTTGCGCAGTTTTGTAGCTGCTCTCATCACTGCTCTTATCGTTTATCGTAGCTTCAGCATAGCGCACTCTAAAAAGATACAGAGGTTAGAAAAGTATCATAGTTGCCTAAAGTTTTATAGTGAATGATTCAAAATTGCATTATATAATGACGTAGCAATGATTACATACAGTACAAACACATTTTAACTCCTACTTTATATTTACTTTAATAATTACAATGAAGTTATTAATTTGAAACTAGTTTCGTTCAATTGAGTGATTGTATAAAAATATTTATGTATCTTTACTTTCGAGTAATTATCGTGCTCCGTTTCGATAACTTATTCTCAAATAATAATTTATTACTTTTAGCTCTTAACACATAAATTATGATTGGATTAATATTAATATTATTTGAAGATTTAACTGCTTATAGTTACGATTTGCTATTGCAATTTGTTAGTAGAAAAATTGGAGTGGACACTATATCCATCGCCTAGAAAATAATGTAACCACATTGGTTATATCCCATAAATTATTTTCCGATGTTATTGGCAGTATAAACAGATCCACATATATTTTTGGAAGTTATGTGACCTATATTTTGTGTTTCGATAGTAGTATTTTAAAGTAAACTTCTTTCTATTAGATGTGAACATTATGGAAGCAAAATTTACAAATAGACTTAGCATTAGTGCCAGCTTAGAATGTTATAATGAAATTATGTGGTGACCATGCTACGAGGTCTGGCTATTAAATAACGAGATTTCTAACCATTTCTTTATCAACGTTTACATCTTCAGCAAACATCCGGATGCATTAGTCGACCATCTGCACGCACAATTTGGTTGATTTTGGTCACTGATCCCGGAGTTGAAACAGTCACAGGGCGACCTGGGCGCTGGTAATCTTCAGTGCTCTCTCGGCTCTCACTAAAGCGCTTACACCACTCGAAAACAAGCGCACGGAACAAAGAATCGTCCCCATAGGCCTCTTGCAACAATTTATAGCACTCAGTCGGAGTTGTTTTCAATTTAACGATAAATTTGATTTTAATACGTTGCTGCTGTTTTTCGTAACACACGGTTTTCGGCACGAGAAAAAAACACGTTCGTTTCAAACCACTATGGCATAAATATACTAGAATAGTGACCTCATATGTGCCCTCGCATTTAACAATATTTAAAACAGCTACACATCCATTTACGACAATTTTCATCCTTTGACCGTTTCCCGGAATAACATCCTCAATAAAAGAATAATCCTCCGACCCTTGACTCACCAATACCTAACCTAGGGAATTCCAAGTTACATTCTGTTGGGAATTCCAAGTCACCTATATTTTATAATCCTCTTAATGTTCTTATAGCATGAAATTAACTGAATCCTTTTCAATATACCTGGTAACACGTTTTAGAAAAAACCAACACACTAGGTAATATAGGTACAAAACAATGGAAATCTGTAATTTGCTCTGATTCCGTCAAAATTACCGTTTTCAGAGCAGATTTTTAAAAAAGATGAAAAAAGGTGCTTCATTTTATTATGAGAGGACGGCCATAATGGTTAAACAAAAAAGAAGCGCCACAACCCACGCGAAATTCTGACTAGTATACGAAGGTGATATTGTGTGTTTCGTGAAATTTTTAAAGAATTCTTAATCATAAATTTTTACCAAGTAACTAAACCATTAAAAGTGATATTCATAGTGCGAAATAGGAAATTATTGAGCGAGCTTTGGATGAAAAAAAGCCCACTTTGATTAATCAGTAAGGGGAAATTCTACATCACAATAATCCAAGAACGCATACTGCAAAAAACACGGCCGAAAAACAACCACAGTTATGATGAAGTTCTACATAAGTTGCATATTCTATATATTCTACAGATATGGTCCCATCCGACCACTATTTTTGTTATTGGAGAACAATAACGAAGAGTGAACAAAACCGAAATTTTTTATTCAAAATCTTACGATTTCCAAATATTAAAAACATTAATTGAGATGCACAATTAGTTGAAAACAACGTGAATGCATCGTTAAATGAATTGTTTTATTGTATTTGAATAAATTAGTTTAAAAATGTATAAGAAAACTATACTAATTATTATTAGCGTGGCGACGAATTTAAAGAACAGGTAACTGCTAGAATGATTTGTAACAAAGCCGTGTTTTGTTTCAAACATTCAATTTGTGTTTGATAGATATTAACTTGTCGATCAGCTTAACAGTGTAAATACTATTTTAGTATCGCATCAATAAATATGTCTTAGTATAGTATTATTCTACGAGGGTTGCTACTTAAGTTTTGAGATACGACAACACAGATGTGAATATGTCTGACATTGTAATTATAAAATTTAATATTTTTAATGATGAACGCATTCAAAAGTACACTTCCTTCGCGTGATTTCATCTATAACATATTTTACAATAAATATTGCATATATATATATATATATATATATATATATATACAGTGCTTTTCAGATAAAAGTATCCATATTTAATAACTTTTGTAATACTGGTATTTAGAAAAAATCCAAAAACACGTCAATTTATGTTGGAAGGGGCAAGCATTATGGCTTATTTAAACTTACTGGAAAAGCCACCCCCTTACCCCTAGCAGCATCCCCTTTATTTTTTTAAATTACTTTTCATATTTTTTATGTAAAATTTGGAGCTGATTTCAAAAATGTATAATACTTGTAGGTTAAAGTGGTTAGTTTATGAGATAAACAATTTTTCTTTTAAGAGCACAAATTTTACTTATTATTTACTTTCACCTTATTTGCCTGTACTAAAATGGGTTGTACAACAGTTCAAACTCTTTAATCTTTTTAACTGTGCTATTTATTATGAAGTTACAATAAGTGTTCAAAATGAGTACCATTCACTTCCATACAATGGTATAATCTATTTTGAAATGCCTCTCTGACATTGCTTAATACGGCTGGATTTAATTGTCGACATTCATTTTCTATCCTCTCTCGTAAATCATCCAGAGATTCTGGTTGGGTAGCATAAACTTTTGTTTTTAAATACCCCCATAAAAAGAAGTCTAGGGGTGTTAAATCCGATGACCTAGGTGGCCACTCCATCATCTGCCCCCTTCTACCTATCCAACGAGCGGGGAATGTTTCAATTCTTTCTTGCAAAGAGTAAACCATTTCAGAGAAACAAAATAAATAATGTATCAAATTACACTATCAATAGTGACTACAAATTCTAGTTGACAATGTCAAACTTTAATAAAAAGTAGAGTTTTCTGTTGTTTGGATTTTTTAAGTAGAATAAATAGTACAGTTAAAAAGTAAATAATAAGTAAAATTTGTGCTCTTAAAAGAAAAATTGTTTATCTCATAAACTAACCACTTTAACCTACAAGTATTATACATTTTTGAAATCAGCTCAAAGAGGAGTATCCAAATTTTACATAAAAAATATGAAAAGTAATTTAAAAAAATAAAGGGGATGCTGCTAGGGCTGAGGGGGTGGCTTTTCCAGTAAGTTTAAATAAGCCATAATGCTTGCCCCTTCCAACATAAATTGACGTGTTTTTGGATTTTTTCTAAATACCAGTATTACAAAAGTTATTAAAGGTGGATACTTTTATCTGAAAAGCACTGTATATATATATATATATATATATATATATATATATATAAATATATATATATATATATATATATAAATCTGCAATCTGTACTTCTCTTTATAGGGTAATTGCTAACTAAGTGTTCTACATGCCGTCCGGTGTATGGAGCGTTCTCCAAAACAATAATAAATCCTGGTTCGGATGTCCGAAAACCTTTTTTCAAAATGTTTTACATCCATTTCCGCTTTTTAATCTCTAATTTTTTTTTGTTTGAGTTCAACGAATACTGTGTTATTACCAAGTACCGAGTATTGCTATACGTGTTGTCGTACGAGTTCTATTTGAGTTGTTTACTGATACTTGAAAGATTAATTTTGATCATGCGATGATTTTCTATGACTTTCGACTTGGATTAAACCAACAGCAATGTGCCGATCAAATCGCTTCGATTTTGGTGATGAAGCACCATCTAGAGCCACCGTGTTTCGCTGCTTTTCCGAATTCAATCGTGGTCGTACTTCGCTGCAGGATAAATTTTGTAAAGACCATCCAAAAACATAATTTTACAATCGCTCAAAAAATCTTGTGTCGATTGGTGCCTAGGAATGCTGAAAAAATTCAAACACGGTGCTTCAAAAGACGTCTATAAGATCGTGACAAGCGATGAATCATGGATGAACCCGAAACTAAAGAACAATCGACTGTATGGGTTTTTCGAGATGAGCAAAATCCAACAAGTTGTTGACGTATCAAGCACTTCTAAGCAAATGGACTGTTTTTTCGGATTAACTGGACTGACAGAGAAACTGGCCTTCCCGATCGGTCATCATCTTCAATGGAAAATTTACTTTTGAAGCTTGCAGTCCAATTTTTCACGGTCGCATACGAAGGACATTGATCACCAAGGGTATTAATAATATCTTCGTATATCTGCTTACCTCTTAACCCTTTTAAATACAGGTACTTGATGACGGCCCGATACTCCAATTTTTCGATTTTCTAAATTTTGAGACGATCATTTATGCTGGAAAAGGGATTATTTTATGTCGACTGAAAGATGCTAAGTAGAAGGAAACGGTAAACCTTATCAAAAGTTTGGATAGATATGACAGTGAGTAGCGTTAGCTAAATTATGGAAGGGGTCTACTGGGTTAAATAATCAGAGAGATAGAAATGCTTCATTGTCAAAAAATTGTTACAATTTGTAGATAAAAGCTTGTAAAAACTAAAAAACAAACATAAAAATAACTAAATAACTATACAAATAAAATAAAATTTCATTATACAGAAGAAAAATGCAATGAGCAACAACATTATAGGTAATATTAATAGTAATAGATACCTATTACTACTCGTAAAATCATAAATGTATATGTAAATTAGTTTTTTAGGCTTTCACGAGAAAACTATTTAACCGATCATCATAAAACTTTGTACCTATACTTATTCTTGAAGGTATTAGAAATAACATAGGATACTTTTTATGAAAAAAAATATATTTTTCACGTAATATAAGACAATTTTTTGTCAAAAATCTCAAAATCTAGCTTTCCAATAATGAAGTTCCAACCCTGAGTACAGGAATACCATTCCACTGTATTACCAACGGTCACGTCAATATCCAATCCAATTGACTATAGTTCCAGCTGTTTGGAATTTTTATTTATTTATTGTTATTTTTTTCAGTCATTATATATGCAGTATAGGACTATTGCATTTTTGAGGTTAGGTGTCATTTCTGTAGTTACATGCTATTAATTATTTGTCTATTGCGATGCTTTCAAATGGAAAGATGAAACTATTGCAATGTGGTGTTTCAATGGTGAAGTTTCACCTCCATTACTTGGTGAACCAGAAGAGCCTTTAAAAACTTAATTGTTAAGTAATACAGATGAGTCAAAGCAATTTTTAGGTAAAATAAGAAAGTATAACTCTTGCTTTCAATTATATGTATATCCTTCTTTAATGGCTTCAATGCGAGCGAAGCCGCCGATAAAAGCTAGTTAGTATATAAGTTCACAGCAAAAATTAAACCAGTATGCAGCATGCCCGGAATTAAATATTATTGCGGAATGCGGGAAAAGATGATATCAATTTGATTTCAATTGGCAAATGATTGTACACTTTTTTTGCGTTGTAAAATATTGAACCCTTAACTAATTCTAAACGTGTAGTAGGTGGGTAAAGATCGTGCTCCGCGTGTTCCTAAGTGGATAGCCGTGCAACGACCTTCCTGAAATTAGAGAAGCGTCCTTACGAAGTAGGTAAACGGTTTCAAAGATGAATAAGGAAGGAAGAGTCAGAATTTATAATCTTTTAAAGAACTCCTTGAAGTGACCCCGCTGTTTGGTCTGAGTAAATATCTAACAGTTCTCTTTTGTAGTTTGAAGATTCGCTCAAATTGAGTCGCACCACGCGTCCCCAGAAAGGAAGGGCATATCGGAGATGCGACTCAATAAGGGCATAACAAACTGTTAAGGAGGTGGATAAGTTTAGTTCTTTGGAAACTGATCTCAGCGCAAAACAGGAGAAACTTAATTTTTTAGATGGCGGCAATATGTAACTCCCATTTCAAGGAATTGTCCTTACTTATGTACTCACAGGAAGTCGCTTAGAAGTGAAAATGGTTTCGTTATTAAGTTTTGTATCAAAATCGAGTGGACGTTATTACGAAGAATTAGCTTGATCTTCATTACGCATTCGCGGCATCCATCTTTCAGTCAGCTTTTTATAAGTAATGTTTCATGCACAATAGTGCATATCCGTGCGGTTGAAATATTTACTTTATTAGCTATCTCATGTACTTTCATTCGACGATTGCTAACTAGAAGTGCTTCGATATTATCAACCATTTCTAGAATAGTTATAGTAACTGATGAATCCAGACGTTCAACATCATTCGTATTCTTATGGCCGTCGCAAAAAACCACTTACAAATCATTCTATGGGACGCAAATAATAATATATAATTTTCCTTTAAATTATTTTTTTACTAAAAAAAATAGTTTTCTTTATGTAAACTAAAAAGTTCATGGGTTAGCAAAGAAAAAAATCTTTCTTTTTTCAAAATTTGATTTTATTAACCAATTTAGTTGGACGGCCTCGATGCAACGATTCTAGTAGTAATACAATTTTTCGATATCATTTCTATAGTACGATTTGTCTTTAGCTTCAAAATAGGATTTAGTTCCGTGGCTAACTTCTCCATCGGCGCAAAATTTTTATTTTCTGTTCAGTGATCATCCTCTTGACGTCTGACAACATGAAACTGCGGAAGCTATTTGAAGTCATGCAATTTTACCATAGTTTTCATTGTTTTGTGTCAAGGTGCATTGTTTTGATGAAATAGCACTTCCTTCTTCTTCAAATGAGTCCATCATTTCCCGACTTTATCATTGAAACGCTCCAATAACGCTACTTAATAATCACAATTTATGGTTTTTCCCTAATAGTCGATCAATATTATACCATGCGCATCCCGAAATAATGATGCCATAATATTACCAACTGACTTTTGCATCTTTCAATGCTTTGGAGGTTTATCACGATTGAAATTCCGGTATGAAATGATAAAGATACGTTTCCTCATTTGTCATATATCGACGTGAAAATTGCAATAGAACAGCTCCAAAGATTGTTCACAATTATCAATCAATTTGTGAGCTTCCGCAGCATCCACTTTGAATATAACTATCGCATACCCAAATATTCGTACACAATATGTCCCGCACGTTCCTTTAATATTTTTAGGGTCTCAGCTATCTCGCTGAAGCTGAAGCATTGGATTCCATAGTAGTTTTTATTAAAAAGCAATACTTTATCAACACACGAAATTCCTTTGGATTCAAAATGATATGAATTTAATACTAATAGCGCCAAACTATGAACTTTTTGGCCCACCTAATCAAACTTATGTGACAAGTTATTGTAAATATGTTATAAGCTCCTGAAAAATGTGTCCCTCGTATTTCAATTCCGTAAAGCTACCTGGGTGGCATAAATATTATAACAATATCGCTTAGGTTATTGTTTTTCTCTATAACTAGTCTTTTGCCCATAAATACAGTTATCGAATATTCTAATACTATTCAAGTACTGTTTTTATTGCATTCGAAGAACACGCAAGAAAATTCGGTAATATTGGATCGGCCAAAAAACGGAGTAAAAAATTCAAAACATCGTGGGCTACAAATTATTAATTACGAACCTATTCACAGTTACCGCAAACGTTGAACAATCTAACCTAACTTTTAGTCCTTTAAAATATAGCCGAAAACTGCTAAACCGATATAATTAATCGACGGAATTGATAACAGAGAACTATTACTAAAACTTCAGAACTGCTCTAAGCGCGAGCGTCAATTTTGAAACTGTGTAAACTATCGGTCCCCAAGCTGATTCGGAATCAGATCTACAAACAAAGCTATTATCACATCAACCATTAAAGAATTGCTTCGTGTAGTTAACAATTAACAAATTGTTTGCCAAGGCGATGGTCACAAAAGGTTACAAGCAAGTATAACAAAAAAGGAAAATTATCCTTATTACAAACTAAACTAATATGTTACGAAAAGATAATATTTTACTTATGCTTTTATTAAATAAACGGATGATGTTTTGGTTAAGTTTTCGAATATTATTTTTCAAATCTTAAACATATAAAGTACTCATCATTGCAAAAACTAGAATGTGAACATAAAGAACAGTTATTGTTCAAATCTTACAAAGTAACCTAATTAATTGAATCAATTAACAGCGAAAGAATGATAAACATACTTCTCTATATATAGATTTTACACTTTTATATACATACTTTCACCAAGTCAACAAGTATGATGAAACGGATTAAGAAATGATGAATTGTTAAATATTATGAATATTCTTGAGAAATGAAAAAAAAAATCAATAGAAACATGTTTCCTAGCAACTAGAAGGCGTTGAACGCTTTTGAATAAATAGCGATAGCGACCAAAGTCGAGAGCGAGTATTATTTTACAAAACAACAGCAGTCAAACGCGGCACTAGACTTTTTTCCATGGAGTTGACTGCACTTTCTATAATTCGTAGCAGCAACAGGAACTGAGAGTCTAGACTGGTCGTAGACCCTTATAATATATCAAACTGTATTAAACGTTTATTCGACTTATACTGGAGGTTGTTTCATTTCATAGGACATAATTAGGAGGGTTTTAAAATAATCATTTTACTGGAAATAATAGAAGGAAGAAATAAAGCGAGTTAATGTACTTCATCAATTAATAGAAAATTAAATACTTTCACAAATAAAACAATTGCAAATTGTACTAACAACTACTAATAAAGTGAAAATAATTTTTAAGCGTTTTCTTATCGGGAACGTGGCAATGAAACACCAAAGTATTAGAAAGTTCTGAAAATTATATAGTTAGTCTACTTTAGTGTTTCATTACGACGTTCCCAATAAGATAAAAAAAGGCTCATACTCCAGCTAGCAAATACTTCGTTACAATATTTATACATATCTAAAAGTTCTTGATTTTAGGTCTCTTCTGTTTTAAAATTAGTTTTTTTTATTTAAAAAAAAAGGTGAACTTTCACGTTTCGATTTTTCTTCAAGTTATTATATTATTTTGATAAAGACTTGAAACGGAATCTAACACACGGTATTAACCTAATTTTGAACAATCTGCGAATACCAGCGGAAATTCTGTCGGGGCACTTTCGCCTCAACAAACACCTGAAGACGACAGACCTAGCAGATAATCCGGTGTGCAGATTTTGTTGCACAGAAGATGAAACCTCTATCCACATTCTCTCGAAGTGTGAAACACTAAGGAACTTCCAACTAAGTTACGTATTTACGTTTTTACATCTATTGTGGTCCTTTATGCAGCGATATTCTTCTAGTCTATCAGTTTAGCGAGTAAAACCTATAAATAGTTTCTTGTCAGTAACCATTCTATACCTTGTAGTCCTCACGTTTATGAACTTACACAAAGCACAATTTCCTACATTCATCGAAAAAATTTTCTGTTAAACTTAAAAATTTTGTGTACCCACTGATCTTACAATGCTCTATAATCAGAATTAAGAAAATTGTGACCGTATGTCTATACCTAACAGGTTCTCTGTAAGTTTTGGCGATTGGTCTAATATAAATGAACTCACATGTGTTTGGTATGCTAAACTTTTCTACCATAACCTGGAATTGTACTTCACTCCTCTTTTGGACGCTGCTGGTTGTTTTCTCAACGCCACAGAAGGGCTCCGATCAACGAATGTCATTGACCATTTAGTACACCTTTGCGTTGCCCTCATTATCCTCGTAGGTCGGTACTTTAGCAATCATGATTAAACTAAGTTGTTTGTTGTTTGGAGCATACACATAATCCAATGCAAACTTAAAATTGACGGAATCTAGTGCCTTGACTGTCGGTTAAGATAGTAGGCTTTGCGAAAAGCTGTACTTTGATAAAGCGCCACTACTGCTTTTAACGTCTTCCGACAACATCTTTGTGCGGCCCGCATACCAGATTGCTTTTGCCTGTATGAGTTCCCTTCCCTTCTAACCTTCTTTAGTTGGTACAGTTTTTTCAATTTGATTCGAAAACCATATTCTGTTACTGTTGCATCACTTGATTGGTCCATTACATTGTCTGCTTTCAGCTCTGTGATTAGTTTCTTATAGTTCTCATTATGCGTCTAGCTTATGTGCTATTGATTGGGTATAAATTTGAGCAAAAATGTGTGAAAGCTGTAGATTCAGTTGTAGAAGTCGTTTTTCTGGCTTTGCAGTTTCCACTTTTACACGACACCACACTTCCATTAGTCTTATTTGTATAATTAAAGGGTTATTTCCAAATTGAGTACACACTTTTAATACATATTGTGGGGCAGACAGACAACCCCTTCATGGGACTCAGAACACCTAGGTGTGTATGAAATAGAAAACGAAGATCTCTGACAATTAAGGCCATCCCACATTCTATACTTTTTAAAAGGAGTGGGATTTATGGATCAGCTGTAAACATTGGGTTTTCAAGTATCGCAGCAAGAAAAAGGGACACAATAGATCTTTTGGATAGCAGTGTATACCAGACCCCAAATCCATACATACACACAACACACATTTTTCAGCATTTGACAAACGTTCTGGCAACCGTTGGCGTGGTTCAATTCTTAATAACATTCCATGGAAGCATGTGATTTAAATATACTCCAAGACACCGTATTTCTCTAGCAAAGACAATACCCTTAAGCAGTGCTAGGCGTAACAACTTAAGATTAAGATATAGTTCAGAAAAAGTTATTTGTAAATTTAGATGAATGCTGTGTAACATTTTATTCTATCTGAATCGTACCAATTTCCTTATGAAAATATAAATAATCTCTATAACATAAATATTTTCTAGTGCAATTTTATCACGAAACCAACATATGGAAGTTTTGAAATGGGTCAAATGGCGCTCACTAACTATTCCCACAGGATATACATTCGAACATGCAGTTGATTTCGCATTAAAGCTTCAATAACAGTATAAGTAAATATAGTATAAGATAACATGCCAGAACCGTATTAGGAATTTCATCACATATCAAATTGAAATTTTTCATTTGGTACAAATATTTTTCATATTCCATTTGTAGGAAATGTAGTGAATAGTTCAGATGAGTCAAGTATTAATGGGTCGTTCTTTAATTACGGAAGTTTCTAGCTGCATGGAGAGAGGTGTAAAATCAATTAGAACATTTAGTTATTTTTCGGAGATATTGAATAATTTTAATTAATCTATAAAATATACAATCTAGAAATAGCTTTCAGTTATCATGAGCGACACATGAAAATGGTGGAATGAAAATTATTTCTATTACAATTAACCGGCTTGTGTCATGGTAGACAAAGAGACAAAGCAAATCTTCAAATATCTTGAGTCAGCAGAACATAATCAGCGACCATCAATACGGCTTTCGTAAACACTGATTAACCGGGGATCTGGCCTATGTCACCAGCATATGGACTGAAGAAATTGAAAAATATGGGAAAACCAGAGCAATCGACATATCGAAGGCTTCCGACGAAGTTTGGTATAGCAATATTCTAAATAAATTAAGGTCGCTATCAATGGACACGCCTCAGAAAAGTTCGAGGTCAACACTGGTGTTTCCCAGGGATGGATCTTGTCAACTCTTTCTCCTGTACATCAAAGATCTACTCAATAAAACTGCAAACACGATCTATAGCTTCGTTGATGATAGCACACTGGTGTGGGTTGGAAGCAATCTGATTGAGTTTAATGCAGCAAAGACCTAGGATGCTATTTTTACACTGAGGTTCAGGATTTGATCACCATTCCCGCAAATTCGCTTGTCGGATGTGGAGGTTGGGAGCAATATGTCCTGGTATAGTTACGTAACCCAATTAGCTAAGACAGCTTCACACAAAATTGAAGCCCTCTTTAAGACTAAAAAGCTATATACTCCGCAATCGCTTCTAATGCTCTACAAGGCCGCAAGAATACGCTGAGGATGTTAGACTCAATACAGAAGAGAGCATTCGACTTATAGGCGATCCAGAGTTCACCAGAAACTTGGACAGCTTAGGACATAGATAAAAAATCGGTGACCTGATTCTGTTTTACCGATACTACCACGCCAGATGCTCTTCTGAGTTGTCCAGCATAATTCTCGAGCAATATTTGCAAGACCTACTCGACAGGCAAACTTGGCTCATGAAGCCCGAGTTCACCTGCAGTTCAATTCTACATAATCATCTTCATGTGAAAAAAATCGTAACTTGTTGGGTAGTACATATGCTAAAGGATTTCCAGAAAGCAGGGATTAATAATCGCGCTGCGAACATTATTCAATCGCACTGCTTCAATAGTCGTCTATAAGATCGTGACAACCGACGAATCATGGATCTCAGCTTATAACTCGAAACTAAACAACAGTCGACTGTATGGGTCTTTAAATATGAGCCAAATCCTACAAAAGTTGTTCGCGCACTTTGAAGCAAATGGTCGCCTGTTTTTCAGAATAACTGGACATGTCGCAGACGAATCACTTTCCACATGACAATGGTGGAGAATGATTCAATCAGAAACAATTTTGTGCAGTCAAAACATTGAATTGATGGGTGATCCGACGTATAGTCTTTGGCTCCCAATGATTTCTTTTTATTTCCTCGAGGTCAACGTTTTTCTACACCTGAAGTAGCGATTCATGCTTCGACAATTGGTTAGAACGCATGCAAAAGTGTATCGATCTTAATGGAACATATTTTGAAAAATAATAAATCCATATCCAATTAAGTATCAATTTTTGTTTTCATTTGTCCATCTCAAAACTTATGTAGCAATCCTTGTAGCGTTTATTGCGTATTGAAAATATTATATTAGTTTACGTTGTTGTAATTAATTCATCAATATCTAATTATAAAACAATGAGAGGATTATAAGGAATGTAATGTAGGCAACAATCCGTGATATAGGAATAGATAATGTGGATAATCCAATTTGCCTTACTGAATAAAATAGTACAAATACTGATCATGTAGATTAAGTTCAATATTTGTCTAGAATTATTGCTAATTCACTTTTAATGAGTGATCTATATGAATAGTTCGAATTCGTGATTGAATTGAACAGGATCTACAGTGTCGTGCATAACTGAAAGATTTTTTTCAAATAGTCCCATTTTTATCAAACATTTTTCGATTATATTCAAAGATATTCCAACTAATTACTTGAATAAACCAAAAAATGTTAATTCAATTATGGATTGGGTCGCAATATAATAATTATAAATTTTAGTTTCTGCTTCTATATATTTATTTGTTTAGTACTTTTAGTTATAGTTAGTGAATTTTAATAAGCATACCTAAAAATCCACGAATGGTGGCGGCTATAGAAGTGGCCACGGTTAGTGCAAACCTGCGATCAACAGTGGCGTCAGTCTCTTAAACATGTAAGAGTACCCATAGGAGACTCGAAGACTTGGTTAAGGATTAAAATGGTCACGTGCACTTCCTCATTGGAATTATCTGCAAGAAGTTTAAATAATAAATATTTAGGAAATTACTTATACTGCTGACAAAATTTTCGAATTTGAAATCCGGATGAAGGGTTATTTTTTACACGTAGCTTAGACAATAGCGATTGGAAGTTTTTTGGTATAAATCGTGCTTCCATCTTACGGGCTCAAATATGCGGTACAGATGATGAGGCTAACAATTGCTTCCACTTGGTGGATGACGTATCAAGGTATATTTTGACTCTGACATGGAGTCGTTATCAAGGCCAGGATATTGACTGCCATTCACTGTTCATGCGAACTTTATGCATTATGAATAGCTACTTGGAAAATGACTGAGTACCTTGACGACGATGAATTGCGTTGTATCGCGAACTATTCGCAAATACCCAGATTAAATTTGTTAATGGAAACATATGCTTGTTTTTCTTCCATTTTGATAGTTTTGGTAATATTTTATTAGTGCATATTCCTGATGGTGCTGTTATCACCGATTTGTAATATTCCAATAAGTTCACTTGGTATACAACATTGCGTGTACATTTGGGTATTGTCATGTACTCCAGATACTCTTTTTCCTTTATATTTTTCTTTCTCATTTAATTTTCATTCTAATTAGAGCGTCAACGTAGATCTGAATAAACATAATATGCTTATTTGCTGAGCTTTTAGTAGGTTGTCAAAAAACCCCATTCGGTTTCATATGATTTTTGTATTCTTTACAATTATTACTGAAAGCAATGATTCCAAAGTCTTATGACCACCATTTAATAGATATTGAATATCAAATGACCACCAAGTTTACAAGTTTATAAGTTTATTCAACTAGATAAAACTATCATAGACATTAAGCAATATTGGGATAAATGTTTGTTCCGCACACAACTTTTTGAGTTTAAAGCAGACGATCGGAGCCCAAGACAGCTTTCAATATCAAAAACAGTCGACAACAAATGATAAGTTGAATCACTTTCATGGCCTTTTGAATTTTTACAGTTCTAAGATGCACGCTAGATTACTAAGACCCAACTTTTGGAAGACAAAATTATGTTTTCCATCAGGGCGACGATCCAGTTCTTTCTGCTCTAGCTGTTATTTCCTTGCACTATAAGTCATGAGCAAATAATAGAAAATAGCTTTGGCTTCTTTTGGTTACGGTTATAATCACAGAATGAATTTTATTTGATATTCATAACTTATATGCTTGAGACCTGCTCCATAATTATTAAATTCAATAAAACAAAAAAGTCTTTGAACATCTATTAGAGAGGAAAGTAGTATATGAGAATAAATTGAGCTATACGCATAATTCAGTTCAATTTCATCTTTAGACTGCGACGACTACAAAGGAAAAGATACTTTAATACTATTTAAAAGAAATTGTTTCTAATTTTTGTGGCAATGTTGAAGACTTCGATAAATCTATTGCAGATAATATGTCATCTATATTTCTGCAAAATATATTGTGTACGATATATTTTGCATATATAATATTCTTCAAAATAAGAGTTAAACCGAAAAGAGTTATAATTCTAGTATTCAAATTTTTCAAATGGCGTTGTGCTTGCATGAATTTAATAGAAAAATTTGAGAAAAAATAAGTGTAGTCATTATAGACATGAATAATTTCTTTCTGAATAAATTGAAAAATAATTGTCCCTTATTTGTTTAACGAAAATTGTTTATATATTTCTCGTTCGTGATTTCAAGTTGTTATTGCATATTCGATTTTTCCATCAAATTGAGTTTTCCCGTTGCACAAATTATATTCCAAAGCACGGTTCGTCTATTTTTAAACATCTTCTGTCTCTCTCTCTCCATCGGCTATAGCTACCAACGGTTTCCACAAGTATCGCTAAAATAAATTTACGACAACGCAGTTCTGAGGGTAACTGACCTATTCAGAATCAACGTAAGTAACATTCGTATAATATGATACATGTGAAATTGCCAGCTTAGAGTATGTGATAAGCTGATTACCAATTCTTGATTGAAAATAATAGACGTGTTTAATTTATTTGAAAAGATTGTTACTGAATTTAATTTGTATGAGTAAATATCGTTTCAAAGTTTCTCAAAGTGAAATTACATTATAAAACCAGCAAATGAAAATACAAAAAAGAAATACGAGATGTGGTTATTAAATAAGGAGACTAACTATGTTATAGTTATTTTTGTATCTAGTGCTACGAGATCTTGACAGTATTTCATTCTACAAACCCCCAATTTTATTACTAAAATCTGGCTTCGAATAAAAACAACTCAAAATACCAATTGCTGCGTTCCTACGGTGGTCATTGTTTTCAGAGAATTTCAGCTACCCTTCTTGCAAATGAGGGTAGCGATATAATACATCACTCAATAAGTCGTTTGAATAACTTAATAAAAATACATTTTTTTGCCAAAAATTTTATTCATCAATGTAATCACTTTCAAGAGCAATACAACCATTCCAACGCGTCTCTAACTTTTCGATGCCGTGCAAAAGAAGTTTTTTTGCTTCAAAATAGGCTTCAGTTTTAGCAATTGCTTCTTCATTTGAGCTGAATTTCTTACCGGTGAGCATTTTTTGAGATCAGCGAATAGCCATTAGTCACTGGGGGCCAGTTTTGGACTATACGGTGGATGCGGAAACAATTCGCTCAATTTAACCATCGTTGCCATCGACTTGTGAATAGGTGCATTGTCATGGTGAAAAAGTGGTGTTTTCCTCGACATATGAAGCCGTTCTTCCTTGAGTTTTGCATTCAAAGGATCCAAGAACTCTATATAGTATTCGCTATTGATTGTCTCTCCCTTTTGGAACAATATTTCATGCGTATCTCAAAATAATGAAGCCATAACCTGCTGAGAATCATCAATACGTTATTTTTTTTTGATCGATTGTGAGTAAACGCGGCACTCATCTGGAAAAAGCTTTCTCATGGTCAAATGTTCATATATAATTATGAGCACACTGCCTTCTGATATCTTTACAGCCTCCGCTATCTCACGCAATTTCAATTTATCATTAGATATTAGTGGACTTTTTTTATGTTTTCTGGAGTAACCACCTCATTTAGACGACCAGAACGTCCACAATCATGGGTGTACCACTCCGTTGAAATTCAGCAAGCCAATACCAAATGGTTCATTTCGGTGGAGCAGAGTCTCGATAATAATTTTGAACTCACTGTTTTGAAACATAATGAAAGTAGCTTCACTTAAATAGCTGTCACTTTTTTCCGACCAATCGAAATGTCATGAAATTTTACACATAGTCTTTTGAAAGTTGGTACTTCATGAACGTCATATGGATTTGACAATTGCAGTGCCATCTGTTTGTCACTCACACGACTTTTTGAGTGATGGTATATGTTTTTTGAAGCGATATGGCCAACGGAAATCTTCGATAGTGAACAATGTGCCGCGATGTCGTGATTCGATTACCCTTGATGCACGGCATGTTTAACGATCTAAACCATAAATTTTATAGAGTTAAATAATGTCAAAAAATCGATTGAAAAATACATTTTTGATATCTTTAAATTGTACAGGTTAATACACGTAATCATCCATTAAAGATTCATAATGTTCTAATGTATAATATATAAAATATACTTAACAAGGGGTCGTAAGACAAAATTTTTCATTATCACAGCATTATTCTGACGACATCTATTCACTCCCGAATTTTTTGTAGCAAGTCTCAGAACAGGGGCAGTGCTTGCTAAAATATCTTTCATGACACGTGACGTTTCTTCTTTCAATGACTCAAGGAATCTTCATCGCTTCAATTGAGATTGGGCCTTTTCATTGGCATTCAAAGTATCAGTACAAGCATTCTTGTGAGCTGATTGTTGCTAAATTGTGTGAATTTTAGGGACAAATTTGGCTGTTTATTTTTGCTTTTTAAAATTTAAAATTGTAATCGAAAATCAATATCAATACCTACTGTTTTAGTAATATCACTTAAACGACGATCAGATCACTCAAAAACACGTGCTATAAGCATTCACTATCTTCACAGCTTTCAATAATTTTGGCTTTTCCAAGTTTCACGTGAAATTACACAGTACTTCGTTGTCCTCCTGCTGTACTTAACCTTTCTCAGGCGAAAAAAAAAAAGAATACTGTTGGTAGACAACCAAGACAAATATATATAACTTTATTTAAAATTAGTATTTATTTCATGTTTCGACAAAATAATCTAAATTGTACTGTTGGATGTAATTCATCAGTTCGTTCACCTGTAATCAATTATTAGTAGTTTAACAAATAAATGTAAAAGTTCCAAAGTTTATTGTTTCTATTTAATTATATTTTGACACAACTCCAGTTGCCTTTGTTGCGGTTGGATTCAATCAAATGTCTGTGCATTGAACTCTGCTATTAATGTTTCCCCTCTCTATACTTCTCGCTGTGTCTTACTCAGTTCAATTTATGAATAATTCACAGAAACATAATTTTTTCATTTTTAATTTAATTTCAATTGATTCTTATTACGGTGTTACAGATTGATAAATAGTGTCAACTACTTCGCTGCAATGAAATTAGGTTCAAATGCCGACATTTTTCTAAGTAATTATAAGAAAATTGTTCAAAAGATTATTAGCAGTAGTAGGAAGTTATGTCAAAAATAAAAAAATTTGGAACTTCAATCATGTATTCTCTCCTATGAAAGTGGCAACATCTTGCAATTGCTGGAACGCAGACAAAACTGATTGTGATTTCAAACTCGTCAAAGTATACAGTAACTATTTGAGCATGGCAATTGAGGTTGCTTCGATAGCAAGGTGTCAACCCAAGAATCCGACAAATTTCAAGTAATTTATTGAAGTTGAAAATGGTGTAAAATTTTTTTTATATCAAAATATATCCATAGTTGTAAATTTATTTAGTGTTAGTTATTTACTTAAATTTAAAATATATATAGTAAAATATTTGTTGTGATTACCGACCATCGTCTCCGTAGACTGAATTACAATGTATAAAGAAGTCTTCTTGTTTGTCATTTGATGTTTACTGAGTACCTTCACTTGATTGCTATAGCGGCTAAAATTTGATTGACGCACATTGAATGTACCAACCAACCATATAACGAAATTTGAATATTTAGACTGATAGACTTGATTGTTTAATACAGATTAAAACAAAAATATTGGGAAAGCGATAACTTTGATTTTGTTACCAGATAAATCTTTTCACAAAGCAAAATAATATGCGGATTTTATTAAGAGAAGAAGAAACATTTTTTTTGAAAGATCTAGAGACGTTGCAGGTTTGCTGTAATGAATGTATCCAGTTAAGAGGAGAATATGTTGAGTAATAAAATATTTTGACATTGAAATTTTGTTTGGTTCTTTAGTAGGCTAAGAATTTTTCAATATATCCTCCTATCTCATTTTTTGGTATTATTACTCGCTTCACTCCAATGGTATATTTTCTCCATATTTTCCACAGCAACTGACATAACTCTTTATACAGTACTTCTTCTCTGCATTCTAATAATACTTCACTAATTTTGTCTTGGTGTATTCCTACTTTTCCGGTTTTCAATTTTTTTAATGCTTCTATAATCTTTTCTGTTGTTGGTATTTCATCATTTTCTTCTTTCCCATCCTCTTGTTCGTACTCTTCATCTTGCACTTTTTGCTCTCCTTCGCTATTTGTTAATAGTGTTTCGATATGCTCGGTCCATACTTCATCAAACTTGTTTTTCATTATCTGCTACCTTTCATATCTCGCGCTTTTTGCATGTTTTTGTATTCTCATTCTATTGTAAAATTCTTTTGTTTTAAATTTTTTTCATTATCCCATTCATTATTTCATCTTCTAACCCTCCTCTTTTAACTCTTCCTACTGTTTTTCTGCATTCTTTTCTCAGTTCTTTGAATTTCACTTGATGTTCTTGTTTTTTGTCACCATTGCTTTATCATTTGCTACTTTTTTCCTTGAACCCATTTTGAAACTGCTCGTTCCAATATTCACTACTTTGTTTCTTCTTTATGCATCTTCTTATGTGCTGCCGCAATGACATAATCTTTTATCTTTGCCCACTATTATTTTATATCTTCTGTCGCACTTTCTTTTTACTGTCTCTTCATATTCTTTTCTTGCCAGTTTCTCTCAATTTTGCTTGATTTCATTTGTTTTAACTATATGTATTCTCTTGTTTCTGTACTTTCTTTTGCTTTATTCTTGCTACTACGAGAAAGTGGTCTGCTCTTTACATTTATATTTCCGAACGTTGTAGTTTATTCGTATGGTCTCTCTGGTTTTCTTTATTTCGGCCTGCTACCATCGATGCCATTTTATGTGAGCTCAAAGGGCTCGATGAGAGTTAACTATTACGCGAAAGAAGACATTGAGCTTCCTAATCTCAAATTTCATTATACAACAAATTTCGGTAAAATAAACAGTACAATTAATGTTGGAAACATTTTTTACACCCTGAATATTTTTTATCTATTTGAGGAAAATAATTTGCGTCATTTCTCCCAAAATTACGGAAATCAACTTCTAAATATAGCATCGCAAATAATTCAAATCATAAATAACACTTAAATAAAGTTAGTTGCATATGAGGTATGATTAATTTCAATTACGGCGGTAATGACGAATGTATAATTATATTTATTTTATTATTTTTTCAGAAAAAATTTATTTTTTTATAAATCAATCCATTTTCATGCACAAGTGCTTTTGATGTACTTGAGATTTCTCCAAAAATTATTTAAGCTTTAAGGTTTTTATTTTCAATTCTGTCGAAAAATAACCATCCTACAACGGGTAATAAGGCGTATTTTATACTTATGCGGTGCCATTCGGTTCGGTTCGTTTTCAGTCGCAACCGACAATCTCTATTCGGAACCTAATAGAAACAGTACAACACCGAATACTCCCTCGACCCATACAGGTTTCGACAGGTTTTTGTTAGGTCTAAGCTCGTGTTTGAGGAACAGATACTGCTTGAAATTTTCACACCTGAACGGTTTACTTCGGTATCAACCCAATAGCCAGTGGATCTAAAAGGTAATTATCCATTTTATTATTGTCTTTTAATTTTATTCTTCTTATTATTTTGTTAGGTAGTTCCTGTCAAAATTAGCAGTTTATATATTTCGATGAAATTAAACCTACTAAAAAAGTGAACTTGAGTATGTATCCAACGGTCCATACTTCATCAAACTTGTTTTTCATTATCTGCTACCTTTCATATCTCGCGCTTTTTGCATGATTTTGTATTCTCATTCTATTGTAAAATTCTTTTGTTTTAAATTTTTTTCATTATCCCATTCATTATTTCATCTTCTAACCCTCCTCTTTTAACTCTTCCTACTGTTTTTCTGCATTCTTTTCTCAGTTCTTTGAATTTCACTTGATGTTCTTGTTTTTTGTCACCATTGCTTTATCATTTGCTACTTTTTTCCTTGAACCCATTTTGAAACTGCTCGTTCCAATATTCACTACTTTGTTTCTTCTTTATGCATCTTCTTATGTGCTGCCGCAATGACATAATCTTTTATCTTTGCCCACTATTATTTTATATCTTCTGTCGCACTTTCTTTTTACTGTCTCTTCATATTCTTTTCTTGCCAGTTTCTCTCA
Organism: Diorhabda sublineata; assembly: GCF_026230105.1. Lineage (NCBI taxonomy): Eukaryota > Metazoa > Arthropoda > Insecta > Coleoptera > Chrysomelidae > Diorhabda > Diorhabda sublineata. The sequence goes on from NC_079482.1 coordinate 13,734,441, forward strand.
ATTTTGCTTGATTTCATTTGTTTTAACTATATGTATTCTCTTGTTTCTGTACTTTCTTTTGCTTTATTCTTGCTACTACGAGAAAGTGGTCTGCTCTTTACATTTATATTTCCGAACGTTCCTCTACCATGAACTGCTGTTGTAGTTTATTCGTATGGTCTCTCTGGTTTTCTTTATTTCGGCCTGCTACCATCGATGCCATTTTATGTGAGCTCAAAGGGCTCGATGAGAGTTAACTATTACGCGAAAGAAGACATTGAGCTTCCTAATCTCAAATTTCATTATACAACAAATTTCGGTAAAATAAACAGTACAATTAATGTTGGAAATATTTTTTACACCCTGAATATTTTTTATCTATTTGAGGAAAATAATTTGCGTCATTTCTCCCAAAATTACGGAAATCAACTTCTAAATATAGCATCGCAAATAATTCAAATCATAAATAACACTTAAATAAAGTTAGTTGCATATGAGGTATGATTAATTTCAATTACGGCGGTAATGACGAATGTATAATTATATTTATTTTATTATTTTTTCAGAAAAAAAAATTAAGATTTATTTTTTTATAAATCAATCCATTTTCATGCACAAGTGCTTTTGATGTACTTGAGATTTCTCCAAAAATTATTTAAGCTTTAAGGTTTTTATTTTCAATTCTGTCGAAAAATAACCATCCTACAACGGGTAATAAGGCGTATTTTATACCTATGCGGTGCCATTCGGTTCGGTTCGTTTTCAGTCGTAACCGACAATCTCTATTCGGAACCTAATAGAAACAGTACAACACCGAATACTCCCTCGACCCATACAGGTTTCGACAGGTTTTTGTTAGGTCTAAGCTCGTGTTTGAGGAACAGATACTGCTTGAAATTTTCACACATGAACGGTTTACTGGCTACTACAATAGCCAGTGGATCTAAAAGGTAATTAACCATTTTATTATTGTCTTTTAATTTTATTCTTCTTATTATTTTGTTAGGTAGTTCCTGTCAAAATTAGCACTTTATATATTTCGATGAAATTGAACCTACTAAAAAAGTGAACTTGAGTATGTACCTATTTAAAAATTAATTTTTGCCGAATCTGAGATGTATGCAGTATTATATGGTGTTTCCGTATATCTAGACAGCATTTTCTGCACTGGACTACAGAATACATCTAAAAATACAAACTATATTGATTTTAATACAATAAAATTGGATACTTTGATGGATAAATTGCTTTTGCATATTTAAAGAGAATAAAAGTTACAACCCAGAACTTTGTTGAAATAAAGTATAAATGTACTACATACAACATCAAGTCACGATAAAGTTTTTCTATAAATAATTTAAAAGAAAGAAAAATATCGCGTTAAATTTCTACAGCAAGCATGATAAAAATTATAATAAAGTTTATTACCGAGAATACTTTAATATTTACATTACCGAAAATACTATGTTATTATTGGCTAGATTAACAAAATATGAAGATAAACAATGGTCTCTCTACCTCTGTAAATTGACGCAAAATTTAGAGGATCAAGATAAAAGTTTGGAAGCTATAGTAACAGGTAACGTTATAGTGTGGAATGTCACAAGGGAATTGAGTTTGTTCAAAAATACTGAATATATTGTTCACACTACCACCACATCAACACTCACAATTATATTGTCTGATGATGCGTTTCGATAATCAAGTTATAGTCTTCATGGACTGACGGTTCAAGAAATTCCAACTGTTTACAGATACTTGGAACATACATTTTGATCAACAACAGTGTGTCGATCAAATTGTTTCGACTCTTGGTGATAAAATACCATCTGGGGCCACCGTGTTTCGCCGATTTTCCGGATTCAATCGTGGTCGTACTTCACTACAGGATGAATTTCGTGAAGGTACAAAATCAGCTGTCGTGCCAGGAAACATCGTCATGTGATACACCCAGGGATTGAGGCATACTTTTGCATTAGTTTCAATCGCATACATTCAACATTGCAAGAACATTTGGCTATCGAAAATATTTTTTCGCGTTGGATACTGCATAATTTGACAATCGCTTAAAAATGAGCTTGTTCCGATTTGTGAATGCTAAAATACTGAAAAAATTCTATCGCGGTACTTCAAAAGACGTATATAAGATTGCGGCAGACGACAAATCATGGATCTATGCACATGAGCCCGAGACTAAAGAACAATCGACTGTATGGGTCTTTCGATATGAGCCAAATCCAACAAAAGTTGTTCACGAACCTCTAAGCAAACCGTTCCATTAGAGCAACGTAGAACGGTCAATTCTGAATGGTCCACCAGTATTTGTTTGCCACAATTGTTCGAAAAAATTAGAGAAACCAATCGTCGAAGACGAATCATTCTCCACCACGACAATGCCAGCTTTCATAATCAGTTCAATCAAAAACGGTTTTGAACAGTCTAAACATCGAATGGATGGGTCGGTCAACCGGCGTACAGTACTTGTTTAGTATCCAACTATAAAACTTAAGTAGCTACCCTCAAAGAGTACTGTGACTTATGAAACTACATAATATTGTTTCAAGAACGGATTCATACCGTATCTGAAATGTTTCCCATCTAGTTATTGACAATATATAATACAACTTATTAGTAAACTTTTGTATGTATTAGGGTGGGTCAAAAAAATTTCAAGCTACTACGAAAATATCATCTAAGATAACAAAAAATTCTGGAGAAGTTTGAGTTCTTAATACGAATATTTAGAGGTGCCGCATCGTGATTTTTGATTCTCCATTTAAATTATACGAGATTTTTTTTTGTAATTTTAATACCGAATTATTGTATAGTTAAAGGAAATTGAACGGTGGTCTACAAAAAAGGTCTGCAATAATTTTTCGCTAAGTCAACTAAGATGAAAGTTATTCGCAGTTAGATTTCAACCTAAAATAATATATGATGACTTTCACAATGTTTTATAGTTTTCTACAAAAAATGTCTCAAAAACATAAAACAACATAGTTTTCGTGAATTCTCTCATTTTTACTTCCCAAATTTATTGAGAATAACTTATGTTATATAGCATGATTCGAAAGAAAGCGTTGAAAACTGATTTCAATGTAACTGATTTTAAATAACAAATAATTAAATAAAATAAACAAATAATCGTATCAAAAAAAACTATTATAGTACCTCCGACTACATTGAGCTAAGTAATAATGAGAAAAATCATGTAAAGTATGTTGTTTATTGTTTTTAAGACATTATTTTGTACAAAACACAAAAAGATTGTGACTTAACTAAAAATTATTTCAGACCTTTTTTGCCGTTTACTTTCCTACAAAAATATCTATTTCTTTTTACTACACAATAATTCGTTGAAATACATTAAAATTAAAAAAAAAATTCGTGTAATCTAAATGGGAAATAAAATATCACGATGCAGCACCTCTAAATATTGAAATTAAGAACTTAAACTTCACCAGAATATTTTTTAGCCCACCCTAGTATGTATTTATCAATAATTCGTATACTATCAAAAAGTTTAACAGAGAACCTTGAATGTTATTACCCTCACAGAAAGGAATATCATAAGTGTTAAGCATAATGATTGAGCTGGCCCTTCTGTAGGATCTTGCTTTTATCCACCCATCAAACGCTTATCTTGAATCGATATTTATGAATGATTTGTTCATATTTTAGTTTAGATTTAGTGCCTACCTAAAATATATTGATTAATTTCCAGTTCCTAATCATATCAGAACGAAGAGCTGTAATATCCCATTTACCGTAACCAGACAACCAGGAGATTACTAATTCTAATTTGGTAACAATCAGAACAAGTTTTATATAATTGGAATAAGCAATAGGTGAGAAACAAACTACAATACATATATTTTCAGTACTGCACTGCGGAATCCAATTGATAGTTATTTAGGAAAATCCGAAACAGAGAAAAGTAATCTACCTTAAACGGATTATAAAAGTTTCTATAATGAGATGAGAACACTTTACGACTGCAGCAAGTAGGGGAAACAATAGGTCACCTATCCCACTATTGAATAAATACAGGGTGGGCCAAATTAATCCTACCAATTTTAAACACTAACAACATTTTTATTTCTTGGTATATGATGTTTTCTTTTTTTTTGTAGGTTATAATAAATTCATGGAAATAAAGTACAAAACAACGCGTTAATATTATCGAGCGTACCTTTAGGTAATATATTAATTCATAATTTGATTCCATTTTATGAATAGAAGTCATTTAAAGGAACTGGGTAACTGTTCTTAAAGAACATCGATATATTATCAATGAAGATAAATAGGAACTGTGCAACAAAGTGTTTCATCTGTTTAAACCCGCCGTCGTTAAGTATTTTCAGAACGTCATTGCGTAAGATTTTACATGTATCCATACATAATTCAATTTTAGACCTCTGAAAATCGAAAGGCAACATGCCAGCTTCATTTGCACCCATGTAATTATGTTAAAAAAATTTCCGGAGCTACTAAAAACTTCTTGCGAGAAATGGCAGAGCAGAATTCTATTTTGGGGTTTCAATAAGAGCAATGCACCAACAGTGTTAAATTTTTGGCAAACATTTGAGATTCGAAATCAGACAAAAAAATTTTAGTCACGTCTTTCTCCAGATTTAACTGCGCCTATTTTTATGTGGATATTCAAAAGACAAAGTTAAATAAACTAAAGATTATTAGATAGCTTAAGCAGTATATTCGACACGAAATACTCAGCCTTCAACCAGAAACATTACACGGTATAATGAAAAAAGCGGTGGGTCAATATCTGTATTCAGAAACATGAAACATATTTCTAACATGATTTCCATAAAATTTAATTCAACATAATGAATGATTACGCACATACATACCAATGAATTTTGAAGAACAGTTTACTTTTCAGTAGAATACTCATTTTTCAATGTTACGAACAAGCTCGCGAAATGGATCTTAGAACGGCCCCGTCCAGCTAAAATGGAATTTTAAAATTCGGCGAATTCGCGCGGCGTCCTTTTTTTATAAATGGCGAAAGCGCCTTTGATCTTCCCTTTTAGAACTTTTTATTATAGCGGGCGGTTTATTTAAAGTTTTTCTTCCAAATAATTTCTATGAAAGTCTATTATTTATTTGTTTTGTTTTAGAACTTTGTAGAATTTTAGTTAAGTGTATTGTATTGTGTAAATAAATTAAAAACATAAGAGATAGTGTTTATTAATTCACCCTACGAATAGAAAGAGTGTAAATACATATGAAAAACGTTACAATAAGATTGTGTTCAAAATATGTGGAGTACTATGCTCCCCAAACGTTGAAATCTTTGGGAGAATAGTGTGTACAATTTTCTGTACTATTTGTGCATTTGAAATGAATAAATTCACACCATTGGCTATACTCTGAAATTAAATGAATTATACTATGAACAACAATAAATACAACATACACATAAAAACTGTGTGGAAATATAATCATTGAATTCGATTTTCAAATAGAAATTGTTAAATAATTTACCTAACTGGAGACATTAGTTATGTGTATCTGTTTCCATGAAAAAAATAAACAAAAGATCTACGTTTGATGCATACTCAGATATAAAATCAATTATTGAGTAAAAGCTTACTGTGCCGAAAAGATACTATCCTTAGCTACTATGAAAATTTTCTTAACAATTTAAATTTTTTTATTAATGGTAGTTTAGTCTTACCTTTTATTTTTCTTATGTAATATAATTTATTCAGTAAAATGGTGAAGTTGTTCAGTATAAAATGTATAAAGTTCATGTCAATTATGACAAATTAATTTTCAAAAATATATTTGACTAAATACAGAGGATTTAATGGAAAATTATAGTAGATTTGTGGTTCCCAATCCACACTAATTGTTGACTGAAGAAATCACGTGAACCTGTAAGGAAGACGATTACTCGATTTATGATAGACCAAGTACTGGGTCTGTCCCAAGTACATACATCAGCTTAATCTACCTGTTCTTCATTCTCCTCCTTCATCCTCCCCACTCGTTCTTCCTTGACTCTTGTGACGTTAAGATGGACAAGAATTGTAAAGGTGGAGGTGGTTAAATAAATGGAAGATGCTCAAACAACTGAGAGAAACGTCGTATGGAACATTACGGGGAAATAGCGACAATACTTATGCTGTTATTGATGACGAATAAGTATCATTTTTTTTAATATTCAAACCTCCTAAAATTCCTATTACTAGATTTTTGGGGTTTTGTCAACTTTCCAAAACTGAAAAAAAACTTGAGGAAGCGTTTTTGCCGTCTTCTGATGATCTACTAGCTAACATTGGTGTTGTTTTCTTTCTCAACTGGATACTTTTTGCTGAATAACCCTCACAGTGGATCTACGAGATCGTCTCACTTACACCGTAATAAAAATTTTACGTAAACAGTGTCCACTATGGGATTGGGGGCATGGCAAAATTAATACCGTAAAAATTTATACGGGACAAATACAAATGCGTTATTTTCTTTGGTTAACGTGAAAAACTCCTATTTAGGTTCAAGTGGCGCTGAATGCTGAATAGTTTCTACTATACGAGTATATCTGCAAATATTAAAGGGGAAGAAGTTCCCGTTTATTGGATTTATTTTGATGCTGTGATGATTTTGATGAAGTGTTTGAGTTCTTAGTAAGAAGAGTTTTACTAAGAGGTAGACAGTAAACAAACGGTCTAACGTTATATTTCTTCTTGAGCCTAGTAATAAGAACACAATATTTCAGTTCTTGCGTAAGTTGAATTTTCACTTTTATACAGACCATCAGGATGAACACTAGAATAAATTTCTATATGATACCTATATGTTCACATAATGAGTCAACAAGTGAAAATATTTTAATACTAGTTTGTTAGGCTTCTAAGGCGTGTACAGAGTGTACCAATAAGAATGGCTCTCGGCCATATCTCGGGAGCCGTTTATAGCTCAGCTTCGGGAAAAAAAATTATAACAAAAGTGAACTCGAGAAATACCTGGAAATTATTTACAGAGTTGTAGGTGGTTCACCGCTAGAGGGCGTAATTAAATACCAAAAATTAGAAAATGAATAATTTACAAATTTTGCCTACTTAAGATGATGCTTTTAAACTATGATTATCGTATTCTTCAAAAAATTCAGCGTATATATGATTTTACAAGTTTTAATCTATCTTTTAAAATAAGAGGTGGAGGGAAGCGGGAACTTTATTATGAAAAAACGCCTGTAAGTCCAGTTCTACTTAACCTATCTATGCAAACTCAGTCTTTTTGAAGAGAGCTCCTTTCTACCAATGTAAGAGTTATAATTTCGAAACAACCTAATGAGTAACGTATACGTTAGAGGGCGCTATTTATTTATTTTTTTAAATCTAGCTATCCTTGAAAAATGTTGACTGGAAACATACAGTTTTAATTAAGGAATTTAGTCACATAATCTCCCAGTACATAGGTTATCTACTTATTTTCTTTGATCTCTGGTTGCAGGAAATATTTCATATAACATTCCCTTCGAGGACCCAAATTATCTCGGATGTGCTCGTGATCCACGGTGCACTCCACATGAATATAACAAAGTGTTCGAATTTTTGTCGAAGTTGTAGTGCCACAGTCACTCTCATCTCCGTATCTATTTTTTCCATTTAATTCCATCCTTATCTATATAATATAAACTTCGATTTTCAGCACCTGTGGTTTCTTTTTCGTCCTTGCTTCCTACGACTTTTCCGTCAGTACTTCCTCTTGAGGTAAATAGTTTTGCTCAGCATCTATATCGTATTCACTTAGTTATTTTGAACTTGAGTCTGCAGACGAATCATTGTCAGATTCATTTATTATTTATCTATTATCAGAGGGGGCTTCCTCATATAACGATATTAGTCTTCTTACTTTATGTTCGTATGGATCCAAATTTTACCAAATATAACTAGAAATACATAATCCATCAGTAAAATATTACCAATATGGTTCAAAATACAGGGTGATTCATTAAGAATGTCCAATCTCTGTACTGTAGATTCTAGACCTCAAAATATGAGGATTCTGCTCAACATGCCTTATGCAAATATTGCTAGTTTCCGAGATACGGTAGTAGTGTTCAAAGTTTAAATTAAAATTTTTATTTTCGCAATAATTTTATGTTTTCACAATTTCTCTTTGAAAATTGACAATTTTACGTTTTTTGGCATGAGGAATCATAATTTGCACTCTATTTTAACATTGCTAATAGAGGGCGCTAGTTACACTTGTTTGTGTTTATTAAATCAAAGTAAAGTTTTTTTGGGCTAAACTTACAACTAAAATAATAAAAAAATATTAAAAAGCGTTAAATTCTACAAAAAAAAATATTTGCTTCTAAAAAGTTCAATAAATTTTAATTTTTCCATAAAAAAATTAAAAAAACGAAAAATTAAACCACGGCTTAATTCACGAATGTGATTTTGATCTTTACGAAAGCGGATCATAAAGTGTATTGAAGTAAATGGTGGGCATTTTGAGCATTTGCTTTGAAGTTTTTCATTTTTGTTTACAAATTTGTTATTGTTACATATTTAAGGAATTATTCCATTTTTTTTATGAAAAAATTGAAATTTATCTTTTAAATAACCGATTGAGTTACACGAATCAAAGAAGAGTAAGTTTTTTTTGTAAAATTTAACGCTTTTTAATATTTTTTTTATTATTTTAGTTGTAAGTTTAGCCCAAAAAAGTTTACTTTGATTTAATTAACTCAAACAAGTGTAACTAGCGCCCTCTATTAGCAATGTTAAATTAGAGAACAAATTATGATTCCTCATGCCAAAAAAACGTAAAATTGCCAATTTTCAAATAGAAATTGTGAAAACATAAATTATTGCGAAAATCAAAATTTAAACGTTCAAATCCCGTATCTCGGAAACTAGCAATATTTGCGTAAGGCATGTTGAACAGAATCATCATATTTTGAGGTCTAGAATCTACAGTTCAGAGATTGGACATTCTTATTGAATCACACTGTATAATAACCTAACCTAACATTCTCAGACTTGTAAATATTTATTTTCTTATTTTGATTAGAAAAGATGTAAACTGTACCACACTCAATCTCTCTATATTTCTATCTTACGCAAAGATGTAAACCATACCATGTACTACCTACAAATGAAAAGAAGCCTTTCACAAATCGTTACGATGTTTTAAATCACGTCTGGTACACATGTTCCAAACTTGGGCATATTGGGCAATTAAATTGTGCTGTCCTTAAGATGATTAGTTGAGTAAAAAAAGTAGTTTTTAATAAAACAATGTTTTTAAACTAAAAGTCCAATATACTTTTTGAAAAAGGTCGAAAGAAAAGACCGAAACATCAATTAAATTTCTAAGTAACAATTTTTACATTATTTCAATTGACTCAAACTTAAGAAAAAACTTCAATAAAAATATATTTGTCAGTCAATTCTTTTTGTTCCGTAAAATAATGCATTATCATTAGAGTTATAATTAGCAATACTATTACCAGAACTGGATTTTTATATTAATAACATTATGATAATTGGATGCAATGTTGTTTTAACATTTAAATTGTTAAATCCGTATAATTTAATTCAAGAATTAATTAACTATTTTGGTAAAATGAAATGTTAACAATGAAACTTAACGGTGATCCGTTATCAAATACCGTAATTTAAACCGATTTTTTTTATTATGTTAGCGGATCCGTAAATAAAATGAATTGCTTAGGTAGTAGCTTTTTTAGAAAGTCTGTCTAAATAGAATGATCTAAGATCCCCCCGCTTGATTCTGCAAGGTATCAATTTTTATATGAAATTATAAATGAATGCAAAATATGAAATGGATTAGAGTTATCTTAGAAAATGTATGTGCAATCAATTCTAGTATAATCAATTTCCTAATGTATCTTGCAACTTTATGGTTTTTCAATCAATTTTACGTCATTTAAAAAAAAATTAAAATGAATTGGAATTACTTTTTTATCCATTCTTGCACTTATTTTTAAGACTATATTTTCCACCCCTCAGAATGTGTGGGTTCAACTCCATATTTTTAAAATCGATTCTTAAATTGATTTTGACTCAATGTTACACGATGATATCAATTGGTTGCTGGAGCCAAAAAACTCATGATTGACTGGACTATAGTTACAAGTCGTATCCTCCTTGCATAAAATACTATTATTATGATTCCAATTAGACCAGTAGCAGTTTATCATTAGTTATATAAATGATAATTCGGAACTAACAGTAAATGATCGATTATGTTTACCAAAGGTGGTTCTATAAATTACTTTCAAAACAATACTAATAAGTAATGTAGTGCACTAGGGTTTCAATAAAAATTAATGTTCAAATCAATAAAACTCTCAACATTTCAGACTCCTAAAAGAAAACGATCTCAGTCTCCAGAGCCCAAAGCTGTATTCGTATCTTCAGAAACCCCTAAAAAATATGTCCAGGAGAAAGATCTTTCGAGAGAAATTCAGAAACAGAGAAAAATTTAGAGAAATGAGTGTATTTAGACAATCATTAAAGCGCTACAAAATAAAAGTACCTACTTTAAAACATATTATTAAAGAACTCGAGAAAAAATATTAGAAAATGAAAAGAAGGTGCCAAGCAGTTTGTGTACTGTAAAAAAGAAATGCTGCAAAAAAGTTTGGGAAAGCGGAAAAAATATTTAGTAAGTGTAGTGTAACAGCCGAGAGGGAACAAATCTCCAAAGCATGATATTCAAAAAACATTGCTACTTGATCTTATATCTATATAAGTTGTAATCATCTCAATTTAAATTGATTGTAAAAAAAAACGAATTCTTTGTTTATATTCTAACTATTTATCAATTATATTTATTAAATATTCTCATAATTTTCGTGACTTTCTTGGAGTAAGGGTTCAACCTCTCGAATTCGCCATTTCCACAAATATCTTAGGAGTATCCGACTATAATAGAGATATTTTTCCAATAAAATATTCAAAACTGATAAATGTTGGATTGAAGTTTGAAATAACAGTTCTTAACTGCTTGATTACGTCCATAATGAAATCGTATTGTTGTAAATAATACAATATTTTTGTGTTGATGCAAGTAATATATTTATTTTCTTTATCAGACCTTATTATCGCACTTCATACCTATGAAAATAACATATTTCGCACTCAATCCAGTTCTATTTTATAACCCTATTGTTTAAACAATAATCTCATTTTATCATCAGTATCAAAACTTTTTCTTCATAAACAAGCTTTGAAGGTTACTTCTCCTCTCTTTTCCTAGTCTAAGTACTTTTCAAATACAAATTTAAATATACATAAATAACATAAATTAATAGATATCAGATATTATAAAGGATTATAATGTTTCTTGAAAGTCAATAATATTCCTATGCTATCAATTCCAATGTGTTTTTTCCCTAACTACCCTTAAACCCCATGTATTCTTTCTCATATTCTTTAGAATTTCCCGAGAATAAAACAGGGTGAGTTCTATCAGCAATGCTAATGTCAAAACTTTTATTTTGTGCAAAACCATTTTTGAGTTTTATTTACGAATTATCCTACAAAAACCATTTGTTTTTTCATCTTCAGTAATTTAGAATGAACTAATAACAATAAGTTAAGTAAAAACCAAAAAAGTATAAAAATTCTATGGTTAATTTGAAAGTATAAAAGTTCAAAGAACAAAAACAAATGAATCAAGCTCTATACACGTATCATATGCACTGTAAAAATATTTTGTAAAATTATCATTGTTTTGCGAAACATACGATGTCTAAAATTACTAGTCTGAATTCAAATTATAATTCAATTTAAGTGATTTTTTTCAGACAATTGAGAAAATTTTTGCCGTTTGCATTTATCATTAAGTCTAAAACTCTCATTTTCACAATAAATTTAGTTTCCGATTTAGAAGAAGACTGAGATTTTATGCAAAAATAAAATTTGAATAAATCGCAACTATATCATAATAGCTTGTTAGAAACAGAAAGTTTGATGTATAGTGAATAAAAATAGTTATTTATGCAACAGGTGACTAAAGTGATACTTTTGTTCACGAGTAGGACGGTTTGACTGTACGTGCGGCAATTCCTACGAGCCAAAAAAAGTTGCTTTACTCACGAGTTTCCTACAAAGTTTTTTCTATGTTGGCAGACTTGAAAAAATTCGACAAAACTTTCATTAATTTTTATTTTGTAATAGTAATATTAGAAGTACAACTGTGAGCATTATTAATTTGAAGTGATGAAGAAGTTACATTACTATTGGTACTTGAATTGGCAAAATTTAACGAGTTCAAAAAGATAACATCGTCTATACTTCTAATAGTACTTATTGTATTGTTGGTAGGATCGTGAACAATGTTGCTTGAAGTCGAACTAGTTATTCCCTTCAAAATTTTCACTGCGGAATCCTTTTTTTAATTGATTCGACTACGTAACCCTCTGTAACTGTGTTGGATTTCTACCCATTATGGTTCTTTAGTTGAATTATATTACCACCGCGATCCACTAATAGTCGTCGAAGAGCGTTGAAATGTATGCCCAGTGTAGTTTTTTGGATTAGGTACATTCGAATATGTTCCGATAAGCGAGGGAATTTTTGAAAAGGTATTGATACTTACAACTTGGGTTTTGCATTTTCCATTTCTATAATGCAAAAATAAATGATCTGATTTGACATTTGAGGGTCATTTGTTTTTATATTTTTTATAAATATTTATCAAATTTAATCTATTGTCAGATATTCCACCAATAATAGTACATCGACGTTGAACATGAGTTTTTGCATCAGGTACTGTGATAATTGAAACATTTCCGGTAATATTAATATCGTTACACTTCATTTTATATAATTCCTCCCTTCATAGAGCTCCTGCGATTTCGAATATTAAAGAAACCTGAAAGATGTTACAAATAATATTTAAGCTCATATTAAATTTTTTCGCTGTCATACCTTATGCATGAGATAATGATCGTCTGGAGCTTGCAAGAAAAACTTATTAATTTCTTCACAGGCAAGTGTTCTAGATTTTTTAGGTCTATAGCCAACTGATTTATTTTTCAAATATGCAATGAGTTTCGAGTATTTACTGATGTCTACGTCGTTATTTACTATTAGGGTGCCTTTCAGTTCTGAATAAGTCGACCAAAGTGTTGAAAACTTCCACATTTTGGATTTAGTTTCAAAGTAAGCTAGTAACACTTTTTCTGTGAAGCTGTTCATGTCTTTTTTGGTACGCCACTCCATAAAAGAATTATATTCCTTTAAATACTGGATTTCTCAGGGAGTGTGCAGTTTCTTCACTATTACTCTCCATAACTAATAATAATACTACTCCCTTTAATTAGACATAAAACGGAATCAAGAAATAAAAGTGTGACGGTTTATCGGAAAAACGAATTGGTATGAGAAAGAAAGCGTTAACAGCCCACTATTTTGATGAACTAATTTTATAATTGCGTTAAAACTGAGCTTGAGTGGTGAAGTTACCACACTGCAGAGTAAATTTACTGAGTATCCTTATGATGAATCTTTGATTGAAACACAAAATTATGTTATAAAATAGCTTATCAAATTTTCTAGTACCGCAATTTTTTTAAGTACAATGGATGTGTTTTATAAAGTGTGTTCATGAAGTAATGTAATTTGCTAACAATGTGATTCGTTAGTTCTAAAAAAAAATTTTGGAAAAGAGTTTTCCCAAATAATTGTAAAAAAACTTTTATTCTACAATTTGTCAAACCAAACAGAAATCGATATATCGACAAAATATTGTCTTATCCTAACTGCTATCCATGAACATTTTGTGGTTTCAAATCTAATACTAATTTGGTTTATGTATTTTGGGACATCTTTTTACCACCTCCTCACTGTATTGAGCTTGTAATCATGATATAATAAATACTATCATTCCAACAGTTGTTAATCATATATTACATAGGTGGAGAACCTGCGGCCTCCGCGAGGTTCTTGTGCGGCCCTTCGCCACCTAGTACAAAATGGTAGAGTTCGTTTCAAACAACTATTGTACATCAACGCCATGACAGTTGCGCGAAAAATCCCGCCAAAGACAGACCCTATAACACGCATGGGCGAGGCTCTGGCCCACAGACCATCCGTTTCAGACTTGGACACTCAATGTTAATTTTTTAAACAGTTTTCAGCGCCCCCAAGTTGCTAATAGATTTTCTGATTTTGACGAGCACACTCCTGCTATGAAACTTGCATTTGAACAACATTTAATAGATATATCCGAGGCTCCTACAGAACTACAAATGGAGTTAATTGATTTAGGGGAAGATAGTATCATCAAATCCCTTTTTAACGCTAAAAAGGATCGCTTAGATATCTGGAAAAATTCTGTTGAATATCCATGCCTTCGAGAACATGCTCGCCGTTTACTTTCCTGCTTCGGAAGTACCTACTGTTGCGAGACAACATTTTCTCTCATGTCAAAAATAAAAACAAATTTAAGAACGCAAAAACAAAAAACAACACCAAATAAGTTACTAGCTTAGTGACTGAAAAAATATTTTTTATTGTATTTTTTTATAATATTTTTATATTATTTTATATGTATATTGTATTTAAAATTTTGTAGTAATATATTTTTTTCTATATAATGCAATAAATTGTTATATCTATAGAAAAACTATAATAATTTCACAAAAGTCACTTTCTTAGGTCAATCAGCTAATGCGGCCTCTCTTATTGCTGCCTAATTTAACTGTGGCCTCTAATGGTAAAAAGGTTCCCCACCTCTGATATATTATAATGTTGAATGCATATTGGAATACATTATACAGCATATGAAATGTCTGTGGGTGCATTCACATTATTCGAACGTAATTACCATTCGATAGTTACTAACATCATCCAAGACTATTTGTTACTATCCAAACTCATGTTTCATAGTTTTAACTTTAAAATATTGGATAGGAGCTTATTTAAAATGCACACATTCCAATATTATTTAGGATGTTCGGAGATATATTTTCATTCATCTATTTGGCTGAGTGCCAGTTACGGTTCATACGCACAAATAAGTTGCATCATAACTAAGAGTAATCTTAGATAAAAATACCTTTTTTTGTAAAATACATAAAATTCTTTGCATGCATAATCACAGGAAGTACATTCCTATAGTGAAAGAGAAATTCTTTTTAGTCAAAAAATTGTTACCATTTGTAGACAAAAAATAACTAAATAAACATACAAATACAATAAAATTTCAATATTCAGAAGGAAACCACATTGAGTAAACAAAATTATAAATAATAGTAATAGGTATCCAGTAAATATGCTATCAAAGTATTGCGGAAGCGGGAAAAGATTATATCGATTTGATTTCAATTAACAAGTGATTGTGCAAATTTTTGCATTGTAAAATATTGAGCCCTTAACTAATTCTGAACGTGGAGTAGGTAGGTAAAGGTCGTGCTCTGCGTTCCTAAGTTGATAGCCGTGCAATGATGTTTCTGAAATTGGAGAAGCGTGCTTACGAATTAGGCGAACGGATTCAAAGATAAATAAGGAAGGAAGAGTGAGAATTTTTAATGTTTTAAAGAAGGAAGAGTGAGAATTTTTAATGTCCCTGCAGTGAGCCCTGCCGATTAGTCCGAGTAAATATCTAACAGCTCTCTTTTGTAGTTTGAGCATTCGCTCAAATTGAGTCGCACCACACGTACCCCAGAAGGGAAGGACATACCGGAGATGCGACTCAATATGGGCATAATAAGCCTCTTTTTGACCAATCTTAGATAACGTGGGAAGGAGTGCAGTTGGACGATAATTCGATGTTTTATTTTTATATCTTCCTTTATGCTGAGGTGTAATTACAGCAATTGGGAAAAGTGCCATTTTGAAATTAAAGGTTAATTGAAGTGGTGAGGTGATTTAATGTGCAATCGAAATGCAGATTCGAAAACATTTTGAATGTTTCATCAGTTCATCAGTTCCAGATGTGTATTTATATTTGATGTAATTAATTGTACTGCGAAGCTCTGCTAAAACTACGGGCATAAGGAAGAAAGTGTGTAAGTTAGCATTAGCATCAGGAATATATGAAAGCGGATCGTGAGGAGTTAAGTACAGATTATGCTCGATGAAGAAGCCTTATTTCTTAGATCATTCCAAATGGATCATGTTACTTTAAAAACATTACGAGAATTGGCGAGCCCCCTATTACAATAAATATCTTTGGCAGCTTTTATTGTCTTTTGATAAATTTTTCTGTATAGTTTCACGTAATTTAAATAATGCATTTACATTCCTTCCACAAAACCATTTTAGTGATATTGCCTGATAATGAGGGAATAAGGGAGATAATAAGTGTCAGACATCAAAACCAAACGACTAATCTGGTTTGGTCATGTACAAAGAATGTCAGAGAACAAAATACCTAAAAAAGGTCCTAAAGTGGACACCACTAGGGAAAAGGACAAGAGGAAGAAGCTGGTATGAGGGCTTAGATAAGAAAATGCAAGTTTAGAATGAAATGATTTATTATATTCAAATAAAATGATAAGAAGCAACAAGCAACCACTAGTTCATAGTGAATTGTTATCACCGAAAAAACTATAGTCTAATCTTATATAAGAGAGAGAGGGTAATTTAATCTGATTTCTAATGCAAAGCTTGCTATGGTCATTTTAAACATTATTAAAAAGTAGTCTCTTAAATGTACCTGCGCCAAAGTAAGGTTTTATAGGTACTTTATAACCATAAGGTGTATAGAATAGAAAAAAGATTTGGATAGGCCAAAATCCCTATATATTGAAGATTACATGCCCGTATTATGAGATTTTTTTCTATAAGTACCTACTGGTTTAAATCAATCATCAGAAAAGGGGCGCAATCTGTTAATAGTAAACATCAGTATTTCAAACCGATTTGTTAAAGGAGGTTTATACACTTTATACAATGTATTCATACCGGTGACTACCATGAGAATATGAATGCTGATGTCTTTGAGGAATGGTTGGAAAAAATGATAGATCTCCTCTTAGTCTAATAGTAATAGATAATGCAAATTATCACTATAGACTTGTTCACAACCAAGTAGTTGAAAAAAGATTTACAGAATTGCTAAATTTAAAAAATATGAAATTGATCAAATTGCTGAAATTCGTAGATAGACGGTGGTTAGATCAGCTTTATATCATTGCGAACTAAACCCGATTGAACTGGTATGGTCACAGACAAACGGTTTTAAGAAAAAAATAATTCTTTAAAATGGGTGATGTTAAACAGTTATTTTTAGAGGAAGTAAATAATGTGAAAACTAGAAAAAGCTGTCAATCATACGATTTAAGAAAAAGAGAAAATGTGGGAGTTGGGCAATATTACTGAATGTTTTAATATTTCAATAATCTCCCATTTATTAAAATAGACTAAGAAAGATAAGTATTAATAATCTTGAAGCTAACTAACATTAACACTGTTTTCGACGATCGACAACACTTATTATTTAATAGTGATGGTGATTTTACTACTATTGTTTTGGATTCAAAGCTGCTATATTTCTAATTATTTATTGGTGATATACACGCAGATAGTGGCTGTTACTCGCCTCGTAGTGCAAACTTGATTCTCGTAAGTAATAAGCGTGATTTCCCGATCATTGGATAATATTCCATTAGTTGCAAATACATTAAATGAGTTAAAAACCCTCCCAGCCCAACTACAATTGGATTGCAATAATCGGACCTATCCTCCAGTGAAATACCGTCAGCCCCTCATTTAAATTTTTCAATATAAAAAAATATAAAATTTTTAAAAAACGAACAAAAAAGCTCACAAACCGAGAAAAGTCGTTTTTTCTAACTAGAGTTCTCTTTTTGTCAATGGTCGTAGCTCTCCTCCTCTAGGACAGCACATCCCTATACAACCACCACAACCCCAACCCTGCAGAGGAGCAGCTCCTATATCAGGGCCAACTTCAACAAACCTTCCTCCCTTAAAAAATTTCCCCTTTCCTACATCCAAATTTTTCAACGAATTTGCCTTTATCCACAGAAATTGCAGATAATATGATATTTAAAAACGGGTCGATTATTCAAGACTCAAATTTTTTCAAGTTATAATTACAACGGTATTAATAAATTCATTCAAAAACAAATACGGCTCTCATTTTATTATTATAAATATCAATCTTAGGAACATCTTGTATATATTAAAAGTGACCATTATAAACTTTACTACCCTAGCCAAAATACATCGGAATCACGATAAGTTAACTCAACTAATTATAGATTGTACATAAAGCGAAAAATTTGTACAATGTGTATTACTGAATTGATAGGAAGACTCTTAGTACCAGTGACAACAAAACTTTTAATTACCCATTAAAACTGGAAACTGGAAAGAAAGTTTTAAAGATGGAAAATATCGAAAAAAGTTACAAAGCTTATTAACTTAGTAACAGTAAAAGTTGTAGTTAACATTTTAAATACTTTATTAGAAATATTGAGAGAGAGAGAAAAAACGTAATTTTTGAATCAGACCATTGATAAAAGCAGCTTTCAAGCAGTAATCAGAAGTAAAAACACAATTAAATGACATTTTTTTTTAAAGTACTTCATATCGACAATGTTGGAACATTATATTTTTGTCTTTGCGACGCGTATAATGTTTTAGTTTTTGAAATGATCTTTACGACTCAAATTACTACTGAGCATTAATTTTTATGTTGATATATACATTCACGTCACTATTGTTTAGTTTATTATACGTCAGGTGGTTCCTCGAATATGCATTGCATATTTGAAAGTGCCAGAATACCTAATGTAGATCACTAGATAACACAATTCTCGTCTCTTATAAAAAAATATAATTCTATACTCATGGAGAAGAAGTGAAAATTAAAAAGACTAGAATATATGGAAGATCGTCTTCAGCTCGAAAGAGGGGCACAATAGACAGCTTTCTGATTACATAACCTTTAAAAAGAGGATGCGTTAAATGATGATGAATATTAACCGTTTCTTACAATAAAATAGTTTTTGATTAGTTTTCCAGGCTTGCTTGCCAATTTTTAAATCATATCTTCCACTAATCGCTACTTATATGCAAAATCTACAGACGATTTTAAGCGTTGAATATATCTTCATATTATTTTTCTAAAAATATCTGGTGTTTCCCATTCATTCCACATTATGAGACATATTTCCATTTCTTCATCAACGCTTTCCAAATAGTATAAAGTTAAGCATTGTGAAGTATTTGTTTACATAAATCAAATAAAACTGTTTCATGTAATCCTAATAACGAAGAACAATGAAAATCCGGGTCATTAGGGAATCCCAGTATGGAATTACAAGAGATCTTTACAATTCGACATAATTTTCAGCTGTTCATATCAACATTTACATATTTTGTCATCTGCTTCTTTCGAGATTTCGGATGTTACGTTATTCACACTTCTCGATGATCTTTCATTCAATACTACTTGTATGAAGGTTTGCATGGCACTGCGTGCATTTGAATGCTATTTTTCTTGTTGCTGCATTCACTTCTCCAGCTAATGTCTTGAATGCACTAACTAGGTAAATAAAGTGTTTTTAAAAGCATAAGCATATATATATTTCTCACAATCTAGTTTCATACAGCTGTTAACTGCAAAAGGGACAAAAATACGTTATTAACTCTTTAATAGTTCCATCACTATTTTATACAGATTAAGTTTATATGAAGAGCAATGAAAGTAGAAACCTTTTTTAGATTTTTATTATATAATAGCTTGTTCGCCCACCTCTTTTCCGAACATGGTAGAACATCCATCGAAATTTAGCTGAAGAAAAAGTACGATTAATAAATAGGTCAATTAGTGGGACATTGGAAATATTGGAGAAAAAGAAGAATTTATATTGCAATTTCGGAGAATTCATTCCATAATTGAGTATGTACATAATGAATTATTTCTAACAATATAACATCAAAATAGTATAACTATATTATATTATTCACTAGTGTATAATGAAGGAACTCGGTAATTTATGTAAATTTCACATAGTGAATAATAACTTATTATAAGCGAGAAGAATACTATACTTCATCCAGGTTCAATAAATATTTTTGTTGAAGTTTTTTTGTTGTAAAATTTTGTTACATTATTATTAGAAACACTATTATTTTATTTCTAACAATTATTCCATATAATATATTATTGTTCATTTAAACATAGTACATAGTCATCAAAAATTATAATAACCGTATATCTCCATAATAATCAACACAAAAAACTATGTATTAGATTGACAAATATTGGGTATCTAATCTTACAATATGATATTATTTATTTATAGTTATTAATAATTCCTATTGCAAGTTAAAAGTTCGTAGCTCATATTACATACTTTCCTTGACTTTCCGATAAATTTAATTAGACAACTTTAGCAGCTTCTCTAACTTCTTCTGGTGGTGTTAAAGAAAAATCACTTTTCTATATCAATTTTTAGTTGTTTTTCTAACATAACTTCACAAAAAATATTTGAACATTGAAAAATCTGAACACACAATAATTTTGACAGTTTTAAGTCAAATTTATTATGTTTCAAAAGCTATTTCAATTCATGAATTGTTTCCCCAACCATAGTACGTTAAGAATCAGATATACGTCAAATTTATGTCGCTCAGTGTTAATGTTTCATGCCTTCAAAATGGAAGTCCCGGTTTCGAATCTGGTCTGGGAAAATTTACTTTTTTAATTTCATTGATGTGTACACTGAACACAACTAAATTGAAAATACTTAGAATTGTTATACATGATAAATTGAAAAAAACCTGATTTTTTGTAACAAAACAATATAATGTAGCTAAATCAAGAAAGCATCTGACACCAGTCATTAATGATTCATTTATCACTGTCATGATTAATGGGTATTATTAAGGTCGAGCAAATAGTTCTATAATGGGTATATTATACAACTGTCGTTGTTAAAAACCTTTTGTGTTCCATATTACCTGATTTTCTTTGGCCTTGTGAAGGTTTTAATGAAAATTCACATTCCCTCACTGGAATCTATTTTCGTATTAATAAGTACTAAAATCAATTTATTCATCCAACCAATGGATTTTTAATAACATCACTTTGTTTTAATGGGTACTGATAAAACCACACAACCTCTCTACATTTGTTTACAAACACACTTATCAAATATAAACAAAACTTGGCATATATGCATTTGTAGTTTATTTATATTACACAACAAAGGCGCGTGTCGATAATTATGGTAAGTTATTCGCGATTATGGTAAGTCTCTGTTTTCGAAAGCAACAGAGAAATACTAATTATACTGGAAAGCAGTTTGTCAAACTTGAGTTTTTTGTAGGTTTGAATGTGCTGCTCATTCTATACGAGGTGTTAAAAATGAATAATAAAACAGTTACTTCTACAAAAAACGTGTACTTGTGCCAACATATATCTTAGTATTAGTTTTTTTTTCACTGGAAAAATGGCCATAGAGCACAGTATATAGTTAAAGCAAGTTTTTTTTCTGTGACGTGAACTAGTTTGACATTTTATCTCTGTTGACAGGTAACAAAATGTTATATTTTATGAAATTACTTTTTTCCCCGGGAAAAAGATGGGTACTTTTTTCCCGAATATTGTATAGAGTGCATGGACACATACCTAAGCGAAGATAGGTATTTCATTTTTAATATTTTATTATACTATAAAGCTATATTTCTTTTATATCAAAAGTACAATTATTAAATGCGCATTGCATGAATGATTAGTTCCTTAAACTAAAATTCCGTAAAACAGTCGAATTTTATTAGTTGAAATAATATTTCTTCCAGCCATCACAACTCCCGTTTATGTACTTGATCGCTAATCCGGTGATATTTCAGGACTACCACAGATTCTAAACATTTTATTAGCTATTTATGTCCTATGTAATACTAGATAAAGCCGGACTTGGGTAGGCTTTTTGATTGTGTGTTCGGACAAAATAAACGGTGTCAGGCTTGTCCAGCTTTTGTTAGGCTTTTTACATTTCGCTACTAAGCGTGGACGAACGCAGGCGACGAGAGCCGACTGTCGGTCGCTCACGCAGGCCAAAGTGCCACCCGTCGCCCGTTTCAAATCGATGATAAGTCAAGATTGCTTTTCAGAATTCATAACTATTTGTCAGTATTACTTTGTTATTCCAGGACATAACACAAACGTTGAAAAAGCTTTCTTCTTGGTAGGTCAGCAATGGACGGAAGAACGCAACAGATTACATGTTGACACTGTTGCAAAAATGTTGGTTGTAGAATTTAATTTATAACATTTGACATGTAAGGATTTTTACAAATACATTTTGAGAGAAACTGGGCTCTTAAAGCGGATTTCAGTAATACAAAAATACGAATAATTATTTTTATTGTGTAGCTCAAAGAGAAGATTTTATTGATCTATAGTTTAAATTGAGGAGAAATTTTTGATTATTTTCTTTTCAGTCTCATATTAATAATGAGACAAAATACTCAATAATGTAGGGAGTATGGTCTTTCTTCCCAAATGTCCAGCCAAACTGGAGGGTCTGTACGGCTATTAGGTTTGGCAATCTGTCAACCCTATATGCCACCGATTTATCAGATTCAACTACAAGTATAGCAGACGATGTTCGGAATGAATGACCGGTATTTAAGTTGAAGAAAATTAGCCACGGTTTCGGGAGCCCTATGAAACTGGTTTTCACCCAGAACCTGATTAATACATTTTACATTGAGATATGAATGAAAAAAGCGGCGATCCTTTGCTGCTGCTGGACGAAGAGCTATATATATTCGGTAGAATTTTTAAATAATTACAAATTTCCTGTTCACATATTCTTTGTTTCTCTAAGTTTCACAATTAATAACGTACTCGAATCTTCAATATCATCTAATGTTACGTGGCTCACTTCATAAATTCAACAAGCTCCTGCAATCACAAATACAACAACAAACTTGACGGTTAAATAAACTTCATCGGGAGCATTATTAAGAAAATCACTAATTTAAGTACTGTAAAAATCTCAGCTTTTTTGGGCTTATAACCTTTCACATTTTGTTTCAGAAATGTAATTGAAATATTTTAAAATGTCTACCTTATTATTGGATCATAACATACTTTTAATCAGTTAATAATTCTACCACATTGTTGATGGATTTTGTTGTACCAATTTCGAAAAATAAACCAATAACACCGTTTCCGAGAAAAGCCCGGCATGTTTTTATCATTTTCCATTCCATGATCTGGAATTCGCGGTTTCTTTAATTTCCGGCAATTTAGGTGGCAATAATTTTGTTAAGCTACTTTCACTAATTCGGGTCGAGTCAAAGAAAATTCGGAATCAAACATTTTTTATTTAATAGACATTTTAAACATACCTTTTAAACAACCACTAAGTTCACAATTTTTTAATTAAAATCACAAACTCGAATTTGAATACTTAAAAAGTTTCCTTAACAACGCAAGTATAATTGTCGCTATAAGTACAACATAGCCTACTTATTTCATAATTCAAATTTCACTCCAATAATATTGTGCTAATATGATTTTTCAATATTAAATCATGGTTATTCCTGTCACAGAGAAAAATTGTGTATTATACAAGGGAAAAATACATTGTCTACCCAGCCTCAAGCTCAAAATCTGATACTTTTTTCTCTTTCATAATAAATCACTATCAATAACGCCATTTTCGAGTTCATCAATTTGGAAAGTGAAAAATAATTCATAATATATGAATAAAATCACCAACAAGAGAATTAATGTCACTGTTTTGGAAGCCTGGAAGTGCTTTAAGTTAAGGACACATTTTTAACACTTACCGTGTTAACACGTGTCAACACGTCAGAATGCGACCCATCAGATAGACCGGATACATATCTGTATAGTAAAACGTGTGTAGCAGCGGTCATAATGTTTTTATACAGGTGAAATAGTATCCTCAACCTTCACGTTCACACAACACATATTCACAATCCTTCGAAGCTTATAATATAATGGAGCACCTACCAGAACATATGGATTGGTTGGATGAAGAAGAGGAAATGGTTGCGGTTACTGCAGTGCTTGTGCTACAATATGAATCCAGGGAGTACTGGTTTCATCCAAAAAACCAACGTACGCACGAATGTGGTAAATATCATGTTATATGGCCCGAAATTAGCAATGACGATGACAGGTGTAAAATGTATATCAGGATGACCAAGAAGGAATTCGACGTGGTTTACAATTTACTAGAAAGTAAATTAAAGGAGCAAAATACAAATTTTAGAGAAGCGATATCTCCAGAGGAACGATTTTTAATAACTAAGGTAGAAAGCAACAAAATACATTTATTATAAAATTACTCATAATATTATTTTTGGAAAAATAGATTTAAATCAATAAATTGTACCTCAATTAACATAAAGATAATTATAGATATATTACAGAAACGAATATAGTTAAGGAAACAATTTTCAGTCACGCTCAGAACAAACTCGGCACAGGTGGAGAATATAACCTACACACTTCTGACGAAAATCTAACCAACATAGATATTGAAAACACTCGCTATAACGTGTTAAAGCGTGTTGTCGGTCTCTGACGACACCACAATAATATGCATAGATCTATTTAAAATAACGTAATAGATATTTAAATAAAACGTGTTAATGCGTGTTAACACGACACGTGTTAAAAATGTGCCCTTAGCTTAATTCTAATCTTCATAATTATTGCCTAGTTTTATTTCGAAATATAAAGTAATTTAAGGTTGTCTTATGAATGACTTCGCAAAAATACCGTATTATTACATTAATTTGTCGAGCCGAAACCAGCCGAAAATATAGATAAACGACCGTAGGATCAACTGTACACCATTGCATCTCTTTAATAATTGTATATTGAAAAAATTTTTCTAGCAAATTATTATTGTTATATAATTAGAAATGGGACGTACGGATTGAACATCACATATTTTTGCGCCGCATCGTTGTGACCAATTTTTCAGATGTGGACCCACCTTAATGTAGATGGGAGACAAAGAGCTAATCACAGGGCACACAAAAGCCAGTCATTACAAATACAACACAGGCAGGATTATCGATTCGGACTGACGATGACGGTTCGGTGTACTAGATGAGGAAACTACGATACATATACTTTGCAACTGTCAGGTTCATATTAACACATGATGAAAAATCCTATGATTTGACCTAGAGGAAGAACCTTGCTTTAAAGCTAATATGATTCACCAATTCTCCACGCATCAATTGAATAGGGTTTGCTTCAGTAGCAAAGCATCTGAATAAAAATTAAAAATTACTTTCTTATTCTCTTATTATTATGGAAGATTATAAATTACTCTCTTATTCGGGATTGAAGAAAACTAATTTATGTATAATTTCAAGTAATTTGTTAAAGCTGTTCACTATACCCCGTGCCCTCTTATATATTCTTGTCAGTGAAATGGAACGCAACCAAATTAGTTTCTTTTAAGTGCGCATGTGTCGCGTCTGACGTTTTTGTACTGTCAGGTTGTAGCCACGCTTTTCATAAAATAAAACCTTGGTGATAATAAAAAGTACGTTTAATTCCATACCACAACTACGCAATATTCTTTTAATTCTATTATGGAAAATTTTCAAATTAAATGGTTAACAATCGTCGGCAAAAAAATAATATTTTGGGAGTAATTTTCAGTCGGTTGTCTATGGTTTAAGTTTAAGCAATGTCGTGCCGCCTGAGATAAAAAAAAACTAAAATGGCGTTAGATTTATATTTGATGGTGATAATGTATGTAATTTGAACATCAAAGTCTAAATATATAAGTTAATAAATTCTAATCTTTTTCAGTGAAACGAGGTGTCTGATCATGTGGATTTTTTAAAAAAAATACAAAACAAGCTACGCAAATTTCAATATCAAAAGACCCATTCAAAAATTGTAACTGATGGTTTGTTCTAAGGGTAGAACCTGCAAGCTGTAAATAAAGATATATTTTGCCATTAAAAATATTTTATAATTCTATTCTGGCTGCACAGACATAATGACTGCAGTTCCAACGATAATTGGCATTTCCTTTGATAATTTCAATATAAATGAATCATTATTATCCGATAGACATAATGAGACATTTAAATATTTTTTTTTATTCCTTGATACATCGTTTTGATTTTAGGTCTGTCTTGATAAACAATTAGTTTATAAAAACTGGTAAAAATTGACGTGTCAACATCGTATTTCGATCTTTACTAATTTATTCAATTTAAATTTATGGATATTTCATAACTGTAGTCATAATACCCTTATAATAAATCACTGGTAAATAGGTACTTCGCATTTATGCAGATCAAACTTATCTGGACGTTCAGAAACTACAAAAAAACATCAGAAAAATACGGCAAGTTGCCAACAATGAAGTATTAACCTTCACCTCGAGCAGGCACTTTGTTTTCGCTCGAATATTTTCACGGTTAAGTGTAAAATATTCGTAACATTCACACGATACAAAAATACGCTTATCGAGAAAAGTGATTATTTTTGGAATTTGGATCGAAATTAAAAATTCGTGGTAGAAGATTTTTTCAACGAACAATGTTTGATTATAATCTATATAGAAACATATTTAAGATGCTGTGAAACAAATTACACAAATCAAAAGCAAAGTTCAATAACATGTAGAAGAACATAGAAAGAATACAGAAATTGTTCACAATACAAGCACAATGATAATATCTAGAAAACTAGATGCAAATAGGACAGAAAATTGTAAACAAGCTTATACAGGGTGTTTCTAAATTCATGGGACAAAATTCAGAACGTGATAGCTTGTATGAAATTAAGATAATATGTTTTTCAAGTTAATTCCTAATTTTCTTATTAGAATAGTTGATTCGGTAATAAAACTCAAATCTAAAATACCAAAAAACAAAAGAAGTTACAGTATATATCAAGTGCCTTGTACTAATTGTGATGCTGTCTACATAGGGCAGACATCTCAGTATTTAGAAGATAGTCTAAGAGGTCATCGATACGATAAAAAATATAGAACTGCATTAACGAACCATGAAATATCAAAAAAACATAAAAATGGTTCACATTCATAACAACGAAAAACCTATAAATGAAAAAAAAGTAAAATGTAATACAAATACTAACAATTTGACTGATGGCTGCTATTTATTTTTCAGATGTAAAAACTAAGGATAAAATTTTCT
Source organism: Diorhabda sublineata (assembly GCF_026230105.1). Lineage (NCBI taxonomy): Eukaryota > Metazoa > Arthropoda > Insecta > Coleoptera > Chrysomelidae > Diorhabda > Diorhabda sublineata. Next base: position 13,761,590 of record NC_079482.1, read on the forward strand.
CGTTAAAACAGTTTTCTATTTTGATTTTATTTTTATTTTAATATTCAGGATTTAGGTGATCTATTGATTAATATGAATACGCAAATTGTCGGTGTCAAATAATATTTTGGTAAAGACTGAAAGTAGTCGAAACGTCAAATATATATCTCAATGAATACAATGGCTCATGTTGAGGAATGAATAATGTCAATTTCATTTTCCCACTAAGGCAACACAATCCTGGCTTTCCTCCGGAAAACTTCGATGCTGCGCCATAATATACCCAAACAATGTACATTCATAGGGCAGTAATCAGTGCTGCAATTGAATCGAAACGCTGCCCGATTAAAATCACTACTTCATAAATTTCATCTTGTGCGACGAAAAGCATCTAGTTGTTGATCTCTGAGGTTTGCTCCATGATTTCGCATTGCCAACCGAGATGTTTCGCGAGCGTTGCTCTTGTGATTGAGAAGCACAAAGTCCAGCCATACAACGCGGCGTTTTTCACTCTCTTTATTCGTAATGTTTCGAATCCTAGTTGCATTATAACTGTTGGGAAAGATTCGATCTTCTGGGTCACGGCATCAAACACATCAACTAGTCAACTTTGAAACTTCTACTTATCAAATTTTTAAGTCATACTTAACAATAGATAACTTTACGTTTAGCTGACAGTTGCGTTTGGTTATTCAGTGTCAGTTGCGTTCTGGCTAGACCGATGTTTTGACTGATACATTTTTCGTTTTTTTGTTGCGTTTTATTATACCACGTTTTATGTCACGTACTAGGGAAACGGGATAAAAAGTATCCTATGTCCTTCTCCTGGTACTAAGCTACCTCACCACCAATTTTCAGTTAAATCAGCCGTACTTGAGATAGAAATTGTTAACTAACTCGACTTTCTTTTATATAATATATAGATTTCAGTTGAATAATTTTTAGCACTTTAAAACAAGACAATCTATTTGAATTAGAAATTTTAAGACAGATTATTTTTACGTAGGTTTTATCCATCGTGACAATCAAAACTCGAGATAAACTAATCATAATCAGAGATGACGAAGATCGATTCATGTAAGATCTTCCAAAAGGGGGTTCGGTGTTATTTCTATTCCATGCAGCCAACCAAATCTCAGTCAAATCAGCTGATTGGTTGGATCACTTGAATAGAGCTAACCATTTGGTCTATGGTAAATCTAACTTCCTTGTTGATTTGTAAGTTTTGTTGCCTTTGACCTCTACTTTTGAAAAGTTGGCAGCCACAGAAAAGAGATGGGTCAGTAGCAACTATGATGGGTAAGCAAGTGTCTTTCAAAAGGTCAAAAAAGGTGCAAGATGTATTATATGCAATATTTAGACCCTAAAAGAAATTGCTTGCATTTCCTATGAGTAAAGCGGTCTTTAACAATTTATACAGAGGGATTTATTACTTATTGGACAAGAGCTAGGTGTAGGTTATTTGGTCTAAAATACTTAAATGAAATATAACTGTGAAATAAGTTACGGTGCGTTAAGATTGAATACCACCTAACATGTAGCTCTCAAAAAAGTCGGAGTTGTGAAAAAAGCTAACTTAAATCCTAAGCCGATTCTAGAAAATACGTTTGTGAAAAATTTGATGTTGTTCAGGAGTCATTGATAGTTCTAAATGGAGCCAAATTTCTTTTTTTTTAAAACATATGTAAAAGTACATACATAAGATACATTTTTTATTAATTTTTATGATCATCGTTATGCTGTAAATATAATTTTAAATAATCCATATATACCGCTAAGTTATTTGAGATCATTAGCCCTGTTCTTAAAAGTAAAATAACAAAAATTGAATTTCATTATGAGTAACGTTAAGTTCAACAATCTCAAATTATTGTGCTTTATTTGGTAAGTTACAACACGAGAGGATTTTCCGCAATTATAAACGGTATTTTTATTATGTTTTATAATGTTAGCACAAAGAATATTAATTATAAATATAAACAAACAATTTCAGAGATACCTGCGAATCACTTATTTACAAAAATACTTCGGATCTAATGGAATTCAACAACAAATCAAACTATTTCCGTACTAGTGAATAACAAAAAAACAATTAGAATTTGTAGATTATTTAAATATCTACATTCAGTTCATTAAACATTTTTTCAATCTCTATTCATCGTGAATAAATGATTGATTGTGATTTTCTATTATTTTTTTTAGTGGTAGTATGATATTGTGTCTGGTAATGATGAAAATGAAGTTTGCCGAAGTTCTCCAATGATTTCTAGCAAACAAATTTTGTTTACCAATCGGAGTTCATCATGTTGCCACCTGGCCACGTGACGAATGATACATAAGAAATAGACAACTATTTGTTCCAACGTGTTTCCTCCGTTACTTTTTTTGTGTTTGGATCATCATAAACTACACACATCATTGATGTTTTACTTCCAGTTTCTGATATGAATAGCTAAATTGATGTTGGGGGATTAAGAAATATTTCTTGTGATCAATAGTGTCTGGTCTAAAAATAAAAAAATAGTATGTCCATTGACACATTTCAAAGGCTCATTATAGATTTGAAAAAATAACTTTTCATCACCTAGAGTATTCTTGTGATTTTGAATATTATTATAAAAAAATGTCATATAAAAAGAGAATTTATTGGATACCTATGGTAATACAATTTTAGGAAAGATTAAAAAAACATGAGTTATTGTCAATATCTAGTTTCCCGATGATCACTTCATACTTTTTCCTTACACATTACTTTAGAAAAATCTCTCCTGAAATCATGGGACTTATTCCAAAGACAACCACTTATTCCAAGGAGTTAACAAAAGAAAAATATCAGAAATAATGAAGGATGTAAAATCAAATTCATTATAAAAGTCGTCCTTGTCTGTTTCATTATCCCACCTGTCGCTGGTAGCGTCATATATTAGAATATATCTCGGTTTTTTGAAAACACCGCCATCTAATAACCACAATCTCATTTTGATAATCTGCTCTACTTTGATTCTTGTAAAAGGAAAGAAACAACTGAAGAAGATAAAGAAGAAGAAGTGTAAAAGAAAGGAAACAGCCAAAGAAAGAAACAGAAAAGATTTGCGTACCAATATTACAACAAGGTTCAATATATTTGAAATTATTTTCAACTTTAGATTTGTAAGCAACAAAACATTCTCTTAATATGTTTTTATATAAAATTTCTATATTTCTAGACCGCAAAGTACCCAACGATTAAGCATTTGACAAACTAAATATGTACCGTATCAAACTCCACCAAAAAGACTGATTTTGCCTACGCTCACAAGAGCGAAACACCAAATTATTGGTCATTTTAGTTTTAAGGCCAGACTGTTGGCCGTATAAAAAAAAGTTAAACGTAAACCCCCATTATTTTTTAGTGAGAAATCGATCGAATAAGACACTGTTTTTTTCAATTGGTACCCTATGATTTGACGTCGTAAATTGATTCCACAACTTTCAATTAGGTCACTTTTATTGATAGGATCAACCGTATGAAAGAGTTTTTCGGTATTATCTTTGAAGCTTAAGCTGGTACCACACGATGCGTCCAATGCTTCTAACGTTGGCATTGGAACGTTAGCCATGGAAAATCAATTTTTAGACTCGTGGCAAAGGTGTACCCAACATTGGAACAAAATTGGAACCAATAATTGTTGTACAACCACACACATTTCTTGTCCTCTTGTGTGTGAATAATACGTGTATTGTATGAAAAATCAAATTTATATTATATAGAATTTATATCTGTTGTTAATCACTTTTTGCTACGTTTTCATTTCTATAGATAAGTTTAGGTGAGGTTCTAGCTTTCGTCCAATGTTCCGCCAACGTTGGAAGGTGAATGTTGGTGCAAACGTTGGAGGCATCGTGTATTTGCAGCACTGTATCCAGCTTTCATGCCAATGTTCAGGAATGTTGGCGCAAACGTAGTTCCGGCTGTATATGTTTATATGGTTTGTTCAGAAAAAATTAATTGCGATTCTTGTTCATATTGCTATTAATACTATTCCGATACTAAATTTTATGTCTTTATCGACTTCCTTGTTTTTAAAATTCATGAAGATTAAATACAATAATACGTTCATAAAATATAAACACACATTCAAAACAAAGGAACTGGAATTTATAGGGATTATATCTGAAAAAGCAAAAGTTGAAAGGGAAGAAATTGTTTTTCTCATAAACCGGCACAAACCCGCAGGTAACTATTAATGGAAAGTGAACTTCAAACCTTCTGGTTATTTTCTATGGAAAAACATTTTTGAGCGATTTTCGTTATAATTTTTTTAAAGCTTCAGGTTTGTCAATTTTTTGTTCTCCTTCACTTGTGGTATTGTTCTTGGTATATTGAGTAAAATAGACTTGAAGAAAGCTCCATAAAATCAGCAGAAGCCATGTCTGGGCCGCGAAGAGGTCATGGTATATCTCCTCTGTGTAAAATCAATTTGTTTGGGAACATTTCTTTCTAGTGTCAATTATGTCTTTCGAAGACATCGCTGTCCAAATTTTCACTTTTAGAGAATATGGAGTTCTTTGGTGTTATTATTTAGAATTTTTTCTATTCTGAAATCTGAAATTTTGTTTGTTTTTGTGCCCATTTGAATGAAAGTGGGCTACGCTTGGAAAATTTTATTGTTACCAAAAAATCATATAGTTGAAAATTTTTCTGAAAATTAGATCTTCTCCCAATTCTTGCTGAAGCGGTATGCAGTGAGAGAATGTTTAACAGAAATTGATTTTGTTTTTTACGTAAACGTATCTATCTTTTCAAAGACTTAATAATATTATAAAAAAAGCTTCATAAAATGTGAACAATTCGCATTCTGTATAATAGATACGACTTCTTAGCTACAAAACAAACTGTATAGTTCGAGATAATTTCATAATATAGACCCTTATGAAAATTTCTCGATATTTCAAAATAACCCATATACCAAACTTTGTCATGAGATTGGTACCCTTTGCATATTTGATATTGGTGTCTCAAAAATCTTCAATAACCAAAATCAATCTTCCGAATTCTTCGAATGACTTCGTGTTTAGGCGGAAAATGCGTTTATGTTTTACAGATATACGCTTAGTAGGTATACAATGTTTGTGGAAGTGGAATTATAAAACAATCGAAAAGTTTCAAATACACTGTATAAATAATATTCAATCACTGATCATATTTTTCACAGAAAGAAAAGGATTCTCACGAATATCTTTGGACATCACGGATTGTAACAAACAATGGATTCGTATTAAATTCCTATTTTTATTTTTGAATAAATGACCAAAATGTATGGACAATAATTTAACAAAATCAGAGTGTGAATTGACTACACTTTTATTATAGTGAATATTTGTATTGGAAAATAAAAGTATAATAAAACAACAAGTAATTTATTTAATTCTTGCTTCACTGCTGCTAGCTGTTTTGGAGAGTGTTCAAAGATTTTCTTCTTTTTTCCCAGCTTTTCTCTCTGTTTTTCTAGTTTTCTTGTTTCAGTTTCTAGCAAATCTTGTGATTTTTTGTCTTTTTGTGTTGCGCCATATCTTGAGTAGGTATTCCTCATAAAGAGCTTCATAGATTTTGAAATATATACGTTTTTTAGTCCACCAAATTGTTTAGAGAATTGTATACTAATCTTTTGCTTATACGTGATTCTTCTTTCAAATTTTCAACAAAACTACTGTTTTCGATCATTTCCTTCCAAAATTACCTACTCTATCACATCTGGAATAGTTTTTCCAATGTAGTGGCGTTGCATCCGTTCGCAAACATGCTTTAGTTAATGGAATGCTAAGAGTCATTCTTATGGTTGGAAACCGTATACATCAAACATCTTTGACCTCAATGCATTTTTTGGCATCGATATCTTGCACTTTTTTGATGTTGCAGAACAAACCATTGGTATCTTTTTGAAATTGTCTATTTTACAAACAGGAGAAGAATTTCGCTTGCAACGAACCTCCTCATTAAATTATTCAGAACCGAAATCAGGGATTTATGTTCTACCGGAAGTCGACTGTAACTTTGTTATTTTAAATAGATCACCCTGTATATTAATACATTTTTGAAATCTACGTAAAATTTTAGTATACGTTTGTCAAAATACTTTTTACGAAAAATGCATACTTTTAGAGGTATTAATTTTTTTATAAAAATTTGACCGATGCAGACTCTTATATATTATTTTTTTACGAGGATACCCTTAAAGATCTGAAAATGGTTTCTGTTCGGTTGCTTTTAGCAAGGTCAGACGTATTTGAATCTATTTTTCATTTTATACAGGGTGTGTTTAAAACTTCATAAATATCAAATTTCTTTATTTTTTTAAATAGAACCAACCGGTTTTTTCTATTTTAATGCATTCAAGGGTGAAAAATGAGGCAAAGTCGTGTATACTTTCCTATACCTAAATGTTACCGTTATCCAGATATTAAATGATTTCTGTAAATTTTTAGAAATGCAGATGCAGGTCAATAACTAGTTTAATTCGATTAACTTTTGCAAATGTATAGCTTCAAATTGTTAAGGATTCTTTTAAAAGAATGCGAATTTGGTCGTGGTCTATCTGGATATCTTGCAGCAAATAAAGTACATGTTCTTGTAACAACTTTGTCACATTCCCCATGTGTTAAAAGCAAATTTACATAATCTTCGTTATTAAATTGAGAACGAGCCATCTTAACGATTTTAGAAAGTATCAACAATTGACTAATGATAGTTAAATAAGTGTATGTATTACAAAGCATACTAAAAGTATACATAAAAAAATTAAAACTTGTTAAAAAATACAATAATAATTTAAAATCTCAAATATCTCGAAAACGACTAAAAGTTGGAATGGGATTAGCAGATACAATTTGATTTGATTTTTTTACAGACCGTGATAAGATAAAGAAAAATACTTTTTTATTTCTTAGTGCTTGTATTAACGGGTCAAAATAAAATTTAGAACACACTTGCATCTCTAAAAATTTACAGAAAACATTTGATATTTGAATAACAGTGAGGTTTAGGTATAGGAAAGTATACATGAATTTGTCTAAATGCATTAAAATATAAAAAACTGGGAAGTTCTATTTAAAAAAAATGGTATTTATGAAGTTAAACTATGAACACTTTTTATACAAACCCTCTATGAAATGAAAAATTTTTCAACATAGATTCAAATACGTCTGACATTGCTAAAAGCAGCGCAACAGAAATTATTTTCATATCTTTAAGAGTATTCTCGTAAAAAAATAATATATAAGAGTCTGCACCGGTCAAATTTTTAAAAAAAAATTAATAACCCAAAAAGTATGCATTTTTCGAAAAAAGTTTTTAGACAAAAGTATACTAAAATTTTACGTAAGTTTCAAAAATCTATTAATATACAGGGTGATCTATTTAAAATAACAAACTTACAGTCGACTTCCGGTAGAACCGAAAGTTGGCCATCTTTGAAAATATTTTAGTTAAAAAAATCGTATCCAAAAACCCAAACGTAGAAATTTTCATGATTTTAATATAAGTATTTTCCCATATAAGCCGTTGAAATCGGTACGAAAAATTGATATTTTCCAAAGATATCAATATCAATAAATCGTAATTCTAGGTGTGCAGTTCAGATCTGCAGGCAGTGTATGTAGGCCATTTTAACCGTAAAAAAAATTTTGATAATGATAATAGGTATCTACCTACAACAAGGTTGGAAAAAAATGTATTTTTTATATTTAAACAAAACAGTGGTTGTACGTGCTCAAATTTTTGGAAAATTTTTATTGCGCCTACTTTATTCAAGTTATACCAGCACCAACGTCATATACCTGGTTGGCTCACTCAAAATTCCCGGTTTATTAAAAAATCCCCGTTTTCCCAATTATGCGAAATTCCTGTCTTTTCCCGGTTTTCAAAGCTCGAGACACTGAAAATGTATTATTTCAGATAAGTAGGTAAAAAATAAATTTAACTGCAACATCGATTTAATATCATTTTGTGTAGTTCGTGGAACCAAAAATATACTTACTGAGGTAATAATCTATTGTTTCGACAAACCTTTCCATTTTTAGTCTTCTTTAAAGGCCTCTTGACATGATGAACGACAGTGTGCAATAAATTGCATGTAATGTCTTGCAAGATCAATTCAATGGAAAAATGTTGCACGTCACTTGAAATAATGCAAGTCCTTTGCCATCGCGTCATGATTACCACTAATCAAAATTCCATAAGAAAAAGTAACCAATTTCTAAACATCAAATTTGTTTCTATATTTTGTGATCGGTTTAAAAGTGAAAATAAAAAAGTAAAGTAAATAAGAAAAGGTGCATCAGTCGCAATAATTATATCTGCTGCTGCCTCGCTTTTTCAGTCTCAAGAACTAGGTACCTAGGCGACAAACCCTGGAATTAGATGAGAAAACATTCAAAAATTATTCGAGAATAGATGAAGACACATTTGAAAAACTCTTAATAAAATTAAACATAAGATAACTAAGGAATCATTGGCGGCAGTCGTAATATCAGTAGATTAGAAACTTATTTCTTTATAGAATTGCAACTTGTACGTAATAAAAATCAAGAAATATTGCGTCTTGCATTGCATTGCACGTTGTCTTGCATCATGTCAAGCGGCCTTAATTAAATAAAAATCAAATATTTCGTTGCGTTATGTTTTCATATTGAACAAAATGTTACTGATAAAACTACTGCGCATTATTGGGAAGTTCGATTATGTTACGGGGTACCACTGCTTAGTTACCGCTAACATTTCAAGCATCGACCGAAATAGTAAGTATTATCTAGGAATATCAATACATACGAGGTGTGTGAGAAAATTAATGAGTGTGTCCAGACTGTATTCTTAGTCAGTGTTTCATCTCCTTAAAGCTAATGAGTTATTTTTGACAGTGCCATAAGTGAAGTTGTGTTTCTGTTACAAATTCACTAAAAAAGTTTAAACGGAACACTTACTATGAGTAATGTGAGATTTCCGCTGAAACCTTACTTTTGAAATGATGAAAAGATCAACCTCGTGCAGAGATTATCTACTTCGAAAACGAAAACACGTGAGAGCTGTCTTGAAATTGGACCACCGTTCAATGAATTCATCAAATGACAGACGATTAGAATATGCGGAATATTTGTGCCAAAATGGTGCCGAACAACTCACAAATAAACAAGAAGACAATTGAAGAAACGTGTGCATTGATCTTGTTGAGAGGATTGCCAAGGGACAAGGACTAATATATTTCAATTTTAATTTTAATTATAAGTATGCCATGTTTCTATTATTACTTCTCCCTTTCGCAATGAAGTTTCTAAATACCCAATTTATATATATATATATATATATATATATATATATATATATATATATATATATATATATATATATATATATAATATCTTACTTCACACTAAATTGAATTATGCCTTTCCATTGAGTCAAAGAATAATAAGGTATTTCAATATTTGTCAATCTTCAGAACTTATTAAATGTATTTGCCATTTTTAATTTCGAAGGTAGCAGAATGAATAATTGTTAGGCGCTGAAGATGATTGAATTTTTTACCAGATCAAATTGGGTATAATTAGGTAAATGTCCAAATTCTTTCTTCTAGTAGGGCAGGCATGAATGGGTCTCTCAGTTGAGTTGTGGAAGTGTTTGCGAACCAAACAAACAGATTCTAAAATGGAGAGAGCGGAGACAGTTTTTTTTTAAATAGATTTCGCAATGCGTTCTACTACTCAAACCATAAATATAACGAATAGCTCTTTTTTGTAATTTGAAGAAAGATTGGAAGAGGTACAAACTACAAACCATGTCGAATATGCGATTCGAACAACGAATAGTAAATTGTCAAAGCAGTACGAGAGCCAAGCTGTTCAGACAAAAATTTAATCGCAAAACATACAGAAGATAATTTTTTGCCAAGTTTTCTACATGGTAGACCAAGAAACTTGATCAAATTTGAGGACCGTATTAGGTCACTGTTGAGTTTTAAAGCTGGTAAATCTTCTTTATAGGATAATACTAAAGTTTAAAATACCGTTCGCATCAGACCAGGATTTAATAGTAATGAGATCTTTGTCTATGGTAGTGTGTAAAGCTTGTATATCTGGACAACTCCAGGTTACACTGGTGTCATCAGCGAATAAAGTGAATTTACTAGTAATTCGTAAGTCTGTGACATCATTAATGAATAGCAAAAAAAGGACCCAAAGCTGAACCCTGATGTACACCACTGCTAGCGGGCAATTTACTTGAAACTTTGCCATTAGCTCTTATCAATTGTTTTCGACATTCAAGGTATGTATCTTACCTTGAATGTCCAAATAATTGGTAAGAACCATTTTAAGGAAACACCTCGGATGGCCTTAGCAAAATCGCAAAAAACCAAGGAAAGGAAACCAAATTGTTGAGGTATCAAGATTTTATATTTGAAAAGAAAGGGTAATAGACGGTGTCTCATTAGTTGTTCAATTGTATTCGATAGGATTGGAATAATGGAATAATTGATTGATAAAACTCCTATAAAAGTGTTTTAAAAGTACATCGTTGAGGTATTCGGAAGAGCGTTCAAACGACTTTACCTGATCAGTTAAAAGCTGTACCAGTTTAGTTTCAGCACTACTACCAAGAGCGGGACTCCACCGATGTAAATATGCGTACGGAGATAAGTTTTTGTTTGATAAAAATAAAAGCCTTGGTAAGTGAAAAAGTTAATTTCATTACTTTAATAAATCAATACTTTTATGAGTTAATGTTGACATTATGCATATAAAATACTTAATCAATTAGAAAACTTCATAAGTTATTGATATAACATTCACCTTTAAAAGGCGTGTAAATTTTCACATAGTTCTGAGATCAATAAAGCATTCGTAGTTATTGTTTACAATAAACACATTCTTATTGAACAGATACCTTTACTATTTATTGCGACATTAATATGACATTTCAAAGCACTCAGGGTCCCTGGCAGTCAATGTATTTTCCACTTATTCGATATCTGGTATGCAGTTTATTAACTGTCTATTGAGCCAGAAGATATTCGTCCGAGCAAAGTTGGATAACAAATCGACAAAGAAATTGTTAGAAAAATTCTGAATGTTACAGCTCAAAAGTATTGTATAGATTTGAATTTTATTTTAACAGAGCAGCTCACCTGAGGATGGATTAATTGAGAAGATGGAAGTGAAGTGAAAAACGAAATTGTCTGTTATTTTAACATTATTTAGTTAAAATGTATTTCTTGCTTTTTTTTATTAGCTGTTCAAAACCGTCATAATGAAATTGAAATGGCAATGATATAATAAAGACTAAACCCGAGGTATGTATGTACAATATTTGATAATCATCCAGATCGTAAAGAAAATTGCAATTTTAGTGGCACATTATGTGTTATAATAAGCTTATGAACAAACTATAACTACCTATTAAAAGTACTTTTTAATGAAATATTGGCTCGTATAAGTCTAAGCCACATAAAACTGTGCTAATAGTAACCCAGTCTGAAATTGTCCATTCAACTATACTACTGCAATAGCACTGGTATCAAAAACAATCTACACCTCTACAATTGTCTCAATTCCAAACATCGCAAAAAGGAAATGCTTTCCAGTTTAGCCACCGCTCTGAAGTGAGCATAGTTCCCTGTGTTGGAACCCCTTGAGGAACGACACTAAGGGGAATGAACGTTTCGGTTGCATAGACAAAAGCATCCTTACGACATATTATATGATCATCAATTCATGAAGAGGTATACACCCACTTTAGTGGAAAACGTCTGCGCGGTTAACGACGCTTAGTTAGTAGTTTTAAAAAATTGTGTTAAGTTTTTATTATGAAGTTTTCGATTGTGAATATGTAGAGTTCTTAATATACCTTTTAAGTTCTCGTTTGTTTCGAATATGTCCCTTGACTTGGTTCTCGACGTGTACGTTTTTCTTGCGCTATATCCCTAAATATCTTAGGACTAAGGGTAATCGTTTACCAGTCATTACAAAGCTGCGATTGTAATGTGCTATTTCTCCTAACTATTCTCCTTAGTTTATTGTTTTGGAAATATGCTGTTATGAATGTGCCTTTAAGGTATTATTTCATCTACAGATATTGAGTCTCTATTGAATTATTGATTAATTTTGATAATGGGTGTAATCCTAAAACTTGAGCACGTAAGTTGCAACGTGTGTGATTTGTATTAGGGCTTTTTTCACTTAAAATTTAGTTGAAATTTCTGGAACGTTTGGTGATAATCACACTGAACACACTATTTACTACCACCACTACACCAACACTGTGTCTTATGTGCGATTCGACAACCAAGCTATCGCCTACATATACCAAATATGAGCTATTTACAGTGCAATGGTTATGTCATCCCTCATTATATTTGAGTTTAAATATAATGTTATAAATTTTGTTATAAGTTGCTAAATGATTTATGTAGATTATAATGTTATGGTGACTTCATAATTGAATTTTCAAATTAATTTGTTTCGGTATGCTTTTTGTAGTCGGATTTCTGGTGTAATGAACTTTCAATGAACTCAGTTATAGTGATAATAGAGATAATAATAGTTGATACTAATAATAATAATTTCCAATAAAATATAAAATTATTAATATAGACGGGTACTCATTTTAAAGAAGTAAATGAGATGTTTTATTGTTATGGAACAAATAAACAAAATATCGATACAATAACTAATAAAACTGTTTTGTTTCTGAATTTCTTGACTAAATAAATATATTTGATTATTTGTCGTATTATATAGAGTACAAGTGAAATAAATAGTGTAGTTCTGTTAAAGATATTTCGTCTTGATTTACTATCTACTGAAAATTATCTCTAAAAGAAATAAATTACATGTTCTGAAGTAAACATTCACAGGATCGCATCTAAAAATGAATTTATTTACAATTAAATGAATAAATAATGAGCCAAATTTAAGATTTTAATCAATTGGTGTAAAAATAAATGATATAAAAATATAAACATTAAAATGTGGGAGTTTATAGCTCTATTGCATTCCTAAAATTCACATAAATGGAAGAGCAATGAGGCTTATTCTTTCAACAATTTGTCCACCTAGCTATAATATTTCAAATAGTTATCAAAGAAGTTTGAAAACTTATACATCACACCATAGATTTTCTCAGTTAATAATCCTTTAGAATTTATCAGTAAAATGAAGAATACGGAAATTAAAGATAGGGAAATTTCAATCTCCTTTAATGTAAGATCATTATTTTCTAACGTACCGATCCCGGAGACTTTCGGGAATCTTGAGAAATTACTGGACCATTCATACGTCACTTTGAAAAGCAGTTTAGTAGAGTATTTTCTCAGTGTATGGTACAGGATACAGCGGTCGATATTTTCGCTGTATTTGATACGAAAAAAAAACAAAAGTACAAAAATTCGTTTTAGAACTCAATTAAAAAACTCCATCTATAAAATTTACTTAAAAAATAAGAAATGATAGAATGTACTATTTATAGGTACCTCAGAAATTACCTAAAAATATATATGTTTGATGAATTTATTAAAAACACCGCTACATCCCGGTTTATTTTTTCATTGTATCCAACATACAATATTCATTTCCTGGTATTGAATTAAGTTTCCATTAAAATTGAAAGATACAATAAGGAATAATTTTTATTGAGGTTACGATAAGAAAATTTCAGATAAGTTAATGACCCGGATATTATGCTCTGGTACCTTTCATCTTTAACAGTATAGATTTGAAATTATAAATCCAACAATACATTAGAACAATTGTTGGATAATCCCAATAATAAAGTACTAAATTTGGAAAAGAATGGTTATATTTACGAAGTTAACTAAATTGTAACGAGAAGTGTATTGGTCAGACTCTTAAGAGGTCCGGTAATGTTCGGTTCGAAGAACACCTATAGTAGAAACGGTTGATGTCTTCTATCACATATTTTCTTCGTACTACCTTCTTTTATCAATAGAAACCAAACACAACAACTCAAGATCCCTTGTATTCTTTATAAGTCCATCTACAAGACATACCTAATAGTTTCTTTAAATATACAGTAGGAATCATAAAAGAGACAACAATATAATTGACGTAACTGACCGTACTAAAAGTTGCATTTGACGTCAGATTTGTTTACTGTGTTGTTTTTAGCGAACTTTTGGATTGAACGTGGTTGAATTTTCCCCATGGCCCAGAGCGGTCCAATGGACTGCACGACGTTTTTAAATGTGTTTCACAGTTTGGTTGGATCGTCTTGGATGCTTGGAACATTACCGTACACTTGGTTCACTTGATTCTTTTTCATGATATTCAATTTCATTTCAAAACAGAAAACCTTAGTTTTCATATTTTTTTTGTTTTCTGCAACATTTATATTTTTAATTTGTACCATCTTTACATTACATGTACCTGGTTTTGTTTTGTTTTTCAGGGAATAAAAAACGTGACAAAATCAAAAAACGAAACTTTTATAATAAAATATTACAACATAAATACAATAAGAAAAAATATTTTTCCGCAAAACACGGAATATAATAATGTGACTTTTCAAAACAAAAAATGCAAAAAGTAATCACTTGTCCATTTCTGATTTTACAATATTTTTTTCACTTCATCCTACACAATCTCTTCTCATTTTGTAATTCTTCACTATGTAATAGTTTTTTTTTAGGTTTTGGCGCCTCTTGATCAGCAACATCCGTAGTTTCTTCTTTCAGTAAGTCCTTTCTTGATCGGTGATCGATTTGCTCTTTTTTGTTATACTTTATAGTGTTGTAACTTGCCATTAAATCAGATAGATGTACGAGTATAGAAGATTTGTGTTTGTTATAGTTAACTAGGCTTGAGGCTTTACAAACACTGATGATCGTGTCTCAATGCTTACTGTCATCAGCATGCTATGTAGAAAGCATCAACACGTCACGTTCTGGACCCTGAGGACACTTTTAGGGGTAAACTTTCCCTCGAGCCCTGAACAACAGGCCTATGGACGCACACAAAAGACATTATTTTTTTCTCACTTCTTGTTTCTCCCTTTTCTGCTTGGAACTACAATACCTCATATGGAGTGTAAAAAAATAAAATTTTTGGGCCCAGGGAAAAGTTTATCAATTTTTGGTTGGGGCTCATCGTGTTGAAGATTTGACGTTTTATTCAATTTTAAATCAATAATTAAGAATATAATACATCATGAACTTATGAATTTTTGGCATCCTATAAGTAAGACGGGAAGATTACAATGCTTATCTCACTACAAAGTAAGTAAATGCACATGCGAAACAATAATACAATACCGTCACATGTTCTTAACCATTGGATTTAAGTCAGCTTATATTTTAAATAAAATTAAGGAAAATTAGGATTACACATCATAGAGCATGTAATATTTCAAAGCGATCCAACTATTTCAAGAGTGAGTGAGAAGCAAACAAGGTGCGGGGGTCGTTTACTAGCACGTTCCTTGAATTTTTGTTGCCATCATGCCATACTTGGGTAAGCACCTTCGTTTTGCATACGCGCGTATTTTGAGAGCAAGCAATGCAACACTTTTAGCTTGGATACAGACATGCAATCCTACTGGAAACTACTATTGGCAAAATTGATCACGGCCGTCAAAGGACAACAAGAACGCCTGGAAACATTCAGTAATTAGCGGATTCTATAGAGAATTTGGTATTCTTTCTACTTTCCAAGCTTACATATTTGCAATAGCACCTGTACCCCTTTTTTGTTACCCTTCTCATTTTCCTCGTGGTCTTTTTTGTAGTTGCCTGTAATTTCGTCTTTCTCTATTACATCTTCTTCTGCATTTGTATTCTTGGTTTCTAACAATTCTTAAAATTAATCTTTCCACCTTTTCATTATACTCTTTTCTTCTGAAATCTATTTTCGTTCTTGATTGCCATTGTGTGAATTTTTCTATCTCCTAGGAAATTTTTCAGCACTCTATAAAATAATTTTTGGTTACCTTCATCATTCAATCTAAATATTTCTCCAAATTCTCTCGAAATATATTATTTGTAGGTTTCATAGTTTTAACGGCGTTCTGTCTCCTAGTTAAGTTGCTTTTCTCAATTTTACATGCTTTTTTATTTCATCTGTTCCCATAAAGTTTTTTATCGTTATTAGCTTTGTATATATCGCGCGTTGATCTTGCTGCTGTTAGAATTGTGTTTTTATAGGATAACCACAATTCTTCTAGCTCCATTTGATAACCATTCATCTCGTTTTCTGTCATTTCTTTCTATATCATTTCAGTAAATTCTCTAGATTGAACTGTTAATTTCGTTAAAAACCAAGAATAATTGGACAATTTCGGAAAATGTAGTTCAATTAACTGTTAACATGGTGTTTGCAAAATATATTGAAAAAGAAAATACTGAAGTATTAAACCACTTAAACCTTCTTTAAGTCGTCCAAAAATTGATCTGAATGAATAACTGAAAATGAGACTAAGACACAAATTTCACGTTTATTATATAAAAAAGAGGAAATCCCTACTATGAAGAAAATTTCGCTATCTCTTCTTAAAGCCGGATCATCCACAACTTGGCAGAATCAAATTAAAGGAGAAGGGGTTTGTTATATGTACAAGATACCAGGAAATCTATTGTCATAAAAGTCAATATTTACGATACAATCGGCAAACCAAGAGAGAAGGGAATTTACAAAATTAGCCATCAACCAGAGTTTCTTATTCAGTAATTTATGAGTGAAGTAAAGAATACGGAAACTAAAGTTAAAGAAATTTAAATCTCGTTTGATATAAAATCATTGCTTCCAATCGTGCGGTTCCCGCAGATCTTGCGAGTTTCTTGAGAACTTACTGGAGGCTTACTGGGGCTGATATAACAACATAATATCTTCCATAAACGAAAATAAATTAACATCTATTGCCAATTGTCCATCGCTGTTTATGGCTGAATTATTCATTAGCAGATTAGCAAAGATTTCTGATATTTTCCCAGGGTAGGTACAAGTGTTTTGATGATATTTTCAATATATCGGATACTAAAAAATCAATGTACAAGATTTCATTTTAGAACTCAATGGAAAATGTTCATTCATAAGACTTACTCATGAAATGGAAAACAATGACCAGTTACCATTTTAGATACTAATTAATAGAAAATTAAGAAAGGTTAGAATTCGATGCATTCATGGACCGCTACATCCCAGGTATATCCCGATTGATACTCTCCATTGTAATCAACATAAAATGGCCAACCCCATTTCCTGGTATATAATTTGATTAATTCTCCACGTAATATTTAAAAATGCAATAAGAGAGATTGTGGCTATACACAGGAGTTAAGATAAGAACATTGCAAAGAGGTCGATTAACCGTCGTGGGTGTAAGAAGTTTCTTTGTGAAACCACCTTTTTCCAAAATCAAAACGCTTCCACCACCATCTTGATGTCGTCCAAAAATTAATCTGGATATAAATAGCTAAAAATGAGACAACAAATATAAATAACTGAAAATGAGACAAAAATGTGAAGTCAACACTTTTCTTTAAAAAACATCTCTACTATGGACAAACTTCTACTATCTGTTTATAAAGACAGATGATCCTCAATTTCGCAGAACGACAGAGAAAGAGACGATGCCAGAAAATGTATAGTAGTAGAGGACAACACAATCGACAGTTAGTAGAGTAAACAGTCAAATAAATGAGCAAGGGATTACTTTAAACTCGTTCTAAACACTCAGAAGATTCATTTTATTCACAACGTAGGTCACTGAATATCGTAATAATTTTTGTTTCGGCCGTTTTAAGCAGTCATATATCATGTTTTTTGTCGATCAGTCTTGAATAGTCGAAGGTATCACTTCTATTCCTATTTAATTCAATAACCACGAGGTTAACGGCAATATTTCTATTAAGGTATTAATCTTTAATTTTAAATAAATGACCAATTTTCTTCGGTTTTCAACTGAAATATCTTCTATGGTATTTCTTATCAATTCTACTTGCATTTAAATTAGGTGGTTCAACTAAACCGACAATAAAATATGATTGGATGGTTCACGCGGTAAAAATATGTTTTGTGTTTATTTTCAATGCATAAAGTAACAAAATTAAGTTTAAACAACTTTAATTGAGAAAACAGACAACAAAGACAGACATTCCAGACTGAATCCTTCCACTAAAAGGTTATAAACCGTGTACAGTGACTAATGAATATGAGGCATATTAGGGAGACGGTTTATTCTTTTCTGAGAAAACCAACTCAGGTATAAAATGGTTAGTTATCCACAATAATTGTGTAGGACTGTTCAGCAGACAATTTTGAATTAGTAAGAAAATGAATAAATTTACATAAAATACATAAAATCGATTAATGGCGTAATAAACGAAACAGAATAGGTGCAGCTGTAGATATTATATTTGTTTGGTATAGTGTAAATCATTCTAAAACATGCGTGTCAGACAATTGTTATTTTTTACTTCCATTACAATAAGCGTATGTATAATACTAAGTTGAATGAGTGCATATCGTACAGTAACTATCAATATATAATATATGTAAATCTTTCGTTCGACTAATTTGTTTTTCTAAGTTTCTTCAGCAACCAATCTATAATATTCCATACAAAGTAACCGCAACTTTCGTCCCAATTTCGTTAACTGAATACTCTGAATAGCTTGAAAAAAAAACTTAAAATCAGTCATTTATTAACTTAACATGAATTCGACTTCGTCTATCTATGTAAATATCGACTCTTACTTTCGGCAATTATCTATATATCATCAAAAATTTGTTAAATGAATGTGTATTAAAGCATAAGATATCTTTTGTGGATAAAATAAGGTAAAATAGTAAAAATCGTAGCATATTGGTCCTAATTTATTAGATTTCTGTGTAAGAAAAGAAGTACCAAATGACTTCTTACAAATTAATCATCATTAAAACTGTTGTCACTTGGCACTTGGATTAACAAATAAATAAAAAAGTTATAGTTAAAACTCAGGAATTGTAAATTGATAATCGAATTTTATTTTTTTAAAATAACATCATCTAAATAATAACCCTTTCTATGACTACACTCTGCGAACGGAAATTATTGAAAACTTTCTTCGGTAATGCTGCCATTTTACGTTTCTCTGATTATTACTTTAGACTCAATATTGCAGATATTCCTACATAAAAAATATATTTCACCACCTCCATAGAGTCATTTGACGTGTGACGTAGTTCCGTCTTGATGAAACGAAGCCCTAAAATTCATTATCTTTAAGTTTCAAGTTCTAGAGCCCAAAAGCTTTCCAACAACATTTTTTATTAACATGACGTTCTACCCCCGCGTAATTTCAAAAAAAAAGGACCAAATATGACTCATCAGAGAAGGATATGGTTGAAATTGGAAAATCGATTAAGGATTTAATTAGAAAACTTTCTCTCACGTCACATACTTACAATACTTCAGTTAATTGCAGCTTGTATGGACGTAGTTTGAGATCAAAGTTTAAAATTCGTTGCAAACTTCTCCTGCGAGTAGATAGACAATCGTGAATCTTCTGCTTGTGGTTTGAACGTTGAACCAGTTTCTTCAAACGCTTCACTCACATTTTAATTAAATTAGCACTCGTAGTTTCACTAATTTGCCGTAGTTCATATTCAGAACAGTATAATCGTCTGATGACAATGTATGCAATCTGCCTGTTCTATTACCCCACCCCATACAAAGTGGGAAGAGTTTCGAAGATTACTTGATATTAAACTTGACCTAAATATTCCCCTTAAAACTAAAGAAAACAATGCAGTTAAATGCTTCAGCAAAACAATTCAAGAATCTGCCAGGGAGCTCAACTAAAAATTATATTAAACAATCAAAAACCTATCAGTCCCCAAGACAAAGTATTCACTAGGAACGCATGTACTAAATCGAAGAAAATTGAAGAAAAAGAGGCAAAAAATTGAAGAAGACCAGAATGTTTGCAGAACATCTTCAAGACATGTTTCTAGAATTATCTCACCAAATAAGATCTCCCCTTCAAAAATTTACCTAGACACAAATAATTATTACAATATAGACACACTTCAAGCCACAAAAAGGCTCCTAGTTATGATTTAATCTCTGTAAAGGACCTTAAATAACTCTCCGAAAAAAAGTAAAATATTCAACTTGAATATACACTTTAGTCTTTAGAATGTTACTATACCTTGGCATGAAAAATATCTCACATAATATTCTATTCTAAAACCTTGGCAAACCCTGCATAGTTCTTTAATGTCCAAATTACCCAAAAAATTATTAATGAACAATCTGTTGAGCAGATATGTTCATTGAGAAACCAAAATGATACATTAAGAAGTCGAAAAAAAGAAGTACTGTTCGGCAGTATTCATGGACATAGCAAAAGCCTTTCATAAAGTTTTGTTCAAAGGTCTACAATAAGAACTACGTTAAATTATTTTCTTTAATTATTATTTAATTTTGAGATCCTGACTTAATTACAGACATTTCCGTGGTAATACCAACACGAAAAAACTGCACTGCATTCAAGCAAAAGGATAATAATTTTAGTGACTCCTACATTTTCTTATTTATATAGCCGATATAGCAGAAAGTGACAACACTATGGTAGCTAGTTTTTCAAATGAAGCAACCAACCTAACCAGTCATGTAAATGTAAAATGTAAATCTCATATATTTCACTTTGAAAAATTTCTTGTATAAAGATAAAAGATATAAAATGTCGGGTACAGCTTCATAAACAACTTTTAGAGGTTTCAATTCAAAATGCTGTGCTGTGTAACTAAGCCCCATGAGTTGTTCCAAATACAATCATTCTGAGAAGGGTAAAAGAAGAAATAACCAACTATGGAAAAACATATAACCGGGATTAGACGAACATCTGAATTAACTAGCAGAACAGCCATCAAGACCAAAGATTAGAACGACACATACTAATGATTTAGTGAATATATTTTAAAACTGATTCTTAACTGATGTTTAAAAGAAGCAAGTTTGTGCAGAAATGGAAATCACCCAAGAAGGCTTAGGTTAGATTGTTCTTTATTATTTCAAAAAAGGCTTTACTTAACAACAATGCATAGAATAATTCCGTGCTACTTTTGGTAATAAAACTACTACTTTTTTTATTTTCATTTTGCATTTCATCATGGTCATGCAACCGTCAATGATGAATGTCGGCCAAAATCGGTTATCATTCCGAAAAACATCGATGCTGTGCGTAAATAAACAAGATAGAAGACAGACAGATAGAGGTGTCTCTTAGGATATTGCAAACTGCAATATAAACGATTTTGCATAAACATTTAGGTGTGAGAAAGATATGTTCCAAATCGGTTCTTTAAGCCAGCTCCATGAAGCACGTCAAACCACTGAATATTTGGAAGAGAAAAACATTTGTATCATTGCCCGTATTCACCCGTATTTTTGTTCCCCACTGTGAAATAAAAGATACTCCATTCTAGGAAATCTGCTTCATAGGGGTAAAACTGTTTCTAGAATTGGTGTGAGCGTATGCAAAAATGTATAGATCTTAAGTACGAATTATTCGAAAACCGATAAAACACTTTGTTTACACATTTATAATAAATGAGGTGTGTCCAATATACTTTTACATGGTTTCTATAATCGCCTCAATGTTATTTCAAAATAAGGTACAAGCAATGTTGAATAAAGTAGATACATAGTTGCTAATAAAGTTCATTATTTAGTAAGACACATACAAATTAATGAACGTACTAAAAATATTAACAATCTGAATTATTGCAGTATCTTTGGAGTAATATTTCATTGTGATTTGGTGATTTAAATGGTTATTAATAAGATCCCAAACAAGAACTTGTATATTAGCTACATTGAAAATGTTATGAATACTGTGATTATTTATTTGTAAAATTTACTGTCTTGTTTCGCTAATAACCCTTGTGGTTGGAGCGACCGAGAAAAAAAAAGATGAAAAAGCTATTCATAATTAAGTTGAAATATCTGAAACTGTTGGTGATATTCATACTAAATACACTGTTTACACCAACACTCACAATTACACTGTCTGACGCGTATTTCGATAAGCAAGTTATCGTCTTCAGAGACCGAAGGTGAACTAAAATCTAACTTGACTTACTTGTTTTATATTAAATTGTCCCACCATTAAACGTTCTCCCGCGAAAATTGTTTCCAGAGGGAAAACCTCCTTGGCGGGAATCTTCACATTTATTCCTTGTTGACTACTAAACTATAAAGTGAGCTCTAGGGATTTGGCCCTTTGTCCCTATTTAAGCTACTTTTACATTTAGCAATTTAGATGTTTTCAAATGCATCCAACAATTTATTATTGGATACATGGTGATTGTGGTGGGAAGTATATTGGGCAGACTAAGAGATCCGATATTGTCCGGTTTAAAGTGCATAGCTCATTTGAAATATGGAAGGGCCGGAAAATCGAGTATTGCTGATCACTCTGCCATTCATGATCATAACATAAATATTAATAATGTAAAATTGTTAAAATATGTATCCAATGATAAATTATTGGATGCATGTGAACGCATTGAAATTGCTAAATGCAAGAGTAGCTTAAACAGGGACAAAGGGTCAAATCCAATCCAAAAGGAGGTTTTCCCAGTGGAATTAATTTTCGCTGGAGAAGGTTTTTTGGTGGGAAGATTTAGTTATTCAGGTTTTATTTTATCTTCAATCTCTGAAGACGATAACTTTGTTATCGTAACGCGCTTCAAACAGTGTAATTGTGAGTGTTGGTGTAGTGATGGTATAAATAGGGTATTCAGTATGAACTGTTGAAAATATGTGATTTCCTTGTGACTGCTGGAAATTTTTTTGGTGTTGTTACCCATCTAGAATTTTTACAAGTATTAATAGATTTTTAAATTATTATGACGCAAAAGCTACTTTGGGTAATAATCTGGAAGTAGTTATATATTATTCGTGTTACTCTTAAAAATTCTTTTGACTTCTTAAAATTTGAGGTCTAGAATGTTTAATTAGAATTGAAAATGTGTTTGGAATGTTTCCAGAAACTTTAGTCGGATCTTGTATCATGAAACTTATAACCACTTAAATTGTTTCATTTGTTATCCACCCCATATTTTGTTATTAGGAAATTATCAAAACGGCAATTTAAATGAAATCGACTTTATTTATGATATATCTGATAGGTATGCATGGGCACAAGGTGCCATTAATTAAGTGCTTTTAATCAATGACTATACACAAGAGGGTAACTTAGCGCCATAAGAACAACATGGGCCATTTGAACAGGATGAACAGTGTGACATAGTCATCAGTGAAGAATCGGCAGCGTACAATGAGATTAGATGTGAATTTTTTTCAGTTCTTAGAAACAATCCTCTAATTTTTATTAGAGTTTTTGTTTTTTGTGATGAAATTACCATGTTCAGCTTCTTTGCTACTATGTTAAACTTGTGGACCAATCTTTGTAGGTCGTCTTCACTTTCTGCTATAAGCAGAATTTTTAACCATATAGTTAACCGTTTAATTGGTAGGTAATCTAAAACAATTTGGATGTTCTCGGAGTGGATAATTACGTTACAACTGTTTCCTTTTATCAGAAAATTGTTTGCTAAAAATGATCATCTGGTAGGTAATCTGTTAATGGATTTGTAGAATTGGTATAAAGTAGAGGTTTATGAGGTGCATTTTAAATAAGTAATTAGTATATAAAAATAACTATCACCACTTAATGAAAAAGATCAAATTTTAGTTTAGAAAAACTAGCTAGATGTCGAATACGACAATGTTAATTCTATTTCTTACGACGACTTTTCTTACGCATCATACACGCAGGGTTATTGAGGTTTAATACATCTGATTGTTATGTATAGATTTTACTACTTACGGCCGTATTCATAATACCATCCTAATTGGCACTTTAACCAAAGGTTTCTTTAGATTAAAGGGTCTTTTAAGTTGATTTTTAAAATGAAATTGTGGTTTATAACGGTCTATTAAGTTAAGGCGTTAATAGAAGATTGACAAGTCTGGCCGTAGTTTGAAAGTTTTTGACAGGTACTACGGAGAATATTCTGTACTTTTCCAATATATGTCAGTAGAAACAGAAACAAAATGAAACGTAGAAGTGTGTGTTCAAGAGTGTTTGTTTTGTCAGCAACATTTATTTTGGCTCCATCTTTGATGGCGTGCTGTTGTGTTTTCTATTTGCCAATTTAATTCAAAAACTCAATTCAACAATTATTTTTATTACTTTTAATCGTAAGTATTAAACGTTTCACATGATTGATGCACAATTAATATTTTCAATTTCATTAATAATAATTGGAAAAAGAGTTCGTTGTATCAATTTTGGGAAAGAAGAGTAACTCATATTAATTGAGGGGGTGATGAAATATAAGAATATTAATGTAAATAAAGAACAATTTTTTTAGCAATGGAAAGGTTAGTCTTGAGATGGACATTGATCTAATTTACATTTATTTACTTTTAAAAAGAGGCATGGAAAAATATTTAAAGTGGATTCAATGGAAAGTGTCCGTAGGGGGAAAGGCAACTCTAAACTAAATATAGTCCAGTCAATTTAGGTTGATTTAGGCAAGAATTTCGGAAAATCGAGATACCCAGCTATGAAGTCTTTTAAACTTGTCCATTTGACATCCTAGAACTCCTCTCAACACTCACATATAATTCGATGTGAGCAGCTTTAAAAATCGGGGTTCAAAAGTGAAAAAAATCAATTTTTTGTAAATAACTCGTTTCCTAGGGGTAATACTTATGTATATATTTAGAAATAATTTATAAACTTTATACGAGATTATTTTGATCGGGACTACCTGTGGATTTTAAACGGGATTCTAATCGCCCTCTCTCTCAGAAACAATTTACCATATGAAAAAATTTTTGAAACAAAAGTTGTAGAAAATTTATTGCTCAATAATATTGATAATAAATACAAATAGCGTAAAATTCATAGGAAACGCATATTAGCAAAAAATGTGCCAAAAATCAATTTTTTTTTAAAGTAGCTCACATCCAATTATATATAATTTTTAATATGAGTTTTAGGATATCAAATGAACGAGTTTAAACGACTTTATAGGTGGGTATCTCGATTTTCCTAGGTGAACTACCTTAAATGACTGGAGTAATACGAAAACTCGTACAAAGATGCAAAATTATATGATGTTTTGCATGTAATCCATTGTGTTTTGCAGATTACATCTACTGTTGTGGCAGGCAGCAAAAGTAAGCGAAAGCTACAATGAGAAAAAGGTCTTGATTCGGATAATGACTACTTTAGTGAATAAAGTAGTATTTGACGATTCAGTAAATTTTTGATTGCAGTGGAGTAAATATACCTCTCATAAACTAAACTGTGAACTTAAATAAATAACTAATCCGCTAATAGATGTGAAAAAAATTATATAATTGGAGGAGGAAACTGAGATTATGGAAAGAAAAATGATTAATCTCGATCTTCAAATTACAAAATTTGAAAAAGATTTAAATATTTAATAAATGGTTTTATTTACATTATATATTAATTAATATACATTATATAATTTTTCTTCAACATTTTATAACTTAGACCTTTTTATATGTTCTTCGTGATAATTTTTCTAGATTTTCTTTTCTATGAGAATCAGTTTATAGTAACATGTTAAGATTGACATCTCGACTTATGTCCGTCAATTTGCATAATTAATAATATTAAAGAATCATTAGATCACATAATGAATATCAAAATAAAGATAAAATCAAAATACAAATCTATTAATAAAAAATTGATTTTTCCTTAGTTTTTTCATCTCAAAAATTTGTTGCAGGTAACAGCTAAATTATACACAATTATATCAAAATTTTTGAAATAGAACTATAAATTTTCCTTGAGTTATTTAGGTCTTTTTTTATCATTGATAGCTTTCTCCTTTGTATGTGAACCATTAAAATGATTTTTTAATTTTTATAATTCAATGTAGTTTAATCATAGGAAAAGAGAATTTCTAGAAATGGTTTACAAACAAGGAACAAGAATGCTATCAATGACAAAAAAGATTATGGATAATGTAAGGGTATTCTTGTGAAAATAATTAAAGATGTTGATAATGAGAAGTATTCTTGTGAAAATAATTAAAGATGTTAATAATTAGAAGATTTTCTTTTATTTAAACTAGATTATGTTTAAAAATGTTAAGGATCGGAAAGAAGTACTCTTGGTTTGTATGTTATATTCTATATTTGAAATTATACTTGGTTTTATGAGTCGAAAACCTTTATCTTTACTTTTAGGAAAAACTGAAAAAAATACTTTTACAAGACAATGTGGTTACCAACTTGTTTTAAAATAGAAAACTTTCGCTTCAAAATTATATATATATAAATATAAAAAGTATATTATATTAAAAATGACGACTCATTCCGAATTTGATTCAATATTGCCGTGAATGTGGGCTTAGTTATTCGAAAAAATCCACGTCGTCATGAGTTTCCAAATAATTTTTTCGATATCGATATATTTTCTTTTCGAGTGAACTTGAACTTAATGTAGCACGATATCTAGCCGTTTTACCGTAAACCTTTTATTTTTAAAAACTTGGTAAAAATATGCATCGACCGGCTTAGAATTCAAACATAACCTAAGTTTGCATTTGACGTTTGCCACTAAAGGAAACTTTAACCTGCTAAAGTCAAACATTTCCGACTTTACCTTAAAGTCGAAATTAAAAGAACATATATGCTAAATGGCTATTATGAAACGCGCCACTTATTTTAATGGGAACTTTAAATTTAAAGCTTTCTTTAAACGTATTATGCCTGCCGTTGGTTTGCAGACTTTTAGGTAGTTCATAAGTTTCTTTGGGTCTTCTTGAAGTAGCTTCACCAGCGAATGTGGTATTCGATTCATTTTTAGTTCCTTGTCATATTTGAAACAGTCAATTAAGACTCAATAAATTCTTGCACATCCCGCACATTGGTTTGCCATTTCCTGCTAATAGGTAGTCAGCTGTGATACGATTCTTAGACGGGAGAGGATCACTTCTTCCCTTCTACTTATATTGTTGGAGTTATAGTCGTGGTAACTTTTAGTGGTTTCGTAAGGTTCGTGTCGGTACTGATTTACTATTTTATACCCTTTATCTTGGATTTTCTTCTAAAAGAATGCTTTGAAAACAGAATGTACTATAGTTACTCTTTACTGATAGCTCGTTGTTTTATGCAGTTTTTTCTAATCCATCTACTCTTTCATTTACCTCTATTATTATCTACTATTCCCTATTATCTCTTTCAAACTCGTATTTTTGTTTTTTCAATTATATTTGTAGTATGAGATCCGACTGCAAAATTCTTCCGATCATCGATTATACAAATTTCGCTAACAAAGTTATCGTCTTCAGAGATCGAAGATAAACTTGAATTAACGTTAGTTGACTTTTTAAGGAAAGAACGAATCAAGAAGAAAAGGGAAAATATTTGAAATATGGAGAAAACTATACTGAATATTAAATAGAAACTCTGAAACATCAATTAGATAAAGTGATATGCAGACGACATAAGTAGGGCTGTGTCAGCTCAAGTGTTATTAAAATCATACAAAGATTGTTAAAAACGGTATTCAAGGGATCTAGGAATGGAAATAGTAGCAAGGTATATTGCAACGAAGCAATAACAACGGCACAACCACAACAACGTCGATGTAATCTAGCTGCTGGACCAACAAGTAGAAAGTAGTGAAAAAATAGAACACAGTGAAGTGTAATGTCAAAGATAGAACAAAATCGAGGAAATTCCAATTGGCGAAATAATCAATAATAATTTTAATGAAAAAATGTCGCATATCTAGATAAATTGTATTAAAATTTAAAGAAAACAATTGACTTTCCGACACAAATGGTACTTATCAATTTGAAAGAGTGAGTTTTATATATGGAACGCCTTTATTATCTCGGAAACGGCTTGTTCGATTTTTATACATTTTTTTGCGCAAGGGTCCTGTGATAACTAAACTGTTATACACTTTATAGTTATATCAGTAGGAAACTTTGCACCCAGCTGTATTCTCTTCAATTATATATCAAATTGAAGCTAATTTACTTCTTCTACTTTTGACTACGTAGAAATACTCACCAATAGGCTATTTAACATCAGAGTAAAAGGGGATAAACCAATGCATCATTTGTTAGACAATGATATAACTTCTTGAGTTTTCAACATCATTGCACATGCGTATATAGTTTGCGTATGGGTGGCGAAGACATATTGTTTTATTGAAGTAATTGTTCGGGAAAACGGTTGAAGGATGAAAATGTGAATGGAAGTGTACTTGTATTATACATTTTTAAATGCGTCGCGTCAGTAAGAGTGCACAAAGCGTAGTCGCTACATTTGTTCTCAACTCACGGTTCCAAGAAATGGCTTTGATAAATTTCCTTGTAATTTCAATCAAAATTTAAAAAAATAATTTGTTCTAGGGTGTTCTAATGATTTATTAACTATTTTGCGTTTTTAGGTACTGGAATGAAATATTTAAAACAATAATTAAATAATTAATACTCAAATTATAATATTATATCATTTATTCGATTAGATTAATTACTGGGGTCATTGCTGCAATCACTTTCGGTATCCAAATGCGCAATAATTCCGTTTCACTCTGATTGATGTTAAATAGCCGGCAACATTAGCGGGTAATTTTACACAGGCAGAGATAGTTTAACGTTATGCCAATAAATATTAGCTACTTGAATCTAGCTGCGAAGAGCTACAGCCAAATGAGAGGCATCAACTATCACTTTTCAAATTTCCTTCAGATATGTCTGTGAAGTAGGCAAATCTTCATATAAATTATTACCGCGAAGTCAATTAACTTATATTACCTTATAACTATTGTTGTTACTGTAATTGAATACTCGATATAAAGTAAGAATTTTGCAGCCGGATCTTAAACTATGAATCTTCTTTTACATTAATGTTGACCTATACCAAAACGTGATGGAAAAATTTGGGATTGTATAGTGTATTGAAATGATTCGTGCTAAGACGATTCATCAATCAAATTATTTTTACTACAAACTTCGCTCTAGGCAAATTTTGACATATTTGAATGTGAATTTCTTAAAGGTAAAGGTAAAGTTTCTGTTGAAAAACGTCTGCGTACTTCAAAACACAATTTATAATGATAATTATGTAGTTAAATACTTTTATTAAGTACAAAGATTCAAAATCACACTCGGAATTGAATAGCTCACACTCATAACAATTAATTTATGCTCAAATTCAGAAAAAAAATTATAGAGCTGATACACACTTTTGTGTAAGACAAATAAGAGAGGTACTGCCCTTAAAGGAACTTTATTTGTCAAATACATAAAAAGGTTGTGATTAAGGAATTCACGGTGCGGCAGTGATTATAACACATTAGGTTACCACCTACAGCGTCCTATACAATTACGAAAAGTTCATTAAATAAAAGAACTACATTATGTATTAGTACGAGGACATGTTGAAAATTTATTGTGTAACATTATTGGCCAGTAATTAACTTTAAATTACTATTCTAGTCCTCAATTAATATTTACTATTATCTACCTATGTATTACAGAAATATAGCACGATTACAACTAAATATATTTATAACGAGTTTGAATAATTCGATAACTGTGGTCTAGCGAATTATTACGAGAGCACCTTATATATAAATAATATGAGGTAATACCCTCTTTTATTCTCAAAAACTTAATTATTCTAGTGTCTCATAATCATTCCCAAAATATTACCTACCATCAAAACCATTTTAATAAATTCATTCCTTCAAATTATTAGCTTGATATATGTTTTCAAAAAACTTTAAAACAAAAATCATAATTAAAATTATTTAAATCTAATACCATAATTTCTCACTTAGTTGAAATTTCTACAGCTGTTAGTGATATTCATATTGAATATAACAAAGAATCGTCTTTTAGTTTAGCTCCAATCTCTGAAGATGATAACTTGGTTATCGAAACGCGCTTCGCACAAGTAATTGTAAGTGTTGGTGTAGTACAGAAGTTCACAAACGTTTTTTCCTCGTAAATCACTTTCGCTATACTTATTACAAGTTTTAGTTTATACATTCACAGCATATTACCAACTCGTCAGAAATCAGATCTAACTGTGGAAATTCAAGTATACTCCTGAAGTAGAGCTTCCCGTGGACCCCTGGGGTGCACCTGGACCACGTTGAGAATCACTGGTGTAGGAATAGAGTAAACAATGTGTATAGAATTACAAGTTGTGTTTGATAAATAAAATTGAGCGATAATGGCAAGTTTTATTGAAATTATATGTAGTCCAGTCAATCAGGAGTTTTTCCAAAGATTTTTGGCCCCTACAACTAACTGATATCAACATGTAACATTTAGTCAACATCAATGTAAGAATCGATTTTAAAAATTTACTTACACCTGGTATTGTCTATGGAGTTGGAGCCACCTTTTCCAAAAGGTGGAAAATATGATCTTAACTATCAGTACTGGAATGGACAAAAAAAGTAATTCCATGATAAAAATGAAAATATCTATTTAAGGGATTATTTCTTAAGTTATTTGTAGTTGAAATATTCAATTTTCGTGTAAAAAGAGCATTTTTGGACGGTTTTTTGAATATATCTTTGAAAATGTACAACTTA
The DNA here is from genome assembly GCF_026230105.1 of Diorhabda sublineata. Taxonomy (NCBI): domain Eukaryota; kingdom Metazoa; phylum Arthropoda; class Insecta; order Coleoptera; family Chrysomelidae; genus Diorhabda; species Diorhabda sublineata. The sequence continues at coordinate 13,792,210 of NC_079482.1, forward strand.
CATAAAAATTTTAGAAATAAAGTTGGAACCTGTCAAAAAATAAATAAATTTAATCTAAATCCAGATATTTAGTTGCAAAAATAACAGATATGGCTAGTTAATGATAATTTTATCCCACAACTGTAAAAATAATAACTATTTACTCAAAACTAATCAAATATCAAATATTATAAAATAATGTATTGAACATTTTTTGAGGGAAACTAAAAAAAATTAATGAATTTAATTACAAATCATTTGGATAAAAATCAACAAAGTTATAACAAAAATAAAAATTTTTTATCAAATTTTTCAAAAAAAATAATACAAAAAGTAATGAATAAAATTTGAATTTTTGGTTAATATCTCCATAACTAAAGCAGTAGCAAAAAACCGTTAGAAATAAAAATAAATAAATCTTTTTTTCCTTAACAATTTGATCTTTTAATTGTTAATGTATGACATCTAAAAAAAAGATATCGAAGTTTAAAGATTATACTTAAGAGCCAGGCCCACTGTTCTTGAACTTTTTGACCTTGAGTTTTAAAAAAACGAACAACCACGTAATATGCGAATTACCAGAAATTGTAGCATTTGAAATTTTCTCTACAATGACTTTTGAATCAATTTTATATATAAATAGCTCAGAGGTTGTATATGCTTATAGCTGTTTTAGGGCGGTCGGAACGTTACTCAGATAGGTACACCTGTGAGAATATACATTCGTACTTGCAGTTGTCGAGTTGGAATATTTTGCAATTCGACATGTGGAACATGCTCCGGTGACAGCTGTCTAAATTGCTCCTCTATCACAGATGAAGATGACGAAGAAGAGGAAGAAATCGAAAGTGTCCATGAAACATAATGATACATTCCATTTAATAAAAAATTTATTATATAAATTATTTTAATTTTTCCTTTCAAATATTGAGAAATATATTAAACAACAAAAAAAGAGTTTACATTTTTTTCATTATAAGGGTTGTTTTTAAGCGTGAAAATATTATTATGAATTAATATTTGGGGGTTGAAATATGATAAATATTATTTGAATTATATTCCGCGATATGTGAAAATGTTTTTTTCAATTTTTCTATTTATTCTGCTTAAGGGATAGTTTTCACACCTTTAGAATATAAAGCCGATGATAAAAATTTTTAAAAATGATCTACAGAGAAAATTAAACTTATTTCCAAAGTGGGAAACACAACCCTATAATCGTACTCCTTTTTTCTCCTGATTGTATGGACTATTGGTTATTATGTTGCACAAACGTGTACATTTAGCTAACTCTATTTTTATGTTGATACAATACGACTTCATAGAGACAGTAGCTCATCCATTTTAATTCAATTTGCTGACATAATTTACTTCATTATATTTGGATCTCCCTCACAGATATTCAGCAAACAATTTCGAACGTTTTCAATCCAAAGTTAATGCGTATGTATACAGCTGATTATATTATTATTTTCTCCTAGTTATGTGAATAGCTGACATGTGTAATAGTCAGCGCCAAATTCAGGTTTCTCGTCAACTCAACAATACACTTTGTGATAACTAATCCTTTCCTCTGTTGTGATTTTCTCATAATTTCTATTTGTTTTCCTTTTGTTTTTGTCATAAATCATTTTCTATTGAATTGGAGTATTATTTGTTGAAAAAATATTGGTTTTTCGGCCTTATCATTCAATCAATAGGATATTTCAGAATAATTTTCCTTTTTCAAAATATTTATCACAAACAAAGCATTTATATTATAAACAGAGCGCAACTTTAATTTTAACAACAGGAGTGATGACGTCACACACCACCATTGTTAGCGCAGGTCAGGGATCACTTTCCAAATAAAGTTTCAGCTGCGTTTAGCATCATACAGGGTGCGGCAGCATAACTTCCTTTTTTAAAAAGTTCGCCATTTAGTCGGTAGATGTCGTAACAGAGTGCTAGTGGTCTCGTTCGAGAGGGGGGACTATAAAGTTTTGTCCCGGCACAGTTCAGTCGCCATCATGCGTTGGAACAGTGAGGAGCGTGCGTTTGCCGTTGAGGTTTACTTTTCGAGCGGATGTTCTGTGATCGCAACCCAGCGCGCCTTTCGGAATCGCTTTAATTTAGCGCCCTTGGCCCCTGTCTCGGACCGGAAATCAATTCTTACGTGGGTCACTACGTTCAGACAAACTGCAAGTGTGACAAGACGAAGAACTGGAGTCCCTCGGCCCATTAGATCACCGGAGAACATTGAGTTAGTTAGAACTTCAGTGTTGCGATCACCACGGCGTTCTGCGCGCAAACATGCGTCTGCCCTTGGACTTTCCGATCGTTCTGTGAGGAGAATACTTCATGATGATCTTCATTTTCATCCATACAAGATGGCAATTGTGCAGGAACTTTCTGAACGTGACTTCAATTCTCGGAGGAACGCGTGTGAGGTTTTTCTGGAAGTCGTTCCTGAGGACGATATTGTTTTTTTTAGTGATGAAGCCCATTTTCATTTGTGTGGATCCGTAAACAAACAAAACATGCGCTACTGGGCTGATACCAATCCTCGACAATTGCATCAACGGCCTTTGCATTCACCTAAAGTCACAGTGTGGTGTGCAATTTACTCACGTGGAATTATTGGTCCCTGGTTCTTTGAGGAAAATGAAGTCACAGTGACAGTGAATTCGCACCGGTATGTAAACATGTTACAGGAATTTTTTTTCCCACGGCTAGATGAGTTGGACTTAGGGGACACTTGGTTCCAACAAGACGGAGCAACGGCACACACTTCAAGAACATCGATGGCTGTTTTGAGGGAACACTTCCTAGAGCGCCTTATCTCAATTAGGGGCGATTTGGAGTGGCCAGCCCGCTCTCCCGATTTGACCCCTTGTGATTATTTCCTATGGGGAACCGTCCAAGGACCCTACAAGATTTGAAAACGAACATCCAGGAAGAAATTGCCAACATAACGCCTGCTATGCTGGCAAGAGTCATGACAAACGCCAGAAATCGGTTTACTCAGTGTATGGAGAATGGGGGACGTCACCTAACTGATTTGATCTTCAAAACTCAGTAAAACAAAACTTTATGTATGTGCCTGTATTATAAAAAACGAATAAAAATTTTCTGATTCATACAATAAGTTTTATTAACTTTTGAAAAAAGGAAGTTATGCTGCCGCACCCTGTATATTTGTTTAGTGATTTGTAATTTTTTCGTATTTTCTATGATAAATTTTGCAAAAAACTACTTAAACTTTTTTATTTCAGTTTAACGTGCCTCGGCAGCGCTGGTCATTGGCACACAAAAACAATCATAAGTTGTATAGAAGACTGTTACAAAATCTATTACAATGCATAAATTGAATTATATTTTCTTATACAGTTTGGTGGCTTTAAGAAACTCCACTATTTTTCTTATTTCCGTCGGGCAGTTAAGTGTCTCCTTGAGGTTGGTTTTTATATCAAACTGTTAATATGCGGTAGAATATTCTCTGTAGTCGGCGAGGATGTGCTTAACAGTCACAGAAACTTGACAAGTTCGGCAGACAGGACGACTTTCTGACCACATCAAATAGCCGTTAGTAAGTTTCGTGTGGTTGATGCGAAGTCTTCTTATTGTCACAGCTTCTCTTCTATTCAAAAAGTTTGGGAAATGTGAGAAGTAGTTGGGTGGATTTGATGTAGTACTGTAGTACTCTTGCTCCATGTATCATGCCAAGATTTTTTAATGAGGTGTTTGAAGTTAATCTTCAGATCATTGGCCAGCTGAACTGGGACTTCAAGTTGATTCTTTGTGGCTTCTTTGGCATGGCGATCGGCACATTCGTTTCCAGCAATTCCAGTGTGCGATGGAAGCCAGATGAGAGAGACTGTTTTATCAAGAGCATTGAAAGTTTGGTAGGTGACATGAATGTTTTGGACTATTGGATGGTCGGTGAATATGGTTGTAATTAACTGTTTGAAAGTTTCAAGGATACTGTATAGTTCACCAGTGTAAACACTACACGTCGAGAAACTTTATTGGGAAAGTGAATTATGACAATATGACGACCGTGACGTCACGCTCCGGTTGTCTATTATTACATTACAATTTATTTCATGAAAATAATTTCGTAGGTCGATAGATTGACTAATTCTAAGCAACTTTTTTTCTAAAGTTGGTACTATTATAGTTATTAACGATTGAAACTGCTCATTTTTCATTGAAAAAACGCATAACAAAAATTTAGCTCATAAAAAAAGAGACTCGTTTTTTATCGACCTCTATAATAACTAAGTTATTGCTCGTTGAAAGATGGCGATTTTTGGAGAGCCCCGAAGTTAAAAATCTTTAACCTCAAATAACTTGAAATTGATGAAATTTTTGTAAAAAACTCAAGAGATCTTTTTCAAAGCACAAAAAAAATGAGTAGTGTCAAAATTCTTTTGCATAACAGTTGACTGATTTATAACCAAAATTAAGTTTCTTCTTCTCTCTTTTTTGAAAAAATGTAAAATTATACCCTCGCAATTATCATTGAAATTAATTGTAATCCACTTACAATTAACATTATTTATGTATTATTGATATGATCCATGTGATTTGACCGTTTTTAAATGCTTATTTTAGAAAAATAATTGATTAAATTGAACACTACATTCCCAAATCTTGAAACAAAAATAAACTTTCCTTAATTGAACCAAAAACTATTCATGTTATGAAAAAACGTTACAAATATTAATTGTTTTTCTTGTCAAAAATTTTGAGGTTTTTTAATTTTATGTATCATAAAAATTGAAGGAGATACATTAATTCAAAGTTTGCATTCGCGTAACTGATGTGGCAATCCTTCTGAGCTGCACCCTTTTCGAAATCGAGGGTTGATAAAGTTTTAATTGATATGACGTTAAAGTACTTGAAATCCTCTTCAAAATGTTTTTTTCAAAAAAGTTTTAAGCTTGAAAATTGTCAGAAAACCAACTGCTTTTTTTTCAAAATTTCGGAGCACGAAAAAGAGAAACGTGAAACGTACAATCGATTATTAGCTGGCACGAACGAGAAGAGGAAAAAGATATCGATGAAATGATGAAATATTATTATTCAAAATAATTTTTTATATTATTTTCTAAATAAAAGTTTATTAATTTTGAAAATATTTTTATTTTTTCATTATCTGTGTAAAAAAAATTTCAACTGCAATTTTGACATTTTTGGTCATTGAGGGTGGGTTTCATTAAGATTGAAACATTTAAAAAGCAACACTTCCTAAAAATACTGATTAAATATTCTCAATTTAATATAAATACACATTTGATTAATTTTTAATTATAAAGGAAGATTATTTTTTAACTTAAATTGTAATTAATCTGATTGATCATAAATGTGTTTAAGAATGTCAACAGATTTACGAATAATACATTGCAACTCCATTTTACTCGAAACATGCATAAAAACTGAGATTTTGAATTTTTTGCAATAAGGGGTAGTTTATACCCACCAAAATATAATTTAGCACAGGGACGATTTCGTAGGACTTGAATTAAAATTTTCTTGAAAATCGAGATTAAAATAAGTGTCTCTGAAAAAGGTTTACTACGCTTAGAGGATGGTCTTTGGAGGGGTTTCATGAGTCGGATTAATCTTGTTAAGAATATATACAGATCTATCTACCCTTCGGCACAGGGTAGATTTTGAATAAGGGGGTGAGTAGAGCTTAAATCCAAATTTTCATTGACGTTGATTAACAAAATTCCACAGTTTTAACGTTTTTACCGCTGGTTCCTGCCTATGAAGTTGGTTAGCATCAGTAAAATCTGTGTGAACTACGTCTATCTGGAATCAATCAGAACTTTTGTATGAACGCTTAGAAATGAGTTGCGCATAATATTGACTGTTTCTAATTATTTGTGTGTTCCCTGTGATAGCAAAACTCCCATTTTACGTATTAGTAAATAGTATATATCAAAAATTCGCCTCAATTTAGACATATTATTACATCTAAATAATTGTGTACACAATTCTAAAACACCTTATGTATATTTAAATCAAAATGTTATAATACGCAGAAAGTTGCAGATATAATATACTTGTTTATATATTTACAATTATTTATTGCCATCCACTGAGTTCTCAGAAGAAAAAACTCTTTTCATGTTCACAACTTCAAAAGTTAACCGCAAGAAACTCCATTTTACAAGTTCATAACTTCAAATTTTTACGTTGGCCAAATTCTGCTACTGGATGTGTTATAAAAGCACCAATATACGACTGATTTTTTTTTCAAATAAAATGGATCTATTGAGATCCCGTTAACTACAGGTCGGGTATGCATTTTGAACAGACTTTCCTTTAACTAAAAACTGTAATACTCAAACGGTTTGGTTTAAAACCTATGAAAGTAAGATTGCCGTTCCATTATTTGTATTGAATATTTCTTTTTGTTTCGACTATGGACAATGGCGGTCCACAGAATTGTATTCAATGCATAATATCTATTTTAATATGTTTGTTCCGTTCTTAGGTTCTTCCGTTATTAATCAATTAAATCTATTGAGGGTGATGGCTTTTTAATGATTATTGAAGGTAGATGATACAGTATGATACATGTGAATACAGTGAAAATAGACTAAATATTGAAGTTTAAATGAAAGCTTGCTACATGGATTTAAAGCAATGAAGTGATAATATATAGTTACTTTATTTATTGAATGGAATGCGTCAAAATAAAATATGATTACAAATAAATCAAATTATATATTTCCTTTCTAACAAAGGTTATTGACGAATCATTCCCTCTCTATATCCACAGTGAGTGACAATTTTTTTTCTAAAATTCAAGGTAATTTTTGAGAAGCCATTTTCTTACAAATCCAATATTATTAAAACTTTTTATTTTTTATTATAACTTTTTATTTTATTATAACATTATTATCTATTATAATACAAGAACGGTAGAATCCTTTGATATTTGTTTCACCGTATTTCCGCTTCTTCAATTGAAGATTTACTTTACCGTGTTTTTTTAGAATTCATGTACATTTTCACTACAACTATTTTCGCTCATAACCACTGTCCTACCACTGTTCTACTAACGCAGAACACAATTTTACCTTTAAAATAAGGCCCTACTATTTAGCTTAACAATTTTTGGCTCTTTTCGTGGTCTCGTTCACTTGGATTCTTCTGATTGAGAATAGTTTTCGTTTCTTCTTCTTTGTATTAGGCATATTCGCCTGTTTTATCCTCGACATCCTAGCCTCCTATCCTGCTTCAAGGTTGTCGCTTCACCTTTTTCTGGGTCTTCTAGTACTCCTTTGGCCCAATGGGGATTTATCGCGCGCTATCTTGGTCAGTCTGTTGTTATCCAAACGACTTATGTGCTCATTCCATTCTTTCTTTCCTGATAGAGCCCATTCGTTGAGGTCATCTATATTGCACAATTTTCTGATGTTCTCACTCCTTTTCCTGCGTAGCACTTTCGTTCAAACATACTGCTATTCTTAAGGCTTTATTTGTTTGCTCTCTTACTTCGCTCCAGTTTTCCAAATCCTGAAAGCTCGATTCCTAGGTATTTGAATTTGATTACTTGGTGAATTATCTGGTCGTCCACGATTAGCTTACATCTTATCGGAGTTTTGGATGTTGTCATACACTTGGTTTTGGACGCAGATATTATCATATTGAAAGATTTAACTGTGCAGTTAAACACACGTAAAAGCCTTTGAAGATCATCCTCATTTTTTGCGACTAGAACAGCATCATCATCGTAACATAATATTGTAATGTTTCGGTCCCCCATCCCCTTAGCTTTCTTACGTTCTTGATTATTTCGTCCAAAATGATATTAAAAAGCAAGTGGCTTAAGGAGTCTCTATATTTTCAATGGTTTTTATCAAGTCATAAGGGATTTGTTAGTTTTAGTTTCGTTTAAGTCAATTTTTTCTTAGTTTTCTATTATAGTAGGTATTCGATTTATTTAATAATTATTAGTTTTGTCATTTTGGTTTAGTAGATTTTGTACACAATATTTGTGAACATTTGTTGTATATGCGGTGGATTAATTTTTTGTATGAATTAGTTTTTGATAATAAAGTTTGATTTAGAGTCGAGGAGCGCTACTCCGAATGGTTTAAGTATATGAATTTGTAGATTTGAATAAAACAGGTAATGGTAGGGTATTTTTTTATTTTCATATGCACTTTCAGACTTCTCTTCGGTTGTAAGATGTAAACCCATTTTATGGTAACATCAAACGGACTTTTTCAGGTCTCACTTGAATAATAATTCTGTACATCGTTGCCGTTGCAACTACTTTCAAGCTCATAGTTCAAGACGTTTTCCACTACCTCTAAAGGTAAATATAAGTACTTTATCAATTCCTTTTCCTGGGAATAAACGTTATTCTGTTGAAGTGATTTTTCCATTGATTCGAATGCCCTCATTTTCGTAGTCGTAGAAAAAATTTCTTTCATATTGTCTGAAATGTTTATATGTATTATGGTTTATATTCACTATTTTCCATATTTAAGAAGCGTCACAAAATAAATCCAAAAAGTAATCATAAAATTAGAGCTATTCAAACAAGTTATTGGTGAAACATAATCTAACACATTAGGAAAAAAGTAGAGTCAGATTTTACGCGAAATTGTGGGTAAATATAAGTACTTTATCAATTCCTTTTCCTGGGAATAAACGTTATTCTGTTGAAGTGATTTTTCCATTGATTCGAATGCCCTCATTTTCGTAGTCGTAGAAAAAATTTCTTTCATATTGTCTGAAATGTTTATATGTATTATGGTTTATATTCACTATTTTCCATATTTAAGAAGCGTCACAAAATAAATCCAAAAAGTAATCATAAAATTAGAGCTATTCAAACAAGTTATTGGTGAAACATAATCTAACACATTAGGAAAAAAGTAGAGTCAGATTTTACGCGAAATTGTGGAAATAAACAAAAATTTATTTATTTGGAATCTCACGAAAGAATTTGAGTTTTCACCATAGGAAGTTACTTACTCATTTATAATATTAAATGATTTATTAAGCGGTAAACAGAATGAACGCGAGCATGACGTGCTCTAGACGAACATAAATGTCAAAGATAATTCGACTTGTTGAGAAACTGTGATAACACACACAATGGTCGCGCTTATATGCGTTCTTGACGTCGAAGTTAACCAATTTTCTATGCGTTGATCGTCGCTGAGTGTCAAAAACATAACATCACTTTTCTAGCGTAGTTTTTGGTTGAGGATACCTTGAAAAATGACTTTTCTGAGTGAAAGAATTTGTACGTGCTCATGAGTGTTTATATAACACTCGGCTGGAGACATGAAAACTAAAATTTGGCAGAATAAAGGGAATCATTTTCCTATTTGAAAATTCCATGACAAAACTGGTGATTAACTTCCTGATTTAATCGACAATCCTGTTACCTTATTGAATGTTTTATTGAGTCTCTGCTCAATAAGTTCAAAAGTTGATCATATAAACCCAGATTTATTATTGTATTTTTAAAAAATTCGTCTGGGTCTAATTCGTTCATTTTAAGTCTCACTCACCAAAGCCGAGTTAAATAACGCTTTGTATAATTTCTATAAGCATTTCATACAGTGAAGTAAGTATATAATACATTATAATTAATTCAAAATCGAATATCACTGTTTAAATTCTTCCTTTAAATGCGCTTTTAAGGTTATGTTTACTAGTGAACCAGCTTCATATTCGCGTTAATTCTGTGCACTGCTTAAAATGCACATAAAATGATTAACAATGCTAACACTTGTTTATGGCGAGCAGTTAACACTAATACTTAAGCGTCAGAATAATTAAAAATGCTATATGAATAGTTTTAATAATTTTAAGGTTATCCAGGAAAAATATACATATATCATGCACAATGTAAAAGAATTATAGTCCCATAAACATCCTCTTTTCCTGAAAATCCTGACAAAATTGTTAATAACGTGACGCCTCAGTATAATCTAGGAGTTATGATTATTGCACATCTTTTACATCCCATACAAAATGTAAGCAGAGATTATAATGAAAAAATATAATTAGAACGTGACAATGTAATTGATATATAACTAGTAATTTATGTGATGATTAAAAACGTTTGTTTATAATTAATTTATTGAATTAGAAACTTTCTTCTACCACACTATAATATTTGTATAAATAATAAAAATTGAATACGGCTAAATATTTGATTATATTGAAATCTAATTTGAGTAATTATTGAAAAAATCGCTAACCATAATAATGTCCATAACTGCACGTGTATATTAAACACGCATACAAAAAATACAACCCACAGAGTACGCATATACTACTTCACCTGATAACCTCAATAATTACTATGTGAATGTAGCCAAGAATTTATCAAATCCTATAACTCCTTCTTATGATCCGCTTTCATATCTCCCTGATGCTAATGTTAACTTACACAGTTTCTTCTTTATACCCGTAGTTTTAGCAGAGCTTCGCAGTAAAACTAATGACATTAAAAATAAATACTCATCTGGAACTGATGCATTAAAAATGTTTTTGAATCACCTTACTACTTTAATGAACGTTTCATTTGAAAATGGCACTTTTCCCAATTGCCTTAAGACGGCTATAACTATACCTCTGCATAAAGGAGGAAATAAAAATCAAGCATCGAATTATCCCCAATTGCACTCTTTCCCACGTTATCTTAGATCATAGAAATATTGGTCAAAAAAAGGCTTTTATCATTTCTGTTTAAATATAAAATACTTACTACCCATCAATTTGGGTTTTTAAGTAACAAATTCACAAATGATGCTATATTCTCCCCCCTAAATAATGTCTACTCTAAACAGCCATCACTGCAACAACTTTTTGTGATTTTTCTAAGGCTTTCGATTGTGTTAATTATAATATTTTAATCAACAAATTGCAGAGCTACGGTTTCAGGGGAACATATCTCGCATGATTTAAGTAATTCCTTATCAACAGAAGTCAGCTTGTAAGGGTTGATACAACGGTGTCTTCTTGCATGCCAATAGAATGTAGAGTGCCCCAAGACTCAGTAATAGGCCCTATTTTGGGACAACACTAGTTTCTCTTGGAGCAACTCTAATCTCATGGCACTTCATAGGACCATATCTAGTGACCTAATTACCCTTAAATCATGATGCGATTGTAATCTTTTCTGTATCAACGTTGACAATTCCTTGAAATGGAAGTTACATATTGCCGCCTTATCTAAAACATTAAGTTCCTATTGTTTTGCGCTGAGATCAATTTCCAAAGAACTGAACTTATCGACCTCCTCAACAATTAATTATTCCCTTATTGAGTCGCATCTCCTATATGCCCTTCCCTTCTGATGTTCGTGTGGTGCGACGCAATTTGAGCGATTCTTCAAACTACAAAAGTGAGCTTTTAGATATTTACTCGGACTAAACAACAGGGATCATTGCAGGGACTTCTTTAAAAAATTAAAAATTCTGACTTCCTTCCTTATTTATCTTTGAATCCATTTGCCTAATTCCTAAGCACGCTTCCCCAATTTCAGAAAGGTCGTTGCACGACTGTCCACTTAGGAATGCGAAACATGACCTTCACCTACCTACTCCACGTTCAAAATTAGTTAAGTGCTCAATATTTTACAATGCAAAAAAATGCACAATCACTTGCCAATTGAAATCAAATCGATATCGTTCACTGCCACGTTGCCGATAAGAAATATATATATATATATATATATATATATATATATATATATATATATATATATATATATATATATATATATATAACAGCTTTGAGAATCATTTCAACTAACAGCAACTATCAATTAAATGGTTTCAAATAGGATAACGATAAAAAGAAACTTGAGGATTTATGTGTGTAATTGAGAAACATAGTACGTTCACAAAACATTAACGAAATTATATAACGGAGATTATACTCGTAACAAATGTAGCAAATGTAGGATGTGTAAGACATTGGAAACAATTCAACATATAACATCAAGATTCTAGTTTAAACAGAGAATTTGAATCTTACACGAATCTTTACTGCAAATACTTTAAATATAAATCTGATTCAGTAAATGAAAACTATTGTCTATCTCCCATCAAATTCAAAATAGAAGACAAAATATATAAGGGCCATAACACAGAAAACATATACAAAAAAGCATGGAAATACACCTAAATAGTAGAAGAAAAATTTAGAAAGCGGAATAGTTCAGACATTCCTATTTCAGCTATAATCTTCGTACTACCAGAGTCACATAGTGACCTCAAGAAACACATCAAATCAACAATAATTGAAACATACGATGGTTGCTACTTAAGTTTTGATAAGCGGGCGAAATCGAGTAGACAAATGCAAAAACTTGTAAGGGGTTCAATTTTTTAAAAAAAAATATTGATTTCCCGATTTTTAATCATTTATACTATATTTGGGTCAAATTAATTTATTTTCATTATTATCATTATTTATATACCTTTCTTATATTTATTTCAGAGGTAGGTAAACAAAGAAAACAGCGAAGATGTATTGAGCAAAATAAAAGAAATACTCTGGACCCAATGAAGGTACTTGCCAGGAAAGCATGGAATAATTACAGGAAAGACACGGAGATAGAAAAGATTATTGAAGTTTCAAGCTAATTTCAGCCCTAATCAACTAGATAAAGGAATTTATAGGCCACTTACCTCATGAATATTAAAATATAATCTGCGTTATCCGTTCCAATGTTTTGTTAAAATATAAATATTATTTAATGAAAAAAAAATATTAATTAAAACTATTTATAATTAGATCGAAATTCATGAACTATAATTATAATTTTTATCAAACTATCATTTTTATGCACATGAAACATTACTAACAATTATCCATATTATATTTGACTGTTTCAAATACTTCCAAATTTTCATAATCGAACTTATATTTCTGTGCTTTTATATGTTGTCCTATTTTTTTATCATATAGTGTCTTTTTAATCTATTTCATAAATATCGAGTTGTCTGTCCTATGCAAATAGTAAAAATTAGCTTCATATATACTATAGACGTTTTCTAATTTTTGGTATTTTCATACCAATAAAATAATCTGATGTATTCTGTCCCTTTTGACTTATTCTAATATATATTTATTGAAATAATTAAATAACTGTTGAGAAGGTCTTTCTACATAAGGAAATCAAAAAATGGAGATGCTCATTTAAGAACGCCTTATTTCAATTTATCTTTTTAATTTAATTAGTTTATATATTCATTTAGAGTTATTAATTAAGAGCAAATTTTAATCTAACATACACCTTAGGTTTCGGGCAACTTGTTTGGGCAGATATAGGACAACATAATGAATCCTCTTGACGAAGGTTTCAACTTAGCAAAAATTAAGAATCTACTAGATGGAAGCGTGGTCGTGCACGACTAATTAAGAAATTAAAAAGTTCAAACAACTTGCAAATGACAAATTATCTGGCATACTATGAAATTAAGGACCTTGGTTCACTCAATCCCTCAATAAGGATCTTTGAACTAACAGAGAAGAACTGACCTGATTAATTACCTTTATAATGAAGCAAAATCAGAACGTTTTTTCGGAAAATTGTATTATTGATATGATAAACATCTCTACTCTGGAAAAAAAAGCAATACCTTTCAAGGAAAATTATCTCTGAATATTAACTCCTACAAAAAGGCTATGCAAGAAGGTGGTTTGTTGAACGGATATGATTGCTGCCCAGTTTATGACGCTATTGAGTTAATAATGTGTTTTAAGTGTTGTGGTTTTGCGCATGCGAAAACTGGACGAATCTGTCCTATTTTCAAAAAGGATAATAAAATTGTTACTTAGAGCTATCGACCCTTCACAATTATTTCCAACTTTTGTAAGGTATTTGAAACTCGACTTTACGAAGTTCTTTTCCACCACGTGAAACTATCATGGTTTTTAACCTGGTAGATCTACGATCTCGAATTTAAAATGCTTAACGCAGCACACACGGATAGCGGTTGTCAGGTTGATGTCATCTATACAGATTTTTCCAAAGCTTTGATCGCTTGGATCATGGCATTCTTCTGACTGAGGTATCCAACATTAGTTTAATTGAGTCATTTATCAATTTATGTCATAACTCATGGATAGAAAACTTACAGTTATTTACCATGGTTTCAACACACTAGAAATTACCGTATCTTATGGAGTGCCCCAGGGCTCGGTACTTGCGCCACAATTATTTTTAATATTTATTGATGACATTGTCTCAGAATTAAATTCTCCTTTATACCCATAATCTGAAGCTATATTGATTGATAACTGCCACTTACTTCAATTTGATATAGATAAAATTTGTGATTGATGCGATAAAAATACGCTTTCTCTCAACAATTCAAAATTTAATACCTTATCTTACACAAAAAACTTGACCCCCTTCGTTTCAATTATAGCATTTCTAATAATTTGCTTAAAACGTCTGCAACAAAGATTTTGGTGTTACATTTGATAGTAAATTAAACTTTGTTGAGCATATTAACATTATTCTTGGTGGAGCCTTTAGGAACCTCAGTTTCGTTCTGAGAAACCGAAGTTAAAACCGTATCTTCACTTTTTAATGTATTCGTTCTTCAAAAAACTAGAATATGCTTCTCTTATATGGGACTCAAGCTACCAAACTCGTATAAAAAAAAATAAACTAGACATATGTGTTCTTCCTTGATATTCCTTCATAAAAGTGTGACGAATAAAATTGACAATCCAGAATTGCTAGGTTTTTTAAGAATAGGTACATACTCCTCGAGTTGTCACAGGGTTCCACTCTTTATTCAACTTTCCAGTTGCTAGAACTAATGTTCTCAATTTTTCCATTATATCGAATAAATCAATATCACTGTCAAATGCAGAAATCTCTGAATACTTTTGCGGCTATTTCTAACATACAGAAGAAAATTTTTTGAGTTTTATAACTTTTTCGTTATTGATATTTGACCGAGTTATCGTGGAATTCTAGAATTGTTATTCCTTTTTTCGTATTTTTGCGCTTATATTATTTACACTTCATCTAAATGTGCTATTGTTTACTTGTACTTTACAACTTTAATTGTTCAATTGATAACTTTTATGTATGTCTTTCTCATCTATTAATTGGCCCTTGTACTGTAGGGTTGTGTAAATAAATAAATAACTAATGAAGTCAAGGCAAATAAAGTTCAACACGAAAACAAAAAATAAAGTAGCAGAAACAGAGAGCACATTAAGAAATTTCCTCAGGGCAAAGTTTTCTCTATTTTTCAGATATCTACAGTAAAAATTATGGTTAAATTTCATTATTTATAAGAACCGCATAAAAAATTTTTTAGTCATTTTCGTTGGTTTACTTATGTGTCCCATGCCCCCCCCCCCTAACACTGTTGTAAACCACGTTACACATACACCGGTATGCTTATGCACAGGCACGCGCTTTCTCTCCCTCTAAAAATGTGAAGTTTAATGTATGCTGTATACCTGTAATAGTCCAGAGCCGGTAGCTCTGAAAGTCCCGTCTTAGCGGAATCAAAAAATTTTTATTTAAATAAATAGAACATAAGTATAGGAATACATTGAGCTTGGTATGCGTGGATTCCTATTACCGAAAGAATGTAAGAAAATTATTAAAAAAAATGAATGTTTTACCGTTATCGCGGGTAATAATTTTTTTAATGTATTCGACAGTAAATTTTATTGGCTTTTGGAAAAAATCACGCAAACCATTTTTTTGCCGGAAGGGTCTATTTGAAGTGAGTGATGAGGAATAAAATTTGTCCATCACGCCGAAACATTTTTTTTAATTTTATTTATTTGTGTCAAATTTGAGCTAACCAGTATATTTGTATCGTGTCATAAATCATCTCAGGATAAAGAGCATGAAACACTTTACATATTGGAGAAAAAAATATCAGAACAATTCACTTTTCAAATAGCACCATTATAAAGCAGAAGATTTGCCTTTTGAATTAACATTGTTTCAGAAATTGCAGCTAAAATGAAAAAATCTTAATGAGGATTGTTTTTTGTTATATTCATATTTCAGATAATTATTTTTATTTATTTTGGGAGAAAAAATGACGGGCACTCTATTTTTCCCGAATTTCTATATTACGATTCTATTTGAGAATTTTAACCTTAAAAAATGTAATTTTTTCCAACGGACCAAGGAGTTTTGTTGAAAATTGCCTTTATAAAAGTTGAAGATTTTTTTGTACTGTATAACTTTTATACTGGGTGTCCCAGAAATTGCACGACAGGCTGACACGGGAGGTAGATCAGCTTTAGATCTATCAAATAAAAGCAACATGACCTCAGTAAAAGTTTTTTAGTTTTCGAGATATTAACACTTTTAGGTTTTTTCAGAAAATCTCTACTTTTTGCCCTATTTTTGTCTGTTATGGGCATAAAAAACCTCTAATTTATCATTCTTTTTTTTCTGGGCTACCACTAATAGTTGGTTGAGACAACCCAGTATTCATTTTAATAAAAAGTAGCACGACATTAACAAAAAAAAACAACTCAATCTTACCTTTTGTTTCAAAGCGAAAACCTTAACTAAAGTTTGGTTAGCGACTGTGAAAAAAAAATGTACCAGACTGAGTCAGAAAATGTTCTTAAAAACTAGCCTGCTTAATGCTCCTTCCAAAATGGTACAACATTTATAGTTTTTTTTTACTAAAAATTGAATAATACCACGTTTTGTCATTGAAGTCGTAATTCTTCGAAATTAAGAAACTAAAAAATAATAGTTTTAATTGAATGTGCAGCCTTCTTTTGTCTCCATATCACTGAGAAACTGAATGACCTTAAACATTTATTGACTATCTCGCTCACACTCATTGTTCGGTCGGTAACGACGTTACGAAGAGGATCAGAGGTAATACCTGCGCACTGCACCGCAGGGGCGCAGGGTAAATTTAGTACTGCTCCTTGTGTTTAGTGCTATACACGTGTTCTTTAATTCCTTCGTCTTGAAATTTCGGTTTGCATTTTTACGATAACTTCGCATTAACTTGGATTCCGTTTTGCTAGTGTTTGGAATTAGTTTATTGGATACAGTTTCATAACGACGACTTAGCGCTCTTAGTGGACTCGATTTACTTTGTGATTTGGACTGCTTTTAAGATGGCAAATGAACAACCTGTGCTTTTCACCTCTAGTGAGTACACAGACATGTTGTTAATATATGGTGAGACAAGAAGCGTTTCTTCACGTGCTAACGTGAGTTATAACGCAAGATTGGCAGCGAGATTGTACTCGGAAAGATACCCTAACCGCAGGCGAGCATCCCATGAGATTATTTTTCACACTGTCAATGCCTGCCGAGAAGGTAGAATCCCTGGCCAAAGAAGTTCTCAAGAAAGACCACGTAGTACTCAAGAGGATGAGGTTGTACTAGAACAAGTATCGGAGGACCCATCTACTTCATTAAGGGCAATCGAACGACGTACTGGCGTTTCTAAATCGTAAGCGTAACGAATTTTGAAGAGGTATGAATACCACCCGTACCATATTCAAAGGGTTCAAACGCTGTTAAGCAGTGATTATACAAAACGTGTATCGTTTTGTCGTACAATGCTGGAGAAGCATGAGGAAGACCCAAATTTTTTCAACTACGTCTTATGGAGCGACGAGTCGGCCTGTAAAAGAGATGGGTATCTTAATCTACATAATATTCACAGTTGGCAATTAGAAAATCCGCATGAAGTAAGACAAGACCGTTCGCAGCACCAATTTAAAATAAATTTATGGACCGGGATCCTCAATGGGCAAATAATTGGCCCATTCGAACTCCCTGCTACTCTTAATGCAGCAATGTATTTAGAATTTTTACAAAATGATCTACCCATTCTTTTGGAAGATGTGTCTCTTGAGACAAGAAAAAGAATGTGGCTGCAGAATGATGGGTGCCCTGCTCACTATGCCCGCGCAGTTAGAGCTTATCTGGATGACACATACCCAAGAAGATGGATTGGCCGGCTAGGACCAATTTTGTGGCCCCCACGCTCCCCAGACCTAAACCCACTGGACTTTTTCTACTGGGGATGTTTAAAAGATAAAGTGTACAGTAAACCAATTCGATCGGTCGATGAATTGCGGCAACGAATCAATGAAGCAGCTCGCGAAATTACTAATTTAAGTTTAGGACGTTTAAAGACACAGTTTTTAAGAAGATGCAGGTTATGCATAAGAGCAGGTGGTAGAAATTTTGAAAATCTGCTATAATAGTTTATTCAATGTGAATTCTGAATGGTAAATATTTATTTGAATGTAATTGTAAAATCTAATGAAAATAAAAAAAAATACAACCCTACGTTCTGTACCCAAATTATTTTGATGCCAGCCTACAACAACAATTATAAAAGGATAATGGATAACTCTATTAGACATTGCTAAACTAAAAAGCGATTACAGTAACTAAAAAGTTGTAAGTTGAAGACAAAAGTCGGCTTAACTTTGTATTACGTATTATTTTTGATTTGAAGTATTGCGAAAGTAGTACAACTTCAATGACTATACTTGATATTATTCAATTTTTAGTAAAAAAAAAACTATAAATGTTGTACCATTTTGGAAGGAGCATTAAGCAGGCTAGTTTTTAAGAACATTTTCTGACTCAGTCTGGTACATTTTTTTTTCACAGTCGCTAACCAAACTTTAGTTAAGGTTTTCGCTTTGAAACAAAAGGTAAGATTGAGTTGTTTTTTTTTGTTAATGTCGTGCTACTTTTTATTAAAATGAATACTGGGTTGTCTCAACCAACTATTAGTGGTAGCCCAGAAAAAAAAGAATTATAAATTAGAGGTTTTTTATGCCCATAACAGACAAAAATAGGGCAAAAAGTAGAGATTTTCTGAAAAAACCTAAAAGTGTTAATATCTCGAAAACTAAAAAACTTTTAATGAGGTCATGTTGCTTTTATTTGATAGATCTAAAGCTGATCTACCTCCCGTGTCAGCCTGGCGTGCAATTAGTGGGACACCCAGTACTTATTAAACGTTTTTCAATTAGCTATGAAATTTAACACTAAACCGCAATAATGCATTTTTCAACCATTTTACCCCCTAAAAACTACCCTTTAACTCTACTCTTCACGCTTTATTGTTTATTACCACCCCATTTCCCGTTTTGAGCTGTTAAAGTAGTACAGCATTGACGTCGCTTGGTGAGATTTATTTAATTCATAAATTTCTTTGAATAAATAGAAATATGGCGACTACGGGCGAATGAAGATAATGAAATTGCATAGTGTAGTGAGAATAAAGACAGGTATGAATTTAATAATAAAGATTCGATATACAAATACAGCAAGTTATTTGAAATACATTCGAATGTTTAAAAAAGGAATATATTCAGCAATCTGATAATCCAATAATAATAAGAATGGCTGAATTAACTAGAGTAAATAAATTTTCCATTTATCGAGTAGTCAAGTCAGGGGTTGCTGTGAATCATTCACAGAGCCGAAAAACATGTAAAGAAAAACTGAAATCAGTTGACAAAGCTACACAAGATTTTACATGTAGGACAATTTACAGTTTATATAACGAGAACAGGGTTGCGACATTAGAAGTAATACTGCAAAAGGTAGCAGATTATCCAGAATACAATTATATCAGTTTAGAAACATTGCGTCAAGTTTTTTCAGCATTTGGTTTTAAACACAAAAAACTGAATAAAAGGATAGCAATAACCGAATCGTCAAGGATAGTTCCATGGCGACAAGATTATTCACGTGAGATAAAGGACTACCGAAGTTCTAATAGGCACATAATTTATCTAGATGAAACATGGTGTAGTAAATTTCGGTTGGGTTGACACTAGTAAAAATTGCTGTTTGGATGGGCTAAAGGAAACGCATTATAATAGTAAACGCGGGAAGCAAAGACGACTTCGTGCTTAATGCTTTATTAATATCTGCTAGAAAAATTAAAAACTGTGCAGCTGATTATCATAAAGATATGACAGCAGAATTATTTGAAAAGTGGTTTAATGAACAGCTTTTACCGAACATTCCACCACAGTCAGTAATCATTATGGACAACGCATCCTACCAGTCGCGGCAACTCCTTAAGATATCAAATAGTAGTAGTAACAAAGCTCAAATTTTAGCATTTAAGTATGAAAAAAATATTCCTATAGCTGTCAGCGATCTAAAAAATGCCCAACAAAGAAATGCTGTTATTAAAGGTCTTCTCGGACTACCTCCTTACTATTGCATATTAACCTTATAGAGTTGATATGGACAAACGTAAAATCAGAATTACGAAAATATAATCAGTCTCCAGAACTGAGTAAAGAGGTTGTAAAATTCGTTCTAGAAGTTCTAGCAGCAGACTGCCAAGAGCTTTGGAAAAACTGTGTTGAACATGTTATCAAAGAAGAAGATGAATATGTGGTATTACTCTTATTACAACCCTTCATAATTTTATCAAATGATGACCTTAGTTCAGAAGATTCTCACTACCATTATT
Organism: Diorhabda sublineata; assembly: GCF_026230105.1. Taxonomy (NCBI): domain Eukaryota; kingdom Metazoa; phylum Arthropoda; class Insecta; order Coleoptera; family Chrysomelidae; genus Diorhabda; species Diorhabda sublineata. The sequence continues at coordinate 13,812,651 of NC_079482.1, forward strand.
ATTTATAAAGATACTTTAAAATTAAAATGTTTCTTTTATAGTTTTTGCTTTGAAATTTTGTTTTCAAGAAAAAAAAGAATGGGATACAAAAAGGGCTCAGTTCACGTCTGGTCTCTTGTTTAAACCAAACTCTCTTACGGGCGGGTACATTCTACTCGTCTATTTACGTTTTATAATTTAATATTCTGTTGTGGCAAGTTAGTAAGTAGTACCAAGTAAGACTAAAATGCATTTGTCTAAATATCTCCGAATAGTGCCGTCAAATTTATAATGATTCGATTGACTTTTAACGAATACTTAGATATACATATTTTTAATAGTAATTATAACAACAATAAAGTATTTATAAAATTTTATAAAATAAGGTATCTACGCCTATGGTATATCAAACAAAATTGTCGGCAAGTGTTTCGTAGTGTTCATGTTGTAGTATTTATGTATCAATATGATAATATATGAGGATTAGTTTAAATATCAACTCTTCGATAAATTTTTTCTAAATATACCTGTGGATATAGTCGGCAAATCGTAAACGTTTGGTAAGAAACCTTCTCTAAAGCAGCATCCTTAAATGACTTCTTTATATTGCAAAGGTTCTTTAAAACTGATTTACGAGTAGTACTGTCTGCTAAAGAAACTTATAATTCACAGATATTATTTATTCTGACCAACATATTTCAACATAATTTGATAGAGTACAAATTTTTTTCTATTTTTAGGATTGTAACAACTGAATCGAATAAAATATATGAATAATAATAATTGTTTAAACAAATGTTTCCAATGGGATATGTAGATAACTGGAAACTACCATCTCAACAAAATGAAAGTAGATTTTATTAATGCTTATTTAATTACTGTATAGTAGGTAAAAGTAACTTTATATCTATTATAAAATCTATAATCATTAGAACATAAACATGCATTTATAACCTGTATTTTCCGGCTAACAAGATGTAATAACTGCAATAATAGATGAGAGTGTATAGTTTAAAACAAAATAGTAGTATATAAATTAAATCGGTCCAAGTAACAGGTGTGCTGCACTCATAAAATAACTTATATAAATTATTCACAATAATGTATTCAGTATCCAAAAAATAATTTCTTCAAACGATAGTTTATTTCCCCGATTCAGCCTCCAGCCGTGAGGTCAACACTCTTGGCACCTCATCAACTTTATCAGTCTCTTTTCCATCTCGATTTCGGAGTACCTTTACCATTACAAAATACACATTTTCAAACAAAGAAAAATCTTTCTCATTCCATCCCACACACGTGGAATACGGCGCAGTAAGAGACGAAACAACACAAGACGTAGCGAAAACTCGATGTGAAAGTAGTCTGCAAACAGCTGACTTGAACAACAAAGAATAGAGAAACGTATGAAATATCCATGATTGTTATTAAAACTTGTTAAATTAAAAATAATAAGGTAATGTGTGCATTCTTTGAATTTCATATATAAATTAGTCGAGGTATTTCACAAGATAACAATAATATTGACATCGTGATAACGCGCAGACTATATATTGATATTATAAAACTTAATTGGATTTAACCACACCGAGTACACAATGAAATCGGTATCTGTTGACTAGCATTCGCTAAAAAAATAATCAATAAAAAATGCAAGTGCAATTACAACTTAAATAAAATAAAATCCTATAGGGGAGAAAATGGCAGCCCATAATGCAGTGTAAATGTAACAAAGAAACAAAGCAAAATCCAATTCAAAAACAATTGTCTGACTTACTTTAGAAATCATGCGTGTGTGCTAAGGTTTCTTGAAACTATTCACAGCTAGATGTTCGCGAATCAACGTTGTCTTTTAGTAAAAAACATTAAATAAACAAGTCGATTTTCACGAATACAATTCTGCACTAGTCCCGTATACTATCCGAATACATTCAAAGCACTAAAATAGAAGTTTCGATCAGTACCGCGTAAATAACCGAGAGGGAGCTCTCGTCTCTCTGCGCATATAAACAAAAGCGGTTTCTAGCGCTGCTGCCACATTCATATCTATATCTCGGATATGTAACATTTTTTATTTCATCTAAGATAATCATAACGATATTTATCGTTCATCAGTTTATGTTACTATCAATTTTTAGCAGCAAATTTTTAATTTGGGTTCATCATATAGTGCATATGAATAACGATTGATTTTCTCCTTCGTACTACTTATATATAAATAATTTCCAATACTATAGCTTACCACCGAATTATATTTAATTATGAATTAAGTCTTATATTAAGGTATCATTGATACGACTCTTATTCTATAATATAAGGACACATCTAAAATCTATATGTTTTCAACTGCCAACAAATTCTACTGGTTTTATTGCTGTATATATAAGTCTGACAATTTGAGATAGTAAGAAAATTGGTTTTATAATAATTTTCAATGCTATTAATTGGTGAATATACATATTAGTGATTTATGGGGCAATAAATCGAAAAAATCTTATTTATATGGAATACATTTGTCTTACTAGCTTATACTACGAATAAACCTTATATCGAAACATGGCAACGGAGCACTGCATATGCATCATAATACCGACGTCACAATAGTCGGGAGTTGGGGCAGTTAGGACGAAGAGAGCAATTTCGTCTCTTAGGAACCGTTATCGGAAAAATGAATGGAAATTGAGGAGGTCAATTCAAGAATGAAACGAAAAACATCTCAGAATCAGATGTAGAACGTAGCAAAAGGTTGTGATTTTAAAATGAACATAGCAAATTGATAAGAAAAATAGAAAATAATTCAATTATAATCAAACAATACCTACAAAACTGTAGAAATATATTCAAATTTGAAAAGTAGTTATATTTTATTCCTTTGCGGTCAATTGACAGTCTACTTATTACTTTGCATTGTATTGAGATTATTCGCTCTCAAAATAGGTAGTCTGAATCGAAATTAAGATCAATATGTTGGTATTTCAGAATTTCTCTATTTATTTGCTACAGTTAGGAGAATGTAATGGCGCCAAGCAAATATGCATGTTATTTAAAACAGTGTCTGAGAAACGGGTTTTTTATATATTATGATTTTACAGGAAATGAACAGACATCGTATTTTATTAACTTAAATGCGAAAAAATAATGTTTTGGAGTAGCAAATATTTAAATTTTCTTATTGAATTGTTGTTCTGAATTAAAAGTAAACTTTTAATTAACCTTCCTATAATATTTCACTTGTAGCTCATAAATAGCTATATAAATAGAATAGGATTAAATTCTATTTTTATATAACAATTTGATTTTTGTTATTAATTTATATTGTTCGATTCATTTTTAAGGTTAGGTACTAGTTGTTTCAGTAAAAGATGCCTTTGAAAAATTAGAAAAAACTACGTGTTAGTATATTTTGATTCGTTAGTTGTTTTTCCATCTCATTCTCCATTTCATGCTAACTATCTACTACCATAAAGCCATTAGGCACTTATGTATGTTAATATATGTCATTTGAATGTTGTTTAAAATACCCTCCGTCTGCATAGTCCGTGCAATAAAGTAATGCCTCCACTGGTACGATTCTACGAAGGATTAAAAAAAAATAATCAAGGAGAATAACATAAAAAACATCAAGTTTTTGTAGACATTGTTGAGATAAAAATAGAAGCATCTTGATATTGAAAGAGGAGGAAAAAAAGGGTCTTGGCTATTCTATTATGTAGAAGGTACTTTGTACTAACGTACGAGGAAGCTTTATTTCTAGTATATAATTAAGTCTAATGTTTACAATATAATCCACATTACCGAAAAGAACAAGTCTCCAGTGAGGACTTCAAGAAAATATTTTTATAGTAGAAGATTGTTCATCATCATAACATATTTGAGGTTTATTAAAGTTTAAAATGAAAAAAAAAACACTACAGCTGGTGGAAGGTTTGCAAGGCCAAGAAATCATTTTTAATATATTTGATTGCCAGATTATTAAAGATTTGCCAAACATATTTAGTATTTACAGTGTTATCAAAGAAGATTCAGTGGAAGACCATTATATGAAAAAAAGTTAATACCAAGTTATTCAGATTTATGAGTGTCAGAAAATTTATTCGTTGACAGATTTATGATTCATACTAACAGAATAAAGTTCACAATAAATCAAAGAATATCTTTTGAGGACGAACAACAAGGTTTTAGAAATGGGAGATCATGTACAGACGCAGTATTTATAACTAGACAAATCACAGAGAAAGCTCTAGAATATAATCTACCGCCATTCATTTGCTTAATTGACTTGACAAAAGCCTTTGACAGAGTCAGATTAAAAGACGTGGTTCACCTTTCATACAATAGACAAATACCGTTAGACATCATCAAAACAATCGAAGACATATATAAGGACAACAAAATACAGGCTAGAATAGACGGACAACTTACAGAGGAAATAAACATAGGCACATAGGGAGATTCTTTAAGCCCTCTACTTTTTAATCTCATAATGGATGAAATAATAAAGGTAGTGAAAAAGAGGAAAGGTTATAAGGTAGGAAATAGAGAAATAAAAATTCTCTGCTATTCAAATGATTATATCCTTATAGCAGAAAGTGAAGACGACCTACAAAGATTGATCCACAAGTTTAACATAGTAGCAAAGAAGCTGAACATGGTAATCTCATCCCAAAAAACAAAAACACTGGTCATTAGCAAAGAACCGATTAGATGTAAGATAGAAATTGACGGTACGAGCATTGAACAGATTATGGAAACTAACTACCACTTAGGCATTACACTATTATGCTATGGAGGTGCAGAATCAGAAGTAAAAAAACAAATACAGAAAGCCAATACAATACAATATGGAGAAACAAACATATAAGACTAGAATTTATAAAGTTGTTATAAGACCAATAATGACATACACAGCAGAAACGCGGCCGGACACGTCCAAAACACAAAGAATGCTGGAAACAGCTGAGATGAGAATTCTGAGGAGAATCACGGGGAACACACTGAGAAATCGAGTAATTAGCGACTACATTAGAACAACATGTAATGTGGAGGCGATTAACGAGTGGTTATTGACTAGAAGAAAAGAATTGAACAACTATATAAGTAGAATGACAGATAGTAGGGTAGTAAAGATCGTGAGAGACAAATCGCCGGCCGGGAGGAGAAGTGTCGGTCGACACCAGAAAAGATGGAGCGATAATATAACTTAAAAGCACAACAAAAGAAAGAAACAGGCAAAATTACCTATAGAAAAGATAGAAGAAGAAGAAGAATATAGTAGACACTATTCAGGAAAAATTTTTAGAGTTCCCTAAGTATAATTTTAAATGTAAAACTACTTTACCGAACATTACAATTGACTGTGGTTTAAATACACAAAAATAGATACGCGTATGACTATAATGGGATCTCCACGTTTTGTGCCTTACTGACAGGCCTATTTACTTCTGATGCAGAAATGTTGTGAATATCAAAAAACATATGGTTTATCTTAATAAGACTTTGTTCGATAGTCAAGATAACTCAAGATATAACTCGGTATAGGATTCAAAGAACTAGTCTCCAAGGTACGTGTTCTGAAGATAAGTGCATAATAATAGTCTTCCATATCCTAGAAATCTATTATATGAAATTAAATGGATCTTATATTTATACAGTAGAATAACTAAAGAAAGTCTGAAAAATCTATAATAAGTAATATCAATTCTTGGTTCAATGGAATTAAATTCTTAGTAATCTATATTCATACTTTTGGGTACGTAACGGGTCGGGTCGGTGCACCTTACAGCAAAGGATCTTTGTTGTTTTTCTTTTACTTTCATCAACTAACTTTGAATAAAATTCATATTGTTGGCTTTATCAAGTTTCATCTTAATTTTCAACAAACATACAACTTAGTGTTAAACAGTATATAGTTAATACTTCAAAATTACTATACTTGTAAGAATTTATTATATGTATGTTTTGGATAAATCTGTATATACAGGGTTTTCAAAAAAAGTGATCCCGTCTCTAGGGTAGATAGAAAACTGAAAGATATTTGGGGTTTGCTCAGTAAAAAAAATTTCGTAACACTATCCGTATTCAAGATAAAGAGTGTTAATGAAAAAAAATTATACATATGCTTAGGATTTTGCCGTAACTACTGACAACATTGTATTGACATTTTATACGATTATGTTTTGGAAGCTATGGTTGGAGCCTATGACATGGACAGTTACCATTTTTAGATACTTTAGTAATTACGAATAGTAATAGGTTAGAATTTGATGTATTTAGGAAAAACACCGTTACGTGTAGGTATATCACGGCTAATTCCTTTCATTGTATCCAACATAAGATGGCCAGTCTCCATTTTCTGGTACATCGGTTAATCCACTTTCCACTTATGATCGAGAGATACAATAAGGAAAAAACCTTCAGCATATAGCTGTATTCAATGGTTATGATAAAAGAATTGTAAATAGGTTAATCAATCGTCATAGGTTTAAGAAATTTCTATGTCAAACTACTTTTTTTCAAGCCTAAAATGAAAAACAAGAAAAATTTGCTCTGATGCCTTTCAATTCTCTTTATACAAAAGAAATGGAAGAAATATTTAGCAGAGTGGGTCCTCCGAAACGGCTTGACCGATTTTCATGAAATTATGTGTGCACATCAGGTAGGTCGGAGAATCAAACAAAATCTAATTTAAATTCCCCTAAATTTTCATGAAATTATGTGTGCACATCGGGTAGGTCGGAGAATCAAACAAAATCTATTTTAAATTCCCCTAAATTTTAAGGGTAGTCCACCCTTAATTTTTTTTTATTTTTTAGATAAAATTATTTTTTATGATTAAAAAGCATTAAAAAATACATACAACTATAAATTTTCAACCCCCTACGATGGACTCCTATTTTATGTTTGTTAATTATAAACTTCAATTTTTTTTAGAAGATATATGTTTTTTGTAATGATTTAGAATAAAAAAATTCATAATACTCTCAATGTTTCACCCTTCTACGATCAATCCCTATTTTTCCATCGCGATTTTTACCTTTTTTATTTTTTCCGCAGATCCGCAATAGGATTGCAAGATGGCAATCGAATATAATAATAATTATAGTACGATAAATTCTTATTTACAATTTTATTTTCCTTTTTGTATCGATCGTAGCAGTGACACTTATAGGTCCTATTTTCATTTTTCTGAGCAACTCTCATGTTAATTTCACTCTCATCGTAAATTTATCATTAAGTTCAAGTGCCAGATTTATTTATTAATAACTGAAAATTCAGCTTTTACTCTCATGTAAATAAACATGTGTTGTGAGCTCCCGCTAACAACGGCCATTATCGTACCTGTACATATTGTACTTAACATTTTTTGAAAATAGTTATAAATCCAAACAGAAACGTGTACGTGTTTAATAAATATACGTGTTTTATTATTGTGAAAGGTAAGTCAAACAATAAACAAACGAATACAATTTTAAGTGACTGTTTTTCACAAATAAGTATTTTAACTTGATTTATTTATATGTTACATGTACAGTCAGCAATGCCAGCAAGACCAATTTGAGTCGTCGAACAATCAAATCTAGAGTCATTCAAGATATAAGAGCACGAAGATCAAGCGAACAAAACAATGCAGATGTGTTTAAGCAGAGCGCAGTTATGTCAATCATTTCGTAGATATAATTTATATGGCAGAACAACGTTTGCCGGATCAGCTAGTTGGTTTATAAATCCAACATATATTGAAACAATTGATACGCAAGGATAAAATATCAAATTGGGAAAAGAATGGTATATATGCATTTAGCTGTGGTGATTATGACGGAAAGTATATTGGGCAGACTAAGAAATCCGTTACTGTCCGGTTTAAAGAGCATATAGCTAATTTGAAATATGAACGGACCGGAAAATCAGGTATTGCCGATCACGCTACCAGTCACACTCATAAATTTTATAGTTTATATCAGAAAGGTATAGAGCAATAAAATCTCATTAGGTATACAAAGGGACCACAGAGTGACCCAATCAATATTCAAGCCACTTTCATAGTTTGGTATTGATTTCATTGTAAATTTTTTTTTATCAAGTGAAGATAGTAGTACCCGGTTTGAGATGAATTTCGCCTATTGTTATCCATTCACAAACACTAAAAATATTGTGTCAAACGCGTGCCCGTAGGATACTCGTAAAAAGGAAAGAGTTTTATTTTAACAGAATAAAAATTAGGCATTATGTACGAAGTATTAGATACACTTATTTTTTATTGGAGATTATACAAAAAATACATTATACAGAAATTAAAATATAAGAAATCATAATATTCTTCGTCATCTGAGGAACTGTCATCTCCTCTTGACGTTATAATTAACGGTTGGACGATCTAAGCGATCAAGTAGTCAAGATCCCACATTTTCTCCTCTTCTCTAATGATATGCTGGACTGCTTTCATTTTGAATGTCGTGTTGTGTCTTGCTACAAATCCTTTCACTTGCGCCCATATAAGTTCTATAGGATTTAGTTCGCAATGATATGGTGTTGGGCGCAGCACAGTTTCACTATGTTTTTCTGCTATATCTTCCATGGTGTATTTCATAAAACGATGTTTGTGTAAATTTGCTATAGCTAATAGTTTTTTTTTTATCAAATTATCTTCAAATTCAATACTTTTGGTGGTTAACTAGTCAATAATTTCTTGTTTTCTCCAAGATGAAGTTGGAGTCTTCTTTATGCGTCGAGAATGATAACTTGCGATATCCATAACTACTACTGAATCAGCCGGAAGATATTTTAATATTTCACCAAAATAGTCTTCAAACCATCCAAATCCATGTCCTCGTGGTAATCTCCCGTACGGCACGACTGAAAGGTTTGCAAACCTTCTTTTAAAAATCCCTCTTCGCTTCCCTTTGAAAGCCTTCCATGTTGTTACTGAATAACCTTCATTAAGCCACGTCTCATCAAGATAAAAGATTTTCTTTTGCTCTGTTCTGTACTGCTTTATACTTCTTAAGTATTTTCGTTGCCAGCAAACAATTTCATCGCTTTCCAGTAAAAGTGTTTTACGGTTATGCTTTTCCCAGGCAAAATCCATATTTCTCAAAGTGATCCATAAAAGTTTTTTAGTTTTCAATGGAATACTGTCATACTGGCCAAGCTTCATTAAAGTCTTATCTAAGATGGGTATTTCTTTTACTGGTCTGTCTGAACTTTTCTTAGGAGGTTCCTCTTGGCCTGCTATCTTTCTCCCCCGCAATAATTTAAAAACGGTGGACTTTCCAACTCCAGTCATTCGGGGACATCGGTCGACAATTTCTTCTACAGTAAATTTCGGGTAATCGTATTTTATGCAATCGGGTACATTTAAAATAGTAAGTTTCTCGTTTACTGATAGTGGAGAATTATTGGAACATCTTTTCGTTGGTGTAAATGTCGCTATTTAATTACTAATCTTATAATATTGTGAACACTATTTACGGCTTAACAGCAAATACTGATGCGTTAAACTAAACAAATATACTTATAAAAGTCTAGAAATTTTGGGTAAGGCACCATTGCCCTTACGGTGAAGCCGAATCTGAAATAGGGTTGGAATTAGGCATAGGCATACCTGTTAAACGCAAAACGTAACTGTATAATCTACTACCTAATTAATCCCTACACAATATTTCTTGACCTATTCCTATAGCCGACACTGAAATTGAGCCGAACTGAACCGAATTCCCCATTTTATTGCTATATACATTTCATTTCTGAAATAGACTATAGTTAAGTATAAAATGTTAGTTTAATCACAGTTGTGCTGGTTGTATGTTGACTCCCATATTACACAATTGTGATAGTCCCTAAGATTCCCGAAATTGTCATTTTAAAAATATGAAAAAAATTGATCTTACTAATTTAGCTCTTAACTGCTAGTAATAATAATTCTTACTGAATATATAGAAAAATTCAGTTTCACGAGCGTAAGGAAATATATTAGATATGGTAAAACTTTAAAGATATTCCAAGATTTGATTTCACCATACATTAACGAAGATAAAGGGTTACATTCATAATTGATACTTGAGGGTGACCTTTCTCCATTGCATGTAGACTCATGGACTCATACCAGACGAAAGGTGAGAATGAGATCGAGTATGAGTTGAGAAAAACTATTGCAATATTGAAATTGAAGTTTATTGAAAGTTACATTGGATCGTTTATCTGGAAAAGAACGAATTGATATTTTAATGATATTAGGATATGATGATAGGCGTAGAAGTCAACAAGAAAAGTGTAATATCTCTAATAATTCATATCCTAACCTAAATCCCATAACAAGATATACTGTCAGTGAATAAGTAAAGAAGTTTAAGAAAACTGGTTGAGTAAAAGATTTATCCAAATCTGGGCACAGAAAAACTGCATCAACTGAAAACAAATCTTTAGTACTAAACAAATATCCGTAATGAATATTTTACGTGATAATAAATTCCATCCGTACAAAGTAACGTTAGTTAAAGAGTTGTGGGATGACGATTTTGATAGACTTGAAAAATGTTACAATCAAAACGATCCAAATTTTTTAAGTAATGTTATGCTTTGCGATGAGGCCACTTTTTGTATTGATGGAAACTTAAATCGGCATAATTATAGATACTGGTCACGTAACAATCTTCGTTAGATGCGTGAATCCCACACCCAATATACCAAAAACTGAATTTATGGGTTAGAATAATAGGCGGCAAAATAATTGTTGCCTTATTATTTTTCATCTAATCTAATCTAATGTTTCCTATACCTAAATGCCATAGGATTATACCTGAGTTGGCTCGGATATTTTCAAATTAAAGTAAGTATTTTCAATTACATTTAAAAAAACTTCATTATTAGAAATTTTTAGACAATATCACTATCCCAAACTACAATATTTGGCTACAACAAGATGGTGCCCCACCTCACTAAGCGTGTGTGCTGAGGCAATACCTAAATAATAAGTGTTTCCCAGAAGATGGATTGGAAGGCGTGGTTTTATCGAATGGCCCCCGCGATCACCCGACATAAATCCTTTTTGCTATTTCCTGCGGGATCACTTCACTTTACTTCAGGAGACAAAATGATTCGTTCCCTTCGAGCATTCAAAATTATAGATTCATATGCTCGGTGAAAATTTGCTTCGATATATGAAACGAAATAAATGCTCTGAGCATAATTCAGAGCTCCACAATAAATAATCAAATCTGCATAAACTTGATTAATAAATTGATTGCTTAATTCACAGAATGTGAGACGGCTGAATACTTTCAAATTGCGTTAGAAGTGACACTCGAACGTAAAAGTAGACTTCCCACTTATAAATACATTTCGTTCAAGGAAAAAGTCCAATCAATTTCAATATAAATACAGTGATTAAGTTTAAGTAGACCCCAAAATCAAATATAGGTTTGTCGGTTCCGCTTCCACTTTCCCACTACAATAAGAAAACATTAATTATCCTTTTTGTGACAAAAGTTAGAGTAAGTAATGGTAGGGCGTTAAAAAAGTCAGCGGCGGGCCTATACATGAATAATATTACAATACAGAGAATTGAAAATAAACTGAAGTAATTTGTTTACTCTCACGAAACACGAGCTTCTGTATTGATTCGGAAATATGACTAAAAACTTTAGGAGGGAGGTGTACAATTATCCAAGGCCACAAGACCTATATCAGGTATAAGCTTCAGCATGTTTAAATAAACATAAACATAAAAGTTGAGCTTATACAATAAAATAGTGGTGAATTGAGGCAAATATAAAAGGACAACACAGCCTATTGTCAAGCGTATGCGCGTGAAGTAGGTAAGTTGTCAAATTAGACTAAGAACCGATTGAAGATCGTATCTGCTTAACCAGTCAAGTTAGTTCTAGATTTTACAATTTTTAACAATCTCCCTAAGCCCTAAGTTGAATCCATTTCCTCATTGAATTTCATAGCCCGAGATGGATCTGCCAGCACAAATAGATATCAAGCTGACGAACTTGACACAAAAGTGGATAATTAAATGTTGATATACATTGTACAGTTTCCCTTGATGATTCATTATAGTTGTGTCGTGTTCATGTTTGTTTCTGATTATAGATAGTGTTAGTTGTTGTTAATTTTTCAAAATACCTTTCAATAATTGTTGTGTATAATATTGCGAATCTTTTGATATAATGTATTTGTTTCCAAATCCTCATATTTGTTTGATTTCATTTAAGTAGGCAAATAAGGGCTCTTACGATGATGGTCCCAGAAATATCTTGCCTAACAAATAAAATACAAAAATTTTGGAAAAAAATATATTCATTTTAAATGTAATTTCCTTTTTGCTCCATACACTTCTCCCAGCGATGTTCAATTAGTACGATACCCTTTTTATAATAAGAATGATCAAGATGCTCAAAATAGCCATTAACACTACTGACATCCCCTCTTCATTTTTGACTACCGAGCCATGTTTTCAAGTCTGGGAACATTAAATAATCCGAGGCAGATAATCTGGCGAATAAAGTGCATGATATAGCAAATTTTAATTCATCAATTTTAGCCATTGTAATAACGAATGTGTGAGCTGGTGCATTTTCTTGATGAGAAAACACTCTTCTTAGCCAAATATGGCCATTTTGGCTTAATTTCTTCGCTCAAACGATGCAATAAGCTCGCATAATACTCGCCGTTCACATTTTTTCCCATTTCAAGATAGTCAATGAAAAAACCGACGCCATTACCTTGTCTCCCGATAAAACGGTCTTTGCCTTCTTTGGAGCCGGTTCTCTCTTTTCAGTTCATTGTTTTGAATGTTTTTTCGTTTCGAGTGTGAAGAGATGGACCTCCATTTCATCCACGGTTATAAAACAGCGTAAAAATTCGTCCTTACTTATGTGAAACATTTCCAAACACTCAAAGGAAACATATTCTCGACGCTGTTTTTTTTTCTATTGTGAGCAAACGCGGCACCTATCTTGCGCACAGCTTTCTCATGTCCAAATTTTCAGTTAATATGCAACGTATCGCTCTTTGTAAAATTCCTACTTTGTTTGCTAGCTCGCGCACTTTTAGTTGACGATCATGCAGTGCCGCTTTGTGGATTTTCTGTCGACCACTACGATGCTGGTCGTCGCAGGTTATACGCCCTCGTTTAAACTCTGTCACCCAATATTTCATTGTTGATAACAAAGGAACAGTCTCATCCAGAGTAGAATCTAGTTCAGCTTTTATATTGGTTGGATTAAAGTCCTTCAAGTAGAAGTATTACATAACAACGACCAATTTTTGCATGCTTACAAATTCACTGAAAAATTTCACTATTTATGGCTGCCAAACGAATACTGAAAAGCATACCGTCTTCAAACTTGAAACATATGCTGTATAGTTTGTCTACTTTCTAATACAGTGGTATTTTTCAAGCAACAATTGCCATCTCTTAATGAGACCAGGTACTTCTGGGACTATCCTCGTACACTAACTCTAATATTTTTATCCTAATAAGATCGCAACTAATACATTTTCAAATTTATTTTTTTTTTCATAATCGCAGTCGATGTCAAATTGGTTAGAACAAATAAGAATGTCGTGAACCATTTAAACTTAGATTATATGTGACTCTCACGCCTTTAAGTGTCACATCTCTCTTCAATGTTGTATGGTTCGTTTGTTGTGTCATCAATTAATCCATCAGACTGCGCAATTTGCATAGCTATTCAACTTTTAAACTTTTTGTTAAAGTTAATAGGGTAATAATAAAAAAATGTTCATAATGAAGAATAATCTGTACAACATATTTAAATCATGAATTGAGACTTGACACACAAATCTAGTAATGACAGATTTTATGAGAAATTTCAAGCTTAGTAGATCATTACTTGATATTTGACAAATTTCACCAACAAAAAACTGTACTTGGCCACGGTGTTTTGTCCCCAGAAACTAATTATTTTTATCATGAGATATTTCAAAAAATTTTGAGAGGTAGTATGAATATTTACCTGCTGTTGGTCGCCAGCAACAATGCTTGATCTCACGCTGCGAAAAAAACAAAGAAGTAAGCGGAAAATTTTCATTGGCAGACACCCAGCATATAGCACCCACTTAACACCATTAGATTTTCAATTGTTATATAAATTTAAGGAATTTTTTTATGTAGAACGTTTCAAAAATAATGAATGAAAATTTAAAGAAACCGCTACTAACTGGTTTAATGATCATGCGGCAGAGTTTATAATGCTATGATCTAGTACAGACAAACTATTGCAAAATTTCACCTACACATGAGACATTTCATAGAACATGATTTTAACTACATATAGTAGAATTGTTTATATTAGTAATATGTAGTTACAATCTATAATGGGAACAAAACAATTTTATTTTATTGTTGCTAGTATTATTAAAATTAGAAATTGATCTTGCATCTTTAGAACATTATTACTGAAAAGTGAATTATCGATCATTGTAATAATTATTTTTATCCAGTTTCTATATCCATTATACTAATAGTTTCATTTCAATCCTTGAAACCACTATTAGGGTTTTCACTTATATCAAACATTTTTACAGAAATGTTCAAGTCAAACCAAGAATACGATTGATAAACTTATCCTCAGTAGTCGAAAACGGGATTTTGTGTGTAGGTATTTGTTGGATTTAAATTGATTTTCTGTCAAGGTCTCTTTTCATATACCGCCAAAAAGATGTAGAATTCACTGATACGGCTTCTTTCTTTATTTTCTACAGTAGTATTCCTACTAAATACTTCATCCAACTACAATTCTTTTTTTAAATAAATGTAGGTAGTATTTGAGTAGGTACAAAAGTACAAAAATGTTTACCTAAAATTTTGTTAATATTTTGGTTAATTGTAGCTCCGTGCACGTGTCCAACTGCAACCATCCTATAAATGACGATGGAAGAAAAAGTACAGACAATTATTATCATAGAAACTTACCTTAACTAAATAATGAATGATTTTTCAATAGTTCTTAAATTACTTTTGTATTTTGCATCTAAATGTTCTTGATTTTAGGTCTAAGAAATAAGAAATTGAAGAAATTACTTTTATATCGATAAATTTAGACATTTCATTTCCCTAAAGTGGCCAATAAGAATTTTCCCTATTATTGAATATTATTGAATAATATATTGTGTGACAAAGGATAAAAAAAACAATTTCAGGGTGAAGTTGACTGACATAGCATAACATTTGAAATAGGGTTTTATGCCTCATCACACATTATATTTTCAATATAAATAAAAATTGAAGTTAAAATCTGTAGCCAACAAGAACTAGACAAACATTGTCTGATTGTAACTTTATATATTAAATGCTAAAATTAATACTTTTGATATAGTCTAGTCATTTTAGGCCAAATTAGCTGAGTTTCTCGGAAAATCGACATATCCAGAATAATAACCACGTAAAAACTATTCTCAAAATTCACATATAATTGGATGGTAGAAAGTTTTAAATCAGGGGTCAAAGGTCCCAAAAATCTCTACAACTTTTGTTTTTATACCATAAACTGTTTTCGAGATAGAGGGCGTAGGGCGGGCGGTCAGATACTGTGAGGTCAACTGGTAGTCCCAATCGAAAACTCGTAATATTAAGGCTGAATGTATAATTATAGTTTTTATTACTTATCTAATTTCAATTACTTAAGTGTCAATTTATTTAAAAACACTTATCTGGCAATGTAATTAAGAAATTGTTGAAGAAAATACTTAAATTCTATTTCAATTTTAATCTAATTTATAATCATAACTTTCTATATAAATAAAGAAGAAAAGAAATAAATTTTTAATTAATGTTTTTATTAAATGTGTCATTTCATAGATCTGTTATTGTCAAAATTGATAAAATCTTCGAGAACAAACTCTAATTTCAATTCTCTTCTTCTTCATCTTCTTTATCTTTTTATTCATCATCGTCCTCGTTGTCCCTCTACTGCAGAATTTCAAGTTGCTCTTCATTACCGTCTTCAATTTCTGGGTGGAAGGTTCTATCATCATTAATATCGGTCTGATATGGTTCAGCATTGAGACAAGCTTGTCCATTACAGTGGCCGCAAGCTGAAGAGCACTGTAACTCTGCTCTCCTGCGTCCACATCTTGAGTCACAGCCACTTTCGCAGTTACAGAATATTTTATTGAGTAACTCATCTGGAACATAGGTTCTAGGAATTCGCCACGCCCCATTTCTGACGCTCTAGATCATGCCCTAGCCCAGTTTGAATTTCCTATACACGCGATTGAAATTTTAGTGAGCTGCTCCACTCCACTCGACTTTGAAGACTTGACTTATAGTGCATAACGGAGATGATGGATACTTTCCACAGATTTCGGAGCATTATAAACTGCTAATAAAGTTTGCATTCCACTCTCAAATAATTTCTGAGGCGGACACTTTTCTTCTTCAAAAGCTGCAGCAAGTTCATCCAAATTAGGCAATTTCTCAAATGTTCTCCCAGAAGTTGTGTCACATTTATCTTATTCTGCACAGAAACAAAATGTGTTTTTTAGAACGGGGATAATCATCAAAACTTCTGGTGGAGTATATTTCAATTTTTACATTTGCTTTGCTAACTTTTTTAAAGAAATTATTTTGTTTATGAGATAATATACGCCCAATTAGAATCACAAGTAAATCTTTATCTTCACCTATTATAACTGCTGCTATTAGAATGATTAAAAAGGAAGATTGAATTTAATCTAAAAGTTAATAAAAATTATGATTATATATTTAGCAATAAATTAGTTTTTGATCGGGACTACCAGATAACTTTAGATAATTTTCTGACCACGCGCTTTACGCCCTCTATCTCAAAAATAGTTCAATGCATAAAAAAATGTTACTTATAAGAGTGTGTGCAGAATTGAATTCTCTATAATATTTATAATAAAAGCAAATAGCGTAAAGCCCAAAGAAAACGAGATGTTTGCAAAAATGTAAAAAAGCCGATTTTTGTGACTTTTGACCTCTGATTTTAAAACTTCCATCCAATTATATGTGAATTTTGATAATAGTTTCCGGATGCCAAGAAATAAATTTTTACGTGGTAATATACTGGGTATATATAATTAATGGACTAATATAACAATATTGGACATGATAATAAATTTGTTTTTGTACCTGTTTTTGCATTTGGTGCTTTTAGAGTCTTTTAAAAAACTCACTTCATCTGTACTACTTAACATTTCCTTGGTTGCCATGATTTGAATTAAGGAGCTTAAAGATGACTAATTGGAGATTTTAATCAATTTATCAAATTTTTCGTCTAATATTTATTGTACCTGGATTTATTCTTCAACAACGATCGATGACATCCAATCGCCGAGGCGACTTTAGTCTTAATATATGCTCCAGAATCAGCAAGTAAAGTAGATAAAGCTCTTTTAGAACTGCAACAAAAGTCTTCAAATAACAGAATATATTTTGCCAGGATAGAAAATGTTGTGTGGGCAGATTAAAATCGATTTCAAGCCTACGTATGAAAATGATTGGCATCAGTAGTGTCAGTCTGGAACAGGTATTCAGCTCCGCATTTTCAATGCAGGTTGCATAAAAACAATTTTAGTTCTCTCACAACTTAAGTACGTATCTTAGGGGACTCCAATTTTTATCAAGATATTTCGGCTAGTTTAAATATTGATCCCAATAAAAAGTTAGAAAAATTCTAATATGATAAATAAGATTTTTTGACGCGTTTATGGTAACCCTGCAACAACGAAAGTTGTATTCATTAGTACTCCCTCAGCTGTGTGTTGTATATATGTGTGTTAATGATGATCATCACAAAAATAGATTTGTGAATTCTTGAGTAACGTGACGCAATTAAAGTGAGGACCAATTATAGGTTGTTATAATTTTTCATACTTGAGTATTGTGTTAGCGCCATTTTGTTTAAACGAACAAATTTCTTGTAGTTACCAATTAATAACTGGAACGATTTTACGGTGCAAATAATATCATATATTATACTGTTTGGCACAAAAAAATAAGATTCAATAAAAACACAAAATAATTAAAATTTGTTTGATTATCTTTCCCCTCAATCAAGTGAATGCAAGTGATAGTAAGAAGTCTATTTATGGATATATTGATTTCGAAAATATTCACAGAACAACAAAAACAAAATCGAATATCAATCGCAGAAACTGTTTGGAACAGGAAGAAAATGATCCTATGCTGCGAGTAATTTAAGATAGTTTTTTTAGTACGATCCCGATTCGCAGCGGTTAACGGTGGCTATCACCAAATGATATAAAAAAAAGCTCGCATGAAAAAAGTGTTTCTTTGACAGCCAGGGGTGCTCCACGACAATATACCCCACCACTGCGCGATTTATCGGCTGGCTATTTTTTTCTCTTTTATAAAATAAAAACCTGGTAAAAGGAACGCAGTTTGAATCGATAAAGGACATTCAAACGACTGTGGCGAGAATTTTTATTAATTGAAAAGAAATCGCAAGAGGACAGTCTATTACACTCGAGTGGTAGTGGTGGAGATGCCGGTGGAATTTGGTT
Source organism: Diorhabda sublineata (assembly GCF_026230105.1). Taxonomy (NCBI): domain Eukaryota; kingdom Metazoa; phylum Arthropoda; class Insecta; order Coleoptera; family Chrysomelidae; genus Diorhabda; species Diorhabda sublineata. The sequence continues at coordinate 13,831,146 of NC_079482.1, forward strand.
TTAAATTCTGTAGGCTGAATTCTGAGTGTTCGGGAAAGAAGTGCCATGGTAGGTTATTCTACAGGTTTGCACGTCTCCAAAAGAAGTAGACCCAATAAATTGACACTCGACTGTTCTATAGTCTATTTCAGAAATGTATAGAGCAATAAAAGGAGAATTCCGTCCAGTTCGACTCAATTTCCATGTCGGCCATAGGTGTAGGTCTTGAAGTAGATATTGTGTAGGGATTATTTAGGTAGTAGATTATACAATTACGTTTTGCGTTTAACAGGTACTGTTTAACCTTCTATTAATGCCTATGCCTAATTCCAACCCTATTTCAGATTCGGCTTTATCATGCGCCGTAAGGGTTCAAAATTTTTAGAACTTTCTAAGTATATATAATTATATAACTATAAGTATATTTGTTTAGTTTAACGCATCACTATTTGCTGTTAAGCCGTAAATAAAGTTCACAGTATTATAAGATTAGTAATAAAATGGCGACATTTACACCAACGAAAAGATGTTCCAATAATTTTCCACTATCAGAGTGAATGAGAAACTTATTATTTTAAATGTACACGATTGCATAAAATACGATTACCCGAAATTTACTGTACAAGAAACTGTCGGCCGATGTCCCCGAATGACTGGAATTGGAAAGTTCACCGTTTTTAAATTATTGCGGGGGAGAAAGATAGCAGGCCAAGTGGAATCTCCTAAGAAAAGTTCAGGCAGACCAGTAAAAGTCCTTGATGAAGACACCAAAAGTGTAATTCGAAGAAAAGTTCACTCTTTTTATTTAAAAAAAGAAATACTCACCCTAGGTAAGATTTTAATGGAGCTTGGCCAGGATGATCTATTCTATTTCAGTCTATTCCGTTGATAAGTAAAAAACTTTTATGGACCACTTTGAGAAATATGGATTTTGCCTGGGAAAAGCATAATCGTAAAGCACTTTTACTGGAAAGCGATGAAATTGTTTGCTGGCAACGAAAATACTTAAGAAGTATAAAGCAGTACAGAACAGAGCAGAAGAAAATCTTTTATCTTGATGAGACGTGGATTAATGAAGACAAAAATATAAAGAGTGCTCGCCAAGCTTAGATGGAAGGCCTGTCAACGGGTATTAAGGTGCCTTCAGGTAAAGGGAAAAGACTAATAATCGTCTATATTGGAAGCGAAGAGGGATTTTTAAAAGAAGGTTTTCTAACCTTTCAGTCGTGTCATACGGGATATTACCTCGAGAACATGGATTCGGATGTTTTTGGCGAAATGATAAAATATCTTCCGGCTGATTCAGTAGCAGTTATGGACAACACAAGTTATTATTCTCGACGCATAGAGAAAACTCCAACTTGTTCTTGGAGAAAACAAGAAATTATTGACAAGTTAACCACCGAATGTATTAAATTTGAAGATAATGTGATAAAAAAAGAACTATTAGCTATAGCAAATCAACACAAATCGTTTTATGAAATACGCCGTGGAAGATATAGCAGAAAAACGTAACTGTGCTGCTCAAAACCGCCATATCATTGCGAACTAAATCCTATAGAACTTATATGGGTGTAAGTGAAACGATTTGTAGCAAAACACAACACGACATCAAAATGAGAGACGTTAAGCTACTGTTTGATCAAGCCATTAAGGAGGTGACACCAGAGAACTGGCGAAAAGCAGTTTTAATTTAATTTAATTTCTGTATAATGTATTTTTTGTTTAATGTTCAATAAAAAATAAGTGTACCTAATACTACGTACATAATGTCTAATCTTTAATCTGTTAAAATAAAATTATTTCCTTTTTAGGAGTATCCTACGGGCACGCCTTTGACACAATATTTTTAGTGTTTGTGAATGGATAACAATGGATAAATTGACCCTAATACGGGTGGTACTACCTGCACTAGATAAAAAAAATTTACAATGAAATCAATGCCAAACTATGAAAGTGGCTTAAATATTCGTTGGTTCAGTCTGTGGTCCCTTTGCATACCTAATGAGTTTTTATTGCTCTATACATTTTTGAAATAAACTATAATATATTCTATATAAAATAATTATTTACAGTGAAATTTAACAAAACAGTTTTGATCTTTGTTTAACAAATAAAACTTACACTTTTCACACTTTATTTTTGATCGACTTTGACATGTTTCTGCTCACAAATATCGACTCCGCCCATTTTCTCATTATAAATTTTAACTATATTAGGACAGGATATTTCAACATGTTTCTACGTATTTTTATCCCGCCGCCTCACATTTTCTTCGGGAGCAATTCTAAAGGCCGTAGAAACCATATTTAACTCCAATAATTTATTATTGTGGCAAAGTTTTTACTAAACGCAAAACGACTGATGTCCCTAAATCAAGCTCTTTGTTTTCCACTGGTGTCAAGGATCATTGATAAATCTCAAAATCTAGTATCAGACCATCTGACGTTGTTAGAACGAAGTTCTTAAGGCCAACAGGTCTTGGGTTATTCTTCACAAACTGCCGCACTGGACAACGTCCTATAAATGGGATCATTTGCTCATCAATTGAGAAACATCCCCCAATTGGCATGACAGCATCTTTGATGTGTTTCTGACTCGATCAATCATCGGTTGAATTTTCCACAGGTGGTTCAGTTTTTTGACATCTTTGGAGATCGCAAAGTTATCTACATGAAAATTTGTAGTAACTTTATAGAATCTGTCCCGATTCATTACATCGGCAATAATTGGTAACCGATACTAAATGCTCCAGTAAAGATGAATGCTAGGAAACTTAAAACACCCCATTATAGCATGCATGCCAAAAAATTTTTTGATCTCTTCTAAAGTAATTTAAATATTTGCTGAAGTAACTCCAAGGACTCAAAACTTCAGCTACATTGTCATTTGTGATATTTTTTGGCAGGTCTTTTCCTTCAAATTGCATTTTAATCCATTTCAAATCCGATTAAGAGGATTTTTTACTGACATTCGATGGACCTTGCTTTTCATAGTTCTTACTTTCTTTAGATTCTTCTCCGTCCGAGTTTTCAGAAACAACTGTTGGAGATTCAAAAATATCGTCGTCTTCAAAATCGAATCCATTTTCGTTAAGCAGATCGTAATTTCATCGAGATCTGCAGAAAGCTCATCCAAGTTGATATTTTTCTAAGTTCCTGTAATGAAAACATACCAACGTTAGGTATTCTTATTTTTCTCCATTTTGTATTTGTTATATATGACACTCATTCCAAACAACAAAATCTTTAGAACTATGCTTATTGTAAATAATTATGCATGCAAAGTTTCATTTAATAACATTTAACAACAATACTTACAATTTTCAGCCATTGTACGAGTAAGACTCAAACATTGAGAAGAGAATTCGTTACTTTGACCTTCAATCACAAGACAAAAACGCCGCCAAACATAAACTTTTTGTTTTAACCAGTTACAATGGGCGTAGGACAGAGTTTTTTAAGTAATATATGCAAACATAAGAATGATTCTGATTTTGACGTAGTTACGTAATTGTTAATTTTTTTGAATTGACATGTGGGTTTTATAATACCTCATTTGAAAGGTATCCTAATACTGTTATCTAGTACTGGCATTCTCGTACATACATGAATAATTGGAGTGAATAGAAATTCATTCTATTTGTCATTTTCAGAATTTACTATTAAAAATTATTAGCGATAAGCTGTTGCATTCAATATTTCAGGTGACAGCCGGTATTCCGTAAACTTTATCACTTAGTGTCAAAGGACAAAACTAAAGACATACATATTGCTATTAACCTATAAAAATAAGTTGCCTCGGTTATAGTTCTGTTAAGAAAGTAAAAACGTTTTTTGAATAAATTATACCTACTTTAAGTAAAACCCAACGCAAAGAAGTTTTATATTTATATACAAAAAGCAAAATTGTTCGCGATTTGTTTACCTAATGTAAAGTACCCCGACAGACCTAACAGCCGATAAGCAGTCAATAAAGTTGAGATAAAATTGAGGAGTCAATCAATAATGTCAAGAACTATCAAAATTCTGTCTTGGTATCAGAAAACGTGATAGCTGATCTATTAAGTGTTGAAGATAATCCTCATAAAGGTCGATCTACACATATCCGTGCCGTGACCGTACCTTCAGTGGAAAAAAAATATCGGCTGACAAAATTTTTGGTGAACTAAAGGGGGAAATACGGTGCGAGTTCAGACATGAACAGCAACGTGACAACTTGGAGTCCTTCATATTGTAAAGAACTGGTCGTTCCCGAATCAACTCGATGAGAAGCTCTTCGTTTATATTACGAAAATGAGGTACACACAGAAAATATTGAAGAGTGAATCAAGCAAACTCTTTTTCACATTGTAGTAGACACGGGCATCTTAAAACTTCTAGGTATATATTCTAAAAGACGAATATTCAGTTATATCAAGAACTCAACGATGATGATCCGGATCACCTTATGTAGTTTTGTGACATTTATCAAGATATATTCAACCGAAATCCACGTTTTTTCTAATAAATTATGTTTTGCATTAGGCCTAAATAGTCTAGTCACTTGTAAAAAATATTGTATACTGGAGTAAGACTAAATCTCACTAGTTAACTTAGGGTTATTCTCAGCAACATCAAAAAATCAATATTTTTAATAGGATGAAAAAAATAATGCGTACAAAGCAATATCCGTTTCAAATGTCATGGGAAGGCTGTTTGAACGAGTCATTCTAGATATTCTAAAAAAAGGAATTGCAGCGAATGAGGACTAGCAAAAGAGAAATATGGTTTCAGAGGAGAGGTATTGTGTGGAGTGCAACAAGGAAAGAATAATGGCAATCAGAGTCTTAAACGTCTAACAAACTAAAGCCCTGCTGATCATAACTAGTCTACCGACAATAGACCTACTAGTAGAAGATAAAGAGAAGCACGCAGATAAATGGCTAGAAAAGTGGAACATGGAGGAAGAAGAAAATAATACTAAATCTGAGACATTACCAAACGTAGCTACATTGCTTCAAATTAAGTGCCACTGCCGAAAGCATCTATTGCAAGAGGAAAGGGTAGTGCCCGAAACTGTTCGATGTGATAACAACATACATCAAGAACTCAACGATCGCAGTTTGCAGTTTTCTGACATTTTGCAAAATGTATGTAACCGTTTTTGTTTTTGTCATTGAAAAATGAATGCCTGCCCTGGCTCGCTAGTGAACAGAAATGTGTTAGATCGGTCTACATAAAACCCAAGAAAAACTAGTGAAAAGTGAAAAATAAATTATAAAAATAGTGTACAACCTTTGAGGATTGATACATCATAACAGTAAGTCAGTTTTAATTAGTTATTTATCAGTGGATTGACCGATAAAATAATAAAAGTAAAGTAAATTTATAATCCATTAAAATTCAGCAAGTAATAATTGTTAACATCAGAAAAAAAGAAGCAAAAGATAAGCGAAAACCAGCTGCTATCGCATCTACTATTCCAATAGAAATAAAAATTATAGAGGCGGATTAAGAATTTAACGACGGTTTGGCAAACTGGGTCAGATCGCTGGCGTGCTGAAAGTTGAACCGAGTAGGTTTTTGACTAATAGCGCCTCCGGTACGCTTGATTTGTTAAACTGTGGTTAGCGGACAAAAAATGGAAAAAAGGAATGAAGACATGGAGGAAATAAAAGCAATGTTTATAGCTTTAAATGAAAAAATAATGGCTATTGACAACAAATTAGATCAGAATAATCAAGAAATGACAAAAATAAGAACAGAAAACGAACAGTTAAGACAAACGATACAGAAACAGGAAGCGAGAATGAAAATGAGAGAATGAAAACGAGAAATTGGAAGAGGTTAAAAGAAAAGTCGAACGTGCTCTAAATAAAACCGGCATAAATGTAAGCTTAAACGTAGAGGCAAGTGAAATAAGAAAAATAGGAAACTTTGCTGGAAATAAGAATAGACCTGTACTTGTAAAAATGAATAGAGGAAAAAGGAAAATGGAAATATTACAAAGCGCAAAAAAACTTAAGGGTGCGAATATATGGATCAACGAGGACTATACCAAGAATGTACAACAAAGTAGGAAAGTACTAATACCCTACCTTAAGAAGGCGAGGCAAGAAGGAAAAAGAGCGCATATCAAATACGATAAGCTGCACGTGGAAGGAAATGTTTATGATATGTATAGTTTTCAAAAAGATCAGATGGACATGGAAAGGAACCTACCAAAAAACAGTGGGAAAAGAACGACAAGTGAACGATCACCTGGAATGGAGACAGCGCACTTAAATAAAATCTCAAGAGACGAAAAAAACTAATGAACCATGGTAATATGGAAATATGCAATGAAAACAATGGCAAGATCAAGGACGTGCTAAAGGATAATGAAACAATACCGAAAATAGCAAAAAACAAGAATAAAATGGGAAATAGAACTAAAAATAAAAAAATAAAAGAATAAATAAAAAAGTAAATAAAAAAAAGGAAATTAAAATTAGTACATGGAATGTTAGAACTATGCTGGCTCCAGGAAAAATGGAAGAAATAGCAGCTGAACTAAGAAAATATGAGGTGGATGTAGCAGCCATACAAGAAATTAGATGGAAAGAACAGGGAATTATAAACAAAAAAGAGTACACCCTCTTATACTCAGGAAACGAGAAACAAGGGCAAGGTGGGACAGGTTTTATAGTAAGCAAAAAACTAAAAGACAATATAATAGACTTTAGGGCGGTAAACGGGAGAATAGAAAAAAATACAGAGATACTTTAACAAAAAAATTAAGAGAACAGCAAAGTCAAATGATATACAAAAGGAGTGGGTACAAATCAAAGACTGTATAAAAGAAGCAGCAGCAGAACATGTCGGAATAAAAGAAAAAACCACAAATAAAGGCTGGTATAATGAAAATTGTCATGAAATAATAAATAAAAAAAACGGGGCAAGACTAAAATGGATCCAAACTGGCAAGCAACAGGACTTACAAAAATATAATGAGTTAAGAAAAGAACCAAAAAGCGTTAATACAAGAGCAAAAAGAAATTGGATAGACAGCAAAATAAAGGAAATAGAAAGGGAAAATATAAATATAAACTCGAAGAAGTTCTATAAGAGCATAAATGAACAAAATAAGGTAAATGAAGGGAAGATAAAAGGCATAAAGGATAGCAACGGAAAAGTTACGGAAGATGAACACCAGTACAAAATGACATGGACGCAATATTTTAAGGAAATACTTACAGATAAAGAAGTACTCCAAGATGAAGAATATCAACAAATAGAAGATCTAGAAAATGCAACCGATAATACGGATGAACCAACAAGAGAGGAAATCTATGAAATAATCAATAAAAGCCGCAATGGAAAAGCACCTGGATTAGATGGCATTAATATGGAGCTAATAAAATATGGAGGCTTTGACCTCCAATATCGGCTATATGAATTGATCAAAAAGATATGGATCGAAGAAAAAATGCCTGAGGATTGGGAAACTGGTGAAATTATTACTATACACAAAAAAGGGAATCAACAGATATGTAAGAATTACAAAGGACTCACGCTGCTAAACACCGCATACAAAATACTGTCAACACTCATACAAAAAAGAATTTCAAAACAAACCAAAACCATAATTGGACAGTACCAAACCGGGTTTACATCTGGAAAATCTACAATAGATGCTATCCATACGGTCAAGCAGATAATGGAGAAAGCGCATGAGTATAAAATGGAAGTGGAAATACTCTTCATAGATTTTGAACAAGCGTTTGATTCGATAAAAAGAAGTAAGCTCATGTCGGCACTAAAAGAACTGGGAATACACCCCAAACTAAGAAAACTAATACAGTGTACAATGAAGAAAACAACAGTCACAGTAAGGACACAAGTGGGGAACACAGAAGAATTTGAAATAAATCAGGGTGTAAGACAGGGGGATGCTTTATCAACGACGCTGTTCATTTTGGCACTGGAATATGTGATGCGTAAAATAGACAAGAGAACAATAAAAACTAGAAGTGGACAAATAGTAGCATATTCAGACGACATAGCACTTATCACAAGAAGTCGAAACACAATGGAAGAAATGCTAAAGGAAATAGTACTAGAAGGAAGTAAAATGGGTCTCAAAATAAATGAAAAGAAAACAAAAATAATGAGGCTAGATAAACGTATTATAGGAGGTAAACAGAAAATAAAAATTGGAAATTTTGATTATGAGGAAGTAGATACATTCAAGTACTTAGGAACAACCTTAAGTAGTGACGGAAATAAAGAGGCAGAAGTCAAAGAAAAAATAACAGCAGCTAACAGGGCATATTACGGTAACAAAAAACTACTGCAAAACAAAATACTAGGTAAGTACAAAAATGAGAATATATAAAACAGTTATTAGACCTTCATGATGTATGCTGCAGAAACTATGACTATGACAAAAAAGCAAGAAGAAGACTTAAGAATTGTTGAAAGAAAAATATTAAGAACAATATTAGGACCAGTAAAACTAACAAAAAATGAGTACCGAAGAAGAATGAACCATGAAATAGCACAAGAAATTAAAGAGGACATAGTAAGAAAAATTAAACAACAAAGAGCAAGATGGCTGGGACATGTATGGAGAGCAGGAGAGGAAACAGTAGCGTACTCAATATTTCATTGGACCCCTGGAAGTGCTAGAAGAAGAGGAAGACCAAGGTCTACATGGTGGCAAGAGGTAAAAGACGACCTTAAGAGAATTGGGATGTGGAACTGGCAAGAAAAAACGAAAGATAGACGAGCCTGGCAGGATATGTGCCACAAGATATAAACAGAAGAGAATGGGGACTGATCTACCCCGAAACAAAGAAAAAAAAAAGATCTAGAAAGCTCGTAAGAGCGGCGTTACCCCATCTGGGGTGTTTAGCCACCATATATATATATGTATATATATATATATAAATATATATATATATATATATATATATATATATATATATATATATATATATATATATATATTTTATTCAACAAATTATGTTTTCTGATAAGGCTATATTTTGCCTAAATAGTTCAATCAATCGTCAAAATTGCAGATACTGGAGTTTAGATAACCCACACTGGATAACTGACTAACGCTCATACACTATGAGAAACATATTTTCTTTATGAAAACCTCACAGATGTTAAATACTATTTCTGCGAATAAAAGTTATACCAGTCCTCGCCAATATATTTCGAAACGCCACCAATTCAAATGAACCAGTTTACCTTCACAGGCAAATATAAAGCCAACTGATTTATTTTTTAAATATGCAATGCGTTTCGAGTATTTACTGATATCTACGTCGTTATTTACCATTAGGGTGACTTTCAGTTTTGAATAAGTCGACAAAGTGTTGAAGACTTCCACATTTTGGATTTAGTTTCAAAGTAAGCTAATAACATTCTTTCTGTAAAGCTGTTTATGCCTTTTTTAGTACGCCACTCCATAAAAGAATTATATTCCTTTAAATACTGTTCCGTGGATTACTCAGGGAGAAGATTCATAGTCGCTGTAGTTGCCGATTCAACATCTTCTGGTGTGCAGTTAAAACTTTCTTCACTATTACTCTCCATAACTAATAATAATACTACACCCCTTTTAATTAGACACAAAACGGAATCAAGAAATAAAAGTGTGACAGTTTATCGGAAAAACGAATTGGTATGAGAAAGAAAGCGTTCAAAGCCCACTATTTTGATAAAACAATTTAATAATTGCATTAAAAAATGACACGTAGAAAAAATATATGTACTAGACGGCATTTGCTTTCACTGGGAAAAGGAATAACTAAATATTTATATTAGTTTTGGATAGATTATAACATCAATATAAAATGTTCGAATAACTAAAATTTATTAAATGATTGAAAAATATCTTTTTCAAATATGGACTAATGCATACTGTTCTAATTAGTGTGGTTTTTGACACGATTGTTGACATTATTATTCACCTACATGTGATTCACCTACTTTACATTTCCAATAATTGTTCAAGGATTCCATTGTTTTAACAACAATACTCAATTATTTTATCACATGAAATTAACAGATAGGTCTATTGATTTGCTTTTCTAACAAATGAAAAGAAACAACTTTCGCACCTGATGTGGGAGTTATTACTTATTCAATCGGAACAAATTCATCAATGAGTAGGTTTTTGAACTGCATTGTATATTGTCGTAGAGTATATAAGATTGTCGTCCTGAGTGGTTTCTATTAATAAACTACATTAGACTAAGCATCTTGCGCCATCTAGTTATAAAACGAGATACAGACGGGAGATTTTTATAGTTACCGTTTTATGGTCATGAAACGGGATCTAATATGTAAATTGTGTTGCATAAGTAGACGTTTCAAAATTGAGTTGTTAACTTCTATATTAATGTGAATAAATTTTGTGATACCTCATTTTTAAGTAGAATTTATTGAATTTTGAGTAGGCCAACAATTGTTTTTTATAGAAGTAGGTAGGCGCTTTTTTATTAGTCCAGAAGGAATTTGAGCATGAGTACCGAAAACTATTCCAACTCAATTTTTTTATGCGATCCTCTTCATGATGATAAAAAATGCATGTTGCATGCGACAATCCCGTACCATATTGCTTAAACCGAAATTGTTTGAATAATTGCAGGAAACTGTTTTTTTTTCAATCGGACAATGTTTTTTATATTCTTCATTGAAATACAAATAAAAAGATGCTACGATTTTTTATGATGAAGTCAATATTTTTAGAGATATGATTTTTTAGAGGATCGAAAAATCTCGATTTGGGTACTTTTGACTAGTAAAAAATATATTTAAAAAATTGTCAACTATTATATGAAGAATTGAAAAAAAATATCATTTGTATTTTATGTTTTTAATATATTTTTCATAGGTCAAAAGTACTCAAATTTAATATCGTGAAAAGTCATAGGACCCTATTTATTTGTTTAAGCAAAATGGCACGGGGTTGCCCCATGGTAACATGCATTTATATCATCAGTAGAGCGTAGAGTAATTTGAAGAGGATCGCATAAAAAAATTGAGGTGGAATTGGCCGATTCCTTCTGGACTATATACACTTATCATTCATATAGTTCAAAATTATTTTTAATTGTGGAAATGAATAACTTAAAATTATACACAAATAATGATCAATATGAGTTGTTGCAAAAAAGCAAGTAGTGCATGGAAAATATTAAATTAACCAATACAAATCATACATTGAAAATTTTAATATTCCTCAATTTTTCTTTGTGCAGACCCACTTATTCATTGGAAGTCATTCAGTACTCCTGATTTAGTATTAATTCGGGATGACTCTTCTTCCTTGTCCTGCAGTTGGCAACTAGATGTCTATTATTGGCAGACCGAGACAGGATCTGAACTTACATATCATATCATATCATGAAATATCAAAAAAATATATATGCAATTCTACAAATTCAAAAATTTTTTAAACGAAGAGAATTTTTAGAAATAGTTCAAATAGATAGGTATGAGAGAATTGTCAATGATAAAGAAGGCCTAAGCAATGTGAGTGAAATGTACTCGTATAGTTCTATTTTATAAATTTTAAAGGCCGCTTGACATGGTGCAAGTCAACGTGCAAGAAATTGCATCCAATATCTTGCGAGGTAGAATATTGCATAGATAAATAATGTACGTTGCGTGTCTTTTGTCATCGCATCATGGCTGCCATTAACAAAAATTCAATAAGTGAATTAAAAAAATACCTTACCTAAAATTTTATTCAATATTTTGTATCTGGTATAAAAATGATGATAACAAAACTAAATAAGTAACTAACGAAGTGAAAAAGTAGTCATTGGATCACTGTCAAAAATTATATCTACTGCTGCTTTGGTTTTGGAGCCTGGAGGATAGGTTGGTTGTTAAGCCAAAAGTAACTAGATTCCTCCCTAGAATTTCAGCTTGCACGCGATAAAAATGGCACCGTACCGATGATGTTGCAAGTGCGAGATAGTGTATGAAACAATCAGCTGAACTTCATCTGCGCATGATTTTTATCAAGAAATATTGCGCCTTACACGTTGTACTGCTTCATGTAAGTAGCCTTAATGCAACTACGAATAAATTAGTTGATGACTACTAAGGAGATTTTTATTTTTTTTGATATTCTTGTTGTAGGTGATCTATAGATTAATATAATTGTGCCAATTGTCAATATCAAGTCATATTCTAATAAAGATCGAAATAGGTTGAAGCAAACGTCAATTTTTTACCTACCGATGGGTTATGGCGAGACTGCGGGAGCGACAGAAAGTGTGCTTGCTCGTTTGCAAAAGAATGGTCAATTTATAAACTTTAACGCTGACAGCCTCGAGTCTTCTTTCGCGGTCAGCATGAATTAAACAGATTACGAAGCGTGATTTATAAACAAAAACGCCCGCGCTCGCATTTCAACACCTAGTCAACGTGAAGCTCAACATAACTTCAACGAGAGCGTCAGCGCGGACACCAACGTAAGAATTTATCAACTCAACTTAATATAGAAAGCTGAGCACGCGAGACAGCGTTTAATGCAATCAAAAAGCCTAACTATGTCCGACTTTTTATTTAAAAATGACAGTAACCATTTCTTGTTTTTTAGAATTGTATTCACGGCGCTTTAACTCTAAGATTGATTTCGAAAAGTAAATGCGAGCGAAAGACTTATCCTTACTCACACATTACCATTAAACTCTGGCAAAATATTCAGCGAAACAGTTACGAAGGTTGCTTTTTTGGGATAGGTCAGATCTGATATTGTCGTGATAAAGTTAGAAATTTTTAATGGGGAACGTATCCATAACTTGTTGTCATACGAGTGCTATTTAAGTTATTTATAGATAATTGGAAAGTCCATATTGGTCAAAAATGTAATTAAATTGCGAACAACGATACTGTACCTAAACTGATATTGCAAGATCGTCTATTGCAAGATCGTCATTCGACTGTTTGGATCTTTCACGAGGAACCAAATCCAACAGAAGTTGATCGCGCACAAAGCATTTCGAAGCAAATGGTTGTCTATTTTTCGTTATAACTGAACATGTCGTCATCGTTCCATTTAAGCAACGTAGAATAGTCAATACTGAATGGTACACCAGCATTTGTTTACCAGAGGTGTAGGAAAACACATCAGTTCAAACAAAACCGTGTTTCAATAGTCAAACCATAACATCGAATTGATGGGTCATCCGCCGTAAAGTTTGTCAATGATTTCATCTTATTCTCGCAGATTAAAAATAAATTGGGAGCTTAACGTTTTTCTACACCTGAAGAATTTGTTGATGCGTTCAAATCACATGTTTTGGGGTACCACAATCAAAATGGAAAAAATGCTTCGACAATTGGTTCAAATGTATGTAAAAGTGTATAGATCTTAATGGAAAATATTTTGAAAAACGATAAGTCCATATCCATTTATAAATATTTGTTTTTAAGTGTCTATCTTAAAACTTAAATAGCAACCCCCGTTTATTATAATTTATCACGTCTAATTGGAATTTGCACTTTTACAATGGAATTAAGCTAATTAACTAATTTTTGTTTAATACTTAATTTATAATCTATAACCCTATATTTTCTCACTCGTAGTAGACTTTGAGATATTTCATTATAACGATCGATTACAGATTTAATTGTTAAGAAATATGATTCAATATTGTTCTTATAAATACCTTTCTCGAGAAACATTTTTCTCTTCGTGTTATTGAATCAGATTAGAAATAACAAGATCAGATGATTTGGGATACTGTTAAAGATTTCACTACCTACCGCAGTTTTTCTTAGTAGTTGTTGGAAATATTTCATCATTACAATATTTTCTGTTATCTTTGCGTGTCGGAGATAAGCGCTGCAATTATTTTTTTATTTCATTTCACAAGATTCCTACATTACACTTTATCTATTTCAATATATTATATAACTATAATCGTTACTATAATACGTGTTGTTTTAAAAGATAAGTCTAGAATATTTTATCTACTTCAAAATTAGAGAATCTGTTGATATGGAAATGAGAACGGCAACTTTTTTCAGATGTAACAGCTTTTGTTGTTGGAATATACTTACAAAATCACGCATTAATGTAAAATTTGATTTTAAAATGTACATAAACTATCTCCAATCTATTCATCTTTAAACTAAAGCCAAGCATGTATTCTGTAAAAATTAACAATACAAACAATACTAGAGTTTCGAAGATTTGTTTATAAACAAAGTTTGGTGTAAATATCCTTAGTCATTTCTGAGAAAAATGATATAATGTGTTTCTAATTACTTCACAAGGGTGTTTCTAAAAATTAAAAATTATACGGTGGTGAAATTGGCCCCTCACTTATCAAGATAAGAACCTAACAGAATTCTTCGTAGAATCTTCAATATTTATACCTAGTTGTTTCAAACACAACTGCATTTTTTCGTATAACAATTAATTATTTTCGCATTTCTAAAGTACACATTAAATTTTCTGATTTTTGGTTTGATATGGTTAGTAAATATTTAAAACTACAGTATAGCAAGCACAATTCTGAAATAGTATATTAAAATATAAGTAAAAGAAGGCCGAAGAAACGAATGCTGGAATGGCCTTCTGTCACGAAGGATTTATACCATTTTCTTTGTTTCGGCTTGCTCACATTATTCATTTATAGAAAAATTGTTAATAATAAACATTAGGGAAATTACACCGTAACGTAGATGGTCGGCTGGTAGCACTGATTCATGTTTGACAGTTGACTTTAGAAATATTATTTAAATTTAAGTTTGCTCATTCATTTTAAGGTTATGTTTTTTCAAGAAATGTCTTCACTGCATATTTGTATGTTTTGTCCATATTTCATTGTAAATAAATATTGTAAATAGTATTTCAAGATTGAAATAGCCCCATGTGGGTCTTATCGTTAAAAAGGTTGAGAGTTACTGGCATAGAGAATGGGTTCGCCCCAATGGAGATGAGATGAGTAATATAAACTCAGAATTTGAATGATTAGTGGTGAACAGACAAAGGATCTAGGGAGAACTAGGTGGTTAATATCAACTTAATTTTCCTTATCACAAGTCAAATTTACATCGAACAAGTTAATACATCCATTATCTATCCTATATCTGACTATTTAGATGTGTCTATGAACTTCTGCGCACATTGCGGAAGAAGAGTTGAGGATGCACCGGAAGCATGACAACTCGTGACAATTTTTAATCGGGATAGGGATATTTCAGGTGAACGAAAAGATAGTCACAACTTGTGATGGATTCTTTAAAAGTATTACCTCGAATTTAGTAACTAATCCACTTTTTAAATTTAGAAAATCCAGGAAAAAAAAATTTGTAAGTCCTTTAAACTGTATTTTAACATTAGGTAGGTACTTAACATATACAATAGAGAAATGAATTTTTAAAATTTGCGGAAGCTGTAATTTCTAAAATTCCATATAACATGATAATCCACATTAGCAATTGTTTGGGTTATATTAGGTTAGGTTATTCAAATGAAATAATAGAATATGAATTCGTGAAACATGTCTTATAGATACAAAATGTAATATTTTTTTTGATTTTTTATGATTTTTGTTATGTGTTGAGAATGTAAAATATTTTTTAGTGAAATACACTGTAAATAAATATTTTATTTTTAATTTTTATTTCATAATTAAAATTCCGAGCTGCATAATCTTCGGTCACGAGTTGTCTAATCTTCATGACAACCACGATCACGAGTTGGCACATTGTAACAGAAGTTAAAGTTTTATGGCGGGTATTAAAATCACGAAATTGGCGCACGCCTGTAGAATTGTAAGCCAACTTTCTTGTTATAAATTTAAATGAAAACGTTAGTAAAATCTGCAGATGAGTTATTCGCAGCGGTGTTAGATGAGTGAAATAATATTCCATGCGAAACTATCTCTTGATTATTCAAATGCACCTTTTTATTAAAAAATTGTTATATACAAACTTACATAATGGTTAGTTTTTATTCTTCGCTATCTTTTTGTTCTAGAAAATCTTTTCATGTATGTATAACATAATCGGTGGATAAAACAACCTTAATATATTGTACTTAAGAAACTGATCAAGAGTTTCGATATTGTTTGTAGTTCATGCAATCACAGACAACTAACTATATTATTTTAATTAGGTATAAGGGACACTACATTTCTTGAGGATTCAAATAACAAAAAGGGAAAGATCTAAAAACAAATGAGATTTCACCATATTACATACAAACCAACCCATAAAATCTCGGTCTGG
This sequence comes from Diorhabda sublineata, assembly GCF_026230105.1. Lineage (NCBI taxonomy): Eukaryota > Metazoa > Arthropoda > Insecta > Coleoptera > Chrysomelidae > Diorhabda > Diorhabda sublineata. The sequence continues at coordinate 13,847,360 of NC_079482.1, forward strand.
TATTTGAAGATTAACTTCGATTAATCTCATTATTCAGAAGTTACCAATTTCTTTTCAATATCACTAAGTTTTTTCCACTCTTGATAGTTTCAAACCATATTATTTGTCACATACTGTTTTGTGGTCAATAAATCAAAGTAACCTACCTAACAGTTATTTAAAATTTTTCAATACTTATATTATGCCCAAGCAACAGCAATAAATCACGTTTCAATACCTGAATAGTAGGATGAGTAACAGCTAAGAGGTAGGCGGGGTAAAACTTCAGAACAGCCCTTCAGTTACAACCCTCGGTTGCGTCACCCCAGTATTTTGATCAGGATCGCATGAGTATCAGAAAGTATTCGTTTTTAAGGGTTGAAATGTGAGCTTTCTTGGAAATATAACTTTTATTATTTATATAATTTACAAATTCTGGGGTAGGTTTTAATGCTATTAGGTGGAAAGAAATAGAGAAATGGTATATTACTAAATAAGCCAGTAATATCTCCAATTCGCAAATAGAATATTATACTTAGATGTGAGAGATTATTGTTTCTGAATGTGTTAATTTTAGAGTACAAGAAGTGCTCCTATGATACAATCAAATATTTTTTATAATTTTATACAGTATACAATAGAACTACATTTGAATAATAATTAATCCCACTCTTCGAGAAACAACATTTAATGCTGTTGATCCTACCGTTAATTAGTGATTACATTTACAATCTTGATATATATGACTTCATTAAACGACAGAAAATTTGCTCAATACAATATAGAAATAATTCTACAGATCAATATTCAGTATCAATAGAGCATTAAAGAATTATTTAGAAGAATATGTATTACGTTGATGTTTACAGCAATAAATTGTGTGAATTAAAGCTTTAGTAAACAATTTTGATTAATTTATTAAGATTGTAAAAGTAATCAAAAAGAAACGGTGTGATTGATAATATTGATCTATTGCAAAGAGGATTTTTGGTAGTATTATTATATTTAGTAATCATCACAGTAATTGCAACACAAATAACACTTGCTATCGACCGGATTATCTCGTATCGTTCACCACGTATCTTTAGTATTCAACTATCTGCACTACAGTGAGTGAGTTTCATATCTGCTTTTGCAATAATCCAGAACATAATAGAACTATTTTTGTGTTATTCTTCTAGAAACATCTAGTACAATAGATTAGCGGTTACCAAAGATAGATGGAGCCATCCACCATCTTTAATAATTTTCATTATATTAAGCTATGACCGGCGCTATCAGATAGCGAGCGGCTATGTACTCGTCACACTATAGTTTCCACGACATTGAGTTATTAACATACTATAATTACTACTTTGAGAGCGTTCAAGTATTACGTAACGTAATTTTTCAACATTTTCGTGACCCAGATCGAGGTTTTCCAGCAGAAGGATCGTTTTTGCGACGTTTAGGTTAATTCTCTTCGTAAGAGTTTCTTGAGTCGGTATGTTTGGAAATTTTAGTGATATCCGAAACAATCGTACTCATGTATTATTCCGTAGATGGAATATCCACGTTGTTCACAACTTCTTCATTAGTAGTATTACTTCACTACGTAACTCGTTTGATGGCTGTGCTATCTATTTTAGCGACTCCGACCATCGATGATCTCGCGAGTACAACATCCGAATCCTATAATCAAAGTGAAATATATGTACTTAAAGTACTATAATTTATGTGTCCATCCAGACTCAGACAAGGTGTACTGAAAAAGTGTACATACGCACTTGTTTTTCTAGAAGAGTACGCGAAGTAGGTGGGACGTTAGGCCTTGCTGACATTAGTGTTCTTAGCTTGCTTGATGTTTTCATAGGTAACTAATATATGTAATACACCAGTTTTTTTTCGTATATACGTATATATGTCATTTATATACATTTTTGCAGAAATCTATCCTGTGTAAAATAACTAAGCATTGTTGCTTTTTTCTTAATGGCCTTCACCTTCAACTCTTGTATAACGTCGTTATGTTCTACAAATTTTTCTTTGTTTTAGTTTTTCTTTAGTCGTTTTCCAAATTTCGTTTGCAGTTTTTTGACACAATTGAGCTAGCAATATTTACAATATTTACTCACTCGTTAACCACACTGACAACAGCAATGTGCTTTTATGTCAACTCAAATAAAACGATGACGATAATCGATAATAAAATGAAAATCACGTACAATACAATCTAGGGATTCTCCGGAAAATATAAACGAAAACGGTTATCAAATTCGGAAGATTCTAAGTCCCTAATTTTTTATTATAAATAAAAAAATGTTACGTAAAGTGTTGTTTAAAACCCCCTCCCACCCTTGTAATGCATCGTAACGTTTTACAAGAACCCCCCTACCCCAAAATTGCGTTACGTAATATGTACTTGAACGCTTTCTTTCTATGATAGTTGTACGTGTGATGCTGTTAATACTTACTGGTACAGTTATTCTTGTTATTTACCTCAAAATTTTTTTTTTCTTCGTTCTAGCTTGTTATTTATGTTGTGAACGATGTAACCTTCGACAACTGCGGTTGGTTTTCAGTTTTTTAATAGCTGTGATTTCATCACTTTCGCTCACACAAACTGTTGCCGATATTTGACAAAATGAATGACCAGACTAAAGGATCTTTCAGCTTCGGAAATATCCCAATTTGTTTGCTCATAGCAGTCAACGTATTTATGCTACCTTTTATTTACGATCTTTATCAGAAGCACCCATATTAGTCATAGTATTCAACTTATATGCAACAATAGAACTTCAGATAGAAATTCACAAAATGGCAAAATTATCGTTTGTAAAAACAAGTGTTATATTAATAATTTATGATTTAATTTTGATGTGACTCTTAACATGATGATTGAATAATAGTTATTTATGCAACAAGTGAGTAAAGTAATACTTTTTTACACGAGTAGGATGACAATTCGTACGACGGAAAAAAGTTACGAGTTTCATATAAAAATTTTTTACGTCCGTAATAAAAATCCATAATATCATTTTTTATTTTTTGAAAGTAATATTAAAAGTACAATTGTGAGCATGATTAAGTTGAGTTAAGAAGAAGCTACATTACTATTGGTACTTGAATTGTCAACAGTTCAAAGAAATAACATCATCTATACTTGTCTTACTACTTATTGGATTGTTGGTAGGATCTTGAACATTTACAATGTTGCTTGAAGTCGAACTAGTTGTTCTCGTTAAAATTTTCACTGCCGGATCCGTTTTGTTTTTTATTGAGTCGTCTACGTAGCCCTTCGCAATTGTGCTGGTTTTCCACCCACCGTGCTTCTTTAGATGAATTATATCACCATCGGCATGCAAAAAGAAATGATATGATTTGACATTTGAGGGTCATTGGTTTTTATATTTTAAATAAATATTTACCAAAATTAATCTATTATCAGATATTCCACCACTAACAGTAAATCGACGTTGAACATGAGTTTTTGTATCAGGTACTGTGATAATTGAAACATTTCCGGTATTATTGATATCGTTACACTTCATTTTATATAATTCCTTCCTTCGCAGAGCTCCTGCAATTTCGAATATTAATGCAACCTGGATTTCTCAGGGAGAAGATTCATAGTCGCTGTAGTTGCCGATTCAACATCTTCTTGTGTGCATTTTAAACTTTCTTCACTATTACTCTCCATTACTACTAATAATAATACACTCCTTCTAATAGGACACAAAACGGATTTACTTGAATGCATATCAAGAAATTGACAGTGTGACAGTTTATCAGAGAAACGAATTGACATGAGAAAGTAAGAGTTCACAGTCCACTATTTTGATAAAACAATTTTATAATTGCGTTAAAAAATGACACGTTATGGTACTTTTTTTAACGCTTTTTGACCGATATAGGAATTACATTCTTTATGAATGCAAATGAATAAAAAACGGAACGGAAGTAGAAAATATCTATTATTCCATGGAATTAGGAATAATTAGATATGCTGATAGTAAAAATATTGTTTTCTGAAACTTAATTATAAATGAGATCACTTTATAAAAGGGTGAAAGAAACCTTTTGAAATAATTATCAACGGGTTCATTTACATTAAGATCAATTTTCAAGTCATTTGAATTAGTAATTATAAACATGTATTTAATCTACTTCACCAATCGCTACTATTATTTATAATATAAAGTTATAATAAAACACAAATATACAATTGACTGATAAAATTAATTCTTGTAAAACTTTTATCTTCTTTATAGTTGTATGCTTATTCTAATGTTTTTAATATAAAGTATTATGAATTTTGTTGGTACGAGGTCGAATAGTAAATTGTTAGATTTTTAACATTTTAATATTATTGATCAAATTTATTTTGCTCAACTTGTACAGTGAAATGAACTAGGTTCATGGGTTGAACAGCGTTGAATATATGGTGGGTATAGTGGTTATTTGTACATTTATGTTATTCGTGAACCGATTCGGTGGTTTCCAATTACCTACTCCACATAACGAATCACCTCTTCAAGCCTATTTTAAATCCTCTATCTGTCCACTCTTCGGAATTCTATTGTAAAATATTGTAAAAAATATTCAAAAATAAGAATGATAATTAAATAAGTGTTTCCATTGAGAATTTTATTTTCAATTATTCATTTCAATACTTCTTAACTGGGTTGGGTTCGGTGAGGTACGTTATGGAAAAGCAATATATACTTCTTCTAATTATTCACAGTTATTTATCTACTAAAAACTTCCATTCCCGATTTATGGTTTTTATTTCATACGAAGTGTTACATATATTTCTTTTACCCAATTTTTTTATATACTTCACTCCTTATTTCACTCAATTTATAGATGACTCTCTTAATATCCTTTTACATGCTAAAGAGAATCACTTGTCTTTAAATGTTTTTTATTGTAATGTTTTCTCTTCATTTATTTTAACTGTTTTTAAACGTTTTATTTATACACTAACATTAAATGCACTAAACTATTATCTAGCCACTAAATTATCCACCAAGATCTAACTATTTACTGAGCTATGCACTAATTTACTACTAATACTCATATAATAATTTATATAATTTATATATAATAATTTATATAATCATAACATTAACCAATTGTGTGAAAAATAGTAAATATTTGAAATGTAATACGATTCATAATAAATGCTGTAAATAACTATTTGCCAAAATACATGAACGTAGCCTACGTTGTAGCCTTACTTCCCGGGCAGAAGATTCTTCCTCAGGAAGTGGTATTCGTCATGGATTGCCGTTCACATTCAAAGATTTCTTTGTTTTTCTTATGGTGTCTTACGCTATTTGTATATGATTCTTCAAATTGTTGATATCAACTATTGGTGACATGAAGACTAATAATTTCAGATAACCCCATAAACAAATTCACCAAGATTTAACTCTGGAGATCAAGGAGGCTATTTTCGTATGTTAAAGTTTTTCATTTTATTTGTAAAATGTGATTTTATAATTTTTTTTCTAATTTCCAGATTATTGAAAATTTGGCTCTTTTTGGTGCATCCAAATATTTGATTTATTTTTCTAAAATAACGCCACTATCTAATTAATATAAAAATAATCAGAGTGAAATAATTCTACACTACTATCTGAAGGTCAGAGGCGGCTCATGCTCAATGGCTAACAATCTGTAACTTTTGGGACAACCTGTACAATCCAAGGATGGCAAAAATGAATTTTTCAATAGATTTTTCAACAAAAACATACTCTTTGTTGAACTCCAGAAAAATTATGGTTTAGGAGATATGTAGATTTTTAGATCGTTATACATGCCAAGAAAATCGTTTACCATAAAGAGACATTCTGAAGAAAATTATCATAAATTGTAATTAATTACTGAAAATACTTATATGAAGTATTGTACTACATACTGTTGAACATCGTGTTACTTACATAAGAGAAAAATTGAAATGTGAAAAAATTTAGTTGGTTAGCCTACAAGTTTTGATAGAAAAACAAAAAGAAACTATAATAAATGTTCGAAGTGGACACCTTGCTCTTCTATACACTTCCAGAGTCTACGGAGGATATTGCTTTTAAAATAAAATTCTAAAATTCAGCCTTTAGAATCACAATGGAAGTTTATTATATCTATCATGTGTTGCACGTACCAACCTTCTAATATATTCCCAAAAAAATGACCTTCCCGACCACACAACCAGCGCACGCAAAATATTACTACCATTTAACGCATCAACAACTATTCATAGGATTCTTCAGGAGCAATTTTTTTTACCTCGTTCACATCCAGAAAGTAAGTACAATGGAAGTAGAGGATTATCCAGTAGAACTCACATACGCTCGTTGTTTTCTAGATGACGCCTCTCCCCACTTCCTAAATGATACAAAAAATCATCTTAATAACATTTTTCATACTGGGATTCATTTTTTTTTGGGGATATCTTGAAAGCTTAGTATATGTAACACCGATAAATACAAGGAATGAAATGATCGATAGAATAAACTTCCATTGTGTCGCTATAAGGTAGAATCTTGGAATGTTCTTTCGAAGAAATATTCTCCGTATACTCAAGAAGTGTGCAAGATGTCCACTTCAAACATTTACTATAGTTTTTTTTTAATGTTTTTGGTAAGTTGTAGGCTAATTAACTAAATTTTTTTACATTTCAATTTTTCCTTATGTAAGTAATACAATGTTCGACAGTATGCAGTTTAAATAGAAATGTTTGATTATGTTTTAATACCCTCCTGTAAGTATTTTCAGTAATTAATTACAATTTATGATAATTTTTATCAGAATGTCTCATTATGGCGAACAATAAACCATAAATTTTATCGAGTTAAATAAAAAGTACTTTTTTGTTAAGAAATCGATTAAAAAATTCATTTTTGCTAGTCCCGAAACGGAAACACCCTATATATTGTATATTATTGTCAGCCTTGAATTACGACTTTTAATTGACACAAAATTTGTTGATTATCTAAAAAATATCTCTCATAAGTATTCATAGGGACAGTTTTTTACAATAACAAGATTAGGCCCGATTATTTCTTGAATATTACCATCTAACCATTTTAATTTGAAAAAATAGTCTATCTATCCATTCATCATCTGGGACTGAAATTATGGTCAAAGTACAATTTAAAAATACCTATAAAAATGAAACAATAATAAAAATCACTTATATCAATTAGTTAAGAATTTTAAATTGACGCTTTATAGAAACATCAAGCTTATTGATTCGGGTTGTTAAGGTTCAAAATTCCGTTTAAATGACAATTTGATTATCATAAAAAGCATAAAAAATGTGTTTTATTTTAAAAAAAGGTGTTATTTCACTTCTGTAACATAAATCTCTTCTCGGAAGCCAACTACGAGTTAATTCGCACAGACTCGATTCGACCTGTCGCTTCTCTAAAGCTAAATCATATATGCGCATCCATATTTGTCAGTAGTATCTCAGATATTGTCAAGTGCATTACGTTTACGTCTTTCTGGAGTGTTTTGTTTTATAATTATCGTTATAGTTAAATTATCAAGAATCCAATATGGAAAAGACTACTGACTCAAAATGAAATTGAGTACTACGCAAATCTGAGTGATTTCGGATTAGACGGGATTTTTGGCGAGGATGGTAACGACAGTAGCGATTATGAACCTTCTGAGAATTCAAGTGAAAGTGAAGGTGAAGTCGTCTCCGAACATGAAGTTGATCTCGAATCTGAAGATAATGTCGATGATTCCCAAGTAACAACATCACATGCGAATGATAATTTGTGGACAGAAATTCAACAAAATCCTGAATTATTCATTTTCCAAGAGAATGTTGGTGTGAAATTGGATACGACAAATTTTACAGCACAAACGCTGATGAACTTATTTTTTTTCGGATGAATTTTTTGCAATACTTGTGAAACAAACTAGTTTATATGCTGCACAAGAAATTGAAAAACGCAATAAAAAAATCTAATAGGTTATCCAAGTGGTAAGACGTTAGTGTTGCAGAGATGAAAGTTTTTATTGGTCTTTTGTTGCAAATGAGACCTCGTACTTTTCCATAAATTGAACATTGTTGGAGCACCAACAAGCTATATAATGTAAATTTTTGGCGCTCACATTTGAGTCGAAATCGATTTCAGTGTTTATTTCCTTATTTTCATTTGGTTGATAACTCAATACCATCTGCCGACAGATTATACAAGGAAACCAATACTAAATCATTTCAATAATATTTAGCGTGAAAACTATGAACCATATAAAAATCTTTGTATTGACGAATCCAGGATGCTATGGTGGGGAAAATTGCTTTTTCGCCAATATATAAAAAATAAAAAACACAAATATATGAGTCCGACAGTCTTGTAAGGAAAATAAAGATTTACAGCGGAAAATCAGAGGAAACTGACAATAATGTAGGTCAAACTACTGACGTCGTTTTACATTTACTTGAGGACTATCTCGATAAAGGATACATGGTCTACATGGATAATTTTTATAATTCTGTTACTCTTACAAAACTACTAAAATCACGAAAAACTTATGTGTGCGGAACCCTACGAAATAACAGAAAAGGAAACCCCAGAGATGTGGTAAATCGTAAACTGGAAAAAGGGGAGTGTATCTGGCAGCAAAATGGTCCTGTTCCTATATGCAAATGGAAAGACAAACGAGATGTCCTTAGCATTTGAAACATGCATGCTGTTGAAATGGTAGAGATGCCCAATTACAATGGAAAAGCTCCTATGAAACCGAATATTATTCGAGATTACAATAATGGAATGTCTGGCATTGACCGATCAGATCAAATGCTTTCGTACTATTCTTTATCTTATCTTTAAGAAAGACTATTAGAGGGCCCAAAAAGGTTTCATTACATACTACATATACAGAGAAGAATTTGTCGTTGCGTTGATTGGAGAAGAGATTCAACCAGCTTCGAAATGAAATTGTAAGAAGAGCTTCATTATTTAGAGAGTCTACCACTTACCGAAAAAAAGTAGCGCGGCGTCCGACAAAGCCATGTCGTATATATACCCAAGCAAAAAAACGTAGAGAAACTGTCCAGCATGTAAAGAAAAGTCTGTGTGAAAAGTGTGGAAGATTGCTTTAAGAAGTTCAACAAACAATAAAATATTATTTTATCTCGTGAATTTGAACTAATTTTTATAATTATATTTTTTGTTCGTTTTTTAATAATTTTTTAATAATTTTCTGTTTATGCAAGCCAGCATTGATTTTTTGTTCTTTTCCCAGAAGCCATCTATCGATATTAGCACTTATATATTACGAGTTTAATCGTAGCTGCACAAAAATGGCAAGTGAACAACGGACGAGATAACTCGTAGTTGGCTTCTTAGAAAAGAAAGCAATTTACGAGATATCTCGTAGTTTGCAGTCAACGTGTTAAAGAAATCGTTATTAATTTTCAATTATAGGCTAGGTCGTTATTAGTGGAGTTAAATTTCATAGGTTAGGTAAGGTTAGTTGCCTGCCAATAGCGTTGAATTTCTTTTACAAAATCTAATTTTTCAAAATCTGAAGATTTTCATAAATTTTAGTCATGTTATTCAAATCAGTTTTCTTATTATTACATATTATGGACAATATATGTTGTTTCTAAAAATAAACGTTTTTTGTAGTTCAGTCAAAACATCAGATTCATATTTATATGCATTGAAACAAGATTTTCTTGTTGTTTCTATGCTAAATAACTTGGAACAAATTTGGTACTAAAATGTTCATGAATTATATTGGTATGGTAGATACGAGTTGAAAGAGATGTGTATAACTGCTTCTTTTGATATTGATTGTCTGTATTTTTTCTCACACCTCGAATTGTGAACTAATCAATTTAAATACTATCTTACAAAATTTTCAAAAAGAAACACTCGTTAAATGAAGAACGATTTTCATTGTCCCCTAGATATTGTTTATAATTTCCTGTTCAGAATATCTGAATATCATTGTTTAAAATTGCATATTCGATTTATCAAATGGGTGTGTTTTCCAAATACCAAGGCTATAGTAATATATTCTTTTACATGCAGATTACGGATGGTATTTGTTATTTCCTAAGAAGTAAATTAAGGATTGATTTTCAATACATAACTTAGCATTCTAAATTGAAAGACAAGTTACTTTACATTTAAAATGTCATAATAAATTTATGACGACTAAATTTTAATTGACACATTACTTTCAACAGAATAATAATAAAGTACAAAAATTTGTCGAAATGTCGAGGAATTTGAACAAATTAACTATGTTTTAGCACGGGCGATTAGCATTATAAGCATTGAAAAGTATTTTAAGTACTTGTATATTTGAATTTATAATGAAAAACAATGATAGTACATGACTTGTTAGATATATCGTAGGTCAATAGACAAGTTGGGATTTTAGCTAATATCTCAGAATAATAGGCAGTTGGCTGATGGCGCGCCACGCTTGCCTATTCTTCCCGAGTATTAGCTAAATGCTGGACAATAGATTATTTGACGAAAAATAACCAAGCGTTTGTCTGGGACTTTAGCTAAAATTCGGATAATAGAATATCTATTGAAAAAGGCCGAGCTTTTATCTGCTGGCATATACTTCTAGCGAAAAGGCCAATACCGAAGCCAATTTGAATGTTTGTTTTTATTTTTGATTTCACACTGACACTTTCTTGAATTTCCGTGTTTTACTCTTTCTTTCTCCCTCTCTCTCTCTCATTGTGTCCATATTCATCAGTCGTGCTGTCGCTTCTATCGAACATACAGTGTCTTGTCTAGTCAATACGTCAACTTGAAAAGTCATTTGCAAAAACTCTTTAGAATGGAGAAGATCATTGTTGATATTGAAAATTTTGAAAAGGAGCTGAAAGAATTGTTTAATAGTCAGACAGAGAAGTTGAACCCAAAGCTTACAATACTTACTATCATTATGTGAATAGCTATGAACTATTGCAAATCGAAAATGAATGACAGATGCTGTTATTTACTATGTACCTGTAAAAGATTATTATGAGAAAGTTTTAGGAGCTCCTGCTCAGACTGGTCATGGAGGACCAGATAAGATGGCGTACCATTTAAAAACTAAATATACAATATCCATTGCTGCACTCAAAATTTTTCCTGGTTATTGTGAAATTTGTAATAGAAAGAAGTCAACGTTAAGGAAAGATGTAGTGGTTCAGCCGATTCTGTCGCAGGGATTCAATAGTCAAGGACAACGACCTCATTGATTTTCAGTCCAGTGATGATGACCAAGGTTTTAAATGGTTGATGAACTACCAGGATCGTGCAACAAAATGTTTGCAGCTAAGGCCACTCAAGTCGAAGCACGCAGTTAATGTCGCTGAAGAGTTATCAAAATTTTTTTTGACTTTCGGAGCGCCTGCTATACTACACAGTGACAATGGACGGGAGTTTACTGCAGCTGTTATACTTGAGTTGAGAAGAATTTGGCCTCAAAAACGCCTAAAACAACGATTCTGTGTATATATTGACAGAATTCATAAGACCAAGATATTTGTTACCAAAATGGCTCCTTGATATTTTCTTATAAAATTAAAATAAATATGAATAAGTACTGCGTCATTTATAATATGAAATATAACATTATTTGACTGTTAGGTGTCGTCATTAGGTATGATTTATTCAATTATTCAATCGTTGGTTGCATAAGTTTCACATATTTCTTGTGAAGTATATTGGAAAATGTATACATACCTCAAAAGGAAAATGCTTTTTTTCCCTAGGATATTGATAAAATACTGCTCTATTTCTTAGTATGTAAATAGCTATTATATAGCTTTGTGGGGTTTGTTTGAACATGGGAAAATTAAATTACTCAGAGTAGTTAATAAATAAATAAAAAAAGCAGATTCTCCAGAAGCTATGAGAATGTATCAATAATATAAAAGCAGCTAACTGTGATTTAAAATTTTATTACCAACCTTCACAATAATCTCCAACTTTACGCAATGGTTCCAATGTTGTCACAAGATTCAAAGCAATGATGCTTTGATGAAGCTCTTCTGAGGTGTGATTTGATCTTGGAAAATAAAATAAAATCGCAGAGAAGGAACGAAATAAGAGTTTTTTCCCAAATATGATTGTAAAATTTATGAAGAATAAGCCGACGTGCTCAATGATCATAAATTTCGGTCATGATTTGGATTTGCACATATTCGGTTTATACTCACTTTTAACTTAATCACCACTTTCGGGGTCTTACTCATATATCCAGGTTTCATCTCCAGTGCTTACCTACCATGGCGGTCGCTCCGAATTTGGAACAACAAAAAATCTCGGGACTTTACCTAGATGCAAATCTGTCGCATGTCTTAGTTCTCGTGTAACAAACAGCTTCTTTGTTGATCAGATAACACGCAAGGCAACGGTCAGATGTGTTCAAACCAACAAGATGACAAAATTTATAACCCGACTTCGTACGGGATTGTAAATCTAAATATTCTCAATATACTGTTCGTTCACATTGCGACATTTTTAGCATTTTTATACCTGTCGTAACTTTATTTGGTTTGAATAATTTAAACATATATTTACATGTACATTAACTTAATTACAAAAAAAAGTTGAGTCTTAAATTCATGATATAAATGTCACCATCTTTCGATCTTATCGGGGTTCTGAATATCTCATTTTAACAAAAAAATGAATATTTAACTCATTTTTAATAGTCTAGGTTCAGCCCGAATCCGGGAAAAGTAGAACTTTCTCCAACTGGGACCTTACACAAAAGTGTCCAGGTATTCTCTACTCACCTGGACCAAGCTTTTCTTATAATACAATTAGTGGGGACATGGAAGTGTACACACGACCCAGACGATCGTCTGTCCAGCATTTCATTCTAACTTCAATCCTGATACAGTCAATGTATTTTCAAATATTGTCCTATAATAGATTTCTTTTGAAGCCGATTTATTCTTCTTTACTTCAGTGACGATTTTGAATAAAAATAAATTAATAAAAAAATTGTTTCGGTCACGGTTGGCGCGTATAAAGCGCAATCTGAGATATCAACTATCATAAACTTTTCGCAGCATATGCGGCCTTATCCCACCAATAACTTGTGAAATATTTATTTCCAGGCTTTTCAGCTTATCAACCTTAACAAGAGACTCACATAACCCCAAAGAAAATAATATTATGGATTGAATCACACAATGTGGATGGATAATTAATTAGACCATTATGTGAAATTAATTTTTCATAAAAAGTTTCTTTGAGTAGATCAATTGTAGCACGTGCTGTGTGGCATGTTTTTCTGACCAGTCGGAATCATATGTGAGCAAGATTAATTCAGTAAGGAAACAAATTTCTAATCAAATCACAATATCTTTCTCTATTCATCATCATCGATTTTGAATATATGGACCAATAACTCGGCAGCTCCTAAAGCGCACCAAATAGTAATTTTCTATGAATTCAATGGTGTTTCGACAAAAGCTTGTGGATTATCCTGACTCCAAATGTCAAAATTATGCTTATTTACGTATGCATTTAACAAAAAATGGACAAAGCGTGTGATGAGTTTTTCGAACAGATTTATTAATTTTATAAAAAAATTCAACAATTTGCAAACGTTGCTTTGGTGTGAGTTTATCCACAATGAAATGTCAAACTAACAATGGGTTGTCAAATAAACCATTGTGGTCACCTCAAGTGGCGAACCTTAGAAAACAACAAATAACAAAAAGTTTATTAATATTTTTTAATTATATGTTTTGGAAAAATTAAAATTAATGATTATCACGACTATTTCATTAAAAGTCAAATTGATAAAAACACTAAGGAGTTAGGGGCGGATCCAGCTTCGGCGCCAGGAGGGGGTCACATAGTCGTGGTCAAGTCAAGAAATTTAATAATTTAATTTTGATGACAATAGATACAAGTAAAAAGTAGGTATTCTATTAATGTACGTAAGTACTGTACTTAAAAATATTTATTCTTTATTCTACACTTGAAAAACTTAACACATAAAAACATATACACGTACATATTGCCATCTTCTCTTGAAGACATCCATAGAAGCACTACCACGCACCGCATGAGGCAGCCTATTTATATTCCATAATCGTGGTGAATTATTTGTCATAACAGCTAGAGGTATGTCTAGGGGTATGACGCAAAACTCCTTAAAAGTGAAGAGGTGGTACGACAAGGGTTTCCAACAAACAAAATAGAAACAGGCACAATACATATATTTAAATAACAAAATCAATTTTTCTTTTACGTCCTCTCGCGAAACGCGTTATTGCGCAACGTAGAGAAGGACGTTTCTGTTGTCGCTACACTGACAGGCAGTGTAGCCATAATACATAAAAATTTTCTCATATTAGGATACTTATCGATGTATGATCCACACCATCCACAGCCGATATTCATTTACAATGACAGAAACTGGAGTGTTATCTAGTAATAATGTATAGTCGGTAGCTAGTTGTATCACAGTTTCATTGTCTTCATTACTATATTCGCTTTATGGCATGAAAACCCTTAGCTGAAACAAATTAAGTACATTAGGAGACAGGCGGTCCTGGAGATCACTTATTATTGAATCTAGAAGAGGGATGTATATAGCTCTGCGGAAATACTCTTCAGCATATTATTGGTTATTGGCTTATTATTGGTTATGTATTTGTTTTGATACTATTTAATTTCTACATCTAGCTGCTCAGCTACTTTAGCCTCTTCAAAAAGCATTTTCTTCAATACCTATAAAGGTACACTTGTAAACACATAGGTAGAAAAAAATTTTAGTTTTTCAACTATTTTATGATATGTTGAAGTTTAGTCGTTCCGATTCCGATTGAGGTTAGGTCTAGCTAGACGTTACATAGTCGACAAGCGCGCGAAAGTGTGGCGCGGAAGAATACAAATTTTTGATGCGTTCATTCCCAAACGTTTTCCATCATACAAAGTTATTATATTATAATATATTAATTAAATATTGAAGGTATGCAGTTACATAAAATCTATATGATAACAAAATATATAAATAAATTCATTATGTTCAATTAGTGGTCCACCTAAGTCTTGGAACCAGCTTAGAGGGGAGGTCATGACTCCCATGAACAGATCGAAATCAAATTGTTGGTTTCAAATTTTTTAGAATATCTGATACGTGTTTTTAGCGCAGCCAATGAAAAAACAATAACATCAAAAAATTTTCGTATTTAAAGTTTGAAATAACTACCACTGCAGATATTCTACAAAAAGTCTTTATGCAGTAAAATAAGAATTTCCCATCATTTCGTCGAGTGTATAAAATTAATGCAATCATTGTATACTTTATCGACAAGAAAATTTATTCATGTAGCAGTGAAATTATATACCGATAATCACAATCACACACTACCTACACTACCTAGTATTTATTTATGATTTTATTTCCATAAAATATTTAGTCATATTTGTATCAAACGACTAGGTACTTAAGAATGATTTCATGTGTAAGTTTCTGTTAACAATACATATTCAATAATGTTTATTTAATATGCAGATCACGGTAAATATTTTTTACTGTTGACAACTGGCTTAAGAAGTTGTTAAGAATACTTATACCACTTGAGCACCGATAAAAATACATTATGGTTAACATACACATTATATATTTATCGCTTCCGCGTTTGATCTATTTTTATTTTTAATCTAATAAAATCCAGATTTATTTAAAACCTTTCACTATTCTTATAATTTCCACACTCATTTATCTGTAAAATGCTATTGCTGGTGCATTTTTTATAGAAAACAGTAGAGTTTTTTGCTAAAGGGAAATTATTGTATCCATTGTCTTAAAATGTGTATCAGAAGTATCATACTGTCCATCAGTAGTTGGTTGGTACATAACATTGCGTAGAAAAGACAAAAAGATGGGCTGTGGAACAGAACTCATTTTGTTTAATACTTTGTTGCACATTATTACTATTATGAAAATTTTTATTAATAATAGGTACATAATCAGATTTCTATTACCTACAACAAGGGAAATATGCTATAATATATAATAATAAAAAAAATTAGTAACTAGTTAATTTGCTAATTTGTTGAAATAAAATCATAATAAATATGAATATATTTCTCTTTTACACTCGAGTAATTCGAGTGGTGTCTGCCTTGTATCGAATGCTGTTAAATGCTTTTTGAAAGTCTATAAAACTGAGGTATATTTTGATTTATTTTAAATTTTCTCTCTATTATCTCAATGGAATTACATGTTCTTGTGTCAATTACTTTTCTTAGTCTGTTCTTTAAAATATTTCCGTGTAGCTTAAATTAGCTTAGCAATCTTATGCCTCTATAATTATTACAGTCTGGTTAATAACCTTTTCTAAGAAGGAATAAACCATCCATTCATATTCTTTACTTTCAAAAGAGTGGAATTGTCGATTTATTAGGTAAATATGCAGTATCACTGGATATAGTGAAAAGGTTGTGTTTAGGTTAGGTTATGAGAGCTTAAATTCTGTTGACAGTCATGTAGATCAAGATCAACTACAAGATAATCCACAAAATATAATTTCGAAGTACGTCAACATAGTTGATGATAATAGTCAATCATCAAATAAATGTGAGAAATATTTATTACCTGTTAACAAATTTTTTAAACGAATTACTAATTTTGATTATCACAGGTTGAATTCCCTCGTGGATTTATTTAAAGACCTTTTTCTTCTAATAAGTAATTTGACTTTAGGAAGGGCAGTAATTCTGCTTACACGTCAATTTACTTTACTTCGCCATCATTACTTGAGTCAATAAATTCATATTACTTTTTTTTTTAAATTTTAATATGTTCTACATACCTGAATTAAAAATATGTAAACTTGTACGTTTATTGAGTGGTTAGGAATATAAATTTTCAAACTTATGTGATGAAGGTTGAAATGGTTGCGACTTTGTCAACTGTGATCTCTTACAAACTATCAATAATTTTATAATCCTACGCATAGTTGTAAAGTATATTGGCAGCGTTTTTCTGGTGTGGTTAAATAATTGAAAATTTTTATTCCAAGATTCAACAATAAAATATCCATTCATCAATTGTGGAGATAATTAAATTGTGTTTTAGAATTTGTAGTTTTTTTCTGGGTCCAAGTAAAAGTCTGGACTATATTTTTTTAAGCGCGTTTCGTTTTACGTTTATAATATATAATAGGCGTAGATACATCATTTTATAAATTTAATATTTTTATAAATACTTTTAAAAATATGTATATCTTAAGCGAGAAAATATTCGTTAAAAGTCAAACGAATCATTATAAATTGGAGGGAATTAAACGCCGTTATTTGGACAGATGCATTTCATTGTAGTCCTACTTGGAAGTCATTATTATACCTCGTTAACTTGCTACATTAAATTATAAAACGTAGACGAGTAAAATGTACCTGCGTGTAAGGGAGTTTGGTTCAAGCAGGGTACCAGACGTGAACTGAGCCCTTTTTGTATCCCATTCGTTTTTGTCTGGAAATCGAAATTTCAAAGAAAAAACTATTAAGGAAAATAAATTCTTTGTAAATAAAACAAAAGAAAAAAACCTTTCAATACCAAAGTATCTTTATGAATACTGTAGTCAGAATCATCATAGTCATCATTTGATTAAATTGAAGGGTTCTAAAGAATTGTGAAAATACTCATCTTTTTCTTTGATAACATGTTCAACACAATTTTTCCAAAGCTCTTGGCGGTCTGCTGATAGATCTTTTTTTACAAGTTCTATAACCTCTTCACTCAGTTTTGGAGACTGATCACATTTTCATAGGAGTAGGAATATTTTTTTCACATTTAAATGCTAAAATTTGAGTTTTGTTACTACTACTATTTGGTATCTTAAAGAGTTGGCGCAAGTGGTAGGATGCGTTGTCCATAACAATTACTGATTGTGGTGGAATGTTAGGTAAAAGTTGTTTATTAAACTACTGGAACTTCGGCAGTCTTTTATCTGACGCAAATAATCTTGTTACCATCAAACGATCCTTGACGATTCGGTTATTGTCATCCGTTTATTAAATTTGACGTAATGTTTATAAACTGGTATAATTGTATTGTGGATGATCTACTAACTTTTGCTGTATTACTTCTATTGTCGTAACCCTGTTTTCTTCATATAAACTATAAATTGTCTTACTTATAAAATCTTGAGTCAACTGATTTCAGTTTTATAAATGGAAAATTTATTTACTCTAGTTAATTCAGCAATCCTTATTATGATTGCATTATCAGATTGCTGAATATTTTCCTTTTGTAAACATTTGAATATATTTATAATAACTTCCTGTGTTTGTATATCTAAATCTTCATTATTAAGTTAAGATATTTTTGAATTAAATGAATCTCAACAAGCGACACCACTGCTTATCGCAGATTGTCTGGCAGTAATATTTCGAAGAAATTGTATACATACCCCTTCCGACAAATTCGGCCAATAGAAATGCATTTATGTTTTCGGTTCGATGTTTTCATTGGAGATGATAAATTTTGACACACATTCATCAAGTCCACGTGGGAGGACGCTTTGTTAGATAATTACTGAATTTTATACGGGAAGTGAACATTATTTTTCATTCCTAATTTTGTATGAGTGCCGTGCGTATTTATGAAATATTGATTGTTCCTCGCATAACAGTCTTGGGCATGTGTTTAAGAAGATTTGATGCAATATTCAGTCACAATTAATAGAAATCATTTGTCTTATACATACTTTCAAGTATTTTATTCCTCCATTGAATAGCAATATAATATGTATTTACAACCTATATTCTTAAATTTAACGAAGAGTTTTATAGCTTTATCGTTGGTTAATGATCCACAGAAGGTGGAATATTAGAATTGACTTAAGTATATTATAAAAATGCTGTTGATTGAATTATCTTTTTTATTTGACACTTTGTAAGAATATAACTGAAGTACTAGTTGTAATCGAGGGAAATCCATACAAAAATTGTATGGGTCTTTCAAAATTTGTCTTGAAAAAAGCCATTTTAGAAGTAATTCACATATAAAACTTGATTGTGACTTTTTCAATGAATAGTCACAAATGCAGCCAACCATTTATATAAGTACCAACGAATTTCATATTGGATATGGGTTCTATTACAATGTTAGAAATGTAACGAATAAATGGGGAATAAAAATCATCACTGTGACATATTTATGTACTTTTATTCATTGAAAAGTTTAACTTGACTGTGAGTGGGTGCGTTTCATTGCATTAGATTTGAAGCGTTTTATTAAACGTCTTTAACAGTGCAGTAGATCAATGTTAATAGTTGAAAAGTTCTCAGTAAATGTATCTCCTCTCACTCCATGAAATATGTTCATTATAAATGTAAATTTCACTCCATAAATAAGAAAACCAAGTCTCACAATAGATAGCTTCATAATATTTACACTCAGTATAGATGATAACTGATTTTTCATGTTTCTACCATAAGTTACGAATTGTTACATTTTAGCTTTGATATAATTTGAATCAAGTAATTTAATAAGATTAAATTCTATTTAAATGGAAAATATCCTATTGAATTGATCAAATTTTGGACAAAAAAGGCAATATATCGATCAGTTTGTTATCTGGTATCTGATCTAATTCATTGATATGTACTGGTGCAGTAGTCACTTCCGTTACATATTTGTTTCACAAACAAAAAAGAAAACAAATTTATCGATTTTCCATTTCTTTCAGAGTCTTTTCAAGAGAACGAAAATTATTTCAAAAGACTCTTTCTGTACTACCTTTCCGCAAAAGATTACTATGTATATGTATGTATATATAGATTTGGCGTCTCGTATACACTGCGACTCAAAGGATCTATTGAGTCCCCTTTCTTGCTACGATACTGGAGAACCCAGTGTTTCCATTAATTCCACTCCTACAAAAATGACTACAAGGTGGGATGGCTTTAATTGCCAGAGATCTTCGTCTTCTATTTCAAGCGCTCCCAGGTGTAGAGCTCTGAAGTTCCTCAGTGTTTCACATTTCGAGAGAATGTGGATAGAGGTTTCGTCCATTGTGCAACAAAAACTGCACGCCACCTTATCTGCTAGGACTATATTTCAGGAAGTTATAGAATAATAAAATCTCGACGAGATTGATAACTTGCGTTATCCATAGCTACTACTGAATCAGCCGGAAGATATTTTATCATTTCACCAGAATAGTCTTCTAAAACATCCGAATCCATGTCCTTTTGGTAATCTCCAGTATGGCACGACTGAAAGGTTAGCAAAGCTTCTTTTAAAAATTCCCCTTCGCTTCCAATATGGACGAATATTAGTCTTTTCCCTTTAAATTCTTATGTAGGGTGGGTATTTCTTTTTTAAAATAAAAAGAGTGAACTTTTTTCGAATTTAACTTTTGGTGTCTTCATCAAGGACTTTTACTGGTCTGCCTGGACTTTTCTTGAGAGGTTCCACTTGTCCTGCTATCTTTCTCCCCCGCAATGATTTAAAAACGGTGAACTTTCTAACTCCATTCATTCGGGAACATCGGTCGACGGTTTCTTGTACAGTAAATTTCGGGTAATTGTATTTTGTGTAATCGTGTACATTTAGAATTATAAGTTTTTCATTCACTGATAGTGGAGAATTATTGGAACATCTTTTCGTTGGTGTAAATATCGCCATTTTTATTATTAATCTTATAATCGTGTGAACACTATTTACGGCTCAACAGCAAATACTGACGGTTTGAACTAAACAAATATTTTTATATGTCTAAAAATTTGAATCTGAATCTGAAATAGAGTTGGAATTAGGCAGAGGCACTAATAGAAGGTTAAACGGTACCTGTTAAACACAAAACGTAACTGTATAATCTACTACCTAAGTAATACCTACACAATATTTTGATATTGACATAGGCCCGAAAACATACTTTTCCTTATTCTCTTACGCAATTACCTCAAATTTTAATTTTGCAAACAATACTATTTCATTCCCCAGAATTCCCCATTTTATTACTCTATACCTTTCTGAAATAGACTATAGCGTCTTCTTCAGATAGTCTTTGCATGTCACAACCCCTATAGGTTGGCCCAATAATTGGTTTTGCTCCTATCTACTTTCTTTTCCAGTATTTTTTCCATTTTTCTCTAGCTGATACCACAGAAGGGTTCGGATCCCATGAAGGGCTTCTCTGCCCCCGCTTTAACGAGTTTATCAGCTCATTTCATTTCCCTTCGATCCACTGTGCTCCGCAATCCATTGTAGAGTAATTTTATTTTTCTTGCCTAGTTCGTGGATTTTATGATATTGGAATTTAGAGCTCTAATGGTTGCTTGGCTATTGGACAGGATGATCTCCAGTTTGCGATAGCGCTCTGTTCTAGATTGAACTGGAAATATTTTTCAATTTTCTTTAACTACTTAGTTTGTTTTTCAGTTTTTACAAGCTTTTGTCTACAATTTTTAGCAATTTTTTGACAATAAAGCATTTCCCTCTATATATACTATGTATAAAACCAAATTATTATAAGTATGGTTTTAGATCTGATATAACAGATTCAAATAAAAAAACTATTATTATCGGAATTACTGAAAAAATTGAAGAAATAGGTGCAGTATGGGCCATAGAAAACCGTCCATCCGATATTCGGCAGTATTTAACATCTCCATTCTTTACTACATATTCAAACCTCTTCAAAATGGATGTATAAAATAGAAGTGCTGCAAAGTTTATCTAATATATTGAATTCTCGAGTCACGTTGTTTTTAGTTCTACTGCTAAACGGCTTGACCGATTCTCATGAAATTTTGTGTGCATATCGGGTAGGTCTGAGAATCGGACATCTATTTTTCATCTCCCTCAATGTTAAGGGTAGTCGACCCCTATTTTTTTATTTTTTTTATGTTACAGTATTAAAAAATACATAGAACCCTAAATTTTCAACTCTGTAAGATCAACCCCTATTTTTTATTTGTTAATTATAAACTTTAATTTTTTTTACAAGATTTTTATTTTTATACTTACGAATAAAAAAATTCATATTACTTTCAATTTCTCACCTTTTTACGATCAATCCCTATTTTTCCATCACGATTTTTACTTTTGTTCATCTTATCCACATATTCGCAATAGGATTGCAAGATGGCAAGCGAATATAATAATTATGGTAAGATAAATCGATTGTAGCAGTGACTGTTGTACCTATCATTTCGATTTTTCCGTGCAACTTTCATGTAGTTTTACTCTCATCGTATATTTATCATTAATCTCCAGTGCAATAATTATTTATTCACAATTTATTAATACCTAAAAAGGTAGTTTTTACTCTCATTTAAATAAACATGTGTTGGGAGCTCCCGCTAACAACGGCTATTACCGTACCTGTACATATTGTACTTAACATTTTTTGCAAATATTCTTAAATCAAAACAGAAATGTGTACGTGTTTAATAAATATACGTGTTTTATTATTCTGAAAAGTAAGCCAAATAATAAGCAAACGTATACAATATTAAGTCACTGTTTTTCACAAGTAAATATTGTAACTTGATATATTTACAGGTTATATGTTCAGTCAGCAATGCCAGCAGGACGTAAAGGGACCAATTTGATTCGTTGAACAATCAAATCTCGCAGTTACTTTAATCACAATCACAAGAGGCAGATGAACGAAATCAACAAAGACAATTAGATCGAAGAGAAACGCGCAGATTCATAGTAAACAGATGTAGAAGAATTTAGCAACATTGCCAACAAGTAGTTCGAGCATTTGAATACATTTGAATATCAGGCTCATTTCAGAGAGGTTATTGAACAACTATATGTGGCATATTCTCGCACAATTGATAGTAAAAATATGAATCATTATTTTTGATATCTAGACAGCTATCAAGAATTTTAATTTGAAATATATTTGAACTTTAATAAAGAATACTTTAATAACCTAATAAAGCATACTTTGTTTATGTTTATACAACACTTTCGATCATAAGTACAACCCTATACACTTATAGAACGTTTGCCGGGTCAGCTAGTATAGTATATATTTCAAGTGGATTGTAAAAGAAATAAGTTTTCTTTTCTAAAGATACAAACTAATTCTGATGAAAATATTGATATAAAGAATTGAGATGTAGACATTCACTTTATATGTCTTAGTTCTTTTTATATTCATTTTCTGGAATTAATGTTTAGGTCTATTTTAATCAATGAGTTGTATGATTTGATAGCTTTGGTATTTATTAAACTATTAACTGACATCAACAACCCTGGTATATAAATTAATAGATCACATATTACATAAATGTATAATTATAATCTACTTCAATTTCACAAAATATTCCGTCTTCAATTGTCAATAATGAAAAAAAAAATCAAATACAATTTAAATTATTCACAGATACATTTATATTCATCAAAAAGAATTATGAATTGTGGTTGAATTACTTAGTCCTTTTCAATCATTTATTATGTCCCATTTGATTGTTTCAAGGACTTTTTCATTTTTATACGAGGATTATTTCGAAACTAAGATACATTTGCTAATAAAACAATTTAAATTATTTCAAAAAAGATTATTTCTTTAATTTCTTAAATGTGTTTTCATTTTTTCCCTGGTTTTCATTTATTTACACATTAGTCATAACGTTTACTAGATACTGTAGGAATAAAAATATGGACACACTTTGCTCTTAAGAACAGATCGGTGCGGGATCGGAAGGCACCAAGAGCCTGAAAATAACCAATTTATCAGAGAAATACGAAGAAATTCCTTAAAAAAGAAGAAGAACCGTTTTCACTTGCAAGGTCTCATCTAACCTATAAATTCTATATCTTCGATTTTCCTCTTCCAGAAAAGTTAGCAAACACCATCCCAGGTAAACAACACAACCCCAACCCTGTAGAGGAGCAATTTCTATATCAGGGCCCACTTTAACTCCTATTCAAATTTTTCTTATTCTACCAAATTCTATCCAACGAATCTCATTCCCTCCCGTGCTATTCTCCATCGATATGTTTTTGTAATATAAAAAATTTTTCAGTAAAAACTGGAACACAATACGATGCTTATAATTTGAATTTTCCAAGACACCATTAAAACACTTTCTTTAGAAAAATACGCACAAATCTCGAACCTAACGAACTATCGGTTTCGGGCTTGGTCAATTTGAAAAAGAGCCACTTTGCTAGACAAGTCGAAGTGACACAGTATTATAGTTCTTCCAATATCAATTGCAGATTATAAAAACCCTTGCCGACAATTTTGTTTGATCAATCACAGGTTTAGATAGATAATTTTATGAATAATAAGATAAATAGATAGATAGTAGGTAGATAATTTTAGCAATTTATTCAAGAAAGTATTCGTTAAAAGGCAATCGAAACATTATAAATTGGACAGCATTATTCGTCGTTATTTAGACAGATGTACTTCATTGTAGTCCTAATTGGAACTTGGAAAAAAATAATTATTATACCTTGTTAACTTGCTACGACTGAATATTAAATTATAAAACGTAGACAAGTAGAATGTATCTGCTTGTAAGGGCGTTTGGCTTAAACAGGGTACCAGACGTGAACTGAGCCCTTTTTGTACCCATTCGTCTATTCGGTAGTCTTTCATATGACGCATCGAACTATCCTTGACGATTCGGTTATAGCCATCCGTTTATTCAGTTTTTTGTGTTTAAAACCACATGCTCACTAAACTTGGCTAAATGTTTCTAAACTGGATAATTTGCTACCTTTTTCTGTATAACTTCTAATGTAGCAGGACTTATATAAACTATAAATTTTCCTACGTATAAAATCTTTGACAACTGATTTTAGTTTTATTTCCTTTACATGATCCACAACAAACCCTTTCGTGACTACTCGGTAAGTGTAAAATTTATTTACTCTAGTTAATTTATCAATTCTTATTATGATTGCATTGTCAGATTGCTGAGTATTTTCCTTTTTTCCATTCGAATATATTTAAAATAACTTGCTGTGTTTGTATATCTAAATCTTTATTATTAACTATTATTGCACTATACTATGCAATTTCATTGTCTTCATTCGTCCATAGTCGCCATATTTCTATTTATTTAAAGAAATATATGAATTAAATTAATCTCCTCAAGCGAAGCCTCTGCTTATCGCCTACTGTCTAGCAGGAATATTTCGAAGAAATTGTGTACATACGCTTTCCGATAGCTTCGGCATTTATGTTTACGATTCGATGTTTTCATTGGAGATGATGAATTTTGACACACATTCATCAAGTTCACGTGGGCTCACGGTTGTTAGATGTTTGCTGAATTTTATACGGGGAGTGAACATTATTTTTCATTCCTAATTTGGTATGAGTGCCGTGCGTATTTATGAAATATTGATTGTTCCTCGCATAATTATCTTTTGCAATTGATATTGATATATTACCTGATAGCATGTTCCATAAAAAAATGGGCATTGTGTTTAAGAAAATTTGATGCGACATTCAGTCACATTGATAGAAATCATTTGTATTGAATTATCTTTTTTATTTCTCCATGGTATGAAGAACACCATATTTCTATTTATATAAAGAAATTTATGAATAAAATAAATCTCACCCAGCCACACAACTACTTATCGCAGATTGTCTAGCAGGAATATTTCAAAGAAATTGTTTACATACACTCCTTTCGACAGCTTCGTCCAATAGAAATGCATTTATATGTACGATTCGATGTTTTCATTGGTAAATAGTGGAGATGATGAGTCTACGTGGACTGACGGTTTCTTAGATGTTTACCGAAATCAGTTTCTGTGTTATGACTAAATTCCTGGAAATTGATTGCCACATCTCATCTCTAACATTTAGAAATGGTTATAAAATTAGAGAGTATACTGCGTCTAGGTATTTTGTTTGTTTGTACATAAGTAGATGTGGAATGTTTAGAAAGGTTTCTACATCATATAAATTTGTAAGTATACATCTAAAATAAGTTTTAACTATATGTAGTCAGTATTATATTTGATTTATAACAAAGCTATAAAGTTTGCTACAAGCTTTTAATGTGAAACGGTTCATCCTCTTTGAATATTCTTTGTTAAACCTACCTGATGTTTCGTAATATAATTACGTACTTCTGTTTAGTAAAACTAAAAAATCTGATGCGGCTCTAATAAAACTAATAACGTCAGATATTTAATTTAATCGGTATGCTAATAGTAAACCAATAATTTTTAAAATGATCAAAAAATTTATTGGAGTCGTAATTCTTTTCTAGCAGGGTCTTCATGTCATTTGGAAAATTACATTGTTGTCTTTGCGACGCGTGTAATGTACATTCTAAAAGTATAATTGCACGCATAGGTTTCTTATTTCTACATAGTAAATATTCGTGCGTAATTTTAGTGTGACCTCTTCTTAGCCTAGTTACAATGACATGTTTTGGGCGATTACTGCACATTGTGGCCATTGTTCAACACTTTCCTTTATTTGTTTTAGTTTTTGAAATGATCTTTGCCACTCAGATTGCCACTGAAGATTACTTTTCATTTTGATATGTGCTTTCACTTCACTCTATACCGTACTATTTATTATATACATCACTACATCTTTGGTGTGTTTATCAGCATCTTCATTTGTAATCCTTGATGAGAGAGTACTCACAAAAATCTGACACCTAAGTTGTTTTGTATTAGATGCAATTGTTTCTTGCTTTGTAGTTCAGGAGGGTTGTTGGTATAGATATTTTTCAAGGAGCTCAAGGCATTTAAGGATCCGTTATAATTACAGTTTTTTTTAGGTTGGATGATTAAATTTCGTTCAAAAGTTGTAGGATAGCATATATTTCTGCTGAATAGTCAGAGCTTAGGTGAGGTAATTTATATTTCAAGGGAGGTTTATGAGAAGTGATAACAGCAGCCTCAACTCCATTGGGGATTTTGGATGCATCAGTGGATATTTTATGGAAGTTAGAATACATGGAGGGTTTTGACTTAGTTCTGATATATTATGTAGACTGGCGTTTCTGCCTTGTTAATATATTCAAACTTGTGTCAATGCTTGGAGTTTTAATCATCCTTGGGGAAGGTATATTAATATTTAATTGTAGAATGGGAGGAAACTGCACCTCTAGTTGTCTTGTATATTTGGAAACTCTCTGATAAAAGAGATCGACTCTTCTCCTGAATTGGAAAGTGCTTTGGTACCTGCTCGCAACTGTGCCATTGTAGTTTGGATTTTCATGATTGCTCATTATAGTACTGGCATATGACAATGTTAGGTATTGTCTTCTTTTAGCTAGTGATGGCTCTTCTAGTTCTATTTGTATACGATGGAAGATGTTCTGTAAGCTCCAGTAATTATGCGTAATGCTTGATTGGGTATGGTATCTAAACATTTAAATATCTGTTTTTTAGCGGAGGCATAGGCGACCCGTAAACGATCCTAGATCTTATGACATACCTGTAGATTTTGAGTCTCTTGGTCAGATCTCTGTTTAAGAGAACTTCTAACAGGTTTAGTCCATTCTGACATCTGATGACAAACTCCTTAATGTGGTCGTTCCAATTTAATTGCAAGTCTGAGATTATTCCTAGATATGTGATTTTTGATATATAACCAAGAGGAATACCATTTAGTTCGAGTTGTGGTATTTGGCCTACTTCTATTTTAGAGAGCATCATTCATTTGGTTTTCGCTGCAGAGAAGCTAAAACCGGAGTCTCGGGATCATTTTTTAAGTATATTTATGTGTGATTGTAAAATTGATTTCATTGGTGTCATCTGCATACATTCTGACTTTTATTGATTTCTGTAAATTAGAGGAGATATTGTTGATAGCTATCAGGAATAGGGTTGGACTGATTACTAAGCCCTGCGGTGTACCATATTGCTGAGTTTTGAGATAAAGAGCCATTTATCCTAACTTGAAAACTTCTATTATTCAGAAAATTGTTAGGCCTCCATGCGGTATCGGAAGCTTTGTTTATGTCAAATACAGCCATACATTTCTGATTGTTTGCTCAAGCCTCATGTATATCAATTTCTAGATCTATAATGTTGTCCATTGTGCTTTTGTGTTTTCTAAAAACAGTCTGCTCTGGTGTTTTTTCCGTTCTAGTTCTCTAAGTCTGTTATTAATTATTTTTTCTAATAACATACACATGGTGCAGGTTAAGTATATGGGTATGTAGGAATCAACTGATAATTTATTTATTAATTGGATTTCTAACTCGCATGCAATAAAAATGGTTCGAAAATGATGAAGTTGCATAAAGGATGTCGAACATGTTTCAAAAAGTATGAAGCTTCGATCACTAAAAGGTGTGTCAACTTTCGTGCACATTTTTTTAACTCACCTGTGAAAGAAGAAGGTTCAAATAAACTCGGAACAAAAAGGAACTTATCTCATGGTTTTTCTTGTATACTAAAATATTTCCTCTATCATTACCAAACATCACTTTCTGATTCATTAACATCTGACTCAAATTCTAAATTTTTGAACATTTCGGCGTTAATATGTCCCTCATTTTGCTTTTGTTCGTTATTGAAAATGTTCTTTCTAATACTGCATTTGAAGAAATCCGGAAATGGAACAATATGGAATACTTGTTGTCAATTGATATTTACGATATTTCTATATTAAGTTTTTATGTCTACTAGTTTCGAAGGTTCTGCAAAAGTCAACGGGGGCTTTGAAAATTTGCGTCTAAAGCCACTCTATATCACGTTAGGGTAGAAATGTCGTTGAAACATTCCTAGCTGTATTGGCATACGTTTAATAAGTTCTTGCAGTGAAATTTTGTTGTAAAGAAAACATTTATTTTTTATAGCATAAATCGCTTCAGAAGTTGAATTATTCTCTTTCTTCTCTAATTCCAAATTAAATTAAATTGGTTCACGAAATCACAATCTTCAAAAGGTGAGAAGAAAGAAGACGTTCTGTCGCCAGACCACGGACCACGAACAGGAACGATACCGTCGTAGTTGTAAATCGTTCTCTCGGTTGTCGTCACAAAGTTGGGAAAAATGCAGCGACGACGATCGATCTAAAGATAAAAATGGCGAAAAAATAGAAATATTATGCGATCGGTAGTCACAAACTCTTCTAAAAAATTGCCCAATCTGGCCACACCGCTTGTATGAATCGATCAGCTAAAAATACTTAAAGGCGAACTGATTTCATAGATTTCATTTTCAGTGCTTAAAGGATCTACTTCAGTAGATTGATTAATATAGTGATTTGGTGAAAGTGCTGAAGAAGGCTGAACGGGGTTAGGTTCTATAACCTTACTATTCTAAATGCGTGCAGTTAATTTATTTCTCACCAATATACCTGGTAGCTAGTTTCAAGAAAAACCAACATATCTACATCCCTCTACCTGCCACATAGTTTCATGACATCCCCACCTATTCCTTATTCATATACATGAACCTAGGCAAGACGTTATGGATCGAAATGTTAAGGTCACTCTTCTTCGGGACAGCAGAGCTAGCAGATCTTAAACGCTTAGTTGTCTCTTGCTGAGTTACCACCATACTTCATGACTTCAAGTATATGATAAAAAAATTATTCGTTTTTTGTTGTTTAGTTTCACCTTTGATTATACAGGCTGATTGATTAGTGTGATAAAGTTTAGTGCCTCCTTTATCCTGTGATATATCAATTTGAAAATTTTGAGGATTATAGCCATCATTAGTCTCCAAATTTTAAAATTATTCACAATCTTATAGGATGTTCCGGAATACTATACCATATCAAAGCTACTTATTTAAAAAAAAACACCTTATATTTTATTGCATTTATGGAATCAACTAGATTACAATAATATAGAGATGTGAGGTGTTCTACAGAGTATTTGAAAAGTTATAACCAATTTTCCATAAAAATCGTAACAAATTCAATACCCTGTACAATGTAAGAAAAATTCAAGAATGAAAATCTATTTCCGCCACTGTCTTCGAATGGTAGGAAAATTCTGGAAAATTATTTATTTCGTCAATATTAATTGAATCTGATACATGGTCAATAAAAATACTAATACATCATTTTCTCGGTTTTTTCAAATGATTCAGCCTGTATGTTATATGATTATCGAAAAGTACTACCAACATATTTCTTTTTTGTCAAGCATTCATGTACCTAAAATTATTAGTTCTTGAGTTATTTTAACTTATCTGTGGAAAAAAATGATTATGTACATATATCTAATCATTTAATAATTAATTGTGAGTTGGCTATGATTTATTTGTCAAAAAATGATATTTGAAAATGACATGATATGACAATTGGTAAATTATTGTTTTTTATTTAGTGGTAAGAGGGTAAAAATGAATTTCACTGCTGATGAAATGATTGATATGATTGATACCATGTTTTCCTGAAAGGTGGCAGCCAACAAAAATAAGCTTGAAGAGATTAATGGAGCACGGGATTAATTGATTATGAAGAGCATGAACGATTAAAAATCAAATGTTTTGTTGGCAGTTACTGAAAACCCACTCACAAGTGTAAGGAGTATTTCCGGCGAACAAGAACTGAGCTACTATGGTGTGCAAAGAATCCTTGACAAAAACAAAATGTACCCTTACCACATTTGCCTCCAACAGGAGTTAACTGAAATTGGTACTAAAAAAAAAGACTAGCAATTTGTAGGTAGGTTTTAAGAGTTAATCAACAGAGAGACTTTTTCACTAAGTTCTCTTTGGAGATGGAGCCACATTTCATAAAAATGATTGCGTTGATAACCACAATTTTTACTAGTATTCATCAAATGATTCATATCACATACTAACATACAAATTATATGGTCGTCGAATATGTGGGGTGGTATTGCCAGCGAATAAGTTATGGAACCATATTTTTTTGAGGAATATTGAAATGCTGAGATGTTATTAGATTTTCCAGTACACCAATTACCTACCACTTTTTTTTGGCGAAGTCCCACTTCATATACGTCCAAGGATGTGTTTTTTGCCTCTGCTCACATTAATTTATTAATGGGGGACTGATTGAACTATTTTATGGAAAATTGATCCGAAAAAATGATCCAGAACAACAGCCACCAAAGTCACCGGATTGCAATAGAATGGACTCATTTTTATGGGGTGGGAATTCAGGATGTCGCCAGTTAGCGTTCGCTGGGGAATGTTTAACTGCATGAATCACACACACACACATACACACACATATACACACACACACACACACACACACACATATATATATATATATATATATATATATATATATATATATATATAAGAATTTTTCTACTCAGATGCAAAAAAGATAAGTTGAAACCTACATTTCTAAATTTAAAATTATTCCAAATAAAATTTACAAATAGTCGCCTGCAACATAAATATCAGAATCACGTTTTATCTAGATTCATTTTCCAAGTCATACAACTATCTATTACCGAATCAACTACTCTAATAAAAAAATTAGAAAATGATTTAAAAAACATAACAGATAAAATAAATGGAGTAATTCCTATTAATATTTTCCAAAAATTTAAGGAAAAATGTCGAGAAAATTGATAAGCTAATATCAAAACAGCAACCTATTCTTGAAAATACAAATGAAACAAAATCAAAATGGATCGAGAATTTAACTGATACTCTCATACGAGATGAAGTAAAAGAAGTTTTATCTTTAGGTCCCAATTTTGCACAAAATATTTCTAGTGACAATGAATTACCTGTGACAAATATCTTATGTAATATTGAATGCAACACCAATCATCTAAATAACGAAATTCAAAATAAAATAAGATCTGATACTTGTAATATTATCACTAATTTCAAAAATAAATTGAAAAACAAATGACAACAAAACAATATCAAACCTCAAAATATAACTAAAACCAAAGATTTCATAAATAAGAATAGAAATCTCAAAATTTTGAAAGCAGATAAATGTAATAAAACTGTTATCATGAAAGCGGAAGATTATAATAATACAATGATGACATTATTAAACGATAAGACAACTTACAAAAAAATTAAACAAGACCCTACGAATTCTGATCAAAAACAAAATAATGATCTAATTCCATCTTGGAAAGAACAACTTTTTATTTCGCCATCAGACGCAAAAAAATTGAAAATTGACAATGCCTTACCACCTAAAATATATGGTTTACCAAAACTTCACAAACCTGACATTTCCCTTCGACCGATTGTTTCAAGTATTCAAACTCCTCTCACCCCATTATTTAATTATTTGAAAAAAAATTATATCAATACAAATACTATATCAAAAACACATGGAATTTGAAAGAAAAAATTAAAAGTATCAAAATTCCTAATGAATATGTATTTATTTCATTAAATGTAGTTTCCTTATATACAAATATTCCTGTTACCATTGTAAAAAATATATTACTGAAAAAATGGAACAAAATTAAAGAATATACAGAAATACCAAAAATGAATTTATAAAAGCTATAGAACTCACACTTACAACAACATATTTCAAATACGAAAATGAAATATACAAACAAATTGATAGTTGTGCTATGGGAGCTTCCATTTCAAGTGTTATAGCGCAATTGGTAATGGAAGATATTGAGGAAACGGTTCTAAGCAAACTTGATATAAATATTCCATTCTTTATCCGATATGTAGATGATTGCATTACTGCTGTATCAAAGAATCAAATTGAAAACATAAGTAAAAAATTCAATTCTTATCATGAAAAACTTCAATTCACAATCGAGGTTGAGCAAAATAATAGAATCAATTTTCTTGATGTCACATTATATAAAATAACATAAGAACAGAATGGTATACGAAACCAACTTGGTCCTCAAGATATTTAAACTTCAATTCGTGTCATCCTAGGTCACAAAAAAGTTCACTGATAATAAGTTTGGCTGATAAATCTATTCAGCTATCAGATCCTGGATTTAGATGCTTAGCTATTCAAAAAGCAAAAACTGCATTGAAAGAAATAAGAAATAATTATCTGGAAAAAATGATACATAACATATTCATGGAAAGGATAAAAAGATACTACAATCAATTTAAAAACAATGAAACTGAAACGAAACATCAAAACATAAAACATTTTTCCTTACCATATGTACAAGGACTTTCCCAACAATTATCTAATTATTTCAATAAATATGATATTAGTATACGTCATAGAGGACATAACACATTATCCAAATATTTCACTAAATTGAAATCTAAAACACCAAAAAACAAAAGAAGTAATCTCAGTATTTATAAAATAGACTAAGAGGTCATCAATACGATAAAAAAAAATGGAACTGCATTAACAAACCATGAAATATCAAAAAAAACATAAATTCAATTATAAAGATTCAAAAGATTCTTGAAACGGAATCTAATACACGAAAGAGAATTTTTAGAAATGGTTCACATTCATAAAAACAAAAAACCTATAAATGATAAAAAAGATCTAAATAATTTAAGTAAAATTTATAGCTCCATTTTGTGAATTCTAATAAATATAATATATTTGAGATGTGGAAACCAAGGAAAAATTAATTTTTCTTATTGGAAAAAGTTCTAAGTTGATTTTATACTTATTTTGATATTCAAGATGAAGGTAATCTATAGATGAATATTGTCAGTGTCAATATATATATATATATATATATATATATATATATATATATATATATATATATATACATATATATATATATATATATATATATATATATATATATATATACATATATATATATATATATATATATATATATATATATATATATGTATATATAATTTTTTTTAATTTCTTATTTCTTAAAACTTTTGATATGTTTATGCTCTCTTCTGATTTAAAATTAGTTTTTTCCATAATTTTTTAAAGATTAAAAGAAGTCAAAACTTTAAATTTTCATCTGTCTTTAAAAAATGATGAAAGAAACTAATTTTAAACCAAGAAGACCGATCAGTGACTGCTATAGCCGTGGAATAATCTATGCTATCTATACATAATAAGATAATGATAATAATCCTATGAAATTCATAGAATTAGATATTGTTATTCAACTGTAAAAGTCTCGAAAACTGTGATATTATGAAATTCAACAAAAATTTGGTTAAATATTTTATGGTTAGGTTACTATTGTATATTTATATAAAGTACAACATATTTCTTAATACGATGGTTGTCTGAAAAGATATAACAAATAAACAAGATATTGCTTCTTGTTTTCATAATCATATCTATTTTTCAGTTGTCCCCAAATCTGCATACTCAGTCCCGCGATGATCTTACTTATTTATCCCTTTCAGTTACTTCCAGTCTCCTCAAAATATGAGCTTAGGTATGTGATAACGTCCTAGTTCTATGAAAAATTCTCTCTTGCAAGTGAAAATTTCAAATTAGGAAACAGAAAAAATTCGCTGAGTTAGTTATAGTAAATACACCAAAGTGTGAGAAGATGTGTTATCCTAAAGCATTTTTTTTTCTTCAGATGAGATCGCTTTCATGCAATTTCTCCCTTTACCTTATCGGGCAATAATGCGACAGACTACACCAGAGATTCCCAAAGTAGTCAACATTGAACTCCTGAGGTCGATATCGGTTTCCAAGGGGTCGATATAAACGAAAACTGTTTTTGCGGGTTGACGACGTCTAAAAATCGGCCCGTATTAACTAATCCGAGTTCTTATTTAAAATTTTTTAGATACTATCTAACTTGTTGTGAAAATGACTAATATTTTAGTAGGAAGTATCATTCTTGTACTTTTAAAAAAATTCACAATCGATAAGCGTGCACACGTTAGTAGAAGATGAATAACTTGACTAGTTAAAAAGCGTGTATGATAATATAATGTGTTCAAGCGTATAAATCTTTCAGGCACCTTTTGACTTGCACTGTTTTAGGCGCATATACGAAATTTAACCCGAACGAGATTATGATAAAGTTGAAGTCCAAATATGCTCCGGATATTTGACTATAGGATATGCTTGCAATTATGTTAAAAGTGCGTTTGCGTTTTTAATTTCCTCGTAACTTGAATGATAATACTGTAGGTTTCTCGGGCGAAAAAAATCGTACAGAGTTCAACCAAGGCTATCAAAAATTCTGGTTGCAGCGCAACATTAAAACACAGGATCCTGCATTGTAGAACATTGCTGAGAAATACCTTATCGCTTTTCCATCAACTTACCTCGTCGAAAAAGGCTTCAGTGTGGTTACAAACATTTTGACAAAACAAAGGTACCGTTTGAAAATCAACGAACGTGGCGATTTAAGGCTGCAACTCATCAATATTGAACTGAATTTAGCTAGATTGGTAGAAAGTCACCAGATTCTCCATCGCACTGAATTTTACATTTGTTATCTCCACTTTGTGATTTAAATGTTTTTTCAAAAAATTATTAATTACACTTCATATTTACTGAGTTTTATTGTATTTATTTTGATAAATTTTTATGACTAAAGAATGTTAAGTTCACTAATCACTTAACCAACCGCAAAGTTTCTAAATTAGTGAGTATTCTGTATCAATAGAAAAAAAAATAGAGATAGAATTTTTTAATTAATTGTAAAGTAATTATTAGATATTACTTGTTTTCAGGTTGAAAGTTAATACGGCTAATTTCGAATTCAGCTGTCCAAAATTGTAAATGATGGTACGGAGTCGACTACACAGTGTCCAATTTTTGTTTGCTTAGACATATTGCCTTTCAAAAACAAATAATTAATGACAGCTCGATACTCAATTTCCTCCATTGTCCAATAAATCTTCACAACGACACACTTATACTAATCTCAAACAGAAAGAAGGCGTCAAAATGGCTGAAATTTTACCAAGAATCTCTCAACGTATGCGCAAATCTATTTCCCAACTTACACTATAAGTGCCGACTTTAGGTTGAGGTCGAAAACTTTTCAGACAACTTAATTTAAGTTAAGTAGCGAAATTGCACCTTTAAACTTTACATAGTATTTACATGCACCTTGCTGAATTAATATTGTACATAGAGACGCAATCGCTTTTTTTGTCTTTTTTTTTGAATCTTTCGTTTCTGGTACTTATTGTCATTGACGCATAGATAATGAATATTTCTCTGTTCCATCTTTGGTAAACAATAAATGTTTGATTCGTAATAATATATCGAGTAGTAAAACTATAAAAATTATGTTTTCTCATTGATTGTTCCTTAATATAGCGTTCATAATTCGAAGATATATTTTCATACACGCTTTTCGAGTTTAAAGCATTCATCCGGCAAATGCACAGTCAGCAAATTTTTTTTTACGTTTCGTCAATTTTTTTTACAATGCTTATTAAATTGTTTAATAAATTTGCAATGCAACTATTCCATTGTTAATTTATGTTGCTACAAAAATCTTATTTTATAATAAAAAGTCGGAATATAAAATTTAGTACGAAGTCGAAATTTGACAGGACACATCGAGACTTACTTTTCAAATTTCTTGTAATACTCACGCGCCTTCTCCATTTCTGATACCCTGATCCTTAAAGCTCCTGAAAACAACTGAAAACCGCAAATATTTCTTCTGTCCTTTAAGGAAGGGGCGCCAATTCACAGCCTCCTAGTCTCGTGTCAAAAAGCACAAAAGTGCATCCTAATAGGCAATGGAGTGCCAGTATCATCGTATTCGTCGGCCCGAGATCTAGACAGCTACGAGAGTAATAGAAGACGGTCGCGTGCGTGTTCTGCGATCGTCGATTATTTGTGTTTTCGACGATTGAGTTTTTTTGCTTTAAAAACTTATTTTGAATTCGGCTTTTTAATCGTCAGTAGTGTATCTACGTGTTATTTCTATTGGAATAAAAAAGAGTAAGTTTAAAAAAAAACATATAGTTATGAAGATTTTCAAACATTATCATAAATATTTTGCACGACTAAAAAGAAAACTTTGTGATATTTTATCTACG
Source organism: Diorhabda sublineata (assembly GCF_026230105.1). Classification (NCBI taxonomy): domain Eukaryota; kingdom Metazoa; phylum Arthropoda; class Insecta; order Coleoptera; family Chrysomelidae; genus Diorhabda; species Diorhabda sublineata. Next base: position 13,884,164 of record NC_079482.1, read on the forward strand.
ATTATACTGATTATGAAATATAAATAACGATACTAAATTGAAGGAAACTTCTCGGATTAATTAACAATCAATTTTGACAAAAATTTTAGGAGATTTCAACGGGCGATTTAGAGAAGAGTATTTGTTACTAAATTATTATATTAGTAGTAGTATTGGGCTATTGAGATGCTACGATAAAAAAGTATGAAACAATTTGGAAACTCCATTATTCCGATAATTTTTCAAAATTAAAAGTCCATTGATATAAGAATGAGTAACATAAATCTTTCAGCGTGTTAAATTAATTTCTCTTTCACACCAAATTCTCTGTTTGAAATAAATTCAATTCAAATATTCTCTAACAACTGCGAATAATATCAAATCAAAATTATTGTTAAGTCAACAGAGCCGCCATTTTTATAAATAAATTATATCATTTTTAATACAAGAATATACCAAAAAGCTGAAAATTTATATTTTCGCTCATAATATATTTTCTTTATTAACGTTGTCGTTTGAAAAAATAGTTTAGATCGTATAGTGAAAATGAGGTTACTAGTCGAACAAATTTGTTTTCTTTTGGTTTTCTGTTCCAATTTAGATCTGTAGGCTCTAGCCGATTTATATTTATATTTTCATCTGTCACAAGAATTTTTGCAAAAATAGTGTAGCTCTAAATAATAGAAACAATAAATTCAAATTCAATTGCAGATTTATTTACGTATTTAAAAATACTCCATGTGATTAATTGAGCAGTTTAATATCAATTTAGTGAATTTTACACTTCAAAATATATTAAACAAAAAAAAGAGGTCGAGTTTTGAAAACGACCAGCTCAATATATTTTAATTTACCGTATTACAAATTTGTATTATAATATAGCATTGCTGATAGAGACTGTTAGTTGTTTTTGAATTAATATTATAAAAATAAGGAAAGAGCTATCAGAATCTCTCAGAAAACACAATCTTATTGGATTCAAGCAAAAGTACAGCATAATTCGAGATAATTCTCTGGATTTTCCTATAGAATATCTATGAGAAATCCCATTAGTATTATGGCTTGTTTAATTATTGCAACTGTTGAAATTGAAAACCAGCAGAAATCATCAAAAATATATGCAATATATCGACATGAGAAGTTCTCCAATACACTAATAAATCGTTTCTTTGCTATAGGTGATGATCACTCTAATTATATCATAACTGAAATCACGATTAACTACAGCCACTTCACCAAAAGATAGACAACTGTATATGGTCATACTAAATAATGACTTAACGTGCTCCACTAAGAAATTAACATATTAGTCAAAATTTTCATGAATGTACAGGGTGTTTCAAAAAACGTTATCCCGTCTCTAGGATAGATAGAAAACTGATCATGTATTGCGCTTTTGGGACTCAAACAGTTAACCTCCAATAGCTCATTGCCTATACTTATTTAACTTTAAAAACCAAGATCCTGTACTGATTAGACTGGATTTTTGTGAAACGTTACAAGAAATGAAAGCCTTCAGTTTAAATTTTTTTTAAATGTATCCCTTTTATCGAGGGGTCTCAATTACGCGACAAAAAATTTTCAATTCACATAATGCTTACTAATTAATAATAATGATAATTAATAACTTTATCAATACTTCATACCAGCATCGGTTATTACTTCATAATTTTCAAATCAAAATATTCCGAAAACGGTACACAGTATCGAGCTATATCAAGAGTACCTTTTTGGTGTAAAATTAATTGATGTTGAAGTTCACTTGAAATTTTGCCTAATAAATCTAATATTGAATGTTCAATACTACTTGGAACGAGCCATGTAACTAGCGTAAGTATTTAACCGATTTGTAACATCTACAATGATGAGATGTTACTTATCGCAGCGAAGAGAAAAACAAAGATGTAAAATCTGACATAAAATAAGAAACTCTTAAGACAAATTAGGTCAAATTAAGATCTGAAAAGAAAGTTAAGTGAATACATAAATACCAAGTAATGGAAACCATTGATAATCATTTAATTCTAAAAGTAGCGGAAAACTATGGTAAAGTATAGTTATTTATACTAAAAGGGATGTAAAAACATCTACTAGCCGAGAAAGAGGAAAGTTCGAGACTAGTAAATATATTTACATCTCATGAAGTATATAAGAATTCTTGTGCTTTCTGCAGAATTTATTCTTGGAATCTTATTAATTGAATTCTATACTTTTCACAAGCATTGTTATTTTATCAAAAAGGTCAATTTGACAGTTTATTATCAAAAATCGAGAGAAGTTGAAATTATTTATTTGTATAACAACCAAATCTATATAGAATAATTAGCAAATATTGGTTGTCTGTCGCTGCTGCCAGAAAAATCGCGAAAGCGGTTGGAAGCTACGTATCACTACAAATAAATAAAATACCTACTAATACATCTCCACTCTCGTTCTCTTTCTCCGTTTTTCATTTAATGGACGTTAAATATCATCAAGTTTTGGGGAAAATATTAATGAATAAGCAAGCATTTCAATAATATTGTGGTGTAAAATTGAATTTCAACAAAAATATTGAAACAATACCAGTGGCAAATCTTTTGCGATTGTATGGAATTTATAAAATTTCAAATTTGTATCTCTCCTTGAATTTGAAATAAAAAAAACTCATTTTCACTTATTTTCTTGAGAGGATGATATATTCCAAGAGAGAGGTACAGGGCTGAGAACATTTTGTTATGGAAAAGACCTATCCTAACTTCATACCCTCGGAGTTTTTTGTATCAGTTAAGAAACACCCCCCTATATTGAATCTAAAAGTCTTTATTTTATATAGCTATTGTATTTTACAAGAAATTAGCAATATGTCAGATCCTTCATGAACGATCATAACTACCTAACATAAATTTCAGCTTCTCAAGAATCGAATAATTACAACTTTATTTAAATAATACAGAGAAATAGTTGAAGACTTGCCTTCACTAATCCGAAAGGTTTATTTGCAATTAAAAATGAATACTTTGAGTTAGCTAATAGGTGAATTATTTATTTAAAAACAAAGTAAGGTAAAGTGGGATAAGTGTAGACCAGTTTTCGCAAATTTGACTCTAAACTAATAATATGTTCATTTATTTTAACAATAATAAACTTGTTCTAGTATTATTGAATTATGTTGCTTCTAACTAATTTGTTTTGATAGAAGTAACAAATGGCAAGCACTCCGCACTTTCCCTGAAAACAGGCATGTTAGAAACGAAATGAATCTTTATATGATGAACTACAGGGCAAGAGCAGACTTCACATTTTTACTATATGCTGTTTTTTACAGGACTAAAATAAGTTGTTTAGTTTTAAACTAGTGTGATTCTTATTTATGAGAATATACTACAGGTCGGAGTTTTAATACAAAACATAAAATGAATCTTAAAAACGTTCATATTTCAAATTCTTATATTAATCGTCTTCACATTCGTATTGTTTTTTTTGATCCCTTATTACATAAACCACACCCATCTCTCACATCTCAAATCGCATTTACAGATGAATCAGTCTATTCAAGAATGATTCGATTCTTTGAAATTTTACCTTTTTCTTTGTTATTATTTTTTTTTCCTTTATCATCCTAACCTTTACATCTTCTGCCGTTATTACTTCTACTCTACATCCAACTTCCCTTTTGTGTTTAAAAGTTTAAGGGCATTGCTTTAAATAAAAACATATATATATATATATATATATATATATATATATATATATATACGCTTTCGTTTGTTTTCCTACATGTTCCTTCCACTATTTCAAGGATAATGCTTTGACCATTGACTCCGGAATTACATCTGATGAAAATGGGTAACCTCAGGCACTTCGAAAACCGTTTTTATTTACCTCCTTATTTAAATCTAAATTTTTTTGATCATAATGGAAAAATCTTTTCTAGGCAGCTTTGTTCTTTTGCCTTGACTAATTCCTCGTCCCAGGAAGTTTTCAATGGCTTAAAAACACTACTGTCCAATGCTAGTGTGCGGAGGAATTTAGGTATCGCCAAATTATTTCGAGATGCCAATTTTATCAAGTTGATATTAACGTGAGTGGAATAAACATCACAAATTAATAATACAGAACGATCAATGCCTATTTTTTCCAAGAATGCTACCTCAAATTAAATCTCATGAACCGTTGCTTCATCCAGCCATTATTAGTTGCTGCGTAAGTCGTAGCCGGTATGTCCTGGTGCGTGTCATTGGTTCCATATATTTTTGACTTTAAATATTATCAATGGGAACTTTATCACCTGAAGCGGATGCAGTTATTAAAACTGTTATATTTTCTCGTTCTTAGGTACTGTCCACGTCCAACGTTCAGGTTTGTTTTATATAGTTTTTATAGTTTTTTCCAACAGTGTATAATATTCAATGATACAGTCTTAGAAAAGAGTTTGTAGATTATTACTATTCACGAACTGCTCAACCAATTCTAGTACTTCTTTTTTAGATAATACAAATCCATACTTCTTCATTTCAAGAGACCATGGATAAGACGTTTTTCATAATCAGTTGAAATGGCAATATTTCTGCCAAACGATTTGGATTTCATCCTACATCTTCCTTTTAAATGGTGGATTATGGTATTTAACGGTATATGATATGTTTTGCTAGCATTGCAAATAGTTTCACTTCCTGATTTAATCTCTTGTATGGCTTTCTTCAACGTTTCCTTTGGATAAGTGCCTTTGGCTGTTTTTGTTTCATATTACCCTTTAATAAAATTAGAAAAAAATTAATTCCCTTAAATAAAACAATTGATACCTAGCCTTTAATGAGAAATGTATTGCGACATGTAACATAAGCAAACTCCATGACACATACCCCACACGATAGTCTGCACTTGGAAGAATGTAGAAGGCGTTAGATAAAAACACGGTTTTGAAATAAAAATATATATTCTATATAAAATATAATTCATATTTTATCTATTTGCCAAAAATCAAAAAACAAAATTTATTATAGCACTAAAATTTGTTACTGCAAGCTACAAAGTTGGGCGTGTTATTTTACTATGTGAAATGGTTCATACTCATATATAAAGTAGATAACTAAGTATTTACCATAAATTCAATCTTCATGTTTACGAGAAAAATAACCGTTTACGCATTTATTCCTTTTACGTCCTTACTCCACTTCACCTTAATATTGAAAGCTTGGATCAATTCCATATAAGAATTATTGTAGATGCTTCATGCTTCGTAGCAAACTTTGTTATAGATCATGATCATCAAAAGCAAGCATTTAATGTTGAAATTGAAAAACCGCATAAGTTCCAAAATTCTTCATTTAAACAGACTGATTATCAGCCTCACTCTTTTGGCAAGTTTTGAATTGTTGGTATCACCATATTTGCACAAAATATTCTTTATTCAACCCGATCAAGCATGCCACAAAATACCTTAATACCATCTCATCAACAGAATTTGTATAATGCTCACTAGATAACAATAACACTACTTTATTCAGAGTAAATTATGCTAATGTCTTAGTGTTCGCTTATTTTTCCTTCATATTCAATCCATGTTCAGTTAACATATGAACAAACAAATCCACTGATGAAAACCGATTAAATGGAATAGGCTTATTATATTCTATAGTAACTTCTGCCAGCATAAAGAATGGCGGAAAGCATTCATTCGTTACAAACTTTATACCCCAATTATCAGATATGGAAACTAAATATATTTTGAATGAAACCTACATCTGTAACTCATAAATTGCTCATGAAATGTACAATATTTATGTGTATAATACGCTGTACAGTTGGACACAATATTTCCCAAATTTCCATGAGATGCTCAAATTTTCATTTTTGTTTCCGTTGTGCTCCTGTAGCAAAGTTTACGTGAGAAAATTTAACTTTGTCCCAATTCAAGTTTGCATAATGTTGACGCTATCTGGTGTACAGTGATAAGAGTGCAAACATCTCAGAGACCAAATATTGTATTGGTTTTATCTTCAGCAGGTAGTAAATACCATGCTTAAGCCAGACTTTTTACAGCTTTTGCAGTAACTAATTTCATTACTCCATTTATATCCGTTCTTTCCTTTGGTGACTCCAGTTTCAATTTTTTTTGCATTAGACTAACCTGGTTCTTCACTATTTTATTCTTCGCTTAGCAGTTTTTGTTTTTCTACATAACCTGTCTTATCATCTGAATATGGTACCCTAATTTCCCATCTCAAATAGTAATCTCTTCATTCCTGCTCCAAGTTTTTCACATAGCGGGTTCAAATTTTTGCTGAAGATGTGGCTAGGAGGACAGCACTTCCAAAACAACGTCTATGCCCATTTGAATTCATTGGCGTAATTTTTTTTGAAAAAGGTATTGCAAAACTTGTCCACAGGTATTAAAAATGTCTTAATCTTTTTGGTGATTATGTTGAAACATAACGTTGAGTCTACAAAACTTTTGGTGATAAATTTATTGTTTTATATGAACTTGACTTTCATTTATATCCCTTCTGAGGTTGAAAAAATAATGACCCTTGTAACAATCAGTTTTAATAATAATAATTTAAATGAACCCAAAATTCCTCAAGTAAACCATAATTATCAAATCCTCAACAAAATACGGACCGATTTTCATTGCAGAAAATACGAAGATGGTGTTCTGTATTATAAAATTATCTATAAGAAATCAACAGAAACTGATTATATATTAATGCTACTATAAAATTTAGTTATAGTTTTTATATCTGGTATAAAAAATAGAATAGACAATGTTCTATCAACTAATCGTATGTACTACATAGAGTATAAATTTTTTCAACTAAATAAGTTATACTTCTGGTCCAAAACGAACCAAAATATATGTTATGATTCAATTATATTAAAACAAATTTTATCATAATCTATGTTTTTAATATTACTATTAACCTGCATAAAAATTTCGAAACCTGTTTTTCGCAGAGATAATGTTATCTCTGGAAATATGATGTCATATCAAAAAAATATCTAATTGTATGTGTCATTAAATGAGTCATTTTTTTCACTAGCAGCTTGATGCCAAAATTTTTAGTGAATAAATCTGTCATACAAGTCTTCGTTTTGGAGTTATAGGTCGTCAGTTTTCGAGTAAAAATTTATCTTGTTGTATAATTTTTAAATAATGAATTGAAATAAAGTGATGATATAAATGAATTTATATTCCATACAGTACTCCAGAGGTAGTTTGTATTAAACGGTCAACAATTTGTTATTTTAACAGGGAGAATCCGACATCTTAGGTCTGACAATAAATTTTTCAGTTTCTTTATTCATAAGAAATTTGATCTGAATAGAGGAACATATGTCAAAAGAGCCATTCTGAAGGTCTGCTTGCTACTACTTATTTAAAATACTCGGAATATTATGGAAACTGATCAAATAATTAGATACATCTTAGATCATTTTAGTTGTCCACTCAGAAAAGTAAGAACATAGAAAAAAACGCTACTTTAATAAATTTTCGATTTGACCAGTTTTTGTTGCTACGAATGGTTATTCTGGGTACTTTGAAGAACATTCACGACCTCATGTCTTATAAAGTGACAATGAAATCTCATTCTCTCTGACATTTCGTTCTTTGTGTACAATGGAGTCCATTCTATTTAAGATTTGAGATGGACTTGGCCAACTCTGTCTAATATGTTGGAAAACATGATTTTTGATAATTTCGAGAAAATGAGGAGAGGTGCTTTTAAAATTTTTATAGAAAGATTATTTATAAACGGTGAAAAATTGTTTCATAAACATTTCAAAAATGATGTGTTATCATTCAAAGTACATCCACAAAAAATTTCCAATTATCCGATACTTTTCTCGCGAATTGGTGGATAGAATAACGTTTAATTGTGACCTTATAAGACATATTCTGTGAAAGTTTGTAAAACTACGAAGCAGCATCCTCTGTAAACACATGCAAGGTGATCAGATAGAGTATTATTTATAGCAGCCGGCTTTTTATTTTCTCACTATTGTAACGTTTTTCAAATTTATTTACACTCTTTCTATTTCTAGAGTGAATTGATAAACACTGTCTCTTACGTGTTAATGTATTTACACATATACACTACACTTATATTAATTCACTTATAAGTATCAAATAAAATAATTTCTGCGATTATTTTCACTAATTCGTTCTTTTCATTACGACTTTTTATTTACAACTCAACTAACTGCATTCAAACAAATCATTTAAATAACTAAATAAAAATCTACATGGTTCTAGAACAAAAAGAAACAAAAGAAATAAATAAATAGACTATTTAGAAGAAATACTCTAAATAAACCGCCCGCTATAATAAAAAGTTCTAAAAGGAAATATGAAAGGGGCTTTGTAAAAAATGTGTAAGACGTCCCGCGAATTCGCCGTATTTTAAAATTCCATTGTAGCTAGACAGGGCCGGCCTAAGGACCAATTTCGAGAGCTTATTCGTAACACTATTTAATGTTTAATGAACACTTAAATGGCCCGATATGTATTCAAGCATATCTTTTTTTAATAACATTTTGAAGGATATAGTGACAACTAGAACTCTCTATTGAATATTCCATGATAGTTTTTCTCTAGAATGACTATTTTCATAGACTCAATTTTCAAATTTAAACCCTTTAAAGTTCAAATCATAATATTTATTCGTTCATATTCAAAATAGAAAATTTATTTGTGAAATTTGGGCAAATTATTTTGATAGATATTGAAAGTCGAATGTGTGTGAAAATATCAAAAACTATCTCTTTGAACTAAATAGTATTTTCACAAAATATTTATATTCACGCAAAGCTTAAGCTGAAACCTCAAAACCATTCCAATCAACTAACACATTATGAAATGCAAAAAAAAACCAATAATTTTATTAGAGAAACTTCATTCAGAAGACTGTAATATGTATAATGAAACTTCTACTTACTATTGTCTCGTACAATTTCTTTTGAAAATCAATGAAACTACACCATAGTACGAGTATTACATATTGCCTCCTTATCTAAAAAAATAAGTTCCTCCTGCTTTGCACTGAGTTCAGTTTCTAAAGAACTGGACTTATCCACCTCCTTAACAGTCTATTGAGTCGATCTCCGATATGCCTTTCCATTCTGGGGTACGTGTGGTGCGACTCAATTTGAGTGAATCTTCAAACTACAAAAGAGAGCTGTTAGATATTTACTGAGACTAAACAGCTGGGCTCACTGCAGGGACTTTTTTAAAAGATTAAAAATTCTTTTCTTTCTTCTTTCATCTTTGAATCCGTCTCACTTAGGAACGCGGAGCACGACCTTTACCTACCTACTTCACGTTCAGAATTAATTAAGGACTCAATATTTTACAATGCAAAAAAATGAACAATCACTTATCAATTGAAATCAAATCGAGTTTATTTTATTTATATCTTTATTTAGTTATTTTTATGTTTGTTTTTTAGTTTTTACAAGCTTTTGTCTACAAATTGTAATAATGTTTTGACAATAAAGCATTTCTCTCTCTTCTCTCTCTCCATGTTCATTTGTATACATCTTAATTATTGACCTTTTGGCTAGTAACATAGCATGATCTTGTGTCGTAGTACGATATTTGTGATAATATTAATTAAAGTTAACAGTCTTTACCTTTAAACTTAAAAATGAAAATTGATCTTTTCATGCAGTCGTGAAGAAAACGTTGAAACTGGTGGAATAATTATACTGATTGGTTTCAATGGGCCATTGAAAAATATAATTTGGGAAAAAGATAATAATATATTTGCTTAGTTGTCTTATAAATGAAGAATAATTTCTGTTATTAAAAAAATTTTATTACGTAGTTTAATTCATGAAATTTATCGAATATTTCTCTCCATATAGCCCATTAATCATATTCATTAATATTAAATTTCTTTATTCCTTCGCCTTTTAACATATATTATAATGAATACATGATCTTGGTTTCAGATTTATTAATGAGTAATATATTTTTCAATGGAAAATATTTTTGACATTTCGACAAGATGTCGAAAAGAGGTAAATTAATTATAATTATTCTTTTATTCTAACATCGTTAATAATTGCTCTCGTTTTCTCATAAATGTTGCTATATTCTTATGTTGAACAAAATTTTCCTTGACAATCAGTTATTAGTGTTCCTGCAAAGAGGAATCGTATCTTACAAGTATGTATGTAAAATTTTCCATATTCATTTTATCTGCTGCGTTAAAAATACTACATACCACAATTATTTAATTTTTTTTGGATAATATCTCTCTTTTGTTACAGTCTTCATATCACAATATTCTCTCCATTTTATTATCATCTGCCTGTTTGTATCTTTGCACTTTGAATCTATTGAAAACAATAAAATGATGTTTTTTACTACTTTTTTACTTATCCGGTCTTATATGAATCTTTTTAATTGTTTACTTGTTTCTTCAGTTATCTCAATCATTTATTTTTTCATCATCATAAATCTCTATCATTGTATATCTAGGAGCTCTCCTCTGTCTGATCAAAGCTACATTAAAAAATCTGTCACAAAAAATTGCTTACTTCATATTTCATTCGGTTTTCAGTATTAGCATTTATTCAAACCACTGCTACTTATTTAGGTGATATATTTGTATTGCATTGCATCCAAATGAAAAAATAACTATTATTATTTAACTTGTCTTACTTAACGGTTCTTCAAAAATCGGCATAAGTCCGGTAACGCTCATAAGTCTGGCAACTTCATGTTTCAAGTAAGAGTCGTATCTGCGTACGTGTTCACGGAATTTCAATAACAATTTCTGAACTCTCTGCTACCAAATCATTCAACAGTGTGGAAGACGTACCAGAAATTCTTGAGAACGGGCACTGTTGCAGACGCGCTGCGATTTGTAACACCGGTATCTGTAACAACTAACGAAAATATGGGACCAGTGGCGCTGGCGATACTTGAGTAGCCGAATCAATCTGCACTGCAGCTATCGAGAGAACTTCAAATATCCGATCGTTCTTTACGACGAATGCTGAAACGCATGCACTCTCAAGTTTACCGTCCAAGTCTTGTCCATGCACTTCACGAGGATGATATCCATCGCAGATTGGAATTTTGCGAGTGGTACATCAGATGCAGTCAAGATGATCCGCAGTTCGAGCATTCCATTTTGTGGTCGGTCAATCGGCATAACTACGTGGACTGGAACGGCCAGAATTCTCACGTCTTCATCGAAGAAAAATTAAAACTGCCTGTGGTGAGTATGTTGGAGGTATGAAAGCGGAAGATCTCGTAGGTCATAACTGTATTAATCAAGATGGTCATCAATTTGAACAATAACCCTTTTTCGAATCCCTTTTATAATTTCTTCAAATAAATTCATTTTGACGCTGCATTTTTTCTCTTCATGCAAATTTGTTGCCTGACTAATGCCGACCTCTGTATTTTATGAAAAAAATTTTATACAGGTTTGATTTGATGAATTTTTCACTATTTATGATAACACACATTCAAGATTATAAGAGCTGTTCAAAGTCACCTTCATTTTCATCCATGTGAAACTTGAAATTCTCAATTTTTGGGCTGTTTACTTCATTTGTATTAGTTACAGGAAATTTTATAAAAATTCACGAATATATTGTATCCCTACTACTCACACAATTTTAATAAATCATTTGTTGTTCCTAAGTTTCTTCTTCTTTCTTTTTGCCCCTGTAGCCCCTGTAATTTTTGGAACCCTACTTTTATGTTGTCTTTCAGCATGCTCTAGCATTATATTTTATACATTATACAACTTCCTTATGCATTCTACTAATTATCTCTTAAGAGGAACTTGGTTGTATATTTCTGATGCTGGCTCCCGGACTATTTTTTGTCTTATTTCAATTTATTTGCTATTATAAATTATGTTTCAATTAAACACATACAAGATTGGATTGAAAATATATAGTGTGTCCATATTGTATCGTAAATTACTAATATTTTGATTACTGATTCATATGAAACCCCATAATGCAAATTGTACATTTGCAGACTATCATGATACATGGTACATCGTCAAAATTGTAGATATTGGAGAGATACACTTCCTGAATGGATCATCTACTTAGTAACTATAAATAAATATAATGTATAGAGTTGAATGTTTATCGTTGAGATTTGAAGTATTGTTGACTGATTTCCAATAAAACATTACAGTTGGATATAGCATCAGAATACACGTATCTGTTAAATTTGATAAAACTTTCAACTTGGGTTTTGATGTATTATAGATGAGAAAAATGAAATCGCCGTTTCTCATGAGGTATTTTCAATTATATATATAATTATTTATTCAATCACAATATTTTTTATTGTCGCAAATAAATTTTTTATGAGCTAAAAGCTTTTGAAAATGAAGGGTGCGGATTTATAGCCTTCCAAAAACAGATTCTCTGCTGTTGCTTACCGCAAATAGTGAAATAAGAATAGAAATACAATAAACCTTTATACTTGATTTTTACAATTTTGCTTCATAAAACCATGTTAGGCTATAGAAATAGTCAATCTATTCATCTAAACACCATTGTTACATTTGTTTCAGTTTAATATTATTTTTTCCAAATTTTGTGCCAGCCTTTTTCACTGTTAAAAGTAAAGAAATGAAAATGTTATGTTTGAAGAAAATTTTACAATTACATTACAAATTTTACATCTTCATGTACTAAGCTGAATCTATATGTTTTAGAGGCTTTCAGCTTCTTCAAGGCACTTCAGACCTTAAAAGTCCATGGCTAGATTATTCATTTATAATTAAAAATATTTAACTTAAAATTTCACATATTTTTTTATTGACAGTACATGATCTAATAAAAAATGTATATCGAGTTAGTTTTATGTATGGAACGCCTCAATTATCTCAGAAACGGCTAGGATTTTTATAAATTTTTGTATACACAGGTCTTGTGATACGGCCGGTATTATGTTGATATACGTACATTATTGTCAGATCTTTCATTTTTCTGGAAAAATAATGAAAATTCTTATTTTACATGGATCACTTATATATTTTGTGTTTTTAGAAATCCTTAAGAAATACTGATCATTTTTCATGTAATATTCTCTATACCTAAATGCCATCATTTCGGCGTTATAGCTACATTTACAGTATCTCCACCAAAGTTACAATAAATATTGTACGTTTGAATAAACTTGTTCAATTTGAATATTCTTTAATAATTTATGCTTTAATACAAACAAGGTCAAGTGTCAGTAAGTTTGTAAATAGTTTATCGAAAATGGTGCAGTAAAATATTTATCCAAATTAAGGCACATAAAACCTACAACAACTGAAGACAAATCTTCAAATTTTTCAGTCAGAAGATCCACATTAATTAAGTAGAAAAATTACGAATTTTAGAAAACATACAGGCGATTACAGCAGATGTTCAATGTTTCTATTTACTTCAATACAACAAGCTATTCGATTTTTAAGACCTTGCAATACATTTTGCAACCTGATTACTCAATTCTTCTTATCTCTGTGGTAATCCTATCTTATAATTCCTGAATATTCGCAGGTTCTGTTTTATAAACGATATTTTTTAAATGACCCCACAGGAAATAGTCTAGGATTTATGTCGCTTAATTATGGGGGCCATTCGATATAACCCACTCCTTCCAATCCATCTTCTAGGAAACACCTTATTTAGTTTAATTTAATAAATTTTAATAAAATACGGTTTCCAGAAGCGTCGGATTAACAAATACTGGGGTCTGGCGCTAAAATCGACCCACTTAAGGAAATAAAAATTAGCCCTAACGTAATATTTCCAAAAAATGTTGGTAAAATATCAGATTTTGCTACCGATCCAAAATTACTTTCAAAATAAATGATCAAATTAGTAATTTTCTCATAGCCTGGGGCTTCAGCCCTTCCTTGACCTTCCCTAAATCCGACGCTGGTTTTCAGTTTTCAATTGTAGCTTATAATCTGTTCGCATGTAAGAGTGTTTGGATTACATGAAGTATTCCATCAAATCATTGTACCTTATCCAGTGCCAACACTAGAAGATAATATATAATTTTCCATTTCGTTCCAAAAATAAATCATATTATATCTTCAAAAACTACTATCTGTCACAAATATATCTGCTGCTGAAATTTATGTCACAATGATCAAAAAGTGTTGAATGTTTGCCTAACATAAATATGATTTTATTAATGTGTATATTTTGTAATAAACTATAATAAAGGCTCTGTCGCTGCTCCTGCTCATTATCGTCGACATCTCAAGGTTACATCGTATAAGGTGGCCACACACAAGTTTTTATATGACTAACGATAAATTATTTTTAAGCAGAGCTCAACTAGTATTTTTATATTATTCGGCGGTTCTGATAAAACAGATAAAAAATACTACGAAATATAACTAGAAGTTTCACCAATTCATTGATAACAGATTCACGTTAATTTGTATTTCATTGAGCGTAATCATAGATATTATTTTAACAGCTCTCCTAGACCTAGCATAATTAGATTTTCCAATGTATTTTATTACGTTAAATCCGATAGATAGGACGGAAATGTCTTATTCAAAAAGAATTCTACCTACACAACTTAAAGGTGTAAGGCGAACTTACTTGTTCTTTGTACCATTTTGTGCAATATATTAAGCATGAAAGATTTCGAATATAAAATAAAGCATTAGAATTATGTATATGAAATGAAAACATTAAAAGTTTTCATTGGTCATTACTTTCTAACGATTTTAACATCTTTTCACAATGCTACACTACGAAATAGACATCAGCCAGTATCAAACCGAGTAGTGTCTGATTTATTAAACTCTTAGATATTTTATAGCCTAGCATATGAAATAATTTAATCGTTGGACACTGATACACATAAATAAAGGAAAGCGAAATTATTTTAAGTTGACATATTAGTGAGGTTTTTAACGAGTAGATTGATCTTGTGCATAATAATTATTGTTATCAGTTATTATCAGGTTTATAGATAATATATAATTATAAACATTATAGAATCCGAATGTTAAATTATTATTATAATTATTTAAAATGTGTTAGTATTAACATAGTTGAGAAGTAGTTGCAGTTGAGAAGAAATCAAAACATTATACTAAGTGTGTAGAATATTGGGCATTATCAGAAAATTTAACGCCATCCATATTCAAGATAAATTATACACATTTCTCACGATTTTTCTGCAACTACCGGCAATATTGTATTGAAATTTCATACGAATATGTCTTAGAAAGTTATACATCCAATGAATTTGTTTGACTCTCATAAGGGTGCTAGTTACACGGTTCTTACTAAGTAGTATTGAGCATAACTTTTTCAAAATTATATTTATTGAGCATAATTTTAAGTGAATTTGAACATATTTTAATTTTACACCAAAAAGGTACTGTTGATAAAACTCTATACTGTGTACTATTTTCGGAATATTTTGATTTGAAAATTATGAAGCAATAACCGATGCTGATATAAAGTATTGATAAAGTTATTAATTATTATTAATATAAAACGGATACATTGGGATTGAGGCTTTAATTTCATGTGAAGTTTCACAAAAATCCAGTTTAATCAGTATAATATCTTGTTTTCAAAGCTAAATAAGTATGGGAACTGGGCTATCGGAGGCCTCATTATAATACAAACAACAATTTGATGATCATGTATTCTAGGACTCAAACTGTTGTTTTTTTAATACTAAACCCCCCCCCCATAGCTGAGTACCCATAATTATTTAACCTTAAATTTTGATTACACTGATATGTTATTAACCTTATGCGAGTCTTTATAAAACTCTAGTGCAGTTGTTACGCGTTATGTAGAAAACTTTTCTCGAAGAAACTCACCAAGTAAAAATTTATTAAGAGCCATTGAACGACGTTGTCGAGAAACTGGGAAATTTAGACCTAAAAATTGTATTATAGTAGGCCAAAACCAAAACAAGAACCATTAATAAGGAAAGGAAAAATTTAGTTGATCAAAATCCAATACTTCTTCTTCAAGTACTTGGAGGATACTTAAAGAGCAACAGCTACATCCTTGTCATCCCTGACAAGTCCAAGAGCTCTTGCCAGTCGATATACCGATTAGAGTGAATTTTTGTCAAACATTGCAAGAAAGGACAGAGCCCTCAATCCAAATTTTTTAAAATGGACGAGATGACTTTTATACGACAGATATGTTTAACTCCCATAATGCACACTACTGGTGGGATAAGAACCCACATATCAAAAGGGTATCACATTACCAACACTCATTTAAAGTTAATATTTAGGTAACAAATTAATATATATACCTGGATTTTTTAAGCAATCACTTATTCGAGATATTAGATTTCATGCTAAACGAGCGAAAATATCTATTTTTTATGCACGATGGAGCTCCACCGCACTTTGATAGAAGGTATCTTATTTGGTTTGTAACCATTTTCCGAATCGATGGATTGGTGGAGGTTCAGAAGCTCTGATTATTTGGCCTCCTCGGTCACACGATGTTTATTCCTTGGATTACACAATTTGGTCGTATATTAAAGGAAAAGTTTATGCTACAGAAATAAATTTACCTTAAGAATTCAACGTCAGTTTAATGACCTTATGACTCTCAACCGTTTAGAACATTAATGGATTCTTTAAAAAGAAGAATTGACTTGTGTAGCCGTGAAAACTGAGGACATTATGAACACCCACTCTAATCGAATTCTGTTATATGATATTAGCCTTTTCTTAAATTTTCATCTTGTTTTTTTCGTTCAATTAATACATTTATTCTCATCTATTCATACAAGCATCGGTTATTACTTCATAATTTTCAAATCAAAATATTCCGAAAACGTTAAACAGTATCGAGTTTTATCAAGAGTAACTCTTTGGTGTAAAATTAATTGATGTTTAAGATCACTTGAAATTTTACTTAATAAATCTATTGTTTAACCCCTTATATATTAAATCTCTCTGCGCTCGAGTCAAGTCATCTCGCAGAGGAGAAAGATTCCCAGCATGAAAATTAACTCTTGTAGAAGAAAAATATCATTAGTTTTTCAAATGTCGAACTTATCATAAAAACATTATTTTATCTAATTATCTCAAAAGATATTGTATGATTTAGATGAAAATTAGAATATTCAAGTCTAAATTTGAAGAAAATACTGCAAAATTATTGAATAGTAATTTTGTGAAATAGTTTGTTCAGGTTGTAAGTTTATTTTTATTCTCTGAGTAATTTGCCCTTTATCATTATCAGTAATACGTTAGTGTGAACACTAATTTTCTCATTATGTGCTGAGAACATTCGAGAATATTCAGGAAAGTCTATGGCTATAGACTTTGGTTTCTGCTAACAATATTTTGTTGACACTAAGCAGAGTACAAAGTTAAGGAGATTCAAGAGAAAAAATAACATTGATCGTGAATAATATATGAAAAATAAATACGTTTTTACTAATGAATACTTGAATGTAAAGTGTTAACACTTACCCTCATTTCTTGTCTTTACTGGTTCACCTCAATTCCAAATCCTGAACTTGTTCGCTTTTAGATTATATGTATGAGAGTTAAATTTTTCATAAACATGAACAAAATATCAAGTGGCTTTCCACTAATGAATCCTAAAAAACATCAATGCACCTGATAATTTTGAAATATATTTTTTAATAAAATTTTTTAAAAACAAATTATTACTAATGCATAAAAGGGATTGAGTTAACTACTTATTTTTGTAACTAAGTTGGAATTTCGGAAACCATTGGTGGTATTCATACTGAAGAGACTTTTTACATTACCACTACATTACACTTACAATTACACTGTTTCGATAACAAAATTATCGTCTGCAGAGACTGAAGCTTAAGTTCTATTTTTCGTGTATAAGTTAAATACTAAGACTGGTACTAGTCCTTTTGATAATGTCGAAATGCTAACATCTTGGAGTTAGCCACAAACACAACAGACAAAATTTCTACAAAGTATAATGCCGCATACAAGAATTTCATTGAAGGTAAATTTGTTATGTATATTTATTTTGTTGAATTATACATAAAGTACAACTTGTACTTACTAAGGACTTTGTACTCGATGCTAATAAGTACCCTAAAATTCATCTGCACACATTTGGAAAAAGAAGCTAGAAGCGTTTCTAAAAAATCATTCCGAAAGTTTTCGGCCAAAACAAGCCATGACTTTTATACTGGAGGAACTGAATGAATTTTTCGAATAAGCACAATATCAATTATTTTTTTAAAGTAATCATCGAAAACCAACTTTTGAAATATTTAATTACTGTTTAATTCCCTTTAATCGAACACAAAGTAGTAATATATTATAGAAAGTTTTGCCCAGAAACCAATTTTCATAAACAATCTTTGGATTTAATAATGATACTATTATTAAACCCAAGTGTAATCTCAATTTTATACTTATACCTAGCGCGACATTATCAATTAATTTCCGTAAAAACTTTGAGTGTTGGTGTGTGGTCGTCTATTCCCAAAATCATTTCTGTTACGGATGTAGGTATAGAGTGTTAACTACCAGAGCATTGATGTTATAGCGTGTGTTGGTTTATGATGGCACAATTTAAAATAAACAAATAGCAATTTTATTACTAAGGGGTTGTATGGCTGCCGAATTGGTACCAAAAGAGTCCCTAATACATTCCTTTTTTTTTGGATATTGGTGTGTTCTGACTATATGTTGTATCTACTATAGGAATAAGAAATATTTCTCTATATTTACTACAGGACCGATTTTTCAAAAATTTACAAGTAAAATCGATGAAATAAAAATTGCTTGGGGTATAGGTAATTTACAATTATTATTTCTTAGCATTTTTATGTTTTATAAGCAATATTTTCTAGTCTTGACATATTATTCGGTTATTATCTTTTCGATTTCGATTGTTAAATGTTTATTTGATTTTTATTCCGCCTTTAGTTCGCCCAATTATAAATAATTGATGCGGTAGTTTTTCTATTAATGCATTAGTGCAACACATGATCACTCCCATTTTCATTAAAACATGATGGATTTGATTTATTTAATTGATATTTTTCATAAATTGAATCAATATTTTGATAAGTCAATAATAAAGTCGTGATAAATTATTAAGATATCAGTATGTAAATTATTTATTAATTAGAAAGTATCTTCGGCCAAGTTCAGTTTGTTGTACCAAGAACAGTTCTAGGACTTGGGAAGGGATTATATTTAATCGATTAAAGCCTCATAGGTGCAGAAGCCTGCGTTTTCCAACAAATTTTTCGAATTCTTAGCATGTAGACCACAACGTACTTATTATCACCCTTTTTTCTCAACAGAAGTTGGGATATTATTGATTACTGATTACTGCAAGGATTGAATGGTCGTTATATTGGTATGATTTCGTGAGGAAGCGTCAATAACTTGCCCCAATGAAACATGACGATATTTCAATTTCTGTTTTCTAAAAAAACCAATCATAACTTATAGAAATATTCATTTTATAAAACATTCTTCATGCATATTCCTTATCCTATTTTCACTTATAGAGGTATGACTATTGAATAACGAAACTGGTGATATAAAATATTTTATTTATTCTCCTAAATGCTCTTGATTTTAGGTCAACATGCCTTATGCAAATATAGCTAGTTTCCGAGATACAGGGTGTTCAGAGTTTAAATTTAAATTTTGAGGAATCATAATTTGCACTCTAATTAAACATTGCTAATAGAGGGCGCTAGTTACACTTGTTTGTGTTAATTAAATCAAAGTAAACTTTTTTTGGAACAAACTTACAACTAAAATAATAAAAAAATATTAAAGAGCGTTAAATTCTACAAAAAAAGTTACTCTTTTTTGATTCGTGTAACTCAATCGGTTATCGAGTTATTTGCTTCTAAAAAGCTCAATAAATTTTAATTTTTTCATAAGAAAATTTTATTATTCCCTCAATTTGTAACAATAACAAATTTGTAAACAAAAATAAAAAACTTCAAAGCAAATGCTCAAAATGCCCATCATTTACTTCAATACACTTGATCCGCTTTCGTAAAGATCTCTTAATATCAAAATCACATTCGTGGATTAAGCCGTGGTTTAATTTTTCGTTTTCTTTTCAAGTAGGCTGGTGTCACTTTTAGACAGTTTGTATAGAATCAAAAATTGGATAATAATAAGAATAAGTAACACATTAGTATACCATTTATTAACAATTTAGTAATTAACAAGTGTAATAGTTATTTATCAAATAATGCCTGAAACAGGGTCTTTACGCTCTAAAACTGAGCACGGTGCTACAAAAAAAATCACTGCCGATGAAGAAGATGAAATTTTAATTTGTGTTACGGAGAATCCAGATATCAGTACTCGCCAATTAAGTCTGCAAACAGGTATAAGTCAAACATCTATTTTAGAATACTGAAGAGGGAAAAATTGCATCCATTTCATTAAACTCCTGTTCAGAATTTATTACCTCAAGATTTACCTAAGCGTCTACAATTTGCCCATTTTTTGCAAGATAAACAAAATGTTAACCCAGATTTTCTGGATACAATTCTTTTTACTGATGAGGCAATATTTACCAGACGAGGAATATTTAATTATAAAAATAATAATTTGTAGGATTCTGAAAATCTACATGCTATGGGGAAAACACATTTTCAGCACGAGTTTAAGGTTAACATTTGGTGTGGTGTAATATGTGGCTATTTAATAGGTCCTTTTGAACTGCCAACCAATTTAAATGGACCTCTTTATTTAGATTTTCTTCAAGAACAAGAACAAGATATACCTTTTGCTTTAAGACAAAATATGTGGTTTTGCACGACGGAGCACCACCACATTATTCTTTACAAGTTCGTCAATACTTAAACGAACAGTTTCTGCATCGATGGATTGGTTGTGGAAGTGAGTTTGCTTGGCCACCAAGAGGCCCTGATTTAAATTCCTCGGATTTTTCAATTTGGTCGCAAATGAAGGCATTAGTTTACAAAGAAAAAATTACTTCTCTTCCACAACTGCGACGGAAAATAGAAGAAACCGCGGATGTAATAAAATAATAGACAAGGATCATTTGATATTAAGAGATCTTTACGAAATCGGATCATAAAGTGTATTGAAGTGAATGGTGGGCATTTTGAGCATTTGCTTTGAAGTTTTTTATTTTTGTTTACATATTTGTTATTGTTACATATTTAAGGAATCATTTTTTATGAAAAAAATAAAATTTATTGAACTTTTTAGAAGCAAATAACTCGATAACCGATTGAGTTACACGAATCAAAGAGAAGTAAATTTGTTTGTGTTTTTCATTATTTCAATTGTAAGTTTAGCCCAAAAAAGTTTACTTTCATTTAATTAACACAAACAAATGTATCTGTAACTCATGCGAAAAAACGTAAAATTGCCAGTTTTCAAAGAGAAATTGTGAAAACATAAAAAATTATCACGAAAATCAAAATTTAAATTTAAACTTTGAACACCCCGTATCTCGGAAACTAGCAATATTTGCATAAGGCATATTGAGCAGAATCGTCATATTTTGAGGTCTAAAATCTACAGCTCAGAGATTGTTCATTCTTAATGACTCTGCCATCGATCTCATTCTTGAAAATCACTTTTTTTGTCCGAGTGAATCGTTACTCATTTGCAATTTGTTTTTCATATCCTACTCTCTTGAAAGTAAGTTGAAGACAAGGAACTTGTTTTATCGAAAAGTCATTTAATGCTTTTGAATTATATTAGCTCTTTGATTATTTCACATAAATTCTAACAATAGCAATAGATAAGATTAATATCCAAGCATATTACAAATTTATAGTAATGTATGAATAATATACTCTTGGCCTTAACGTAAGACCCATAAGGAAAGAAGGAATTATATTGACCTTTATTTTTTTGTTAATATGTGCCTTACATAAAAAATCAAATGATAATACTTGTAAGAAATTTTGTTATCATGTACTCAGAAAAAGATTACTATATTTGGTGACGCCGTAGCTCAATTCACTCCTGCAGATATCTGAACACGGATCAAAGGAGATGGCCGATATGTGGTTGTAGAACCTCGTTCCAAATAATTATAGCTTATCGGAATAACTGTGGAGGATGGTGAAGATGGAAAAGTCTCTATTCAAATCTGGGGACCGTAGTGCTTATTTGAGAAATTTAGTTCGTTGTGGTTATGTGGACATACGTTGTCTTGTTGAATAAGGATTTGTAGACTTAATTTGGATAAGGTAGTATAGAGGATTGTGGCACCTCATTAAAATAACGTACAGTTGTCATATTGTCTCGAATAAAATGGTGATTAGGTACTAGAAGCAATAGCTCTGCAAATAAATACTTTAATAGCCCAGTATCATGTCACTCTGGCGTCTTACCTTATTAGAAACGTTATAGGTTTCTAAATTAAATCAAAATTTGTCGTTGAAAACAATATTATGCCATTCTGCTTCCCAGTGCCGTCGTTCTCTGCACCATTTTAGAAGTTACGAAAGTGGTTTTCTCTTCGGGTTTTTCTATTCCCTTCTACCCACATGTGACACACACGCATGACATACAGCTAACACGACGAACAATCCACAAATCTATCTCTGGTGATCAATGACATAATACTAATTTTGTATTTGTATTTTAACTCAAGTATAATAACGCACAATAACCAACAATATCTTCTTTTACTATTTAGTTTTCGTAAGAATATACTCAGTTTTGTAGATTTTAGTAAATATAAATGGATGATATTATTTTAGCAGTCTTTAAATTTGGATATCATATTGCTAAAAAGCAAAAATCCAGAAATTATTTAATATGATTGTTTCTCTCTTGATTCCCTAGCCATATTTCTTTAAAGACAATGAGAACATTGTTTATTGGAAGTAATATACTTGTCATCAAATTCTTGATGATAAATTAATATGGTATTTTTATTTTCAGATGAAACTGCTTCTCCAAAAATAACACCTTCATACAAAGTAATATAACAAAATTCCTTCTAACCCACCACCCTCATAGTGAATGCGGTGCCTCAAAAGAAAACGCCCCAGGTGTATTAGCCACCTCCTGGTGGCGATAGTTTGTGCTTTAGCTCTAACAACTGTGGCGTGTTTAGTGGCCGAAACATCGCCTCGAGAAATTACTAATTTTGTGTCGACAAATGTACTTACAGATGGTGAAGTTGAAACAAGGATATATTACAAGGGGCTCAGTGCTAAAGAGACGAGAGTGGCAAGTGGGTAAGTGCAATTATTGTCATAAAGTGTTTTATTGTGTAGGTCGTAAGCACCGTGAATAACGAAAATGCGAATTTTTCAAGAATGTTGCAGCAACTGCAGATACATTCCTATTGTAAAATGCCAAATACTTTATGATATACTACATTGAAAAGGGTTACAATACAGTTCATTACAATTGAAATAAAAAGTTTACCAACTTCACATGTTTATCAATGAAACTGTGAAGTAATTTGTATTGCGCACAATCTTTTGTTACCAAACCATTCTATATCTTGCAATATTGTAAGAAATTAGTGAAAAGATCGATACTTTTAACTCAAATGATCTCCAATCAAATTGTTATTGAACAATCTGAAGTTCTCATTTATACATTAGCTTCGAATCTTAGTTCCGCATCTATTATGACTACTATGTGAACTATTGTCACCAAAAATTACCTAGCTTAAGATAATCATAACTATAACTTTCATATGACTGGTTAACAGTCCGAGTATGCAATATATCAATAGGTCAAAGTATAAATGCCTTTAAGCACTAGCTCATATAATCTAATTTAAATATCTCTTTACTGGTTTTAATTGGGACCATGTGGTCTCACTAAAAAATAAATTTATTTCAAATATAAAAGAGCAGCTACAAATATTATTATTAATATATATTATTAATGCTTTTCATAATAATATTCTTTAAGATCAATACACTTTCGCATGCGTTTAAACCAATTGTCGAAGCATTCTTCCATTTCGATTGGGGTACCTCCAAAATATGTGATTTGAACCGCTTTTTCTGGTGTAGAAAAACGTTAACCTGCTAATTTATTTTTGATCTATGGGAATCAAAAGAAATAATAGCGTTTCAAACAAAGTACGTCGGATAACTCATCAATTCGATGTTTCAACTGTTCAAAAACGTTTTTGTTTGAATTGATGTGTGAGAGCTCGCATTGTCGTGATGGAGAATGCTTCGTCTTCTGCGATTGGTTTCCCTGATTTTTTTAATACTTCTGATGAACAAATGCTGAAGTATCATTCAGAATTGACCATTCTACGCTGCTCTAATGGAACTATGGTGACCGTTATTTCGAATAAATAGGCAACAATTTGCTTCGAAGTGCTTCGTAGGCAAGCAGCTTTTACTGGATTTGGCTTGTATTGGAAGACTCATACAGTCTGCTTAGTTTCGGGTTCACAGGCACATATCTATAATTCGTCGCCTGTCATGATTTTATAGACGTCTGTTGAAGAACCCCGATTCTATGTTTTCATCATTCCTTTCCACAAATTTCCACGAATTTTTTTTTATCGAGTGTCAAAGTATGCGGTATCCAACGCGAACAAATCTTCTGCAAAGCAAAATGTTCATGCAATATTGAATATATGTGAGTGGAACTAATGCCCAAATATGCCATAATCTCACGGTATGTTATGCAATATCAGTTTACGCACAGCATCGATGTTTTCTGACAAAACAATCGATTAAGGACGAATTTCACGAAATTAATTTTGTAGCGAATCATCGTATGAAAAGGTTAATTTCATTTTTTGACAAAGATTAATGTTCCAAGTAACAACTCAAATAGCACTCGTATGACAACACAGTCTGAGTACGTTCATCATTAAAAACGCCAAATTTTAATATGGCAATATCAGACATATTCAGATCTGTGTTGCCATATCTCAAACCTTAATTAGCAACACTCTTATATAAGGGACCTAAGACAACAGAAATCATTATTAAATATAGTCTATGCTCCTAGGATTGAATTTTTGGAATTCATAATGAATGAACATATTACGAAGATTGAACTGTTTACTGCCACCACTACACTGTATTGCTGTAATAGTAAAGTAACAGCAAAGAGTTTGTTACGTATGAGTATCAGTAACTTTTCCAGAAGTTACAATTTAAATTACTTGTGTAGTCACAATTTAATACATCATTGCAATTGAATATTCATTGACTGTTTAAGGCTTGTTCTAAAGAAATAAAGAAATGCAGTACAAACGCACACAACTGTTAAAATGTCACTAGTTTTTCATTGCACATCAAAAATAATTCATTTCATCGTTCTAGGTTGGTAATAAAATGACCGGTAATAATCCCAATGAATGATGTCTTTAGTTGTACCAAGGTTTTCAGAAAATTATTACAGGTAATAAAAAAGACTATTTCCGATGGTAACTATCGAATTTCACAATAAATGTAAGAGTATGTGTAATGGTTTTTAACTATACATGAATAATTTATATATTAAATTATTAGAATCGGAATTTACTACGTATGTAGGAGTGGATGAAAACCACTGTAATAATAGTTCGTTGAGAGACTTATTACTTTGTTTACACGAAAAATTGATTTTTGAGCTTAGAGGCTAACTCTAAGTAAGTTATAAAATATTAATTTTCTTTATTTTCCGTCTTTATGAAAATAGAATAAACTGTAATTTAAAATAGATACGGAAGTCACATATTAGATATATATTGGAAACGTTCCATGCTTTCACGTGTAACGATATTTTTTAGATTCTTGCTTTGTTTCTGCTTCAGTACTCTAAGGCTAGCACAATTTTCAATCTGTATACCCTATAAATTTTTGTTTGTCTTTATAAAAAAACATCCGTTACTTCCCTACATAATTGCAGGTGCAAGGATAATTACAAACAATGCTGGTAGTCTACAGTTCCTAAAATATACGAGGGCAGTTTGACTTAAGAGTGTCTAATCTCAGGTTGTCAACAATTTCGCAACCGAGATTATATTACCATCTATTTGACAGACAGATTGGCTTCAATAACCATATAAAGGAAAATACTTTAGTTGTTCTATGTTTTATTTAAAAAATAATTAAAGAAACCAAGAAAAAGTTCGTAGTTATCCTAAAATTGCTCGGTCCCCTGGAATGCGCCGATCATAGTATTTATTACTCACCCATTTTAAAATTTATGGACAAGTTCGCTAACTGCAAGGTGAGTGCCGCAATTGTTCAATGCTGGTCACAATCTACCCTGCCTTAATTAATACGTAATCCAAGGGAATTTTTCTGTGGATATGTTACAGTAGATGGAAATTTAGTACACCATTATGTTCCAGACATAAAAATTCAATCGAGGAATGTACGTCGAATAAAGCAAAATCCATTTTTTCGGTCAATACTACCATTCCAAATGTGTGATCTTTATTCAATATTTAGAAAAAAGAAAAAGTATATATGACCAACATTATGCTTGATTCACTGACATGTTTCTTAACACCATACTATATGGTGTAAATGGATTTTGATATACATATATATATATATATATATATATATATATATATATATATATATATATATATATATATATATATATATATATATATATATATATATACATGTATATACTGACATGTTTCGATACTGTATTCGAAGGAAAATTCGTTGAAGAATGGATTTTTTTTTGTTTCTTCACGACAATGAGATTGCCCCTTTATTTATTGCCTCAGCCGCCATATTCATCTGATTTGGCTGCCTTAGATTAGAAAGTAATTTTGGATAGATGATGGTGGTGGTAGTAGAGAAACATGTAATTCTCAGCCCTAATTATGGGGAGCTTAAAATGAGATTATATAATATAAGATTTTTTTAGTTACAAACGCGACGCGAAACTGATGTCAAGTTGTATCTATTTTGGCCTTCAGCATAATCATTGCATGTATACATCAATTGGAATATGAAAGTGTAAAACTTCTTAATCAATTTGTATCTAATTTCCCACAATTGTCACAATATTGTGTGTATTTATACACAGTTTTGTGTTACCTGTTACGAGGTCTGCTGCTTGAGATAGACAATTAAAAACAAATATTTACAATTAAATATGACTCTACTGATTTTCATAATATTCTCCATCGAGATCAACACACTTTTGTATGGGTTTGAACCAATTGTCGAGGCATTTTTCCCATTCCGAGTAAGGTACCTCCAAAACATGTGATTTGAACACATCAATCGCTTCGGGTGTAGAAAAACGTTGACATCGCAATTTATTTTTGAACGAAATCATTGTGTTCTAAAAAAATGACTGTTCAAAAACGTACTAAGAGCTCGCATTGTCATAGTGGAAAATGATTTGTCTTCTGGGATTGTTTTCCCAAATTTCTTCTAACACTTCTGACAACAAAATGCAGGTGTACCAATCAGAATTGACCGTTCTACGTTGCTCTAGTGGAACGGTGACGACATGTTCAGTTGTTCCGAAAAAACAACTTCTGTTTGATTTGGTTAGACACATACAGTCGATTGTTGTTTAGTTTCAGGATCATATGCATGGATCCATGATGTTTCAATTCTTCGTATATTCAAAACACCCCGATTGAGAAAAATTTCATCATATTGCCTTTATCGACTTGGTTATTTCCAAAATAAAAAAATATACCTTGTGGGTCCAAGACTATAGAAAATATAAAAGAATTTTAACTAATTCATTTTTGCAATCTGGTTTATATAATATATACAATATATAATTGTTGTAATAAATGATTATATCAAATTAGATGCGTTTATGGAAACCCTATATACATCAAGCATTCACAATATTAAGTAAGCACTTATGCTGAAAAGTTATTACACATTGGGTAAAGACTATGAAGAAAATAGTTTTCCTCTACTATGTAAGTGATTTAAACGTCTACTGTGATAGCAGTGGAGTTACCAGTTATTGAAAAAAATATTTTATGATTGCATGATGTTCCAAAATTCTAAAATGATAATGATTATTCCTATCCCAGAATCTCCAGATTGAAATTCTTCAAAGTAAAATACAATCTTTAGCATCAATTCCCTTCAAATAACAAGTAAAACCACCAAGTTTTTGAAAGGCAAGTATAGGCTTGAGATATATCGTTTGGAAGGTCTCTTCATATTCTGTTCAAAAATTATATCGTTTATTGCATCAATTAGCATAGAATGAAATAAAATTATGATGTTACCGAAATTTGTTATAATACCTACTTAGATTCTCAGTCGGTATGCATTAAAAATACTTCGTTAATATGGCAACTTAATATTATTATTATAATTTGAAATTTATTCTTTAATTCTGAAATGCATGAAATGACAATTTTTCAACAGTTTCGCGCCTATCGAGTAGAGAGGCATCCTCTACATCGAATGTTATTTATTTATACATCGATAGTAAACAAATGTAGATAAAAAGCACCACTATAAAATGTTACCTACTCAGGAGCTAATGTAAAACGGTTTTGATAGGAGAATTTATTTTTGTGATAGAATGAAGGACATGTTGAATAACATTATCACCCAATTTGAAGACTTCATGTTTTCTGATGTGTGCACTTTTTCACTTAACGTTCATGCTAATCGGCTACTGGTCAACGGAAAATATTCACAGCATGGGATAAAAACACACGCAATTCATTTTTGAACATTGATTGTTGGAAGTTATATCATTGGCCCCTTTTTCATTGAAGGCAATTAGAATGGCGATCATTATATAGAACTACTTCAATATGTGGCTCTAGCAAGATGGAGCTCCACACAACCAACGGAATGTCAAGCCGCATTTTCAAATAAGTGTATCTTGAACGATCAATTTTTTTATGATATCCAGAGAGTATTGTGTATAAAACTGGTGCCATGGATTTAGATCAGAGGAAAGGAAGAATAACGCTGGAGATTAAGTCGATCATGACTGAAAATTTATATAATGTTAGATAACATTTACGGTATTTTAAATATATATTGCAACGATATTCACTGTTTATTTTCCACTTTTTAAATTAAGAATATCTAAATATCGAGTTTTTTAATTGCATTGAAAGTATTTCTGTAATCACACGGTTCAATTTTACATTAAATTTGATGATTTAAATAGAGAATTGAGTGTTCTTTCACACTATTGACAATATTTATAGTTTACATCTAATAAACATGTCTCACATCTATTAAAAACAAAAACTTAAAAAAAATCAATTTAAATATCAATTAGCTCTATTTTTTCCTTTTATGAGAGGTTGCACTTTCTTTTTTTAAAAACCAACAGTAATAACCCATCATGGCCGAATCCCATCGTCCTTGATACCAAATTTCCATTGTTCTAATATCTTGGTGGAAACTTTCACCTTGCTCATAACTGACAGCTCCCAAATTTTCGGGAAAAAATGTCAGATGGGAATGGAGTAAATGAATTTTCAATAACAATCAAGCACCTAGGGATTTGTATGCGTCTAGAAGTTCATCAACTAACTGTTGTTAGTTTGGATCCATGTTATTGCCCAAAAATCCCCTCACTACACTAACAAATGCCTTCCATATACTAAGTTCCTGTCTGGAGAGCTTTTTTGCAAAATTGTCATCGTCCAGCAATTTTATTATTTGTGGCCCAAAAAAATACCTTCCTTTAATTTGGCATCACTCACTTGGGGAAAGACTTTTTTAAGGTATTTTAATTAATCACCTTCTTTATCTATAGCCGTTACAAAGTTTTTCGTCAAACCAACAGGGCAACAGGACATTTTTGGGATCTACGGATATAAACTATAAAAATAAAAATAATGGATTCATTACTTTTGGGTGTCCTACTGTGTATTTGTATGAAGGCTTTGTTTTATAGTTGTCGACATTTAGTTTTCAATATCGGAATTAAAAGCAATTTTCATTTAAATTTTCCATTTATCAAACAGAATTTTGGTAATCATACGATTTCATTTTCATATTAAAATTGACGTTTTTAAATAGAGAATTAAGTGACTTTTCACAGTATTTATCACAAATCTCTGATTCTATTTACAAAAATCTACTTACTATTCGAAGACGAGTGAAGAATGCCAAGTTTTATAACTCAGAATTTTCGATAATTATGTACTATAACCGAAATAATGGATTCCTTACTTCTGCGTACATAAAAGCTTTCTTTTTTAGTTGTCGACATTTAAGTTTCAATGTACAAATTAAAAACAATTTCCATTTAAATTCGCTTTTTATAAAACAGAATTATATGTTTTGCTGTAAATTATAACTCACAATTGTTAGAGTTTTTATTCAACAAATGGGATTAAGAATTGTAAATACGAGTAATTCTCAGATGGGGAATGTAACGCTGGTCAGTAATTTAATACGTTATTGTGGTGTATGGAATCAACTTTTTCAGACTGCGTGACAACCAACAATTTTTGCTACCAGATCTTCGACGGTTATTGTTACATTCTCCTGCTAAAGACATCATCTCTCAGCATAAAGAAACCATAAAACAACGTGAATATTCAATCTGACACTCAAAGTTCAAATTAACGCCCCGATACCTATCAAGTATCTCATATTGTACCTTCCTGACATTTTAATACACTTGCAAATGATGAGACAAGAATCACAATCTGATGGTCAATATTTAGTACTCTTTAGTGAGTATTACATTTTAGGATGTGAATACCATATCGCATTTTACTAGCGTCGGTATAAGAGCTGTTAAATCTGAATAGCTCGCCCACTGTGTCATTTTTTTGATGCATCGGTCGGTTATAAATCTCTCACTGGAAGTCTCATGGTAGATTCTAATAATATTACCACATAAATACGTCTGTATATGTATCACAAGGGATTATTGTTATTGTCATCTTGATTGTCCGTGTATTAAAATGTGAATCTATTCATCATTCACGTACACACACGATACTTTGAAAGTGTTTCGTATATGAAATACGAAAATACGAAATACTTAAAAAAATTCATAGAAATGCCCAAGAAAATACGATTTGGTTTGAATTAGAAAAATGTAATACGTAGTTAATATGTTGAATGGGTTGTTCACTTAGTTTGGAATTTCATTAAGTCCGTTAAAAATATTCGCAGTTTCTAGTAACATCCTAATTATTTGTAAAAATTCCATATCGTTTTGAAAACCTGATATTATTCTAAAGTTTTAAAATTACAACTATGCTTATTAAATGAAAATAGACACAAAATATTACAGTTTCTTGCTTGTATCAAGTAGAGTGGAGGTAAAACTAGAATACGCTTTATGTTGAAATGTTATTGCAATGGAACCTTCTCCCACAAGGGAAATCTATCTGTCTTGTAAACAGAACATTTGATGATGTACACCTTTACAGCTGGATTAACCGTGTAGCCTCTAATAACCTCTTTTTCTCATCCTTGCCTCTCAGTTCTTCCTTCGGTACACATTTAGAACTTTGATTATGAACTTTACTACCAAAGAAGGTAGAAAAGAAAAGAAGAATTAATGACACTGTCTTTAAATATGTTGTGTGACAAAGTGGACACGTGTAGATTATGTGTGGAGCTAGAAGAAAAATTTTCTATTGAAATATATCAAATAATTTTTAATCAATACGATACATTATTAATAATACCACAATAAACACAAAAGATGGGTAAGAATAATAATAATTTAAGTTTTTGAACAAAATGCCATCTGTGTAGTTACTGTTACGAGTACGAGTACTGACGGGTAAAATTCTCATTTCATATAGGATTTAACGTGTAGTTTATTACTAGGAGAAATGAAAAATTTTATGCACATGGATTTTAGAAAGATAAATCATGTGAACAATCACACATTTTAATAACACATTTTACGTGAAACGAATTAACAAAACCCATAACGCAATCACATCCGAAAACGTTTTTATAATTCGACATTTTCTGAAGAGTTAATACAATAATTAATCAATAATTCACCATATTATTATAAATAGCAAGAAATAAAGAATGAACCTCCAGCGATACTAGCTTGTAGGGAGAATTAACAAAAATCTTTGACCTCGCAAAACACGCTGCACTGATTTTGAATGCTAATTGATCTCCGGGTCTTGTGGTGGATCCATGTTTGGTCTACGGTTACGAAACGAAAACCCGTCACTATTGTGGTTGAACAACAACATATATAGCTACGAAGTTGCTTCACTATTTCCCATCAAACATAGCTTTGGTTTGATTGATGCTTATATTCTGCAAAACGATTAAAGAACACACGAAAATCAATTTTTTATTTTCTTCTGAAATCATGATCTCTACTATTAGTTGGTGTCAAATACAGAACATGCTTAGATTATGACAGGACTCTAAATGGAAATGTTTTTTGACGGAAGTATTATTACCCTTCCAGTTATTGAGTAGTTCAAAAACTTACCAATTTATTATTCCTCCTTCGTATAATATCATACATTGTTCTCGATACTCTCTATTTCCCGATCGAATACTCTAGAAATTATCAAAACCGGTTTTTCTCAGAAATTAACTGCGCGTTATCTATTGATTGTAGGAAATCAACTAGGGTCGATTTAGTCTACTTTTTGTGTTGATTGAATGAATATGTCTGTATTTGCGAATTGAAATTTCTTTTCATGCTACATTTTTTATTGAATCAGTGCCTGCATGAAATTAAATAAAGTTGTTTTTTATGATAAATCTATTTTTTAAACAACTATTTCGAATGCTGTTATTCTCAATGTTTTCAAATCCGTATTCACTCATAACCTTCAAATGGGAAAGTAATATTGCTATTTTAAATTATGGAACGAATAAATTTTTATTTTAGATCAATATTGTTAGAACTTTCTAGTTTGGAAATTTTCAATACTGATGATAATCAATTTATTTTTGAGTAAAATATATCGCTTTGGATATCTAAATTTCCAAATTTTTTGCCACCAAGAAATCCGAGTGTGCGATTGCAGGCGAATATGGTTTGCGAGGTTGTAGCTCAACTCATTTATTTTTTTTTCCAAGTTTTGTTTTAAACGATGTGCCTTGTATTGTCGTGTTGAAGGAAGAAAAATTAGATCACGCGACCAATTGTTTACAAAAATGATTTATATTTTATTCAGATTTCAGAAACTTTCGTTAGTTTTAACGAACAATAGTATGAAGCTTTCATGAGCAGTGAAATTTAATTGAAGCAATCCTAATGTGTCTAAAAATTATTCGTATTACATTACAAAATTAAAATTACCTATTGAATGGCAAATGAGTGTTGAAACTTCTGAGTAACAATTTAGAACTTTACTTGTATTTTATATTAACCATATCATTGAATTTAATGTCTAAGATTATTACATTATTTGTTATGTCTAAATAAATCAACTCACACAATCTCTTTTACTATTGAGTTATCAAATTCACCAAGTTACTATCTGGGATCATTCTATACAAATGATTTGTAAAACTGTTAGGACATTATTATTATATCCCTTTAAGTCTGCATTTATATTAAGTTTGTAGGATTGTCTTATAATGATCGAAGCATTCGGTATTTGCGATTTGGATTGATAAAAATCGAATATTTTCTTATAATTTTTCATAACTAACTACATTTCCTCAACCAACAAAGTTGATAAAATGATATAATACTATTTTCACTACATAAAAAGTGTTACTATTGATTCTATTATTCCATGTGTTGTAAGACATTTTTTATGTGTTTATCATAAGTAATTTCCGACTACGTATCTTTTCAGCGCCTGCCAGTTGAATTCGGCTTTTACTTTGTACTACCGCCTAATGCTGTTCGTTATTATAGATTATCCGGTGAGCGGATCAATGAAATCGCAACAAATTAAGTCTGAAAACAGGATTCATAATGGGTCTGATTATAACGTTATTGTAGAATATTTTTCCCATGATGTTTATGTAATGAAGAAAAACTTTTTTGGTTTTTTTATTCTTAAAACCATTAAGAAGACATCTGTTAACATGGTCATGAAAGTATTCGACGTTTCGTTAGGAAATAATCAATTTTTGGAAGCTCTATCAATCTGTGGTAAACTTTGTGAGTTGTAACGTTGTCACTTGCTTCTGAGCCATATATTCCTATTATTCATATATTTCTCATTCATTATATTTTTGATTTTCTTGGTAGTTATGGAATTATAGAAACGGCAATTTTGATTAAAGTGACTTTATTAACGACACATCTGACAGAAACACATGTGCATAATGCGCCATTAATAAAGTACTTTTAATAAAGTTATTGTCTTCTTTTAATAAAAGAATAGTATAGGCAAATTAAATTAAATTGGGTGGTTTTAATTTTCTAGATTCAGGGAGGTTTTGTGATACTGAATAAGTCTAAAAAACTGCCGTAACAAAATCCTCTACAAAAGTGTCCCAAGTATTTGTTCTTAACCTCAAAATTTTCACCTCAAAATGGGTTTATATACTCCAAACTTCGAGGAATTCGAAAAAAAAGTGCTGGAGCAAAAAATGAACAGCACAAAATTCTCTACAGATTGGTTCTCAAGCAGTTTTTCCTAACTTTTTCCTATTTTCACCGTAAAATGGATTCATGTACTCAAAAACATTTCGAATTGCGGGTAACTCGTAAACTATGAGGATTTCGACACAAACTGCCGGGACCAAAAATGTGAAGCACAACATTCTGTATAAAAAAAGGTTACAATTTTTTCCTATTTTCCTCCATTATAAAATGGGTTTGAACGCTCAAAAATATTTTGAATCGCGAATAATTCTAAAACTACGTGACATTCTTAGAAAAGTGCAGGAGCCAAAACTGTTGAGCACAAAATTCTCCATAAAATGGTTCTCAGGTATTTTTTCTTAACCTCAAAATTGACCTACATTCAATTCAATAACTAGATATTCGAGCAACAATTGAATTTTTTAAAGAATTCTCAAAGTAGTATGCACTTGTTATTTCCTCCACAATTTCGGCAACGAAAAGAAAGTTCGTTCTTTCAAACCAAATATCTGAATACAATGTAACGACTCGCAATCGATTCTGTATAACGTGCTTTCACAAATACAACTTAAAATTTTCAAATAAGTTCACTCTTGGATATTTGAGGACATATTTACGGAAAAACAGGACATTTTGAACTTTCTATTCATTTTCATAATTGTACGAATAAGGATACACCATCCTGAGAATGTTTTTGTATAAACTTGAAGCTGAGATTCTAAGCTTCAAAGTACCCACATTTTTGTGAAAGAGAAACTATTAAGAAGTCTGTGAATATTGAAATAAGAATTCACCGAGAATGAAAACAGTGTTCATGTACGCGTTTTTCAAAAGTTAGTTCATTTGAAACCAAGAAGTAGTTCATGATTGTTGTTTACATGAAAATATTGATAATAACACGAACGAAGAATCTCTCGATGGATTTGCTTGTTACTAAGGCGAGTGATGAAATATATCCATTGAAACTTCATGTGCTTATGTGACCAAGATACCTCTTCATCTCGTAAGATTTTCGAAAATTATGCTAGCTTACCCGAGTAATTTTTTTTTAAGAGTTAGAGCAGGTTCCATGTGCGCCTGGAACGTAATTTAGCATTCCCGCCAGTGCGATTTCTCGAGCTAATGCTCCGGCTTCAGCGTTGTGGGAGATTCACTCGGAAATAGTGGCTCTAGCGAAAAAATGCAACCAAACCTTCTTGTAGAAAATTTTATGTTCCACATTTTTTGTTTGAACATTTTCGAATTCCTCTTAGCTTTCGAGATATTCGCATTTCAAAACTTTTTTTAGTTACATGTTCCAAAATCTCGAAAACCTGTGCCCGTAATTTTGTTACGAGTTGCTAGGCTTATTCAGTAAACAAAAACCTCTGAGAATCTAGAAAATGAAAAGCGCCAAATTTAATTTCGGGTTTAATCCTACTGTAGAAGACAAAAGCTTTACTAAAATAGGTTTTATGGTCCTTTTTTGTTTTAATCGATGGCTAGTTGACCATATGACTCATGTGTTTTCAGTAATGTAGACAAAAAAATATGAGTTTTAATACATAACCAAATTCCTGTTGTTGTTTGTTGTAAGTTTAGTATTTTTATTTTTGAGTTGTATACGATATTCAAATCCCAAAGATTTCGTTTTCGTTATAAGGACGATTTGTGTTTTTAACCGAAATCGTGTTTAATAAACGTATAATTAACCTTCATAATTTATCGAGTGGAATAAAAATTTATCACCACAACTTTATGAAAGAGACAAAATTTCAGGCTACATGTCGAAAATATTCCGATAGCTTTTATTTTTTAAGTCAACTTCAGGAAACGTGAAAGCAAGTAGAGTCCTATCAATGCGCTGGATTGATAATTGAACACATAATAAAAATAGTTTATTTACGCAGATAATATAGAGAGTGACACTCGGGATGAAAATTAAAATATATTTAAAGGAAAAAATGAAACTTAGACCTATAATTGTTTGGAGCGCATACAATTTTCGTTTAAAGTACGGAAACATGAATATCTCACATCGGATGTTGCACGGTTGCTATATAGTATATTAATAAAATATACGTAATGTGAGAAAGTATGATAATAAAATAAATAGTGCAATAAGTGTTCAAAATGCTTAAATTTAACAGTTATCTAAGTAATTCACAAATTTATTCAAATGCATCACTTGAATATATTTGTCGTATTTAATTTACCTCTTAAAAAATACGATTCCGTAGAGTTTGTAAATCTACTTGTCAACTTTATTTTTACCCCTACAAAAAAATCGAACGATTTCCGGTGACCAGGATGGCCATTCTGTTGCTCCTTGACGTCTTATCCATCTCTGTGGAAACACTCTAGATAAATACGTACAGCTCGGGTGTAATAGTGTAATATTGCTAATATAACTGTCCCAATATCATCCCCTAACATTTCCAAATATCTGTCACCATTTAAATTACTTGCTCCCTTATTCAACGGGGATTGCGTCTACAGCAAATCCGGCATTATGTCTATTCATTTCACTATTAACACAAAACATTGATCCATAAGAAAATACAATGTTTTTTTCAACGTCAGTCTTCATTTTCGACACATTTTCGCATGTTTTTGATCAAGAAATATTGCGTCTTGCATTGCACTGCACGTTGTATTGCATCATGTCATGCGGCTTTTAACGCTGAGATGTGTAATCACAGAATTTTAGTATGCAATAATTAAAGTGCGGATATCTGCGCAACCATAGAATCTAGGAATAGGGTATACAGGGTGTTTCAAGATTTGATGCAAAAAATTCGGGAGAGAGTAGATGTGAAAATAATTCAGTGACATAAAAAAATTTCTCATACGACCCCTGAGTCATGGGCTTCTGAAGCTGCGAAATGAGAACTTATATTTAAATATATTTTCTTAATCATACATTTGAACATTATGAATTCCACATTACCATCTGAAGGCCAGGGGCGACTCATGCCCAATGGTTAACGATCCGTAAGTTTTACAGGGACAACTTTTACAATCTAGCAGAAATGAATTTTTTAATCGATTTCCCAACAAAAAAATACTCCATAAGATTTATGGTTTAGAGAGATATGTAGATTCTTGGATCATTGTACATGCCAAGGAAACCGTTAAACTTAAATAGACATTCTAAAGAAAATTATCATAAATTGTAATTATTAATTGAAAATACTTACAGGCGGTATTAAAACATAATCGAACATTTCTTGGAGAACTAATAAATGAATAAATCCACATTTGTACTATATACTATCGAAGATCATATTAATGACATAAGAAGAAACTTGAAATAGATTAATTAATAAAATATAGAAAATAACATTTTTGCTAATAGGTGGATTAGTCGAAGAGGTCTATTTGCAAAGCCGTCATGATCCCATGAATTAAATACAATGGATTCATTTTTTTTGGAGATATCTTGCAAGTACCGGTAATCACACGGAACCAAATGATCGTTAGAATAAACCTCCATTGTGACGCTATAAGGCACAATCTTGGAATGCACTTCCAAGTTAAAAGAAATATTCTCCGTAAATTCCAGAAAGGTATAGAAGTGCAAGGTGCCTACTTCGAACATTAATTAAAGTTTTTTTGGTTTTTATTTGATAAGTTGTAGGCTAACTAACTAAATTGTTTCACATTTCAATTTTTTCCTTATGTAGGTAACACGATGTTCGACAATTCAATTAGAAATGTTTGATTGTTTTTTACTACTAGTATTTTCAATAAATAATTACAATTTATTTCAATTTTCTTCAGAAT
Source organism: Diorhabda sublineata (assembly GCF_026230105.1). NCBI lineage: Eukaryota > Metazoa > Arthropoda > Insecta > Coleoptera > Chrysomelidae > Diorhabda > Diorhabda sublineata. The sequence goes on from NC_079482.1 coordinate 13,922,302, forward strand.
ATCTCTTTATGGCAAAATGTTTTGACTATATTTGGATTGGATAGGTTGTCCCTGTAAAAGTTACAAATTGTTAACCATTAGGCAAAAGCTGCCCCTGGCCTTCAGATGGTAGTGTAGAATTATCTATTCCCTAAAACAAACTACATGGACATGTGTTATCATCCATTGAAAATTCATAATGTTCGAATGCAATTTAGAAAATATACTTACTCACTCCCAAAACACCTTGTATAATAACCATGTTATTATATTTATGTTAAATAAACTATTACCACAACCCTTCACGGAACCACACTGTATGTTTTATTGTCATTTAAAAATATGCTGCTATGGTTCCTATATTCATACCTTTCCAGACTTCATGCCAATCATGAAAGATTGTCAGAAATGGAGATATATGGAAAGAACACTAGGTATAGGAACTAATTCATAAATCGTCAAATACTTATAACTATAACAATATAGATACGAACAAGTTAGCAGAATGGTTCCCTAGCCCGGCGCTGTCCAGCTACTATGAAAATATAATAAATTCCGCGAATTCACGCAGCGTTTTTCACATTTTTTATTTATAGCGGCCAATTTATTTTCAGTATTTCTTTTAAATAATTTCTAGGAAAGTCTATTCTTTTATTTCTTTCTCCTCTAGAACTTTTTAGAATTTTATATTGGTAAATAAATGATTTGTGTAAACGCAGTTCAGTTTTAAATATATAGTCGTAGTGAAAGAAGGAGTTAGAAACTATCAAGTAATATTCATAAGTAAATTAGTATAAGTTAAGTGTATTGTATAGTGTGTAAAGAACTTGAAAGACAGTGTTTATTAATTAATTGAACGAATTTACGGAATTAAAACATTTAAAAGTGAAAGAAGGAATGATAAAGCAAATAACAAACAATTAAAGTTTATGATAAACATATTTCACTAAAATTTGAAAGAAGAGGAAGAATGGTGCCAAAATATCGAAGGGAAAACAATTGACAGACTTTTGTTTTCTTTTCAAATGAGCATTGTAAAATATCCGAATCATCTCTGTCAACACAAAAAGTTCTGCTACAGAGATACTCATTAATTCAATACGACCTTTTTTGTAGATCCCTTCATTACCCAAGACATTATCAACCTAATCAAAATAAACTTCAAACAAATACAAGTTAAAAATACATGATATGAATATGGCTTAAATCACTTACAAACCGAAATGTAAATATAAACTAAATTGTTTTATTTATAGGATGATCGTCACATATTAAAACAAAAATTAATCACTGCCTCGAACTGTTTTTCATTGACTCTAAAATACATAATTGTATATTTTTTCGACATTACATTTTTATTCTTGCTTCGGATAAACAATTTGTTGAATCGGACATTTTCAGTATGTACCTCTACGATTATACAGAGTTTAGACACTTGACATTTTTTTTCCAATGGTAGAATAAATGTAGCCGTAAATAATATGTATATGAGTTAGTGGGAATCCTCATTTCAGTTTCCAGTTTACGACGAGTAATTTTTAGAAATGGATAAGCAAGATGCTAATTTTGAAAATGGCTTCTGGAAGTAGTTTCTATTCGAGATTATAATCCTATATCAAATCAAGGGCATATAACAAAGTACACAATTACAGATTGATACCCTACTGAACATCACATACCAAGTGTTAAGAGGAAACAATAATGGTGACCATCAACAAGGTTTCGGAAAAGAAACAAGAAATGTTATTATATATGGTAGAACATGAACATTACATAGATGTCCATTACTAAGTTGGAATTTCTGGAACTGTTGACGATATTTATACTGAATACACTGTTTACTCCAACACTCACTATTACACTGTCTGACGCGCGTTTCGTTAACCAAGTTATCGTTTTCAGAGACTGATGGTTTATTGAGTACATCTGCTGGATATATTTTAAACAGGAATAAACAAAGGAAATCAATATTGAACGTGGTAAGATGGTAGATGGAAATATCTTAGATAAGGAGAATGAACGGTTTAAATGAGGTGTAGAACAAATAAAGTTCCTTCAGACACGTATAACATTATAAAACCTTTGCAAAATATGACAATACAGTCTAAAAATTTCTTTGCCGATATCTGAAAAAGTTTAAAAGTAACGAACAGTAAAATTTGTTATTTGACAACTTTTTCATTTATTTATTAGTTCATTGCAACTACTGTGTTATCTAGAACGCTTTTGGTGTTTTGTTTCGTAAAATTCCAGTGATACCATAAAAAGATGACCACTGTTCCATCAGGTATATTAGTTATTGGCCCTTGTGCAACAAATTCTCTAATAAATCCTGCTTGATCTTGCGACCTAGCTTGCAAGTACAGCTTTCTTTCTGATAATTCGTTCATTTTTGCTCGCAAAAAAATAGTGAACATCACAGTTATAGGAAAATTTATGCTCTATAAAAAAATTATATCAATTTTAAAATAGATTTAAAACAATTTCTGGAAATTTATTCATTTCTTCAGGAAGATTAATATTATAATAATAAAATTAAGGGTTAAATTTTCTTCAAATTTACTAATATAATGTCATTGGCATAAGATTTGCTACAATTTTAATGTCTATTATTTCGGTTTCCTAACTACCCAAGACTATTCAAAATTTAGTTTATCAATAACTTAGAAGTATCAATAGAAAAAACAAGACAAAATTTCCAGTAGCATTTTTCGAATAAATTAAGTCTCAGATTTCAAATGATTTTTAATTCCATTTTTCAAAAGCACGCCGCCAACAGACCTCACTGATTGTTGACTTGCTTAGATTTGAAAATAGTTTATTTGATGTATAGATATTTGTATTTTTCTATTTAATTATTAATGAATCAAAAGTACTATACAAAATATGAAAAGTGGAAAAAAATATTTTTTCAAAATTGGCCATATATTGAAGTGTGAATATATTATACGACCGACGTCAATTGAGCAATCAACAAATTGCTTTTTCGAAACCTCACATATTAAAATCTAATTCCGTTAAAAGTTTCGTTTCGCTCAAATATGCAATAGACCTCGTAAAAATAGCTAAATGAACATAAATGATATGTATATCACCTTTTTAATTAATCGCTATCCAGCATTCTTTTTTCCATTTATAACTTTATTTCAACTTGATATCGTATAAAATTTTCATTCCTACGAGATCTCTTGCAATTAACCCACTTTCTACATTACGTATTTGCTGATACTTAAATATAAAAAAGCTCGATTCTTAATGATTATACAAATAGCTTAAATATTCAACATATAATGAAAAATTCGGACTACGAATGTTCCTCGTTTCCAACTTGATAACTATTATTTTTTCTCAACTTTAAAGGTAGACATTTTACCTATAAAAAAAGTTTCAAATGTACCTAGCTCATGTCTTATAAACATTTTGTTTGTTTCTGCATTCAGTTAAGAACTTCAAGTTGAGACCCGAAAACGCTAAACTAGAAAGAAACTAGTAATTATAAAATAATAATGTATCCAGATTTCTAATAATACGATCTATCAGTTTTCCGCTGTTGACTTGCACATGTCTGGTTTTATTAGAAAGTTGTTAATGATCTATTTTTAGATAGTTGAAACATTTTTCAAATAACGGTGCTTGGATTCATATATACAATATAAATTACGTAAATCGTGCTAAAATTTTCTAGAAGTCAAAAGACGTACATGATATTGTATTTATTGTATTTATAGAGTCTTATCAAATGGATTTCTATTCCCATTCCCATGCGTTCATAAAATGTAATCATCTATAACTATACATATCTACGTAACCCGGATATTGAACATTTGGTTATTTTTTCAATTTTTCTACGCAATGTATAAGAATCAGCACTGGAATACAGGATGTTTAAGAAGAAAGTAATAGCAATAAACAATGTATCGTAATATTATAATATGTAATGCTACAAACTATTATTAAAGAATACTTTGACTTTTATCTCTCGAAAATAGCTGGTGTTGTAACGTTATTAAGAACAAATACCTTTGGAGCTTCCTCAGTGCATGAGCAAACAAAAATATTGCTAATTAGCTACACACTTTCCGCACAACAAAGTATTTACATATCGTGCTTAAGACCATAAATATATGTGGAAGTTGCCCTAGCATAAATATATAAGATAACGTGAACAAAATTAATATTGATATTGGAAAGAATTTGTCTGAGATGGAATACGAGGGCTGCTACTTCAATATGGGAAAACTGATGAGAGTATCTGATACTTGAAACATTCATCTTGTTCAAAAAAGTTTCGTGTGATGATTTTCTTTCGCTGGTTGTCCGGATTCAATCGTGGTCTCACTTCGGTACAAGATGAATTTCGAGAAGGTCACTCAAAATCTCGGCTGTTGTGCCAGAAAACATCGATCCTTTTCGTAAACTGACATTTTAAGAACGACATGTGACATACCTTGAGATTGAGGCATTAGTTTTAAACAGAAGCTTGTGTCGATTGGTGCAAAAATAGATGAAAAAATTCATTAGCGGGGTTTCAAAAGATGTTTATACGATCGTGATAAAGAACGAATCATGGATCTATGCATATAACCTCGAAACTAAACAACAATCGACTGAATGTGTCTTTCAAGATGAGCCAAATCCAACAAAAGTTGCTTCGAATCAAATAGTCGCTTGTTTTGTCGGAATAACTAGACATATCCTCATCGTTCCATTAGAACAATGTAAAACGGTCAATTCTGAATGCTACATTAGCATTTGTTTGCCAAAGGTATTCGAAAAAATCAGGGAAAGTAACTGTAGAAGACGAATAATTCTCCATTATGACAATGCGAGCTCTCACACATTAGTTCAAACAAAAAGGCAAAAGTGTTGATCTTAATAGGGGGTATTTTGGAAAACAATAAAGCCATTTCCAATTATAAATATTTTTACTTATTAGTCTAGCTCAAAATATAAGGAGCAATCCTTGTTTGACTAATTGATTCTACATAAAGCTAAATGTCCGCAGGTTTTTTTATTAAACATTATGGTTAATTCTGGATTATTGAAGATGTCGAATAGCTAATTTTTGTTAATTACATGTACCTGTCAATTTCACATGATAATTCCAAAATTCCAACTAAAAGTCAAATAAAGTGGCGGCATTGGTAACAATGCAGAATTCTATTTATCATGAACACTAACTTTCAAAAGTGGCTAATTTCAAAAAAATTAGCCAAAAACAGTATTTCAAATAAATTAGACATGATCATTACAAAAATAAAGGAAAAATTGGAATGATATGAAAGGACTTGTGAAGAATTGAAACCATCGTGATAGATACCCTCACTTTTTGTTTTTAATGACGTTCATTGTAGATTGTCATTGAAATTTGAGTTTCATTATATATGGAATGCAATGATAGCATAATTTTCCACTATTAATAATAAAATATTCACAGTATTTTCAACCAAAGATGCAATAAAAAAAATATTCGTTATTCGGTATTCACGCAAATCGTCCGAATCATAGCTGGTTTAACGCTACGGCATGTTTTACGCATAAGACCATTGGAGTTGCGGTTGACAAACTGAGATAATCTCATAAAAATAGTCCAGTGATGCTAGATAAGGCGAGTGGAGAGACCAAGCTATACAACAATGCACTCGTTGGGAAAAAGTTAATAAGATGGTTTGATGATGAAAATCATAGTTAGCTTAACGCATAAGATTACTGATTGTGGTTGACAAACCAAGATAAGCTCACAAAAAAAGAGTATTGGTGTTAAATATGTCTCATAAATAATGTCGGTTTCTAATTTATTCAATTTATTTAATAATCATGAAAAAGGAAGCCTCAACCCAACGTTCAGTAAGCTCTTTGCTACTTTGATAAAATTATTTTTTGGGCTTGAATACAAAAAAATGTCGCACTGCATTTTACTTATCTCCTTTGGATTCATATTTTTTCTGCGCAAGAATTCTACCATAGATCTGAATAAATAGTAATTTTACTATGCATGGTCCGGACTAATAGCTGGATGTGGTAGGAGTTCTTCGATCTTATTCCGCGTAACTTTTGTAGTATGTGGCTTAGCAGTGTCTTGTTGTAAGAGACACCATGGATATTCCATCAATAACACCTCATACATTTGCATCAACTGTCAACTTTATACCTTGGCATTGATAGCTCAATTATCTGGAATGATTTTTGTGTACACGAAATATTCATATTTCCACCAGACACACATCACAACTTTTCACTCTAATCGATTCCTCTTTGCGACGGGTTCTGGGAATTGTTCTTTGTCTAATCACAGATATTCCAGGATTGAGATTTTTAGATAAATCCATTTTTCATCGCAAGCAATACCACTAGTCGACGTTTCGCTTGATTCTCTCAATGCGTGTGGTACCATTCGACAACTTTTCTAGATTTTACCTAATGAACCTAATGATTTCAAATGACGATGAATGTTATCTTTAGAAGGTCCAAGAGAGTCCAATAATAGGCGAGTACTACTGCTAGAATGACAGAAGCATAGACTTCGGGACTTAATTTTGATAGCACTCATACTACAATATTTCCTTGTTCCATTTCTCTATGGAATATTTTTGTTCAAATCATAGGGTTCTGACAATATTTTGCTATTAAAAATTTGTTTGCCTGGATTCCTTCAATCAATAACAAACTATATTGTCAATTAGGCCTTATATTTAATGAAGCTAGGGATCTACTTCCGTACAAATATTATCAAAATGTAAAAAAGAGTCAGAACATTATTAATTCCTTCCTCTAATTCTTCTTTCATATTATATGATAAATTCCTTCTCGAAAATTCTTATTCTTAAAATTCCTAGCGGTTTGCCAAAATTTTTAATTACAATGTTTTATCAGGTAAGGAGGTTTCGTGTACAACAGTATTGATTATTTTACTATATTTGAGGAGTAAATTACAGATTGGTGTCATGAAATAGCATAAGAGCTCATTTTCCTATAACATCGTTTAGATGTAAAATGTATATTTTCATTGTATAATACCTAAAAATAACCATGAAAAGCGCTGCGAATAATTTACTGCTGGTTTATATATTCCTTCTAAATAAAAACTCCTTCAAGATCCAGTGGAACATATATTGTTTAGACCAGTGCTAATTATTACATAATTATCAATGACAATACTATCAAATGAACAGATATATGAATGCAATTAAATGCATTTCTAACATTTTTTATGAGATGAATCCAATATTATCATGTTAAGATTATGAATAAAAAATTACACTCCATTATTAGTATTAGTACTAAAAATGTTTTATCTCGAACAATGACTTAGATAGATATTATATAAAGGAATGATTAATTGTTATTTTGATAAATTACATAATATTGTTATTTCATTATATATAATCTCATTGACTTAACATAATTACATTTTAGAATTTATCTAGATCGATTTTTGTTGGACAATCTGTGAATGTATATCCAACGATTCCGGTGAACATTATATTTATTGACGTATTTTAAGTTTTTATATTTAATCTAATTATATAAGTGTATTGTTGATAAGCATGATATCAATTATATCATTGCCAATAAAACTGCATGATTTTCCATACTGTCTACTGTTTCTCTACTTTTGTGTATTTAAGTTTTTTCTAACTTAGTAAAGTTCATTTTATTGAATGGAAACAGTGCCATTTTACTGGCAACTTTGAACATTGTGTAAAGCGGTAGAGAACTGTTATATATTTTATTTCTATTTCTTAGCAATTACAAGATAAGGCAAAGTAGAAAACTGTTAAAAAACAAATAATGAAATAATCAAATTTAATTATTTCAATTCAACGAATGCTCATAAGGTTATTCATTTTCTAATTCACAATAACCCGAAGGAAATAGAAACTCTTTTTGTTCATATCTGATAACTTGGGGCGTAAATAGTCTAGACCCTGTCCGCGAGAAACTCTACAATAGAAGTGTACTTGAATTCTCATAGTTAGATCTGATTTTTTGAGGAGTTGGTAATATGATGTGAATTTATCAACTAAAACTAGTTATAACTATTCTGAAAGTGGTTTACGAGGCAAAAAAGTTTGGGAACTTCTGATCTAGACATATTTCTCATTCGTGCTTTTAGCATATTTTTGATCTTATAACATTTTTTTCAAATCTTTTCATGAAAAGAACACCAAAGGATTAAGTTCTGGTATCTCGTTGATCATTTAATATATTCTTGGTTCTATAATCAAATAATTTCCTGAATTTTCACTTTTCGTGGGCAAGGACTAGGGGCAGTTTTGCATTTTAATCCGCGAAATATCGGGAATTTTTTAGATTTACATAATCGTTAAACATAAAAAAAATGTTCTTTAGCAAAATGTACTTTTGATTGATTCATGATTTGTTTACAAAACTGCAATTCTCATTAAAAACGTCTTCATTTTATTTCCTACATGATTATCAGTTTTTAGCCGATGCAATTATTACTAATTATAACAGGTATCTACCTCCTAGACATATCAGGATTTTCTTGTAGATATGGTAGCACATTTATTTCCATTACTGAGGGTAGTTTTTTTCTTCCATAACTCGATTTCCCGAAATTGTCTTTATATTTAAGGTACTTACAACACTTCGTATCATGAATGGTGGATCGGGATATTCTTTCTGAACGGTTACTCCAAGTAAACTTTAGATTGCTGAAGCCTTGTCTGTGGAATTTTTAAAATGAATTTGTGCTTTCATCGGAGATAAAGCAACGAGAATGAGTTAACATAAGCTAACATTTCCATTTTCAAGAGATGCTTTCTTAGGATTAACAAGTGATTTTGCCCATATATATATAGAACAACAAATGAAAAAAGTAGAATTCGATATTATTAGCTTAGACCAATTCTATATCTGCTTCACACAGCTTATCTTTCTAAAACAGGCGCCACTACCATAGCCGCGTTTACAGATGATATAGCGATTTACGCCTCACAGAAAAAAAAGTTGACACTGCCTCCAGATATCTGGATGAAGATTTGGCGTATCAAAATTTGTCAAAGTGAAATTCACGCTTAAGTGCGATACTTGTCCTATCGTAACAAATGTTCATTACCCCAAAAAGAAGATAAGAAGATGTGAAATACATCGGTACCTATCGAGACCGGCGTCTACCCTGGAATAGAAAAATAAGGCAAAAGAGGTTACTACTTGACCTGCCTAACTGGAAAATGTATGTGCTGATGGGCCGTTTATCCCAGTTATATCTCACGAACAAGGTCCTTATATACCAAGCTATAATAAAGCCTATATGGTCACATAGAATACAACTCTGGGGCTCAGCATCTTCAAGATATGGCGTTTTCAATCCAAAGTACTCAGAGCGCTGGCTAATTCTCCATTGTATATTCCCAGCTACGTACTTCACAGAGATTATCTGCCAAATTAGCTGAGAGTTACCATAATTGGTTGAGATCTCATCCAAATGAACTAAATTAAGATCTTCTCACCAATTAGCCCATGAAGAAGCTAAAGAGTTATAACCTAGAGAACCTACACCACAGATTATAGTGTAGTGTTAGCGCTTGAATTTGTTACACTTCAATGCAAACTGCATAGTAGACAATAAGTAATAATATGTTAAAATATTAATATTAGAAGTAGCATCAGCGGATCTGTATACCATAAACTATATGAAATTTTTATTGTCTTGAAAAAAGTTTATAGTGAAGTATAGCTAATCAAACTCAACAAGTTCTCTCCATTTTTTTAGTTTGTGATTGAATATTAACAAAAATTTTCGAAAGCTTCGACGAAATGCTTCATGAAAGAACGGTCCTGTTTTGATTCCACTCCCCATACCCTCCTCAAATAGTACAAACCATTATTCATCAGTATATAACAAGAAAATTAATTTAAATGATTCTGTTCGGTTAATACTACAAGTATGACATAAATCGTATCCGATTTCGGAAGATAATCGAATAATGAATTGAAATGACTCATTTTAGTTTAACGTTTTGATCTTTCGACTATGACACCCTTACCCTATTTCGGAATCCATATAAGACGCCTTCCGCTTATGTAAGGTGCAATGGTATGGTAATAATTTGATTTTCGAGTAAAAATAATAGATACTTTGACAATTTATTTCAATGATCGTTATGAATTATTCACAAAGTGGAATTAGGTATTTGGTTACTATGCAAAATATTAAAATACTAGAAATTAAACAAATGGAAATGATTCACATTACAAATTTAAGGATATATAGAGTTCAATTAATTATAGTCAGAATAATCTGCTATCTACTTCAGCAAATTAATATTGTCTACTTCTGCTTTTCTTTAATACCTTAATTCTCTATTTTACTGTACTGCTTTATTTGGATTGCACAAAATATTTGGTTTATTTGTGACTACTTATATCCAAAAAAGCTTAACGAAATGCAGAAACTCAATCACCCAAAACTGAAGTCAACTACAGATATAACAAATGAAGTTACGAGATCATGACTCATTACTTTTTAATTATTGGACTTTCATTATTGAGCTAATTTGTTCAATAAACAGTGAAAGCAACTACTATGGAACAGATATGGAACACACCAGAATAAGCATTCTTCAGCTAAAACTGTAGAAGAACTGATAATGTTAATGTTATGAAGAACAATTATCGTTCAAATATTATGAGAGTGGTGACTTTTCCAGTTCCAATTAAAGTGATCTGCATTATTTTTATAATAACTAAATTGATAGTGAAGGGTGATGATTGAGTAAGTGTACAATGAACTTTGGTGAATGATTAGAGCGTATAGGAATTCTATGCATAACTTCTAACTCTTCTCTATAAGGATTTGTTCATGCAGTGATTGGTAAAGATAAATATATAGTTGGATATGCTGAACTCAAAACCAATATATTAGATATTCCATTATTATACTGCGACTTCTTACGACTAACTTATTCATAAAATGATGTTTGTGCTATTAGGCGAGACGAGGGGACTTGTAAACTTATGGAAAAGGGTTGGAAAACGTTGCCAATTCATATTACAATCCCGGCTATAAATTTTTCGATACTGTCAGATTTGTCTTGGATAATTTTATTCACTTGCTGAAATTTCGGCAAGTGAATTTTTTTAACCGTTTCTTAACTTCTTTGGTACTGGTATTTTCTGGATAGGCAAGGAAACTCATTTTTAGTTATATGAAAATATATAATTTATATTTTCAGCCGTTTTCTTACTTTTTTTAGGTAGGGTGAATCTTGACTGTGAGCTTGACAATGGCGTACTATTCTCACCATAGTCAATATGTCACAGTAGTTTGGATTACAAACCAATCAAATTCAGCTAGAGGTATACAAGAGATTGCTTCCACCGAAAATTTTGTATCGGTAGGAGACGATTCAAAAACTTCTATGACTATTTTTGTACGTAGGTCCAGATCTCGTATAATATGGACACACTGTTTATACTACCAACACTCACAATAACATTGTCTAATGCACGTTTCGATAACCAAGATATCGTCTTCAGAGACTGAAGGTTTACCAGTTCACCTCTAGTCTCTGAAGACGAAAACTTGATTATTGAAACTCAAGTCTGACAGTAGTGAATATTACCAACGATTGCAGAAATTCCAATTTAGGTCTAGTTTCACTCAAAATGGATTTGATACTCTCGTTGATAGAAGTAAAAACTGTTAGAAAAAACATGAAAATCTTATCTTAGTATAATGGAACTCACTGCCTCCACTAAAATTGGAAAAATCTTCAACGTAAGTAGAAAGCCAGTATAAACAGCAAAATCAGATGGAAACATTCCTGAATAACCCCGTTGTATATAATCTAGTAGTTCAAAGAGGAGATGAATGCCCGATGAAGTTGCAGGAACGAAACGCTTTTACTGAACATAATTGATGTTTGATAATATGAATCTACTTCAATTCGTGACAAATATTAATTAGTGAATCAGCGGCCTTTTATTGGTTAAACTCTTCAAAAAACTGCCTAAAATATACATGAACCTAAAGGAACTGAAGCAAAGACAGAAAGAGTATTTGGATAGGATAGCTTCTATAGACAGGTATTTTTTGAACAAAAATAATATCGAATGTTAATTAATTTTTAGAACATATTATGAACATTAATACCTTGAAACGGCAACAATTTCACTTAAATAGATCAAACTTGTTGTATATATAACATCGCCATTGCGACACTCGACAGTCAATAATTTTAACATAAATCATTCAGTTGATAGCAATAAATTTGGATGTTATACTACGGTAGACTCTTAGCACAGAACACGTTTCTCAGAGAAATAATTATGATCGTTATACCGACACCAATTTCTACAACGGACTTGTACGAGCATGAATATTTATTTAAAATTAATTTTTATAGGTTCTTTTTTATTCAATTCGGTAGTCCAGATTTTTATGTGCACTAAATAAACATTCATTGTAAAAGTAGCAAGTTAATTTGGTTGAAATATCGACAAAAGAGTTACTACTTTTAACCGGTTTAATTTCGTGGATAGGAGTTTTGGAAAAATAAACTAATAAATTTATAAATAGAATTGCTGAAAAGTCAAGGCTGTTCAGAATATACACAGTCTAGATACGTAAAAAATTAAAAAAATAAATATATAATTTAATATTAAACACCAGCATAGTTTATATAATAATCAAATATTCCAAAGCCAAATTTAAGAAAGCATCAAAGTACATGACTTGAGTTAAGAAAATTTAACGCAGACGAAATATTAACAGATTTACTTCGATTTTTGAAGTGTTCTTGGCAATTTATCTATTGTAAATTGTTAAAACTTGTTATTGTTCATTGTAACGTTTCTAGGCAAACTGTAAAGCTTGCTCAAATGTCTGAACCTCACAGGTATGTGTGTGCTGTGCACTCAATGATGTCGTAGTCTGCAGTTTTTCCCTCCTCCATATACCGACGGCATTCCAGATTGTACGCTTATGCATGGAGCATAGCATGGAGATGGAGTCTTAAATGATTGAGCTCGATTAGAAGACAAGTTACCAGTCGTATTTCGCGCCTGTTTAAGCGGAATGACGAGATAGATAGGTAGAAGGAGTCCGATCCACGTGAGCTTTAGCTTTTATCATGACACGAGTTTCCATACATCTCAGTAGAGTCCTCGAGTCGACTACTCATAGATGTTCTAAATACAGTTTTGGCTACATGAATGGTTCAAACTCATTGTATTTATCTCTGATTAGATTTGTTTCAAAGATAATACATTTACGCCCATAATCCATTCATGGAAACTGTCGACACATTATCATTATCACAAAATAGTAAGGAGTGAGATGAAAACATCATTTGAGGTACAGTAGTGCCACCTAACGGATCGAATTGGTTAGCACCTGGAACACATAAAATTTGTTTGTGAGAAAGGCAGCTTTCGATGCCGAAGGTTTTGCACTAACTTTATGCTTCTAATACCTTTAAGGAAGGTATAGAGCAATAAAATGGGGAATTCCGATCAGTTCGGCTCAATTTCAGTGTCCGCCATAGGTGTAGGTCTTGAAATATATAATACTTAGGTAGTATATTATACAGTTACGTTTTGCGTTTAACAGGTACCGTTTAATCTTCTATTAGTGAGTCTGCCTAATTCCAACCCTATTTCAGATTCGGCTTAACCATGCGCCGTAAGGGCAATGGTGAATACCCAAAATTTCTAGACCTTTATAAGTATATTTGTTTAGTTTAACGCATCAGTATTTGCTGTTAAGCCGTAAATACAGTGGATTATAAGATTAGTAATGAAATGGTGACATTTACACCAACGAAAAGATATTCCAATAATTCTCCACTATCAGTGAATGGAAAATTTATTATTTTAAATTTACACGAATGCATAAAATACGATTACTCGAAATTTACTGTACAAGAAACTGTCGACCAATGTTCCCGAATGACTGGAGTTGGAAAGTCCACCGTTTTTAAATTACTGCGGGGGAGAAAGATAGCATGCCAAGTGGAACCTGCCAAGAAAAAGTCCAGGCAGACCAGTAAAAGTCCTTGATGAAGACACCAAATGTGTAAATTCGAAGAACAGTTCACTCTTTTTATTTCAAAAAGGAAATACCCACCCTAGATAAAATTTTAATGGAGCTTGGTTAGGATGATAGTATTCCGTTGATAACTAAAAAATTTTACCACTTTGAAAAATATAGATTTTGCCTGGGAAAAGCATAACCGTAAAGAACTTTTACTGGAAAGCGATGAAAATGTTCGCTGGCGATGAAAATATTCAAGAAGTATAAAGCAGTACATAACAGAGCAGAAAAAAATCTGTGTACCAAAAATGTGGCAAGACAAAAATATAACCAGTGTTCACCAAGCTTTCAGGGAAGGCCTGTCAACGGGTATTAAGGTGCCTGCAGGTAAAGGGAACAGACTAATAATCGTTCATATTGGAAGCGAAAAGTGATTTTTAAAAGAAAGTTTGCTAGCCTTTCAGTCGTGCCTTTTGGTGAAATGATAAAATATCTTCCGGCTGATTCTGTATTAGTTATGGATAACGCAAGTTATCATTCATGACGCATAGAAAACTTCATCTTGGAGAACAAGAAATTATTGACTGGTTAACCACCAAAAGTATTGAATTTGAAGATAATTTGATAAAAAAGAGCTATTAGTTATAGCAAATTTACACAAACATCGATTTATGAAATACGCCGTTGAAGATATAGCAGAAAAACATAGTGTAACTGTGCTGCGCACTCCGCCATATCATTGCGAATTAAATCCTATAGAATTTATATGTTAGCAAGTGAAAGAATTTGTAGCAAGACACAACACGAGACTCAAAATGAAAGACGTTAAGCTTCTGTTTGATCAAGCTATTAAGGAGGTGACACCAGAAAACGCAGTCCAGCATGTCATTAAAGAAGAGGAGAAAATGTGGGATCTTGACTACTTGATCGATCGGACCGTCCAACCGTTAATTATAACGTCAAGAAGAGATGGCAGTTCCTCAGATGACGAAGAATATTATGATTTGTTATAATTTAATTTCTGTATAATGTATTTTTTGTATAATGTTCAATAAAAAATAAGTGCACCTAATACTATGGACATAATGTCTAATTTTTATTCTGTTAAAATAAAATTATCTCCTTTTTATGAGTATCCTACCGGCACGCCTTTGAAACAATATTTTTCAGTGTTTGTGAATGGATAACAATAGGCTAAATTCACCCCAACCCGGGGGGTACTACCTGCACTAAAAAATTTACAATGAACTCAATGCCAAACTATGAAAGTGGCTTAAATATTCGTTGGGTCACACTGTGGTCTCTTTCCATACCTAATGAGATTTTATTACTCTATACCATTCTGAAATAAACTACAGTTGATAATAACTTTTTATTCCTTATACATTTCTCGAACTTTGCTAAAATTGATTGAAAACCTAACCTAACCTAACATTGATAACTTCATCGTATCTTTGATTAGAATAGACCTAATGCCTAGAGAGTCTTTTTGCTTCTTGTGGTTAATGAATTGAATGAACTTTATTTTGAAAATAATGAATATGAGAACATATTTAATCAGTTGTTATGTTACCACACTTCGTAAAACTATCAGTTAATTTTAGCGGTATTTCGGTTAATTGTTTCCTTCAAAATGAAATGAGCCAGAATGAAAATCCGGTATTTAATGAGAAGTAGAACTTTCTGTAAACCAACGAGCATTTGCTGGCTAGACAATATTGAAAAATTTATATTCATAACGAAGATGTTTGCGCACAGTTGCATGTGAAAACGTCGCGTCGTTTAAACATTTTATATTAAACCGAAGCAAAACAAATTACCTATATCTAGATAGGAGCGTTATCTAGAGGTTAACTATTTAAATACTAATTTCACTTTGGTCAGGATATATTGACAATTTAAATTGTATTGTTGGTGCGTAATTTATAACCTTAAATTCCCCGGCAGGAGACTCAGGAAGTGTTTATCGGCTTCAGTTAAATAACTGGTACTAAGATCAATGTGAACAATCAATAATAAATTGGACGCCACCAGCTTTTAAACGAATTAACAATTAATAAAAAGGCGTAAAACACCTTATGAATTAAATTCAAAATAAAAATTGAACAATATAAGACTATGCCCGCACACGATTATCCAAATTAATATTTATTGTTTAGAATATTAAAAAAAGTATCAGTAACAAATAAATTTATTGAAAAAATAATGAATTAGCATTAGCTGCGCATCCACAACAAAACCAGCAAAAGCAGTATAAAATTATATATAATCAAAAACAACTTAGATTTATTTATATATTAAAGATAAGGCTTGTACTTATCTACGGAAATCCGGGATGGCTGCAGTCCTCAAATGGATTCCCAGATATTGGAGTGAGTTGAATTTGTAGTCTGGTGGTTGGATCCTTGGTGCCAATCTGGCAGCTTTAGAACTGCGGGAAAAAAACTAAGTGAGGAAGGGAATGGGAACACAGATGAAAATTACGGAAACGAACGAGTGAAAAGAACAGATTTGAATGAAAGCAACTTATGCTCTAACATATAAAAAGCTAAATTTATATTTTTTTTAAAATATAACCAAACAAGAATCTGCTCTGTTCTATTCGTCGTGTTCCCCAAATGAATAGAAAATATGAATTTATACGAAAACTTGCTTAAAACTAAAGGAAATCCATAAAAATTACTGGAATTTTTGTGAGCAGAATAAAAAAAGCGAAGAAAAACTTACCAGCCAATATAAAGAATAAAATCACCAGAAATTAATCAAAATTAACTTTGATTCGAAGTGTTGATAGGTAGAGGACGAATCCCTTTCAATTTCGAGGTTTTATTGAATTTCTTGAATGAAGTGGGGGTCGATAACAAAGGAGTTTTAAAATGTTTGAAGAAAAACGTAAAGCCGCAAGAAATGCAATGCCTTATCACATTTATGGTTTTTTTTATATATGTCATTATGCAGAATTGTGCAAGTACACATATTTCCAGTCACGTAGGAAATTGAATTATTTTACATTACGACACCACTCGCTAGGCTGTTCTAATACAGTTAACGGTCTCATCTATTTATCGCAATAATTTTTCATTAGTTATGTAGAAAATTTTCTTTTCCTATCTTATAGTTGGAATGTTTAGCATTTCATTATCTTTTTCTCAACATACCGTATGTTTTGTGAAAGTATTTAACATTCCATATTTTGATCAAGTTTACCGTTCCAATGTTTTAATTTATAACTTAGTATTGGAACTGATCATTTTTTTGTTAACTTTATAGTTAATATTTAATGTATAGTTATGGGAATATACTACTAATATAAATATTTTTATACGATTTACTGCATTTTGCAATCCATAGATTAACGTTTAGAATATTTTTATATCGATAATTTTAAAGTTGTAGCTTTTATTAAAAAAAGCAGCTTCTCGTTAACATCTATACTTTTTTCAATGTTTTTTCTTATTCTTTCATTTAGACACTTCAATATGTGAGCACTACTAAAATTTCTTGTTGGTAATCACCACAATCTTTTTGTTTTGGCTTCTTATTTTCGTAGACTGTAAGTTTACAAAAGAATCCTTGAATTTATTTTTTTTTCTTCGAGCAGAGGAGATGTAGCATGCCATTCGGCTTGTTACGTTTTTTTTGTCAAACATGTTGAATATTCTTTTATTCACGTATTGTGACACAGTGGCATGTTACAATCTGAAAGTTATTATTCGGTACCACTCTACAATAGAACAAATTATAAATTTCATAATTTATCATTTTTCCATGAAATACCCAAGCTTATATATCAACTGTCGGAAATTGTTTACATATTGTTAGTGAGATAAAGATTAAAATATGTAACATCATTCATTTTTTTAAATAGGTTGCATAAATGCATTACATTAATGGAAAGCACAATATTCTCCACTCCACTTTAATCAGTGGAGTTATAAAGAAAGAATAGTATCAAAATATCAACAAAGCTTCATGTATCATGTATAATTTCCATAGACTCAATTTCCATTTAATCTGCCAAACGTTCTAGGGATCCAAACGCAAAATATAAAATAATTTTGACCTTGAGCCATCTCTGTGAACCATTTATAAAATAAATAGATTGTGTCTTGCAGCCACAGCTCTTCACTTTTCATTTGTTTATTTTTAGTCAACTTTAATTTAATAATAAAAAAATAGAAATTCCGTTTCAAAATAGGTGGAAATTGAACGTTTTGAAATAAAGGATATATGATACAATATTATTTCTTTTGACAATCAAGGACAAATTGTAGGAAATTATAAATATGGAAAAATAACAATAATCCTGAAAAATACCTACGAATGGACAGTATAGAATATTCTATATAATCATGTCCTATGTATGGTAAACGTGGAAAATGGCAATAATAGTACCAATACAAAAGAAAGGAGAAATTAATAAATGCGAAAACTACAGTGGTATAGCGCTATTATATACACGTACAAAATTTTGACCAACGCCATAGATAAAAGTTTGAGAGTAAATGGAGAAAACTTGTTCGGAGACTACCAATGCGCGTTTAGATCTGGAAGATCAGTCACAGACCACATTTTCACTCTGAGGTAAACGCAAAGAATGGGGTATGAATACGATCTGCCAATTTACTAAGTCTTCATAGATTTTCAAAAAGTTACTTTAAACAGAAACCATTTGTACAGCATTATGAACGATCTTAGTATTCCAAAAAAGCTTATACAACATACAAAAACGAAGGTAAAATGTTTTAAGACCAATAACAGGACTAAGACAAGGAGATCCTTTATCTAACCACTGTTCAATGTAGTATAACAATCGGTTTGAACAGAGCTGAGACACTAAAAACAAGAACATCACAACTGCTCACATACTCAGTCGACATAGTAATCCTTCAACACCGGAAAACGAGCTTGAGAAAAACAACAGAGCCCTCATATAAATGGCAGAATCAGTGAATCTATGAGTTAACGAAGACAAATCGAAGTTAATGATAATGACAACACCACCAAGAAAAAGAGCAATGAGAAGTTTGTCAAAACAACTGAACGAATAAAAGGCAATGGGCGTAGAACAAGTTTAAAGTTATGTATATCTTGGAGTGGTTATCAAGGACGACGGATAAAATCTGGAAGCGAGGAAGATAAGGGAAAGAAAACAGATGGGAGTGCTGAATGCGATAATAAGTTCCCAAAAAATCTCCAGAAAGGCAATGCTACATCTATACAAAACAATAATGAGACCAACAGTGAGCTACGTAGGCGGAAAGTGGATTCTTAACCAGGCAGTGGAAGTGAACTTAGATATATACGTTAGGTTAGCATATATTTCTACAGTTTACATTTATGTTAGGTTAGCATCAACTCACTTCTCAACTCACTCTGTATCAATATTAGATGACACAGCGTAGTTCAATATTTTCAAATTAAACTACTTTGCATCAATTAAAACTACACCCTAGTTGAAGTATCTGGAGGTGCGCCAATGTAGCATTTAGTTCTGGTATAGCAATATAAAATAATATATGTCTTTCTAGGTGGGTATCATACAAGACCGTACAAAAATAAATCAATTAAAGTTGAGTTTACTTGTTTGACATGCACCATTTATAACGACAGCATATTGTTATTCAAATGTCATAGGTACAACTTAGAGGCTTGTGGAATCTATTTAATAATCTAAAAATTCAAGCTGCATCGGTACCACCTTTCTTGTGTGAAACAGTTGAAAGGAAGCTTATGAAAATAATAGGGTCGTTTAAATGAACTCACCGACATAACAGTAGAAGGTAACTTAAATCAGAAATAAATTAAACGAAAAAATAATCCACAATAAATTTTGTGTTTTTATTGAATACTATGTAAATATTGAAGTAACGCATTATTATTTATACATACAGAAAAAAACTCGGAGATATTGGGGTAATGTTGAAGTATGTAGTAACGAGAAAATAATCATTACTTGATTATTTTCAGTTTTAGAAATATCTATTTCTAATATTCCATGATGTTTAGTACAGTTAGTACCATTCAAATATTGTGTATAAATGTTGTATACCAAATTTGTGGATGTATGTAAAATTCTCCTTATCATGTTGCCATGTGTTCTGTAAATCTTGTTCTATTAATCATAACTTTTTTAGCATTATATGAATATTCTTCGCATAAAAAAGTCTATGAAATCTTCGATGAATATCCTCCTTGTTTTATTTATTCATTCTCGTAAAGTTTCTAAAGAAACATGGTCCATTGTGAATGATCTAAGAAATAAGCCTTCTTCATCGAGCATAATCTCTACTTCACCTGCTAATCTTAATAATTATTTTGTGAATGTAGCCAAAAATTTATTAAATTCTTCAACTCCTTCTCATGATCCGCTTTCATACCTCCCTGATACTAATGCTAACTTACAAAGATCCTTTTTTATGCCCGTAGTTTTAGCAATACAATTAATGATTTAAAAAATAAATACTCGTCTGTAACTGATGGACTTACATTAAAAATGTTTTCAAGTCTGCCTGATTGTACATTAAATCACCTTAACACTTTAATTAACATTTCATTTCAAAATGACACTTTTCCCAATTGCCTTAAGATGACTATAATTATACCTCTACATAAAGGAGGAGATAAAAATCAAGCATCGAATTATATCCAAACACATTCCTTCCCAGGTTATTAAACATCATAGAAAAATTGGTCAAAAAGATGCTTATATCATTTATGTTTAACTATAAAATACTTACTATCCATCACCCTTAAATCATGGTCCGATTCTAATTTTCTCTGTCTCAACGTTTCTAAAGCCAAATAACACCACCACTGACGCCGTTGAATCTGTAAAATTCTTAGGGCTTGTTGTGGAAAATTTCTTGAAATAGGAATTACATATTGCTGCCTTATCTAAAAAATTAAGTTCCTCCTGCATTCGTTCCTTATTCATCCTTGAATCCGTTTGCGTAATTCGTAAGCTATCCGCGGAGCTCGACCTTTCCCAACCTACTCCACGTTCATAATTAGTTGAGGTCTTAATATTTTACAATGCAAAAAAATACACAATCACTTGCCAATTGAAATCAAATCGATATCATCTTTCCCGCATTCCGCAATAATTTAAGGGCATATTTACTGGAAAGTGCCTTCTTCAGAGCATGCTGCATACTGGTTTAATTTTTGCTATGTACTTCAATACGACTTCTATACTAATTATTACCTATTACTATTACCTATAATTTTGTTACTCATTGTGTTTTTCTTCTGTATATTGAAATTTTATTTTATTTATTTTATTTTTATTTAGTTATATTTATGTCAATTATTTAGTTTTTATAAGCAATCGACATTTCAAACTGTATCGGTAACATATTTACCAAGTAAAACCAAAATTACACAGCTGCACGTTGTTCACTCGAGCTTGGCATGATAAAAAACGAACTATGAACAAAGTAGCGCTACCAAGAAAATCACAAACGGCTCTGAACTGGTTATGAGTCGCGCTATCTAACGCCTCGAGGAAAAATTGCGCAATACAAAAGTGGCAAAGCTACTCCAGATATTATTGTACATATGGAATATAAAAACAAAGTAAAACAGAAAGAGTTCAGCTCGCTCCTAAATCCCACCTCGTCAGTCGTTGCAGGTTTTCTGCGGTTTTTCTGTAACCTGATGAACCGTTCACCAGTCAAATGGCTAGCGATAGGTCACCGTACACCTGCGTTGAATCCGCATTCACTTAAGTAAATAAAAATCTCTTCTAGTCTCAAAAAGCTGTTTGAATCGTCGTGTCTTTTTTTGGAACCCCGAATAGGGACCATTTTCTCTATCCCTCACCAAAAGAAACCATTGAGTAATTGTTTCTCTCTCTAAAGGGTTCAGCTGGAGGTTCAAAATAGAAAGATTTAAGATTATTTTGATTCAAAGAAAACAAATAATTAAGATGATCATTATAGTAATAACCAACATAGTTGTTCTACATCAGTTAAATATTATTTCCGAAAGACATCTTTGTCTTGCTCATACTGGAGCTAAACAATTTATTTTTTAATTTATAGTTTGTGTCAACAAATTTTCCAATTTAAGATTGATCTCTATAACTGCACATCTTCAAAATTGATCAAAAGCAATAAATATTATTAGAATTATATTGCTCGCACTTCAATCAAGTTAATCATCCAACGAACAGCAAACCATCTACCAATATATCATAAAACGGAAAAAACGAATAGTGGAAATGACATTTGGATAGAAAATGATTGACTTGTAACTCTAAAATTTTCAATACTTAATACTAACAATCCTGTAGTAGCTGTGAAACTAAGTATATTAAGTTTAATGGTATTAGTCACGCCATTAGTTACTTAATGATTTGAAACTACAGAAAACCGTAGTTTCTAAATTTGGAATCAGTCCATTTTTAATCATATTTCTTAGACTTTTTCTAATTAAAATATGAAAATCATGACTATACTTATAGATATGGACATTAAATGAAATCAAAATCTTACTTCTTGCTATAATATTGATATCAGTAAAAGGCAATAAGAAGAGGAATTAGTCTGTTCCAACAGTCAATTGTCAATAAAAGCAATTATAAACCAGAAAACAACCGAATTTCTGATATTTTATGTACATCGTTGGTATGCTGTTGAAATAGAACATTTTTAACTATAGGAAAAAACAGTAGATTTGAAATAAGTGAGTTTTTAAGAATAAAACATCAGCATTATCCAGCCTAATTTTATTGTAACTCTAAAGTCCTTCAGAGGTCCATTTAAGTTTTAAGTATAGTGTGTAATCCAAAAAACAATAGACATGGGGTATTAGAGGGAACTGTAAGTCGCTTGGAAGAGCTTTTCAAAGCTCTTTTCAATCACTCGAAACGAAAAAGAGCGGAAGCATGTTTCCTCCGTCCTTCCTTACTACTTAACTATCGAGGAGAACCAGCGGTAACAAATGTCCTTAAATATCCTTCTTTCTGGGTGATTTATGTTTATAAACGAAACTAAAAACATATCAAGATACCAATATAGTAGGTATATTTGAAGTAAGTTTATTATTCATTTGGATATATACATGTTATCACTAGACAGAGTTTTTCTCCCTATACAAATAATGTACCAGAATCAATAAGCGAATTTTATTTGTATTATAAAAAAGAAGTATTCTATAATAACAATATCCAGATGTTAAATCGAGCTTAAGATTCAAAGCAATAAATCAAATTTTTAAAGAAGCGAGACAGTTTATTTTCATATTTAATTAATCACGAAACAAGGTTAGGAAGTAGATCCCTGAAATAATAATAATTCGAGAGTAATTTTGGATAACATGTTGTCGATATTGTGATTCTTGAATATCTGAGAAAGCAAACATTTTGAATATTCCTTTTTTTAAATTATCAAAAGAAAAGATCAATTCTGTAGTGAGTAACTAGTTGTAGGAAATAAATCATTATTCTATACGAGGTCTGCTACTAAAGTATTGAGATTTGGCAACGCTGATGTGGATATATGAAATCTAACAAATATTGCCATCATGAAATTTGACATTTTAATGGTGAACGTTCTCAGAGCATGTTGTCATACGATTGCTATTTGAGTTGTTTACAGATACTTGACACATTCATCTGGGTAAAAATATGGAATTAAATGGCGAACACTTTCATGTGATGATTGGTTCAAACGCATGCAGATGATCTTATGAGAAGAACAATAAAGCCACATTCAATTATTAATGTCTATTTTTATCGGTCTATCTCAAAACTTAAGTAGCAGCCCTTTGTATTTATCGTTTTCGACAGTTTGATATGAATGAAAACTGTATCTAGCAGAGAGATAAACGTTACTGTGGATCCTCCATTTATAATTTCAGAAGTTGTTTTTATGAAGAGCAATCAAAAAACTACTGCTCCAACACCAGCTTAAGTGTAAAGTGGTAACTAGATTCTCAATATCATGAAGATAATATTGAAGATAAAGAGAACTTATTCTCTATATTCTATATAAGAGAGGAAGAACATTGGTTTATCACTCTCTGTCTCCCTCGAAGCTATTCTGATTGGATAGCCACGACGTCGAAGATTCGAGTGATAAGAAATTGGTAAAACGATACTCTTTCTCTCTCGTCCATAGTATAATTTTGCTTTATTCCCTATAATTGATATTGACTATATGATAAAAATGCGACATCTTCTGTTCTGTGTCAATTAAATCGTCTCATTAAATAAATTGCTTTTGTTACGTGACGTTGAAAATTTCTAGGGTCACAGACAGTGGCGTATATTCCGTAGAGTATGAGTAACAAAAGGAATAAGTCGGTAAGTGAGAATATGAATCCAACTACAAAGACTGGAATAGCTTAAAAGTAAAATATTCAGCAATCCGATAATGTAATTATTATAAGAATACATCGAAATATCTCAAAAGCAATTGTTATTGGTGAATATAGTAGAAGATACTGTAAGAGAAATTTTAAACAATTACCGAACTGAGCGAGAGTTTATAAATAGAATTATTCATAATTTATGTTTCTACATTGAAGTCAGATAGCAAAAATTAGTGATAACGCTTATTACACGTAAATCACCGTTGAGCTATTGCGTTAAATTCTTGTAAGTTTTGATTTTATACACAAAAACATGACGACTACCGAATCATCAAGTCGACCAAACGACGAATTTTCGACACTCATGATATAGTAAATTTCCGTTAGGTAGACAATAGTAATGGCTGTTTAAGTAGGTCATACTATCAAGCTATGGAGATGTCCAAAACACAAAGAATACTGGAAACAGCTGAGATGAGAAAACTGAGGAGAATCACGGGGAACACACTGAGAGATCGAGTAAGTAGCGACTATATTAGAATAACATATAATGTGGAGAAGATTAACGAGTGGTTATTGAATAGAAAAAAAGAATGGAACAACAAAAGAAAGAAACAGGCAGAATTGCCTATAGAAGAAATAGATAGAAGAAGAAATAGGTCATGGTATTAAGAAAAATTATAAAGACTTAATATTTTATTATCATCTGCTTATGAAATTGAAGTTGAGAATAACTTTTTTTTGGACCACTATTTATTTTTATGAAATTTTTCAATGTATTATTTGAAATCTTAACGACTGATTATCTACATATTCAATTTCACTGTACTTAACTAACCTCAACAGTAAAAAAAATCAGTTTCTCAATCATAAGTTATATATTTGATTAGTACATTAAACTGCGATACTATTTAGATTAAAAAGAACAAAATAAAACCAGGGCTGGAAACGAAAGCTGGAGTAATTTCAATCGTAAAAATATTGATATTTTTCGTAATTACAAGATTCCACAATCGAAATAAATCAATGTTTTAAGGCACGATTACAAAGAAACGGTTTGTTTTACATTAATTTAGTGAGTATGATTTTTTCTATGAAATTTCATTTTGCATACGAATACGCATCGCTAAAATTCTTCAAATTGATAATGGAAGAGTTTTGAGTCAAAAATGTTACTGCCAAAAAATGAATAGTCGTGACGGAGGAGTTAGCTCACACTTACAATAACATACTTCAGATATCAAAATGCGAGTTCTATATAGAACTCACACTTACAACAACGTAATTTAAATATGAGAATGAAATATACAAACAAATTGAAGGTTGTGTATGGGAACTTCCATTTCAAGTTCTATAGCACAATTAGTAATGGAAAATCTTGATGAAATTGTCCTAAGCAAACTTGATATAAACATTCCATTCTTTTTCCAATATGTAGATGATTACATTACTGCCATACCAAACAATCAAATTGAAAACATAAATAAGAAATTCAATTGTTATCATGAAAAACTTAAATTATAATCGAAATCGAACTAAACAATAAATTTTCTTGATGTCATTATATAAAATTAATAATAATATAAGAACAGAATGGTATACGAAACCAACTTGGTCCTCATGATATTTGAATTTCAATTCGTGTCATCCTATGTCACAAAAAAGATCACTGATAATAAGTTTGGCTGATAGATCTATCCAAAAACTGCATTGAAAGAAAATAATTATCGGGAAAAAATGATAAACTACATATTCAAGAAAAGGATACACAGATACTACAATCGAATCAAAAGCAAAATAGAAACCAAACATCAAAACATAAAACATTTTTCCTTGTCATATGTATAAGGACTTTCCCAACAACTATGGAATTATTTCAATAAATATGATATTAGTATAAGTCATAAAGGGCATAATACATTGTCCAAATATTCCGCTAAATAAAATCTAAAACACCAAAAAACAAAAGAAGTAATATTATACATCAAGTTCCTGGAACTAATTGTGACGCTGTCTACATAGGGCAGACTTCTCAGTGTTTAGAAGAAAGAATAAAAGGTCATTAATACGATAAAAAAATAAAGCTGCATTAACAAACCACGGAATATCAAAAAACATGAATTCAATTATAAAGATTCAACAATTGTTGGAACGGAATCTAATACACGAAAAAGAGACTTTTTAGAATAGTTAACATTCATCAGAACGAAAAAGCTACAAATGATAAAAAAGACCTAAATAATTTAAGTAAAATTTATAGCGCATAAATTTAGAAACACTCTGAATGTACGTATTAACGGTGAGATTAAGCAAAAAACACAAGTATCATAATTGATACATTAAAACTGTGTTTCTCCCCTACTGTGACAAACAAGTAACAAGAGTATCAAATAACAGGGTAATAAAGTTCAGTTGCACCCTTTAAAGTGCACAATTAAAATTGTTGCAACGCCACCTCAACATTCTTTACTTCATTGAAAGGGGTAGTTTTAACAATTTATTTGAATAGACTTCGATAAAATCCCTATAGAGTAGTAGTAATCAGTGCATTTGTATTAAAGGGACTCAATTATAGAATCAGACATTAGTGTTTCTTTTAGCAAACATAGAGGAGGTACAATGGCTTAAGAGATATTTGGAAAAAAGGAAACAGTCAGAGCTACCTTTGAATTTTTGCTTTCTATTAAAACAATAATTAATTGAAGCAGCAACTGAAACTTAAATGCTATAATATCAGTCATGGAATATTTTTTATCAGACATTGATAAGACGTCTTAATGTGTGTGTATATTTTTCGCTGCCTCGGGTAAACCCTTTCCAAACTTCTTCGGCAAGAAAATATCTAATCCGAGTGGTCCTTCGCCTTCTTTACAGCTGTCCCCGAAGTATAACTCGGCACTTGCTTATGAAGTGCGGAATTACCGTGTTGGGGGTGTCCTCTTGGTAAATATAGGATCTAGGAAAAAATATTTTCTTGGTTTTTTTAAATTTTTTTGTTTTTTGTTCAAATTTTCTTTCTCCTTTTATTAATAGAATCCAAGATTTCTCAACAAATCTGTATACATTGGTCCGTTTCCAGGTTACAAGCAAACATTAATTTAATTGTTTGCTGACGAATGAATACCAGCTAGAAGAAGAAGTAGATAAATTCACAAAATCATTACAAAGAAAACAACAGCAGGCTCCCTTAGACGAGAAATAATACCTCCAAAGGTATAAACTACCTAATGGAAATTATGCAGTTGGAAGAAGGAAAATAAAAAGCTAAATTTAGATAGCAACAGACACGGAATCCAACAGACAAAGCTATAAAGAAAGCACAACCTAACATCAGTGAACTCTTATCTGCAAAACCTTACAGCTGACAAAGAATGAAATAACTCTCCCTGGGAAATCACTATAAAAATTCAAAAGGTAGATAACCTCCAACCGTCGATCAAAAATGTAATGGAAAGAACATGGGCAAAAGATGAAAAAGATAAAAAGGAGTTATAATACGATACGTTAGTTTTGACATATGATAACATCTGCATGTCCCATTTTTTACCTAGTGTCATCATATGTTCCTGTTTTGTATGTTAGATTCAATTCATTTGTTTTTCTTTAACGTCTTTTTATATCAAATTGTCTTCTTCGCCTGTTTTTCTTTTTAGCTAAATTCTAATCAATATTCTTATTCTTCTTCTTTTTTTCTTTTTTTTTTAATACTTAGTCTTGTTTCTTCTACTGTCCAGCCTCTTGTAAAGTAGATGGCCAGCTTTCGTGCGATCGCTTGGAGTCGGATCTTCCACAATTCTGTCAACGTGGTCTCGCAAATATTGTCCTCTATATCTTGAAGTTTCAGATCTCTTATAGTTTTGCTTCCTAATAGATCTCAATGTTTCCATCTCTGATACCCTCACAATGTTCTTCGTTTTATTTGTTTCTGTTCGAGTTTCCCCTTCATGTGTAAGTATAGGTCCTACGATTGTTTCGTATATGCATGCTTCACATAGGACATATTTTTGTTTTTAAATATGAGATCCTCCAGCGAGCCAGATATTTTTGAGGCCTTACTTACTTGGGTTCGTACCTCTTGTAAGTTTTTGGCGCTTTTGATTTGTACTCCTAAGTATTTACATAGCATACACTGGTGAACGGGGTTGTTATTCTAGTTTACATCTTGGAGGCTC
The DNA here is from genome assembly GCF_026230105.1 of Diorhabda sublineata. Classification (NCBI taxonomy): domain Eukaryota; kingdom Metazoa; phylum Arthropoda; class Insecta; order Coleoptera; family Chrysomelidae; genus Diorhabda; species Diorhabda sublineata. The sequence continues at coordinate 13,950,772 of NC_079482.1, forward strand.
TTTAGATATAACCGTCGATTCTGTATTTTCTACAGATATCTGCATATTAAGAGTTGCAGCTGTTGTTTGAAATCGATATAGCAAACGCTGTAGGTCATCCTCGGCTATCAAGAATGCGTCGTCAGCTTAGCATAATATCTTTATTGATCTTCATACCATCTTGTATCATCCAGAAATTTCTTTTAAGCCATTAATTATTTTCTCCACAATTAGATTTAATAAGAATGGCTGAGACTGTCATGTTGTCAAATTTCTATTAGTTTTGGAGCTTGTTTGGCAAACCCCGAAGTATATCAATGATGTCAAGCTATTTGAGCAATATCAAATAATTTTTTGAGATCGACAAAACAAAAAACTTTTTAATATTCAACGGATTTTTTAATTTTTTGTGTGTGGAAGGAAATTGCGTCTATTGTCGATCTATTTTCTCTGAAGCCTTGTTGTTCTTCTTTCATTCCTATTTTGTTCATTACTTTTTTTCTGGATCATTTTTGTTTCCCTTTTATTATATTGGAATTGTGATGTTTTTTTCCAATCAGTAGGAATTTTTTCGTTAAGATAATTTTAAGAAATAATATTGTGATCGCTGTTTCTAGTTCATGTCTTCTGTACTTAAGCATAACGTTAATGATTCAGTCGGGGCCCGGGACCTTCGTATTTTTTAATTTTGCTTCTTGGTGTGTTATATTATTTTCTTTGAAAAGTTCTTATGTGTAGTTTGTGAAATCATCATCACTTGCTCGTGATCCATATACTTCTCCTACGTACGTTATTCTTATTAATATTCTATACTATATATTCAGCTTTGGCTCTACACCGGTTTCAAATTTTCTTTTCTTTGCTTATTAAAACGAATTTTGAAAAACAATGCAGTATCATAATTATCCATAATTTATCGAGTAATTCACCCACCTACCATTTTATCTATGGTAAATATATTAGTATTCTAAAAAAAACATTAAAACCCACACTCACATACAACTCTAATAACCTGCCAATCAAAGAGAAACCTTAAATAATCGTGTAAAAAATTGGTTTTTCTTAACACCTGTCAAATCATCGGGTCACAATTTCAGAAACCAGTTGCGCTTTAAAAAACTGATTTTAATATCATACATAAAAATTGATTCGTCGGCCATATAAGGTAGAAGATATCATTATGTCATTACGTCCAAACGAATTTGTTTCTCTTATCGGCTTTATACCGAATTACATGGTAACATTTCAAGGTACGTAATTAACATTTTTGAATAACTAGTAGTTTTTGTTATATCAAATTGAAATTATAGTATTTATCAGTATTTATTTAATTTCTCAATGTAAAACACTCAACTTTTTACTTTTTTATTTACGCATAGAAACAAGTCCTAAAGTTTAAGTGATAATTGAACATCCTCTGGTAATAATATTAAGAGCAGATCCATTATTAAGAGAAAATGTTACAATGTACAGGGTGTTAAATATTTACATTTTTTTATACACAGTACTTATGAACTATTTGGCCGCCAATATCTTTCCAAGCGACAGGCGACGTTACCGGCATGTGGTTTACATTGCTTTTAGAAGTAGTTGTATATACTTTAGTAAAAAGAAGGTGACGACGCGAAGGTACCGCCTAGCTGTCATCCGCGTCTATGAAATTGAAAAGATTCAGGAGGTATCGTCCGCAGTACCCGTGACGTTTGCAGTATATTTTTTGTCTCGGTTTACACGCGTGATATGAAAAGACAAGACAAGTGACAAACAATCTATGTAAAATGCTAATAATGGTGACTACGATTTTTTAATAAGTTTGTTACCGTTCATTAAGCTATTAACTTTAACGGAAAAGCTGAAAAGCCAATGCTAGTATAATGCCATTCGAAAAACTTTTCAGGGCGGCTTCTGAGTTCTCGATAGAGATGATGATATTCGCTATATTTATAACGTACTTTGTTAATAGGGTGGACACTATATTTTCGATTTCTTGTTTTTTTCTTCTCCTTCGCTGTCTTATTCTAAAATTTCTCGAACGGTTCTACTCGATATCCTGGTAAATACTACTCTAAATTGGCAAATATTTCATCCATAAGCAGTAGCTATCGCCTCAAGTATAATCACATTAACGCCTATCCCCTACAGCCCGTCACCTGCTGTCCAGCACCTAACGCCTAACGCATGGAAGTATAATAACGGACTTTGACGTATTCCCCTTATACTTGACATGAAGCTTAGGTACTCTACAACCTATTAATAGTGGTAATTAACCCTTCTCAAACTCGACCCCACGTTACTCGTACTTTTCACTACCATATTCCTATAATGGGAGCCAAAAACGTTCACTGAGCATAATGAATTTAGGTACACCATACATACACTACATACACCAGGCACTAATAATTTTTAAATATCTAGGCGAAGAGCCAAATTTTTTCAAAGTGATTCCGGTTGAACCTTAATTATTTGGGCTAGAAAATCAACGATAAAAATATTTATACTCATCCAGTGAATCGTTAGCAACAAGCAAATTATTACTGATTATTGATAAAAATGAATATTATGACAAAAAAATTTTATCTTTTACAATTTTTCATGATTTCCTATTACTACTGTCTACGAGACTCATTATGTTGAGAATCCTAATAATTTATCTGCTCTCTGACCTGTTCCTTATGGAGATGGATATCAACTCCACCATCGAATTCGAAAGATATTGACATTAAAGAAGTTGGTGACACTGATGACGCATTTAGTCCAAAAAATATAACTAAAGACAATTTTGACCCCAACTTTGAAGCGGAGACGAAGCGAGCGATTCCTATTTTTCCCATCAATGTAAACTCAATATTTGGGGGCGGGATCTCTAAGAGTGGAAACATGTTGAGAAATGTGCTTTATTTGGTTTGTTTTGATATCCATATATTAAAGAAGGTATCATGTGTCATACATAAACCTTTTCATAGATTCTTCCAAATATAGCTTAAAAGATTTGTTGTTTTCAACAAAAACATTTGTATAAGCTGCTCATTTACCATTAATGGAACATTACATCAAAACTCACAATTACATTGTCAAATGCGCGTTCCGATAACCTAATTATCGTCGTTTGATACTAAAGATAAACAAAAACGTTTTAACTTGACTAACCTATATATACTAAATTTTTTTCGCCGATAAACTTTCTCCGGCCAAAACCAACTATATATATATATATATATATATATATATATATATATATATATATATATATATATATATATATATATATATATATATATATATATATGTATATATATATATATATATATATATATGTTACGTCCCAAGCCCGATCTTGTACGGAGTCGAGCTTCGTACAATGAATTTGTACCAAGTCCGATCTGTACAAGCCATTTTGGCTTGTACAACGCTGGTTGTACGGAGTCGGAGCATCGATACTCACTCGGTAATGAGCGCGTTATTCCGAAGTAGTACACGCAACCTAACCTAACAATAGATGGTAGCCAACTAGCCGGAGAACATACTTTCAATCACAATAACTACGTTTGTGTTTACTAACATCTTAATAGCGCGCTCATTACCGAGTGGTACAGATTTCCGAATTTATTAAGTTAATTTTTTTATTAGAAAAAAAATTAAGTACATTAATCATTCATTATTGTTTCTTTATTTTAGTACATAGGTTACTCTTAAGTACTTAAGTACCTTGTGGTGATAGGACATTTTTTATTTTATTATCAGGCGCAAAAACAAACAACGCACATGGTCTTCCGACCGTGAATATGCCACATATAATTGACCATGGGAAAAACATGAATGTTCTAGATCAAACTTTTAAGGATTGGCTTTGTGATTTGTTGATGGTCGTGGCAAAGACGGATCGGAAATCGAAGTCTTTTAAATTCAAACGGCATATCGGTTGCGATCATCGGGATCCTCGGAATGAGAACTTTCTCACTTTTGAATTTTCCTTTCAGTATCGTCACGTAAATTACATTATTCATCAATTTTCTAACCAGCAAACGCATACCGTTGCACAATTTTGGTTGGTTGATGCTTCGAGCATGATTCCTACTGAGTGAACCTTTAGGCGTAAATTTTGCGCTGGTGAATCAGGTACATCCAAGGAGTTTAAAAATTCAAATGGATAGTTGGTGGCGTCATCTTCATTTCTGACGCAGTCAATAGATTTGAATAAATGCATTCCAATGATCTTATTTTGAATTATGTAGTTCAGGTCATCTACATCTTTATTCTTAGCCGCTAACTTAACCATTCATAAGTTTTGTAGTTGGAAATGATGTTTGGAAATCTTTGGCCATTACTGAGTTTTTTGTAATATTATACGTTGGTTCTTCAATAGTTTGATGATTTAACGGTAATTTTAATGCTGAATGGGCCGTACGGCATCCTTCTAACAATGTGGCTGCTTTACCACTAAGGCAGCATAATCCTGTCGTTTCTCCGGAAAACTTTAATGCACCATAATACTCGCAAACAACGTCCATTTTCCTAATGCAAACGCTAGGATGCAAGCTGTAATCATTGCTGCAATCGAAAAGGCTGCTCGATTCAAATCAGCACTTGAATCTCTTGTTCTGCGTTGCAAATTATCTATTTGTTGACCTCTGTTGTTCGCTCGACGCTGTTCACATATAATTTCTTGTTTTTCTTCAATCCTTTCATTTGCAGTGTTTCGTATCCTTCTTGCATTACGGCTTTGTCGGGAAAGATTCGATCGTCTTGGTCGCGGCAGTAGTAATTAAATTTCAATTCACCTAAATATTTATTTCAAAACACAAAGTTTCAACCATTCATTCATAGACAAAATTACTTAGCTGTTTGAGATGCGCGTTTTGTTATTCCAAGTATGATGCGTTTTTGTTTTACCACCTTTTATAGTTCACTTCATTTTTATTTAAATATGCAATGGCTTCATCATTACATTATGATTGATATTTATTTAATAGAAATGTTATTTATTTAATAGAAATAGTTTTGATATTGATTTCTTATAAAAATCAAATTGTCATCCATACGTCCATTACATAGCTGTCATTTACATTTTGTTATTCCAAGTCTGATTCTTTTTTGTTATACCACGTTATATAGTGACTGACGTTTTATGTCAAGTTACACGGGAACGCTGTCGAACGGAATAAAAAGTATCATATGTCTATCTTCTGGCTCTGAGCTACCTCCTCACCAATTTTTAGCCATATCGCTACAGCCCTTCTTAAGTTATAAATAGTATAACTAACAATACTTTCTTTTATATATATATAGATTTCTTACAAATATCAAATTGTCATCCATACGTCATTACATATCTTTCATTATACGTCAATTACCTAGCTGTCATTTGCGTTTTGTTATTCCAAGTCTGATTCTTTTTTGTTATACCACGTTTTATAGTGACTGACGTTTCATGTCAAGTCACACGGGAATGCTGTCGAACGGAATAAAAAGTATCCTATGTCCATCTCCTGGCTGTAAGCTACCTCCCTGCCAATTTTCAGCTAAATCGGTTCAGCCGTTCTTGAGTTATAAGTGAAGTAACTAACACGACTTTCTTTTATATATATATATATATATATATATATATATATATATATATATATATATATATATATATATATATATATTAATCAACTTATTTAGAATTTGCTTGTCATAACCGTTAAGTAAAGCAATATCCTTAATAAAAGTCCTTTTTTGGTACATATATGTAACAGGTAAGCTGAAGAGTTCGTTAGCTGGCATAGAAAAATATTTTTGTTGTCATAGAATTCAATATAGCAACACAACAAATACCAATTTTCTATATTATTCAGATTAAGATATCATGTCTTTATGGGTTCAAAATTTCTTGAACAAATCAAATGAGTTTTTCGATAAGAACAAGGAAACAAAATTCAATTTTACATTCACGGAAGAATTTTTTTCCTGGAAATCTTGGTATGGTTGATGACAACTAAAAGTAAAGATTTGCTCAAGACGTTCAGAATTAAAAAATTGTCACATTGACATTCCATGGTAAATTAATACTGGTACGAGGGTTGCCACTTAAGTTTCGAGATATGGCAACACTGATTTGAATATGTCAAATTTGAGAGCAATTTGATTTGATATTTTTAATAGTCAACTTGGTAAAAAAATGGAATTTAATCGTGCGATTTTCTATAACTTTAGACCTGGATTAAACCAATGGCAGTATATCGATTAACTCGCTTCGATTGTTGCTGATGAAGCACAATTTCGAGATTGTATGTTTCACTGGTTTTCCGAATTCAATCATGGTTGCACTTCTCTACAGAATCAATTTCGTGAAGGTCGTCATTGTCGTCCGATGATTTTCTATGACTTTCCACGTGGCTTAAACCAACAGCCGTGAGGTTTTCGCTGGTTTTCTGCATTCAATCATGGTAGCACTTTACCACAGGGGGAATTCCGTCTGCCAGACAACATCGCTGCTGTACGAAAACTGATATTGCCAGATCGTTATGCCACATACCATGAGACTGAAGCATACTTGAGCATTAGTTCCACTCGTATACAGTCAATATTGCATGAACATTTCAATCAATCGCTCAAAAAAAAAGCCCGTGTCGATTGCCACAAAAAAATTAAATTGCACAGCTTAAAAAGACGTCTATTAGATCGTGATAGGCGAAGAATCATGCATCTATGTATATGATCCCGAAACTAAATAACAATCAACTATACGGATCTTTTAAGATGAGTCAAAACCATCAATATTTGTTCACCTACGAAGCAATTGGTCGCCTTTTTTTTTGGAATATCTAGAAATGTTACATAAATTAACATGTCGCTGCAGTTCCATTAGAGTAACGTAGAACGGTCTATCCTAAATGGTACACCAGCATTTGTTTGCCAGAGATGTTCGAAACAATCAGGGAAACAAATCACAGAAGAAAAAGTTTTTGAACAGTCAAAACATCGAATTGATGGGTCATTTGCCCTACAATTCTTGCTTGCTATCCATTGGATTCTTCGAGGTCAATGTTTTTCTATACATGAGGAAGTGGTTGATGCTTTCAAATCATATGTTTTTGAGGTACCTCAATCAAAATGGAAATAATGCTCCGACAATTGGTTCAAACGCATACAAAACTTTGTTGAACTTAATGGAGAATATTTTGAAAAACAATAAAGCCATATCCAATTATAATATTTGTTTTATTTCTCTCTCTAAAAACTTAAGTAGCAACTCTAGTAAGAAAAACTTCACGTTCCATAACTTTAATACTTTGAATTCTATCACAGCTAATTTCATTTTTGTTAAAAACTGAAATTGCACTTTTCCGACTAGTGTTATTAATGAAACCCTATATAAATTTTCATAATGAATCATCTTCGTATTTTTGTGTGAGATAACTGTAATGTACTAGCAGAAATAGCTAATTAACCACTAAGTTATGGCTAACAAACATTTTTAAATCAGACAGCACTTTATTTCATGGACGATTGTAAAAATTTTGTACAGCATATTAATTATATAAGTTGCAATGAGTGACGTTTAACTTATCCTAACGGATTAAATACATTGCTGCTTCAACATGTTTTCTCTGCAGATCTAACGTGAAATTTGGTAGTCAACGATATCTTGAAACGGTTAAAATTGTTTCCCTATTTTTTTCACTAAATAGATATTTAATGTGACTGACAAAAATTCTGTGGAAGGGACATTATAACCATATTAAGCATTTAAAGAACCGTGAAAATTTTGAGATCTTTATTTTTTTCTCTATATTATAATCTATAAAAATAATTCAAAGGGAACAACACATAATAATAAAAGCCGATCCGTACTATAACATAAAATTTTATAAGCAGTTTATGAGAAGTGGAATTAAAAAGATATAAGAACTTCCAAACTTCAGTTCCAATCAAGTTTAAAAACAAAAATAACTATTATTGTTGATCCAGGAAAAAAATTTGGAAATGAAATTTTCCATCTTAAATTAACTCAAATTGAAGTATGGGTTCGAAAAATGAATACATTCTATTTGACAGAAGTGAACTTCGCCATTATAATTGATTGATACGAGGGCTGCTACTTAAGTTTTGAGATAGACAAATAAAAACAAATATTCATAATTGGATATGGGTTTATTAATTATTTATCAAAATATTCTCTTTTTGCATGCCTTTGAACCAATTGTCGAAGAACTTTTTTCATTCCGATTGAAGTACTTCCAAAACATGTGATTAGAACTTATCAACCGCTTTTTCAGCTGTAGAAAAACGTTGACATCGCGATTTATTTTTGATCTGCGGAAACAAAAAGAAATCGTTGAGTGTAGCAGTTAACCCATCAACTCAATTTTTTTATTGTTGTTGATAGTGTACCATTTGAAATTAACCGTACTACGTACTACGTAATACGTTGCTGTATGAGAACTGTAGCGGACGTATTCAGTTATTCTGAAAAAATAGGGGTCCATTTGCTTCGAAGTGCTTCGTGTTGTTGGATTTGGCTCATCTTGAAAGACTCATACAGTCGATTGTTGTTTAGTTTCGGCTTCATATGCAGAGATCCAAGATTCTTCACCTGTCACGATTTTATAGATGTCTTTTGAAGCACCGCTGATTTTGGACGAAATTCACCAAATTCATGTGCGACCATGATTGCATTCGGAAAATTAGCGAAACACACAGTCTCGAGATGGTGCTTTATTAGCAAAAATCGAGTTGATCGACATACTGTTGTTGGTTTAATCCAGGTTGAAAGTTATAGAAAATCATAGCACGAAAATATTTACAATTTAATTCCAGCTTGTGACTGATATGTTTCTAGTATCTGTGAACAACTCAAAAAGCACTCGTATGATAATACGTTCTGAGTACGTTCACCATTGAGAATGTCAAACTTTATGATGGCGATGTCAGATTTGACATATTCACATCAGTGTGCCATATCTCAAAACTCAAGTAGCAGCTCTCTTATAAAATATTTCGATAAACGTAACAGCTCAAATAACCTGTTACAGATTTGCAGTTTTTTTGCGTTGCAGTACTACTGTTCAGATAAAACTAAATTATATCCCAAATATCATTTTTACCCATAGCCTCACGTGCAAATGTCCTTCAGTTATAGCTTTACTTATTATCGCTTGCCATGTAGGTTCTCCATTATTATTATATTATTCTATAGGTATAAAGTAATTTTACTCCAATTGTCCAATACAGTTGTGCAAGTTTAATCCCATACTGTCTTCTTTTCATAAAAAGGTGTTTTTGCTTATAAAGATTTCTCACTTTATGGATGGACATAAATTCGTTACTTTAAGCATTGCGCTTAGTTAGGAAGCTACTAAAACAGTGTCATCATCTGTTATCGTCTGATGCAGGTAAATCGGTTGTATATAAAATATATCGAATCCGGCCTAAACCGCTACTTTGTGGAATCACTGCGTTGATTGGATTTATTGATGAGCATTTTGTACTTATTTTGTGAATGTTACTGCTTTCTCATTGTTGCTTTTTAGCCAATGACCTCGAGTACTGCAAATAGTGGGATTTTGAATCAAGGGATGATCCAATTTTTTTGCAGCCTTCCATTATGAGTAGGTTTGTTACTTCTATTGCTCTTAGATTTCTTAGGTATTCTTGAATAGAATCATTTCTATTTTTATTTAATATTCTTTTCACTTCGTGTGTTATAATATGTAATACGGTTTTAGCTCCGGGTTTTCTCACATTAGCTTTATTTTGCGAAGTTTTCTTTTCTAAGCTATTATATTTTTTATTGAAGTACATCTTCTTTAACAGAGCGAATAAGTGATAGAATGTTTTGGCAGGAGGTTTATTGGATTGTTTTTGTGAGCTTTTCAACCGCTCAATATCTGTTTTCACAGTCATTGATATCCAGATTTTAGTTTATTTCTGTTTGTGAATTTGTTATGTTAAATAGGAGTGGTAGATTACATAACTATTATTTATGTGCTTAGACCAACAAATACAGAAGAATGTCTGGAGGAAAGATCAAATCAATGTCTTGGATTCGAATCCCATTTTTTTGTTTTCTTCGAATGAAAGAGTTGAAACAAGATATAACAGAATCAAAATAATTCTGAATAGCAAACTATGCATACTTTTGCCATTCAATGTATACGTTTGTGATTACATAATTTTTTATACTCAAATTTACAATATTGAGCTGTCTTCTTTCTTTTTCATGTGCCTTGTCTAGTCTCCCTGACATTCGAGAACACCACGGCAAAAGTTGTAAGGCCTTCTGTCCAATCATTCGGTATTTATCACTTCTCAAAATATTTTACGGTGGAGTTACCTTTCGAAGTTTATTCTTTGTAGTACATTCTCGTTTGTAGCATACTGTGTCCATGAAATACGAAAATGAAAATCTTCTGTGCAACTACATTTCGAATGCCTCTAGTTGTTTAATGGTCCTGATCTTTCGAGTCCACGTCTCTACTCCACACAGTTGTTTTAGGCTCTTTATTTATTTTGATGCCGAAGTGTGATATTCTTTCAAATGCTTCCTTAAATATTCGATCAGAATATAGGATAAAGAGTAAAGGCGACACTATGCAAACCTGTCTCACTCCATGTTGTATTTAAATATATTCTGTTTTAATATTGTCTATTTTTACTTGTTTATCGGGCTGCTTGCGGTCAAAACCTTTTTTGTAATTGAAAAAGGATGCAAAAACGTCTTTTCGTTGATTACAGCATTTTTTAAGGAGAAGCTGTCATTTCGACAAGTGCTTCACGTGTTCCGAAAGCCTAATTAAGATCATCAAGATCTCTCCCACATCTACATCTGAACGTATATTGAACTGTATATATTTCTAGTTTCCCCTATAAAAATAAACAAAACATTTTAAATTAATTAAAAGGTTCCCTGACAGCTATCATTTCGTTCCAAAACAAGTTCTTAATATCTTATCTATTATACTATCTTTAGACGGCACCGAATAACCATCAATGAAAAAATAACTTGAAAAGTTTAAAGGTATTATAATCAAATAATCCGTTTCTCTTCATTCTTTTATTCAATACCCAGTTATCATATTGTCAAATCTAAGAACGCTTTGATTGATTACTGAAAGCTTGCTACATCTGAAAAATACTTCTTTCGATCTCTTTAACTGTACTTATTGGTAAGAATATTATTGTACTGTCTGAATTAATTAAAGTTTATTGGAGTACGAGTTTATAAATCCGCTATGTTTCCAATACCTAGATAAATTTTTTTTTCAATTGCATATTTATTATGCCGATACATTATTTTACCTAATTTGCACATATAGGCGTGGCAAATGATTAACTTAGAAATTTTCCTGTTGTGATAAAGTATAAACATTTCTTCACTTAACACTTAATCAGATAAAGAGAAAACTTGAACGTAGTGGAGGACGTTATTCGTAAATATACTATTATAAGTATATTTACCGCGACCAAGAATAAGGTCAAAAAATGGCGCTAATAAAGCTTCTAGTATAATTTCTGATAAGACAATTTATTCTAGCCATTTGCCGATACAAACTGTGGAACTATACAGTCATGTTATTAATTGAGTTCTGATCTTATGCCTGTAGAGAAACTGTTTATATTCAGTTTATGAATTGTAAATGTTGGTATAGTGGTAATTTACAGTTTCACCAATGGCTCAAGAAATTCCAACTTAGAATAACTCGATTCTCATATAAAAAGGTACGGGATAATAATTGTGTTTTATAGCTTCCAGTCGCATATAATTTTCGTAAAACGTTTTAGAGAACTACTTCCATTAGTTTATAGTGTCAAAATGAGAATACAAGAACATTTTCGTCAGCTTCGCGAGTTTGTGGACATGAGGACATGTGAGAAGAACAATTCCACTTCAAGATTGCTGCTTTTAGCTCTATAGGACCGCTTCACTTTAATTGAAGGCCAATTTTTTGTAGATCATATTGGGTTAATTACAATCCAAAATTTTTATTGCCGAACTCACTTTATACCGTCCTCGGTTTGTCTTACAACCGAACTGATCGACTGACCTCGTGCAGAAAATCGCTGAACTAGGACTTTTAATAGAATAATTGATATTAGATTAGCATGCAATTCCTTATGAAAGTAGGTTATTTTTGGTATTTATCAAAGGCAACATGACTATCGTGAATTATGTCCTAGAGATAGTGGAACCACATTTTCTACCTTATGTTCGTACATTATTCCATCCATTTTTCAGCAATATAATGTGCGACCAAACGAATTAATTTTTTTCATTTAGGAGACTCAAATTCACTCGATATTTCACCCATAGAACACGTTTGGGACAATGTGGAGAGAAGATTACTTCGTTTGTCGCATCCCACATATACTTTTGCATTACTTCTACATAAGGAACAAGATGTTTGGGATAAGATACTTCAGGAGAAAACCAACTAATCTCAATAGGATTATATCCCGACTTGTTTTTGAATGCATAAAACATCATGTCAAGTCCAACATATTATTAGTTTTTCCTTTTTATATTGCGGTTCGATAAATTATATACCTAACCTAATTATTTATGTAAACAATAAATAGCTAAAATAAATTATTTGATAGTGTTTGTTCTGTTTTCTATATCATTTGTTTTACAATAGTTCTCACTTTACAATTAGTCAACATTTTAACATTCAGAAGTCGGAACTTATGCTGGATTCACTACTTCCTGATAAATGTACCCTTGTTTTTGCTGCCAAGTGAGGTGGACCATTGCCGTGAAACAAAATTTTAATATACCTTTCCAATACCCTTCCCTCCAAATAAAACAAAACATTTTTCGTTTTGAACTTTCTCATTTGAATTTTCGTGATCGTATCGGAGAATATGAATGGATTGAAGTTCACTCTTTGGAGTGTAGTATTCACTTCACATTTCATTACAATGTGACTCAAAAAGGAACAATAAATGTGCCATTTTTATTTTTTGTGACGTAAAACGTAGTGAGAGAGTGGCAAAGAGAGACCGAATTTGAATTGAAAGTTCTAATTTTGAAAATTACCTTTGAAATTCTGATTTGCTGCCTCTGCCAATAAAAACTAATTTTATAAAAGTCCACACACTTTACCCACCGATGATTAATAAGTTCGTTACCGTTTTCACAATAAGAATCGTCAAGCTCTTCAAAATAACCATTAACTGCCGACATTACCTATTCATTATTGGAAAATCTCTGGCTATCGAGCCATTTTTTCAAGTCTGGGGACGAAAAATAATCCGAGAAGGCAAATCTGGTGACACTTTCTTCTTAGCCAAATACAGCCGTTTTCGCTTGATTTCTCCGCTCAAACATTGCAATAAGTTCGCATAATACTCACCGTTAATAGTTTTCCCTTTTTCAAAATAGTCAATGAAAATTACGCATCCCAAAAAACTGACTCCATGACCTTGCCTGCAGATGGAACGATTTTTGCATTCTTTGGAGCCGGTTTTCCCTTTTTATTCCATTGCTTCGATTGTTCTTTTGTTTTGGGTATGAAGTGATGGACTCACGTTTTATCCATAGTCATAAATAGGCCCAAAAAATCGTTTTTGTTAGTGTCAAACATTACCAAACCTTCGATAGAAATATCTTCACGTGTTTTTATTCCATTGTGAGCAAATGCGGCCACCCATCTTGCGCGCAGCTTTCTCATGTCCAAATTTTCAGTTATTATGCCGTACCGCACTACTATGTCTGCTAGCTCGCGCATACCTCGTTTAAACTCTCCTACCTAATATTTTACTGTTGATAACAAAGGAGCAGCCTAATGCAGAGTAGAATACAGTTTAACTTTTATATTTGTTGTGCTGAGGGCTTTCAAATAAAAGTATTGTATCACATAACGATGATTAATTACTCCCATGCTTACAAATTAATTGAAAAGGTTCACGTTCAAGGGGGCCAAATAAATACTAAACAACGTGCCGTCTTCAAACTTGAAACATATACTGTCGAGGATATATTGAAAAATTCTTAGCCTATTATAGAACCAAACAAAATTTCAATTTCAAAATATTTTATTACTCAACATATTCTTCTCTAAATTGGATACATTTATTACAGCTAACCTGCAACGTCTCTAGACCTTTCAAAAAAATGTTTCTTCTTGCGCTGCAAACCAGACCTCCACAGGTTTTATAAACTCCTCGTTGGAAGAAAATTTACGACCTTTTAAACTGTTTTTCAGTTGAGGGAAGAGATAATAGTCGGACGGAGCCAAATCTTTTAGATATCGTTTAGATATTTGCTGTAATTAAAGACAACGAAACCATTGGTACATCTGTAAAATGACAACACGGGTTGACAAAATAAGTCCACACCAAAAAAAAAACGGTATGAAAAAATTGTGTGTGTCAGCTCCGACGCACGACTGGAGTTTACTCCTTAAGTTCGATAGTCTAACCAGACGCAAAAAGAGTTTATTTATCTTAAAAACGATTGGTTGATTGCCAGAATATTTTGGGCTTCCTTCATTAATTTTTTTTTAATCTGTAAGCTCGCTGTCTCTCGGCTGGAGAAAATTTATAAATGCATAATTCTAAAAATTTTAACCGACTTTAAGAAAATTGGTAAATTGTTTTTATAAACATTTTTTTTAAATTATCATAATTAATTTTTTATTTAAAATATAATATTATCTTAATAATTAACAAAAATGGTTATAAAAAGATAATTATGTCACTAAATCTTTTACATACAATAATAAATAGTACATGAAAATCATTTAAATAAGCTAAAAAATAACTTTTCGAAAGAAAATTATATAAAAACATTATTATAATGAAAAAATATTGTTGATTTTTCTGATAATATTATCGAATTATTGACTAGAGTTGTTAATATTTAAAAATTATTTATAAAATAAATCATAATAACGTGGAAGAATTTATAGACATCGACAAAAAAATTAATTTTTGGTTAGGTTAGAAATTTAAGGATCGTTTGTATGTACCTCCATTACCAGCTGTTTGAATAATCACCCTGTTTAACGTTTGTACAAACCTCTGCTATAGATTTGATTTGCACCGTCTGATAGATGGTGCTCAGATTGAACCCCTATATTTATTTATTAACACCTGTCATTAGAATAATATAAATAATTCAGACCTCCCCGTTATTAGTATCTAAATTATGATATTTTTATGTAAAATTGTTGCTGGTTAATTTCTTCTTTAGTTTGTAATACTATAATCCTTAGCAGGCATCAACTTCCATCCAAGTATTATAGGAATCTAGCACATAATTACATTGTTTTATTAAAAGTGCAAAACAGTTTTCCAATTTTGTTCAAAAATTTCATTGAAAGCACATAACTTTTGTTACCTAACGTGAAATAAAACAATCTGATATTACAATCAACGTTATATATTTAAACCTTAATTAGATTTTAGTCAGATGTTAAAAAAGAAACAACTTAAACTACATTATATGTTAACACCATACTATCGCCTTATTCGTTATCTACTCAATTACAGTGAATAGGTACTTGGTAGGTACGTAGGTACTTTGAAAGGCGCGGAATCACTTAAACAAACTGGTCTGTTAATGTTACTTCTTGTTGTTGGTTACACACATAGTTTTTCGCCTACACGGAATATGTAGAACGTCTTAGCGTCAATACCGAACGGTACATTCCTAACATTTTTGTTTTCACTACTGTAGATTGCTATTTTTATCAACTGATATTCATGAAAATTCACCATAAATGTAAGAGAAAACAATTTTAAAAAATGGTTCAGGGAGATTCATTCTTTTTTAATTATGTAAAAATTCACACTAATACCTACCGAAATGTTAATTTCAAAACTTCCCGCATTTAAATGGATAATATGAGGATAGATGAAGTAGACCTATTCAAGTTTTCAGGGGGTTTAGTAATACATTTTTATAAGCATTCAATTCACTTACCAAAGGTAGCTTGACTAGTACATTTTGTAATTCTCAATTCATTCCATAATTACAAAATTAATTAGAACTCATTTGCTGAGATACATTGAGAGAGAGTGAGAAATGCTGTATTGTTAAAAAATTCTTACAATTCGTAGACAAAAGCTTGTAAAACCTAAAAAAAATAACTAAATAAAGAGACAAGTGAAACAAAATTTCAATATACAGAAGAAAACTATAATGAGTAACAAAATTTTTGTTGAATTGACTTTTAATAAAAATGATTGCAGCCATAGGGAGCACCATACAAACCCTTGATAAACAAGAATATACAGTGCTTTTCAGATAAAAGTATCCACCTTTAATAACTTTTGTAATACTGGTATTTAGAAAAAATCCAAAAACACGTCAATTTATGTTGGAAGGGGCAAGAATTATGGCTTATTTAAACTTACTGGAAAAGCCACCCCCTCGCCCCTAGCAGCATCCCCTTTATTTTTTTAAATTACTTGTCATATTTTTTATGTAAAATTTGGATACTCCTCTGTGAGCTGATTTCAAAAATGTATAATACTTGTAGGTTAAAGTGGTTAGTTTATGAGATAAACAATTTTTCTTTTAAGAGCACAAATTTTATTTATTATTTACTTTCACCTTATTTGCCTGTACTAAAATGGGTTGTACAACAGTTCAAACTCTTTAATCTTTTTAACTGTGCTATTTATTCTACTTAAAAAATCCAAACAACAAAAAACTCTACTACAGGGTCTGTTTGCAATAAAGTGCATAAGCGAGAGGGACTCGTAAATAACGAAGCAATCCAAGTGGCAATTTGAGGGCAAGTCAGCTTAGAGGCTAAACAAACCCAATCGTTGTCAACAATAAGTAGAGCGATCGGTGTTTCATCTTCTACAGTTTTCCGAGTTCTACATAAATTCAAGTACCACCCATACAAAGTTAAGTTGGTGCACGAGTTGAATGAAGATGATTTTGATCGTCGTCTAGAGTTTTGCGAATCAATGACGCAAATTATCCATAACAATCCACAATTGTTAAACAATATTTGCTTTTCTGATGAATGCTCATGGTCATTAAATGGCTTAGTAAGTTGGCATAATTGTAGATATTGGGTTGAAAGTGATCCACATATTATGCGTGAATTCCATACACAACATCCCCAAAAGTTAAACGTTTGGTGTGGTATCCTAGGTGACCTTTCTTCATCAACGGAAATTTAAATGGTGAATCATATCTTGAGTTACTCAGGGAAGGGGTTGACTCACGTATTACAACAATAATAGAAAATGATGATAACCTTTCCGAAGATTTACTGGTATTTCAACAAGACGGAGCTCCCCCACACTATGCTATGCCTGTCCGACAATTTTTAAACGAAACATTCCCCGCTCGTTGGATAGGTAGAAGGGGGCAGATGATGGAGTGGCCACCTAGGTCACCGGATTTAACACCCCTAGACTTCTTTTTATGGGGGTATTTAAAAACAAAAGTTTATGCTAGCCAACCAGAATCTCTGGATGATTTACGAGAGAGGATAGAAAATGAATGTCGACAATTAAATCCAGCCGTATTAAGCAATGTCAGAGAGGCATTTCAAAATAGATTATACCATTGTATGGAAGTGAATGGTACTCATTTTGAACACTTATTGTAACTTCATAATAAATAGCACAGTTAAAAAGATTAAAGAGTTTGAACTGTTGTACAACCCATTCTAGTACAGGCAAATAAGGTGAAAGTAAATAATAAGTAAAATTTGTGCTCTTAAAAGAAAAATTGTTTATCTCATAAACTAACCACTTTAACCTACAAGTATTATACATTTTTGAAATCAGCTCAAAGAGGAGTATCCAAATTTTACATAAAAAATATGACAAGTAATTTAAAAAAATAAAGGGGATGCTGCTAGGGGTGAGGGGGTGGCTTTTCCAGTAAATTTAAATAAACCATATTAATTCATTTCTTCTTTCCTCAGTATAAATTAGCTGAATTCTTTCTTATGAACTATCCTCACACTTTTATATTTTATACCGAATTGAGATTTATGTGTGATATTTGTGGAAATACGGACAAAATCATAAAATATTTTAAAGTTATATAACTTTCACTTGCAACAAGTCCGTTGATTGAAACACATATTTGGACTAGGATTTTAAAAATCAATACCTTAATTTCCTCACCAATTATTGGCTTGGCTATAAAATATCACCTCTAAAAAGTTATCACAGGCAATCAAAAAACCGGATCTAAATCGTTGTACAAGTTCGGAACAATAATTCTCGTTCAAAGTATCAATTTCCTTATGTCAGGGTCACACAATTCTTTCAGGATAAGATCGATACTGTAAGCACTACAATAACTGTCAATCCCTTCACTTTCAATTCTTTTGTATATGAAAAATTCAAAATAATATCGTAAATTGAACCTTGAATAGATATGCCTATATTATATGTGAAGTAATTGCTTTTACTAATACATGGTCTACAAAATTGTACCATTAAATGTATATTTTTCATTTATTGAATGAATTACACATTTATTGGGTAATTGTTCAAAGTTCAAATTACTGAACTATTAAGCTCGTTTGAATTATTGCTATGCAGCAATTAGTTGATCAACATACTATCAGCAGTGATATGTTTCATGTTTCATGAATGATTGTAAATGTTTCGATTTCCCCAAAACTGTATGTATATTTTTTTTCTGTTATTATTTTCAACTGTCACCTTTCGAGCCTTTGAGCTTTTCCTGAAATAACCTTATATTGCAACTTTTTGTGATTAATTAGTCTTAATTAGTTCCTTCTTCGACATCTTTCCTCATTCTCTTTCTAGATTATCACTCCACCTCTTGTGTGGTCGACCTCTACTCCGTTTACCAATTGGAAATTTATCCCTTGCTATTTCATTCGACTTATATGTTGGCTCCATTGTTTTTTACGCTGTGATACCCATTGAATAATGTTATCTACGTCTCATGATAGTCTGCTGTTTTCGCTTCTTTCTCGATCTAGTAGTGTTTTTTTTCTTCAGCTCTGCCAGAAAATTTTCATTTCTGTGGTCTTCAATATAATTGTTGATATGTAAGTTCGTGCCTTTATTTCTTGTCTTAAGTGTTTGTTTCGCTATACTGCGTTCTGAAATCATCCCGCGACTTTATTTGCTCTGGTTACTTGTCCTCTTATCTCGTCTTATACGTTTCCATAACTGGTTATGTCAGTTCCAAAGTACCTGAAATTCGTTCTCTGTTGTATTATTTGATCTCCTAGCTATAATTTCCATCTAATTGGCTCTTTTAATGTTACCATGCATAAGTTTTTAGTCGACATAGTCATATTATACTGTTTTTCTAGTGTAGATAATCTCCATTTTTGGCCACATATCACGGCGTTATCGGCATAGTGCAGGATTTTGATTTCTCTGTCATCCATTCCGTTACCGTTACCTTCTTCTTCTTCTCAAGCCGTCTTCTCGTTGAAGGTTGGCGACCACGTTTTTAATTGCATTTCTGTCCCTCGTAACATTAAACAATTTCTTTTTCCTGCCAATGCCTTTCTTTCCCTGTACTCTGACCTGCATTATGTTTTGTAGTCTTAGTACTTCGTCGTTGGTGATTCTGTCAGTCCAAGGTATATTCAGGATACCTCTATAGAGCCACATCTCAAATGCTTCAAGTTTTTTGATCATTTGAGCTTTCAAGGTCCAGGTTTCCACTCCGTATAACAGTACTGACCACACATAACATTCCATGAATCCTATTCTGACGAGCCATTTCAATTCTGAACTTGATTTCGTCTGGATTTATTAGAGCGTTTATAACTGAACCAAGATACGTGATTTTTGTACCCATTCTATATATTTTCCATTCAGTGTGAGAATAGGGTTAATATTAATATTTTGGTTTTTACTTATAACCATGAATTTAGTTTTTTGAGTATTTATAGTGAATCCTACATTTTCACATTCTCGGTTGATTCTCTCTAATAGGATTTGAATATCTTCTTCACTCTCAGCCATTATAGAAGTATCATCAGCGAATCTTAAGTTGTTGATTAATGTTCCTCCGATGTTTACCCCCTCATGTCTCCCCTCTAGCACTTTTTGAAATAGAAACTAAGAATATAGATTAAATAGTTGTGAAGAAAGAACGCAGCCTTGGCGAACTCCCTTTTGAATTTCGATTTCGTTTATTTCCATATCCTCAACACGCACCTGCCGTTTGATTGTAATAGATATTTTTTATTTATCGTGTTGGACTTCATAAAAGGCCTTCTGGAAATCAATGAAACAGACATATACATTTTTGTTGTATTCTCTGCACTTCTGAATAGTACTGTGATATCGAATGATGCTTCTCTAATGCTAATCCTTCCCTAAAGCCAAAGTGCGTTTCATCTAGTTGTTCTTCACATTTTAAATATATTCTTTCCTGGATTATTTTCAATAGTACTTTTAGTGTGTGACTCATCATCCGATATCCGTCACAGGACTTAAGGTTGTTCTTTTTAGGCAATGGAATGAATACTGATTTAAGCCAGTCTTTTTGGAATTTTCCCTGTTTTATAGACTTTGTTGTCAGGTCCAGCTGCTGTTCTGTTTTTTGAGATTTTTATGACATGCTCCATTTTGAACTTAAGAGTACATAGCTCTTCCGTCTGCCCACTTTCTTCTCCCGCGTCATCGCGCTCTGCTGCAAATGGGCGTTTGATATAATCTTCCCAAGTCCGCCGTATTGTGTCATCTTCTGTCAACTGGATCTCTCCTTCGCTGTTCCTTGTCATTGTTGGTATCTTTTTTATTGTATTTCCAGTTAATCCTTCAGTTTTTTATATGGATTAGAATAATAATTTTTCTTGTTCAATTTTTCCATTTCCACAGCTCTCTTCCATCCATCTTTCTTTGCCTTGTTTCTTCAATTGTATACATTTTTGTGGACTAATGTTCTTAGAGCTACTCTTCAATGTTAATGTTTACTACCGTTGTCTAGCCCCAGCTTTTTCATTATCTTATGCACTTTATGTTCAATCACATGGGACTAAGCGAATCTCCTTGTTTTTTTACCATTATTGCTAGTCCGAAATTTATTGTCTGAATATATGTTTTCGATAGTCTGGACTATATTGATAGGTGAATAACATCTTCCAGTTTAATAAGGTCAAACGCTTCTGTATTCTACGGATTTCTCGACTGCTGCTCGTCTTCTAGTGTTGTAATCGAGTTAATTTTGTTGGCGATAATTTTTGTAAGTTTTGCATCTAGCAGAGTTATTCCCATGTAGTTTGCCAATTCCTGTTTGTCTCTTTTTCAGCCTCGAGTTTAATTGTACTAGCTCCCTATATGTAGGGTATTTTACAGTGTAGCATTATTTTGCGAGTAAAATTTGTAAGTTCTGGTGTGAAATGTTGGCCATAAGTATAATCTTCTCGATATATATCTCTTACAGAATTTTCTTTTCTGAATCCATGCTACACTTTCGAATTACATCTTCCAAATCATTTTCAACAACGATTATATACGATGTATTTACCTGTACTATAACTGTTTGGTTGTCCAACCGCAACGCAAAGGTAGGATGCTGAATATAGCAATAAAATAGGATATGTTTTTAGTGTGAAAAAGAACTTCAAGATCAAACAGAGATTTATTACTAAATTCTTCCTTGATTTCGCCACTTGCGTCTATGGAGAATTCTTAAATCTATCACTTCCCCATACTGTTCTTCTTTCCGGTTTGCAAACACGTTGTGAGAACTTATATGTGATAACAATCAGTCCTTGTAATGAAATAGCAACGGCGAATATTTTACACCCATATATTTGCAATTGGCATTTAAGATTCTTGATTGTAAAGGTCTCAGTTTCAAATAATTTACAACAGTTACATTCATCTTTGGGGCAATTTAAGATCAGTACTTATTTCCGTGAATCATGCAATGAATCTATAGGCACATATTCTAAAACAATGCTTCCACTATATGTATGCGTCATTAATAAAACCATTTAAGCATATTAAGCATATCCTCAAACATTTCACTATATAAATATTTCAAATGGCGTATATGTTTATTAGGTTCCATGTTGTCTTGTGTCAAAATTTTAAAACAAATCTCGCTCAAAATTTTCTTTATTTATCTCAGTGGCAATACATCCAAAATTAAAGAATTTTGATAATTTTCTCTTGATTTCATCTTTAAAACCATTACTGTGCACTTGACGCTTTACAATTGTAACACTCGTTCTGTTGAAAATTTATCTATAGTTTTCGATAAAGTCACTGCCTCAAAATTTACGAAAATATTTTTGTTAATATGCTACAGTTAATATGAAAATTTAGAATCGCAACTCAACTAAAACTGGCAGGAAACTCTAACAGTCGCAGCAGAGACTTGTTCCACAGTCGATCTATACTATTCCAAACAAATTAAAAGTTCTCGTAGTGTCAGTCATAGATGAATCACAACCTTTAGATAGCCAACTCGAGCTCCGTTTCAGCACCATCTCTTGGTTCATGAGTAGTACTAAACGTACATGAAACAACAGTTTCCTTTCTGCTTTTGGCGACAAATTTTAAATTCAAATCTTTCGTGATCGTTTTGGTTGATACGAAAGCTGGCCTTAAATATACTATGATTTACAATTATTGGGAGAATGGGGTTTCAGAAAAATTTACTTTATTCATTATATTCGAAAAAACACAAAACATACATATAGATAAATATATGTACATACGTTTATATTGAGTAGCATATACATGTGACTCAAAGGATCTATTGTGTCTCCCTTTATTGCTGCGATACTGGGATTCTCAGTGCCTATGGTTAATCTAATACTATTCCTTCTCTTATAAAATTCAAAATATGGGAAGGCTCTAGCAGCCAGATATCTTCAACTTCTATTTCATACACTCCCATGTGTAGTGTAGTAGAGCTCATTAGTGTTTCACACTTCGAGGGAACGTCGATAGAGGTTCCGTTCTATGCACAACAGAATCTGCAGGCTGCATTATCAGCTAATTCTAATTTCTTCAGGTGTCCTTTGAGGCGACAGTGCCCTAGATAAATACATAATTATTATAAAATTATCCCTATACCGGTTTATTTTTGTATTTTCTTCAGTGTTTGTATGCCATTATAAACAAGAAATCACCATCTCCGATCTACATCTTCCAAAACTCTATTAATTTTGTTTACATAATTAAATAAAACGATATCAATTATATTTAGTTTTGCTTCTCAAACGTATTTATGGAATTTATGGTAGGTTTACCTTTTGACAATCCTACTGGAAGGTCTGCCAAGGCACAAGTGCAGTTTCTGTAACACAAAAAAAGAAAATGCATTATGCTCTTTATAGAGTAGTTACATGTGTGGAAATTCAAAGCTGTACGTTAAACTCACCTGAGTCTTTTAAGAGCTGTCTTATTCGTCCATATACTCTATGTATTTTTGAATATGAACAAAAATTGAAAACATACCTTACTAGGAATATCTACCTTGTTTTAAACACAACGACCATACATTTTTTCAAATTTCCTGTTATGTTTCCCATAAAACCGGCACGGGCCAGCCAGACAGACAAACTTAAATATATTTAACCAACACTATCCTTATATATATATATATATATATATATATATATATATATATATATATCAAAATAACTCTGTACATGAATAAAACGAAAACCTGAACTCGTGCTACAATAAGATTGACAAGTTGTTGGTAGTAGGCAGTCGCCCCAGGTCACTATATTATGTCAAATGTTATTACTGTTCTGTGATTGGCTCGACATCATAGCCTCTAGTGTTACTTACCGTCAAATCTATAAACGTATTAGTTGTGCTCATGTACCAAGAGAGGATGTTACGGTTCATTTCCCCCTGCCGCACCAGCGATTTTTCATACCCTGGTGACAGAATGTTCGATGTGCGTAGAAAATGACAGACAACAGATGAGACACATCGTTTCCGACTTTACCTATATATTCATGAGAATTTTGAACATCTACAAATAAATTCCATATTAGAACTCTAGGTTTATAGTATCCGTCTGATATACTAATAAGATGCTAGAAGATTAGGGTTAAAATTTTCAATATGTAATGTATTAAGTTCTGTTATATTTCATCATTCTATGAAAAGGGGGCGCCATGAAATTTCTTATACAAAATTGTTCTTGAATATAGAAAGGTTGAGAAACAATACCTGTTCCTAAGCTATTTCTCAAATGCCTCTCTCAAACCATGAGCGGCTATTTTCTGCAAATATCAAAATACAATGAATTATGTAATGGGATAATAAAATGTTGTCGTTGACAAAGTATAGTATGGTACACGTTCATAATGGCTATTATTTTCTAAAGTACATAAATGCACCTGCGTTATTAATAGCCACCATTATAATGTTTGTTGGGTAATATACCAGTAAATCTTGAAGTTATATGAATATAGATAAAGCCCACAAATACATAAAACCAGCCGAAGCTGATACAATAGTAAAATGACTTGTAATAACCACTGACATATGTCAATTGTGTTTTATTATTCTTTCCTTTCCATATCTAACACTTTACTTCGAGATAAAGTATCAAAGTTGAATTGGAAGTGGACATGAAAATCCCATTGAAGGGCCAACACCGGCACCGCAATAGTAGTTTTAAACTTCCTTTCTAAACGTTTTGTAATCCTAATGCCCTCCTGATAAATCCACTTACATAAATCTTCTTACTTTTGTATCTAAAGTTGTTTACATAAAAGAACACGCTCTAATGTTATAAATGATTCGTCGAGTCAAGCTGGAGTGAAAAGAACTATTTTAACTCTTTGAAAATTAAACGGCTGCTTGTGTGGTAGGCACGCTCACGTTACGTCGTAAGACATTTTTCTAAACTCAGGTTACGTAAAATATAAACAAATTAATTACATGTTTAGGTAGCTAGTTCATGTTACTCCATGGATTAACAGGATCTCAAGAATTCATGATAAAACTTTGAAAAAGCTTTTCCAATTACCTCTGTAGAATGATTTTGATTGCAACATTTCATTTTATGCTAACGAATAAAAGAATTTTATTTTTGGAACAGACACAGTTTCTTTAATGTGCATTATTGTGTGAATGCAGTGGATTGCAGTTGCAATAGACAATTTGTGAAAAGAAAAAATGGAATTTTCAATGATTAATATACAATAGACAAAAACTTATTTTTGCTAAAGTCTAAAACAATAGATAATTACAATAATTCCAATTAGGCATATAAGGCAGTAAAATATTTTTGTTTGTCAAAATTAAGTTGAGGTATATTTTACTTTAGTAAAATAGGACAAAAAATTCAAGTTTTTTATTCATTTAGTTATTTTACATTTTTATCTACATCAAATATTGACTTCAACTTTACTTATTGGAATTATACGTGACTATTAAGCAACTATTTCCATTAGACTGTGAATATTGTTCATTATCATACAGCTTAATCTTTCTATATCTACAAGTATCTATTTATCTCTTTTTGCCGTTGCAAAATAATATTTGCGGGAGATTGATCCAAAAACACGATATTAAGAAACTTCCATTCTCAATCTACAATATTTATAGCAATTCCTAGCCATAGCCATGAAAGAATACTTGTATTTTCAGTTGTTGCTTCTATTAAAAAATCAAACTTCAGCTTATTCAATTTCTAATTTTTTTCAAAGCTTAATATAAAGCCAAATATGCTGCACCCACTTCAAATATACGATTGGCGTCTTCGTTGACTTTTTAAATATTTTTGCAGACTCAAAAAGTCTTTCATATTTCTCAGCAAATTTCTCAGAAATAGTCTCACAACCCGTAAAGTGAAAAAACAATATATTGTTTACATCTCAGTAACGATTTTTCTAGACTTTTCGTGAAAACTATCTTTTGTTCGGCTTTGGCTAGGGATGTATTTAAAGATGCCGTTAATATAATAAAGACATCAATATCTTCTGGAACTATAACAACAATTATTGTATATTTTTTGCTCATTGTCATTGTCATTGTCAACAATTAATTTACCTGCATCGCTCAACTCATAAAATTTTTCTTAAACTGCTTTTATACTTGTCATTCATATCTAAACACTCATAACGAGAATTTTGGAAGGCACTGAAACTTTCATTTCATTGCGCTACGATTTCATTCGGCGGATTTGAGTCCATCTTATATCAATCGAATCGAAATCTTACATAATACTCGAATGTTTTTTGCAAAGTTTTTTCGATTTCCATTACAACGTAATAATATATAATAACGAAATGAACATTTTCTGAATTAGTAGTAATTTCCGGACATAACTCGAGGAAAGTGGATTTGTTATCTTCCGCAGTTCGCTATCTTCTTATACAGCAAGCAGTTATTCTGCCAGTTCGTGATTCATGTAATTTGCAAGCTCCTTATAAAAAAAACAATGCTTTTTGAAATGTAATTCATACGTTGAGCTTTTTGATCAGTTTTTAATTAGATAATAGAACAATCGTAAGCATAAACAAGTTATAGTATGAAATAATGACCCCTTAATTATAAAAATCCATTTACTGCAACGATTTTCTGAGGTTAAAACCTTCAGCCTTCAAGATATTTATAAATATTTCTTCATATAAAAGAGGGTTGCCCAAAAAGTTTTTGACCTAACAAAGAACCTTTATTGCATATTTAATATGGGTTTGAACCAATTGTCGAAGCATTTTTCCATTCCGATTGAGGTACCTCCAAGACAATCAACCGCTGCTTTGGGTGTAGAAAAACGTTGACCTAGTAATTTATTATTGATCTGCGGGAGTAATAAGAAATCATTGGGTGCCAAACAAGGACTGTACGGCGGATGGCCCATCAATTCAATGATTTGACTATTCAAAAACGTTTTTGTTTGAACTAATGTGTGAGAGCTCACATTGTCGTGGTGGAAAATGATTCGTCTTCTGCCATTGATTTCCCTGATTTTTTCGAACACTTCTAGCAAATAAATGTTGGTGTATCATTCAGAATTGAACGCACGTTGTCTAATGGAACGGTGGTGACATGTCTAGTTATTCCGAAAAAAAGGCGACCATTTGCTTCGAAGTGCTTCGAGCCCATACAGTTGATTGGTGTTTAGTTTCATGATCTTATAGGCGTCTTTTGAAGCTCCGACTCTGTATTTTTTGATTGCAAAATAATTATTCTTTGCACCAAACGACACGAGCTTTTTTATTATGAAAGTATGCGGTATCCAATGCGAACAAATCTTTTTGAGAACCAAATGTTCATGTAATCTAATGCCACATAGCGATCTTGAATTATCAGTTTACTATGATTTCTGAGACAACGGCCGATTTTGGACGACCTTCACGAAATGCGACCACGATTAAATTTGGAAAACCAGCGAAACACGGCGTCTTGAGATAGTGCTTAATCACCAAAAGTGGAAGCGGGTTGATCGCATACATGCTGGTTTGATCCATGTCGAAAGTCAATACGGCGCCCATGGTGGGGTTAGCTTAAGCTTGCATATTTCTTCAAGCAGTATATGGCAAATGTGTTCTTTTGATTTGAAGATAGCTAAAAATGAAATAACTGTTACTTTTTGAACGTTATTTATTTAGAATAATCAAATATATAGTTAACCATTTTATTATTTTGTGGTTATACTGGTTCAACCGTCATCTTCCGTTATCTTTAATACATTACCTATTTTATAAGAAAAATAGTGCGTGAGTAAGGAGATTGAAGCAAAACTTCTCGTTCTGAAAAATATGAAAAACTTCCTGTGTCTGGAAGCATCGGTAGAATAACATGTTTTAAATAATCAGAATTATTAGAGCCGATGAATGAAAATGAATGAAATGAAATGAATGAAATTAGAAATAATCAGATGTATATTTTATTTTGAAAGTACCAATTCAATTAATTTAAACTATATAAGATTAACTGATATTTATTTTTTAATATCTGATTAATACTTTTGCTTAATATAAAGCTCTCTATCGGATTTTATACTATATGCAACTCATTTCCTATGTTACATGCCGTAATTATATGTGGAACTTTTGGAATTTTCTGAATCTATTATTGTGCAGTACATATAAACATCAATAAATACCCCTGTAATTTTATTAATAATTTTGTCGTAATGTTTATTAGTATCACCGTTTTCTATAACATTCTAAAGGCGTTGGACACATTCACAATATTTTTCAGAAATGAATAAATCAATATATAATTATTAAATATATATGAAATCATTTTATTATTGTATTTATGGTTTGTACTGGCTTGTACATCCAACCGGACGCTAGCATATATATTTTATCCCTAAAAAACAGCTGAAAAACAAGAATTCCAAGAGTATGGTAAAGAGGCTGATAACACACCATGTTGGTATTGAATTACTGTGCGAAGAGCTTGAGCTGGTATTCACAACAAACAGGCTAATCATTCATTTGTATTACGAAAAGTGTTGCATATATAATTAATTATTTTGCACTAATTTTTCACAAACAAGGCTACAAGAGTACGGTAAAGTGGATGGTTATGCACCAAACTTCCAGATATTCATTTAGATAACGAAAAGTCTAGTATATAATATAATAATCTTAATCTTCAAAATTAAAAAAATGAACCCTCTAGAATTTTTGATGGGATTATTGCTTAAGGAAAGTTCAAACAATCTGATACACTGGCTAACAACACATCATACTTCCAAATTAATTGTCTTGCGAAGCGTTCGGATTGTCCGGCCTTAATTTTTCATTACATTGCCGAGCTATCTTCTCAACTAGGATTTATAAAAATTTCTAGTTGATATGTCAGTGCTTGACCTGAAGAAATAGGAAATATCTAGAATGTTCATATCAATACGAAAAATGCAACGTTATTAAGAAATTCTCCACTCTGTTTCGTTGTATATTTTTAGGTTCTTCAAATTCTTTTCAATTTTAAAATACTCGTTTCAAATGGATGTATTTCTGGTTCCTAATATTCTAGTTTGATTGAAAAAAGCTCACTTTAGCCATAATAATAATTTCAAATGAATATTTTTCACACAAATACATACATTTAGGGCTTGATATTAAGCTTTTTATACTTGTATACACCTTTTTTTTCCACTCAATTTTATCGATATATTTCCAACTACTAAAAATTACTTCACAATAGACAATGATAACATACAATAAACATTTTATGTCTGACTATAAAAACGATTTCGGTTTAACTGTTAATCTAAACTTTCTTTGGTAGTCATTAAATTTAATACGTATACATTTTTTCCAATATTTCAATTAATAACGTAATGCAAAAGAGTCAGCTAACTTAGCTATCGTATATAAATATGCAGTTTATAGTTTAATCAACGAGTAGAGCTACATTTTAAATTTCAATGGTATAGAATTATCAATAAATTTTCTAAAAAATTTGTTTGACTATTTCCTTCGAAAAATTTAAGCCAACCTAGCAACGATCAAATTTCAGCGATAATACTGCACTAGTGCAAATTATCGATAATTTGCACTAGTGCCAAATTTTCGTCTAGGATTAATAAACAACATTTGGTTTTAATTTTATATTTTAAGAAAAGGAACAATTATTGTTTATTTTAAATTAAATTTTTCTCAGGAAATAGTCTGCCAAAATGCCCTCTCGTGCATGTCAAATTGTCTCATAATTTCCTCTCGTGCGCATTCGCGCACTCGAGAAAATTAAATTATCGACAATTTGACATGCACTCGGGACATTAATATTGAAAATTCATTTAGATATGGTATTATTAAAGAGTAGTCAATCTGTTTAGTTTACTAGTACTGCAATATCAAAGTGAACTTAGTTGATTTCTTAGTGTTTTATATAAATCATTTTGCATTCCGTTGAAATGTGATAAATTAGTATAAAGTGAATAATTATTATGAATGAATACTGACTAAATTAATCAAAAAATTGTATCACGTAATTTTTTCTTCGAAAATACATTTGTAAGGGTTGTAACACATTTACTAATCTCAAATTTTTCTGTTAAGGTAACACACAATACTCAAAGACCGATTATTTTTTCCAATACAACGATTTCGATAAATAGAATACTTCAACTAAATTTCATTATGAATAATTATTAGTACTGTTCCACTTTTCGGTGTGCCACTTTTTTTGAATGTCAAAATTTGGCAAAATTCTTGAAATGCTCTTTTCAACCTAAAAAACTACATTATTCTCATTAAAGGTGAGTTCCAGGTGAAACAAATTCGAAATCATGAATGAAAAATCCATTCTCAAAATTTTATTGTATGTTTTTAAAAAACATTCTTGATATAAATCACCACCTACTTTCATTGCAATTTTTCTTTGTTTTCTCTACTAAAGTAAAAACTGAAGTGCATATTCTCTGTCCGTGTCTACCGATCACCGTGCAAAATTGATGGTCTCATCCATTTTATTACCCCATTTGAAACAATGCTTTTCAAGTGGAGTCATCAAAAAGGGGCCTCCGCACTTACACACGGCTTTTACTTACAGTCAAAAGGCCCACGAACTCTCTTACGCTCTCTTCTTGTATCACGTGCATCGTCTTCCTAACCTAAATAATGACTGAGATGACATATACTGATAATAAAAGAACAATAAAACGGAATACCAACCATCGGAACTACAGACATTAAAAATGTACATTAAAAATTCTATTCAATTTGATGGAAAATTTTATTCAAAATTTAATTTCTGATGGTAAAATCGTTTCCTATAAATTAAATAACTTTAAAATTAGCATAAATGTAAATATATCGATCAGTAAGTTCTCAGTTTATTGAATAATTTTTTTATATAGTTTAGAGAGTGATATATTTCATAGAACGTTTTTAATTGGCATCAAAATATTGATATTTGTTCTAAACATAATTTTTTTGAAGTCGCTGGAGAACATACCTGAAGAATACGGTAAATATGGAAGCTTACTAAATTTCAACAATTGAATTTGTCCATTACTTTCATCAACTTGTGATCCGTTAACAGAATGGTATTTTTACGAATTTATTCTTCAATAGATTCATTGTACAGGAATACTCCCTGTTAATTGTTTTTTCTTCTTTCAATTTAAAAATCCAATTCATTGTAGCTAAGCAGCTGTAAATGGCGCTCCTAATCATCAATTGGTTCTTTTTTCTCATGGTAAGGAAACGTGTTACTTTACCGACTTGGTAAGAAACTTTGTCATGCTCAAAACTTCAAAAATCATAGATTTATGCGATATATCTATTATTTCTCTCAATTTCATATTGAAGTTTTTGATTATGCTCTTCAGACGTTCTGACGATATTTGTAGCTCTTCCGGTTGATTTTCCTGAAGCAGAGCCACTATAATACTTTTCCAGCCTTTTAAATAAACGACATTTTTTCCGGATTGAAAACCATGCTTAAAAATTTTATGAAATTTTTTTTCTTTGTTGAAAACACAAAGAACATATTAGAGGCATTGAGCAGAAAATATAATAATTGTCGTTTGAAAAATAGATATACAACATACACTAGGATGAGAAAAGTCATGACCAACAGGCGACAACGAAAATACGCATATGGCGCCTACGTGTTTTCATGGGATCAAAACGTGGACGCTGACGGCCTGCTCAAAAAAAACTTGAGATAATCCAACCTTTTTTTTCTTCGTCCTTACAACCATTTCATCGTACTTAGAACAACTACTACTAGAACAATATGATAAAAATCGAATATTCCACATCTGGATAGAAGAATACCAGAAACCGTTTCTGATAGACTAATTGAATGAATTGAATAACCAATTTTGTAATCAACCAATTGAAATAGTAAGCAAGAAATTATTAGAAGGATATCTTACTCTGTAATTGACAAAGCTTTTCAGTTCAAATTGAAATATAAATAATTTTAAAGGAGGGACAAATAGTTATCACACTGCATAATATTTGGATGAATTCCTATTATAACATTTCCATAGTACTTCTTAATTTTGTTATCTGTTTTCCATTTTACTTTAGAATGCTTATATTTTAATAGACTTTCCATTTATTTTCATGAAATATGAGGGACTTGAACGAAATTCATACACAAAACTAAAGTTATAAAATATTTTTACATTATTCATTTTACATTGAAACTTGTACAGAAATAAGTAAATAGAAACTCCCGAAATTAACATTTTATCATAAATTATAATTCATGATCAAGATTATCATAAAATGATTCCTCAGTTTTATTTTCGATTAACGATTATATAGATCAGGCAAAGAATTAATTAGTTAATTAATTCTCTAACTTATTCTTAGAGGTAGCTTTTCGAAAATGCCTGGGTGTCTTAATTTGTATTCCATTCTGCAATTAGGGGTATATTTTGATCCTTCATAAATTATAAAAACACGATAAAGGTTATCACAAAATGATTTCAGAGTTCTATTTTTGATTAACAATTATATAGGTCACACAAAGAGTTAATTAGTTGATTAATTCAGTTGAAATTTAACTTATTCTTAGAGGTAGCTTTTTGAAATTGTCTGCGTGTCTTAATTTGTATTCCATTCTGCTATGAGAGGTATACTTTGTAGACTTTATAAATTATGAAATAATGATAAAAGTTATCACAAAATGATTCCTCAGTTTTATTTTTGATTAACGATTATATAGATGAGGCAGAGTTAATTAGTTAAATAATTGAGTTGAATGATAATACATTCTAAAGGGTAGTTTTTTGAAATTGTCTGGGTGTTTTAATAATCATTCCATTCTGCCTTTAGGGGTACATTTTAATGCTAGAAAGTCGATCACGGCTGAATCGCTAGTCTTATATCCAGGGGGAATCAGGATTCGCTCAATTGTGGATTGCACATTCCATTTAGGTGTGACTCTTCTCAAAATATTTTTCGGTTATTCAATTGTTTTATTTAACCGGCAGGTTAGGCATAGCATGAATATGGATGTATTTCTAATTTGAGCATTGCACTTATCGCTATAAAAATGACTTTCTGATGACGTTATAAGTATGGTCATATTTGTGTTGGTAAAATCTTACATACACTTAGTAGCAGTTAGCTCTTAGTTCACCCTTCTCTTCGTGCCATATCAAACAGTAGTTATTTGGTATGTGTATCACAGTAATAATAATTGTATTCTCCTATAACAAAGAGAGGGTAATAGTTATTTACATAACTGGTAATAAAAAGAGCGATGTTGTTGAACAAGCTCAATATTTACCGAAAAGGGGGGACAGCGAGCTCTGCAAATTACGCGAGGTGAACAATATCGCCCTTTTGATAACGTGTTTACGTATAATGTTTCATCTAGTTCTGTGCTTTTATAATATTTAATAGAATCCTCAATTACAATGAATAGTACATTATGTTACTAGGAGTATAAGGCAATCATTATTGTTTAGCCCAGATTCTTGCAATACCCAGGCGTTAACCAAGGCTGTACAAACTGGGCGAAACATATAATTGATCTTCTGCTTCTAGTTATTTTACTAGTAAAAGAATAGGTTTTTTCTACGATCTGTGTTGTCGAAATTAATATAGATATCATGATACGCTTGAAGCTTGAATTGGCTGAAGCGACTGTCAGCAGGATACCATTAAAAAAATCGGAGATTTTGACGAAGAATGTAAAAAGATTTATGAAAGAGATGGAGACGAAATATTTTTATTTGCAAAAGTACGACTTAATTTACTATATGTTTATAATTTATTATTAAATAAATCTGTTCCTTAGGTCGAAATGATAACAGGGATTTCGAGAGTCTGCAGGAAGGCTGAACTGACATTCCTACTAGAATGAGACGTTTCCGATAAAGGCACCTTTTTAAAATTACAATTCTAGAAAGCAAAAGTAGAAATATAGTCTTCCTGCTGTAATGTGGGCATAAAAACCATTGCAAAATTACCAACTAAGATTGCTCAGTACCTTGGCTTACCTAATTGACATTGTTTCAGATGTTCGTCAGCGTCTCTCCTGGTAAACTCAGGAGCGGACGTTTTGTGAAAATAAAGCAACACGGAGGATGGAAATACAATACTATAGCCGAAGGCTATGCTTAGAATTCATTAGAAAATTAGAACATACTGGACCAAGCCCCTGGCTACATGTAGATATCACAGCTTCAAATGAAATTAACATTAGACAAGAAGCTTAAGAGAATATTCACCAAGAAAATGAATTCACTTTAAATAACTGTCTCTTCGATAATGTTTTTCCCAATATTTATAAATTTTAAAATACTATGGAATTAAAATACTGAGTTAATTGTCAGTTTAAATGAGGAAATAATCGTCAGTTTTTACAGTAATTCATAAATTATTATTTGAAACTCAAACAGCTACGTAAAGTTTTTACATTACTACTTTTGATAACTGATATATGAAGGTTATGAGTGACGTTCTCAATGTCAACGAATGACTTAAAGGGTCATATTTGATTGCAGAGTTAGATAAATTTGATTTTAGACACAATTGAACTAATTGAAGATTCATTGTAAATACCTTATCTTCTGAATTTTTATCTTCTTCCTCCCTGCCTTCTTCATCTTTGTTGACAATGTGCTCACTGTAGTTAAATATATTTTTCCCAATATTTTTGGTATTAAATCAAACGCATACATCACTTTCGTTCTTTTTGCAGAAGTATATATAGTAATGTTCGTGTCCTTCTTAATGAGCAAACATTGTTTCTTGGACACCAGACATTTTATAGGGTTTTTTTTTCTACAGTAATGAGACTTTCGCCATCTTTACGACTTGTCCGATTCCCATTGTTTTCACATCATAAACTCTGATTGAAAGGATTTTAAAACGCATGTTAATAGTTTTTACCTACTGCTTTCAGATGTTGCAAAAATAGAAATTTCGTGAAGTTCAGACTTGTAAATTTTTCATATTAGAACGTGAAAGGCTATTAGACATACACCTTAATAATTGAAGTCATATTCAATATACATAAAATAGTAGATCTAGTAAATATTAACTCCTATTTTCACTTATTCGTACGTTCCTATTTTAGATCATTAATCTTATACCTAATATATTGCTATGTATACTTATTACGTAAGCATTAAATAGTGGTTTTGTACTAAGATTAGAAAGAGTTCCATTTGTTCCTGGTCGAATATTTAATAGCATTTCTATTTATATGTATTTTTGACCTAACTCAACGGGAAAAAATGTTTGTGCTAGAAAAACAACATACAATCACAACATAACCAATCCACGTTTTTTAAATAATCTTAACAGCAATGTGTTACCGATTTTTCTTTCCGGAAACGCTCTTGATATTACCCAAACGATGATTTCACTATTTTTATTATATTTTTATTTAGATCATCGGTAGTTTTTTTTAAGCAGAGATCAAGATTACCAGAAATTTATTATAAACAATTCAATTTTCAGGGGGCTATATATGTCTTAACAGGAAATTAAAGTCTATTTTGTTTGTGTATAAGTGAAGTAATAATATTGGGATCCTCCTGAAAAAATGGAGACGAAATAATTTCTTAGAGCATGTTTATTTTTGCCTAAAACACACTAAATAAGCTTGACGTAGGTCACTCTTACTGTGTAATTTTTCAAAAAAAGCAATCAATTTAATCTGCTTGGGCAAAATGGAAGTTTGCAATCAATAGATGAATATTTAAATTATCAAGTGATTTTTTACAAAGAAATTACCGACTCAATACTCAATAAAAAGTTAGCACAACCAATAATGATAAAATTAAAGCAATCAAAGAAAAATCAATTTGTGTTTAGTCTTTTGGTTGTTCCTTTGTTTATATTACTTAGAACAGATCTCACAAGAACTAACTCGATTTAATCATTATATATGGTAATTTTTTTGTAGAAATACCAGTTGAGAGTCTTCATCCTTTATAGGACCATGTGGAGGAAAATTGCATCGACAAACGTTTTGAATCAGACATTTTTCGAACTATCTTTTGATCAACTGGCCGTTATTGGCACCTCAACTAACATAAGCGTAGTAAAGGATATTCAAACATTTTTTACATAAGACATAAAATTTGTAGCAGATTGGCAGTGAAGGGTCATATCAGTAGATCTCTATTTAAAGAAAGAGGGATCAGAAGGTTTGAGGACATGCCGAAAAATAAATGGAGTCTATCAATATAGGCCTGTGATACGAAGGCTACTCCCCTGAAAAATTTATGAATCGGAATAATTATTTATCATGACATCATATTGTAGCCTATTATGTATAGATTCATGCTAGAAATTGACAATGTTGAAGGGTTTTTACATTGTAGGCACGGATTAGAGAGAGTCAGAATGGATCGTGCCAAATAACGGTAAAAGACATAACATCAACACAATTTCACAATGATGTGATATATTCTTCACGGGAAGCTCGAAAAGACGTTTGCAATCGTGGTTCAACGCAGTACGAATTTTATTGATAGAATAGTAACAATGAATGAGTAATACATTCATAACTATAGGATAGAGACCAAAGGACTTATAACGTTGAGGTTAACCACCGCCAAAAAGATTGCAGATGGTACCTTCAACAAGGAAGGTTATATCAACATACTAACAAAATTTGATATACTGCACATATCGTTTCAGTAGGTTACATGCAAAAGGAAGCTAGAATGAAAAACGCCGAATTAGTTGTGAATCTGTCATCTGTCTTATGTACGATAAATCAGTTGTTTGTGAAGGATGAATAATCTTTGTTTCGAGAAGCATTAGAAATGCTAGAGCATCGATGGGAGAAATGTGTTAACATCAATAGAGACGACTTCAAAGCAGAAGCAGAGATATCAATCTTCATATAAATACTGGCAGTGCCGTACGTAAGCAAATGTCTTTTGATTAAGTGAAAACATAGAAATGTTGTACAAACCTACAGGGTAATTAAAATAAGTTGAGATCTCAAGTATTCCAAAATAACTTGAATTTCATAACTCTACATTATCTTAATAGAAAGAATACTAATAATTTGTAATACGTTCTCAGTTCTGGTTTAAGTGGTAGGAGGTACAAGCTTCAACCACTTGAGTTATTTAGTTAGTTAATTTTTTCTCAAAAATTGGATCACTAGACAAATGGTATTAACAAAGTTCCAAAATTTTTCTTTTTTATATATGTTCATACATTATTATTTTCATCATATTTTTTATCTCTGTAATGCTTTTATTTTCTGACAAGTACTACAACAATAATTTCTTAAGCTTTTTTGTTCTTTCTGACACATCTCCACAATTTGAAAATATTCTCTGATTTCAACCAAATAGCATGATATACTTCATTTAGCGTAAGTAGAAACTGTACTGAAATTATAAATGTGAAAACGGTACTTGGCTACTTGCGGACTCTCACTTCGAAATTTGCGATAACAGCTTAACAAACATATTCGCAGAACCTGTTTCACACTTATCACAGAAGCTGTCAGGTGGACATATATACAGGGTGTTTCGGAATAGCACTCCAATCTCTCGGGAAATTATTCTATAAGTAAATTATGTGAATATAAGGAAAAAAATTGGTAACAAAACATCCAAAAACGCTTCGTAAGCGAGTTATAGTGAGCGATAGATTTCACCTGGATTCTTGATCCACCAATAATAGGTAGCCATATCGAATAATTCGGGTCTGAAGTTGTCATGTAAATTTATTTGGTCTATATGTATTGTAATCTGCAAAATTGAATAAAATAGGTCGTAGATCTGAAACATAGACAACATCGTTAAAAGTAAAATTTGCTCATTTCTGTTGATTTTAATTCAGTAAAATAAATATATTTTCAACTTTCATTTACTTTTTATTGGGGTTTTACACATCATTCTTTTCAGTATTAAGTTTTCTGTAAGTTTTATTTGGAAGTTCAATGCACTTATTAGGCATTTAACGAAATTATTTTACTCCAAAAAGTGTATTTTGTATTTTACGTCAGTTAACGTAATAGATATTGTAACATATGAGTGTCGTGAGGATCCATATTACGAAATAAGATGGGAAATACGAATATACCCTAGTACATTATTTTACCTACTACCAATAATGTTAATTATTTACTCAAAATTAGTCAATATTCCTGAAATTAGAATCATTTTGGGAACTGTCAATTTTGACTTGTTCACTTCAGTTTGGTATAATTGTATCGACATGAGTTCCGACTATGAAAGTGTGGATCCTGATATAGAATTTGCTGCAAATAACGCAATACAAACCCTAGTACCCGCTAAATCCCGCAATAGATATGAAAAAGAATATAAGCGATTCGAAGACTGGTGCAGTTCAAAAAAATTCCATAATATATCGGGGAAAATTTTATTAGCTTATTTTGCTGGAAAAGCTGAAAAAGAAAAGGCATCATCATTATGGACACACTATAGAATGCTGAGAACAATGATATCCGTGAAGAAAAATGTGTACATAAATAAATATTCACAGCTATTGGCTTTTGTGAAGCGGAAAAGTGAAGGCCACTTTACCGCACTATTATCTACAATTTATGTCGTGATAACTCCATGAATGAAATATTCATTTATTTCAAATTAACGAATCGTATAATTCTTGTTAAAATTGCATTGTAATATTGGTCCAAATACAATAACTTGTTAAGTTTGTACTTGAAAGTCTTGGTAGATGAATCTCATTATTTACCTGTGAAATAGTTTTTCTAGTGGTAGGAAAACTAGTCATATTTCGTAAAGAAACAAAACAAGAAAAAAGGTTAAATAAGCATAGATTGATAATATCAAACATGAACCGTCTATACAATTTTTTAAAATCTATGTAAATTATGTTAAAGCAGCATTCAATTAGGTTCATTGACGCACTTCACATAAACGGAAATAATATTAATGAATTTGAGATTATACTGTAGTAAAACTTATTTCCTTCAATACCAGTCTTTTGTCTACTAGTAGTGACAATTAATTAGTGTTGCGCAAAGTGTTTTACAGCTTTTATGTTTTAGAAAATTGATGTATCATGTGTATCAGATCTACCACAGCTTAGAAATTTTCACAAGAAAAGTTGTACCAAATATTTTACCGCTCCATAAAAATCCTTAAAACACCTATCGTTCAATGCCATAGTAAACACTCGATAATGGCTTAGAGTATCAATTATATCGGATGAATTTAAAAAATAGTATAGTCATTTCAATAACTGGTTGAAAAAATTGAAAATATATTACTGATGCTATAGGAAGAGGCTACACCGTTTGTTTGTCCTCACATACTTCAAACTAATTAAATAACTAACCGGTTGAGTGGATGTA
This sequence comes from Diorhabda sublineata, assembly GCF_026230105.1. Taxonomy (NCBI): domain Eukaryota; kingdom Metazoa; phylum Arthropoda; class Insecta; order Coleoptera; family Chrysomelidae; genus Diorhabda; species Diorhabda sublineata. The sequence continues at coordinate 13,989,889 of NC_079482.1, forward strand.
AAAGAAGTCTTAGGTTTACTTTAATAAGTGCAACTAGGTTTAAAATAGAATCATATTGGTTAATTTGCATAAGTTAATTATTTTTTTTAAGGAATACCTTCCAAGAAATAACGAACAGGATAGTACTTACATTATGTGTCTTGTATATAAATTTTATTCTAGTTATCTAAGCAGTTTGATGACAGATGACGAACATAATTTTTCTTAACATGAAACTGTGGTAGTACGGCATGTGATAGGGTAGTAATTTATAGTGCCTCCCGTATTATGAGCTCTTTGAAAACAGAAGTATAATATTGAAACGAAAAAGAATTATTTAAAGCTATATGAAGTCCGCTATGGAATAACTCATTATTATTTTTAAGATTTGGAAAGAGAGATGAGAACAGAAGAATTCAGGAATTTTCTATAGCAGTCGATTAAAATTTTATTGTCTTCGTTTGTAATAAATTTAGTGTGAAGAAAAGATAATGAATATTCAGCATATACTAGAAATTGATGTTTCTTTCCATTCATGAAACCATGGGTTTTTATATCATTTCATTCATATGATTTTTTGAACTCACTTGTATCAGATCTTTCCCTATTTATACATTATAAGCAGTGCTCTCACTTTGCTATCGGCTTTTCGGATCATTTTCACTAGTTTTCTCAATTTATCTAGTATATTTAATTATTCCATCGCCTCATACACCTTTTTGTCTTTATTGTATCATATTAGATTTTGTTTTTACGTTCATAGAATTAGATGGACAAATAGATGAAGAAATACCTAAACAGGCTAATGAAACGACAAAAATATACCACACAATACTGGTACATGAAAATGTAGATATCACTGTGAAAGTGTAAATTTATATTGTCACGGTAGTACCAAATAGAACATGATAGCTGACTATTGAACAACTCAATACTCAAGGTCGAAGACAATAGAAAAGTAACAAATAAGAAACAATAATAAAATAATAGACGAGAATCAGCCGAATAAGTGTGGATGTATAGTAGACCGAAAAAAAGAAAATTATGTACTTTAGAAACACCAATAAAAATGGAAGGTGGTGACCAAGAAAGAATAGGATACAGAAAGATGGGTAAAAATGTGGAATTTGTATACAAAAACCCTGATACGACACCTGAAAAGATGAAAAATTAACAAGAAGAGATGGAATTACAGTGATATATTCTAAGTTTGATATTATTTCTACTGACCCACTTATGTTGATAATTTTTCAATACAAATCATAATTATCATCGTTCAAGTTTGTTATGTATATTTTTTCGATAGGAAAAGTTGAAAAGTTCCTATTTCATGCCAAATTATTTCACCAACATGGTAATTGTGCGCATCGAAAGTATCACTTGCGATTTTTTGTAATTTCTTCGCGAATAGAAGGTACTACCGACTGGAAAGTATTTGTTTTCTTAGTGCTCAATGCCTAGAAGCGATCGATATTCATTGTAATTGTAACCAGGAAACATTGAGAGGTGGAAGACTTCGCAAAAGTATAGTTAAAGATGACTACACCAATGTGGAAAATTAAAAACGTCATTACAAATGATTTGGTTGAAAATTTAAACACAGAAATTCAAAAAAGCGGAAACTTCACTATTTTATTAGTACCTTCTAAGTTTTCTGAATATTATATACGGCGTGGTGACGGAAAGTTGGAAGTTTATTGTGTTTTGAGACAGGAGTATTTCTGGTGGGTATTAGACTCGTGGGTAGGCAATACATTTCAAAACGTATTGTGATTCTTTGCAAAAGCTGTACTGTGCATTCAATACAAAATACTCGCCTACAATTGATCATTATTCCTACAGTCCCGATCTAACGACCAGTAACTAACACGACAACGATGTCATAACAGTTGTTTTAAAGAGGTTGTCAGAAGGATATGACAAGTACCTAAATTGTATTGAAAAGAAGATGTACACGTTTCCACATTGGAAGAAAATTACTGAAGAATCTCTGCTCAGTTTTTCTTTTATTTCAAAATGATACTGATGATGATTTTGTGCCTTCTTTTGAATCAAATAACAAAAACTTTTGCATATTACAAGTTTCCAAGTTATTTAAAGGTCTATATACAGAAAGAAGACTTCAAATTCATTTAATTGAATGACAAATAATTATATAAACGGTTGCTCCTGTTGCAGGGGTGTGGAATTTGCTTGAAACTACGGCTTCAACAAATAAAGAAATAATTCTGTAAGATAGTACCCACTATACAGAAGAATTTTACATTACCGTAATATTTCAACAAAACAGTACTGTGCCATATTTCCTAAGACACAGTTACGATTACACTAACCAAATAAGCGGTAATAGATAGGTTGACGACCATGTCAAAACAACATTTCAGATTATCAAATTTTGTCAAATTTGTTCGGCAGCCGTGTAAAATGTCTAAAAATATCTTAAAAAACGTTTTTTTTTTCATGTAAAAGAAAAGATTTTTGATTTTTATTTGCTGATTGCAGTGAATATTGTTTTCCACAGTTGAACTCTGATGTATCTAATATCTTTTTAAAGGTGAGAAACTGATAAGGATTTTAACTTTATTTAAAGTGCTGTAGGATACTTAATTAATTCATCTAGTGTGAAAACTTTCAATAAAATATTTTCACAAATAATGTTTCTGCGTTTTTATTGATACTTGTGAATCTTATATCACTAATTCGTGAGCAGAAATATTACCCTTGCCTTCATATTTAAGATACCTCTAGCTTCATTATACTGGCATTAACTTATGACAGGTGGAGAGTATTAAGTCGTTCCTTCATACATATAATACAATCGTTTTATAAAGGGAGTTACGGCACCACCTCTCATCCCTAATTCTTTGAAAAGGTTCTTTATTTTGATTAGCCGAAATTTCATTTGAATTATAGAAGTTGTTTTTCTAAGGTGTTATTTAACTGAGTATATAATTAAAATGATTTACTTGGCATTTTTTGAGACCAGTCTAGAATTGTGAATGTGTGAAATATTTGGAAAGTAATAATTTGAATCATCGAAATAAATAGGATAGTTAAAAAAATTATGGATAAGCAAGTTTTTTTGTCATATTTCAATGGACAACTAGAAGAGTGATGGAATATGGAATATTTTTTCTCATTGTTTAACAAAGAATTATGTTTGCTCAGTTAACTCAAGATACTGAGGCCTTATAAAAAATTCTTCCTGTTCAGTATAACTCTTCTGACACACCTTGAAATATTTCAGGTTCTAAGCAAACAAACATTTCTTCGTCAAGGGTTGCATTTTTACCACCATCTTATCACCCTAACCACGAACTGTCAACTTAAGTAAACAACTCACTACTTCATCCCTGTTGATTGTTTGTCGGTGACTCTCACTTTTTCTATTTCCATTTGCATACAATGTTGTTCCACATTTATATTCTTGACATATATAGAAATAACTTAAACAGTGGCTTTTAGATAAAATTATGGAAATGCTCTTGTAAAAGCAGGTACGTTTTTTGAAACTAAATTTTCAAAATAATTCCACCAAATATTCTCCGTCATTATGTTTCACTCAGAGAGTTCAATCACGCAGACGACATTTTTGTCTCTTATAAGAAATATTTGTAATTACAATGAATATTTAGTGAAAATATGAATATTGATATGTCAGAGTCTTGACGTGAACTCAATATATTCACCCATAATATAATTCAAAAGCTGGATGAAAAAGTTGAAAAGCATTAAAGAAGAAAGTTTCTTTATATCTCATTCTCACCTTATTTTATTTTTTTGTGATTATGTGGCATTTAACCACAAACATCGTTAAAATATTAATATCGTAGTGATAGAGAGATATTTTTCGATGTCAGCCAATGTTAGGATAAGAGGGACACATCCACACACCATCTGATGGCGCGGCATCGGTCATAGCTCAAGAAATGGTGGATGGTTCCATCTAATGAGTGACCATTGAACTATTGTTCGAGATGTTTCTGGAGGAAAAGTTATCTTTTACTAGACACTTTGGAAGGTTCTACCATGTTTTGGGACATCACAATAGTATAAATAAGACAGAAGCTCACAATAAAAGAGTATTTGTATATTAAAGATACGGGGGAAAAGATAGAAGTATAAAATTTTATATAAAGTGTACTGATAGTCACTAAATTCTAATTTATGTTATAACTGTGGTGTGAGAAAGTTTGTTGTTGAATTAACTTGTACAATTTTATCGACAAACCCTTTCCCATAATTGTGACAGTATTGTTCTACAAAACATACACGGAGCAACTATTTGTGTCAATCTATTTAGGTCGATGCATTAGCACTGGATCAAATTATTTTTCTTCTCATCTCTTTTCATAACGTAGGTTGTGTTCAATGCTTCTCTATTTTTAGTTATATGTATGTATGTAGATATTTGGGTATCATTTAGACTGCGACCCAAAGGATCTATTGACTCTCCCTTTCTTGCTGGGAGCCCAGTGCTTACAGCTGTTAATCGTGCTCCTTTTAGAAAGTTCTTAAAAGATCTTCGTCTTTTATTTCATATGGTCCCAAGTGTAGTGATCTGGAGCTCTGAAGTGTTTCACATTTCGAGAGACTGTGGATAAAGGTTTCGTCAGCTGTGCAACAAAATCTGCAGGCCGAATTATCTGCTAAGTTTAGCGTCTTGAGGTGTCCATAGAGGCGACAGTTCTCTGATAGGACTCCTGTTAGTATTTATAGATTGTTCTTACTTAGGTTAATGCATTCAGCGATCTTTTCTGATTATAGTTTCCCAGGAGAATCTTTGCCTGTCTCAGCCTCTGTGGTCTTGATCCTAATAATTTGTTTGGCTCCTATTTCCCTTATTTTCCAATGCTTTTTCTATTGTTCCGTAGCTGATACCACAGAAGTGTTAAGTCCCATTTAACAATTCTAGCGACTTTCGTACGCATCTTTTACTATATAACACAACTAGCATAATGGATCCAATTCCTACCAATAGTATCTATGGAGATATGTAAATACTTTGAAACAAATTATTAATAAATTGTACTTGTCTTGATTCATTCACTCCAACTGTAATAAGTAAATGGACATATGCTATCTGGCATTCTTTAAATATTCGAAAGACATTGCCCTCATTTTATTCATATATCTTTTCATAAGAATGCCATTTTGGAGATGTGGATAAAGCTTATTCTTGTTTCAATATATTTTGAATCAGACAATCGATGATTTAGTCAACTATTCCACCCAGTATATACTTATTTTAAGAATGAGTTTTTGAGTTTTAACTGTCATGATTTTTTTTTGTTCTGTAATATCCTTATGACTTTGGATAAAATTTGATCACATAGCAAGGACTGAATTGTATGAGGTTTCTTCTTTACATCTTCTATGAGATTTCCTGACTATCGTTGACACTATGACGACATTATCCATTTCTATTTGAATTATTATTATTGTGTAGTAATTGTACTTCAAATAATAGTCTCTATCACTTGCGATTGTCGGCAAGCTTTAAAAATATGGAGGAATTTTTTATGATACCTTTGATATTTAAAAAATATTGTGATCGATCATTTACGAATTTGTGATGAGATCAAGACATTGTTTAATATTTACATTACGGCTATAAGGCTTTACATATTATGATTTTTCGGTTCCATATATTTTCTGTTTATTGATTGTCTGAAATAATGGATAAGGTCTATTCTTAATCTTTCTACTTAACCTCTTTCCTTCTTTCTCTAAATTCAAATGGAATGACTGATACTTCAAAGCTAAGAGCAAAGTTAAACTGTCGTAAAAAAGTAAACAATGTATAGCGCATTAAACGAGGTACCTCCTTTATTTATTAATCTTATAAGGGAAAGGGGAAAAAGTTGTTGGAGCCAAGACAGGATGATACGTTGGTTGTTTGATTTGATACGTTTTTGTGATTTTCGACCAATTTCTCTTTAATGTCGATTTCACATATTTTTTTCGATTTTTTCTGCTGTAAAAATCTCATATGGATTTCTGTTTCAATAGAAACCGTTGAATGCTAACCAGACTTAGGCAAATATATAATCAAATTTGACCACAATTATTTTAAAATGTACTATACCTTTACTGCACATTTATTCAAGGTGATTTTTCCAATAAAACTCAGGTTTTTGATAAAAAAAACTAGGTATCAAATTTATTTCCGTGGAACCGTTTCTGTAGGCTTGGATATTAGAATTAGTAACTCAGTGCTAAATATGGAGAATGGGCGAGTGAAGAGCCATTTAATATTCTAATTCAGTGGGTTTATACCATGGAAATTGCACATATGTGAACCCTAGAATTCTTCCTATGCAACAAACCTTTTTCTTTGAGCACATCGTCATTAAATCATTTGGCGTAATATTCGTCATTGATTCTTTTACCATTCCATGAGAATCAAATTACTGCTTTGTGGTTACATAAAAACGCGAAGTTATTCTTTGATTAGAAGTGATATATGAATAGAGTATTTTGCAAACTTGAGGGTATTAATGTGAAAAGTAACATCTGTAAAACATCATTATAAATTAGATATATAAGAAACTTCCAAAGGTTTCTTATCCATACGAAAAAACCAAGAACATTACGATTCTGGGTGTGTACTACCACTACATCAATACTCAGACGCGTGTCTAATTGTAAGTCTTTGTGTATTGGTGGCATGAACAAGTTCCAAATTCAAACTTATTCGCTAAATTTTTAATGCTATTGGGTTAATTCTCTTAAAATTATGATGAAGATATTTATTTATTGTCTTGTTGCATATATGATAGCAATGAAACAATTGACGTTACTTTTACCATTTCTGTATAGTTTTGGCAAGTTTCTTTATCTTATTTAGATAACAATTTTCAAACTTTTGGTGGAAAGAATAACATTTTTCTGAAGATATTTTTAAACGCGTTACATTTTAGTCCCTTTGGCGTACATACTTTTTTCGAGTTGATATATGACAATATAATAAACCCCCGATTTTTATCAGCAGCCTAGCATTAAATTCTTCTAGATTATATAGACATGAGAATTATTTAAAATTCTCCCTTGAGAAAATTTGGTGTGTCGAAAACAACACAAGACAAATACGCGTATATGTATATACAGGGTGTATTTTTAAATTCATGCGGCAAAATTGCTCGTATAAAATTAAGATGGGTAGTTCCCATAACAAAATTTCTTTAGCCCCACCCTTTCCTAGATATTACCCTTAAAAGGAGGTCACTAAAATTGACTTTGAATTATATTAAATTTTACATCTTCATAGTTTTTCATTCAATTTATTAAAATAATTATAAATTATGGTGTTTATATTTTTTCTGCAGCTATTGGTTTTGGGAAAAAATAACGAAGATTTTTTAATATAACTAGGATTTTAAAGTATAATTTTGTTTTATGGAACTTTTGATATGAAATAAAATGATGATTGGTAATTTCACCCACACATAAGTAATAAGAATATGAGAAAATACCGATGGTTATTTCTTTTCGAGTGCACGAAAAGTACATAATTTCAAGTTTCTAGAATTACTGACAGTTCAGAATCAAAAATAAAAACTGAGTCACCAGCTTTTAAGGGTGATATCCATGATGATATTCCATACGAGTAATGACCTCCTGAATTTTGTCCCATGAATTAGGAAACACCATGGATATAACAATTATGATTTAGTCTAATTCATAAATTAATTATAAATAGAACCAAGTTTGTATAATTAAACCAGAATTGATTGAACAGGGGCAAATATACTTTATAATTTAAGACATTTCTTAAGGCCGCCTGACAAGATGCAAGACAACCTGCAAGAAATTACATGCAATTTGTAGAGAGACATGCAGAGTAGGGTATTAATCAACATCCTAACCTTGAATTTCATTTAATATTTTGTGTCTAGCTTAACAATTAAAATAAAGCTAAGTTTTAAGAAAGTCAGCTGATCTGTTAAGCTAAAAGTGATTAGATTCCTCCCTAGAATTGCAGCTTTAACGTAATAGAATGACATCAAACCGATAATGTTGTTTTGGATCAAGAAATATTGCGTCTTGCACTGCATGTTATCTTGCATCATATCAAGCGGCCTTTAGCTTTGTTATTTTTAAATTGGATTAAACCAATCAAAATATATTAAATTAATTTTGATGTGAGGAATTTGTTAAATTAACTTAAGGAAGTTTTGTTAGGATAAGAGACTTGACAAACGACGTCCAATATTAATCTATGAAATATTTTGACTTGTATACAATTTCTTGTTCGTTACCTTGTACCACGTCAAGCTGCCTTTATGTAGTTGTGCCTAAAATATCTTTGCGTGAGCGGAAGATAAACACCACAAATACAAGGTAATCACTACTGTAAATGATTCATATCAGCACAATTAGAATGATTAAAACACTGTAAAACACGTTTGATAATTTAAGAATGAAATTACTGACGAGGAAATTAATGTCACTGTTCTAAAAGCGTGAGATGCTCATCTTTAGTTTGATTCTGAAATACAAAGCTTAAAAATGTATTATTGTATAATTCATTGATTTATTATAGTAGTGATAAAGTAGTTGAATATTATGTTAAGTTGTTCAATGGCAGGCAGAACATCTAGTCATACTCATAACAAATAAGCCTCGAGAATACAAACTCACTACTCCTAAGAATTCACTTCCGTAGACAAACTATAACAAAATATTAGAAGGAAAAATACTCCTAATAAAGAAAGTGTCTAACTATTAACACGCAACCACAGTAGGGTAGCCCTCATTTTCCAATTTTCGAAGAAGAATTTGGTAATCAATTTAAGCGATACATTATTCACCCAAATGATTTTTCATCATTTTTTAAAAATCAAGTAAAAAAAATTTATTCATGAGATTTTCTATCAGATCCGATTTTCTGTACAAGAGCTTCAACGTGGAAAGATGAGTTGGTAATAATAGTGGAATTGTAAAAATTCAAACCATTATTGTTGTGAATGACCTTACAGAAAGAGGTACCAAACTTATTCAAGATTATAGTATCATTCTTACAAAATATAAAGCTGAGAAACAATTTATACTACAAATTGTTGCTGGAGAGCGTTAAAAATATCCAACCACTACTAAATCCTCAAGTAAAATTTATTGTTATTTCGCTTACATTATGTTTTAAATTTATCAAAGTATTATAGTAAATACAAACTCTTTGCTCTTATCGACGTTATGTGAATTATTTTTGAAAATCAAGAGTTTCTTAATTTTTCATGCTATATTGATTTTTTTAAAATTAACTTTGCAGAAATTTGATTTGAAATGTTCTCAAACAATTGCTTGGAAGACCAGACAATTCCACAAACAGACAAGGTAGGAGCTAGGGAAAAATATAGGTATTGGTAATGGAATTTATCGATATGCATTACTTAGATCTCTTTGAGGGTCGCCTAAACCTTAACTGATCAAGCTGGAATTTTGCATAGCCATTTGAAAAGGATCAAGATTTGAGATCAGCAAAATTTTAATCTTCAAAAAATGAAATATGGTTTAGCTCCAATCTCATATACACAAAGAAAACTTTGCTAACCGACAAGGAAATTTTTTTTAAATCGGTGCAGTAGAAGAAAAAACGGAAATCACGAAAGTGTTAAGCTACAAAGAAAATGAAAAAAAATCAACCTCCAAGAAAAAGAAATGAATTGATCAGCCAACTATTCCAAAAAAAAAACATGAATCAAGCAATTAAACAAAGACTGAACCTAAGATTTAAGATTCTTGCTGATGGAATAATTCCTGTAATATCAGAGAGAACATTAGGCTTCCAGAGGAACAGATCTATCATCGATGTATGGTTTATCATAGCAGAAAATATCTAGACTGCACAATCCATATATACGGTCATTTCTTACAAGTGCAAGTTACAGAATGAGACGTTCCTGAACATATCATATCAAATGTAACAAATATTTTCCAAAACCTAACAAACACTCAGAAAAAATCTAGTGTTTGTAATTTTTATGCTCCTAAGTGCTTTTATACTATAAAAAATTTTCTATTATTGTCAACATAAAGTGGAAATTCAGGTGGCAAACATATTAAAAAAAACTAATTTATAAACAATAGGGATAAGATGACGACAGTCACACAACAAACAAAAGTTTATAACTTTAAGGACAAACTATCCTCATTAGTTATTAATGAGGTGCGTAAAGTGATACTTTTTCGTAATGAGTGCACAAAAGTACGAGTATCATATAATATTCTTTTTACGAACACAAATAGAAAATTTACAGAACTGCCAAAAATTGGTAAAAAACTAATTCTGACAAGGACATTTTATAAATCCAATAGTTAAGAGGAAACAGTAGAAAATAATTTGTTGAAAACAGAATTATAAACATATATTTGTGTAAAAATTTAACAACTTAAGTTACATGATATAACAATCCAGCATAAAAACTGAATTCAATCACTTAAATTAATATTTACAATGAAATTTGGACAATTGTTTATATTATTAATTATTACGTTTTAATTTTTTTCACTGTAGCCTCGCTACTGAAAAATTGTCAGGTTATAGTTTCAACTTTTAAGGAAAAAAGGCGCCTCAGTATCGAGAAAATCGACTAGTGTCGATTTGGGCTTTGGCTCCGCCAGTGCAGACGTTTCTGCTATGGGTATATCCTCAAATTCTTGGGTTTCGACATTAAAAATTTGTTAAGCCGTGTCATTTTTTTTTTGTTAATAGAGGTTGCGGTGTAGCCTTCTGCAATGGTAGAAAATTTCCACCCGCCGCCGTGTCATTTAACTGCGAATATATCTACTCCCGAATCGGTGAGTAGAGAGGCGAACAATCGCCTAAAAAAGTGACTTATGTAGTCCTTGAGATTGGACAAATTTGAATATTGTGCTGTAAAGGATAGAATCTTCCCAATCTGGTTAATACCAACAGGTTGTCTGGTACATTTATTCTTGCGATGTCGATGAAAACGTTAATTATTTAATTTTGAACAACTCAAATTTTTTTGTAAATATCTAGGAAACTTGGTTTGTGGAACTCTGATTGTCATTCTATGAAAGTAATAAGTTTAAATTAAAATTTATGGTAGTTTTTAACATTGAATAATAACCATAAAGTTGATTATTTCAATTAACATTGACTTGACTTTCCCGAGAAATATGTAATAAGAACATTTTCCGTATAATTTTTGATATTTTTAGTGTTTCACCAATCGCCATATTACTTCAACCATATTTTTATTGACTTTTTCGGGAGCAGATTTTGAGTTACGTTATATGCAATTTTTGCAATTTCGGAAGGAGTACAATCAGATTTTTCTTTCATCTATATTTAGCTAAACAAACAGTGTTTTATTAATCAAAATTTGAAAAATATTTTTCAATATGACGTTGACGTTTCAAACAACAAACAACACAAAATTTTCTAGGGTAACTTGATAAATATACAAATAACAAAGAGTATTATAAAGATTATCCCATTGAAAACGTATTGTACTTTTCTGAACTCTTATGGGTGTTATAATGGAACTTCCATTTTAAAAGCATTGCTCTTTATATAATTTCACGTATTTGTATGAGTTTTTAAATGCTCAATTTTAATGGTGGTCGTAGATAAATATAAATCAAAATGAGAAAAATCAATACTTTGTCAAGTTATCCATTCTACATGATTCCTAATTAATAAAGATATTTTATAACTCACTTTGGTTTCGAAACTCGAATATTTTACGTGGGACGATTTTTATTTAATATAAACATTATAAATCATTCTAATAGTAAAATTGCAGCTTTGCTAGTAACATCGTTTCGAAAATAACAGAGCCCCATGGACATGTAATTTTACCAACTTTATAACGGTTATGGAATTATAAAATAAAAAAATTGCAATAAATTACAAGCTCTTATATTGAAGTCAAATAGCCTAGTTACTTATTCATATCATAAATAATAAATTCAAGGGTTTAGACATCTAATCTATATGATAACAATTGTTGCGATGTATTTCCTCTTCCAATATAAAAAGCATTGCGCCTCATAAGCTAAAATTAAATAATTCGTATCTAAAAAATAGTGTTGTTCTAATTGGGTTTGACAAGCATGTACATAATTTAACACCACACTGAAGGTTAATTTTAGTCCAATTGAATTTCAATTCAAAGTGAACGAGAGTGCAGTAGACAAAAATTTTGCTGGGATCGCTTGAAAATATCATGTCGAATGATAATACTCTACCTCCACCGGTTTTAGGCATAAGATTGACTATAAAAATTGGTTGTTCAAATATCCAAAATTCAATTTTTCAAAGCCACGGTGAAGAGGTCAGTAAAAAACAGAAATGGCTAATTCTCAGACGCAAAATACAAACTTAAATTTTATAAGTTTCAATAAAGATTTCTTCTCGAGAAAGGTAATCTTTCACGAATTTCATGCAATAAGTATGGTTTCGATATATTCTTCAATTGCTGAGTAATCTAATTATTAAGTAGAAATGTGTGAATCAGGTATAGTTCTTCCAATATCAATTGCAGAAGACAGTTATGCGAGAAACAATCAACATTTCATAAATACGCACGGCACTCGTACCAAATTCACATCCCAAATAAATATCTAACAAACCGTCAGTCCACGTGGACTCATCATTATTTAGACCATGCGCGAGTGAAGACAATGAAATTGCACAGTGTAGTGAGAATAGGTATGCATTTAATAATAAAGATTTAGACATACAAACACAGCAAGTTGTTTCAAATATATTTAGTAATCTGATAACAATAGTAAAAATTGCTGTTTGAATGGGCCATGTTCTTAACAGTACACGCTGGAAGCAAAGACGGTTTCGTACCTAATGCTAATGCTAAATTTGAGAACAGAATTATTTGAAAAGTGGTTTAATGACAAGCTTCTACCCAAAATTCTACCACAGTTTGTAATTGCTATGGATAGCGCATCTTACCACTTGCGCCAATTCCTTAAAATACCAAATGGTAGTAGTAACAAAGTTCAAATTTTAGCATTTATGTCTGAAAAAAAGTATATTCTTGTCAGCAATCGTAAAAGAAGGTCCAACAAACAAAGAATTGCTTACTGTTATTAAAGGTCAAAAGTTATAGAAAATTTATTATATTGGAAAGCTGTGCAAATAACAGGGTCGAACTCTTCTCAAACTACCTCCTTACTATTGCATATTTAACCCTATATAGTTAATACGGGTAAACATAAAATCAGAATTACGAAAATGTGATCAGTCTCCAGAACTGAGTAAAGAGGTTGTAGAACTTGTATAGAAAGCTCTAGCAGTAGACTGCCAAGAGCTTCGAGAAAACTGTGTTGAACATGTTATCAAAGAAGAAGATGAGTATCTTCACAATTCTTTGCAATCCTTCATAATTCAATCAAAAGATTACTCTAGTTCAGACGATTCAACTACCATTATTATTTATAAAGATACTTGGAATTGGAATATTTTTTCCTTTTCTTTCATTCTAATTTATGAAGAAAAAAGGCTCAATTAGATGTCTGGTACCCTATTAAATCAAACGATTTTACAGGCAGGTACATTTTACTCGTCTCTTTACGATTCATTGCTGTCATAGCATATTTTGTGTCTTATATATTGACGGTAACTTTTATAACGCAAATTTAAAATATCAGTTGCCATTATATCTTTCAGTGATTTCAGCAAAAATCTCATCTACTGCTCTCACATTAATGTTTTGAATGATTGTGGGCTAACATGACTAGACTATCTCCTAATTTTTTAGGAACATACCAACAAAAATAGTTTTAAATTTTCATGAGAATAAGATTGTGCAATTATATTATTCTCACACTGCATTGCTACAGTACTCGACGCGAAACATAAACCAGGGTTAATAAAAAATGGAGACGTCAGCAAGTCTCAAAATGGCAAAAGTTTATCAATTATTGTGATTATTTCTGCAAAATTTCGTATAGTCACAAAATTATATAATTTTGACGAATGTGTCGGTTTGCGTTAGAATAGAATTTTCCAGAATAGACTTAAGCACATAAATACTCGACGACTACAGGGTTTGCAGTATTAGATATTTCAAATTTTTAGTAAGACAAACAAGAACTTGAATCACCAGTGAATGTGTATTTAGTGAATAGAATATTGAATTAGATAGTTAATAGTTTTCAAAGAAGTGCAAATAAGTGAAAGGCGATAAAATATACCATTTTTTCAATGGTGTATATCCCACCAATCTGTAAAAAAGTAACATTACATTATATTTACAAATTCGCTCATAATTTTCTGTCGTACATAATAATTATTTTTAACTGAATTTGGGACTATTGATTGTTATAAACTTCGAAATATAGCTATTTTCTTACTATTAGTCGAAATAAATTAGTGCTGTCCGATTTTTATTGATTAGAAAAGTGATTTTCCAACTCTGCTATTACTCGTAGCGAATGTTTGCCAAATATAATGATGACACTATAAAATTAAAAGAGGGGTTTAACGTAAAACTGAATTTTTAATGAAAAAGTTATATTACTAACATTTTATTTTTCAATATCTCTCCTTTTATCTCTTTAGTCCAGCAAGTTTTCATTCATTTTTCGAACAATCCAAAGAATAGTATTTAGAGAGGTCCTCAAAATACGCGTTTGTACTAGATCACTTCTACATTTATCTGAAATCTTCTATCGCTATTTTTATTCTGCAATAAATGTGGCTATTAATTCATTGGCCGAAAAACAGTGTTTTTCTTTCTTTTGAGTACATTTATGGGAATAACTTCATTGTTTTAACTGCATTTTTGTTTTTGTAATAAAATGATACACCTACACAAGTTTCATATACAGAATGAGAGAGATATAAGCTTTATTGTCATTGAAAAATTTCACAATTTTGTCGACAAAGCAATACTATGTTAAATTAGATAAAATAAAAATATAGAATAACAATTTGACTTAATATAGTAATTATAATATTTATATATTATCTTACTACATACTGAATCTTCGGAACTTATTAAATATATTTGCTGATTCAATCACAAAATAAGCAGGGTATAATTTTTGTGCCAAGTTTTCGACATGTACAGACCATTGAAGGGCACCGTCAATATGTAGACCAAGAAATAGAATTTGAGGATCGTATTACGTCAATGTTGAGCTTTAGAGGTGGTAAAACTCTTTTATAGGGTAATACTAAAGTTTTTTCAGTGCTTAAACAGAGACCGTTCGCGTCAGATCAGGACTTAGTAATGAGATCTTTGCCTAGGTAGGATCTAATGCCGGTATTACTGGAACATTCCAGGTTACATTGATGTTATCTGCGAATAAAGTGATTTTACCAGTAATTCGTAAGTCTGTGACATCATTAATGGATAGCAAAAAAAAGAACTGGAACCAAAACTGAACCCTGAGGTACACCACATTGGTAACTGGCAATTTACTTGAAACTTCACCATTAGCTCTTACCAATTAACAAAATCGAAGGCCTTAGCAAAATCATAAAAAACCGAAGCCGTATAAAATGTATTGTTAAGTGAGGAATATATTTCATTGAGAACAGAAAACATAGTGTCATTTATTAAGTAGGAAATCAAATTGTTGAGCTATCGAGATTTTATGTTTAAAAAGAAAGGGTAATAGACGATTTTTCATTAGTCGTTCAATAATCTTCAATAGGATAGGTAATAATGTAATAGACGATAGTTACTAGTGTTATTTTTCTCACCACCAATGTGTAGGGGAATAATTACAGCTGCTTTTAGACAGCTAGAGAAAAGCCCCGAGGATCCTCTATAAGAGGACATAAAACGTTAATCATCACTTCTGAAAATTCAAAAATAAGTCATCTTTGTCGCAGGAAGTCTTGTTTTGAATTCTGAGTATGGTTTGCTCTAGCTCAAATCTATCTACAGGTCTGAGGAAGAGACTGTCATTTTTCAGAAGGAACGAAGAAAGAAAAAGCATCACGACTTTTTATATTTTATAACTAACTTACTAGCTCACGAAATAATTGTTAAGTTCGTCTGGGTCCAGGTCAATAGTGTTTGTTGAACGGGTTTGGTTTCTCAAATCATTGGTAACAGACCAAGTTTCTTTCGAGGAATTTTTAGCTCTCGAGATGCGATTGTAGTAATAGTTTTGCTTAATAGTTTTTATAGTTTTCGAATACAATAATCTATAGTTATTGATATAATTGAGTATGTGAGATGTCCGTTAACTTTTTAATATACAAAAGTGATCTCATATACTTGAATGAAGTATGTGTTTCTTTCGTAGTCCATGATTTGTGATGATTAGTTTCACGAGGGCGAAGAGGAAGTGCTCTATTGTAGTACCTGACAATTTTATCGAGAAAGTCTTAAAATTTATAATCCATATCGTCATAAAAATCAATCCAATCATTAGCTAAACATAAGTTATGAAATTTGGTGAAGTTTTGTTTAAAGAAAATCCTCACCAACTGTGTGTGCCACGTATCGACTGAAAAATTCACTTAGTTTATGTTCAAAAATAACATTCAGTTGAATTTTCACCGAGCGTTTGTTCAGATTTCAGCAATAACGGCACTCACCTTGCAAATAGCTATCAGTTGAATTGAAAAGAATTCTGAGAGTTGGTATCAGAAACGTGACTGAAATCGTAGCCGTATTGTCAATTTCTGAAAAGTCACAAAAAACCAGCTCAAATATGTGTGGTATATAACTTTCTCATTCTAGTAATACATACATATCTTTTTTGAAATTATCATCCTATTTTAAGCAACAAGGCAACAAGTTATACAACTGCATGACAGATTTGAGCGTAATATTAATTTGGAGTATTTTCAAAAGGTTTATTTTCCATTATGGTGAGGTGAATAGAAAGAATACAGCTAACAGAGCGAAACATGGCTGGAGGGGAAACTACCGGTTGCGTTATACCCAGGTCTGGGAATTGGAAACTGTAAGTGTGAATCGAGCATTAATGACTTAACATTAAATCTTTTAACCCTTAAATCGACATTAAGCTTTACGAACACAAAATAGTTGTACGAGGCCAGATCAGTTGGGTGTTCAATCTCTGTGAAGCCACATTCGTATAAAGTAGACTATATTAGTAGAGATATTTTAACAAAAAGGTGAGCGAACATTTTATTTGTACAAATCTTGGAAAAATGGAGGACATACTGTCCTTAAGTTTGGCAGACAATTATATGAATAGACTGTCGGTCTTTTGGGTTCTGGATATGGTGGTCGATGGATTGTTTTATAAGATCTTTAATAAAAAATACCATTCAACCTTTTACTGAAGTGTTTGTAAATATCACAGAAGCTTGATTATACGAAGAATAGCTTGACAATTCATTAACTAGAGGGTTTTGTCGAAGTTCAATATTGAATGGACGCTAGGAACTATTTGTAACGAAATAATTTTTTTCATCTAAATAATTGGGAATAGAAATTGATTGAACAATATGCCCTACATTCACGTCTACTTTCACATCTAAATCAATTTATGAAAAAGTAAGCTTTGGAGTAGGAGCATCATCGAACTATTGGATGTGTAAACTAAAAATAGAAACTTTTGGCACAAACTAAATTAATATGATATATAAATATATATAACGTACCATTTATCAATATTCATATTAAGTATTCTCGCTAAATGAAACAAAATAGTACAATGTAAGTTCAATTGAATCAATATTTACTATTCACTATACATGTTTTTGTTACAGATCAAATTATGGCCTTACATTTCGTCAGCTAACCCGAAATTCGCACTTTATCCAAATGATCTACGACGAAGACCATCAGTTGATAGACTGTGAGTTTGGTCATGATCAAAACCAAACGAAAACGTTCCTATCTAGTTTTAAGCGTGATTTAAGTAATTTAATAACTACCTCAAATATAACTATGGAATCTTTAGATGGTAAACAGTTACCACAAGAATTTCACTGGATGAATTATACTCATCTCAGAGAAGATTGTCGAAAAAGGCATAAAGAAATTAGAGCTAGTATGAAAAAGGAAAAAGAATTCCTAGATAGCCAAAGGTAAGTTCAATTATCAGTAATATTTTTTAAAATATTGTATAAAATGGAGTTAAATAGAATGTGAATAATCATAGATTCATAAATCCCATCAAAAGTCCGCTTTAGATAGAGTAGAAAGAAGAGTTGCTAGAAATAAAGTTTTACGGAATTTCCGAAAGATTATTTTTTGAGTGGTTTGAAAAATTGCCAACTCACTGAACTCGTGCATTTGAGAGCGTGTGTATAATCATTATAATCTTTAGCATTAAGACTAAAACAAGGTATATACCCTATTAGACCTAATATTGTATAACAAATTACTGTGCATAGTTATAAGCTTTCTATTGAAAGCTGGATTGAATAAAAGTATATTTTGAAACAGAAGATAACAAAGCATGATAAAATATATTCCTAATTTTACTAACTACAATTATTCTATTTTCCATTTGTTCCTTGGATATATAGACCCATATTATGATAATTCTGAAATTAAGATTTACTATAGACCTCTAGAGGTACCAATGGGATTAGAAATAATTCTCATCAACCGTTTTGAGATGTTGTACAAGCTTTTAAGTGAGAATAGTACGAAGCACTTTATAACAAATTAGTCCAAAGAAGCTTTCTCAATCTTTTGATACGCATGCTTCGAAAAGTACATCTATATTTGAAACTAGCAGAAAGAGTTCTAATCTCAGTCGTAATCCTAGATCAGTAATATGATACGCCTCGTCAGGCCATTTGTGATACTTTCAAATTATAAAATGAATCAACTTATATTAAAATTATTTTCTAATCGTAATTAGACGCTGTCACCACGTTCCAATTAAAAAAAGGTTGTTCAAAAGCTAAAATTAACATATCAAAACATTTCATGATTATAGTATGCGGTGCTGGAATAATGAAGATAAATAAAAATGCTGCATATCAGCAACAACTTTTATTTTATTCATAAAGCAAACTGTATTTAATCTGCTCTAACTAATATTCTCAAATAAACCATTTAATTAGATAACCATCAATTAAAACTGAGTAAATACTAGATATTATTGTTTAGATACTTAGCAAGGAAACCGTAAATATCCGCTATTGTTGGTTTGTCTGCAAATACGGAAGATACTTATCTTATCAATATTTCCACATTCTAATTTGTCGTTCTCTTCATTCGGGTGATAATTTTTACTTACTAGAAATCATTCAAGTTGCAATTATCATGTTAACTTCATTTTATACAATAAACATATATAATAATGTTTTAATAAACAGTACATACCAGACTCAAATTATTCATTAATTGGAATAACAATCAAGATTGTCTTTAATTTGAATAATGTATCACATTTATGGCTTTTTTATGTAAAACATTATTTGTGCTTTATGTTACTGCTTTATATGAAATGTATTTTTTCATTGTGTACGATTTGTCTGCTTATTTTTGGATTTGATAATTCTTGATGTCTTCAATCTTGATGATGAAATTTAATGAACATTTTCTTGAAATTAGTATTTAAACATTGTAAAATGTCAATGATGTATCACTCATATGTTATGTAAACCATTATTTGAAGTGCTTCATATTACTGTTTCAAATGAAATGTATTTTTTAATTTTGTACGATTTGCTGTTTATTTTTAAATTTGATGATGGAATTTAATGTAAAAAAGTAAAATTTGACTAAAGTTATAGAGTTTATACAATTTTCACATGAAATAAAATTGTTATATATACTTACAATGTTTTTCAAACATATTTTCTCGGTAATATACTTCTGGGCGTCAAAAAAATAATTGCAATTTCAAATCTATTCTAAAGACTGCAAATTGATCAAATCTAATTTTCGATCTCAGAGGTAAAATATAATTTCTCACGAAGTATATCTTCTTAAAAAAATTAAACAATTACGCTCCAAAAATGAAACACTATATTGTGTGAAACAGCCAAAAGGGATATATTCCTTAATTAATAAGTGAGGCAGTTTGGAATAACCGCTTGGAATCGTCGATTTGTATTTGTAAATGCGCATGTCATGTAATAGTGGCCAATACCACATTTCTTATTTTGAATGCAATCCTGTATATTATTTAATAATAATTTTTGGATTCTTAAAAAATTCTCGACATAATTCATGTACAATGTCCTATACCTATCATATTGATCTGTTTGGAAGCTATTTAGTGTTTTCAGATTTATTCCCCTGTCTGAGATCTCTCGTCGACATTGCCTTCCTTACTCCTTTAATCCGAGTCATTTCTGATCTTCCTTGTTTTAACCGTTGCAATTAGATGCATTATTTTTTTTAATATCTTTCACTCACTTATCCTCTGCGCATGGCCACACCAGCTAAGTTGCTTTTCCTGTACATTGTCTAGAATGGCTTTCATAACATTCATCATCTCTTATATTGTAATATTTGGAATATGCTCACCGCCAAAAATTCATTTCTAGGGATATTAGTCTTTGTTTCATTCTTGACATCACTTGCCACGTTTCACATCTATACGAAACAACACTGTTGAGAATTGTGTTAATTATATTACGATTTCTTTCTTTTTACTGGATAGTACGGAGTTCAGTACTCAAATGATTTTTTTTCTTTTTTGTTCTTCTATTTCTGGTTGGGTTCTCTAGCTGCTTGTGTATACATGTATTCTTCAGTGGCTGGTATTTGTCTTCCGTCCACAAGTTGTAAATCTTCTGTTTCTGTTCCGACACAGATATACTTAGTTTTTTGCATATTAACCTTTAACCACCATTTTCATATTCTGATATTAATCGACGAATCATGAAATCCAAATCATCTTTCTCTTGAGTAATTACTACCTCTTCATCTAAGAAATGTAGTACAGAGTTGTATGATCACTCAGTTGGATACCCATTCCGTCTCACGATCTCCTTTAATGTCTGAAAGCTTTATTTAAATAAATTTTTAATAGTTAACGAGAGACTGTACTAATCTAATCAGAGTTACGTTTAGAGAAGTTGTTTCAAGTACTTACCAGAACTTACCATGAGGCGCGTTGTCGTAGGCTTTTGTTAAGTTAACGAACAGCTTAGGGATGGATCTACCTGTTGCTATTTTTTTCCTCAGTAAATTGAATATGTAAAAATATGTTCTATACATGATCGTCCTGCTCTAAATCCAGCCTGTTATTTCAATTCATATGTTATTGATGTATAGGAGTAATCCAAGCTTCTCTCCATTCATTTTTTAATTCAAAATTATTAGATTCCACAAATTCACTACATGACACTCAATACTTATTTGCTAATATAGCTCTTGGTATTGAGAAAAACGAAAAATCATTCCAGCGTACCTTTTTACTGATATGAATTAAAAAAATATACGAGAAAACGATGTTATCGTTCGAATTTCGTTAACTGTACGTTAAAATATGAAAATAATGTTGCATTTAAAAGAAATGCATAAAACAACCGTTCTACAAATAATTGGTTATGGAGATAAAGAACACTAATTGAAATTGCTCGTTTATTTCGAGAAATTTCCAAATCTGCCGCCTACATCACAAGGAACAATTAGCAAAATAGGGAAGCAGTTTCGCAAACTGAGGTTTGTTAGATAGATAAAATACCTAGGTGTCAATGCAGTAAATGATACAAAATTGGATATTATGCTTGAGCTTCAAGAAGATCCATATAGTTCTGGTCGAAAATCACCATTAGGCCCACATCCAGTTTTCAAAAATTAAAAAAAAAAATAAATAAAAAGCATTCCTATAAAATGATACCAACTTATGACTCATGAAAGACGATTTCGAAAGGAGAACGTATTTTTGTAGCAATGTTAGATAATAATGTGATCCAATTAGAAGATGTTTTATTTTCTGAAGAGAGCACATTTATATTTCACGGTCGTCAAATTGATCCTCAAAACTGTTGCTTCTAATGAGAATCCACTGGATGGTAGAACATAAGCAATATCCTGAAAAAGTTTTGTCAGAAATTCTTGGAAAAATCATTTCAAATCATTGATGTCAACTTGAATGGATATAAATATTTAGAACCGCTCCAAATTAATGTCGTACCAACTTTGACAAACTCATATTTCCTGCGATTATAATATAGTTATGTTCCCTCCTTTCATACTTCCATGTATGTGCTAAAAAGGGAATATATGAGGTGTTTTGTACCCCGTAGTTCAATAAATTCCTGTACAGGTATACGAGGGTTGTCTCAAAAGTTTTTGTCCTCAACTTAAAGATGTCAGCACTTATCAATAGAAGTTGGGAAATATATGCTTATTATATGGATGCTCGGTTTCTTGCGTGATAATCATTTTCGGAAAAAAAGTTAAATGTCGTAGGTCATTATATATTTTTTTTTTGGAATACGCCTACGTAAATGAAAGAGAACTAAGACACTTCTTACCGAGACTCTGTATCATAATTTGCGACATTATTAGCTTGACTGATGACGAGCGTTGGATTAAGCGTTGGATCAATGCTAGAGAGGTAGAAGAGGGGATCAGCATATCAAAAGAACAAATTTGTCATATACTAACCGAAGAATTCTACATTCGTAAGCGATCCGCGAATTGAGTGCCACGTTTTCTCACTTTGAACCAAAAGTGCATTCGAATGTACTTTTTCCAGGTCTTATTGACGCGGTTTAAGCAACATCAGTCGGACTTTTTTGTCCTTTTATGACTGTAGATGAAGCTATTATCACCACTATAATCTATAAAATGAAAAAAGGCAAGACGGTGAATTGATAACGGCTAACCTGCGGCGAGAAGACGGATTTATCGACTGGAGAAGTGATGGCGTTCGTTTTTTAAGATAGTCATGGGATTTTGTTCGTTAATCGCCATGGCTAAGATTCACGAAATGCAGCTCAAATTGCCTATCACCCACAGTATTCACTAGATCAGGCCTCCAACGACTATTTTTTGTTTCCTTATAGTTTCACGTACAGGGAAGAGATTTTCTTCACACAACGATGTTTTCCATTCAAAGAAAAAGACGGTAGTTATCATTTGGTGAAGTGAAAAAGGTTAAAATGTATAGACCAATAAGGGACTATGTTCAAAAATGGAATGATTATGAGAAAAATGTCCTATTTCTTTGAATTGCACGCCATGTTTGAGAGTTATAATATCACATATAATTATTACGTGGAATATCGAAAGTTGAGAGTTAGTAAGCATGAAGCATTAAACTGTAGAACAACGCTCCCTGATTGTTGAAAATTATTATCAAAATGGTGAAAATTTAATTGAACTATTTGTAAAGTACGTCCAATGTTCAGTCGAAATAATGTGCCTAATTAATATACTATGGAAAGGATAATAAAAAAATTCAGGTATTCCGGTTAATGCTACGAGCTCATAGAGATCGTTCAGAACAAAACGGCAGTTCTCGAGAGTGTGACATCAAGAACAGAAACATCAATTGCCATCGTGCACAAGAATTGGACATTTCAACAAGCACTCTTCAGCGAATTCTCACTAAAAATTAAAAGCTGCATGCCTACAAAATTAAACTGACTGAACAACTTCTGCTCATAGACTATGAAGAGAATTTACCAATTGGATCCTTGAGCAAACTGCCGGCTTTGTTAATATGCAAAACTGTCGCATTTGGGGCTTAGAAAATCCACGAATGATTAATAAGAAAGCAATGCATCCACAACTGATCACTGTATGGAGAGCATTATGGTCTGGAGGAATAATTGGATCGTTTTAGTTCGAAAACGGAGAAGCTATTGATATTGACGACATGTGGTTTCAGCAGGACGGCGCCATATATCATACTTCTCGTTTGCTCCTAATCATGACATTTCCTGATTTGGGGACCAGATTTGACTTCCGAGCTCTTGAGCTCACACTTCTGGGTGTGAGGTTATGCTTATGAGCATGCAGCCATCGAAGCATTGAAAGCCGAAACTAGACGCTGTATCAATGAAATGCCACGAAATGTATTCAAAAACGTTATCGATAATTAAATATTTTCCTTTATACATTATTCCCGAATGAATATTTTCTAAATCTACAAATATTTTATACTTTGCTACGGAAAACTATATTTTATTAAACATTGAAATTTTTCGCTCTGATTGAAACACCATTTAGGATGTCAGTAACATAACGTCCAACTGTCATACTGCCTCGAATTGATACAAGTGCTGCTCGGCCCTCAATCCCTTATTTTAACAGTCCTGAGTACATACTTTTCATTAGCAGAGCCTATATTTCGTCGGTTTGTACAGTGGCTCTTCTACAGCTGTCTTGCCATTAATGTCATTCTCAGCAAAATTCAAACGTTAACGACATTGGTCCCCAATCAAAGGAAGCATTTGTGGCACTATGAAAAGGAAAACACTAACGGTTCGAATGAGGCTATATGTATACTCATAGTAACAGGCCTACTATCCTCTCTAAACTATTGGTCACGACTTTCTTATTTAGTTTTTCTTCGTCGTGTTACTCTAGTTCACTCATATAACCTCCATTTCAGTAGATTTAACATGATGGGCAGTTTAACGAATTACTGAACCAAATTCTCCAAAGATCACAGTTCTACCTTTGCCAAAATTACTAACATGAGACATTGTCTTAATCGTCGTCTACTCTCAATATTGTGAAGAAGTTGACAAAAAATCAGAAATTATCACAATATTAATATATAAAATGTACTCTGGATTTACTTTAGTTTTCCATACATGCTCAATACATAAATTGTTCTCTACAGAGAGCCTGTAATGCAATTTGGAATAAATTAAGTAGATTATTTCTCAAAAAATGCTAAGACCCGTTTTTTCGTATTTCCAAATGCAATTTTTTTTATATACAATAATAATGGGCGACCCAATTTAGAGATATGACGTCACATATTTATATCTTCACTGAATACAGTTTATGGATTATAACTTATTTTTTCACGTGCTCCTTTTCCCTAGATTGTTTTTATATTTATCTTTTCTCTATCTCCATATCCAATCATGTGTGAAATTACAATACAACATAATACAATATTTTTGTTTAATACCTAAATTGCTAGTTTATTATAAAAAAACAATATTATAAGTTGTTGAATATCAAGATATGATGTCTTCCAATTCGATTTTTGTTGCAATTATTAAGGAATAATGATTTGATATTGGACACTTATGTAAAACTTCACACAGGCTATAAAAATATACTTCAAAAAGACAGTTTTTACCATTTTACAAAATCAACTCCATATCTTAAAATACAGATACTATATCGAGATATCCTAAATTAGTATTGTACATAGAAAGTAACAGCATTTTCTTTAAATTTGTGTTAAAACTTTGCATACAGAATTGAAGACTTATTTGGTATAGAAACATTAACAATGTAAAGTTTTAATTTTGGTGCCTTTAAGGATTAACAAAA
The DNA here is from genome assembly GCF_026230105.1 of Diorhabda sublineata. Taxonomy (NCBI): domain Eukaryota; kingdom Metazoa; phylum Arthropoda; class Insecta; order Coleoptera; family Chrysomelidae; genus Diorhabda; species Diorhabda sublineata. The sequence continues at coordinate 14,015,235 of NC_079482.1, forward strand.
GGTTATTCATTAAAAGTATGTGAATTTTTTCCATAATGAATGATATCAATTGAACATGATTTATATCACTTTCTACTTAACAATTTATTAGCGCATTTCCAGTAGAATTTTTATCGCATTGTTAACACGTGCTAATTAATTCAATAGACTCATTATTTTCTGTTTTTCAAATTGTTTGCAACACATCACAATTATGTGTAGGCACTTTCTACCAAAATAGTAAACATCTATGAATAAATAATTGTGTCAAATAATTCATTAAGAAATACGAGCGTTATGTTGATGCCAATACGATAATTAACTAACACAATACCTAAATTCAATAAATTAAGTCAAAATAGTATGCACCTGCACAAAAACATGGACATTATTGTATCAGGTAATCATTTCACAGAAGTTAAACAAAAATATTTTGTGTTAATTTAAAAACAAAGCGGAAAAAAGAATGTGTCAATGTTTTGTAATATATGTCATATTCTGTTGATGTCTCCGACTGTTTCAAATGTTTGTTTAATGTTTGTCTCGCATATGTCCAAATAGCATACTGTATTCAAATTATAAATAACATGTAAATGCTGAGAAATCAGAAAATTTGGAGTTGTGACATTTTAAGAAATAACAGCAAATGAAAAGAATAAACTTTGCGTACTGCTGAGTTTAGTATTTTTCAACGCTTTTTACTTCATTGCTAATAGATAAAATAAAAGGAGAATAATTCAATATTACACTGTATTGTCAACATAATCCTGAATTTTATACAGGCATTTTCTAATTCCATTATAATCATTTTCTTTTAATGGTATATTAAATAAATATTTCCACGTTACAAGTTGGTAAAATCTGGGGTTACGCACATTCGATCAATGCGATAGTCATTTTCACCCAGAGATATTCCTCTAGAGAATAAACAATTATTATAACCTCAACAGTCATTAGATAATTCTATCGTATTCACATTGCACAATTCAACAAACTTTTCAACTAACTAATGTTTTTTTTAATATGACCAATTCGTATTAGCCTCCTATCTAATAGAAAGTCATAGTCGGAATGATTTCCTGAAATTTGTTTATATCTTCTCTCATCTCAACTTCAGAACCTGATGGGTGTGTACCTTGTTTCATACTTTATTTAAAACTATAACCGCTCTACCAGAGATTTCTTCACCTTATATTTTTTGGGGGGTCAACCCACAATTCATCACTACTTATTTACAGTTTATTGCATGTTTTTGCAGCATCTACTATTGTTTAGCATTACTTTTTGTCTTGCATCTCGAAATTAAGTATTCCTAAAATTATTCATAGTATATTGTTTTATATTTTCTAAATGAATTCTATACAAATACTAGACTTTCAGTTTTTAGTGTACTGTATTCTTAAGGTACCACAAAAAAATGTTTATATCGCAAACTGGACTACTACACGAGTAATGTTGTGTGTCAGTAAATATTATTTCAGTAGAGTGAACAAAAAATTCTATGGTGACTTTCTCGATGTCTCTATATGTACCCATAAATTGTAGTAAGGCTGTATGAACTTCTTCTCGATTATAATTCACTCTTCTTCTACGTCATAGTCTTCGTCGAATAGCTGTAATCGATTTTCCTGAACTACTTTCGGTTTTCCATTGGGGCGCTTGCTTATGTGATCTCCTCTTAGTCTTAATCTTCATAACTGCCTACTACAATACCGTTTTTTCAATTCTATCAATGGCAATCGGTTCATGTAACATCGTAACATACTTCTTCTCAGCTTAAGCATAATTTTCTCCTGCTAAATCCTTTTTTCAGGTCAACAACCAAATTTCGGGTCAACGTCACCAAGTTTTTCTCTGAGAATTTGGGGCAAATCTCGCGAAGTAACGAGAATTGATTTCTTATTTATTAGTGACGAAGGGCAGTTTGGCGAGGAAGATGAAAAAGAGTCTCGGATTAAGTTTAAGGCGCCAAGGTAGTTACACTTCGACAGTAGTTATGTTAGAACTCGGTTCTCACATTAAAATTTTACAAAAACGCACCGGCAATTGTCTGCTTCCTCGGTGTTAACCGACCGGACCCACCGCAACTCAAGTACCCGCTTGAAGTTGGACGCATCTTGTGAATTATGTAACGGATAAACGTCTCCTCGAAGGACAACTCTTAGCCTATGCCTTAGCGACGCTGATGCAACCAGTCACATTTGCGCGCTGTCTGAGACCCGAATAAGCAAAAGGTTTGATATATTATTGCCAAGGAGAATCGTGAGCAGAATAAACCAACTGCTGAACCAAAAAAAACTTATGTACTGTTTCTTTTCCGTTTTACATCTAATATTATACGAATATATTCGTCGCCTATATAATAGTTTTTGGATTTAATTATAGCTATGAGACTAGAAGTACTCAAATCACTTTATGGACTTCTTTATAAGCCGTTTCTTCCTCTATAGCTGCGAGTTGGAATATTTTTTTATTCCGGCAAGCTTTATGTCAATTGGTATTTGTCTATGATTTGTTATATCTCATCAGTTGTAACTTTTCCAAATTCTTAATAGTACTAATATTATTAAAATTATTATTAAAATACTAAATCCTAATCTAGAGTATTTCATTTCCCTCTTCCCTGTTAAATATTCGGCAAGGTGGCACAATCTTACCATCAAATTAGTTCATCTCTAAGATATTAAGCAATATAAGCAATTTTGTCCATGGAAGGAGAAATATAGCTCTTTCAGTAGAAAAACAATTACAGAAATTGTTGAAATTTGCTCGACCACTTTAGAATAAATTGTTAAAATCTCTTGCCCATATTAGCATAATGGATGAAAAGTTATAATTGCGAAGAACGTGGAGCTTTTCCATTTCATTTTAAGTTTGAAATTTCATTATTTCTAACATGTTTATTTCATTTTCACAAAGTCACATTGTTAGATAAACTACAAAAAAGTTTTTCTCCCACAAATACCTACCATAAAATGAATATCTCTACGTCACTATTCATTACATTGTTTAGAAAGCCGATCGCACATTTGATCAATATTTATTGTATTTTTATTACTGTAAATCATTTGAGTTGAATTTTTAAAATTTTTCATATTAGGTTTGGGAATAAATCAAAAAGATCTATCTTATTAATGCCTGGTACTAATTGGTGTGGAGATAGGAACAGAGCAAGAACATATACGGATATTGGAAATTTTGTAAAAACTGACAGATGCTGCAGGAGACATGATTTTTGTAAAATAGATATTCCAGGATTAACTACAAAATACGACTATTTTAATTTTAGACTTTTCACGTTATCACATTGTCGATGTGATGCCAGGTAAATTTTTAAATATAATTTTCCAAATTTTGTACTTTCTAGATGCGAAAGTTATTTTTTAATTGAAACTTAGACACCAGTAAATATGTTTGCTTTTGTTTTTGAGTTCAAAAATTAAATTTCACAACAGTATTATTCATGGTAGTTCTTAACTGTCATAAAAGTTAAAGTCAAGTTATTTGAACCAAAATATGGTAATATAAGGCCAACTATAACCCCAATAATATAATGCTGTAGGATACTAAAGGCTCAAGTTCACTACTTTTCGTATAACTTCATTTATTTATACTATTCTAAAATCAAGACAGAATTCTAATTCATTAAAGGGACTGGTGAATAAGTGCCGATTATGAAATTGAGTTGTAGCTCCTGTAGGCGGAGCTTTTTTAAAAATTTTTGACATACTTTATGAATAAATGCTATTGAAAATCCTTTCAAGTAAAGAACAAATATTAAGTTGTTCACGTTTTTATTTCATATCAAACTCAATGGAAATTTAGAAAAAAAAATACAACTATGAGAAAAAACGCTGCGTATTTTACTCGACAGCATTATTTTATTGTAGTACACCCTTCCTTATCTTATTTTGATCTGAGGAATTGCTTTTATCCTATGTCTTAATAGTTATGAATGATTTTTTATATGATTCCATTAATATGTTGGTTCGAAAATGTTGATTTATATTGGAGATATTTTTTCTTATTGAAAAAATATATCCGCCGTCTGTTTTGCTATGATTATTAATAAAATAATACTTGACATAAAACATACTTTCCAGAATATTAAAAGATTTGAATTAAATAATTATCAACGCAGATTGATAGACGAGATGTGTCTATTGAATATAGAGGTTCATACTGTAAAATATTCCATTTCAAAATCTTAGATTTTTTAATTATTATCTGAAACAATGTTGACAGACTTTTTCTGTTAGCTTCTTTAGAATGCACACTATTTTTCTTTCACAGCTTCTTATTCTTTTTAATATAGCACTAGGATATTTGACAGAAATTACGGAATGAGCCAGCGCATTGTCTTACGGATGCTTTATCACTTTTTACACTCACATGAAACATAATTTTTTTATAATGGCATCCATTTTTGGTATGAAAAGCCGATCTGATTACTTAACAACTAACGAAAACAATGTAACAAATTAGTTGTAGCAAATTAATATCTTTAAATTCACAACATAATTCAAAAAAATCTTCTGGGGACGATATCAGTACTTCTATATAAAATTGTTAGGTCCTATCCAAAATCAGGAGTATTGTAACGTTCCTCGGGTAAGGTATGTGGATAAAATTATACAAGTTAATTCATACTTTACTACATTAAGATACTGATAAGTTAGCAACTAACACTTCACATCAAATATCACTTTTTTATCTCTGGTAGTTTTTGTATCGTTCGCCGCGTATCAATATTGAACTATGTGAGCCCCTACTTTATACGCGTATATGCGCTTGCATAGATACAGTTGTAGAAACTACTGTATTGTTACAGAATCCAGAAACATCTGGAACAATAATTATCCAATGATAGATGACCAGCCACTGGTGTACCAATCTCACTATAGTTTTCACTACTTTAAGTCATGACCCTTAGGAATAATGGTATTTTTCCCAACTGGTTGCAATAAAAACTTTACAAGACATGTGTCAGATCCATAATGAAATACGAAATACAGATACAAAAGGAAGCAAGTAGAAAAATATTTTGAAAGTAGCAAAAATAAGATGGTTTTCATCGGAAAACCCAGAAAAGATACCGATATAAGGCAACAATGCAGAATATTTGCAGCCACTGCAAAAAATATAAAACCATAATTCCATTTTAAAAACTAACCAGAAGATGGAGACTACCTTTCTCAAAGAATAATACAGGTATAACTAAGACACAAAAGAGTTAAATATTACACTAATATAACTAGTTTATTGTGGAGATTATTAAAAAAAGAATGTTTAGAAATATTTAGGTTGAATTTACTGATATATTGGCCATATTTTGGATAGGAAGTCTCGTTTCACTGCGGAATGTGAGAAGATAATTTGGAAATAAGTGGAGTTGATCAGGGAATCCGAATGAAATTATGGGTTGAAAAAGTTGATTGATTTTTAAGAAAATTATTTACATTGATTGGTAGTTCTTATCTCTACGTATTACTATGATTATTTTATTTCCAACAACACTCCTCTTTTTCCGTGCTTGAGATCAGCGAAAATATCGTTATATTACGCTTGTAACGTGTTCATGTGTCAGAGTTGAACATTTATTTATGTATAAAAGAAAACCTAATACAAATAATGATCAAAATCATCAGTATAAATTCATTCAAATCACTAATTACAAAAAATATCGTTCTCTTGAAATTACATATTTGATACAAATGTTTCAAAGATCTTTATAATCTGCAAATAAGTATTAATTTGACCTAATCCACAATCTGACAACTGAATGCAAACAAAGTTGGATTAGGTTCTCTAATATTATTCTCCACGAACAACTATATTCATTGTAAGAGGTTACATACACAATTAGAAGGTGACAATCAAAGACATGCTGCCCAACTCTTTACAAAGCTCATCATTTTAAATTTATGGGATATAATTATTTCATACAATTGTTTATCTATTACTTTTTGGATCCTATAAAGGTTAGTATGTGAGCCTTTTTGATTTGATTATTGGGTATCTTCACCTGCTGTAACAAACGGTTGAGGCATCGTCCAAAACAATGAATGAACTGGTACGTACATTGAAAGCTATAGTTCTTTGCATCATCTACCCACCAATAACGAATCAAATGATGGCTTCGGTTATGCACAATTTGTAACGATTGCTTTATGGCCGTAAGTGTTTTTATATTTAAACCCACAAGAAACTCTAGTAATTTTACTGAATAATTTCTGAAATCGGATTTCTGTTTGTATAGATTATAAATCTGTAAGAGAATAACGTCTCTGACATTTTCAATAATCTTTTTTAACTTGATGTTAAATTGCTCTTTTTCCACAGGAAGATCTGCCATTAAACCTTGTAAATAGTGGAAAAAATCAATCCGGCAAGTCTTATTGCCATTTATATTTTTAATGAACAGGTTTAAGCCGATCGAAACTTTTCAAAATCTTTATACAAGCAAGTCGTTGCGTTAGTCAGAAATACTAAACTGCTTTAGAGGACTAGTCATTCCCTTAAAAAAATTTTACACAATTTGGAACTATAAGGATTGTACAAATCAGAAACTGATAATGTCAGCCATGAAAACTATTCATATTAAATAATGCAATTATTGTACCCTACTAATTCTCTTAAATAGTAATCCTGGTTATTACCGATCTCTCAAGTTCCTCGATACCTTCATGTATCTTTTCCCTGAATGGAAAATGAGATTTATATACTATTTTTTATTTGTATAAAGTAATGTTAACAATAATCTAATATTTTATATCGTTTGTGTTATTTGTAAGTTCCTTCTATTTTCAATCTATATATATTTGAATGATCATAATCGTAATAATGTCCCGAGAAAAAGCAAATTGGTTACACGGCACATGCACTTGCCTAAAGTTTCTTAAATATTATCTTTACAAGCATTTTTGTAGTAAATTATTACAAAAGACTGATTCTTCTTAAGATTTTTAAAATGTTCATTATTAGTTTTAAAAGGAGGGATTTTCACGTTTATTATAAGTTTCATTTTTTTACTTTCGGTCGATTGAACGCTGGCCCTAGTATAAAATCTTATAAGACTAGAGGATCAAACTTTAGGGATTTGTTTACTATGTTTGAGTAACTAATTATTAATCTAGGGTAATTTACTATAAAAGGGCAATGATATGTAAATATTTGCATGTCATTTCAAATTAAAATTTGGTTGATAGTTTGGTTTTCATCAACTATTTTTTAGGTTAACAATGATTTGTTTGGAGCCATTTGCTTTAATATGATGGTAAGATGTCAAATCTTTGGTTATAATTTCACATTAAATACGGTTTTAATTTTGGTGATCATTTACTATTTTTGGCTGTTACATTTTACTTTTTCTGGTGGTTAAACGTAAGCTATATGGAATGACATCGAGGTAATAGTCATACAGATAATTGTTATTATTTATTTGGAACTAAATACTTGGTTTAGTTTTCTTACTAATTCTGGATTACTGTTTTTATACTGAATTTGACACTTTTGTGAAACTGATTACTTCGTAAGCCAATTGTTTGTTAATAGTTTGTTACTAAAGCAAATGTTTTGAAGTTTTGTATACAGGTAATTCAAGAAATGTGAAAAATTTTTTGATTAAAACATATTCCAGGCATTTATTTACCAATTATAGGTTCGTTTAAGCAATCGAAAATTTTTAAAAATGTTTAAGGATATCTTTGATCTATTTATATATCTGAAAGTAAGAAGAGATTTGTTTCAAATGATCTCGGCAAACTGCGGGTCGCGAGCCGCATGCAGCTCTTTGGATGTAAATTTGTGATTCTTTAGTTCCATGCACAAAGCACTCTACTATCGTCAGTTTAACTCAGTACTCCGACCTCCTTTTCATAATAAAGTGCGATGGCTTTCCAAAAGTAAGATGTTAAAACGTTTTGACTCGTGCTTGAATGAAATAAATACATTCCTAAATGAGAGTGAATTGAAGAGCCTCAAATGGTTGCAAAAATTTCACTTTATGGTGGATTATAAAAGATATTCAGAGCAGTACATTACTTCATTGTTAATTTTAAAAGCAATATCGCGAGAAAACCAGTACAACTGTTAACACTAATTACTCCAGCACACTTATAAAAAAATTAATGACGAATTTACTGAGACATTTGAGTAATTTAAAACCAACAAAACCAAACTAGATTTATAATAAATTCTCTTAGCATAAATAGTAACTAAATCTACATCGAGCCATTTAGAATTGAAACTGGATCTCTAGAAATGCAATTCACCGATTTAAAAAGTAAAGCTTTGGGGAGTAGAAAATTTACAGAATTTAAAAAAAATTGGAAGAGTTGGAGGTCCAGAATTGTATGTTCATAACGCAACAAATGTGGACAGCTCTAAAAGAAATTCCGCGATTTGAGGTTCTTATCTTCGATGCATGGAATAGTCTCCCAGAATTCTTCAGTAAGGTGAAGAAGTTGACATTTGGAGTGAGTGCTGACGATCTTCGGATCGACATATTCGTGCGAGCAAACGTTTTCTTGCATGAATATAATTAAAAGTAAAGTGGGAAGCCAACTAACAAATGACAATTTAGAGTTGTATTCTGAACTTAAAACAATTTACGAACCAAATTTATCCAAACTATCTAAAAACCTGCAAAGCCAACACTCCCATTGAATTTGTAAGCAAACATGTATGTTATTGGTTTTTTATTTTAAATACAAGTTACATTATTTAGTGAAGCTTGAATTTTCTACTAAAAAACCAAGTAAAGCCATCGCTCTCATTGGGTATGTTTGTCCAATTGTTTGTTATTGAAAGTTTGGATTGTAGTAAATGTTGATTTGCTTTAGTTTTTTGTTCATTAAATGATAGGATATTATCTAATAATACGATATAAATATTCATGTATATTATAATAGATATAAAATAGATATTTTCTGCTATGAATATAAGATTAGTTTTTTTACCAAACACTTTATTCAAGTACTCTTTATTATTAGCAACAAAAAATTTTGTGAACAATGACCAATATTTGTGGACTCGGCTGTAGATAAAACTGTCTGAAAAGACATGAGGGATGGCGTTAAAGTTGTCAAATGTATTAACTAAATAATAAAATAATAAGAATAATTAAAGAAAAAATTGTACTTGCACGTATAATCAGAACTAAACTTTAATTTGAATAAATGAAATAAACCATAGATGTCTTTTCTAAATTGTCGAAATTAATCTAATTACTTGTATAAATAGTATAATTATATTTTTTTATTCATCTGTATAAAAAAGTATAGTGAGCACCTCGTGTTAAAAAATCTTCAGTCAGTAGTCTCATGTCAGGTACCCGTTTCACTCAGCTACTATTGCGACCAATAATATTTGTCACATGAGTAACTTTCTTAATACTTTTTCTTTGTTATTATTCCAAGATTAAGATCATATGACACTACAAGATCAAGATCTACTCTTGATCTAGTCTTCTTTTGCTTATCAAGTTTGATAGAGTTAAGCTTTTTGGACACTTTCAGGATTATGAACAGAAAGCAATATTTTTGTGATTTTCCTTCAACGTCACCAATACTTCAATTACAATTTAAATCAAGAACGCTAGTCTGAATTGTTTATTTATTTTTATATGAGGATATCTTATAAGTAATGTCGTTTTTCAAATCCCCTTACCTCAATTTAAACTTGTCTATTCTCTATTTCTATAAAGAGTACAATTGCTTTACTTTATTTTCATCATTCTCTCTTTGTTATTAAGAACACAGTACGTTTTTATAATGAATTGTATGGAGTGCGATAATTCGTGTATTCTTTAGACATAATTGGAAACAAAAGTTTACAGCAGCCGTAACAGTGGGGAATATATATGAAATTAAAGACACAATTAATAACCGAACTATACAGTGTTGATTTAATCGTTTTAATAGTGGAGGTTTACGCTTGATTATCGTTCGCGTTCGGCGCTCGGGTCGTCCACCTGCTGGGGATATAAAAGTTACAAGGAAAGCAGTAGAAAATCAGCCTAGAACCAGCACTCATCGATTATCGGACACACCCAGACCTTCTAAAAAAAGTGACACGAATTAACCGAGATTCAAGCAAAACGTTGGGTTGAAGTACTGAAAGATGATCTTTGTATTATAGGCATTATTATTTGCGATGAAAAATTTATTTAAGCAACCTGAACATGGAAAATTAGCAGTTAGATAAAGTAATCATCAGAAACAGTCGCAAAGAGAGGTAGAATCAAGCGATAATCCTTTTTGTGTGTTTTGTGGAATTATGAAGGTTCAGTGTACTTCGAAATCATTTCAGATGGTCGAGCTGTCAATAACGAGGTATAAAGTTGACAATTTATGCGAGTGTGTGAGGTTTTATCGGAGAAATATCTAGGTTTAGTTAACTGAACGCGGGCTATTTTACAACAAAACAATACTAAATAAAATATTGCGAAAATTACGCATAATAAGAGCTTGGTGCTATTGAACTTCTGTCACATCCAGCATTGAATCTAGGCCTTCCACTGTGATTACTATTTATTGGAATCCATGGCGAAATTCTTGCTGGGTAAAAAATGTTAATTCAGAGACGATGTTGGGAATATAGTTCGAAAATTGTTTGGATCTAATTCCAAAGAAGGGTTTTTCCAAAATCTCAAAGAACCTGCTGAGCGTTTGGTTGAAACCATAGAACGATGGGCTCTACCTCGAATATTAAGGCTTTTTTGTATGATTTTTTTAATGAACTAAGTAAATATCCGAATATACCCTCATACAGACTTTTTGGGAACCATTATAATTATAATTGAAATTTGAATTTCCAATAAGGTGGATAAGAGAACTGTTCAGCATTCACCCCATATATTACAGGTGCACTCCAAAGCAAGATCAATTCTAAATTTATTTACTTAAAGCAATATCCAATCTTTTTCTACCTTATACTTATAAAATATTGGGTGCTACTAGTACACTTAAAAATGTGATATGTTTCAGTTAATCTGTAGTCAAGTTCGGAGTTTTCGAAAGGAGTCAATCCGAAAAATATATCCAGCTTGCCTATAATCACTACGTATTTTTTTGCACAACTGTCTAACCATAAAATATACTTTATAATTAGTCTGTATACCTCAAACCTGTTTTCACATGACATATTCTAAATACTTTGTTCGAAATTTTTTTCTTTCTATTGTACATTAGAATGATAAACAGAATCCCTATTAAAAATAACTGCATTCTAATATGCATTCTAATACAATATGTTATTCAGATGGTCGAATAACGGGAGTCCGGCTCTACATATGCTAATACTTTAATTACAACAAAAATGGTTAACTTTTTTTAATTAAATATAATTATAAATATATGGAAATTTTATAATACTGAATAATCATTAAATCTATATTTACAATAGCATTCGAAAATACCTTGAAATAATTTTGAATATTATTTATTAAAATCTATAAAAGTAGATACAAAGGAATCATTTTCCATAAGATAAGGTATGCAAAAATTATAAGAGTCGTTGTTACAAAGTCTACGCCTCGCTTATTGATGCTTTTATTGACTGTGGTAAATCTCCTAAATGCGTGGAAGCCGGGGTATGGAAACTCGCCGGTGCGAGAGGGGTAAATGAACCATAGCGTTCTCTCTTGGTTAATGAGCACAACTACTACGTTTATAGATTTGACGAAAGGTAACACTATGATGTCGGGTCAATCACAAAATAGTATTGACATTTGACATAATATAGTGAATGCGTAGCAGATCTGAGGCAGATGCCTACCAAAAATGACTTGTTAATCTCATTGTAGCACGTATTCAGACGAAAAAGCGCGTGAATTTTGTCTCTAGACCTTCAAAAAAATGTTTCTTCTTGCTCTGCAAACAAGACCTCCACAACTTTTATTACCTCCTCGTTGGAAGAAAATTTACGACCTTTTCAGTTTTTCAGTTGAGGAAAGAGATGATAGTCGCAAGGAGCCAAATCTGGTGAATAAGGGGGGTGTTCTAGGAATTCAAACCATAAATCACGAATTTTTTGCATGGCAACATGAGATTTGTATGCAGGAGCGTTGTCCTGGAGAAACAAAACACCTTTAGATAGCTTTCCGCGTCTTATCTCTCTAACTTTTTTCCCGAGTGGTCAGTGGTGATGTCGAATAGTAATCTCCAGTTATTGTTCAACCCTTATCCAAAAAATCAATCATGATTACTCCAAGGCAATCTCAAAAAACTGAAGCAAGAACTTTTCCAATAAATTTTTGGACACGAAACTTCTTAGGTCGTGGAGAACCGGAATTTCGCCATTCGATCGATTGTTGCTTTGTTTCTGGATCGTAGAAATGTACCCAAGTCTTTTCCATAGTAACAATTCGGTTTAACAAGTCTACATCGTTTTCAAATCGAGCACAGATCGAACGCTATGTTTCTACCCTTGCACGCTTTCGGTCAATATTCAAACATTTGGGGATCCATTTTGCAGCTATTTTTCTCATGTCCAAATTGACGTGAACTAAATGATGAACGTGTTCGTGTGAAATATTCAGTGCTTCAGATATCCGTTTTAGCCCAATTCGACGGTCTGATAAAATCATGTCATGAACTGCATCGATATTTTCGGGGACTGACACAGAAACTGGCCTTCCCGATCGGATCATCTTCAATGGAAAATTTACTTCTTTTGAAGCTTGCAGTCCAATTTTTCACGGTCGCACACGAAGTACACTGATTACCAAGGGTATTAAGCATATCTTCGTAAATCTGATTACCTATTAACCCTTTCAAATACAGGTACATGATGATAGCTCAAACTTCACACTGACACTTCTAATAAGTTATTGTTCGTTGTTATGGTAACGCAATATTCTGTTTACGCATGGAACTGGTCTAGGCTAACTAAATATCAATACACCCTCGTATATATATATATATATATATATATATATATATATATATATATAGAAGATTTATCCACCTAACTTTATATAAATTTAGGAGGTCCGCTAAGGTGGTCGGACGGACAAAGTTAATCAACAGAATACACTGGTGACTTTATGACAAACGTTTGCTGTTCAACAAAAAGACTTTCAAACACATATTACACGGAAAATTTTGAAAAGTTTTACTATTACTGAAGAACAATAAAAACAAGAAAGCTGCAAGGAGAGAATATATGACTTTACATGCAGATCGTCTGTCTACAAATAATAATATATATTTCTAATATTTACAACATCTGTACGTCTAGAAAACTTTTGAATGTAATGTACTATAATTAATTGTTGATTCATTATTTTATTCCACTGAAACCGCTCAACTTTATTATATAATGTTGGAAATTACTATCACCATATCGCACAAAAAATCTAAAGCGGAAACGCTTAAAAGTGTGTCAACATATGTTGCAAAGACTGAAGGAATGCCCTACTTCATTCAACTTTATTATGTGGCCGAATCATTGTTTTTATAGTGAAAAAATAAGACCACGAGTCATTCAATGTGAAAAATCTAGAAGAAAATCGAGTGGTGTTTGATGTGGCATTGTGTACAATAAAATTAAGGATATTTTGAACTGAACGTAAACATATTAACATACGAATAGTTACAAAAGAAATCGTCAAACATACCTCAGGATTTGGAGTAACTGTTCTTTGCTGAATAAATGAGACAAATATGTTGACAGTTAGAATAAGAAGCGCCCACAAGGCGTTTTGAAAGAAAAATTATTGTTATAGTCAAGACCCTGGATTTGGAATCTGTTATGATGAATACATTCCATGGTCATCGAATACTCCTGATTTAAAACTGTTAATTACATTTTTGAGGCCAATACTGGGGGAAATAATTTACTTTTATGGTAATACAATTGTGAAATTTATTGCAAATAAGCTTGAGGCAATAATTTACGAACTAAAACAACTATGATAATTCTATACTAAACAATTGAAGCCACTTAAGAAAATGAAATGAAATTTCAAAAAAACTGATACAAAATTTTCCAAATACAGTATTTTTGGAAAATTTCACATATTTCTTTTCAGTATTTCGTAGTTTTGAAGCTGTACTTCCCAGTATAAGAAATACGAAATTACATACGTACATATTCGAAATCAATAGGAAAAGACATACCAAAAATAGAAGAATTTTTGAAAAATGAGGTTGTATTTTGTATGTTGTTTTTTGTAATATCATTTTGAGAAGATTCAGTTAATTTAGCTCAAATTTGGTATGAAAATTTTTATCTTTTACTATCTGCAGCATAGTTAGAAATAGGGTTAATTCATAGCGGCAAACCTGGAAAATATGATTACTTAATTAAAATTTGATTGGGAATAGAACACTTTAAACTTTAAACCTTGATAAACGAGGTAAGTATATCTTTTTAAACTGTGATTAATATGTCGTTTTTCTTCAAATAATAAAGCAGAACAAATCGTGTACAAATAGAGTTGTTTTTACTACAATGATGTTTTTGTTTTAACGTTAGGTCGAAACGAAACGTCGACGATATTTTTCGAGTGCCAGGTACAAAATGGTGTGGCAAAGGATATTCTGCCGACAAATACACCCGACTAGGAGGATTCTCCAGAACAGATCGATGTTGTCGGAAACACGATCTTAGGTGCCCATTCTGGATAAATGGATTTGAGACAAAATACGGTCTCTTCAATTGGAGGATAAATACTCTCATGCACTGTAACTGCGACGAACGGTTAGTCCACTTTTAAATAAATTCATATTTGCATTCTAGTTTATTCAATGGTCGCAATTATGATGAAAATGTTTATCTATATAATTATTTGGTGATAGGAAAACAAATCATATACATTCATGAATATTGGAGGAGATATTGAAAAGAAACGTTATAAAAATAATAAAAGAAGCAAAGACATTATAAAAAATTCGAGAAATAATTAAACAATGTTTTTTTCAAATCAATAATTATAAACAAATAATGAACCTTAATTTTTTCTGAAAATTGTATTACCATTTTTATTCACTTTTCTATCAAATTTATTGTGTGTTTAAATCCACAATTGTAGAAATATCAAAATTTGAGAGAAATTTGTCTTAAGAGCCTTTATTATATAATTTCCTAATTATAAATTGAAAATTCAATTTCAATGATTCCTTATTTACATTACACGAGACGACTTCTTTCCCTTGGGTCGTTGAGTTTAACAGGAAAACCTATGAAAAGGGTGAAAAATAGCTCCCAAATAAATATAAAAGTATTAACCTCCTCGATTCTATGTTGAAAGATAATAAGAAGATAAGATAATAAAAAACAAAATTAACTGGTTGGTTAGACAAAAGTTCATCCGGAAGATTATGTACCGATTAAGTTTTTGTCATTGATAAAGATTAAATATAACAAATGGCAAGCAAGGACGTTATTGTTGAATATCAGATATAAATCAGAAGCTTGAAGCTTTAGCAAATTAACGAATTAAATGATTCTCACTATCCTGTAGAGATAAAATCTTCCTGCTAGTTGAAAACACATTGTATCAAAATAACACAACCAAACCGATAAGAACGTTCACCGCCGAAGTAAAACCAGACACGGCAACACTTTTGGAGAGAGCAGAGATGCGGGTGAGAAGAAGAATCACTAGGAATACATTGATAGACAGGGAGCGAAGCGACCAAATAGACCATGCACGAATTGTAAAAACTATTGGCGAAAAATATTCTTCGGTTTGGATGATCAAGAAAGACATAGAGCACCAGCCTGTAGTGAGAGTAGAGAATTAAGAAGAAGAAACTGTAATATCTAAATTCCAAAAGTTAATTTTTCAACACATTCACTCATTAAACTGTTAGAAATTGATAAAAGGAATTACATGTAAGAGATTTGATTTTTTTTATATTGGATTATATATAGAAGAGCACGTTAGTTGTATGTTGTAAAACAAACGTTCTGAGGAAAACCTCTGTAAAGGTCTGTTTGTCACTAACTGTGGGAAATTCTTTGAAATATTATTCAGACTCCATAAAACAATCATATCTTGAATGTTTTTAGTTTTCAGTCAATATTAAACACCAAAATAATAATATCGGAAACAGAATTATAATCCATAAGTCGTGACAAATGATGACATCAATAGACAAACAAAATTTTTGACTCACTTCACTACGAGGATGGTCCCAGAAGTACCTGGCCTGACTTAGAGATGGCGGTAATTGCTTGAAAAATACCACTGTATTAGAAAGTACACAAACTGTACAGCATATATTTCAAGTTTGAAACACGCCACGTTGTTTAGTATAGTGAACGTTTTCAATGTAAACATGGAAAAAATTCATGATCGTTATGATACAATATTTTTATTTGAAAAGCCCTAGTCCTATCAATATAAAAGCTAAACTAGATTCTACTCTGGGTGAGCCTGCTCTTTCGATATAACAGTTAAATATTGAGTAGCAGAGTGTAATCGAGGCCGTACGACCTGCGTATTCCAGCAGGGCCTACCAAATGAGGTGACGACTCCAGAAATGTTGAAGAAAATCCACAAAGCGATACTAGATGATCATCGCGTTTGCTCATAATGGACAAACGCGGCGTCGTGAAGATGTTCCCATCGAGTATTTGACAATGTCTCGCAGAAATAAAGCCGAATTTTTGAGCCTATTCATGAACATGGATGAACGTGAGTCCATCACAATGGACTGAAAAAAGAGAACCGTTTCCAAAGAAGGCAAATACCATTCCTGGGATAATTTAGATTGACTATCTTGAAAGAGGAAAAATATTAACGGCGAGTTTTATACGAACTTTTAGCAATATTTGGCTATGAAGAAATTGTTGTTGCATGAAGACATTGCACAAGCTCACACTTCCTTTGTTGCAATGGCCAAAAATATTGAATTCAAGTTTGAATTGATACCTCATGCATGACGATTTTTATTATAAAAAGGGTATCGAACTTATTGAATATCGCATGGAAAAGTGTGTGGAGCTAAAAGGAGATTACGTTAAAAAATACAAACATATAGTATTGATTTTTTGTCGAACAAACTCAATTTTCACATTTTGCTTGAAAATAGTTGATTGTGAATTTATGCTTCCATTTTGTGATGTCGCCACAGAAATAACAATCTTTTTACTAGATGAGTGGTCTCCAACACATTCTTCAAAGTACTGTTTCCAGTTATTGTTAGTTACGGAAAAAGGAAAAAAACATTATTTTAGGGTCCCTCAAGGATATTTATTTTAAAAATTATGTCTAAAAACAAATTTTCATTGCAAAAAACAGATGCCTTTGATGCCAAAATGAAAGCTCCTGTAACAAAACTTTTATTCTTATTCTTGCATTCTTACATTAATTTGGCATTTCTAACATCTACTTACTCCTGATATGATGACATTAACTTTCTGAATGACCTGTATAAATATTGTTTACACTAGAAAATCTGAAAATTTTCATTTCTAGTACAGAAACATGTCGTTGGTACCCTGTGTATAATAATATAATATAACAACCAAACATTAAATTATCTTTTGCAAGTATTGTTTACTAAAAATAACTGCGTTTCCCTATCATAAAGCAGGTACTTTTGTAGTGATAATAAGGTGTTAAAAACGCACAAAAATAATGACAACTTGTTTACAAAATCATTTAGTTCATCTAAGCTAACCACTAAACTACCAAAAGTGATTTTTTCTAATGGACTTGTGTTTTCGAGTGCTTAGAGAAATACTTAGTAATTACTATGATTACAGCGAAGATGTATATGAAGAAACACAGAAATGCGTACAGCCATTACCAATTGTTCCAATCGAAGACAACGCCTAAACAAATGTTTTTTCATCTATCCTTGCCTACATAAATATTGTAAATATACACTTACTCACGTAAGGATCTACCACACCTAAGATACAACTTTTCTCACTTGGGTGAAATGCACTACTTAACTTGTCATGCTCATACAAACATTGATACATTGAAATTATTCGCACCCTTATATATGTGAATTATAAAAATACGCCGGGATCTGCCAACTTCTAAATTTTAAAATGCAATATATAAATATACATTTCAATAATCTGGTACTCTAAATTCATGCGTAATTTTTCCAAAATTGATAATAATATTGATTACTGCGCCCGTTAAATTGAGGATCTGATGATAATAGGTTATGGGGATAATAATTTCAGGATAATTGCAGGAGTGTTTAAATTTCAATTAACTAAAGATACCTTAATATAGTATTTCAGAAATAATATATAAGTGTGGGTATCTGCCGGAGAGAATTTATGAGTCAAACAATTGTCCATATTTATGAACTTTTATGCAGAACGATTTAGAGCGTAGAATAAGATTCTGCGAAAGACTGGTGATTAAATTGAACAGAAAAAAATACAAAATCAAAATAATTTCTGATGCCTAATCCGTTTTCCGCTTCATCTAATGCATTGCAATTATCCCCGATATTGGAAGTGTTCTTGACTCTATATCCAGAAATACAATACTGCATAAACTTTATCCATATAATCTTCATCATTCATCTATAATCAGTATTCAACTTCTACTCAAATTGTTATTATTAATAAATGAGTTATGCGAGAACTTTTCTATTTCTATTGAATATGTTCAACATACTGATAATCTAATTCTTCACTTCCATGGAAAATACGTCTCCTCTACGTTAAAACTCCTCCAAAATGCAATAAATCTACCAGAAGAGAAATCTTCTCACCTGGGAGTGTCATTTTTCTAAAACAAATCCAAACTGATAAAATTCTTTGGAACGACATACACTTTTTATTTGAATTTGTTTCAATAGCTCCCCTCTATCTCTAAATCCGAGTAAAATCCTCGGTATGGCTTTCGACTCTTGATTAATCTAAAATCACGATAATCATAAGATCGAAAGGATTCTTCTAAAGAAGCTTAACATAATTAAAACACTTCAATGGAGTCTCCGATACATTAATATCAACATTTCCCTAATCTTCCCGTTTCTTCTATCCTCTCTGTCTCTACCTGAGACCACAAATAGTCTTATAAACAACACTTCACTTATCATCTAAAACATTTCTAGAAATATTCCAGAAAATACACAGGATCTTACAAATCTGATTAAAATTTTGGTTGCGCAATCACTTCCAACCACAAACTCATTTCCTTACTTTTAACTACAACGTGTAGTTTTTTTATATAAAAAGCAAGATCTTGCATAGTTCCTGCCGTGTGGAGATATCTGTGGATATTGAACTTAAGCTTCAGTAGATTGCAGTATTCGAGAAAGACATGCCTTAGTAGCTAGGAAACTGCATGATGCTCATGAGCCACGTCTTTTTGTCGAGTAGGTCTTGTTGATGAAATTATGTTGGTCATCTCCGAAGAGCATTTATCGTGATAGTATCGGTAAAACAGAGTCAGGTCAGTTCCATAAACTCTTTTGGTCCATGCAGCTGATAAAAATAATTTTCACTGACCACTTAACAATCTGACTTCTATTGCACACTTGAAACGAATATACTGATCGCCACGCCAAAGAAGCCTCAAACAACCCTTCACAAATCCTAGTTCAGCATGATAATGACCAAAATATTGTTCCAATATTCTTCAACAGTACCACACAACATGCATCCATCTATTTTTCATCTTTTCTAAATTTTTTGAGTATGGGAGAAACTGTAATAATGAAAGGATTACGTATTAACTACATCAAAATTACTCATCATTATTTGAGGTCGTGTCTTATGCCAAAAGTGTCACGTTCCTGTATCCTTCAAGCACATTTTCATCGACCGCAGATAATACTTCACCATATACCAGCAATTTCATTTAAAACATTACCTTAACCCAATATGACCAAGACGTTTTTTCATCTATTTTCTCAAAATCAAGTTTGTAAGTAGCTAAATACAATATTTATAAATAACTAACATCATTTATATATATTTTTTGTAGGGTAGCAAAAAAGGGGTGGTATATATATGTAACGCTAGGCCGTGTATTTATACACTTACGCAAGATATTAAACTTTTATTTTGCATGGAAAATTACATTGCATTTAAAAGTTGTTTGTAATTCCCATTAGGAATAATCCACCATCTTGGTTCTTCTAGATTCCCATCTTCAATCCAGCTAATATTATCCCTGAGACCAATCTTTTGTAGTTTTATTTTTACTTGTGCTATTAGTAGTACTCTTCGAAAATTGCTAGGACCTGCCTCAAATAGGTCTTTAGAATCATAGGAAGAAATGCGTTGTTCATTCGAAAGCTCTATTTCAACTTGAGATTGAAGTGAACGGCCGCTCAGATTATCCAACCTCCCACCTTGATCCTTGTTGGCATGATCCTCATCAGTAAGGACGTTTGGTTTTGGTAGCTGTATAAAAATCTCTTGTGTCTCATAAATGTAAGCCATTTCGAGGGCCTCTTTCAACGTAAGATAACCTCTAGATTCTAGAAAGAAAAAAATATGATTTTAACAATTGTACTATAGTCTAGTGTCTAATAGCCTAGCGTTACTTATGTGTAATGCACGAAAAAGCTGTCCCAAGCTAACTTTCGCTAACCTTTTTATTAGAAACAAGATTTGTTAATAATACATATTTTTACTATAAAAAGCAGCTACAGAAATAAATTTAAGCTAACAATAAATGTTTCGTAATACTCAGATGAAACGAATGCCAACTTCTTTGACAGTATCCAAAATTGTTTTAAAACACTATTTAGCAAACAACTGCATTTGCAGGAAACAAGCCGTTAACACTGGTAGCATCATTTAGCTTCAAAATGCTAAAGTATAGAACTTATTTAATTTCAAAGCGAATGCTACAAACGTTACGTATATGTATATGTCCTAATGGGTTAAGGAAGATTCATCCCCACAAAGATGAAGACAAGAGTCCATCCAATATAAGTTATGTAATGTAACTGTTGTGTGAAAGTCCTTTATTTAATTTTCATATTTTTCAGTTTCTGTGCAAATCACCAATTCTGTCAATGCAGTTTAAACTGAAATGAAAAACAGAACTGGATCAAAATATAAATATGATAAAAGTATCGACAACTTTCACTCAATGATTTCAGTAATAAAACATAATTTGAAGTATTTCCCGATTTTTACAGTTGACGGTTTAAGTTGTAGTATCTAGTCCGATTGAGCCAACTTGATACACGTCACAAACATGATTTTCGATGTAAGCCATTTTTAAACTTTTTTCATCAAAAATAGAAATCATCAAACAGTTCAATATCAGGGCTATATGATGTGTGCATTAAATCTCCAATTGAGTTAAGGCAATTTTTGGCGAGTCATCAATGATGTGTTCTAATGATCGGGTGCTCATTTAATCTTGTCGATTGTTAACAGTTTAGTACTAATTCGACCGCTTAACCAGGCTTCAGAATTTCATAGTATATAATTCGTTTCCAGTCCTACCATACACACATCATATCCCGTGCTTGCAATACTTTGTGTCACTTCACCTCGCTTCGCCAACGATAGTTTGCTTTTAAGAATTCCGAATTCTATCGATATTTCATTGACAATCCCTTGACAAATGGTTACATGCATTTCAACAACGTATCGTAGATTTTCATACGGTGCATAAAATTTGATGCAATCAGCTCATATAGCACCCAAACTTCTAGTTTTTTGTACTTCCAAACTGTTAGTTGACGCCCAGTACATCAGAGTTATCATCATAGTTTAAAAACCCATTAGTCCAAAAGAAATCGGAGTATACGAACCGAAAACTATTCCACCTTAATTTTTTATGATATCTCCGTCAAATTGCCCTACTGATAATATAAATGCATGTTGCCCCATGGGGCAACCTCGTACCATATTGTTCAAACCGAAATTGTTTAAACAATTGCAAAGACTTATTATTTTTCAACCGGACAAACTTTTTTTATATTATTTATTGAAATACAAATAAAAAAGGTCCTATGACTTTTCACGATAAAGTTAATATTTTTCGAGATATGAATTTTTTAGTGCGAAAAATCAAATTAAAATTATTTAAGCATGTGAATTGATTAATTTTTTATCAGTTTATATTATTCTTTCCTTATTCTCATAGGCATTTACATTAACAATAATAAGATATATTGATATTTATACATTTTTGAAATCCCAATTATATATAAAAAATATGAGGTAAGCGCGAAATTAACAATAATAATGACAATAAACAATGCTATTTTCTTAAATCTTTATTGGAATATCATTAACTATTGTATGAAGAATGGGAAAAAAAATATTATTTTTATTTTATTTTTTTTAATTAATTTTTCATGGGTCAAAATTTCGATTCAAACATCATGGCATGGGGTCGCCTCATGGCAACATGCATTTATATCATCAGTAGTGCAATTTGAAAAGGATTTCAAAGTGGAATAATTTTCTGTACTCATGCGCA
Organism: Diorhabda sublineata; assembly: GCF_026230105.1. NCBI lineage: Eukaryota > Metazoa > Arthropoda > Insecta > Coleoptera > Chrysomelidae > Diorhabda > Diorhabda sublineata. The sequence goes on from NC_079482.1 coordinate 14,037,598, forward strand.
GATTATTCCTGGATTACATATATCTCGATCAGTTACAGCTTTTGTGTGAAAGACCAACAGAAACGTTAAAATATTTCACAACGAAATCCAAATTTATGATAGTTTATAGCCTTTTCTATAGTGAGAAATTATCACGTTATCCAAACGTGATGATTTTTAAGAGAAACAGTTTTTAAGAAAACTTTCCTCACAAAAATTGACTGAATTTGGTTTAATGCACTTACCGTATTACCCAGATATGGAACTTATAATTTCCAATATTATAACATACGAGTATGTCCTGTTTTGAAAAATGAAAATCGACAAAATATTGTTAAGTTGATCCTATTTATAAAACAATTACATTGTAAATAGACGGCATTCGTGAGTCTAAGAAATACATTGAAATGGTTAAAATACTAATACTAATATGAAAAATCAAGTTCAAGTCAAGATACGCAAAAAATCTTCTAAATAGCAGAGACCATTCTATATAGTTTTCTCCGTCCAATTATTACTTGAGAAACCAATGATTCTAATTTGGTTTTTTCTATCGCGTATTCTAGGCTCATTGCATACTAATTAATACCTCAACATTCATCCATGAATTTATACTTAGAGTAAGTAATATTTATGTAAATAAGTCGGCAATAATAAAACAATAAAATTGCACCAGATGATTTCAGTAATGTTATGTGTAAATATTACAGCCTTGACTATTATATCGTTAGCATACCAAACAGTTTTAGTCACTATGGATTAAATTGTGATGATTTAATCACATCTCTATCTAAAATATTGCCCTACACTAAATTACCATTAAAAAGTTAAACATTCAGCTTTTATTTATACAATTAATGGAGAATATAATTCGCAGTCCTCGCGGTCTGAGGAAATATCGTTATTTGAAGATCTAACTACTATTGGTAAATAGTCAAAAAACGGAGCTCATCCATGATTTATTTATACCATGTGAGCTTTCAGTTTGAAACTATGTAAATCGCACAATTTGGATTAACATGAAAATTGAACAATTATTTAAATATATGATGAAAGTACATGCACTGACTAATTAATAATCGCATAGCTACAATCACCTACCTCGCACTAAGAAAGGAGTAGTTTAAAAAATAATTAAGTACCATCGTATGGACTGAAGCTATAGAGAAATATGAGTTATCCAGAGTAATCGCACTGGACCTATCGATGGTTTTGACCGGGTTTGACATACTTTCTAAATAAATTGAGTATGGTTTGTCGTCCTTACCTCAAAAAGGTTTGTGGTCAACGCCGGTGTTCCCCATGGAAGCATATTGTCTACTCTCTTTCTCCAGAGTTGACTAGAAATTTGGACTGTTAGAGCATAGACGAAAGGTTCCCGAACCGACTTTGTTTTACCGATACTACTATGGTAGATGCTCTTCCGAGCTGCTCAACATAATCCGGCTTATAGCAGTTTTTGCAAGACATACTAGACAGGCAGACGAGGCTATTGACCAGCTGGTTCGCCTGCAGACGTCCAAAACTTCAATTTATCATTCTCATTCATTTCTCATTCCTTTGGAAAAGTGCAAACCTGTAGAATCAGCTACCAAGGCACGTCTTTTCCGAGCACTACAACCTACAGAAGCTCAATATCAATATCCACAGTTATCTTTACACGGCAGGAAACACTAGAATTAATCGAGTGTAAAAGGTTTACTCTCTTGTGCTTGCTTTTTACATAACAAAAAATATTATCATAAGGATTCTGAGTAAATTTATTATGCAGTGTTGTAACTATACAACTCAATTAACATTTTTTTTAAATTTATTATACAATAAACAACCTACCTTTGTTCAACAAGCTATTATATTTTAGCTAGAATTATATTGTTGTGATTTATTTCAGTTTCATTAAAAATGTTTCTCCTACTCTATACGAAAACTTCCTAACTTAAGTGTTAGACTAAAGCGTGATTGCAAACGGCATAGCTAGCCCCATCTATTCAATATTTCTATAGTGAATCAAATCCCAATCTTTCTCGTAATTTTATACATACCATAGCAAATCGAGATTCTAAGAATTTTTGAAAATATTCAAAGATTGTATATTGAAAAATAATGAACACTTTAGTATGTATAATTACTATCCAAGTAAGATTTACTATTAAAGATCCTAAAATTAGAGCTCACCTCAATAAATTTTCTCAATTGTCTGAGCAAATTACTCAAATTGTATCATAATTTTAATTCGTACACACTGCTAATTATTTTACAGAGTAACAACTAAAGGAAAGATAATTGATCTTCATTATATTGAATTGAATTTTCAAGATAATTTTTGTTGGATGCCTCATGATAAAGTGATAATTTCGTATTATCGGGTTCATTGTTTTGTAGTTTAATTTATAATTTTATCTGCACTTATTTGAAATTAATAATCTCGCAACTAAAGAAGGTCAGTTTTATTTATAAGTACACTAAGACTATTGCCACACACACATAATTAGAAGCAACAATAATCATCTTCTACTTTTGATAACTCTGAAACTCAACAGCCTTGCATAAAAAATCCGATTTAAAATATTAAAGAATTTCGACACATGATGTTCTTGAGAAGATTGATAAATAATCGACAATGCGGTTGATTCTCAGCAGGTAATCTCATCAAAAATTGAATATTTATAATTAATTAACCAGTGAAGAAAAGTTGAGCTTTGGTTCCTTGTAACAATAATTATAATGTTAAAACACGCAAGCTATTTTCGGTGAATATATAAATTTAAAATCGTGTTGCAATATCATTAGCTAATTTATGGTGGTTCAAAAAGAAGAGAATAAATTTGATGAAATATCTAAATATAATATTCCAACTAAGGTTCATTGTCCCTAAATTTTTAGTTCAAAAGGAATGTAACAAGTAATGTGATCAGACAAATATAGATTTATTTGTTCATGAATGAGTGTTTTCAGAAAAATTCTGTTAATCTCAATCAAAAGGTACGGATCTTTGTTGTCGGTAAAAATAAAACTGGAATATAAGCATGCGAAATTGTTTATGCTATTTTATGATTTATGCAAAAAGAAGTGAAAAGTAACACATTGATGATCGGTTACAAGTTACATTATTAGCATAATTATTTAAATATAAATTTCGATTTTATTAAACTCTTATGGTGAATGTGGTTAAAATATATTTCACAACTTATTAATTCACTCTGAAAAAATGTTTGATTCTATTATTTTTTTTTTACTTAAAATTAAGGTCATACATTGTAGTCACAATCCCCAATAAGGCTCACAAATACCAGTTTAAAAGAGATACCGTCTTATTAAAATTTCTGCTGGTAACAAGAATTCATTTGTCGACTTGTCATATTTGCGAGAAATTCTAAAAATAAAACAGGAGATTAACATAATGATTATAAAAAGTTGCCAACTGAAAAACTTTCGATTAACTTTGAAGGTAAAGCTTTCTCTCAGTGTTGAATATCCCCTTTTGGCCGCGTAGTACCGAGAAGACCCTTAACCTTTGAATTATTACTCGGAGTCACGCTGAAATAAAGTGTCCGATGAAAAAACTAATCGTATATTCGCGCATTGTGCTCTTTTATCACATACTTCCGCTCGAGCAGACCATCCCTGCATCTCGGCGACATTTATTCGGGGGTGGAATCAACCACACACTTTTGCTTATTATGATCTATATACTTTACAGGGACGGTTTTACGACTGTGACATAATAACTCTGTTCATACAGTGATAACAGTTGGAAATGTAGACTTATAGCAATGTCTTTCATATACAAGAATAAAAGATATTGTCTATTTTCCATGATTTTTTGCAGTACACCTAAATATATTACTTTCATCATTGTAAGTCAGTAAACTATAGAATTATTTTCATTTTCTTTTTGAATCAATATTCGTTAAAAAAAGTTTTCCGCTTAACCATATATGTATGATACTCATTCCCAGGAGTTGCTGCATTAACCTTACTATGAACATTATCAAGTCCTATGAAAAATGATGACCATTCTCTATGAATTATTTACTATACTATTTCTACGACTATTTCTAATTCATTAATTACTAATATAGCTTAATACAAGAGTCATAAATATAAACAGAAATTTATTAATAAACTGGCTGTGCTTTGTATAATATCAATGATAGTCTTTACTGCTTTCCTTTATTTGAAACGAATCTCTTAGAGCTAGAATGGGTGGAAATATGTTAACTCTTTTCATCATGTTATCTATTGAAAAACAAATTATTCAAGAGATTTCAGATTTTAAAGGATTAGTTATTTGTATTTGTAAAGTATAAAATTATTTATAAATTTATGAAGACAATTTTTCTGGATAATATAGGAACTCGTTAGGAGAGTTACACATTAATTTCGATTGTTGTTTTGTTAGCACAATTTTTTTAAACTTCCATTGTTCACTCATGGAGGATTGAATCACGCGCCACTTTCGAATTGTACTCGTCATATTTAACTTAGAGAGATATTAGATGTTTCACATTTTTCATATATTCGTTTCATTATAAGTGTAACACAAAGTTATTCCAAACGAAAATCTAGTATGTAACACAAAAGGTTTCGAAATTTGAGATTAAAAATTTCGTATTACAACTGTGGAAAACAACTTCTTATTTAGATACGTTATGAAACCATTTGATGTTTACCATTTTTAAAATTGTTTAAGGCACTATTCGTTTGAGCACATACATTTATAAATCGCTCTAGAATATCTCGTTTCAAATTCCTGCCCGCAAACCAATAATGATGTCTAACAGCTGTAAAATGCAAATACTAAAGTAAACAGTAACAGGATCGTGATTCCAAAATAAAGTCATTTTATCTTTTTATCTTATTTACTAGTTAATAAATTGATAACATATAAAAATTCGATATTCTCACTAATTAATGTAATATAAATATGACGAAATGAAAATTCAAATATGAAATTACAAATTTTATGACAACAAATGTGGTGAGTTCACATTATTCACAAAAATATTTATATACTTTGATGCCATAATTATTTCAAAATTATTGTTGTCGTTAAATAAATTAGTACCCGAAGGGTTCACAACATTTCTGTTTAAAATTTTGATTTTTACCAGCTTTATTTTGAAATGATATCTCATCGTTTTAGTCATAACACCATAGGCCTTATAGGCACAAGGTCTTTCTTCCACTCCTTCACGTTCTCGGCTGCATTGCTCCAGTTTGCTATCCCTAGTTTCTGTAAGTCTTACTTACATTCATCTAACCATTTTCTACATGGATGCCGCCCTCTTCTTCTTTATGGGCCTTCCCAACTTGTTAAAGCTCTTTTCGCCCACCTGTTATCTTCCATTCTGGCTCTAAGCCCCAACCAACGCAGTCTTTGTGCTCTTACTATATAGTCGATCTCTGCCTGGCCATATAACCTTTTAATCTATGCATTTTTTCTTCTTCTCCATTCATCTTATTTCACTCGTATCCCTCCAAAAATTGTTTATAACGCTCCCCTCTCCCATGCATCTAGGCTGTTTTCCTCTTTCTTATTCATGACCCAGCATTCAGTATCATGTAACACCGTAGGTTGTATAACTGTCCTGTGAATTATTTGCACCTTAATAGGTTTACTAACCATTAAGATATCTATGGACCTTAATAGGTTTACTGGAGCTCCAATTGTTTTATTGCCTCTTGCCAATCTTTTGTCGAATTCTTCAATTTCATCTCTTTTACTTGTTACCGTCACTCCCAGGTATACCTTTGCTACTATAAATCATTCCTTGATATCGTAATCCACTATCCCTGAGAATCACCTCTAGTAGGAAATTAAGCTAACACTATTGACAATGGCCCCTTTTGTTTCAAATTTTTTGAATAAGTTTCCTTCTATGTTTTTGGTTTTGTTCAGTGTTATTTCCACCAATCGTATTCTGTTTTCTTGATATTGAATCATATGCCTGTTTAAAGTCGATAAATAATAGCTTCAAATTTAGTCCCTGGTCGTACCTATCATTATAAATTGTTTTTAGTACAAAAATTTTAACGCTAGTCGATCTTCCTTTTTAAAACTTGATACTACTCTACTTTCAACCAAGTATTTGTATAACCTGTTTCGTATGATTCTCCCTAGCACTTTATACACAACATCCAGTAAGGTAATGCCTCTGTGATTATTGCAGTTAGCCTCATCTCCTTTCTCATATATGGGGCAAATAATTGCTTTGTTCCATTAGTTTTAGTACCTAGATTTTGTTTGATATGTTGAATATGCGGTTTTGCAGAACCTCTCTAATTTATTTACTTCTATTGGTATTCCATTAATTCCGTCACTTTCTTATTTTTCATATTTTTTATTATCTCCTTTATCTCAATTTCCATTGGTGCTTCTACTATAGGGGTTTGGTTGCTCTCTTCCTCCTCTTCTTGTGACTCACCTTCACAATTTTCCTCTATTTCTTCATTTAGCAGCTCATCACAGTTTCGCCTCTACCTATCCAGTTTTCTTTTTCTGCTTCTTATTAGACATCCGTTTTTACTTTACGATATTATATCTGCCCAACTACCACTGATTCTTTGCTTCTTCTTGGTAGAAATGTCTTATATTATTAGTTTCAATTAATTTTCTTACTCCTGCATTTTTTAACTTTTTTTTTTTGATGATCTGTACACTCCTTTTTCCTTCATCATTGCACCATAGACATATTGTTTTCAAATATTGAATGTTGTGTTTTTTATTATTTGCGCTATTTGGTATTTTATGGTATTTTATCAACTTATCGGATATAATAACAAACCTAATCGATCACATTAACACTGCTTTCCGGTATAGTTGGAAGCAACCAATTATTGAAAAGTTTAGCCGTGATATTCTGATTGTGGTTGCGTGTCTCTGTTCATCATTATTTAAAAGAATCTACTTTTATATTGAGTATCATCTGTATTATACCATATTTCATTGAGGTAGACGATAGATGCCACATTCATAAACAATGTAGTATGTTTGTATGATTACAAATATTTTATCCATCTTACAGTATTCAAGTGTTCTCCAGAAACATCGGAGATTAGTTTCGTTATTAAACCTTTGTTTTTAATACAATTGAAGGTAGATATTTGTTCTTGGTACATAAATATCTTTCTACGAAATATATCCTTAGGAAAATCTTCCTCACATTCCATTAAATTGTCGTCACTTTTAGTTTTCTTCGGTTAATGACAGGTTTCATTACGATTCCTTCCACTGCTGTGCTATTGTTAATTGATGTGTTGTTTCTATTGCAGCAGTTGTTCCCAAACCACAACACTTTGATTATAAATAAACATTTTTTTCATAATTGTAGAGAGTCAAAATACTTTAGACTCAAGAGGCAAAAATATGACTAAAATACTTTTATAGGGAAATTCGAAAATATTTGTATTGATGACTTTTACAAAAAGAGATTTTTCCAAATTTTTGATTATAACCTGATTAGGTACCGTTCTCACTATTTTGGATTGACAGTTTCTATATGATAAGATTATTTTAATAATTTTAATAATATAACTATCTAAATATTTGAGAAGAGGTCTCAGTACTCACTGGTGCATTGTTTGGGATCATCAAGTACCTACTCGGGGGGCTATCATAGATATTCCGAAAAACTCATGTATGGGCTGAAATATTAGGCGATAAAATAATTGGTCCTTTTTCATTGAGGGTAACTTAGATGGCCCAGCGTATTTAAATTTATTAAAAATTGTATTATACCTGAGTTGGCTCATATATTTTCAAATCCAAGTTAGTATTTTCAATTACATTAAAAAAAATCATTATTAGAAATAACATCATCCCAAGCGAAAATATTTGGCTACAAGATGGTGCAATGTACGAGTACAATATTTATTCTAACTTTGGTGGAGATACTGCAAATGTAGCTATAACTCCGAAATTATGGTATTTGGGTATAGAAAGTATTACATGAAAAATAACCAGAATTTCTACAGGATACCTAAAAACACAAAATATATAGGATGATTCATTTGAAACAATACAGTTCGTTATTTTTCCAGAAAATGAAAGATCTGAGAACAATTGCCGTAATACCGGCTGTATCACAAGACCCTTATACACAAAAATTAATAGAAATCCTACAAGCCGTTTCCGAGATAATTGAGGCGTTCTATACATAAAACTAACTCTGTGTGTTGGGACAAATATTTCATACAAGTTTATACTCGTTCGGGTGGGGAGCTACAAAAGCCGCTTTTAGTGATATCTTTGTGATATCTATTGAGAAATATATATTCTAAGTGGAAATGATAATTGGTGAACGAAAAAAAAGTCGTTTTGCATTGTATAATTGTATATTGACAAATATAGATTTCGCAGACAAATATTTCACAGAATCTAAAAGTTAAAACTATAGCTATGACTCTGATACAATATTTCAAAGTTCTCAATAGGAACCTCATCATTTTTTTCTTCGATTTCAATAGAAGCAAATGTAAGTTACGAAGGGGCACTAGAATGTTTACGTTGTACAAAGAAACATTAAACATCAATAAACCGCTTTCTCTTTCATCATGACAACGTGCTGGGCCACTGAAAGTCTATCTGCCGAATCCGCACCAGCTTTAAAACCAAACAATATATAATAAAATGAGAAATGGAACAAAAATTTCCACATCATTCTCGGCAATAAGAAGACCACAATAGAGCAGATGAAATCCAGCCTCCCAAAAGTCCTTATAGTCATTTAAATTTCATGATACCTTTTTAATTTGTTTTTCGTAAAATAATTCCTAGTAATTTTAAACCTGACCTCGTATAATTTAAATAACTTTATGATTTAGAAAGTTTCAAAATAATGATGGATAAACGAATAACTATAATTTAGTCTTATGAGAAATTTTAAAAAATATTTAATATGGTTTAACGCTTCAATTTTCAGCAACGATATCTACCATTTTTATATTTGAAAGAAAATGCCTTGCATACTTTATGTTTGTGAACTTTAAAGCTATTAAGCGATAGGTTATTCCGAGATTATGTATTTCTTACTGTAAGATCTTTTTTCATATTCTTCTTTATTTTAAAGCTGATCGCGATCAAAAATATGTATTGATCTATGACCAAAAAAATAACACAATAAGACAATTTCGTTTTTCGGCATCATATTGTAGATCAGTCTCATCAATATCTATAAAATTCTAATAGATAATCACTTTGTATATACATACAATTTAAATGACGGTAGTAGTAATAATAATTGACATCATAACCAGTATGCAAATGTTTGATAACTATATTACACAACAGTCATATATAAATAACTTTATAATCAAGTTTATTTTCACAAATACTGTATCATATATTTATTGAAATTTTGAGGTAACTGTTAATTTTCTGGGTGTGTTTATACTTCCCAAATTACTCTCACAAGTTTATTCCTACTAATTTAATTAATTAAATAGTATTTATAATAATTAGAAGAAATGAGATATAATCAATAGTACCCGAAAAGGATATCCAACAAGTTTTTTTTAATTAACTATTAGAAGCAATCAATTATTTGTTTTGTAATGACAACATTTCTAAGTCAATCCTGTCCTGTCCTTTATGTGTGTGTGTCAGAATTCAACTTCTAAATCACCAATATCGTTCCAAAATCTAAAAGATGTATGGTGCGTGTGAGTATAAAAGAAAGTGAATGAAAATGCGTAAACTAACGATCTATGTATATGTTTTTTTACAGGGAAACATGTGTATTCGTTTAGAATAACATGTTTTATGGATTTGAGACTGAATAAAGAAAACAAAAGGAGACGATACCTATAAAAACTAGTCAAAGAAATATCTTAACAATGTGTGATATATTTGTTTCAGCTCAGGGGAATGTTTACTAATTGGAAAGTGGGTGATAAAATTAGTTGGTATTTTTCAAATAATTTATTATGTTTTTTTGAATAAAGGTATCTACAAAGTAATAAAATATTTACTATTTATATTTTTATGACAAAATAAATTTCCTTCGCCACAGACCTGGATTGTTATTTAATTATCTGAAAAAATATAATTGATATGTATTATTCAGAATTATTCTATTATTTCTCAAAATATAGAGTTGCCCTGGTATCAATTAATGATATTCAATAATTATGCTAGAATGAGAAAAGACTATTTAATTTGTGCTTTATAAACATTTTTAATTTAGTAGATTAGGTGATAAATGCTCAGTTTTAGTATTCTTCTTGCAAAACCAATGATTGTATATGATTGGGAATTGATCATCGTCCGTAAAATATTCAATGGTAACTCAGTAAAAAAACCTGTACTTCAAAAAGTTCTTCGACTGTTAAATCTTCATGCGATAATTGTTTCATTTTTATCAATATAATGACTTGTATAGCGGTTCGCGGGGTTTATTGTCGTGAGATGGAGAATTTTTCGTCGGTTAAATTGTTTTAAAATCTAAGCAAATTACGTCAAAAAATAATTTTTATTTTTTACACAAGAATAACCCAATTACTTTTACAACAGTAAGTTCCCTTCTTGAAATTATAACTCATCCATTTTAATCTCTAACTTCTGGAACCATTAGTGTCCAGCTCCGAGTACCAGACATTCACAATGGATCTCCCAGTACGACAATGGACTTTTTTGATCTTCTTTTTAACAACCTATCGAATCCAATGGCATTTTCAACGGGCTTGCAGTCAAATAACAAGTCAATCGGCCGTTTGATCTCTCTGCCGAATAGGACCTTCACATGTTTCTAAAAAAGCATTTTCTCTGGTTTTTTTGCAGCAGCAACATCAAGTCAGGGGTAGTTTCAACTTACTACCCAATAAGACCTTAACAGTTGTCTGAACTAAATTTCCAGCAGAATATGCACAAGGTTAACGCGTAATGGAACCGATGCTTGTTTGCTCGTCAAAGAAACTTCGTCACAATCACTATTGTTGGAACTATAGACGTTATTTTAATTCATGAAACACCATAATGCTGTGGAGCGGCAATTGTCATAACACGTACTGTAATATAGTGTCTATCAGCCATTTCATCGACAACGCATTGAATGTGATTAACTCAATGTCGTTAGAGAGTTACCATAACCACTACTCAAATCGCAGGGTATTCTCACCCATTAGATTCATCACGTGGCCATTATTATATTTCAGTTTTTTTTAATGTTTTAAGTGAGAATAAGTTTACTCTATGATAAGGGGCGGCGTCATATTTCTTAGACGCGAAATCATACTACTTTCCTATATGAATCACTATAAGCCGTTGTATTTTGGATGTTGGTACTTAGAAACCTGTCCAGAATATCTCTAGATCAACTTTCCAGCTTGTTCAAACGTATTATCAATGCCCTGCCTTAATAGTAGATTTTTTAGCCGTTCTGCATTTCTCGACAAATTAATATTTTAGTCTTTCTATCATCGCTGATTTCCTGTTACGCTTAGGAAAAGTGAACTGTGTTTCTGCAGCCGTTTCTGTTAGTTTTCACGGCTTACGTTGAAGTCCTTGTTGGTGACCAAATTTTAATATTATTTCATGATCACTGCTGGTATTGGCTCGAGTTTCATATTTATTGAATAAGCCCAGCGAAACAATTATATTCAATATTATAAACTCGCTGTTAATATGAAACTTTAAGGTGTCTTTTTTCCAAATATGAAATAATATAATTATTATTTTAATTTCCTCAATTTCCTCAACAAAACCTAAATCTCTTAGTTCAGAAACTAATATTTCCGATACGTCCATCTGTACTTTAATTCGAATGCCGCTATGTACCGATAATATGGCTGACCAATTTCACTTTTAGTTTATTATATTTTGATTGTTATAATAAAAATGTAAATAATTTACTTTACGATAACATAAATAAAATGTGCTTATATGTTTTCTGAACACTTAAAAACCAAATATAATTAATCACTTTTTATCATGATCTAAACGTCAGTATATCAACCCATAAAATTTATATCCTAATGTAAATTGTGCAAACAGGGTTATTGGTCATTTATCAAATATTTTGAAATAGAATTAGTATTTGTTTTAAGATATTCGATGTACCTATAAATGACTTTTTTAGATATTAAAATATTTATAATACTCATGAAGAATAATAGTGTTGATAGTATCAGAATTTTATAAATTTAGTTCATTTTTCTAAGCGACAATAAATCATATACTGTTATCACTTATTAGTGCTTTAAATCAAAAAGGATGTTCCCATGAAACGCGTATCTCATTTTAATACATAAGGTGAGCTCTCATTAGTTGATTCGACTGATAAATATCTTGATTCTGCGTATAGTCATTAAATATTCAATTTAGAATTCCAACAATATTCTAGTATTTCCCAATGTATATCATTTGGTAATACTGTGTGCTCATAATCATGTTCAGGTTTTTACTTGTACGCAATGTTCCTTAGATATTCCCAGAAAAAATAGTTTAATAGCAATAAATTGGGAGGTCTGGATGGGCACTCTATTGTAGCTTTCCTTCCATTCCACTTTCTTTCAAGTAATTATACAGTAAATTGTACCTTCCACTGGAAGCCAAATTCCATTGAAGTTTTTACAGTCTTCATTTCTTGTAATATACTATTTGATTTCTATGTACTTTGATTTGTTCAAATTACTTCCTCTGTAGCTTCATCGAAAAAGCCTATCTTACATGTAAAATGAGGATCTACATCTATCTTTTGCTTTACGATTTCACACAATTCTATTCTGTGGTAAAGATCATCATCAATTGATTCTTGTAATAGCGTTAGTCAATAAGGTCGGAATGTGTTCTTTTTAGTAATGTTACAGACAGATCCTGTATGTGTAAGGATTTTCTACAAAATTTTGCATAATGTCAAAGGATTTTCTTCATCATTTACGGTCTTTGGTCAGCCAGTTTTTGAACAATTTTTAGTTAAAACCTTTTTATTTTAAAGTTTCACAAAATACGTGAGTTACATCATTACAAGTTCTTTTGATATCTTCCTCTTCTAAAGAATCGTTATCCTTTCCTCGTCGGTCAATTGAGTGGAATGTTAAAGTACATGATCCAAATGAACACAATTCTCCTACCCACCTTATGATTATGGGAAATAATTTAATTCCTTTAAACCAATTAATAACAGAAAAACTTTTGACATAAAAATCTGTTGGCAATTTTTATATGAAGTGACTGTAACTGTATTAAAATGAGGACATGCTTTTGGACGGTTGTATTAAATTTGTGATTTAATAAATAATATAGAAGTGGAAATAAATACAGTACATATTGTATGCTTCTAGTAGACTTATACAGATGGCCTATATTTATTCTATTTAACTCACAGTATTAAATCTAATTTGATATGTTCGAAATTCTGTCAAAAATTGGGACCAAATTTACCATTAGCGCGACTAAATGATTGTTTTTATGACCAAAATAAAACTAATTTGTAAATTAATGATTAATTAATTATAACGATTTTGATTTCTATTTTCTCATTAGAATAGCGAGTGTTGCTTTCAACGATACGTGAAAGTTTTCTTGAATTTTCATTGACTCGTATTCGAATTTGTAAATAATAGGCATCTTAATATTTATCACTAAAAACTTGAAATATTGAAATATAATAACTCATTTCAAAGGTCTCTGAATACTGTAAAGTCCTTGAATCGACTTTTCCAACAACTTTGGATCTATTATGTACTCCGGACTGTTCATCTTCACTGGTTTTAATAATTGTAAATGTATGTAATGTAACCTTTGTCGATGGCAGATTGTTTCAGACCTGGGGTTTGTCTCCATGTTTCTGATTTCCTCTTGTTTTCCCATTTTTCTATGTTCATGAATTGATAAATTTTTGGGAAACCTATAAAAGGTTGTGTCAGTGATGATTCTCATCACATCCTGGCACAAAACACGATTTATATACCATTTTTAAGATTAATCATTGATTAATAACAATTATTTTAGAATAACTGAAAGGAATAACTGTCTTATTTACTTTTTATCATAAATTCAGTGTTTATTTTATACCTATAACGCAATATGGTGGGCTTACTGAAATGTTTAACTAAGCAAAAATTTTTTGGGTTTCCATTAATTTTCTCCCCATAAATATTGATCAAAGAATTGAAAAAAAAATATAATAAAACTTGATTATAAACTATCCAAAACAATTTTTTCCTCAAACCATGCAAGTACCCTATCGAAGATATATCAAATTCCAAGTAAAAAAGTTTTAGAAGTGGATTATGACTATTTTTATTGTAACCAATACATATACAATTAAAGTAATGTTTATAGGATGTGGATATGAACTCAGCATGCATGTGATTTGCTCAACGTAAACTACACAGTCAGATCTAAGAGCAAATCAATAATCAGTAAAATTGAGAGAAAATTAGAGAAACTAATCATGAAAAAATTCTAAATCCTGGTAATACTAAGGCATCAACAAACGTGAAACTTGATTCTGTATTGAGTATTGAAAATAGTTATCTCACTAAATTGTAACAAACACAGACATACCTCAACGGTATTTTTAACATATTTTGCAAAACGAAAAATACCATTAGTAAAAGCTACACTTCATTCAGTATTACCACACACAGTTTATTAACTAAATTGTGGTTTCTGGTAAGGTTATATTTTGCCTAAATAGTTCAGTCATTTGTCGAAATTGTAGATACTAGGACCATCTATCTCAGTGGTGACTGAAGGTCACACTCTAGACCATCGGAAAATTAAATGTTATTATCTGGTTACAACAACATTGTGCCCCTCCGCACTGTGCATTGAGGGGTGAATCGTTAGATAAGAACACACCTTTATCAATATAGGCAAACAATATTTTAAGAAACTCAGCGACTGAACTTCCAAATTGACTTTAATCTTAGTGAAAATCTTCCAACGCATGCACAAATTCCCCAAATTATATTTATAAGTTCTGACTTTCCAGAGAATCCTCGTAAAGTCAGTAAACTTTTTTTCTACAAGAATTATTTACGAACTAGGAAAAGAAAGACTTCACGTTCTTCTTGGACTACTCCCTATTATTGTATATTCAATTTAACATGGGCAAATATAGAATTGGAATTTCGAAAATTTAACCAAACTACAGAACTGCGTTATAAGCTAACAAGTAGAATGAAAGGAAAAGTTATGACAATACTGGCTCAGTTCACGTCAGGTGCACCATTTAAATAGAACGCTTTTGTAGGTGGATAATTTTTTGTCTACATTTTCTACTTTATTATTTAGTTGTAGGGTATTTTTTTATGTAAAAAGCAAGCCAAGAGGGTGAGCCCTTTTACACTGGAGTAATTCGAGTGTTATCTGCCGTGTGGAAATGCCTGTGGATATTGATCTTGAATTTCTGTAGGTTAAATTAAAGTTAATATAATGATGGCATTTTAAGAGAACTCTCTTAGATGGATGGTGCGAATATTGAACATACGTACTTCTCCGATTATGGTCATATATGCCACTTTTAAACTTTTTAATTGTAAATTGAAGAGTTATACATGGAAAACCTCAGCAGCGGCCTTAGGGAGTGGCGAAAAGGACAATTGCCCGGAGCCTCGCTCTTACAGGGGCCTCGCGCAACAACCCAAGCAATTTTTAAAAAATATCGATTTTTCTAACTATTTTTTTTTTAAAACATGTTTTTCATCCTTGATCCCATGATTAAGGTTATAAAATAAATGTAAATTAAAAACAGTTAGTTAAATAGTTCATTCATTCAAAACATAATTGAAAACTGCATTATGTGGTACTTGAAAATAGTACCTCGAATCACTTGAAGATCACTTTTTCAATAGCATAACACTCGGGAGTCGGGGCATAATGTCCTGCTCCACTATCGGAGTTTCATTCTATTTACTAACTGTTGTCATGTTCATATCTTCCAATTTTATTGAATATTACGTTCTTATAGTATTCAAAGTATTGACTGAGCTAGAAAAATGTGAAAAACTGCGTGATTCTCAAAAATGTATATCTAATTGTATGTGCGCAACAAAACAGGATTTCTGAAATGGGTTCACGAGCTCATGATACCGGTAGAAAATTTGAATCAGATAGTTCAAAAAGAAAACGAGGAATAAAAAAACAGGTTAAAGAAAATATACGCTGAAAATATTCTTTCTACATCAACATAGGTGCTGCCGCCGTCATTAAGTGAAAACAGTGAGGATGATAATAAATTAACTAAATTATTGTCTCTTGGGTTACAAATGCCATCGTCAACGCTATCCATTCATGAATACGAATGTGAGTTCGAGTCTATGTCTACATGACCCCGATTTGTGGCAAATAATACTTACTGATCTAGACCGAATTAAGATTGCATTAAAAGGCACAATCCGGGTTAAAGTTGATTTATTTCCCGTAAATGATAATGGACAGCAATTCAGCAAATATCATCATAATAAGATATTAGTTAACGGTGAAAAGCTTCACAGGCGCTCACAAACAAAGGATGTATACCATTTACTGATTTCCGTGTCGAATATTAGGGCTATAAAATACAAGATTGGATCAAGTGAAGGAGTATGTGATTGGAAAATGGTTTAAACCGCTATTCCTCTATTTAAAACTGGCCCAGTCACAAATTGAACAAGAAAGACAGCGTTGGATAGAAATTTTAGAACGACTGCTGGTAATTATACATTTTCTAGTATCTCACAATTCGGCTTTTAGGAGTCATAAAGAGAAGTTAACATCTGACTTAGATTCGAGTGAGACAAACGGCAAATTTATAGATCTAGGGAAATTAATAGCCAGATTTGATCCCATGCTGACACTTCACCTAAAACATAAAAAGAATAATGGATAGTCACGTGAAGACTCAGATTGTAGAAAAAATAATAAATATCACACGGTTATAAGATTTTGTGATATCTGTGATGATTTAAAGACTTTAGCAAAAATTACAACAGATTTTCTGTTGGTTGGTGAATGTCATTCCATAGAAAAAGAAATTACTACCTACGAATTTGTAGTATCACATGTCATATGGTACGATATTCTTATAAAGATAAATTTTTTAAGTAAAATGTGGCAAAGCGAAAAGATGAACAAAGAGATGTAGCTTAATAACATGTGGACGCGTTCACAAATTAGCTCGATAATTGTTGAAAAATGGTTTTCAGTCATCCCTTGTCACAGAGAGAGAAATAGCCGAGGGAAATAATATTGACAGACCGTTCAAAGAAGTCAGAAGAAATTTTGATTATGAAGGGGAAGAGGAAGGGGAAGCTGCCATCCTAGGTTTGAGGCTCATAAAAATCATTAGAGCATATTTGATTTTATGTATAATATACAAAAAACTGAAGAAAATTGGTGATAGTGAACTTCTGAAGCAATGCAGCAAATATCTATGACAGTAGGAGAATCATGTAATTTGGTGATATTCATACTGAACACACTGTTTACACTACCACTACACCAACACTCACAATTACACTGTCTAACACGCGTCTCGATAACCAAGTTATCGTCTTCGGAGACTGAAAGTCAACTAACTTTTTTTGTAGTAGTAGAGACTCCTGTAATGTCAGAGTCGAAAATCTCGCAAATAATGGATTAACAGTTTTTCAATGCACCCTAACACTATAGCGTTCGTTGACAGCTCATTTTACCATTCATTTCCATAGTTTGTCATGATACAAGTTCATATTTAATCCTTAATGTACAATTTTTGTTACTATATGAACCAAAACTAATTTGACAGTAATTAAATTATAACCTTCGGATGGAGAACTATCGTCTTCAGAGACTGAGGTAAACTGTAACTTAACGTCTTGACTTACCTGTTTTATACTAAATTTTTCCACCAAAAAACTCTTCCGCAAAAATTAATACGGGAAAACGTCCTTGACGGAAATATTCACATTTTTTCCTTGACTACTAAACTATGGAGTGGGCTGTAAGGAATTGGCCCTTTGACACTATTTAAGCTACTCTCATATTAAACAAATTTCAATGCTTTCAAATATATCCAACAATTATTGGTCATTACAGTTAGTTTACCTTCAGCCTCCGAAGACGATTACTTGGTTATCGAAACGCGCGTCAGACAGTGTAATTGTGAGTGTTGGTGTAGTGGTGGTGTAAACAGTGTGTTCAGTATGAATTGTACGAAGAAATGAATATGTTCATCCGTAACACTTATCACAGTTGCGTCTGCTTAAACGAGTTTTCCGAGGCTTATAATTATTGAAAATTATCAAAACATATCTGAGGAATTCGATGACAGAAGATCGGCCTTCAGCACTTGCTATTCTTTCAATCGATAATGACGTAGCTCATTGGTTAGATTATTGTGCTTTAATTAAAGATTTTAGTCGCAAAATTAAAAATTATCATCTCTGTATTTGTTAATTTTGTAAATCTTTCAATGTTGTTTTAATTTTAATTTTACACCATAAAACCCAAATTCGATTTATTTATATAACTTGAGCATTTCTCTTCAAACATGACAAATACCTAAATCAAACAACCAGACGTATTTTCGCATTAGATACTTTTCACGAAAGACAAAGGGCCTCGTAAAAACCTGCAGCTTGGAATGGGTAAGGCCGCCTCTGGGAAACCTAATTACTTCAGGGATGCAAAATAACTATATACATAAAGATTGTATAAAATATCACCTATATATTCATATTTATATCAAACGAAATGTGCACATGTCTATATTACTCATACATGTCATTTGTTCATGAATTCGCTCTTATTATGGTTATAAGTGATAATGCTTCGCAATCAACCAATCAAATGTAACGTAGTAATAAAAATGTGTTAGACCATATCTACAAAAAAACTATGTACTCTCCCATTAGTAATGTAAATGATACATTTAACTATTTCGCAGTTGGAGCAAATATTAGACATGTTTACCGAGACTTTAGAATGCAAATCGATTCATGTTTTAAACATTCCGCTAATCTTCATTTCAACTAAACTTTTCTTAAATTGCTATAAAGCTGCATTTGCCATTTTAGTCAATTAGTTTATAATAGAGCTATCATTTATGGATGATCACAATTTTATCTGATTTGTCTTCTTATGTAAATTAGCAAAAGCAATAAACTATAATGATTATTTGCTCATTTGCATTCAGTATGAAAATGTTTGATACTAATAATATGTATCATGTTTAAGAGCGTTTTATTCAAATAGTTAAAACGCCACTTTTGACATCGCCAATAGGTTAATACATTCCATTATGTCATCTTTATGGTACAAACCTACTACTTCTTTACTTCGCTCAACTCTTCTTGATGCAAATAAAAATTCTACCTCTCATACTAGTAAGTAATGTGTTGTTAACTCAGCCTGCTTTGAGAATTTCAGATTCATGGACATAGAAAAAATAGGGAACGCTCGTCATTGAACTTATATTATATTATAGGCACGTGAAAGTAAAACCTGTAGTGCGGTAAGGGGTACAGCACTTCTCTCCAACCGAAGACAACTCAGGCAGTTCAAACTCCAAAAAATCTCTAAATTGTTTTTCGTATTATTCTTACTTTTATTTTTACGTTAGTAGGTGTATAAGCCCCTAGAAGTATTGAAAATACTAGAATCTTCAAAGTAAACAGCAGATAACATCTCCTTTAGGTTGAATCCAATGAACTCGCCGTCTATCTAGGACACAAAATTCGAAGAGTCGCACTTAATTCTGTCTGGAGTAATATCTGGAATTGAGATATAATTATAATTTGGATGGTGTATTTGCAAAATATTCACTCACATTTTCTATATTGAAAACATATATATCAAATATACTTACCTAATAGAGTACATAGTTTGAGAAAACAATAGTTTTGGATATTTTATACATAATTTTTATATTATATTTTTTAATTCTTTGATCAGTATTACCTCCTCCTCTTCCCATTATCCTCCAAAAGATGAAGTGATACCATTTATATTTGATTCGGCAGTTGTTTCCATGTTTGCCTATCTTTTCGGCATTATGTAGTCTCAAATTTATTAAAGGTTTTGTTTGGTCTACCCATCTAGTTGGATATCATTCCTCTTGTGCATTTGCCCTCTATTTTCCCTTCTATGATTTATCTTTCCATTGTTCCTGATCTTCTAGCTATATGTCCCAAGTACTGCTGATACATGCGGTTTATTCTGGTTAGCAGCCTTGTACGTGAACCAATTTCTTGTAATACGGATACGTTGGATCGGTGCTCTGTCCTTGATACTCGTAAGAGTAGTCTATAAATGCACATTTCGGAAGCCTCTATTCGGTTTTTATTTGTTTGTTTAAAGTCCATGTTTCCGCTGCGTACGTTGCAATGGGGAAGATAAGATAAGAGTTTCGTTGTTTTCGTGATAGATTTGTCTTTCCATATTTTATTTAACTTGTTAGTCGCTCAACTTGCTATAGTTAGACGACGGCGTATTTCGCTTTCGCATTTCCCAGTGATGGTAATTAAGGTAACTATCTTGAGATGTAATTATTTTTGTTGCCAGGATCATTTTAATGTAAGAAGAAGCTTTAATTATGATTGCACTTAAACTGAACACTGAACCATTTTTAAGTTGAAAACTGAACGTTTTCACAAGATGTGAACTATACGAACACTTGATCAAGACTAATACACTTTGTTATATCTCACCATAAGCTAACCATAGTTCATTCTACAAAACCTAGAGATCATTTGATGTTATTATTTTTCAGAGGCGTACATCTGACATTTATTGCATGATTTTTGTTAAGGTAAACAGTCAAAGAATTTATGTCTGAGATACATGTATTGGTGTCGGGTAAAATGTCGTACCCCTATTGCAATAGTGCCATAAACTAATAAATGTAAATTTTACAGGAAATTCAAAAGAAAAATTATTGTAAATGAAATGTTTTCTGGATCAGTTAATTCGGTACTTAGACGTATTCAGTGCACTTATAGTTTGAAGATTTCTTTATTGATTAGTGATGTGAAATTTGATCTGAAATTCGACAGACAGTTTAAAAAAATGTTAATGATACGGCACTTCTATTAATTTTAATTTCATTTAGAATTAGACAATAAATGAATAAAACGAAATATGACTTTGCGTTTTGGTTTAATGTGAAAAATGACACAAAAATGTTTAAACTAAAACTCGCGCACAAAAGTTCTATTTAAGCTTAAGTAAATCTCTGTTTAATGTAAGAAAGCACAACATCAAAAAGAAACAGAATAATATTGACCAACATGGAACGAGGATTTTAAATCAAAATTAATTTCTTAAACCTAGAATAGCCTGATAATTAGGTAAGCACACACACTGGCTTCAAATAAAGATACTATTTTTTTGTTTGCCTCAATATTTGACTTAATTCAGAACTGAATTAGTCATTTTTTCTTCCTCTTTTGTTTATAACCACATTTTCAAAATCTTCACCACTCGCATAGGAGGTTTTCACTTTCACGTATCTCACTTATATTTGAAGATGAAACTTGTATACCATTTATGTCTCTGTCAAAGTTGTAGCCAGTCAGTAGTAGTCAGATTCTTTATATTATAAAAATCCGTGTGGGATATGGCACTACAGCTTTGGTTTTGTAACATATCTCGATGAAATGAGATGACATCTTGGTTTACGGCACTGTTCGTGGTACATATAATCGCGAATAATTCATTCTAATAGTGTCACTTGGCGCCTCACGCGGAATCTGTTGGTATTAATGATATTACACTATTAAATCTTGTAAACATCATCGTAAAGTATAAATTGAACGTAAAATGTCAATTTTTGGGGATATGGTAATATTGAAATAGGGGTGCTGTGTGCCTATATATCTATACGTTCAATTTAAAGACTTCAGCTTCTGTATGTTGCGACTCGCCTAAAATAAATTGCATTAATTGACTAGTCGTCTACTTTTGTAGAAGTGTTGAGCAATTAATTTTGGACACTTCCAAATAAGTGAAAAAAGAATGGTTAAAAAATGAAATTAATGAATTAACTAATACGTACCACAATAAACCTGAACTGTGTGATATTGAATGCAAGTGTTGTAATGATAGAGTAAAGAAACGAGATGAGAAATTAAAACTACGGTAGAAGAATTAAAAAAAAATTAATAATTTACGAAAGAAGTTGAAATAGTATTTTGATTTTTGTTTAAATAGTTCAGTAAATCGATACCATTATCTACTGAACTCGGAAAAATCCTCACTGAACTCGAAAAAATCCTCACTGAATCAAGACAATCATCAGAGAAAACTTTATTGAACCCTATGTTCTCCGGTGGAATTAAATAGCTAAGCAATATTTAGAACATCATTATATGATAGTGCCTCCTAACACAATTGCGGCATTTTTGAATCCAAATAATAGATTTCGGCAAAATGGTGCCCCACTACATTATGGTTTCTGGAAAATCAGTTTGAAGGAAGGTGGATTGAAAGACGTGAATCAATGGAGTGGCCACCTAGGTCACCTAATTTCGCTTCTGAAGGGAGTACGTTAACCGACCAAACAACTTAGAATAAATTGGGACTAAAATTACTCGTTTAACTCCGCAGATAATAGAGAAATCTGTGAAGGCCGGGACACACGTTACATATACTACTCCCATCCGACTCCGGTCCGATTTTGCTCCAAAGAACGGATCTGTGCGGGATCGGAAGGGGTGAGCACATATGTCCTATACGGTTCCGAGTTCATTCCAATTTCCAGCTCCAAATCGATACATTCGCCTCGTTAGTCTGGATTCATTAAAAACGCGAAAGTTTCTGCACATAAATGTCAGAGAATAAGGAAAAATTCAGATTTTGGATGCATTTTTATTTTCTTATTTTCGTCCCTATTTTTTAGATATATAATGTATTCATTCAATAAAATTGTTTATTTCCTTTTTAGTAAATTGTGTTTATGCCTTTACTTTGTACGTAATAAGTAGAGATAATATTTTAACCTGTAGCATACCTTTGACATTTAATTTCCTCACAACTTCTTCAATAACCTTTTCCGGTTATTTCCTTACATTATTGCCAATTTAGTGAAAAAAACACCGCAAAAATTAAAAAATATTACAAGACTCCAACCGACAGGCGTCCTGCAGCCGTTAAACGAATAAACTCCACGGACGGATGCATGATCGGACACGTGTCAAAATGGTGTGAACTACCCTATTCAATCTCTAGCAGCATTTTCCTCTCTGACACTAGTCCGACTGTATGATCGTAGTCGGATCAGAAGGATGGATGATGTCGGATAGTGAACCAAACTCAGTTTAAACAATTCCTATAAAAATAGTTTTGGTTTAATACACTGTTTAGTTTATTTAGAAATTAGTAGTAAAACTAAGTTTCTATCGATTGGTTGTTATGGGACCCCTGCTCAATTTATTTATTTATAGGGCATGAGCGAAATGTGAAACATAATGTAAAAGAAACCTATCTTACCATGCCAAAAAAATTGATGACGTCATAACTTTGGAGACGCGAAAAAACTAAACTTATTACTTTTCTTTCAAAAACTGTACGTTATATGAATTTTGTGCCGCTATATATACCAAACTTTCGAATAACCATGAATTATAATTTGTAACGTAAAATAATTTAGCTGTAATTATAGTCATAAATATATTTCTTAATTGAAAAAATTGAATCTCATTTTATTAAAATTCCTACGAGTGAAAAAAAGTTACTTTACTCATGACTTTTATACAAAATTTTTTGTATGAAATAGTAATGTTAAAAGTATAACTGTGAGCATTATTAATTTGAAGGAAAGAAGTTACCATTACTATTGGTACTTGAATTGGCAACATTTAACGAGCTCAAAGAAATAACATCGTCTATAGTTGTATTAGTACTTATTCGATTGTTGGTGGGATCTTGAACATTTACAATGTTGCTTGAAGTCGAACTAGATGGTTCCGTTAAAATTTTCACTGCGGAATCCGTTTTGTTTTTATCGTCTACGTAACCCTCCGCAACTGTATTAGATTTCCACCTACCGTTCTTCTTTGGTTGCATTATATACCACTGGAATCCACTAACAGAGACGCCGAAGACCGTCGAAATATATGCCTGTTGTAGTTTTTTGGATTAGGTAAATTCAAATATGATAAGCGAGAGAATTTTTGAAAGGGTATTGATACCCACAACTTGGGTTTTGCATATTCCATTTCTATACTGCAAAAAGAAATGATCTGTTTTGACATTTGTGGGTTGTCGGTTTTTATATTTTTTATAAATGTTTACCAAGTTCAATCTATTATTATTATTATATTTCACCAATAACAGTAAATCGACGTTGAACTTGAGTTTTTGTATTAGGTACTGTGATAATTCAAACATTTCTGGTATTATTAATATCGTTACATTTCATTTTATATAATTCCTCCCTCCACAGAGCCCCTTTCAGCATCCTTTATAGGCTACTTCGTTAAATGTGCAAATTTCTAATGGGTTTCATAGAAAGTAGATATTTTAATTATATTTAATCCTCTGATTTCAACCGGCGTCTTTAAGTACCTGCTATTGATTACATATAAATGTGCAAATCGTGATTTTAAATTATTTACGACTTAATCTTAAACTTAATTCTAAATAGTTAAATAGTGTGGAAGCATAATCACATTATTTTCACTGAACGTTCATAAATTATGAAAATTTATATTCATGTGTTAGTTTTTTTATATTTACTACGCGAAATGCCACTTGATGATCGATCGAAGTGCATCCGATTAAAAAAATATTGAGATCACCTAAGTATTGAGTGGACAATTCTAACACAAATTTTTCTACAAACGTTAAATTCCATAGCTCAGATGTCTAAATTGATAGGAAACCATTTGATATTATCCAATACTAATGCCTCAAATGATAACACACTCTTTGCCACTACTTCAGAGACTGAAAACAGTTTACATTCTTGTTAGGTTAAGAGAAGAAATAAAAGTAGTATAATACCAATTATAATCCAAAATATGATAAATTATTCGTCATGATCTGATTATTCGTATGAAAATTGGCGCCAAAAATTTAATGAATGGAAAACATGTCGGATTATCGTACCTTCGAAAAACAAATGTTTGGGACGCCGGCCGTAGATGGCGTATTTGAGGCAATAAAATATTTAGTTTCTTTTTCTATTAACGACGATCAGTGAAAATCATTATATAGCAAATATAAATTATTTGCCTGTGGATATTGATCTTGAACTGATAGTGATCGAAGAAGATGGATTTGGGTGTTAGCCGAGTTTATTGAGGCAGCTGATTGGAACGACGACACCAGTGTGCTATAGTCAACATCAAAAACTATTCGTCTAGTGCGTTAGTCAGATTAGTGAGCTATTTATAACTTTAAATTATTAAATTCTCAGTTTGCTAAATAAATTGTTTTTAAAAAAGCAAGTTCGTGAATTGAGTTGTTTAATTCTATCGTTGGCGAAGCTATATATCGTTTGCTATTTTTTCGAGTAGATCGTTGATGTACAGGAGAAAGAAAGAACTTCTCGAGATGCATCTCTGGGAAACAACAGCGTTGATGTCATACCTTTCTGAGGAGTGTCAATCGATAATGATCTGGATGGATCGATCTTTAAGAAAATTACTAAGCCTGTGGATGGATAAGGTCAACAAACAATGTTAATTTATTTACAAGGTTGGCATGTGAAACCCTGTCAAAAGCCTTCGAACTTTCCAGTGCGATTGCTCCGAATTCACGAGTATTGAAGGTCGCTAATGATGTTAGCAGGCTGAAAATATCTCAAAATTTGATGATTAACGACTTTCTCCATGACCTTCGCAATAGCTGGGATTAAAGCAATTGAATGGTAGTTGTTGAGATTCATCCTATTTTTTGTATGAGCTGAACTCGAGCAATTTCAGTCTGCAGGGAAGATACCTCTTTCATATGTTAGAAACAAGTTTTTCATAGCGGGCTTCTTAGATCAGCTTTCCATTTCTTCAATACAATTTGTGGTATTCCGTCGAGGCCAGTGGCTTCTTGATGTCCAAGCATTTGAGAAGATTTGCCATATCTCGTTATCGTTATTCTATTTCTGACAACGATGAACCGACTCCTTGGTAGTTTACCCCGTCTTCTCTTTTGCAGTCACTGTGGTTGATCCATCTTCTTCAA
This sequence comes from Diorhabda sublineata, assembly GCF_026230105.1. Lineage (NCBI taxonomy): Eukaryota > Metazoa > Arthropoda > Insecta > Coleoptera > Chrysomelidae > Diorhabda > Diorhabda sublineata. The sequence goes on from NC_079482.1 coordinate 14,063,663, forward strand.
TCAAACGTGGAATTTTTAACTCGCAAAAGCCTAGACTGACCGTACTCTAGTTGGTCCATTGATAGGTTGGGTCCCTCCGTGACTGTTCGCAAAAGATTCAGTTTTCGGTCCCTCATCGTCTGTTCTGCTGGAAAAATTCAACTACCTGACGTGATGAACAATGAAGTCACCAGCAATAACAATATCTGCGATGGGATAACTTGATGCAGGTAATCGATGTTATCGGCAAAGTTTGAGAATAAATGCTTTATGCGGGTATCCGCTAAAAGGTATGTATAAGAAGCAAAAGAATTTTGTTGTTCTTTGAGCCGTTGTTTTAACCACATAACATCAAATTCTGAAGCTCAAACTCAAACACAATAGTGTTCTCTACAAAAAAATAAAATAATTTATATTATGCAATATATAACTATAATCAGATTGTAATGTCAAATGCTAGTATTAATTACAGAGTAAATTTAATTGTGTGAAGCTACAAATAACACTCTTTGAAGGGCCAAAACAAGACTATTTAAAAACTTACTCCGTTATGCGGAAATTACAGTAAAATATTTTCCATTTAGAGTTTAATTAATTAACTGGTGAAACAAGTCTGGAAGAGTGAATTTATCGTGTCGTGTCTTCGTATTCACATTAGGAAGTTAGAACAGAGCTGGCGAAAAAACCCTGTTTTTTTTTGGTTATTCTTTCACGCAGTAAAACGTTGTAACACTCTTTCTTCGCTATGTAACGGTTTGAAGCCAGATTTTTTTATCGTGGTAATGCTTCACTTGCTCATGGCAGCGTCAGTGAAGAACATAAAATAATACAGGAGTTAATATTGTGATGACGAATACGATGAAGCCAGTTGAACAGATTTTACTCACCCTCCTGGATTGGTAACCTTGGTAACTGCCTTTTTTCTTCCATATAAGAAGATGGCTACCGGTATTTCGTAACAACCAACCCGCTGGACCTGTGCGGATTCCGGTTGGGACTTAGGAAAATATGTCTACTTACATTGGTATTCCTTGGTTGGCTTAGTACACCGGTGAGGACGGCGAACTAACTTCCTTTGAACGACTCGGTATTATATCTTCTTCTTTTTATCTTTACCCGACAAACTCCAACAAAAAGTATTTCCATATACAGTGGTTATCTCTAAGACTCAAGAAGACTTTTGGGGAACTCAGAAACTGAATAGTGATCAACATTGTCACTAGTTATCGTGAAATTTATATAAATTCGAGCGCTTGAATCACTCAGGACTTCCAACATTTCAAAATTGAATATTTTATTAGGGGGTTACGATCATTTAAACGTGCAGAACATTCGCAAAATATGCTTTTGAGGTATTTTGATATTTCCACAAGACAACCACCATCTTGCTTCAAAAAGAAGTGAACTAGTGGCATTTTAAAGCATTATATAGAACGTTTAGACTAAAAATTCCTTTCCTTCGTGTTCAGGAAACCCAAACTATACAAAATATGAGAAAAAAATAGACTGTATAATTTGATATCCATCTGCTTATTTGACAAATGAGTAAATATTATTAATAAGTAGATACGAACCTAATACTTATCAAAATTATATAAACATAAATAGGCGATTTAGTAAACATTCTCCAACTTATTTGATAGAAGTTTGATCCTAAAATAATGTTATTAATGTTTCAGAATAATGACTTAGAATCCTATAAATCAATCTATAAATACACTTGAAATTACTTGATTATAAACTTTATTCAAGAAAAGCAGAAACTGTATTTATTAAAATCAAATTAAATATTTTTTTAATACAATTCATTTTCGATTTCTCATCTACACCTCTATAAAAAATCAAGTTATGAGAATAACTCATGCTCTTACACAAACAAATACACAACGCATGTAATGGAAACATTAAGTTTATGTTGACATCCTGGATTATTCAAATGAATTTATCTGCTTATATTTAATTCAAACTAAATATAATTCCATTGGTATAGATAACGCGCTGTTTTGATCTAGATACTAGTATTCTTTCAACTCGTTTTTGAACAATTTTTCTGATAACCATATTTGGGTGAATGCTGCGGATTTCCAATTAATTATATTTATGGTCTGAACATAATCTCTATTTAATAAATAATATGGTAATTATTTTTGTTAGCAACTATGTTTTCGACTAGCAGTGATACAATATGCAACAATTCATATTACTTATTTTATTAGCATTAAACATTGTACAAAGATTAAGTAGAAAATTGGTAAAATACGTGAAAAATGGAAACATTGTAAATTAATATTAATAATGACCTTTATACGATGAAATCGACTACTAGATGTGGAGCAATTATTGCGCTTTTCCAGGGATAGAATTATCCTTGCCAACATGTAGCTGAGGTACTGTCCATCAGAAGTCTGTTGACTTATAGAGTCGAGTGAATGGAAGAAAAAAATGGATTATGGAGCAGAGATGAGAGTAGGTTAAGAGAATTGCACACTCTGACACAAAATCTACTGTATTGAAATCAATAAAAATAAAATGATTTTCTGATTGATACACTAACCGACAAAAAAAATTTGGACCTATACAAATAAGAAAATATGAATAAAATAATTGTATCACGTAAAGTTTCTCAGTTTTATTTATAGAACCATAGAACCATAGAACCATAATAAACATGCCTCACAACTATTAAAAACAAAAAATTAAAAAAAAATCACTTCAAATATTAATTAGCTCTCCTTTTTCATTTTATGAGAGGTTGCATTTTCTGTTTTTAAAAACCAACAGTAATCACCCCCATCATGGCCGAATTCCATTATCCTTAATACCGAGTTTCCATTGTTCTAATATCTTGGTAGAACCTTTCACCCTGCTTATCACTGACAGCTTTCAAATTTTCGGGAAAAAATGTCAGATGGGAATGGAGAAAATGAATTTTCAATGATATTCGAGCACCAAGGGATTTGAAATTTTGGCCCAAAAATCCCCTCACTACACTAACAAATACCTTCTATGCTCTTAGTTCCTGTCTGGTGAGCTTTTTTGCAAAATTGCGAATATTTTCTTTTCTTTCATTTTCACATAGTGAGCAACTGGTATAGACAGATTTAAATTTCCAATGTGTAATAACACTGCTTTTAAACTGTATTTAGATGAGTCAATAAATATGGGAATATTCTCAATATCAAGTTCCTTCATTAAACCATCAATATCCATAGACGCACACAACGAATTTTCCATACTGTAGAATGCAGAAAATGTATTTCTTTTTCTAAAGATCGTAATTTTTGTCTAGTTGGTTAACAAGTTCCATTCCTTAAGACGGGAAGCAAGACGTTCAGACTGTTGCTTTGATAACCCCAAATTACGTGCTAAATCATTCAACTCACTTTGAAGAATCAAATATGGCTCGCTGGAACTGGTACTTAGAGTAAAAATAGGGTCGGTTCATGGTTCTTCGCAGCTTGCTGATGATATGTTGTCTCCAGTATCTTCTAATTCTGCGGATCTAAAGACACATTCGATACTGGTAAATTTGGATACTCGATCTTGTGCTTTCCTTTCTTAGAATAACCTTCAGTCTTTGTTATATAGCAGTCGGCAAAATGGTTAGTAGGTTCCCGCTATACCATTGAAACTACAAAAGGCATGCTTTTTTTCTTCCCATTCATCCACTGCACCAATCACACGCTACAACTAACACAGCACGCGTGGGGGGCCCACTGCTTGTCATGGTCTCCAATTGAAGTACCAAAATATTTAAGACTTTTTTCACAATTTCGGAAAATGGTCTGGCTTGCGAATTCACCATAAATCCTCCACAAATAAAGCAAAATTTATCAGGAGAAATTTTGCAACTGCGACGCATTTGACTCGACATTTTCGTTTTTATAATCACTTTTGGCATTTTTCAGTTAGTTGTATACCAATTTGGAAAATGCCTAAATATTAGTTGAGCTGAAAAGTGCGTAGGCTGACATATAGATGGCGCTCCTTACTAGTAATAAAACCATATGATTTACAGTTAGCCTCAACCTTCATGGCACATGTTTGTAAATTTGACACCCGTGGTAGAATTGTTTCGTATTTATAGCAATTTCAGCGAATAAACTTTTGTTAGTTTGAAAAAATGGATGGAAAACAATTTCGTGTATTTTAAACCATCGCTTTTCGGAAAAAAATACTATTTAATCCAGGGCTTACCTTGACAAACATTATTCGAACTTTTCCCTCGAAAAATCAACCGTTGAAGAGTAGTTTGCTAAGCTTAAACAAGGCGAAAGTAGCACCGAAGACGATACACGCAGTAGTCGCCTCAAAGAGGCACTCACCGACTAAAATATCGAACTTCACAAAATAATTTCGGATAACCATAAAGTGAACCTGATTGGGGTAGTTAAGAACCTGAAGATATCAAAGAAACATGTTAGACATATTGTGAATGAATATTTAGGTATGAGAAAGCTTGTGATACGCATGGTATAATATTCATTGACTATCTTCAAAAAGGAAAAAACATAAACAGCGACTGTTACGTAGCGCTATTGGAACGTTTAGAGGACGGAATAATAAATATAAACGATGGCAAAATTGCATGCATTTGGCTTCGAATTGCCACTGCATCCACCATATTCTCTAGATCTGGCCCTCAGGAATGTTTTTATTGTTTGGAATAAACCAGCTTCATTTATTTTACACGATTTCCGGTTGTAATATTTTATTCTATAATTATACCAAAAGGAAAGCTACCTGTCTACAACAAAAAAATCTTTGAGTCAAGTCTCAAAATTAACTAAGAAATATTCACACAAACCATTCGTATTTTTTAGCATCAAAATCATTCGTCAACTCAACTCAAGCTTCAAATAAGTTTATGTGGTACGGAAACATACTCTCTTATCACTCTAGATTTACTCAAACAGACTTGTCTAATTAGTCACAATGCTAATAGAAGTAATTATTTAAATGCACAATTACCCACAAAATATCTTTCGCTTCAACGGCATCTTCAGAAACATCAGGAATGTATATTTACTTAGAAGTGGTATTTTATACTATGTCAATAATACAAATGCAGCACGAAATGAATACAACGAATAAATATTTGGTTAAATAGTAATGTTTTTTTTTTCAAATATTGAACGCAATATTAACAATCATGAAACTTGGAAGAATAAGGGAAGTTACTACATCGACTGATCTTTGATGTATAAGTTTATTATTATTATTTTCTCACTCGAGAAACATTGGTCTTTTATAATTAATAAAATGATTTCTTTTTCAAATTTGGTTCCATGATAAATTTTATAACAATTCAAGTTTCATCATCAATATAAAATAGAAAACTTAATTTATAATAGGTTTCCTTCAAAAATTTAACAATTCGATCTGTTGCGGTCTTTATCAAAATGTTATTTGGCTTTGACAATTATTTTGATCAACAGATCACCTACAATATTAATATCAATGCAAGTATAAAAATTCAATTTTTAGCTATTTTTGAGTAAAAACAACTGAAAAAAAGAGGATGAATATTAAGTTGATTAATATTATTTTAAATTAGTATAATATAAAGTTAAAACAGATTTTTATTTCGATATTCAAGTAGGTGATCTATTAATCAATATAATTCAGTCAATGTCAAGTAATATTTTCATATAGACCGTAAAAGGTCGAAACATTAAATGTTTACCTGTCTTTAAAATCACATTTTAGTTAGTTTCATTAATTTTTCCCTAATAATGGGTATTAAATACAAAAAACCCAAAAACGCTGTATGCTACCTGTGAAGAGATTTCGCTGCTTCAGACAGACGAAGAGACGGAAAGACAAAACGCAAAATATGTATTGTTACTGTAACTATTTAGAGAGAATTATAACTTAATACGTAATCAATAGGTCTTCTCATTCTCTGGATACCACGCTATCTACTAAGACACTCAAGTCTATCATTATGTATTGCTAAGCAACTATAAAAATATTTTTCACAACGATCACTTTTTATAAATACATGAGTTTAAATATAAAGTTTTTGAATATTTGAATAACCTTCATTTTCAATGATAGTTATCCTAACGGAAATAATTTTAAAATAGCGAAGCCAACGTTTGTTAATGTTTTTTTGTAATTTGGGGAGAACCAGCCAACCAAATACCAGGAGAACAAATCTAGCATTGTAGACTTTTTGAGTTTCGCAAGGCTAGTAACGTAATAGCTGCAACCAAAAACATTTGCGATACTGATCCAAGGGTAGCTCTATCTACGATCATATCCGTTAATTTTGATTTCATTGACACCTATCAATAAGGAAGACCAACAACATTAGACAACCACATGCTGAAGGTAGACGTGGAAGCAAGTCATGCCATATTATCAAAGAATTCTTGTACGTCCTTAAATGATATTGGTCCACCATCCACCATATTTGCGTTAGATTGGAAAAAGAAGCAAAACAGTTGTAGTATCCTTTTGAAGAGAACAAACCCTGCACATCCATCACATGCAACGTATTGCAAGAAGGAAACCATATAATTCCGTTTTTTAATCGATATATCACTGGACACGTAAAATGGGTCCTTTGTGATAATCAAGGCAGTAAGTGTGTCCAAATGAATAACCTTGGAATACTGTGGAACCAGATTTTAATTTAATAAATCCAAAAAGGCGCTTATGTAGGGTTGGTGGAAAATATGTGAAATTGGTCATTTCAAAGTAAATAATTCAAGACAAACTGTTGATGAAATATTGTGAGAAATTTGAATCTGGTGAATCAATATTTAATTTTGAAATCAAATTGAGTTGTGGTGGAAGATACTGCCTCACTCACTTTATTCGTCCGATATCGTACATTCAGATTTCTTATTATTCCCATTGCAAGAACTTATTCGTCTAAATTTAATATTTGAAAGTGACATTATTATCCGGTTATTAAAGACTCTCGAGTAAAGAAAACTCCAATGATTGGATATACACTTTAGGATCTTTTTTGGTTGCAATAAGCTGATTGAAAATATACATTAAAACTGAAATACTTTTAGTTGTCTGTGACAGATACTATTTTTACTGCATCTTGAGAATTTGCAATATATTCCAATATACTACTATTTGAAACATCATATGTCTAAGGGATATCAGTTTTCAGTTATTCTAATTTTTACAATAAATAAATCAAGTGAAAAATTACAGGAATTTCCTTAATAAAGGTTGAAGCTCTGAATCTGTGGAAATTTTTCCATAAAAAGCCCAAAAATTGACTACGAGTCCGGCAATCTTAAAAATTGTGTACCTTGCTTTTTCATCAACATGTGGAGAGTATGCTTACAAAATTAGGAAAATCGAGAATTTTCGTATTGTTATTGAAGATATCTGAATTATTTGTGGACATTTCTCGAGAATCGACAAGGATCAAATGCTGAAGTGGCGAGATTTGCTACTACTATTACTACTTTGACGTTAAAGTATAATAAATCATAATTATATCTAAAGCATCATGTCTTCTCAAGTTTCAGTAAAGAATTTTTCGCCAGTTTATTCATAATTCACAGACTTACCGGCTCTAGATAATGAAGGGCATATCATACTTCTTGGTCTTTCTCAAAATCTCTTAAGTAGATTTAGGAAGAGATTTGAAAATACTTGTGATGAAGATTTCAAATAACCGTTAATACTATTCTATTTTTCGTCCTTAGTTCATAATTAAGAACAGTTAGGAATAGAAAATGAAAGAAAAGAATGATTTTTGTGAATTCATATCTATCAAAATTCGGGAAGAGATGATTTGGACAAATGAGGCAAAATTCTGAAAAATAGAATACTGGAGTAATAATAATCCACAGGTATTTCAAAAAATATAGTTTAAAATTGACGCGTTTTTGATGCAAGAGATTGATTTAGAAAACATTCTGTGCATACTTAAAAACTTGTTTCTATTGGTTGGGTTATACAATTATCCAGATAGCCAAATCCGACGTCAATTCCTATGCATTTCATATAGATTCTATTAAAAATTTCCAAAAATTTGGAAAGCTTCAGATGTTGTTTGTGCAAGTTCTGTTAATTTTGACATGACACCCTTCATTTCCCAAAAACTTTCAGTGAATCGCTTTATATGAAAAAAATTGAAATAAACCAAAAACTGGAACAGACATTGATGTTTGGGTGGGAATTATTATATTAAAATGAATCGTCAATTATTAAAATGCAGAAAATAGCTGCTGTTCCACTCAAGCTATAACGGAAAGTTATAGATAAATATTTGAAATGAAACGAATTTCTAGATTACCCACACTTAACATACATTATCCTTAAAATAATACAATTTTTATTTTACACCCTCCATTTCGTCTATATTTGATACCTATTTTTCACCTACGTACTTTTCGAAAATTTTATATGCTTTTTAAATGTTATTTTATATTTGTTCATATAACTTTTATTTACACACGAAAAAATAATCAGTATGTGTCATTTCACAAAATGGAAAATATATATCTTCGTATCTGATTTAGACGGCACAATATTTTTAGATTACTATCAATTCTACGATCTCCTTTTAAAAAATAGACCTTTCAGTACCTGTGGTGAAATGTCTCTCCTCAGATTTCAAACCGAAACCCCGATTTTATTAATTTTTTCATCTTAAAGGATGTTAACTGTTAATATAATTATTATATCACCACTAACACTACAATAGTTGTGTTTAGTGTAGCGTTAAATTTAACACGACATTTTTTTTAAATATTTTTGGTTTATCATGAGGAGCATACCTTTGATTTTTAAAACCAGGGTGGTCCACAATGTTATCGCTATTTTTACTTTGAAAGTGACATATAATATAATGTTTGTGGTTGAAATACTGAAGTTACTAAAAATGACGATTTTTATCCAAAATGTGTAATGTATACATCGTAAATGGAGCAATTATTCAATAAAATTCAAATCCACTAGTAATCTTAGATATGAAAGTACTGAATATATCCAAAAAGTAGCATATGAAAGAAAAGCTAGAAATTATTAATTTTTCTCTAATCTTGAATATTCAACATTGAGCAAAAAATAAAAGTAACTGAAATTGATAATATACATTGATGAGAAAATATACATTTTCTGTCAATTATATTTCACTTTTGGTGAAGCATAATATATTTAGTATCGCATATTCCCGGGAATATTGTTGATTTAGAATTCAATTTAATTTCTAAGTGGGTTTTCCAAAAACTTCTAAAGGACCGTACAGAAAAAAATTAAGAGCCGTCAAGTCTTGTGAACAAAGAATATGGCAATTTCTGCTAATAAAGCGAACAGAAGACCAATTTCAGCGAACCCATTGAAATGTTAGCAGTGTGGTATTATTTTGTTGGAACAATTTCTTGTCATGAAAATTTCTATTTGATTATTTAGCACTTCGGATATTTCTAGTTCACGTTAGAAATAACCAATTGGAATGAGCCTTATGGATTTTGAAATGAGATTTGACGTCTAGGAAAAGGGAGTTTTAATGAAGTGTAATATTTTCAGTTCTACGAAATTTATTATTGTTTGAAGTTAATTAATTTTTCATATGTTTTCTTATCTGGATGCAACTCTCAACTTCACAGGACTAAATATACTTTTATTTATACAACTTATAGAAAATGAAAACTTCTACAAAAAATGTCTAGGAAATTTTCCTGTGAAGTTTCTGTTGAAAAGAAAGCTTCGGTTGAAATTTGGTGTTAGTATATGATTGAAATAGGTATAAAAATAAACTTCAATTCAGAGAAATCTAATGTTAATCTGTAGTTACTATTCCAAGAAATTAATATGGAACATTTTATATTAATGGAAATTATATTTATTATAGAAAGGGGTTCTAATGATTCTATCCAATTTCTCTCTTTATAAAAATATTATCTAACATTGATAATTAAATACCCACCACAAGAATATCACACAAAATTTATTTCAACAGTATCCACCTCTTATTACCTCAACGAACAAAATTCAAATTTCAATCTATGAAAAAGTTTGCTAAAAGGGTTATCATTGATATATTTTTAATATTTTTGGACATGACCATTTATGAAAGGCGCTTGTTCAAAAATTTTTTTATTTACATTTCAATAGTGAGAATTTTGCGATACATCTTGTAGAATCTAGAAAAGATATAAATCACAAATTTGGTGGGAATACACATAAAATATATTCTAGAGTAATGATGAAAGAAGAATTGAAATGTTAAGACTTGTTACAAAGACTGAAAGAAAACAAACAGAGAAGGTGAAAAAACAGAAAAAAGAAAATATCAAATTTAGAGAAGGGGATTTGATTTTAGTTGAAAGATTAATTCTAGCTAGTATAGAAAAGAAATGTGTTAGAACTGCCTCATATAACATATAACAGATTTTAAGAATGCAAAGAATATCATTTATTGAAGCAATAGGATTCAAATAAAGTTACTCGTATTTTTATATTTAACATGTAATCAAGTTTAGGTTGTGAAAAATAATTGATGATAATTTATAACTAAAATGAATTTAAAGATTAATGGTGTACGTGATATAAATGGTTAAAAATTTATATGTCTATCTAAATCTAAATCAAAAAGTTGAAATTGATTATTGTTTTGGATATTTTGAAAGTTTATTGAGAAGTTCATCGTAGAAATAAATGGAAACATTAGACATGATACGAGTATGTATGAAAAATCAGAGGAGACATTATATTTTGATATTTAAATAATATATTGATATACTGATTAAATTAAATTAAAAAAATTAGTGAACCAATGAAAATAGTGCGAAAATATTTTGGATATTTCAAATTAAAAAAGAAATATACGTAGTTGAACATAGGACAACATCTACAATGATTCGCAAATGCAAGGTATGCTGATAACGACAAAATGTTGATGACACAAATGTTGATGAACATCACGTTCTTCAGAGGAGATATTCGTCGAGGCATTAGCCAAAAAACAAATATTAAATTTAATTATTAATTGAATAATTTTCAGAGGAGAATAGTAAGGATCAAATATTTTGATATATTTGACACACCTCTTATTTCATTGAAATGAAATCTACATTATCGGCGATTTCTACGCTTGATTTCTACCTAAACAGTGGTTAGCAGTTGGAAGTGAGGATGGGACCAGATAACGTTCGCTGGGGAATGTTTAACTACATGAACCAGATAACTGCGCTCTTTGACATTATTTGCAGTTCGGGACTCTACTCGAACGAGAGTTTGTTATACCACTCTGATGAGACTTCGAATATATATTAATGCATGTAAATGTTTTTGATTTTAGGTCTCTTTTGTTTTCAAATTAGTTTTTTAATAATTTTTGGTAGAAAGATAAAATTTGACGTTTGGAGTTTGGACTTTTCTTTAAGTCTTTATCAAGATCATTTAGATACATCAAAACGTCTAAGAAATTAGAAATTAAAAAAAAATCATATTTATATATATATATATATATATATATATATATATATATATATATATATATATATATATATATATATATAATTCGCGATGAACATAGTTGGAATTTGTAAGTGAATCTATTAATATACTACGCATTCATCTACCATGAAACTGACCCTCTATTTATTTTTTACAAGCATCATGCTGAATGTATTAGTTACTCAAAGTAAACAACTTATACATGCATGTTAAAATGAATGAAGACTCGCATTAAGAGACCAATGTAAGTCCAAAATTCAAATGAATTCATGTTTTTATGGTAAACTAACAATGCACATTGGCAGAAATAATTACCGAAGTAATTGAAAAGTAACTAATATTCTCTTTCTCAAAGTTTGTAACAAAGATAAAAACACATATGAGCTATAGCAAAGTTGGTGTTTGAAATTGAAGGGCATATAAATTTCGTTTTTAATGGTTTACGAACATCGTATGCTTCAAATTGTTGCATTTTCTGCTTTTCGTCGTTTAGAACGCAAATATCTGATTAGATATCTGATTACAGATCGTAACAAAAATTCACCATTTTTAATATGTTAGATTTACAAATTTGAAATACATTAAGTCACAAAATTATATCGCTATGTTCTGTAGAAATTCTACTATATTTTGTGCTAATGTTGTGGGGTATATGTGTTTTGAAGCGACAAGAAGAGAATAAATCTTCCATATTACAAAAAGATATGTAGAAGACTATATCAATAATAAAATTGATACACCCAACAAAATTTCAGATTGGATCAAATGATAGCTAGGGCAAAAGTAACCACCTTATTGGAAACCCTTATGACTTTTGCAAATAGCGCCAAATGTCAATTCGGTTTTAACATTTGTGAAGTGAAAAAACGCAGGATACAAGACGATAAGCCTGGAATCTATTTACTCTGCAAGTATGCTAAGCAAATGTTTCTATTTTTTTGTACAACAATTCGCCAGTTGTGTTGATATAGTGTGAATTTCATTTTCAACTAGCGAAACCATGAGGCGTATAGCTACTTGCCTTAAAGATACTGACGAGGACAATAAAGTATATTTCCAAGGCCAGCCAACTTCGGGGCTGAGCCATTTTGCTGAAAATATCACTGCTATTGCCCAAGATGTTAAAGAAGAGTCCAGAACATCGACGTGCTACGTACTTGTTCATCAATAGCCGGTCGATAGGGAAAATTTTTGAGTTGAAAATCTTGAATCTCGATGAAGGAGTGAACGATTTTTCATCGAAAATTATCATGAGCGATAAGTCTCATATAATTTACGTGAATAAACAATAATCATGTCAGGAGGAACAAAACATCCGTCTATTACCCATACTGAACGATGACACCTACTAAACTGCGTGATATGCTGGTTACGCTGGAGGAGTCATCGGCCCATTTTTTTGAGAACGCCGCCCCCGCGGACCAATCAACGACTGTGGTCATCATTACATAATTTTTCTTTCTTCAGTTAGATGAATTTGGACTGGAAATTTTGTGGTGCCAACAGAACGGTTCAACACACAACTGATATTTTATATTGATATTTACAGGTTGCTTAACTTTTCGTTTAGGTTATTTGCACTGGCCATTAGGGAGAATATTCACTAAAAATTGGGAGAGCCTATCGCCCGAAGCTCTGGTGGTTCTCAACAACAGCAAAATAACATTGCCCTACCTGTGCACTTGTATTGAAAAGCTATATTTATCATTAAACATTTAGAAATGAATTTTTGTGTTTTAGTTTATTTCGCACATAAATTTACGCACAATTTCAAGGTAAAAAAGATCACTTCGCATATTGTTATGTACGAACCTTCTCATTTTTGTAGTAAGAATATAGAAACGTGAAAATACCTTCGTTTTATTTAATTTATAAATTAGGGTCTATTTAGATACCGTTAGGAAATACTACAAATTAATGTTCTTGAGTAATCTTAATTATAATATTGTGGTTAATTACTGTGAAACTCCCTGTAGGTCCTTAGTGGCACATTTTCAAATTTCACCGTTTTATAGAGGTAACCCCTTAGATGTTGTATATGTATACTAATAACTGGGCTGTTTAAAGCTATCTGAAAGTGTTCATTACTAAGAAATAGAATGTAAGGAACAACATTTTGGTCCAAAATATCTCTAATATATTTAGCAATAGTTAACAATCTCTTATCTATCTGTGCCATATCCTTATGACACATCAAGGGCATGACTCTCAAGCCTAATGTAGTCTTATATAACTTTAGTTATTTTTTAGGTAGATTTTTGAAAAAAAGGCATATTATATATTTATAGAATGCCCTAGCTTGGTTTAAGGTTAGTTTTTTGTGCTTGAAGTTGAATAAAACAGAAAATGACTCTCTGAAACGAAACTTAACAGGATATCAGAGAAAAAACAGAAGAGTTGCTACATCTGCTAGTGATGAGTTAATGCACAACCAAGGCCAAGACTAAGTTTGTTTTGGTTTTGCAGAGTCTTATCTTGATCTTTGTCTTAGTCTTGGTATCTTGTACCAAGGTTATTGTATGTCTTGCACTTTTTTGATAGATTTTTATTGGAGGCAATTTTTAAAAAAAAGTTTAAATATAAATAGTTTTTCAAGTGATTCATAATAAATAAAGTATGATGAAACAAGAAATGGGCAGCATTTCTCAACTTGAAAATTTCAAAATTTTAACATATAAATTACTTAGTTTTTTTAGTAAAAATACTTAATTCAATTTCAGGTTGAATAATCACTTATTTAAGTTGGTTCGTGTAATATCTCTCAATATTTTACAATTAATTGCGACGTTATCACTAGAACTATTTTATTTATAATCAAACTAGCTGACCCGTTAAACGTTGTTTTGTTATATAAATTATATCTAGAAAATATTTTTCTAGTTCAATAAAAATAACCAACATACTATATGTGTATAGGGATGTACTTATAATCGAAATCGTTGTACACAATTATATAGGTTAATAAAGAATACTTTACCAAAGTAACGAATATATTTCAAATTAAAATTCTTGATAGCTATCTAAATATCAAAAATAATTATTAAAATTTTTATTATTATTTATAAGAAAACATGCCAAATATAGTTGTCCAATTACCACTTTGGAATGAGCGTAATACTCAACATCAGGCTCATCACGTAACTGTGCCGTGCTCACACGCACATTTGCATTGTTTTGTTGGATTTATTCGTCCGATCTTCGTACTCTTAAATCTTGCATGACTCTAGATTTGATTGTTCGACAACTCTAATTGGCCCAATTGCGTCTTGCTGGCATTGCAGACTGTATATACTACTTATAAATAAATCAAGTTAAAATACTTATTGGTGAAAAACAGTGACTTAATATTCGTTTGCTTATTATTTGACTCACCTTTCAAAATAATAGAAATTAATATATTTATCAAACACGTACACTTTTGATTTTGATTTAAATTCATTTGCAAAAAATGTTAAGTACAATAGTATAGGTACGTTAATGGTTTTTGCGGGCGGCAACTCACAACACAACATGTCTTTTCAGTTAATAATAAATTTTTAAAAAATAATTATTGCACTGGGAATTGATAATAAATTCACGATGAGAATATAATTAACATGAGAGTTGCACGGAAAAATCAAAAGGATACGTATAACAGTCGTTGTTGTTGATCGGAGGAGGGTGGAAATTTAGGGTGTATTTTTAAATGCTGTATCATAAAAAAAATTATCTAAAAAGTAAAAAAATTAAGGGGTGAGCCACCCTTAACATTTAGAGGTATGAAAAGTAAATGTTAGTCGATTCTCAGACCTATTGAATATGCATATAAAATTTCTTAAAAATCAGTCAAGCCGTTTCGGAGGAGTATAGTAGTAGTGAACCAGAATTATTATTTTTTTCATGAAGAGCTGCAACATTTCTTGCAAGTCTCGGAAAACTAAGATTTTATCAAGAATTTTACATACTCATGAGCTGTAAAGTGTGTTTTACCTCACTCACATGGATTAAGTATACTATACAAAAAATGAAATTATACACTTTCTAAATTTACCACGTACCTCTGACTCCGTCCATCTTTAATAAGAAATTATTTCAGCCATCTGGTGTCTAGTGATTTGAAACTGATGTCATTGCAATGTTCCATATCGAGTTTTAAACACCTCAATTGTGATGAAACACTGTAACGAAGAAAAATACGATACAAAAGTTTTATCCATTTTCTGGTTAGAGATGGAAGTAAAGATACAATCTTTTTCTAAATCAAATGTATATTCTTGAAGGACAAAATCGAATACTACGGAAATATTCCTTATTTTATATATAGTACGATACAAATCACACCCATATTTGAGGATAACATATTTTTCCTCACGTTTAATATTTTTGTACAAACGCGGTTATGAAATATACTTTTATTAAAATATAAGGAGTGATTAAACAATTTTCTTAATTTATTAACATGTTAAGCTTGGATACAAGTAACCTTGATCCGTTGGATCACCTGTATCCAAACGGATACAAAGGACTACGTTTAATTTAGGCTGGCTGAATTTGAACAGCGTATTCGTTTTAATGTTTAGGGGACTTAGAAAGCATGGTTCGTTGGTCCATAATTTGGTTTTGGCTAGGGATTTTTTTTGGGATAATAAAATAATAATTTTGGAAAAAAAATATATTTGAAATACAAACACAATATTTTTGCAAGTGCTTTTACAATTTATTGTTACTCATATTTATGCAATTAAGTCTGCCTTATTAGTAATAGAAAAACATTTCAAACAATAAAATTTTCACAAGCACGACATATGTGAGGAGTTTGTGGAGATTTTACTTGGGCATATTTCCAACCATGACTGTTTTTTAGTCTTTCATAGCAAGTAAAACATCTCTTCTTCTTATCATACACTAAAACATGATTGACGCTAATTTGATTAGGTTTGGGAGGACTTGTCAAACTTTCACCTAAGAGCTGAGTTACAAGTAACTCTTTGAACTTAGTGAGGAAAATTTTTTCTTTGTTACCGTCTAATATAAACAATACGCATTTAATATCTTAGTTTCTGTTATCTTTTCTGCTAATTTTTGGTAAAATTGTAAAATTAAGAAACTTACTGGAAGAAACACTCAAATGGTTATTTTTCATATTGGTGTCTCTCCCCTTCTTTTGGTTTTTAGTGGGTCTAGTAAGATTCCTTTTCTTGACTGACAGGTAAAGATGCAAACACTATACTTTACACTTTACAAATGCTACTCGCTATAAACAAAATTCGACAGGAACTAGCTTGATTCTAATACTGTATCCACAATGATACAACTCATCAAAAACGTATCCCTATGAATACAAGAACTTTTTTATTAAAAAAACAATATTTAATACATGATTCATATAGAAACAGTTAAAAAGAGCCTTTTTTATACATTTTTACACAGACATTATTTTTTTTAACATGATGGCGCTCAAGTATTTCGTCCGTATCAATCACTTATCGACATACTCATTGATTCATCTGTTTAGGTATTTACCAAAATACAAATTTCTTCATCTTGGTAGAAATCAGGTACATTGATTTATTTAACTACGCTACGGCGACTATTGTGATATGACTGTCTAAAGAGAGCCTTGTTCTGGATAGATACTCCTCAAACCTCGAACTTCAAACAGGAAATAGTTACTGTGTGCAAAATTAGGCTTCTCACCTGAAACGTTATAATAATTCCTGCGTTGTTTTAGCTACCTGAGTCCTCTCATTAACAATTATTCGATCAAGATAATACTATATGAATATGAACACCAAAGAGTGTTATTGTAAATTTCTTTATCGTTGGTGATACATGTAAATTTTTTTATCGTTAGTGATACAAGGTGTCTCTACTCCACAGTTGCTTTTTAGCTTACGACGATGAAATTATGAAGTTAAGTTTCGTTCCCTGTAAAAATTTGATTGATGAAGTGCTGGTTGACAGAATGGTAATTCTGATAAAATATGAGGCTGCAGATCATCTTGTGTTTTGTGGGATGGAACTTTTCGATATCGTAATATATAAGGAACTATATGTTACCGATTAATTATTTTGGATCATTTCTTCAACTTTGTTGAAAATTTGGATTAAGACACAAGTAGAGATAATTAGAGGAATTACTATAAGTACTAAGAAAAGTATTACTTCGATTAATATCAAGAAATAGTATACCGAAGTGAGACTACTACTGTTTAATGAATATAATCGGTTACAAAAAAATGTCTTGTTTTCTAGATAATTATTTATTGAAAAGAATAACATATCTCATTCAATTACATATATTTTCTTCTACAGGAGTTATACATTACACATTAAAAATATCCTTGATAGTTAATCTCATTCTCATTAGACATAATAGATTGACATAAATATTTATAATTAACACAACCGTATGATGGAGTCAATATAATAAAAATAAACTGTTATTAATTTCGCTTATTCTCTTCGTCCTTTCATATCAATTGACATTCTTTATGCGTTGCACTTCTTTTAAATTCATTATCCCACATAAATCGTCTAAAATAGAATCCAATTTCCATTCCAATTAAAAGTATTTCGAATTCTTTTCTCGCGGTAACCAGCCGACCATTCGTTATTCAAAAGCCTGAAATTTAACATCAGATGGGATGGTCCAGAAGCGACATGAACATTGATTGTGAATCGAAAATGTAGCATAAAGTTTAATCATAACAAAATATTTTCAAAAAAAATAGGCCATTTGAACTGACGTAATGTTTTTTGTTTTATTAACGGTTATCCACATTATAAAATACGACTACTGGTCCAATTATGTTTATATGATAAATGTCAATAAATAATTTTGATGTTGCAAACAAAACGAAACCAGTACAGTTTGTCAAGAGGATAGGTTCCTCCATCCTAAGCTCCTAGAAAACCTTTTGGATTTGGTAAATGGTAAGAAACATTATAGTTCAAATAACATATTCAATATTCATGGACAAAATTAGCGAAGAAGTTGTGTGTATGTATGTGGATCTACTTTGTCTCCTTTTCTTGCTGCGATATTGGGGAACCCAGTGTTTACAGCTGATCTGTTAATCCAACTCCTTTTAAAAAGTCCAGTATGTGAGATGCTGTAGCTGCCAGAAATATTGGTCTCCTATTTCATACGCTTCCAGGTGTAGTGCTCTGGCTTTCCGTAGTGTTTCACACTTCGAGAGAATGTGGTTTCATCTTCTGTGCAACAAAATCTGCATACCGCATTATCTGCTAAGTACGCCACTGGCACTATTGTACCGCGCTCAGTGGAGGTTCCTACAGTAGTATGAAAAAACTTTCACGCGTGTACCTTATCAGTTTTTCTGACATATTTCTCGTCGTGGAAAACAGACTTCCATTTTCATTTGCGACCAGAACGAACGGCCAGAAATACCGTTTGGTGATGAACTAATTTTATTTTGGCGGTTTACAAACTCAAACATCGTGTACCATATCGATGCTGTTTTATGTACCTAGCTTTTGGACTATAAACTGCCACTTAACAAACATATGTGCTTTTATAGTATTTTCCGGTGTTGAATTTACTGATCTATTTCACCATCTAAGCGCTGCAAATCTTCAGGAAGCTTTCCTTTTTTTGATAGGAGGCTGATTATATAACATTGTCAAGTGTATATTCACTAATACGCAGTAACTCTGCTGATTCCAGAGTTATCTCCAATCCTATTTTCAGGATTACTTCAACGTACAAGTAAAAAATAATCGATAAATAATTTCTGTTGCTCCAGCAATATTCATTATGATGAATAGAACGATAGTAATAAATCATTTATTATGAATTAATATTGAACGTACAATTAATGTGAGGAATTTTTAAAACAATGTTATTACTTCTGAAAAGATTTTGAGGAATTTTCTGACTTTTGAGAAATTACAGAAGGTGGTCGCAAGACACATGGTTGTATCTAACAAATCGAAGTGATTAAACCACGTTACCAGACCTATAATCGCTTATCTATACGCCGTAACTATGATCAATTTATATTACTACTTTTATCATAAATTATATAATGACTTTCATTTCAAAATATTTGCAAATTATTTGAGCTAACATATTATACTATTATTCATCTAGTAAACAAATATAATTTAATATTATTTGCAATTTGCATGAATATTGAAGTATCTGTAGCTAATTAAATTATTTGTAGTAAAGAAGGTAAGTGATAGTGATTGACATTCGCCAAACCAAGCTAACATATTGTGTAAGTCTACACAATCTAATAGTATTGCAAGAGGTCTAAAAATTAACAAATATAGTTTTAAAAAACTAAGAAACACGCTTTTACAAAAGAAACACGCTTTTAAAGCACATCAAACACACCATATTTCTCGTACGCTTTTTTCACAATAATAGTAGTATTTTTTATTCATTATTGTTTCAAGCTTATTTAAAAATAGTTATTTGTATGCTTTGGAGGCGGAATACATTGTTAACGTTCCGAAATATCAGTTATCGCCGAGGCAGCTTGTAGCCGATGAAAGATAATCTTGAGGTCGTTAAAAAGTTTTGCGGCTATGGAATCCACACTATTTTTCGTGCAATCGTTAAAATTATTAAGCTAGATAATTTTAAATAAACATATTATTATTCTAAGATCAACAGCAGCTCAATTTATTTATCAATGTTACTGTGTGCTATGGAAATAATAGGTTACAATAAATACAAAATATTTTGACAATTCTTGACAAAACGCAAAATGTGTGATACTGATAGCGATATTTCAGTACATTCCACTCCTGAATTCAAAAGGGTTGTAATTCGGCGCTTTTCGTTTCCGAAAAATCTAAACGGCAGTACGAAAAATTTACGGCGAGTTTAAAGATTGGTGTGACAAACAGAATGTTAAGACGATGTCTGAAAACATTTTATTGGACAATTTGATGTAGAAATCAAATGTTGTAAAAAGTTTAATTTTATGGAGCATTCATTCCATGCTGAAATGCATACACGAGACAAAATCGACATCAAGCAGTTTTCAAAATTAGTACCATTTGTGAAATGGAAAGCAGTAGGTTATCTAGCAAAAAACTTTCAAGTTTTTACGCGTGGGAAAATTGATACATTCCTGAAAGAAGCTAATGATGAAAAATACTTATTGTTGAAGGTAAGTGTTAAGAGATGTCATTTACATTTTTTTGATTTATTGTACTGATTTTTGAATGTAATCATGTGATAATGGAAATATCTGGTGCCTTGCGACGAGATGAGTTAGTAAAAATGGTCATTGAAGATATGCAGATATTCAAGAGAATGTTGTATTAATGGTAACGTTCCTGATATCAAGACGGATAAGAGGCGTATTTCCACTGTTACTAATATTGATTTCATAAAAATTTATCGTAAATATGCAGTTCTTCGACCAAAACATATTGTTGATAATCGTCGTATATTCTTGAGATACGTAAACGGAAAGTTCACCGCACAAGTTGCTGGAGTGCATACCACTGGGAAAATACCTAGTACGATTACCAAGTATCTTAGATTACCAAATCCGGGTCACTGTTTTCGGAGAAGTTCTGCCACGCTGCTTGCCAATACTGGGGCTGATATATCAATATTAATAAACGACAGTAGCGGATGGTTTTATAGAAGACTCTATCGAAAATAAGAAGCAAATTTCCAGCTCAATTTCTGGCGAAATAGTATCTGGTTTGTACGCGTATGTAGGCAATAAACATTATTCAGAAACACTAAATGTAGTTGCTTCAACTTAGTAGTAGTAAATAAATAAACAACAACAATACAAACTGTACAATCAATGTTAATATTCATCCTGAATAATATAACTACTTATGTATTTGTTGGTATTCAATAAAAAATTATCCTTTTCTTTGTAGTATTTTAGAAATGTCAAATTTGGGAGTGATGTTTGTTTTCGCGGCTGTTGCTATGGGTAACGGCCGCGAAATTAAATTTCGTGGACTGTGCTTAGAACGCGAAATACTGACTTTTTAAATATTTTTAACTTTTTTACTTTGCACTCATTAGTTTCATATGCTATAAGAGTGTTCTTTGGTTCTCTTGAACTATATTTATTTTTCACTTTTTAGTTCGATTTGTTGTAAAATTAATCTCGAACAACAATAAAACTTAAGGTGTTATAAAGTTATAAAATTTGTTTCTATGCAAAGAGAAAATTTGCATTGATAATTTCGAAGAAAACAACAATGAGGTGATGGGATATACTAACAGTAATAAGCTACAAAGGAGAGTTACGAAAAACAAAGAAACAAGCTCCCAAACCCACATACAGGTGAAGATAATATAAATGTTACAAATCAAATTTTTCTTCCATTTTATTATTCACGAAGTTTCCACTCAAAATGCCAGATAAATTGTACCACGTCTATAGACACGAGAATGTACACCAGCTGCAATCTTACTTAGAGCCTAGAGGCAGCTTTGGAAAGATATTTATCCAAATTGCGTGCTATTGATTGCACGTGTAACTAGTAATAAAAAGAAGTCAAGCGATATTCTAGCTATAATTAGACAGAAATTTGTATGTTTAGCAATCGATTAAATACAGCTAGCATATTGCCACCTAAATAGTTTTAAACTGCAGAACATGAAGAATTAAATACAATTCCAGAAAACTTCATTCAATATTCATTTCTGAGTGTGCCAAGAGCAATCCAAGTAGTAATCAGACCTCGAAAGGAGAATTCTGTATTATCAAAATGGTACAAATGTTCATGAATCTTCAGCAATCTATACTAATATTTAGATCTACTCGTTAAATAAACTATAAACTGAATGTTCATGTACACGATCACTAACCTAACTGACCTCATTATTGCGATAAACTTTTGGCAAAAAATTCCGAATGTTTTGATATGGTTTACTACAAACTGAATTTAATAATGGTTGGATATTATTTGAATCGACACCATTCTTGGAAGCTAGGTATAAAAAAGTTTCATTGTATGCTATTATTGTTTATTGTTAAAAATTTTTTGAAAATTCAAAATATTCAACTAATTCAATTTAATGAAACACAAAATATCATAGCAGTATTCATCCTAAATATATATCTTAAGTATTGCTTATTCTTATTAATTAATGTGGCGTGTGGCCAAAGTGAACTTGTTTAATCAAAATTGAATATACAATTTAAGTGAGTGCTCCGAGTTTGGAGAAAATTTGGTGCTCAATTATCTCAAAATTAAATTTGTGTTTAACGGTTTTCCCGTATTTATTAAATTAATTTTTGAGAATTTATGCTGTTTCAATTTTGACATATTCTATAAGTTGAGTTATTTTCAAAACTGCACTCCACTGAGAGTAGTGATTGAATATCGTTTTCCTTATGTGCTATAATGATCTTAAACATTACATAATATGATTCATTAATTTTGCATTCATTGCTAAACCCGAAGGCATGAAAAATTTGATTTTTAGATTTATTATCGCGATCGTGGTGTCTATTTAACGACTTTTTAATTATTTAGAAAGCCGCCAAGGCTACATGATGGTGTTATTTAAACTTAACTTATGAAGTTGAAGAGCACCGCAAAACGCAAATCATAAATGATATCGACTAATGAATTAACTGTTACTTAAGAGATGGATTAATAGTTGGTTGGATTTAAGAATCTGAAACAGATTTTGTGAAATAAACTAAATAAATGCCCTCGGTACTAAAATTTGAATTGATACACATGCTTGATAAATATTTTCATTTTTTGAGGTCGTGATGAAAAAGATTTGACTTACCAAACAACTGAACATAACAGTTGAAAGATATTGCTTCTGTATTGATCTTTCATCAACTTAAATTATAAGATGAGGTTTTTGACTGTTACTTTTCTATATTCTGAGAAATGTTCACCTCTTCCCCGATATCACTACTTCAAAAATGAGCCTTTCAAGACCACTTTTTCTAGCAAATTGACTCATAAATCTCGTAATTTTTTCCTCATACAATACACACTACTATTCACTTTAAGTAAGAATGAATTTGCTCTTTTCTCTGATCAGGAGAACTATTATATCACTTGACGCAACGAAGTAAATAATTTTTAAAGAATAGGAACAAAAAATGGTATCACGATAAATTCGATCCAATAATTCGACATGCCTGTAACTATTTTGTTCTTCTCCAAGTATATAGATCACACCTTGTAAATCTCAAAAAACTGTGACCATCATGTGTCTGGCAATAAGACGGTCCTCGACTTCTTTAGAATACGTTAGACGGGTAGAGTACACCAGTTTGACTTCTACTTGGATTCTGCTGAATACCAGTGAATCCAAATTTTGTCTACTGACTAGAAACGATACAGAAGCTCCTTCGGATTGTGCTTAAACATCATCAAATAACGCTCTGAAGTGGTCTTTTGGTTGCGCTTGTCGCCCGAATTGAGCCAACGCGGCACTTTGAAAAGTATTCAACTCGCGCCTTCAACCTTCAACCTTCAAACGACGATCCGTTAGATCGTGGATTTTGTCAAGTTATTTCTTCTGTCGTAGCCTGTTTCGAGAACGGAGCCAGTTAAACCACGGTCGCTATCGAAGGAAAAGAATAACCGTAAACAACATCTTAGCGCTGTTTCACTGCGAGATTTACCTTTCAAAAACAATCGAATCACCGATCAATAATGCTCTTCCATTTTCCATAGGCATGCCGTACTACCACAATGGTATATATATATACATATATATATATATATATATATATATATATATATATATATATATATATATATATATATATATATATACATATATATATATATACCAAGGTGGATAGTCTTTGCCGACTAGAATAGAATATTAGAATAAAAACCAATATATTGGGGCTTGCAGCAAATTTTGCAAATTGTGGACTCTTTATTGAACCAAAAAAGAACACTTTCCGAAAGCTTGGATTTTCATTTTAATAAAGAGTCCACAATTTTCAAAATTCAAAATCTTAATTAATTATTTCCCAGACGATGAATACATAAGTATTCGAAAGCTCAGAAAATATATTAAAATTAGTCCGCTTTTGGTGTTTCTTTGCCATATATATAAAAGCGGTTTTTTATTGGGATTCGGATTGGGAAGATATTTTTCAAAATACTTTAATATAAACTTGTTTTACATTATACAGAGTGCATTAAGAGGTATCGATACGTTTATGTGAACTTCGTAAATAAATAAATATTTTATAGATTACTTTGCGTTTATGATCAAAAATGTGTTTTGTAATATGGTGCAATATCTCCATAGTCTTTTTCATATATGGTGAACATAAACTCGAACTTTCCATATTCTTCATTCCTTCAAAAGGAAAAGCTTGTATTTTATAGCACAAATAGAATACTCGGTTATGTAGTTGCGATGCTTCAATAGACGTCGGGACAGGTGAAGAATCATAAACCTAAGCATATGAATCCGAAACTAAACAACAATCGACTGTATAGGTCCTTCAATAAGAGCAAAATCCAAAGAAAGTTGATTAAGCTCGAAGCACTTCGAAAAAAATGGTCGTCCGTTTTTTCAGAATAACTGGACATGTCGCCACCGTTCCAATAGAGCAACATAGAACGGTCAATTCTGATTGGTACATCAACATTTATTTGCCATAAGTATTAGAAAAATCATAAAAACAAATCGTAAAAGACGAATCATACTCCACACGACAATACGAGCTCTCAGTCCAAACAAAAACGTTTTTAAACAGTTAAAACATCGAATTGATGGGTCACCCGTCTTACAGCTGTTTATTTTGGGGGTACCTCAATCGGAATGGAAAAAATGCTTCAACAAATGGTTCAAAAGCTTGCAAAAATGTATTGATCTTAATGGAAAATATTTTGAAAAACAATGAAACCATGACAATTAATAATATTAGTTTTTATTTGTCTATTTATAATATATTAATATCGTTATTGTTTGTTTTCATTAGCCGACCTCAAATTAGGAGGTTGATTAAGAAGAATGATAAAAAAGGTGAAATTGAAGAATATATCTATAAGTACTAACTAAAACTAAAAATAATACTTCAATTAGTTCAAACCAACAACATTATTTTTGAAGACCACCACAAAAAACTTTCGAAAGTTGCCGTGCTTACCTATTTATTAAATGTTGCCTTTATCTAAAATCCTGGGAACTCCAGGTAGGAATTTAATTCATTCAACGTTCATTTCAACATTACTTTGTAATAGTTATTTATGTAATAAGTTGTAAAGTAGCCTTGGCACACGATTTGCACACAATATTTTCTCTGATTTTAGCAAAAGTTTAATGGTAATTTACCTATTTGTTTTATTAAATTTATCACCTTCTCTCTTTGGCATGAATAAATGATATGTATAAATTATTTCTACATAAGTAGAAAAGTAAAAATGGCATTAGGACGACTTGAACCTGGGAAACCTTAATAATACGTTTTTTATGCACTACTGCTCTAAGTTTTACGCACTCGAAAGTGTGTCTAAAGTACATATTTTACACACAATAGTAGAAAAAAATGTTTAGCCTTTTTTCCAATAGTCCACATTTTTCGTTTTTTTCTGAAACGAATTCGCAAAATTTCAAGCGAGATTTTTATATCGTTTCTATATAAATTATCTAATGGAATTTCGTACCTCTACTACAGACAGCAAAAAAATTATTTCAATATTTATAATGGTTACGTATTATCCATTCGAAATTAGTATGTAGTATTTCGAAGTATTCGTCCAATAATATTAATTGACTATGCCAATCGTATTAGCCGTTTTAAATATATTATAAAAAATAATAATTCAATATCAATGTTCAAAAAAATAATCGATGAATTCATATGAGTTTACTTAATTGAATTATTTTGGTTTAAAGAATGTGTAGTGTATTTGCGTGAAGACCTTTCACAAATACATTGTGTAGTGCTGGTGGCAACTCAATTAATTATCCATATTTGTAAGGTATGTATGTATTGTCAGTATCTCTTATGTGAATAGAATAATTTACATGGTATTACACGTGGAGCTAAACTAGTTATGTTTTTCTTCTTGTGTATCCCTCATAATTCTACTATGAAGAAATTTCGTATTCTAATAATATCCAGCTATCATGTTAAATTTAATAACTTCATTAACGAGAATATAATTAGTTTATAGCTACTAAAATATTTATTATTGTCTATTGCTGTAAGTTAGGCAACATTTTGTCTTGCAATTATTATGAAACGACTTAGTTATGGCGAGATTTTCTCACATAAAACGTTTATTTTTTTTTGTAATCTGTTAATGTTTGTTATTATTGCCTTTGAAGATCAATGTATTTTATAAATTCAATTATGCCAGCCTAATTCCTTTGTTTAGTTTCCGGTCTCTGCTCTCAAAATATGTTCAAATGAGAAAGCAAAGACGCAGTAACTGAAAAATATTTATGAAATCTAATAATTAGTTGAAAATATCTCACAAAAAAATGAACATAGTGATAGGTCCAAAATGTTATAAATTGGTCTCGCCTGCAACCTGAAGACATAGAACGACTTTACAAAAAATTTTCTTCCTTTGTTCTAGAGTTTATTTTATGATGTTTAGATTAATTATACTCACAAACCTTTTTTTGGTACAATGTTTTCTTTTGCGATAGTTATATAATACATACTCCATTTTGTTATTTATAAACCTTAATTAATTCTGATACATAAAAAATTACCGCCCATTCAGGTGTTTTATACAAGTCTAAAAGAACTGATCCATTTTGTTATATATGTGATCAATTTATTTATGTTTAAGATGTAAAATATACTTTCTCTGTGGAGCCTGCGGAGTAAATTTTTACTGTCCTGTTCGGCATTAAGTCATGCCATGGGCTCCACATTTTCCTTGTAGTCAAGATCGGACGAGAACCAAAAAACTGCTGCTCTTCATGGTGATTCTAAGTAAAAGACGTACAAGTTAGAATGAAAAAAACCTTTCGAATATCCTGACCTTTAATCTTCTTCTTCTCCACGGACCTTACACGACCAGTACTCATCGCAAAACAGTATCTTATCTAACAGTTCTAATAAAAATAATTCTCTCTAAAAAGCTTTGTATAGAAATTTTACCTAATGATTGCAGTTGACGTATACCTTTTGAGTATACTAAATACAAAATACTAAATACTAAATACTACTACTTTACCTGCATGTCCTATTGTAAACTACTCATCAACATAAAATTTTCTCCTCCTTTATGTTTTATATTGAAAAGAACTGTTCTGTCATAAACTAAATAGTAGCAGGTGATCTTCGGCAAATTGCAAAAATTTTGTTATATCTTTTGACATTTATTTATTCCCTCAAACTGTTTGCTATATTTGAAAGTTTAGTGATAAGAAAAAAAAAACTAGTCTCGTTGTCCCGGTTTTAGTATCGAGTAATTTCATTGAAAGGGCGGAATTAAAATCTTCCATGTCGTCAATTTTTTATTTTCAAAGTTCATCACAATGACATGTCCCTCTGAGACCAAATGCTTAGGCTAAAGCTAAAATAATTTAAAATTCAAATCAGAAATGCAATTTTCCAAAAGATTTTTCTAAATGTACCTCTCTTCATTAGGGTTTTAATTTTAGATATTTTAAAGAAGTCTATTAATAGTTATGATACTTCACAGTACCGAGTACTGGGACCCTTATGTTGATGGTTTTAATTTTCTCCAAAATAAACTAATGAAGTATTTTTAGAAGAACAATTAACCTTAGCTTGAATTGTCCAGTCCATAAAGTTACTGTAAGCAATTCCATTATAATCAATATTTAACCATTTTGAACTGTTTCGGAAAAAAACAATAATAAACCTAATCCCGTTTGGAAAGTTGAAACTATTGATAACTGTGCAGTATTTTGGTCGTGATCTTATGGAAAATGGAGTTGATTTAACAGAAAAGTCATACTGGGCACCAGAATAAAGTATTTTTCCCCATTAAAAGAATTTCTAACATTGAAAAATTATTTTATATTATTTTTAAAATCAAACTATGTAATAATCACACTTAAATGGAAGTTTTGTATATATGCGGGAATCTTCACCAAAAGGTACACAGTTCGAATGGAAAATCATATTAAATTGAATTTGAGACTTTACAGCACTAAGAAAAATATTTGTCGAACCTATGCTGGTTTCACCATTGGTGGCTATGACAATGATTACCATAATCAATTGGTAACAATATTTCCATAGAATTATTAACAACTCTGGACAATATTAATGTTTTTCTTTTGTAAAATACTCTCATTCTTCAAGGTAGTTTGAAACTTTGAGAATTCAGAATAATGTCAGCACACACTTTCAAAATAAAGTTGACATATTGTGACAGATTATAATAATATCAATATCAATTGTTTGATTCCAAATTGAATTTTGAGAATATTGTTGAGTGTCAGAACAATATTTGTATTATTAGTTGTGAAGGAAGTAAATTTATTCAATAAACCAACAAATCTAAATAAATAATTACCGATACATTAAAGTGTTAGAACGTTTAATCTCATCACTGATCACTAGCCCAATTAACAACTAATTAAGAATGTATCATTCAAACGTTTTTTGCAATTTAAAATGCACTTAGTGTGTTCTGATATCAGCTTTAGTGAAATGGTGAGGAATAGCATTACATGCGCCTCCATAAAATATTCATTACTGTCTGTGTACACGTCTGTGTTAAATCGGTGTAGGAATGTAGTAATGACATTTTGTTTATCTGCTTGAGAATTCAATAGGTTTTAATACATGTTTAAATTTATACAGTTTAAGAAAGGATGATTGAATAGTTTCTAATGAGCTTAACTTTGATGCTGCGTGTCGTTAATGCAAATTCCTTTTCTAGTCGTGATAAATTGTATGAAAATTTGTAAAAGCTGACTTGTGTAGACCTTCAAAAAGACTCACGCGTGAATCATGTAAAGAGGTACAGTTAAGAACAAACCAAAACAACCGAATTCTTAGCTTTAGCGCAATATTTTGAATGTATTTGTTTGATTTATAAATAGATATTCCATCACTTATTTTTCATAGTTTTCTCGTTTTGCTTCGATTTAAAGTTTTAAGGTTGTCTATACCACACCACTTTTCAGATTTTTTCCGATTTAGGATAGGCATTATGAATTTTTGTCAAGGTATCACTACTAACGTTTTGTTTGATATCTCAACTAGATAATTCCAAGTTGGACATGTCTAATTGCCATTGCAAAATCATTTTTTTCTACGACCGTGCGTTTTAACCCACTTTCCCGCACGCATTTTAGCTTTGAAAGTGTCACTAGTGCGGGAAAGTAAAATTATGCATATTTTGACCTTATTAGATAGTTTTTTACTTCGGTGGTTATAACTATTGTTACTACAGGTAAATAAATATTCACGAAATAGTGCATCAAATAAAATTTAAACATTTAATAAAATTTTTGTAGCATTTTTAATTTTTTGAAAATATAAAATAATGAAGATATTTTTTATATAACCTTGTACATTCTTCAAAGGAGTGTCATAGCAACTGCTATCAAACCACCCGGATTGATAGCAGTTGCTATGACAACCCAGGCGTGTAATTGTTACTAAAACGTCAAAGTTGTTCAAAATGTCTGGGAAGTGACCGAATAAGTACAATCTTCTAAATTAAACCACATTAAACCAAATAACTTCATTGGACCGGCAATTCTTACTAGTCTACAGGATTCAACAAATTGTGTTAAAGTTTTGTATATTATTATGGTTGTTGGAATAAAATAATTTTTGAAAAATGGGTCATTGTATACACGGTCGTAGAAAAAATAATGTTCCTAACTAATGCGTAGTGTCTTTCCGCACTTGACAGCTTGCCCGAACTCCGATCCGCGTCGTTCGGGACAACTGTAGTCGCGTGCGGGAAAGTATCACTTTCCGCACTTGTTAGGAAAATAACTATTTTAAGCAAATTTGTGAGAGGTTGTAAGTGAAGCGATTTAAAGAACTAGTTTTTCAAATAGCACCATGGATATCTTAAATGGTGTTAAAAATCTACATATAAGTAATTTATTCATAAAATACGGAAAGTTAAAATAAATAAATCAAAATATCATATAGTTTGAGGAAACAAAATGAATTAAGAAGTACAAAAATCACATACACATCCTACATTTCAAATACCCAAATTGAACACTAGACATCTTACCATATTTTCAATATTTGCTTCGTTACCAAGAAAACAATACGGAAGATCAAATGAAATGTTCTTTTCTGTTTCTGTTGGAATTGTAAACTTATTTTTCTACACTCAACTGGGCCCTGCCTCCCCCAATATCCCAACTACTGCGTTTTACATGCATTAAGTCGAAATGTCAATGTTTTATCAATCTTTCAAAAATTATTAAAAAAACTAATTTTAAAACAGAAGAGACTTAAAATCAGGAGCATTTAGAAGCATTAATATTTATTTCTTAGAAATTTCTTTCGATAAAAAACTACCGGGGTAAAAATATATGGAGGATTGAGAAAAAACCACCAGTATCTGAAGCGGATGACTTGGTTATCGAAACGCGCGCCAAACAGGAATTCTGTATTAGTTAAAAGTATAGCAAATAAAAATTGGAGAGCTGACCAAAATATATTTAATGAGATTTAAAATAGATTATGGTGCCGTCGTACACGCTTACACTAAAATATTAATATTGAAAAACCATTCAAAACACAGCTCTCCGAATATCTACAATGTATTTCGTTCAACACTAGTTAAAAGCATACAATACGTCCTTCAGAATCGCTAGTAACATAGAGCACCAAACTTATATAACTACGTTCACAAATCGTTTTTAAGAGATATAAAGCACAAGAAAATTGTATCCACCATTTTATAAAATTGTTAGAAGAAACCTTAAAATGATATTCAATGATGGTGTAGGAGCAGCCATCCTCACCCCCAATCAAAACGGTCTCATCTACATATGTATACTGCAGAATTATATGCAATACTACAAGCACTCAATCATATATACTCCATATGGCGTTTATTAAGTACCAACTTTCAAAAGACTATGGGTCAAATTTCATAACATTTCGATTAGTCAGAAAAAAGTGATAGCCATTTAAGTGCTAGTCGTTGATTTATTATTGCTTCTTGATAAATAAAATACTGTACAAGCTCACCAATTGCTTCAAAAGTGTTATCTGGACTCTGCTTCACGAAAAGAAGTATTTGTTATTAGTTTGCTAAATTTAAACGCAGTCACACAGATACCAATGATGGTAAAGATTCTGGTAGTCCAGAACATTTCACCATGAGAAAGCTTTTTCCAAAGTGAGTGTCGCGTTTACTCACAGTCGATCAAAAACAACAACGTGTTGATGATTTAGAGCAGTGTTTGGCCATATTTTACATACGTATACTACATAGAGTTGTTGAATCGTTTGAATGGAAAAAATAAGAAAAAACGGTCGAAGAAAACACCAATGTTTCTTCAAGACAATGCACCGAAGCCTATTTGAGGCAAAAAAGAAATCCTTCTACAAGCACGAGATCGAGAAGTTAGAGAAGGGTTGGAATGATTGTATTGCTCTAGAATTATATTACATTGATGGATAAAATCCTTTTTTGGTAAAAAATATGTGTTTCTCTTAGTGGGTTACACGACTTATTGAGTGATGTGTTATAAACAGACTAATCTAGGTAACTAAATTATCCAATACCTATATACCAAAAGTCGCCTCAATTATCAAAGCTCAAATAGCGTACTAAAAAGATGGTACCACTGTCCAATTTATGTTTGTATCATATTCTGGTATAAAAGGAAATGAGTAAATGTACCAACTAGCCCCATTAGCACTAAACTACCAGGGCTCTATCCAAATAGCGAAAGTTTTTTATATTCAATGCTTGTCAAAATATATGAATTACAACATAAAACAATCTGAAAGAAATTAAACAATCAATAAATCCTTAGCCCCAACTAACATCAAACAGACCACGCCAAGTAAATACAGCGGTGAATCTAGGTGAGAACATGAATGTAGAAAATATAATTGCTTATATAAAGAACATCGAGAATAAAAAAACGGTGCTGATATCTCTTGAACCTCAGCTTTGCTATAGGTTCCGTTATGATTTAACAAAATTTTTTTTCTATGTTATATTTGGTGCTTTACCCACCTGTCAGCTGGTATAACTTACTTTGACCATCACAATAACGATATTTTTTTATATATTTGAGAGCAAATTTGATAAAGACCTGATTAGATACTGAAATTATTATTATTATAGTTTAATAATTTCTATGTAAACTTAATTCTCATGAATCAATTATCTAAGTATTTTATGACGTCTTGAATAATTACTCGACTTAGCTGTTTGTTATTACCATCCACCCACTGAGGGATTATTACAGATAAGTTGCCGACGTTTATTCGAGTCAAGTATCATGGAAAGAAATATAATATGCTCTATGTATTCATAACTACTACTACATTTTCTTATTCATCAATTCCTTTGATAAATATTCCAATAAAGAATTTCCTCATTTGATTAATTTTCATCACGTTGTAAGTAAAGAAAGGTATCATCTAGAAAAATTGAACTATTTAGACGAACTAGTTGTATTTTGTAGTTGATGTTGTTAATTTCCATGAAATGTTATAGAGGCATTTTTCTGTTTTCTTTATGCATCTCTTTCGAAAATGAATTCAGGCATAGGCACAGGCAAAGTCTCGTGTAAATAACTGGGTTCGGACTCGCACTCATAAACACTTTCGTTATCATCGCAGAGTGCTTGCACGTATGACAAAAAGTCGAGACAAACTTAGAATCGGTTCTTAATTTGAATAAGTGATATTTTTCATCCCAATAAACATTTCAAGCTCTATATTGGTAAACAATTTGCAAACCGAAACATTTTAATTAAATAACCAAGCAGTTACTTTCCCTTGGCCTAAAGAAACGAAATATACAGAATGCTGTTACTGCTCCTAGGGCAAATATAAATCAGTCTCCTAAGTTGAAGTGGTCCAATAAATTATTCCAAATTAATGAATTGTGTTGGCCTAGATAGGCATACAACTTCATCGTACTCCTGTTAGTAAATGACTTGTTAATTGTTATTAATAATAAAATTGCTCTGCTCAAAACAGTACAATGTGTGTAGTAGATTGAAAATTAATTTATTATTATAGGAAAATACATCGTCGAACAGAATTACTCGTAAAATGTCTATCATATATGAGTATAATCGTAAAAAATATTGATGTCTTTCGAAATGTTGTACAGTTAATATTCTAATTTATGTTAATTTTTGAAACTCTTCTTATTACATTCGTCTGTCGATAATTCGAATCTCTGAATAATCCAAAGATATCACAAGTTTTCTAGAAAATCTATATATTTTGAACTACATCAATACATTTTTTTTTTCTTATAAACAAGTCTGAGTAATACATCGAGTTAATTATGTGTGCCCGCTAGTGAGACATCTAAGTACATAATTCAAAGTAACAGACCAAGTTGAAACTTGTATCATTGTACACAAACCTTTGCTTTTGAGACAGATTAAATAAAAGTTTGTGTTAGATATGAGTCCGAACGACGATTGCTAAAAAGAAGAAGTTAATCGAAAAAGTAGACAGAGGTGAGAAGAAAAGTGAAGCCGCATAAGAATATAAGATTCCTGTACTCTCCCAACCATAATAAAGCACAAGGAGAAAATTTATGCTACTCGAACTGTTGGAGTACGGAAAAAAACTGCTAGAGGTGAATTTTCTCGTCTGGAAGAGACCCTGGTCATTTGGCTAAAACAGTGTAGAGGATAAAAAGTGTTTATTAGTGTAAGCAGCAAAAGAATTCGCGTCTACTCTAGGAATCAAAAACTTTGCGACAAGTGAAGGGTAGCTTTCCAATTACCAATACAATAAAGAGAAATTGTGTTTAAAAAAGTTTGTGGGTAAAGTTTTCTTAGACTGGTGTTGTAAAGACTTTGATTGAAAACTATGATGCCCGAGGTATTTTTAATACTAATAAAACTAATAAAACTAGTCTATATTTCAAATGTTTACCGGACAAGACGCTTGCTTTTAAAGTTGAAAAATGCAAAAAAAAATGAAAACATAGAAAATAGAGGTTGACAGTTTTACTTGCAGTGGATTTGGACTTGAACCGTTAGTGATAGAAAAAGCAAGGAAACCGCAATTTTTTAAAGGAGTGGCTACAGAAAATCTTAGATGATAGAAGAACTTTTTAAAAATTGGCTTTGAACAGTTAATGGAGACGGGCAACGGCAAAAGTTATAATTGCACTGTCCACAACAGTCCTTATACATTGTCTATTGAACTCTACTTCCTTCCACCGAATATAACTTCCAAATTACAACTATTGGACCAGAAGATAATCCATAATTTAAAGACGTTCGTTTTAGAATCTCTCGACAAGCAGTTTCCTGCGAATGTAGTTGGTTCAGAGAGCTATTTGACCGATTTTCAAATAGTTCATAAAATCTGGTTTCATAAAAGAAAAAAAAGGAAAATCTTCCAATAATTACGACTGATGAAGAACCAGCAATAGAGTCACTAGTTAACATCAGCGGTGGGAGATTTTCTGACTTTTTTCGAGTGCATAAAGGTGTTGCTGTTTTAGGTTCACCAACCAATGATGAAATTTTATCTGCAACAGATACAAATGAAAAAATCAACGATGAAGATGAGGACGATACATCAGGACCTTTGCAGAAGTGTCAGTAAGGAAGAAAAAGTCTGATATATATACTTGATTAGCAATGCTCAATAATTCGAGGTTTTATTTCTATTCTCTTAAAAATTTGGAAACTTCTGTATAGATGAAGTATGTTTTCAACTCATTTTTAATTTTCTCAAACTTCAATAAAAAGTTGTTGAGAAAAGCAGTGCCGTAAATAGCCTTTTTGTCTAATTTAACAGACGTTTTTGATGATGATGATACTGGCTTGTAGGTGCCCTTGTGCTAGAATCGAGCACTAGGGGCACAGCGAAAATTGATCAGGACCAAACCGAAAAATAATAGTCCTGTGTAGCCATAGTCGCGCCTCCCTGGGTCTACGCCCTGTGCCTGAACACCGGTGGCAACGCCCTATTTACAGAACTGGAGACAAGGAACATACTTAATCTTCACTTTATAAAATACGATATACGTAAATGATAATTACAATTTCACAATATATTATATACTCAGTAACATTGGAGGTATTGCACTCACTCACATCAAAAATGGAATGATAACTCATGTAATTCAAACATGTACTCAGGGCACACTTCTGTACAATCCTAGGCATCGAAGACAGGAGGTGGTCATTATCTTTTATGTCGTTTATGACATCTGCTCCCAAGAAACTTTGTGGGTTAACAGAGTCTGTGAAGCTTGATACTAAATTTCTCCTCCTCCTGATTTCCCACACTTTTTTGATGGGATTTAAGTTCAATAATCTGGTTAGGTACAGCAAACTATTCAAGACTAGATTCTTAGTAAAACACCATAGTTCGACGTACACTATGTAAACGTGCATTGTCAAGTTGATAAAGAACGCGAATCTTCTATAGTCCTGTGTACATACTTGAACAGCAAACCCAATACCACCTCGCTCTTTACGGCGGCACAATTCATCGCTGATTCATTCCATTCTACTTCTCAGTACTGCCGTTCTCTGGATTGGCTCAAGCGGTGACGACAGTAGTCCGAAGTCAATGAAAACCTTATGTTCTGAGGTTTTGACGGTATTTAAAGAAGCCCAAGTAATCACAGAACAGTTAAAGCGGGAAATTTCGCGATAGGATAAAGCAATTTCTACACAAGACACAATTCTACCTCTATCAAAATCGCTGAATATGGTAATAATTTTAACGTCTTCGAACTTGAGTTATTTTGTTAAGCAATATTTAAGTATATCTGTACGATATGTCTTCAAAAAGAATTAAAAACAAAAGTATAGCGAATAACACAGTTTTTTGTTTTCTTTCATAACTTATCCATATCGCAATCCATGGATTGATTCATTGTCTGTTTGATAATTATTTCCAGTGTGCTTTTTATATTAATAGTTATACAATATATAATAATACAATAATAACGTACTCCAAGTAATGACTGGTCCTTGAATAAGTTGGAAAACTCAGGCTTCAATGTAAATTACTTAAGTGAACCAATTTGGAGTTCCATAGCTACATTCTTCGCATTAGGCGGAGGGTACATGGTTTAATTGTTATTTTTTTACATACCATGATTTTTTATGTAGTTTTTTTTATGTCTGTTGAATCACAGTAGTTTCATCCTCATAATAAGGTCCCCTACTAGAGAGAGAGAAAGAGATTCGTTGGATAAAATTTGGTAGGATAAGGAAAATTTTAATAGGACTAGGGTTTGTTGGATTGGGCCCTGATATAGGAATTGCTCCTTTGCAGGGCTGGGGTTGTCTCCTACCAGTAAAAAAGTTTTATATCGCAAAACATCTGGAGCAACTGAAAAAAATTTTGAGGTGTATATCAAGTTAAAAGAAGGTATACATTTGAGTAACAAGCGAAATTTTGAACTAGATGGTTGCATCAAAATGGAAATATTTCAATACAAGATATATGAACTCAAAACTGTCTAGTACTTTTAGTAACATTCCTGAATACTCAATTCTTCTTAATTCTGTGGTAATCATATATATCAATTCCCAAATATAGACTATTTTCTATATTTCTATATTCTACAATTGTCTAGTGGA
Source organism: Diorhabda sublineata (assembly GCF_026230105.1). Taxonomy (NCBI): domain Eukaryota; kingdom Metazoa; phylum Arthropoda; class Insecta; order Coleoptera; family Chrysomelidae; genus Diorhabda; species Diorhabda sublineata. The sequence continues at coordinate 14,100,759 of NC_079482.1, forward strand.
TCGTTTTAACGCGTAATTTAAATACCTGATTGTTTTCACTTAATGCAAATTTTTCTAAGCTCCGATTTGGGTGAATCTTTTACGGCATAAATTTGGACTTTTGAGAAATCACCTCCCAATAGATCTTGTAATGGAATTTACGTGAGAATATGGTTTATATGGTTTATTAAAATGATTAGTAATTTCTCATTTCTTATCAATGTTGTCTCAGAAAAATGATCCATAATAATTTTCAAGACATAAATAATGTACCTACTAAGGTATAATATTGTTGTAATTATAGCCTTTTTAAGGTATACGTCATTTAAACTCCAAATATTGCACATGCTGTAACAACGGTATTGTGGCCATTACAATTAGGTATAGAGAACATTACATTACAAATATTTCTAACGATTTATAATTTATAAAAATCGTGCAAAATATTTGGAAGATAGCGTTCCATAGTCACAACTCACTCTGTATACTTAGAATAGAATTTACGTACTAGTGTTGAGTTTGATTTGTTGCTCTATTGGATGGTGATGTATGAATGTTATGTAATTTAAATGTGTTGACAGGAGAGGCGATTATCTCTGCACGAAACATATTTTTTACTAAGAAGTCAACAAATCAAAAAAGATGTTTATTCATATATTACATCATTTTCCAACATCTAAAATCATTATATTTCAGAATAAATATGTTTAATATATTGTTTCATTATATTTATCATTCTAGTATATACAGAGAGGTCCTAAAGAAACAAATAAATCTAGTTTTTTTGAAACAGGTCAACTTTTGTTTATACTATACATTCTGAATAAAATCCACCCAGAGCAGAAGTTATCAAACTTATTTCGTTTTCCATCCAAACTACTTAAACTCAAAAACCATATAACTTCTAGTATATCTTTATTTTAATTAAAAGAAACCAATTTATATTATATTACTATTATTATATGGAGGATGAATCTGATGTCAATTTGTTGATGTCAAGCTCCATTTTACTAAAACAGTCCAATGCCGTAACACTCAAACTGTTTCTATCCCCATATTAACACAGCACTAAATCTACTTTCTCACAAATATGACGATACGAATGTTATCAGATATCGCTAAATGGTAGACTACAATCCAGACTACAACTGCAGAATTGACTTTTGCAGTCAAAATTATTAGTAGACAATTTTGAATTTAATTTCTTTAAGTTCTTTTTCCAACTAGAGTGATATTTTTTGTTGAAAACGGAATCCCTGTCTGGTATTTAAAAATTCCAAATTCCAAAGATCTTTCTATGAAATCACTATGTAGGTTCAAGGGCGTCGTCAGCTTATGACTAAGGGGGGCCAATGGGGCAATATTATGAACGATAAAAAATATGAACGCCTAGTACAGTCGAGAACATGAAGCGTTAACTTTGGAAGTCTTTGCCTCGATGACGATTGTAATAAGAACGGTTCTAATATCAATATCAATGTACGATTTTGAAAACGGATGTCAAAATCTTAATATTATTATTCTGAATATTTCAATACTTTCTACAATATACATTAAACCTTAATTTGTCATGCGATGCGGAATTTATTAATAGGTAAGGAAGTCAGTTGCTCGCATGGCCTTGGGACTTTGGTTCTTCGCAGCTAGCTACATTTGATCTCTGCCTTCCTTTGGCGACGCCCTTGTGTAGATTTTCGAAATATTGGCGGTTTGGAAAATTGTAAAATTAAAGCCTGTCTATATTTTTCTTGAGCAAAAGTAGCTTAGCTACGAAAGCAGTAATAACATTTGTTTTGATTAAATTCAAGTCACATCCATGATGTTAGAGATTCATATCATTATAGTTCATAAATGTCTGTCTATCAGAAACGCTATATCCTTCCCTGATAAGGATGGCGCTTAACTTTGTGTTTCTGTTTTGCAAGAACTGATTATAAAATCGAGTCAGACAATTTCCTTCTTATAAGCAACGTACAACTGTGTGAAAGATCAATCGATTGAATTTTCTTCATTTTCAACACAAAGCGAGTTTTATTGACTTTATTGATGACGTAATTTGGGGTGAGCACTTCTGTAAGTTGGTTTATTGAATATGCTACAAAGCCTCTGTAAATTCTAACAAATCATAGTTGTTGTTGACATATTTCTCATAATATTTGATAAATCTAGCAGAAGATAGCAATAATGCTGGTTCATTATTCGTAAAAGTGGATATTGCCAATTGATTTGAGAATAGACTAGATTTCATTTCATTGACGAACTGACAGTTTTATACTTCAATTTCCTTTACTCAATTGAAATATTTTCACAATGCAATGCAGTTTTTTTGGATTTTGAATTATAATTACTGCATCCCAAACTACAGTGACCAAATTTACCATAATAAATGATTATTTAACTGCTATTTGGCCGAATTTTCTACTGCCTGGAATAGCAATAATTTTTTTTCTGCTTGTCAACTCGATGAATTCGTCTCATTTTGCTATACTTTCTGCGTGAGCCGATTTTATGATGAGTAATAATTTTATTGAAGACCAGAATTGGTTGCGTTTTTTGAATTTTGAATAGTATTGGTATATTTAATTATGGGCCCATATGAACTAGATTCTTTATGTTTTTGTATTTCTCAAAAATTTAGTTTCCTTATTTCAGTCCAACTACCTCTATTTTATGCTGGGTCTTCTGTCGCCTCCTTCCTGGACTTAGAACCCACAAGGTGGCATGAAGACCTACTGTGAGAAAAGCTGATCTACACGCTATAACTATCACTATAAAAAATTGTGATTGGAAAGATCTTCAGGCAAAATTTTGAGTACAGCATACTAGACGCCTTTCATAAATTCGGTAATTTACGAAATTCTAAGCATTGATCTCAATTATGTTGCTGGCTGACAGCCCATAATTCAGGTATTAGATAATTGAAAGTATTCCATCAAAAAACAACATTAGTTTTAGTACGAATTAATCTATTGGAAATAGATTTTTCTGTAAACAAAATTTGAAATTATGAACTACTATATTACTGAATATATAATTGGAAGTACATACGTTTAAACCTGGTATCACAAGTTACCCCTTTTGTTTTGAATTCTTTATAGTGGTAGGTATACCTCTAAAAGCAGTATTTGGAAAATGTAGCTTCACATCTAAATAATTCATTTGTTTCCATAGTAACGTGAAAAATTAATATATCCCCATACTCTAAATTAATTCTTTCGTTTACTCCAATCACTAGTTTGGACATACTTAGTCTTGATATAGTTATTTACCAAAAAACCTAGAGTAATTGATCGAATTATATCAATAAATTTTCTCAAACTTCATTACACGTAGTAATCGTTTTAAACGTCTTATAGAAGTGCAGTGTATCAACTATAAAGATTTGTACGATTAGAAATGTTGCATTAATTCTCTCCGGGAGTGTAGAGTACTTCAAACATCACTTAGTTGCCGATCCTACAGAATTTCTAATCTTCCGTATACATACAGCAATATACAATCTGTACATGTAAAATATAACCCGCTGGGTACTTGAAATGTACTTGACAACTCGTACTAATCTGAGTTTGTCGCATTGAACTAACTTTCTTGGTTACGGCCGCTCCTTCGCCATTATCTTAATTACTTTTCTGTACGATTAAATGCCAAAAGACGATTCTTTATAATCTTCAAAAGGTATTTTTCAGATTTACAACGTATATAGTATAATAGCTGAAAATCTGAGCGTCATTGCTATTCGTAACAGAACTTTCTCTTGTCCGATGAAAGTAAGGTAACGATTATGTCGTGACTTAAGGAGTTATTTTGTAGGTATATTCATTTGTAAAAAACACAATTAACAAGTTTCTACAATAAATACTGACTTATATTTGAATCGAAATTAAAATAAATTGAGATAGTCGTGAAATAGATGAAGAATGCTTTTTTTACCTCTGTAACTGTTTTCTTGTTTGAGTAAGTATTACAACCAGTATTCCAAATTTAGACTTAAGAAGCGGCCCTCAATATAAAAAGAGTTTGCTTGATCACATATTAAATCAAATCGTCACTTATGGCATTTTTCTTAATTACATCTGCAGGAATTTGGGTAATTTGTACTATTCGACTACATAGAATGTACAGAGTGGGTCACAATACATAATATTTAGCAGTATTCATTAGATCTCTTGTATATTCTCAACCCTATATTTCAAGTAGGGGTGGGAAGATTACATATAATCATCGGAAAGACATTTAGATGGGATATTCATGAATAATGATCGATATTTACAAAAAAGGCCCGTTCATGAGGACCCGCACTTTATGACTCCTACGTATCAGAGAAATCAAACAGGGTCAGTAGTTACTTAAAAATAATTATGAGTATACAGAGTGTTCCGGGACTTGATATAAAAAATTCAGGAATGAGCAGATGACGTGAAAATAACCCTTCAACATAAAAAATCTTTTCTTATATACCCTTCGTTTCTGTGTTATAAGCATTTGAAGTTGCGAAATCAGAACTTACAATTTTTTCCTTATTTAAAAGGAAATTATTTATTTTAGTGGTTTTCGTTGCGGTTTTTGTTTCTTATCGCTGATATCTTTATAACTTCATTGATGGTTGGAATACCGAGATCTGTGTATAATGTATGGTTACTTATAAACCATGGAGCATTAGCTATTATGAGAAGTATTTTAGATTGAAAAGTTTGCAGTATCTTGGTGTTCGATGGTTTACTGCAACCCTATAGCTCTATGCCATATGTCCATATTGGCTTAAGGATGATTTTGTACATAATTATCTTATTTTTTATTGTTAGCTGCGATCATCTGCCGATTAGCCAGTTCATATTTTGAAGTTTTAGTATGTATGTGTTTCTTACAAGTTAAATTTTGGTCCAAGTGTAGTCCGAGGTATTTCACTGAAATCGGCATATCGTTAATGGTTACTTGTGAACAGACACCTCGTTTTATGGTGAACGGGATTTGTGTGGATTTGTCACTGTTGACTTTCATTCTCCACTGATGTAGCCATTCTTGTAGAACATTTAGGTGGTATTGAAGCTTTTCTCATGCTCTTGTATCTGAAGACATTATCATCTACGAAAGTAGCGATTAGAGTATCATCGGTAGATATATCAGCAGTATACATCAGGTACAGATACCACCACCAGGACCAGGACACTTCCTTGGGGAACGCCTGATTTTATGGGTTGATAATTGGATAAGGAGGTTTGGACTTTGACTCGCATATAGCTATTACTTGGATAAGATTCAAGTAAAAGGAAGATATGATGGTATAATTTTTGTTTTATTTTGAACAATAGTCCTTGGTGCCATAGTTCTAGTGCTTGATTGATATTGTTCACTAATCTATGACACTGTTGTATTGTCGAGTGTTGTTCTCTGAATCCAAATTGATGTGTTAGAAACAGTTCTTCTTTAGGTAGAATTCTGCTAATTCTATATAGAAGGATTTTTTGGAAGAGTTTAAATAGTTGTGGTAAATAAACTAATTGGTATGCAGTTGAATTAGAAACGGTTTTCTTGACGTTGTATAACGTTCTAAAAATCTAAATATCTTCTAAACCTTAGATATATCGAGTACCAAAGAGTACCTTTTTGTTGAAAAATCGAATCCTATGAAAGTTACGGGTTGTTAACCCCTAGGGATGAGCCGATCCTGCATAGTAGTGTAGAATTATTTATTCCGACAAACACACTACATGGACATACGTAATCATCCATTAAAAATTTATAATGTTCGAATGTATAATTTAAAAAATGTACTCAAATATAAATTCTAATTACGCAACTTTAAAGGCCTATAACACAGAATCGAGGAGTCATATGAGAAATGTTTCTCTCTCTCGGAACACCCTGTATAGTTCAGGAAATATAGCCTGAAAACTATCCTTTTACATGGCACAATTGATACGCTCTCTCCGATGACTTCAACTCTTGCGGAAAATTTTTAACGGGTAAGAAGTGTGTGATTTCAGTGAAAAAAATGTTTTTCGTGCCCATCTCTCTGCTCTTCAATTTTAGAGCAAAACCGCCACGAACTTTATTTCTCCTTGAAATATTTTTAGAAAACTAGATTTTGTTCGTCAGAAAATATCGATTAGGTTTACAAGTCGAATTGTCGTTAATAAAACAATGAAATCCGCGATACACAGTTACCAAAGAAAGTGGAAAAAGTAATATTAAACATTTATCCATTTAGGAAAATCTTACTGGTAAACTTCAAGCCACTTAACAACAACTGGTTTGTAATATCAAGTTGATGCGGTATGTAATATCAAGCTGACGCTGTTTGTAATGTGATTTTGTATGATCTTTTTTACTTCCAAAAAGTAGGAGATATACTACATTACCACCACGACTGTCCGGCCTAATGCATTTAGACTTAGTTAGACAGTGGGTAAATAATAGATTTCCTTGGAAGATGAATAGAATGGCCACATCGATAGCCCAGCCTTGCGCATTTAGATTTATATCTATAGCCTATAAAATCAATTGTCTAAACACCACATCCTCGAGATTTGAAACTTTAGTAGAGAAGATTAAGAGTTGAATAGGGAGACCTTTAGGTAGAAGTTTTTGAAACTATTTGAGAGGAGAATGAGGACAGACTTTTTGAATGATTAGAAAATAATGGATCAGATTTCAAAATTTTATTGATGCTAGTTACTTTGTAACAACTTTTTGTGATTTATTGCAAAAGTACTAAAATTAAAAGTCACGTATTTTCTAGAGCTATTTAAACGACCTTCAAAATATGATACCATTCAACCTCCATTTCCATTTCGTTTCCAGGTTCTAGAATTTATGTAAACCCCCAACTGCTTCCTTCAACGTTACGTGGTTTTACGTATTTTTGATTTGTCTAGAGAGGTCAAAATTGTAATATATTAACATCCTATATAAAATCAATTACGATTTCGACTTCTCACAGCTAATCCAACCTAAAAATGATGCCTCTTCATGAATTTTTGATTTGCAGTTAATCATGATTTTATATTCCTGCCTTGGTTAAATGACATTTATGTATCGAATCAAGTTACCTATAAGTTAAATTTCCATTACGAACCTGATCATAAATTTCTTCCTGGAACATTGTCATTTTTAATTCTGAAGGTGACGTGGTAGTAAAGACTTTTATTTGTATAATAATTGTTACCCGCCTTGGTTTCCTACAAAATTTCTTCATTATAACAGCCATTTTAATTCAATACGTATATAGTATGAAATTTAGAAATTTGCCATTAGATCATCGGTTACATACAGAAGTTTGTTTGAAAAATAATAACGACGAAAACTATGGTTTTTCAAAAAACATTGAATTGATGTTAGGTCATTGAGTACGCACTAATACATTTGAAAAATAAAAAAAACTATTAAGAAAATATGAAGTCACAAAGAATACGATACATGTATCTAGATTACATCGGGATACGACAATCAAAAGGGTGAGTAATTGGATTGCCAAGGAAAAATGGAAATACCTGTTTCACAGAAGATAGAAATACAAGACTGAGCTGAAATGATCAAAAAATTTGGAAATAATGGAATAGCAGAAACGGTTAGGGAAGTATGAAATAGGAATGTAATGCGAAGGACTTCTCAGCAGTATACAAATCAAAGGAGTGGCTATAATTCCATCATAAATGTATGCAGAGAAAGTATGTGATTTGGAATAAATTCAAATATCAACATATTGATGAATAGTTTTACATAACTGTCAATATCAAATTTCCATTTCTGGTCAATCACAGAAGATAATGAAAAAAAAATTATAACAATTATTGAAATCATTGAATCAGATTTTTTGTCCCAGAAACTTAGATTTTCCACTACCTCCATGGAAAAAATTTAAAGGATTGTGATCTGAGTATCTTGATGGACATCAATAGGCGTACAAACTTGTCGAATTCAGGTGTCTTTATTAGGGACATGGTAAAGAGACACATTAACTAATAGCGGCACCAATTCTTTTTACAAGAATTTAAAATATGGTACTCAATAGAAAGCTTCCTACTCAAACTTTCCCATGGCCGTTTCTCATCCAAAGTGGATGTCATCAAACCAATATCCACAATTTTGTCGAAGTGTTCTCTAGTAGAATGTTTTTAGTGTCTACTTGCTCATAATTTGTTTACCAAATGGCAGTCCGGTAGTCTTCCATTGGCATCATCTTCCAGTAATTCCTGGAGGATTTTCAATTTGTGAGAATGCAATTTATGGACTTGAATAGTTCGTAATATTGAAAACTGGTTAATCTCAACATTAGTAAATATTTGTCAACTAATAAAATTTCCCAATGTCCCTATAAGAACGTGTCTCTATTCATACGATCTAGTAGCTACGAAAATTGGCGATTTAGAACATACGGCATTAATTCCTAACGCACTCGTATGTTAGGAATTTAACGCACGACATTGAGGAGATATCTGACAACTCACATGCGATTGACTGTAGTGCTGTAGAGATTTCTAGCAAATTACGGGCATTTGGTCGCTTTCTCGCATTGCAATATAAACTTAAAATTTTCAAAATGTTGAACATATACTTACTTATCCGCAATCTCTTTTACCATAGGTGTAGAGGTGATATTCCTTCTCCATTTAATTCTATTTTTTGCTATTTCTCCATACCATTTTTTTGTGTCTCCCTCTTCTCTTCTTTTTGTTTATTTCGTTTTCCTATGTCTGTTCTGACTCCATTCATTCTCACTATATGTTCAAAACATCTTAATTGGTTGTTTGATTTTTGTACTGTACTCACTACTGTTAATTCGAGTCTTATTATGTCATTCCTTATTTTATTCCTGCTATTTTTCTCAATATCTTCATTTCACATGTTGTTATTTTGTTCTTCAATTTGTTGATTAGTACCCATGATTCGCAGCAATAGATCAGTATACTTGGCAGTACTGATTCATAGATATTAGTATTTTGTACTCTTTCTCCTATTTTTTTTTGTTGAAGAATACTTTGAACAGAGCTATATATGTAGGCATTGTCTTTTATTACCTCTTCGTCAATTCTTTCATATGGCCTAGCAATTGTTCCTGGATACTTCAGCCTGTTAACGCTCTTTTTTTCCAGTTCTTGTATTTGCACAGTTATTTCTTCTGGTTTGTTTGATATATTCATTATTTCTACCTTCTGCATATTTATCTATAGTTCGTATTGCTCCACTTCATTACTCCACTTAGTGAATATTAGTTCATTTATGTAGATTGGTTTCAATCTCTTGTATTCTTTATGTGTTTCTACCCTTCTTTGGTTATTTCGTCTAGAAGAAACAATAACTGGCTTTAAATACCTCATTGTCTCATTTCTCTGTAAGCTACAAATCTACTTGTCGTAACTTGTACCACATTCTCTGTTTTTTCATATATATTCTTTATTTCATTATTTATTCTCTGGTTATACTATCGAAGACATTGTCTAAATCCCATTGTCTGTATCTGTTATTTGCCTCAAAATGAATATCCAATCTTGCGTTGATCTATCTACCTCCTATCTTAATCTTTAATTATACGTTCAAATAACTTCTATATAGCACAGAGTACCGATATCCCTCTATAATCGTTATTATTTCCTTTTTTGTGGATGGGTGCTAGTATTGCTATTTTTCACTTCTGGGATTGTTTGTACTCGTATATTTCATGCTACCAGTAATATTCCGTGTAATAATTCTGTACCCTTATTTCCTTAGTACTTCCGTTTCTGGTCCTGGCTCTGTACATATTATGTTTGTTCCTGTTGTATATCCATCTTTTCTATCTGACTGTTCTCAAGAGAGAGAGAGAGGGAGAGATTCGTTGGTTAAATTTGGTAGGATAAGGAAGAGGGTCTATTGGAGTGGGCCCTGATATAGGAATTGCTCATCTGCAGGGCTGCGGTTGTGGTGGTTGCGCGGGTTTGGGTTTGTCCAACTTTTCTGGAGGGGAAATCCGAAAATTTTGGTTAGAAGAAAGCGAAAGGAGCTTGCAAGCAAAACGGTTCTTCTCAAACTGGTTTTTTTTATTTTTGAAAACAAACAATTTTAGTTTTCTGTTTGTTTATTTTAAATTTAAAAGGGGGCGGGCAGGTATAGATGTGGCTACGTTATTCCCTATCGTTCACCATTTGGCTGGAGAACCGCAGAAAACCTGCAACACCGACGATCTGACTGTTCTTCATCTCTTTCTGCTTTTATATGTCCCGCTGTTAGTAACTCTTTAAAGTGTTCCTTCCATCTCTCTAATATTTTGTTTTATTCAGTTATAATTTCAACATTCGTAGCTTTTGGATTGCTTATTGAATTTTTCCTCTCTTTTCTGATTGATCTCAGTATATGATATAAAATTTTTCCATTTTCATCTTTGTTTTTCTCCAAACTCCTCCCAAGACTTGGCCTTAGCTTCTTTTACTAGGCTTTTCACTTTGTCACTCTGTTTTTTGTATATTTCATAAACTTAATCCTTTCAACCTTAATATTTTCGTTCTCTTACTCTCTCTCTCTATCTATATATCTCTGTCTGTCATCCATTCAGTTGTAAAATTTAAACCATATTCATTTAAAGAATATAATTTGAAGTGTTAAATTTATTCATACTTAATATACAATTGAAAACAATCTCAGTAGAGAGAATATGGAATTATTTTATACTTCCAACCCATGGACTTATTTTTGGATAGAATTTCTCATGATAAAGATATTTAGGAAGTTTTAAAAAACCATCTTTGATATACAAAACACACAGAATTATATATTCTAAAACAATATACCTACTATCAAGCTTTATTAACATTAGAACTTGGTTCATTTTCCTCTTCATCGATCGAGATTAACCAGAGCCTTAATCGTTAAAGAACTAACTACACAAAACCTTGTGATAGAGTTCTATTAGAATACATTACACAAAAATAAAATTGTGGGAAATCATCTGTCAAAATGTCATGCTTTAACAGTTTCAAATTTACTCAATTTACCACATAACGGTTAAAGCTTCAAAGGAATTGTAACTATGATATTTTATTACCTACCATTAACATTATAAAAGTGTGAGATTTAAGCAGCTGACCTACTAAGTCACTCTGTATTTAATTCTTCAAGCATTATTTCGTAGAACCATTGACGAACCCATATCTAATAATAAAATTAGAAGTATTGTCATCCCCTGTTTAATTTTACCATGGGCGGTCCTTCCGAAAGTTTACAGAAAAGGCTTTTTTGAAGTACCGCATAATTTATGTTCATGGGGACAGGTAATGTCAAACGTTTTATGGAGTCCTTGATTTGATACCTACTCAGAAAATGTTAATCTGTTCTGCTAGTTTATGACGAAACTTTTACCTACAACGATGTCAGTGTCGGTACCAAAAAGCTTTCCAATTAACTTTTTACAAAAAATACAAATATCAACTAAGTATTTGTGAGGACTAGTATCAATGAATTATAGGTAAATGAAAATTTTGAAGCAATCAAAAGACGACCATGTTTACACAAAACAGTGAAATTTCTGAAAATTGAAAAGAAAAGCAGTAGAAAAATGTGAAGTTTGGATATATTTTTGAGTATTTAATGTGCAAAGAGCAAAAAGGAATAAAGTCGAATAAGGTTGAAATTGATATATATGTAGAAATTAAAACATAACAAAATTGAGAAAAGGTGTAATGAAAAACAAAAATAAGGATTTATAGTATGTAAAATACACTAACATGTGAATACAAATCGTTTTCTTAAAAAAATTACAAATACGAACACAAAATTTTTAAAAGAAAAATCGAGAATTGTCAAAACAAATGCAAGGACGATACCATATCCTAAAAGGAAGGTCAAACGAATTCAGAATTGCAAGAAAGTAGCAATAGAGGAGTAGGATTAACAAATGAGATGTTAACAGACGAATAAATGAGAATTAATTTAACATGATATAGAACTTATTTGAGTAATTGAATATTATCAGTACGAATTAACATGGTCTATGGCCCGTTTCCAATCCTTCTTATTCGCATTACAATGTTTAATCTACTTATTAAATATTTTGCTATAATAGTAACATAACTGAGTCTAATAATCCATCCACTTATTTCTTAACAGAAGCAAATACTATTATTGTATTTTGAAATGTCACATTTGTTGATTATAATATATCATGCTGTTAACTTACGAAAATGTGTTCAATTTTATACTTCTATTAAATCTGGGTTGATTCAGTAAAGTATTTCATCGTCTTTTTGTCAATGTTGTTGAGTGATTAAGAAAGTGACAAAGAAAACATTCCTATGATATACAATATTGGGAAAGAGCGAACTTTCTCATGCTGGGAATTGTGAAAAGGTTCTAACTCAATCAGGAGCGATGCGAAACCATTTTTATATGATATATGAGTGCAGAAAGCAAACCATTCGATGATTACAAAAACTAATTATTACTCTCTACTGTATCGGAAATTGACATGCATGGAATGAAGAAAATGACAATCTGAAGATGTGTCTACGATGTTGTTGCTGTCCTTATAGAAGAAAAATTAAAAAAAATAAGCTAGATGACAATTTTACAAAAAGGTTCCAAATTTCCAGTAATCACTATAATAGACCAGAAATAGCAATATTTTTGTTTTTAAGGCTTGTAAAACATTTATATATTCATGTCGACTACAGTATTATTAGGTTCCTGGTGTTTGTGTCTGAGCTTTTCTTTTAATATAGATCCAACTTTTAAGATATTGTTTTATTTCTCGAATAACACTCAACAGACCCCTAATAGATGTTGGCTAATTTCGGCGCAGCCTCTTACTCTGACTTCTAACCTCTTTTTTCTCATTACCAAAAAGGTATATTGCTTTACGCGTACCTCATACATTGGACAAATTTTACATTCTAACTTACATTGCAAAATTTCATTCCTTTACATTTCCACATAGCTAATGGCATCATCTGCGAACAAAAAAACTATAATTTATCATGGAAACATGCTTATGATAACTTCGCAATATCCTCCACACGATACCTGCATTTGGGCCTGTTTCACTTTACAATTTATAATATCATTCAATTACAATTATATGTCTAAACAGTTCTGCAGTTCTGGATTTGGCGCATACAATTCCTACATTAATATCACATACTTCTATAAATAATAAAAATTTACTAAAAATGCAACTAAATAGCATTTTTTAAGTTAATTAAAAAAGTTTTTAATGAGTTTTAAGCAAGTGTGAAAATTGAAAGTACTAAATCTATATATAATAATATAAAGATAAAATGTATATAGCTGGAACCATGCAAAATGACGCGAGCTGTTGCCACGAAAAATAGGATCCTAACATATATTATTCAAACCAAAAATGTAATGCAAAAATCTCGAGAAGTAACCTTAGTTCTTGAGTCATTTTACAGCTAGGAAACAAAAACATATCTTTGAAACAGCCATAATCGGAAAAAATCGCACTTGTTCGTGCTGAATTTTAAAAACTATATTGAAATTAGTTATAAGTAGTTTTAGTAGATGTCAGCACTTATAGATACAATCTGGAAAATGTGCTATGTCTGCGGTAAGAGATTCTCACTAAAATTTCAGCCATTTTGGTCACAATTTTGATCGTTGGGAAAATTTTTCTGAAAATGGAAAAATAAAGCACCGAGCAGTCATTAAATATTTCTTTCTGAAAACCAATATGCCTACGCAAAAAAAGGAGTTAGAGAATGTGTATAGAGACTAAATTATAACCGTAAAATTTTTCGTAGATGAATTCAAACGTGGCCGCATAAGCTTGATTGACGACGATAGTTTGTACAGGAGATTCCTGATTACATTATTTTTTAGTTCATTTGTAATGGCAAATAAAACACTAAACTTAAACTATAAACAAATAAATAGTGGACTGTATTTACTATTTAACTAAATTGTACTCTGAAACTAAAACATTTATCCACTCTTGCTAATTGACATAAACCAAAATACATAATATATAAATATATTATAAGATAGTAGCGCGCTAATAATCACACGCACGCTACCAAGGCCAAAAAGACAGTGATACATTTCTTTTCCTATTTCTCTTTTGGTCGAGCGCTAGCCGACGGGACAAGCAAAAAAAGATCTAAAAATAGAAACCAAAATACAGCTTGTTGCCACAGTAACAAAATTCAGTATATGCGGCGAACAGATTAATAACACCAAAGAAATATACATATATACGAGGTGCGTTCACAACAGAGTTCGAGAGGACTAAAAACAACGACAACCTGCGACATTATCGAAAAAGTTCTGTATATAAATCCTGTATCTACCAGTATAATTTTGAAACTAAAAAACAATCAAGAGAGTGAATTGCAAAGGGCGAACCTCCTTCGAAAAAGGTGCAACCGGTTTTATCGGATGACCCATCAATTTGATGTTTTGTCGTGGCGGAGAATGATTCTTCTTCTGCAGTTGGTTTCCCTAATTTTTTCGAACACTTTTGGGAAAAATGCCGTTGTACCATTCAGAATATACCGTTTTACGTTGCTCTAATGGATAGGTGGGAACATTGCTTCGATGTGCTTCGTACTCGAACAACTTTCATTGGATTCGGCTGGTCTTTTAAGAACTATACAGTCGATTGTTATTTAATTATATGTCGCCTATCCCGATCTTATAGAGGTCTTTTGAATTACTGCGATTGAATTTTCATTTCTTTGTACCAATCAACACGATCTTTTTTGAGCTATTATGGTATCCAACTCGAACAAACCCTTTTGACAGCTAAATGTTTATGCAAAATTGAATGTATGCAAGTGGAACTAATGCCCACGGTATGTCACATGACGATCTTGCAATATCAATTTACTCATAACATCGATGTTTTCTAGTACAACAGTCGATTTTGGACGACCTTCATGAAATTCATCCTGTGCGGCCACGATTGAATTTGGAAAATCAGCGAAATACGGTATCTCGAGATGGTGCTTCAAAAAAAAGTCGCAGCGAGATGATTGGCACACTGCTGTTGGTTTAATCCACGTCGAAAGTCATGGCATTATCAGAATTGACATATTCACATCAGTGTTGCCATATCCCAAAAATCTCGTATTATGTGGAAGGATTAAAAAAGAGCATTGCTAGTTTTAAGTGTATACACTTAAAAGGAGACTACGAGGTCTGGCTATTAAATAACGAGACTGGTTGCGAAAAAAGTGTTATTATAAAGATTATTCAACATTCGAATGCTCCCTTCATTATAGTCCCCTCCCCTCGCGACACTTTCCAAACGTTTTTTCCATTGTTGTAAGCATTATTGGAAGTCTTATTTGATGAGTGCCTTTAGGAGCTCTGCCTTTTTTTGCTTTAGCACTTCCATCGACTCAAATCGGATCCCTTTCAAAACAGATCTTTTTCGAACCTTTCTAGCTTTTCAAGGAAAGCAGACCCGTTGACGCAAGAGCTTTTGGTTAGGGGTCAGTTTTTTTGGCACCAGCTTAGCTCAGACTTTTGTTATGTGTACTCGTGTAGATTTTTTCTAACCGTTTCTTTATCGGCGTTTACAGCCTCGGCAATCATCCGGATACTCATTCGACAATCTGCACGCACAATTTGGTTGATTTTGGTCAATGATTCCGGAGTTGAAACAGACACAGGGCGACACGAGCGCTGCTCATCTTAAGTGCTCTGCCGATCATCGCTAAAGCGCTTATACCACTCAAAAAGACGCACACGAGATAGAGAATTATCCCCATAGGCCTCTTGTGACAATTTATAGCACTCAGTCGGAGTTTTTTTCAATTTAACGAGAAATTTGAGATTGACACATTGCTCCTATTTTTCGCACACACGGTTTTCGGCACGAGAAAAAAACACGTTTATTTCAAACCGCTGCTGCATAAATACTATAATAATGACGGAAACGTGTTTTGGTACGTGTATAGACAAGATATCTAGATACGCACTACTCATTTTTTACCCCACCCGTCTAGGGTACCCTCTAGGCGAGCAGTCTCGTTATCTAATAGCCAGACCTCGTATGCTGAAAAATAAAAATGATTATGGAAAAAAATGTCTAGTTTTTTGGTCGGAAAATTTTCATGCAACTCTTGTATGTTCAGTTTTTATAGGATATTAAACAAATTTGCTAAATTTTCCCATTCCTTAACTTCATATTTTTTTTAATCTGTCAGAAAAGCACTAAACAGAATTTTTTTGACAAATTATAAATTTGTTCTGAGATTTTCTTGTTTCATTGTAGAGTTGAAATTTCAGGTTTTCATATTTTTAAAACTACTTCTTGTTATATTTTCACTATAATTTTCATATATAGAAAACTTTTCAATAGTAGGGGTAGGATAGTATCACTCAAGTTCAAAAACTTATCTCCACATCATAACAAAATGTGTGGAGATCGGTAGAAAATAAATTTCCTGGGGTGGAGCCGCACCCGCCCCGCCTGAAGGGCTGCAGAGACGGCAGCGTTGACACTCGTCGAAGGAGGCGGCAAAGAAATGACCCGTGCACGCATATTATCTGATTGTCGAGTATCTTTACACTTGGGCGCGCCCTTTCTGCGCCTGTCGATTGTTTTCTCTCTACTCTTTGCGCTACCGCCACGGCCTACTGTCTCAAATCAGGCCTTTATTCTGCGACCTCACCAGTCAAATGTTTCTTTGTTTTGTTCACTCACAATTCTCATAAATGATCGGCGTAGCTTTTTCGATTTATACCTACACAATTCGGTATTGTTCGTTTTAATAATAATAATATTAAACGAACCTGCTGCGGACAAAAAAATTAGAAAGGTGATTATTGCGTTACCTATAAAAAATATTAATAGTCATGTTTTTTAACAAATTGTCATAACAGTAACTATCTTTAGAGCGCTATTCTCTTGATACAAACTTTTCGAAATGAATATTTATCCTATGGAACTGTATATGGGGTAATTCACATCGAAGATGAAAGATACATGCATCCTGGATGCATATGTATATTGATAGAAGTTATCTTTTTATAAATAGGTGAGTTTGGAAAATAAATAATGAATAATAAAACTCGTGCTGCCAGATGATCACGAAAAGAAAGACGAAATCATTTATGACAGCTTCGATACTGAAATAATGTTTGAAACATATCTCTGCTATCATGTCTAAGCTATAACTGAATCATTCAAAGGAGTTTGAGGCACATTATTAATTGGAGAATTAGACTTTTAGCAAGTTGTTAAATATTATGTATCCGTCTGTTTTTAATCGTGATACAAATTATCTGTTGTGTGTATCTGCGGATAAAAGAAACAAGGTTAGTAAGCTGGATTTTTTTTCTTATTCAATTTGCTATTTAAAATATTACATTCATCGATATAACCCCCTTTTGCTTTTATTATTTGAGTGCACAATTTTGGTCTTCTGTTTGGTTCTATTCGTTTTCCAAAATATACCAATATTAAGTGGAAGTAGAACACTGCTTTCTGACTTATACATACTCTTTGCGCAGTTTCAAGAAATAGTTGGAATCATGCTTATGCTGAAAGATAAATTTTCTGCCGATCAGGCGCTGGCCAGAATGTACTACATATTTCTTCAATATTTATTAGTTAGTTAGTTATAAACGTTTTTTCTTAAAAATCCCTTCAATTTTCACCATGTCTCTAGTCGCCCTTCCTCTAAAATATCATTAAACCATAACCAAGCCTCCGCCGTATTTTACAGTCACTCACGTATCTAACATCAGTTCTTTCTTTGACCTGCCCTCTCTACTCTTGGACCCAAAAACCTCAAACTTTGACTTATCACTCCACAAACCTCTCTCTCACACTCATGTTTTTTGCGCCTTTTATATTGATGCCTATGGGTCGTCGTCTATGACGTTTACTGATCAATACAAAACGTTTATCTTCAGCGGTTGTGGTTTTTCGAAGCCACCCTTGACATTTTGGACCACCCAAGCTCCTGGTCGATGCATATTATTTCACGCTGTAGACAACAGTACGTCGAGGTAATTGTAGACTATGAAGACTTGCGATTAATGCGCGAGTTTCCACCGATAGTTCATTGGTTTTAGCCATTTTGAAACTTACAAGTCTGAATTGTTGAGAACGAAAACAATTTGTATATTAACTTCACAAAAAGATGTCTTGGACTAAAAAGTATAGATCACAACTAAACTAAATTCATAAACACCAAAGAGACAATTCAAGTTAAACAATAATAAACAAATCAACCAGCACTTGTGAGTTATAAATTGTTCTACTCGCCGTTACAAAATAAACATACGCTCGTATCTTCTTCTTCTACTACCTTGCACCTGCAGTGCTTTGGTGATTATCTTATGACCATACATCTATTTATAGTGGCATTGCACAGCTCACCGGTGTTATTTATGCCAGTCCAATGTTTTATATTGTGTAGCCATGACATTTGTTTTCGGCCTACGCCTCTCTTTCCTTTGATCTTTCCTTGTATGATCAATTGGGGTATAGCATATCTTTCTCCTCTAAGAATGTTGACCTAAGTATCCAGCCTTTTGCACCTTGATTAAGTTGAACAACTCTCTCCCAGTCCCCTCTCTTCTTAGAACATCCTCGTTCTTCACTCTGTCTGTGCATGGTATACGCAACATTCTTCGAAAGGTCCACATTTCGAAGGCTTTTAGTTTATTGATGTACGATATCTGCAATGTCCATGTTTCCATGCCATACAGTAAAATTGACCACACATAACATTTGACCATTCTATACCGAAGGTCAAAGGAGAGATTTTGGTTACACAACATCGGTTGCGTGTTCAATGTTCGATAGGCGCGTTGCGAGTATCTATATGCAGTTGGACACTTAAAATTGCATTTCTACTTATTGCCATGCACTTGGTTTTTGTTGCATTTATTTTTAAGCCTTATGATTTCTCAATATTATTTAGTTTATCACTGCTTCGCGTGTACTCATACCGCTCTTGAAACCAAACTTGGTCACTCCACTTAGTTCTTCTAACTTGCTGTAAATCCTTGTGTGAAGAGTACGGAGGAATAGCTTGAGCATATTACTCATTGAACTAATCAGTTGATGATCTTTGCATTTTACCGCTTTTGATGTGTTAGGAATCATTATAAAAGTTGAGTAGAGCCAATCGTTTGGAATGTGACCTGTGCTGTAGATGTCGTTTAAAAGGTTCACCAACATGTCAATGTTATCGACTTCGAACAGCTTTATAGCCTCGGTGGGAATGTTATCTGGTCCAGTAGCTTTACCCAGCTTTGTTACTTTTATGGCGTGTTCCACCTCACTTCGGATAATGGGAGGGCCGGATAAGTTTTCAGTGGGTAGGCTTATGCTAGGACGTTTTTATTGGTTCTTTTTATCTTATTTGTGACTTCAGCGCTAGTCTCATTTATTGCTGTCTTTATTTTTTCACAAGTTTCCTCTATGTCCTGATGATCTTGTTCTATCTTTCTTAGGTTGTCGTTGATACGTCTATTATAAGTTGCTTTAAGATGTTTATCTCTCATTAGTTTCATCATATCCATATATTTGTTATTAGCTGTTTTCTTGATCTTTGATATTTGCGCTCGTATAAAGTAAAACACCGAATCGACTTTGACAATATGGATGAGAAATTTGTTACTGTGTAATATTTTGAAATTTAATGGACTATGGGGTAGACGAAAAGTTTTGACTAGTAGTGTATATTTCCTAAACTATGTCAGTTTAAGTATTATGATCAGTAATGTTTTCGACGCATGGATTGAGCATATGTTAGATATTATTCCCAAAGATTCCATTATTGTAATAGATAATACAAATCATTGTTTAAGATTAAATTAACCATTGCCAAAAATTTCTTGGAGCAATTTAGAACTTTATGCTATTTGCTTGATTAAAAAATATTTCCTAATAACGCACTAGAACTCTATTCAATTGCAAAGATGCACAAAGACAGATATGAAGTGTGTGTTGTAGATGAATTTGCAACTTTACGTTGTATCGCTACACTTCGACACCGCCATTATTATTATAAACTAAATTCCATTGAGTTCATATAGGTGGCAGCTTAAAGAAATGCATCAAAACAGACAACATTGTTGTTGCAGCTCTAGTCTCATATAGACTCACCGTTTCAGCACCATATAAAGATAATTGTTATTATGATTATTACTTGAATGCTCCATTCCGTATTGATTTTTCAATAGTTAAGCTTTATTTAGAAAAAAATGTTTGAAATTAATTAGCGAAAACAAACACCTTCCCATTAGGGTAGAGTAGGAATCTAGTAGAACAGTTGAGTTTCTTATTTTTACACTGGTAAGTTGTGAACAATCCTATAAGCGACTGTACATTGATATTTCTATAGTCAGTAAAACAGTTACAATACTGTAAATGAAAATGAATGAAAATAGAAGAAATGAGGTCTATATATAATTTATTATTAATAAATGCTGCCAATCCTTTGGTACTGCCACCTTTAATAGACAGGATTTCATTGTACTCTAACCAATTACTTTTTTAAAAGAAATCTCAAACGTTTTCAAAAAGTATGTTAGGAGATCAACAACGAAATGTTTTTGATACATTTAGTCTAATTTAAAGCTGGCTGCAGTACCTGATATAATAATGTGAAAACTTTACATTATAAAATGCTGAAATGAAAGTAAATTCCATAAAATGTGATATCGACCTCTGAAAATCTTCAAGTCGTAAAAAGTAACCGTGACGCTCTTGAGACAACGATCACTTGAAGTCCAATGTTTTCGATGTATTTATTGATGTTAGTTATGACCACCTTTAAGATGCAACGACGGAAATAATAAAATCGATGCTACCGGATATTTTGAATTTCTCCAAACATAATCGACCTGGTCATACTACACTTCGATAATAAATGTCATAAAAATATAATTGATAACTAGAATTGAATGAAAACAACGTAAAAGAAATATCAGAAAGACACGCTTGGTAATTTTTGTAATGACACCTAGAAACTGCAATTTATACAAAGTTTCGATGTTATTGCGCAGTATCATGATTTGAATTCAAATATATCTCAATAATCGTTGGTTATTCTTGAGGTAACTTTCAAGTACCTTTTTTAACAAATCTAGCTTTGACTTTTATAACTACTCTTTATAATCAGTGATTTTTTAAGAGGTATAGGATTTGATTTTGGAGAAACCACAAAAAATTTGAAAAAATCTATGAAATCTTTATTAGAATCGATAGAACGATCAGTATAATTTAATGTTTGAAGATGATTTCATGCAAATATTGGCCGCGGCTTCGCTCTAGATAGCCCATGCACAACGTCCAATTTTGGCTCACTCTCTCCAACATATCGGCCGGTATTTCACGAATAAATGCTTCAATATTGACTTCCAGTACTTCAATCGTTGCAATAGACATTAGACTTAACATCAACCCATAAGAAATAGTCCAAACGCGTTAAATCACACGATCTCAATTGACGGGCCCCAAACGTGAGAGGAACTGTTCACCGAAGGCGGATCTCAATATGGCCATTGTTTCGCGTGCCGTGTGGCATGTGGCACTGTTTTGCTGAAACCACATGTCAGGCATGTCCAATTCTTCAATTTTGGGCGAAAAAATCGTCACTCATCACACGGTAGTGCTTGCCATTCACAGTACCGTTCCAGCCAACGTCGCTTTTGAATAAGTACGGCCCGATGATGCCACCGGCCCATAATCCACGCCAAACAATGACTTTTTCGGGATGCATTGGTAGCTCTTGCAATGCTTCTGGCTGGTCTTCACTCCAAATACGGCAATTTTGCTTGTTGGCATATCCATTCAACCAGAAATGAGCTCCTTCGCTGAACGATAAAAAAGTGGATCTCCCTCCAACTTTACCAGCGCCCATTCACCAAATGTTAGACGTTGTGGGAGATCGTGTGGCTTCAAAACCTTTCGCAAAATTTTCCACGGAATAGAGTAACAGAGACCCAATTACTGTGACCGGCGGCGAATCGACATTTCACGGTCATCAGTAACACTGGCGGATACAGCCGCAATATTTTCTTCGGTCCTCACTGTACGTTTGCATGTTAGTGGTTTAATGTCCAATAGTGTAAACTGGATTCGACATTTAATCACAAACTTCCGAATAGTTCCCTCAATAGGCCCATAAATTGGAAGAAGTGCGTGATGCACTCTCTTAACCGAGGATGAATTTTGATAGTAAAATTCAATAATCTGCATTATTAAATTATAGACCAAACTGAACAAGTTTGACAATGACACAAGACACGATTCACTCGTGGTCTGCCAAAAATATACCAGCAAAAATATCACTTATTACATTTAGATTCCACTAAACTAGAGGAATTAGAACTGGCAACACTGCATTTTCGAATACTATACTTAAGTAGTAAGCTCTGACTACAGTCGAGGGTGTGACTACAGAATAGATAGTGGTACATACAAATTGTCATCGTATGAATTTGTCATGAGAACAAGTGCGCGCTTCGATCTACTATGATTTCAAAGTCGATTTAAGTTAACAACAAAGTATTGAACGGTTGTAATCCGCTTTTGCTGATGAAAGTCCTTCACAAGTAAATGTGCTCTGCTAGTATAGCGAATTTAAAATATGACGTATATCCCTTGATGATGAATCACCTTACAGTTGTCTTTGATCATTAGTTACTGCTGAAAACATTAAGGTAGTATGACATATAAACAAAGATGATCCAATATGCACCTATTAAGCATTGTATCCGCAAAGTAAATTCAATTTTACATTATCATCTTCATGCGAAAAAAAAGGTTTGAGTGTCACATACGCTAAACGATATCCAAAAGTCAGAGCGAGTAAGAATCGCTCAAAAAATGACATAAATTTTGAAAAATGGTGAACGGAAGCGCTAGAACTCGTGACGATTCTTAATCCGTTGAGGTAAGGATGCGCCAACTCGGGACGGGGATGTTTTTTTATTGGACAATGATTCAAAAAATAACATAATTACATTTGGATATGAGATAAATTCAAATTATTTAAAAAAACTCAACTACATTTTACACGACAAGTACTTTTTCCAGTTGTTCACAATAAACATTATATTCCGTTGATCTTTTGCCTTTTACCAAATAAACTTTCAACAGCGTACATAATTAAAATCCCGAGCTGCATAATCTTCTGTCACAGGTTGTCTAATCTTCATGATCTTTATATAAATTGCCGTGATGTAGACGAGCTTTTATTTAAAAAGCAAGTGAACGAAATTGTTTCCC
This sequence comes from Diorhabda sublineata, assembly GCF_026230105.1. NCBI lineage: Eukaryota > Metazoa > Arthropoda > Insecta > Coleoptera > Chrysomelidae > Diorhabda > Diorhabda sublineata. The sequence continues at coordinate 14,123,923 of NC_079482.1, forward strand.
AAAAATAAATTAAAAATAATGTAAGTAAAAATAATAGCGGTTAAATTTTGATAGGCAACCTGGTAGATATCTATTCTCCTAATTATAAATATACATAAAAAGTTGGATTTCAACAAAAAACCGATGAGCGCATTAATTCTGCAGCCGGATCTTAAACTATAAGATATTTCTCTTTCGAAATAGAATCCTATTTCCGATTATATACCCCGAACATTCAGAATAGCGAAAGTTTTTTCCATCGTATAGTGACCTTATCATTTCACAAAATTAAAATTATGATCAAAAAATCGTATTAGAAAATGAATCAAAATTCGTCTCTAACTCCAAATATCGGTAGCATTAACAGTTGTACGCAAACTAACAACTTACTTATTATACCAACCGAAATTTGGATAACAATTATTTACACTGCTGATTCTATATAAACCCATAAAAAGACGCGACGATAGTTATAATGATATCCAATCAGCTTTTATTACAGTTCGCACTCCATAAAAACACCGGTGGACGCACATCTCGTAAAATCAGGATTATCTTTATTCGCAATTTACGGTCAGAGCTGCATTCTAGTACGCATTGAAAATTTAGTCAAACATATGTTACGTCAATAAAGTGATACATCTACATTATAAGGATACGCTTGGGTTCGTCGATTTATTAATAAAAGGAAATATTATTCAATGCATTCAATTATTTAAGAATACTTCATGAAAAAACTATTCTAGCTCCCGATCTTAATGTAAATGTCGTATCTATAATATAACGAGGTTGAATTGTTTATTTTTCTTTCCCCTGTGAATTAGCTACCTATATAATTATCAAATATTCTAGACTGCTCTGAGGAACTTACAAGAATATTTTATTATCTCTATAATTCGCTAAAAGCAGTGCAAGATAGGAAAGAAGACGAATTTTATAATTGAAACACTAAAGCTTCTAAATTTAATAAACAATTAATACATCAATAAATAAATAAAGTAAGGCCCAAGGTGTATTCCAAAAGTTCGTCAAATGTTGTAATGTTTGTGCTACATCGTTAGTTTCTCGATATTTATCAATGTACTTGACAAAATGTGGGCTTACAGTAATTGAAAACAAGTGTTTGTTTCAATAAAAGCCTATTTTAGAATATACAGGGTGTTCCGGGACAGGATGCAAAAAATTGTCTCATACGACCCTTCGTTTCTGACTTATAAGCCTTTAAAGCTGCAGAATAAGAACTTATATTTAAGTATATTTTCTAAATTATACATTCGAACATTATGAATTTTTGATGGCTGATTATGTATGTCCATGAAGTGTGTTTGACAGAATAAATAATTCTACACTACTATCTGCAGGTCAGGGGCGATTCATATCTAACGGTTAGCAATCCGTAACTTTTATAGGGACAAGCTGTACAATCTAAAAATGAATTTTTCAATCGATGTCTTAACAAAAAGGTACTATTTGCTTAACACGATAAACCGTTTCTCTATAATGCTGAAGAAAATTATCATAAATTGTAATTATTATTATTATAATAATAAAACATTAGAATATATTATTGAAAACAGATCGTTTAAAAATTTATTAATTTACCAGAACCTTAAAACACAAGTGAGCTATAAAAATTGTGTCCGCATATTCCGTCTTGGTAAAATATAATTTTTTTAGAACTTATCTGAGGATTTGTAAAGAGCAGTGATAACGATAATTGACTGTTTCATTATTTTGTCGCTCCTCACACTGCTAAGTACACAACTAACAATACAATTTATTATGTTATCATTTAACACGTTGACGGACACGTCTGTCATAGCCGTTCTGCTCACAGGAACACGCCTGCTATAGCCGTCAAATTTTTATAGACTTTAGGGGTCAGACCTGTTATAGCAGGCGTAGATGCTTAATAAGTATATGAGACCCATGATAGGTGTCTCACCAGGCAAGTCGTATTATGTGTCCCAGCCCTTCATAGCCTCTAAATAAAATATTCTTCTGAAAGGAACATAACCTACATTTACTCGCATTGGACCGTAACATTACGTGTTGTGATGCATTATAATTTGTTTTATATTGTTGACCTTTCTAAACTTGAAGCTCTTTTGCTAAGACTAATGTAATCTTATCTAAACAGATGCCACCATTTATTTATGGACAATGATTACAATGCAAACCAAACTCATGTGACTGGAACATTACGCTCTAATAGAAGAAGCAATCTAACATTAATCGTGAAGAAGAAACTGGGTAGGGTAAGGATAGGTAAGTGACTATGAAGAAGATAGTCTTAGAATGCAATAATAATAAAGTCGCAGTGGACACCTCGACGGGATTCATCACATTACCTACAGATTTCTTTCACATCACAGACTAAAAAGGGAAGCGCAACAGTTCAATAAACATAATTATCTGGGTGAAGGAGCAATATTGGTGGCGAAAAATAAAGATGTCGAGGATCTCAATGCGACCATTCAGAATTTTCTTCCGGGACAGTTGGATTCCTTCAAATCAGTCGACACCGTTGATGATGACGTAGTCAAATATTCCACAGAGTTTTTAAATTCACTGGAATTGCCTGGATTACTACCTCACAATTTACAGTTAAAAGTAGGATCAGTTGTCATCATACTGCGTAAATTAATCAACCTCGACTGTGCAAGGGAGAAGACTGGCTGTGAAAAAGGTGATGAATAACTTCATTGAGGCAACAATCGTAAAGAAAAAATAGACAGGAGAGAATGTCATAATCCTGCGTATTCAGATGATTCCAATGAATTTACCATTCGATTTTAAACGTTTACTATTTCCGGTACGACTTACCTTTGCGATGACCATAAATAAATCACAAGGCCAGTTGTTGGAAGTTTGCGGAATCAATTTTGAGCTCCCCTGTTTCGCACAAAACAGAAAAATAGTTTTCCAGAAGCTTTAAATTGATTAAAAGACTGTATCATAACTGTGTGTGTCTGTCAATATCAAATTGAAACCTAATAAATAGCTAGTAATTCAGGAACACTTTGTTTTATAAGTAAGCAACTTTATGTGTAATTAATCGAAAATAATAATAAAAATTTATTCATAGCGAAATTTTTTTATTTGTTGTAATAAAAAAAGGATTCCTTTTGTTTGTTTTTAGTTTATGTTATACAGAAATTTTAGTCTTTTATTATCGATTGAGGCAGTACGAGGTCTGACGTGTCAGCTAGTTTATTAATACATATTTTTTTCAAATTTTATTTCTACCTTGTTAATAAATAGGAACATATTTTATTCAGGTTATTATTATAAGTATTATAATATTACTATTAAAACTCAATTTGTCTACATTTCACTTGAGTGAGGAAATAAGTGCTCTCATAATAATTTTTTTATTTAAAAAGTTTAAAACTAATCTAATTTATTTTTATTTTTATCATAGTTCTCAAACTTTCACCTTTTGGTATAAGTATCTTGAAAATATACCATTCTAGTAAATATTACAAACAAAAATAAAAATTTGAAATAACAAGCCATTTAAAAAAAATAGATTCATCTTAATATATGTGATCTGTGATTTAATATGCTGGATACATATTTAATGTCTTTATACTTTTTCATAGATTTTTCTTAGTGTACAAAGTTTTAAGTGGATGCAATATTATTACTAACTAACTAATATAAAGCATGTATAAATAAAAATCCTATTTTTAATAACCTTGAATGACAGACTGGTTCCAATAGCAAGCTGTACAGTCGATTATTTTCAAACCACTTCAGTGGCTCAAGAGACTGTTCAGACAGTAACTTAAAGAAAACATAAATAACAGCAACTATCCTTTCCCATTATCGCGTGCCACCGAAATTTCTACGAAATAAAAAATCCTGTAAGCCGGTCACTAATGACTGTTCGGAACTTTTCTCTGAAATCGACGCTAATCGTTTTTTCAAACCGACACGGAGAAAGGGATTGAGCCAATCGAAAAAAAAAAACACACAAAAGCAATTGTTATAAGGAATAAAGTTGCTACTAATTGACAGTGATCGTGCTAAGTCGACCAGAAATGGTGTAACAAAGCCCACTGGGCGATACTATACCAATTTATTTGACATCGCACAAGAGGACTCGTTAATTAAACCGGTGGTCAGTAACTTTGAACTTTTATAAAAAAAAATATACGAACTGAATGACTTATTGTGCTCTCGAACTTTTAGTAGTGCAAAAGAAAATAATCTAAAGATAAGTATAGATGTTTTACTACTTAGGAAAATTTTAAAAATATCCAGATAGAAAATTTTTGTTTGATTATTTTTATTTAAAGCTGCTGTGAATTATTACTACCAAGGCTCATAAAATTACTATTTGAGTAAGCATTACTAAAAGGTCCAAACCAGGAGAACATAATTCTGTGATAATGAATTATATTTTGGGCTTTGTTATATCTGCGTTGCCCTTCAAACTATTCTTCCATAAAAAGTAGACACATAACTTCATCCTTTCCATACTATGAACTTGATAATTTACTATTTTACAGTGGTAGTTTCAATCCTTATATAAAGTTGACTATAGGAAGAGAGGATGCTGAATAATCATCAACTTTTCTTGCTACAAATTGATTAGAAACGAAGACAATGTCAGTTCCAGAAAATATATCAATTACCATTCATTCACCCACGTAGCACTTAGATCAATTTATAGATGAAAAATAGAGTGCCTTTCAATAGAAGAATCTAAAAGTACTTTTTTATAACAACTCATACCCTTTATATCTTTTGGAAGGAATGAATTCTATATAATAAATCTGATATTGAATTTCACATTAAACGCGTCTAATACTAATACTAATTCTAATAATACTATCTTACCTATTTGGAATCTCTGTACAAAATAATATAAAAGTATTATCATATATCAAATAGTTTATGAAATTCCTTGTTTAAATTGGTCAATCTAAGAAGTTTATTGCTCAAAATGTTGAGTCTGTTAATAAAAAACTTGATTAAAATAACCTTATTGTAATCTAAGCATATAGTTTAGATTTAAAAAAAAAATTATGATAAGTTCAATGTCATCAGTAACTAACTAACTTACCTAACCCATAAAAATTCTACTCCATTTATAACGACCTAAACTCACTTAACTTTCTAATGAAAGGTTTCAATTTTAAAATTAATTGAACAGGAACTAAAATCAATAATCTACTATTTAAGTGTTATTTGTAATATTATTTGGAAGGTTGCTTCTTGGACGTAATGAATTCGGGTCGTTACAAATGATGTTGATCTTTCTTTTGTTATACCGTTACGAATGTCGTTGAGTCTTTATAGAATTTGTTTTTTCAAAATTCAAGATATGCATAAATTTCACCAAGATTATTCCTTCAATTTTTTTATCAGTACACTGATCATTTTGAGTAATATATATTGTTTGTAAAAACAGGTGTTCGGCAAGCGAAGAGCTGGTTCTAAATCGTCTTGATTTTAGGTCTCTTCTGATTAAAAATAAGTTTTTTCATTACTTGACCGAAGTAGGTCGAAGTGTCAAATTTTCATCTTTTGAAAAAACTGATTTTCAATCAAAACGATCTAGAAACATAAACTCATCAAAAAGTTTGTGAAATAAGAAGTCTTTGCCAGCTGGATTATGAGCGTTTTCGTAGTGAATTTGTGGCAAAATTGAATACCAAGTGTACTAACTATAATATAATTCCAAGGTTTCGAATACTAATGTATTCATCTTCTAGGAAATAATTACTTTGGAGAGGTTTTAAATTGTGTAATTTCTTGAAAAACAATAAATTCATAGATTTCAAAATTCATTATTCAAATTGGCGCTTGGATATTGAATTTTCTTTATAAGAATCGTAGTTTTCTTATATGTTCAAATACGTAGTATCATGTATCTCTCTCTAATAATACACTAAAATGCTTATATATGCCCCTTGTTTTTCCCGGATAAAGGACCGTTTTTTGAAATACACGCAGTGGTGTATAGATTACAATAAAGCTGTATATGTGCTACGGATATACTGATTTGAAGACAAATACCTGATCAGCCTCAGTCGCCACTCAGTGAGACGAACATTGTGTAAGATTGAGCTATCGATAATGTCAACCAAGGGTAGACTTGATGAAAATAATGGAATTATACAAGCACCTTATCATTAACAGATATATTAACAAAAACTATTCCAAATGATGTTGCGGGAATTTACGTGCATTTTCATACAAATTCTATGCATTGCATAAAATATTTTCGATAGAACATTCATATTTATATGAATAGAAATTGTGAAATGTGTTAATATACAAGATAACATTACATTTTTTACTCCTGCTTTTTATAACTTACGTTACTTCGATATAAAGTCAAACTAATTTTGTCTTTTAGTTTCAGGGCTTGTCTGAAGAGGGTTGGTTCCAGTGACGCCAATCTTGTAGGAAAATTGTTTTTTAACATTGTACAAACCAAATGCTTTGTCCTAAAACCGAAGAAGAATTGTGTTAAATACTCTTGGTGGGGAAAATGTGAAAAATTCAAGATGGTCAAACAAGCCATACTAAGAGATAATTTACCGTATTGACATAGTTATAGATAGAATAAAGGTTTCAATTCCGTTCATTATAAATCAGGAATCAAAAACGTGGCTTCCGAAATATATATAACATGCTTGTAGTATTATTTGCAGAATCTGATCCATATGTTTTATTAATTTTATTATACTCTTTGTATTGATAAGCAATCATTTCAATGTGAAAATAATACTTCATAAATAATATTCATCTATATAAATAATAAAATGATGATAAGATTACAAATAACCCTCTATTGGTCGCGAATGTATCTAAGTAATGTAGTTTATTTATCGTTTTCTTGATAACAGTCAGTGGTAGGAGTACCAAATGCAAAGATATCTCGACCCAATGAGTCTTGAATCATGTCCTAGTAGGATAAAATTAAAATCTCCTTACTGCTGCTGCTTTTGTTTTCAAACCCAAATAGCGTCGGCCGTGTACCTACACACACGTCGATTTCGGTCCCGGTATAAGATACAAAAACTGTAATGAATTTGATTATTCATATTAGACGATAATATTAAAACGAAGCAAATGGGTCCATAAATTATTGATGATTAAGAGCACACTTGACTATTTTTTACGGGCGATATAAAACAGTATCGGCGTTTCGTGTTTCCAAAAAGTCGTGCCTATTTTAGCAGCATTTTCTGATACACTCTCCTTTCGCACTGTTGCAATGCAATCAAAGATATATGTTTCTTCTAAAGACGTTTCTATCCCGAGAGGGAATCGGAAATTATTTTATTCTATAATGGGATAAATTCAGATGTAGCTATCGTCGACAAACTAATTATGGCCAATCAAAAAGAAGGTGGTTAATGGTGAGTTTTTAATACCTCCTAGAACTGAACTCTCTCATATAGAGAATAACTCGAGAAGCGAGATTTAAACAACTACGAAATCTAACATAATTTTTGAAAACATATAATCTTGCACCAGATCCTCAAACAGGAACGTATAGGGTACAATAGAGATGGCGTTGATAACCATGCTATTATGTTGGTAGGAAGACATCGTTCAGTGCTTATAGTTGTTCGAAATGCTGCCTTTCTTGCGATCCATTATCTTTTTTTCACTCGAAAGTGTGATCACAATAACATGTTATTTGGTATTTTACCCTATATAGACTATTAATATCAATAATAAAAGTCTTTTGTTTCTTTGAACAGAGTTCTATATACTTACCAAGCTGTGGAGTTATTCCAATTGAATAACACAAATCTGCGACCCAATGGAGGGTTAAAGAGGATCACAATCATCACCAAAACAATATACTTATCATTTTGGAAAATCGTCAAGCTAATTTATAAAAGTAATAACAACCGGAAAAATGCTTCTGTTGTTTCTTATACCTCTGCAATATCTGGTGATACATTTGCGTAATACAATATTATATCTGTCATGATCTATACGTAGGTATTAATTACGTCTTAATTAGAAGTTAATGATAAGATAAATTTTTAAATGTATTATTATTATTGTAAAAAGAGTTATATGAGTTATATGGTTATATTGGTTTTGCACCAACAGATTGAACTTCAAAATTCCTTTTATCCTCTAATAAGACTTTCAATTTCGATCAAAAATTAACTATAATATTAAGTATAACAGTTTTTATAACGCATTAGTGCATATGATAGACAAGAATTATATACTGTCAGATTGTCAAGTATTTAATTCAACATGTTACAACTGTATCTTATGAGTTTTTTCCATAATTTGCATATTAAAGAAAATAATGGCTTATTTTGAATTCTATAGTAATTTACATTCAAGCATACCATAAAGTGCACTGTCCTCGAGATTCGCACAAAAGCTCGCATCATATGAGATCACTTCTTACAAAGCTTTAGATTTTTTCGAGGAATGAATAAATTGAAACAATACCGTATCATGCTAGTAAGGGAGTTTTAAAATTATCTGTAAAAAAATATTTCGGTCAAACGTCAGGACAACTTGAAACTGCAATTGTTAAGTTATATGAGCAAGTTATTGCTATGACCAGTGTTTCCGAAAGAAGTATTAGAAGCATTATCTTTGATCTTTCAGACTGCAAAAAAAATATAAAAATAACAAAATCGACTTATGCGACGCAGATAGACTGTATTACATAGAAAAAAAAACTTATATAAATTCGAGTTCAAAACGTCCTACGACGTTGTCCGATACCTAAATGCTACTCTTTCCTGTCGCTGCTGTTCTAATCATTAATTTTTCATATACCCAAAAATTGTATCATTCTACGCAGCCATCACAATCTTGATCTTCCTCTCTTTCTGTTCTCCTGTGGGATCCACCTCAATATTTTTTTGCAAACTTTCCTCGCCTGCACGTGTCCGTACCAAATCAACAAATTTTTCTGAATATATTTTATAATTGTTTGTTTTAGATTCATTTGTTCTTTTATTGTGTAGTTTCTGATTAGATCTAACCTTGACTTCTATTTACTTTTCTTATGGCGTCCATTTCCATGGCTTGTATTTTTTTCTTTAATTTTTCTTTTATTCTCCACCTTTCCGATCTATATACCACTCCCAATCATAGCATTGTAGATTCTCATTTTTCAGTAATCCACATCATTCCCTTCAGTTATTGTGTTTGCTCTGTTTATTCTATATTATATTTATGTTTTCTGTATCATCTATCCCATCCTTATCAAAAACAAATCCTATTCACAGTTCTCACATCTCGCTATAATTTCGTTGTTTCCCTTAAACGTTTTCTACGTTCATCTGCAATCACTATTTTCCGTATTCTTCCTTTAGTTTGCGTACTATAGATTCTAAGTCATATCTGTCGTTTTTGCACATATTATCTGTTCATCTGCAAACTGAGGGATGTACAACCAGATATCATCATCGATTTGAATCTCCATTCTTTTGCATTTCTTCTTTCGAGTTGTTAGAGTATGAAGATTCCGATACTTTATATTCGGTTTTTATTGCAGACTTATTATCTTCATGCAAGTTCTAGATAGCCTTTATTGACAAATACAGACTTTTGCAACGTCTGATCGAAGGAAAAATCGAAGGAAAAATCGAGGGAAAACGTTGTTCTGGCAGACTACAGAGTTCAATGCTGAAGAATATTCGCTAGTGGACCGATTTAGACTCTCAGACGCTGATGAGAAGGGCCAGAGATAGAAATGACTTTGCCGGGGTTATCGCCAACCTTCGTTAGAAGAGGGCACCAAAAAAAAATAGATAGCCTTTATGACGGTATGATAATTGTTGGTAGTTTCAAAAACTTCCGATAATTTCAATATTGGTATGTTAAATTAAGCCTTTTGTAAATCCATGAACATTGGATATACTGGTCTATATATTTCTGTTTTTCTTTTCTATTAAATGCTTTAAAGAGAACACGTTGTATGTACAGATCCTTCCAGTTCTAAGTCCAAACTGTTCTTATACTGTATTCTTATACCCCTTATTTTCTTGTAGACACCCTGCTTATTGTACTTGTTACCGATATCTCACGATAATTATTACATTTTAGCTTGTTGCTCTTTTCATGTTTAGATGTGATGTATGCTGTTATCCACTCCTCGGGTAAATTTTCACCATTTTGTAAATATACAAGCTATAGATTCCAAGGGCTCCATTTTTTATTATTGCAGCATTAATTTCACCTGGATCCGCGGCTTTTGTTGTTTTTACAGTGCAAAGAATTTCGGAAAATTTGGAGAAAGGAGAAACAGATTATCTTCGGGAACTACTTAAGTCAATGGACATAAGTCCATTGACTTAAGACTTTTGTCCAACAAAAATCACTTTTAAGGAAAACGCTTGATATTCGTTCTTTAAAAGTGACACATGCCACCAAAACTAACACAAATATATGGATAAAACTAATACTCATTGTCGCGATTGTAGATACTTATTGCACAAACCATCCCAATGAAAAATTCTCAAGGTCCATATAATCAAAAGGACAAAGACTAATTCATGTTGACAGTGAGAATAGTATCACTTTAGATTACCATAAGATTTTTAGAAAATTACATAACAATGGACAATGCTCCTTATTATAAAAATTAAAAGATGACCGAATTTGGATAGCAGAAAACAAGTTGTGATAGCGGGATAGCGATTTATATCTATATTATTTTGAATATTTGTTATAATCTTAAGAATCCATTAATGGATTCAGAAGGTTGATGGTTTTGAGATTTCACTGAAAAAGCATCAACGTTGCAAGTCAAGTGATGTCACGATAAAATACTTATAAAGCTCAAGCTATTATCAAAGTCGCCTTCCTAGATATCAAAAATGGTCTCGAAAGTATGGGAATTTTTTCCATAGTGATAAAATCATATAAAGAACACATTCAGTGTGATTTTGATTTGGGTAGCTTTAATTAAATATAAATAAGAAAATCGAAATTTTTTATTGGTTTTCTGTTCCGCTTATAATGTACCATGTTATATACGTAGATGTTATCTTCTACTCTCCCATTCTTTTAATACCCCTTTAGTCAAAGTCATATTTAGTTTCGCGATTTTAGCACCTCATTTGCGGAATTTCCATTGACCAATTATACCATCTGAAAGGTCAGGAATTGGTCATAAAAGGTCAGTTGGTCAGCGTTAGAAAATTTTTGCTAAACGGCCCAAAGTAAGCCTCCTACGACAATTACAACTTTTTTTTTCGATAATCAACTGACCAAATATTCATATAAGCTGACTAATTATCAGCAAATGCTTCCTGATCGCGCATAGGAGAAATTGTTCATTTTTTCGCGAATGAGGTGCTAAAATGTCCCAATGACCTTAAAGAACTGTCTCATCACACATCACTAATGTAACCATATTACATTATTAAATCACTTTTCACATAAACTACATAACAATCGGTGGAGACGACTATTTATGGTACTCAAAGATCTAAAACTGAAACGTTTGACGTATACATTTACGAATAGTACATCGACAGATAAATATGTTTCTTTCTAAGTTCTTTGTTTGGTAAAAAAGACTTCTAATTATGATACAAATAGAAAAATCAGTATTGCAGGTTATTATTTGGAAGCAAAAATACATTACATTTTACAATTATGAATTCTTTCAACATTAGACAGATGATTATAAATTCAATAATTCTAATATTTGTAGAAATAGAAAAGTCACCAATAAGTAAGCAGTATAATAGGGGAGGGTGACAAACCAATAAAATAGAAATTATTTGAAGATCCAATAACATTCCTCCTTATTGAGTCATTCTAATTAATATACTTACTTATAGATACAAAAATGTGATTTAATTTCTATTCTAGTTTTTTCATTATATAGAAAAATTTTATTTTTATATGTATATATGTATGTAAACTGGAAAGCAATAACTTTATTAAATTAAGGAAAGTCGGAGTATGTATACAAAATGATGAAACATAATTATGTAAATAAAAATATTGTACATATATTCATATTATAGATACAGGTATAAACCTAACGAATTAACACAAAATTTTAGTTATTCCCCATATTGTGTAAAAATTTACATCTTGATATACTAAATTCATGCAACAAAATTCAGGAGGTGATTGCTCGTATAAAATTAAGATAGGTGTTTCCCATAACAAAATTTCCTCAGCCAACCTCTTTTCAATATACCACCCTTTAAAGGTGGTTACTAAAATTGAGTTTTTAATGTTTTCCTAAAATTTTAATTATGCTGAAAAATTGGATTCCTGTAATTTTCGTATTATATTTTACATATTTACTGTTTTCCAGTCAATATATGACAAAAAAATGTAAATTATGTAAATTTTTTTGGAAAAAATAATTAAGAATAAAAAATATTTTTAAATAAAAACAGGATAATTTTATTTAATAAAACTTCATCTTGAGAAAAGTTTTGTTATGAAATGAAGTACTTAAGGGTTTTTAATTTCACCTCCGCATAATTTAACGGTGATATTGAAAAAATACCCGTAGTTAGCAAATGCACGAAAATTTCAGAATTTCAACTTTCTAGCTTTAGTGAATTTTTAGAAAAAACAAATCTCAATTTTAGTCACCACATTTTCAGGGAAATATCTCGGAAAGGGGTAGGCTGAGAAAATTTTATTATAAGAATAACCCATCTTAATTTTATATGAGCAATCACCCCCTTAATGTAGAAACTGGGTAAGATTAAGCGAGTGAGTTTATTTATCAGAAGATGAAAGGAATAGACTTCGTATCAATTTAGTGAATGAAAATAGTTTTTTTTCTAGTACAGTGGAACATCGTAAATCCGAAATATCTAAAATCCAGACTGATTCCTTCGTATCGTAATTTTTAGCTTATATATTTGGCACTAGATGGCGACACCATACATAACGATAGCATAAAGAATATGTTCATAAAGTATTTAATCTTTTTATTATTATTCTATAAATGTGTTTTTGTGTATTGCGATATGATTTCTCGTTAGCACGATAGATGGCGCCACTATAAATGTATTCGTTGCATGCACCCGTTCTCAGCGATTTCGAATTTACGGTTTTGTACTGTATATTCTTGCTTCAATTACGTGTTTTTCCTTTATTTATATTTTATTTATATTTATATTTTTTTTTATTTTGTGTTAACTTCAAACTTTGTCTTTGTGTCGCACTACCAATTTTATATATTTTGCCTCTTTTTTTACTTTTATTATAAATCCTAACTCCCACATATTTTGAGTTAGTTTATCTGTTATTGTGCATGTTTCTAAGCTATATATAAGTTTTGGTATTACCAATTTTATAAACTTTTGTTTTAATTTCGTTGGGTACCTGTCTTTACCTAAGCAATATATTTCGTATATTATCAAATGGTCTTCCAGTGCTGTGTTTCTTTCATGTTTATCCTACCATAATTTACCATTATTCAATAAAATCGTACCCAAAAATGTGAAAGCTTGACTGCTGTCACAACAACCCTATTGGGTTTTGTCAAATTTCCATACATTTCATAACCAAGAGAAAAAACAAGTTCTCTATATTAAAAATGTAATGTGGAATATTTTAAATTTTTGGGATTATTCTAAATGATGGACCCATTTTTAAAAATTCGTATTTATTAAAGTACAAATGCTACATGAATCATTTTTATAATACCAATGGAAAGAGGAAGTTTTCAAAGTTTTTTTAATGTATTACAAGTGTTCAATGTGGCCTTCAACTGCTGCACGACAAACATCTACGCGGTAACCAAATTCACGAGCAAGTTTATCTGCTGTTAGTGAGCGCACGACAGCAGTGATATGGCTCCGCAAATCGTTAGTAGAGGCAGGACAAAAACAGCTTGCTTAACATAACCCCATAAGAAACAGTCACATGGAGTGAGATCAGGAGTGTAGAGCCAGGTCTTCATTTCCCCTGCGACCAATTCAGATTCATTTAAAAATCCTCGTACATCGAGGTACCAATGGGGTGGAACTCCATTCTGTTGAAAAATGAAGTTCTGAGATTCTTTCATGATTTGGGGGAGTAGCCATTGTTCCAACATATCTAGGTACGATATTCCAATCACAGATCTTTCTGCAAAAAGAAAATGGTCCTTAAACCTTTGTACGTGCTAAGGCACAGACCACGTTTATCTCCTGTCAGTCTCTTTCGTGTTGCAATGTTGTATGTGGATTTTGCAAACCCAATATGCAAACATTGTGTCTGTTGACATTTTCACTGAGGTGGAAAGTTGCTTCATCGCTAGAAATGATACGCTGTACAAATGTGTCATCCTCCATCATTTCTAGCACATTACCGCATAATTCGTGACGCTTCTCTTTGTCATTAGGGCTCATCTGCACGAGCTCTAAACGGTACCAAATTCAGCACGAAGTGTCTGCTGCACTACAATTTGCGACTCACTTCAATAACACAGAAAACCTTGTGCTCCACAGTCACTCACAACTGGCACTGACAGAGAATGGCGGCCTATTGCCGCGAGAAATCGAGAAGCTTTGAAACTTCCCCTTTTCGTTGGTATAAAAATTATTCATGTAGCATTTTTACTTTAATAAATACGAATTTTTACAAATGAGTCCATCATTTAGAATATACTGTACTATTCAAAGACAGTTTGTAGAGAAAAGAAATATTATCAGAAACATTATATTTTCAATAAATACAAATAAAAATTGAAAGGTAACGGCCAATCTGCATTTTGATATCAAAACAATACATTTCAATTATAGAAAACTATATTTGTCTGTAGTATTATTAAAAATTTCTACTGGTCTTTATAGACAGCATGAATATAAAAATGTCTTTATTATTTTACTTTTGACTCAGAAACGTGATTCGAAAATGAGATCAATCATTTTCTGTTTTCATCTACAATTTGCCGGAAAATCGAGATTTGTGAGAAATACTTTACAAATACTAACAATAAAAAACTTTCTTTTGTTTATTATTGCAATTATAGGTAAATAATAAGCATATTAAAATGTTATTGGGTGACAAGCTAACTACAATTAATGGAACTACGAGAAAATAAATTATCGGGTTGACGGCTTGTCCTTAATGGCAGAGTCATAAACTTAACTTTCCATTTGCCGTTGATGTTTGCTGTTACAAAATTAAAAACATGGAAATGCGTTAAACTATTCATAGTTACCACTTGATAACGCCGTTTGCAAATCGGTCTGCCGTTGGTGACTTTCAACATAAACGAATTTTATCTTTTCTTGTCGGATATTCGTAGCAATAGAATAGAGTCAATCACATTGCGTTTGCGTTTGTCACGTGATTTGGACGTATGACGTTAGAGCGTGATGTAGGGGTTATTTCCCTTTCTGTTTCTTTGGTGGTCTTTTTGATTTACTTGTTTTTTCAAATTTTGCTTTTCGATTTTTTTGAATATATTAAATTATAGATTAGGTTAAATGGTTCTTAGTCTTCCTATTATTTTTCTTAGATTAGCGATTAGAATTTTAATTTAGGATATTTCTTCTTTGTTTTATTTTATTTTGGAGTGTTTTTTGTATTTTAATATGAATGGCAAGCCTTCGGGTGATATAACGTCCGATCTGTACTTCTTGCCTATCCTGGATTTCACTTCTCAAAAACAGGGACCGTCATCCTGGTAAAATTGAAAAATTGTTGTTTATCCAATGGCTTCATTTTCTTGTAGTAATTGAAATAACCACAAGATTTTCGACCTCTGTTTATTGGTGTCACTTTGAACCTACCCATATTCTTTTTCTTTTTGAGTTTTGTTATTGACATACCATGACAAACAAAAACACGAAAATATTAGGAAATTAAAAAACAGTACAAACCTCAAAAGGAATAACAGAATGTTTAGGTTAACGGCAGCAATGTTGAGTTTATGAATATGGTGTAGAATTTGCTACGAACGTCAAACCGCAAGTCACCCGGAACAACAAACGGCAAATGGAACGTCAAGTTTATAATTCGGCCTTAAATTCTAGAAACATAAAGTGAAAGCTACAAAAAGATAATTAATCTCGGCAGTGAGTAATAATAGGTTAACAAATATCCAAATACAAGATTTGGAGTTTATATCCCTCATGGAATTAATTAAGCAAAGACAGTTCAGCAACTTTAAGTAGTAAGTAATAATACAAGAAATGCTTAATACAACTGCTGTGGTATGGTCAGAAAATGTGATCTAAAACCCAAAATAATGAAATGGATATATAAAACAATTGTGCTACTTGTCATAAACTGTCATAAACCATATAGAGGCAAAGAGAAAAACCAAAATTGGGGAAATAACCCTAGATAAACTGCAAAGAGTGACCTTGCAATAATAGGCGTATCACGATCATGTCCCACGGCAGCACTATAAGTAATATTATAATAGCCCCCATTTATAGCATTTATAGAAAGTGAAGCATCAAAGTTGGCAATAAAAGCATACATGAAGTACGACGACGTGACTAGGCATCTAAGCGTTCTAAAAAAGTATAAGATGTCCATTAATACGGCCAAGGATGCAATGCATTTCAGACGATGCCACATCGACAGCAATGTGCAAATGCAGAAATTGGGTTCCCACGAGAGCACAATAATGGGAAATTAACAGATATGAGCAAGCGTATATGAACCAAGAATCAAGCGCCCTATCCTAATGGACTATGCTATGCACAACGCAGCTATAGTAATGCAAAGATATTAATTCCATCAGACAACAGAGCAGCCCTAAAAGCACTTGACACGGGAATGGGAAAGCCCGCAGTCTCATTGGGAGCAAATAACAAATATACTCTGATATGGTTACCCGATCATACTAGAGGGCATGGCAATGAACAAGCTGATCAATTGAATCATTTTATAGGACTTTTTTTAGGTTTCTCAAAAAATACCAAGTTTGAAACAATCGAAGAGATTTCTTTTTTATTCTTCTCAATGGAAGAAGGAAATTTACTGGTGTGCACGAAGGATATTCTCCGGTGAATTACCACCTAAAGAAAATCGAAAAATCTCTTGATAAATGAAGGAAACAGCCGAACACCTCATTTGTGGGCGCGAGGCTATCCATCCACAAAGGTTGCGGTAATTTATTTATTATTCCTAAGACCAGAATAGGTGAGGCGCATATCTTTCAGACATGAGGAAAGTGGTTGCTCCCTGAGTGCTAAACAATCGCGTTCACTAGATCAATAGGTCAAAGTCTTTACAAAGTCGTTTAAAGACCTTTACGTAGTAGCTTATCTAATTACTGCTACTACAGAATATCAATTCCTCTTGTAAAAGGATAATAATTTCCAGATTTCACTATTTGCAATATTTATGTGGCTATAAAACAAGGTTGAACACCTACATCAGAATTCTTGTTGAAGGATAACTATTTGGATGATTAAAATCAAATTTTGTATTTCTTTACCTTTCGTCGAACTTAAAAAATTTTTCAGACTTGTGTTAGTGCACGATATTTTAAAAACAATTAAAAATTAAATTTACTACGTCGCAAATAGTATCAGATATTACACGCTTACTAGACAAAAGCTGCATAATATTTTTTTCTGTTAATGGTTGTATTTTGTATACATGTTCGACTATCATTATGTATATGTATGTCCATATTTTTTCCTGTGCCAAACTGTATATCAACTTATCGTACTTAAGACAATATAATTGTGACTGAATTCTCAACCTATAATCTAAATTTCTGGCAACTATAGATATGAATTATATATAGTATTTAGAGCTCTGTCTCGCCAGCAACGCAAAGTCGGGAATTGCATTTAGAAAATGCCAAAATTAGGTGCTAATTGGGTACCAAGTTCAAAAATTAGATGTTCTGTTATTCTCACAGTAACGGTGCTAGCAACGCAAAGAAAATAATACAATACATAGATTGTTGAGGTAATAAAATAAGGTGCTTATTAGTTGCTGAAGAGTCAATATCGTGAAAGTTCCCAAATAATCAATAAAATAGTTAATTTCCGTGAGATAACGAATCTTAAAATCAGGTATCTCTAAAATTAAGAACAATACTCAATCAGGTATCAACTAAGTAGGAACATTAGGTGCTTGTGGGAAATTTAGATGACGAAAATCGTATGTGAATGGAAGAAAAATTCAGGGTACCAGATACTACTTCAAAAAATGTAAAATATGAAATAAATTTTTAAAATGTTGAATATTCAAGTGCTTTAACGGAAAAAAGAAAACATTGTTATGCATTCAACTTTATGTGTGATAAAAGCCATAGAGCTGCCATGAGTTATGCAATACCTCCGGGAGATGATTTTTTATCTTCGAAACTGTTAGATAATAAGGTGCTAATTAATTGCTCACAAAATAATCAGAAGACAGTCAAGAAATATCATTTCTACAGTGTTTGGAGACTTTATTTAAAACCACCATGCCTGATGCACTAAGTCCTAGTAGAATTTTTGTGTCTTAAACAATTACCATAGAATGAAGGTGCCAATTAAGTGATCACTAAATAATCATGTAAGACTCTATAAGACGCTATAATTTATCCTATGAGGATCACTGATTTAAAAATAATCATAACTTATGTTATGAAACTATTCTTTCAACTTATGAGTGCCCGTTTTTAATTGACGAGAATAATTATCCTTTTGCAAATATGAATAAGTAGTTTGAATTGACTTTCAATTCTAATCAACAAATCTTAGAGAAATAAGTACAATTCGGAATTCTACTCGTTACTAACTTAAATTTGTGGACGGTTAAAAACTACAAATTCTTCAATTCGTAGCTAAAATAAATTTAAGAAATTGTAATCGTATCTCGACTAGAAATTTTAGTGAGGCGGTAATTTGACCCAAACAAAGCATGCTCAATGTTCCACTTGGAAGTCAGACTTCCAAACTAGGCCGATGCATGGGATGTTCAATGCAGTTGCGGGGTCCCGCCAAGATTGTTTTTCTGATTAGGCAGTAGTATGGAAACCACATTTATGCCTGACTCTTATGCCGTAATTTCAGTTCGGCAGAGATTTGGCCCGAGCTTGTTATGCTGAGGTTCAAACACCCTAACTGAGGTAGCCAAATTAAGCCGGGATCATCAAAGTAACGTCGTTGTGAGGCCCCGCCGAGTTTTGCTTCCTGCTTAGGCGTCGGTATGGAAGCCACAATTAGACCTGATTAGGAGTTTGAGCTTAGCTGTGATTAGACTTGACGCATACTAGGACTTAGTACTTAGGCATGGTGGTTTTAAGGTCAACAAACACTGTAGAAATGATATTTATCGACCATCTTCTGATAATTTTGTGAGTACTTAATTAGCACTCAATATTATGTCAGTGTTCAAAGTGGGAAAAACCTACTAGGACTTAGTACGTCAGACATGGAGGTTTTAAGGACTCCAAACACTGTAGAAATGATATTTCTCGACTGTCTTCAGATTTTGTGAGCACTTGATTAGCACTTCATTTTCTAACAATTTCGAAGATAAAAAATCATCCCCCGAACGTATTGTATAACTCATAACAGCTCTATGGCTGAAGCACCTAAGAAGCACCTAAATATTCAGTATTTTAAAAATCAATTTTATATTTTGCCATTTTTATAGTAGTATCAGGTACCCTGAATTTTTCTCTCGTTCGCATATGATTTTTTTCAATTAAATTTCCCACAAGCACCTAATTAGAATTATTCCTTCTTAGTTGATACCTGATTGAGTATCGATCTCAATTCTAGAGATACCTGATTTTAAGATTCATTATCTCACGGAAATTAACTCGTTTATGAATTATTCGGGTACTTTCACGATATTGACTCTTCAGCATCTAATAAGCACCTTATTTCATTACCTCAACAATTAATGTAATGTAATTATTTTCATTGTGTTGCCAGCATCACATTTTCATATCACTGCAACTTTGAGTATTCCGTTGCTGTGAAAATTACAGAGCACCTAATTTTTGAACTTGGAACCTAATTAGCACCTACTTTTGGCATTTTCTAAATGCAATTTCCTACTTTGCGTTGCTGGCGAGACGGAGCTAGTATTTAGGATGTTTGCAAGTAATTGTATCTTTGTGATCTTAGACTATAACAAATTATAGATGTTTGAACGTATATAATAATTATACTTTTCCCTTAAAAAGATTTTTTCACACTTTAAAGAATGCGGTTGATGTAAAAACATAACCTTCCCAGTTCAATACCAACCTAAATAGTATATGTTTTGAAAACAACAACTCGAAGAAGTAAGAAAGAAACAAGAATGTTCGAATGACATACAAATAAAAATTTAGCCTCAAGTGATTTTCCCTATTCCTTGGATTTTATCTTTTATAATATAAATTACAGAGAAATCGTTTCGGATAAAATCTTTTCAATTGAAGAAACTGAATATAAAGAATAGAAACTGAGCTG
The DNA here is from genome assembly GCF_026230105.1 of Diorhabda sublineata. Lineage (NCBI taxonomy): Eukaryota > Metazoa > Arthropoda > Insecta > Coleoptera > Chrysomelidae > Diorhabda > Diorhabda sublineata. The sequence goes on from NC_079482.1 coordinate 14,144,253, forward strand.
GAATTTCTTAACCCGTTGGTGATATTCGTACTAAAGTCACGATTTACTACCACTTAAGGATTACTCACAATATTTTTAATGCATATGATGATAATCATCTTCAGATCACGTTTGATTACTATAGACTATAGCTTTGGTATCGAAATGCTAATCATACAGAGTATCTAAGAGTGTTGGGCTCATGGTAAAAATTGTATCGCAAAAATATCAACTACTGAATACACTGTTTACACCACCACTACACCAACACTCACATTTACACTGTCTGACGCACGCTTCGATAACCAAGTTATCGTCTTCAGAGACTGAAGGTAAACTAAAATCTAATCACTTGACTTACCACTGACTTACTTACACTTTTTCTTACTAAATTTTCTCACTAATAAACTTTCTCTTGCGAAAATTAATTTCAGCGGGAAAAAACTCCTTGGTGAGAATCCCGTAATCGAAACGCGCGTCAGAGAGTGTAATTGTGAGTGTTGGTGTGAACAATGTATTCAATATGAATATAGCCAACAGTTCCAGAAATTCCAACTTACTAAAAATATTAACTATTTTTTTAGAATTGCTATATAGATGTTATGTTTTAAATATCTATTTGAAATTTATAAGTTTGATTTCTTTATATAATTGTTAACTGTAGTGATTTAGTAAAATTCTTTATTGAAAAGCAATAGATACTTTAAATTTTTTCATCCAATTATTGAGAAATCCTTTATCAACATGAGGCTAACTTTCAATATAATTGTCCGTCAAGCTTAATTTTTATCTGATCTTCTTTCCATTTCTATCTAACGTTTCCAATTATTTCCATTTCCAAATCTTCAGCTTTATTTTTTCTTATATTATACATATATTTTCTTTTATTCAATCCATACAGGACTTAGGGAATCATATTAAAAATGCCAATTTTATATTTTTTGTTTCTAAGCACAACCCCATCGCTAGGAATAAATGCCATATTGTTTGTTCTATGAATTTTATAATCATTGAAGAGTTGTAAGATGTTTCGAAAGCTGAAAATTATACAAGTTGGATTATTGAGTGAAAACGAACCACTGAAAATAAATATTTTTCAACTCTTATAATTCCAATTACTTTGAACATACTGTGAGATATTATTACTATATCAAAGAGCCAAAAAATTATCAAAATATAATGAAATTAATGATAAGAACTGGGAAGTTTATTTAAAAGCTATGTCAATTGTAAATTTTTTATTTATGATATTACTATTTTTATACCAAAAAATTTCTCATATTTCCAAATATTCTGGTTATCAGATTTTTAAATTTTGAAAAACAGAAACAGATTAGATTCAAAATATTGTACAGTGCAGTCTTATTAATCAACAGACTAAATTAAATCAAAATAAGCACAAAAGATTGTCAATATTAATTTTGGGAAGAACATCTCATATGAAGGTCATAAGAAAGTCAATAATCGAACAATAGTGTTCTAAAGTAAAATCGTAGTGAAAATTAGAGGTTCTTAATATACACAGCGTGTTTCAAATAAATGTGATCTCGTCTCTAAGATAGATAGAAAACTGAAAAATATTTGGGGTTTGCTCAGTAAAAAACCTTCGTAAAATTATACACATTTCTCACTTGGAGTTATTTTTGGAACTAGTAGCAATTTATAAAGAAGACTTTTATGTTAGGATGCATTGTCCATCATACAAACCGAGTTTGTTCAAACTGTTTCCAAGCCCTTTTTCAAACTTGTATTAATTTCCTAATTATAGCCTTCCATTTTTTTATTCAAATATCAGATCAATAAACACTTGCGCGCATAACAATCAACCGGCAACATTTTCTATTTTTCAAAGCTTTGGAGTCGTATTACCTTCATTTGCACACAGGGACCGCTAGTACTGAAATATTCATCCGAAAAATCTCATGTGGTACACGCTTCAAACTTTTTTACTTCACTTCTGAAGTCTTAACTAAGAGTGGTGTAATAACACCAGATGTTGTACAGGTCGGAAAACCTCCGAAAAAAATAAAGGACATCGACGTACTTGTGAAAATGAAAACTTTTCGCTTTCGGATCAAATGTTATATTTATATTGCGTGCAAAAAAATGTCGTAATGAATTAAAAACGAAATGGGCGCGTTAAATGAGCGAACACGTCAACGCATTTCTGAGAAAAGAGCAACGTTCCTCAAAGTTTCTTGAGCCGATAAATATTACTGAAGGACTTTTCGCAAAGATACAACTGTTCCCAGAAAATGCGAAAAGTTTTCATTTTCACAAATACGTCGATTTCTCTCATTTTTTTCGGAGGTTTTCCGACCTGTAAAACTTCTGGCGTCACTCTTAGTTAAGACTCCAAAAGTGAAGTAAAAAAGTTTGGCGGGTGTACCACGTGAGGTTTTTCAGATGAATTTTCCGGCACTTTAGGTCGCTTCTGACGAGGGTTTCCCGACCTGCAAAACTTGTGGCGCTACTCCTCGACTTCTAGTATAGAGTAGTGCTTATTACAATTATTACGACAATCATAAAAACAACAAAAAGGTAGTCTCAATAGCCCATCCACCTACGACAACGACCATTCGCTGCAGTGGAATACTTCTTCGGAATGGCAAAATCAATTATTATAACGATTACAAAAAATGGATGGCTATGATGGAGGAACTCGCCAGGTCAAAATAATATAATTAACGGTAAACTTGATAAGTACGACTGTTAATTGCAAGCCCAACAGGCTCCTAAAATTTCTAGGGGGGACAGAGAAGTGTAGATTTTTTCAATCAAAAGAAAAAGCAGCAGGCGACATTATAAGACACTGTGATAGCTTAATACAAGGATGATTCTCGGTAATGGCAATGACATGTTAGCGAAAATCTCTAAGCTTATATACTTCATAAGAAGAATAAATCTAAAGAATGTTTATTTAAAGCCTTCATTCAATTGGTCTGAATGATATACTTACTTTACTTCTTATTTTAAGTTTAGCACTAATTGGTTCTTCCTGTCCACTTTACTAATAGAAATAATGTATTCTTGAATATCTTGCTTGAACTAGAATGACCGAGTCTAGTTGTATATCTTCCATTTATTTCATATATGTATAATGTTCATTTGATTAATATAAGTGTAATAAGTATGATTTTCTTACACTCGCCATTTTCCAAAAACGTTTCTGCCACTTTTATTTCCCCGTGAACTGCTTTCTATTTTGAAATTATATATAGTTTTTATTCAGTTTTAGTTTATTCAGAAATATTTGCCATATTTTTTGCTCTACTAAACGCAATAATAGATCTGGAACAACCAGTCATAATTCGAATTCAAGAACTTTTACTTAAATCCAAAGTTGTAAAAAACTGAAATCTAAAATCTTCACAATTCTCGGAATTTTTTTGAATATACTAAGTACTTATTTTTGTAGAAATGGTTACAATTCATTATATATATATCTCTGCACTTCTAAAATACGCATTCACACATAATTGAAAAACAGTATAGAGACGAGCAGTGAGTAGTTGATCGCGAATTCAACCTATAAATTAGTTACGAACATTGGAGTAAATGAACATAATAATTAAAATATATATGTTACCGGCCAAACCCGATTCCAGGACAAACTAGTTTTGCCTAGACCAAACTAGTTGATCCTAATGTAAATACGCATACTCTAAAATAAACTAGTACGGCAGGCACGTATCCAGGGTGGGGCTTTAGGGGCTGACACCCGAAATCTGAAAAATTACATTTTTTTGTAGTATTGCGCGGACAAATGTAGAGAATCATTTTATGATTTACTCTGGTATTTTTTATATCAATTATAACTTAGGAATTCTTTAAGTCTAATTTCACTTTTTCATTTAGCAAACTTGAGTTTCTATCAAAACTTAAAAATTTTAAAACAATAGCAATGGTTTTATTAAGTTGGAATCCTTAAATTGCGTTTTTCTAAGTTTCGATAAAAGTTGAGTTACCTGGTTTTTTACCCCAACCCTACAAATACAATTGATATCTTGAATATGAAATCAAGAATGAAGAAATTTGGAATTAATGAAAGAAACATTGATTAAATGAATTGGTAAAACTATTAAAAAAAATAAATAAAATAATCAAATGAGTTCAGGTAAAAAGGTAACATTTTCCTACTTTCAAGGAGACATCGACCAAAGAAATAGAAATATATAATTTTTAGTACAACAAAACTAAGTTGAATATTTTTTCGAGCAGCAAGCAGAGATATTTTTAAAAAAAATAACCGAATTCAAGTGAAGAAAACAAAAAATAAATCATCTTATTTCCAGTAAAAGGTAAGAGAAATTTTGTACGAAACATGAAAAAATAATTTAAAGGTACTCCAACTAATAGTAATAAATAATTAAAATTTTGAACTGATATTTTTATTATTTCGCAACAAATGTGCAAAAGTGTATATATATATATATATATATATATAAGCCACCCCCCGAAGTAAAATCCTGACTACGTGCCTGTAGTACGGCCTAATCTAAACCAATTTAGCAGTTTTCTTCTTTTTCAATATAGGTTAACCTGAAAACAATGGAAAGAAAAGTTTTTGGTAGAAATTTTACAAAGTAAAAGTAAAATATCTTCTCATTATAATGCGTTATAAATGAAGTTAAGTTAGGTTAGGCAAAGATACTCTGCAATTCTAAGAACCACCAAAGGACACCATGTAAAAATAAATAACAATTTTAAAAATTGATATATGATTATGGTTTGCTATAATATGATTATCCAATTATCCATATCTTTTAAGGACGAATCTGTATTGTTCTAATAAAAATGATTAATGACTAGGCCGTACTAGTTTATTCTAGAGTGTGTGATTTTATATCAGGATCAACTAGTTTGGTCTGTGCAAAACTAGTTTTCCATCCAATATGAATGACATACAGAATCTTTCTCCCAATATTAAACCTGACTTGACCGTAGATGTTTGTGATAAAGGTAATATGCCTACATGTTGTCTAGTCAAAATATTGGCATTTTCACTCCTTTATAAATATGTCTGGATGATAAATAAGATGAGCATAAATAACACTATAGGAAACAATGAAATTTATTTCAGTTACAATGTAACAGTTTGAATGATTTAGTAATAATACCTACTATAAGTATATATATCATATTTAATTTATTGAAAAAAGAAAACTCATTTGAATAAATATTTGTAGGTAAATGTTAGAAAATAAAAAATGTGAAATAAATATTTTTTTTTTTTATTTAAATTAACCACAAAACACTGTGCGGTTTCGAACTCACACACATCTTTCCTCACCTATAACAACAACATACTGTAAATGAATTTTTGACAGCATGGAAAACGTGGTATTGACATCGTTCGAATAGGTGGTACTCCCCACAGTTGATGAAATTATTTTCTGATTATAAAGAGAAACTTTGTCAAACATATTATATGAGTCTACCAACTCTTGAGTCTCAGTGCTCGAAGAACAAATTTGATTCTGGCAAATAGCATTGTCATGACCAGTGGTATTGACTAGAGGCACAAATGCTGGATAATCACTCGACCCTAAATATTTGTTATCATTTATCGTTGGTAATGACCTTTCAATAGAATTAAGAAACTCTGAATTCCACGTAACATTAGTATTGATTACTATAGTTAGATTATATTCTATTCTTGATCGTGTGTCCATATTACTAAAATCTACTTTACTCCAAATAGAGTCTATTGTGGTAATTGAAAAATCAACACCGGCTTCTTCATTTGTGGTTTCCATATTTCTTCTAATTTCTTTACGTTCGTCAGAGTACGGACTACGAACGTCAGATTTTTCAGCTGAAACAGACCATCTGAAAAGACCCGGTATCATTATTTCCACAGAAATATTGTAATACATAACAAGATAATCATCTGGGTTGTTAGTTGTAGATACCTCAGAAATATTCAGACTGCTGTAGTAATCCGTGATATGGGATATTGTCGTAAAACCTTCTACAAACTCTGTCGGTGATACTTTCCTAGAACAAAAAATAAAAATATTTGTTTATCATCGTGGAATTGACGAATAAACATTATTTCGAAAAACAGGAGCAGGTCTGTACGACATTATACAGGACCCCTAAAAAACGGAGAGATGGTGGAACTGAGTTTAAACTTGGATAAAAATACAGCGGTTCAATTCCGTGGGAAACAGAGCCTTAAAATGTGAAAAAATCATTCCTTGGGGGAAGACAAATTCCCTAAAAAACAACCAAGCTGTATATTTCTTATAGTATGATGTTAATTTTATAATCATTATCCATTTTTTAAGAAGACTTTTATGCACTGTTCATGATACAAATCGAAAAAAAATCGTATTTGTTCGAAATGTTCTCAAACCCTTCTTCAGATACCGTTGAATTTATTTCCTTATTATAAACTCCCTATATCTTTTTGCACTTCCTAATATTCTAGATACTAAAGCTCAACAAATGATATTTGATTGAATCAGATACTCAAATTATTTTCCTTCATCTTTTATTAAGCCTTGTCGAGGTCTATGGTAAAATTCAATATAAAGTAATACCTATTTTTCAGATATACCCAGCAAAATTCAATCTAAGAAAAATTTCTTTCAATTCTCCCATATTGAAAACTCCTCCTTCTGTAACTTTGATCTGTTTTATGAAAATATGGTTATACTGGAACCAAACTATGTGCATCTATTGGCAAACGTCATTGTTTCTCTAATGTTTAGATGAATATTAGGAATAACAAGGAACTTTTGAATACATGACGCAAAAAAAGCTATGCTATATGCTTTACTTTTGAATAATTAACAGATTCAAGTAGGTATATTTGCTACAACTCTAACATCAATTCTGTTGGCTTAATAGTGTGGAGTAATGATACAAATCATTATATTTATAATCTAATTGAACTGGAATACATGAAGGGAAAGTTTAGTTGGGCAAACAAATCATGAATTTGAATGTTAATAAGTAAGATTTGCAAACTTTTATGTGCACGTGAGATTCACATGGTCTAATGAACATTTCGATGGTTGGAATTTTGTCTAGAGCAAAGTTAGTAGTAATATGTAGAAGTAGAAAGTAAAATTCTTACTATCACAAAATTTTATCAGGGTTATCGAATATGTAAATCAACATTGAAAATTTTTTAATACAATTTGCAAAAACATCATTCAAAATAGATTTGAAAATTTGGCATATGTAAGAAGTAATGAAAATGTAAAACAATTTGCGGATCTTGACTGTATCGAAAAGAAATGTGAGAATTTGTTAAATTTGACCAGGAGTGATCAAAAAACCATTTTCACGTATTCTGATACAATCTTTATTATCGCCTTCAAAATAGGATCTTTCTAACATTAAACAAATTACTTTCTATGACTTTAATAGAATCAGGGCACGTTTTCCATATCGGATTTTTTAGTTTCAAAAAAAGGGAAAAGTCATATGAAGCTAAATCTAGGGAATACTTTTTTCCTGTTTGGCCAAAAAAGTTTCACTCTTTTCAAACTCAGAAATGAATCCATAGTATACCAAACCACGATAATCGATGAAAACGATGAGTATCACCTTGATTCTCGATCGTATTTTTTTTTTGGCTTATTATTAGAGCGCCATTTGCTAAATTGTCAGACAGTTTCAACGTAATATCAATAATCACACGTTTCGTCGTCAGTAATAATGCATTTTATGGATGTAGGGTCCTCAGCTATGTCATTAAGCGACCTCTACTCGACGTTGTTTTTGTAAAAAATTCAGTTCTTTGTGCGAGTCTAGCATTGGCAAGCTTCATACCCAAAACATCAATCAAATTATGTTGAGTCGATCCATAAGAAATGTTGAGAGCTACCGACACCATTTTCTTCACTTTTTTATGTTATCGTCATTAACATAGATAAATGGGCAACTTGCATGAGGAAAGTAGACTCCTCAAAACAGTGTAACCATAACATAACAAAATTTTGCGACATAATAACAGACAATCAATGTTTTTACAAATAGAAATCAATCCAATCCTGAGGTATTTAGTGTCGCTCCTATATAATGTTGAATGTCCGCTACTCTTTAATTGCATTCTGAATGATTTCTCCCAAGTGTTTTGTACAACACTTTGTCCCAAAGTGATTCAGAGATTTGGAAATTGACTTTTTTCTAAATACTATAATAGCCACCACTTCCTAATGGGCATTATATTGCTGGAAATAATATTATACAAGTAATATGGCGTAGCTGGCTTCAAAACGTTATCAGCGTAAACTCAAGGACGAGTAGATGAGTATCTGTTCTACCAGCTACAGCTATAGCACCCCACACCATCACCCTTTGGCAAGGCTATATTTATGTTTTAAAATATGTTGTTAATCCGAGTCGGCTAGACCCAAACTATCATCTATATGAGAAAATCGTCTTGAGTTGTGACAATAGTAACACAATGAACATATCTCTGCTTTGCCGATTGATGGATAATTGCAGGATCTACCCAAAATGTATACTCTCCACGGTCATTGAAGGAAACACTTATAAATTCTAACTGAATCAAACATCAAACTAGCAAAGTAGTATTTGCCCCAATTAATAGACTTCAGACATCAGAAAAATGAAAGTTCCAGGAAATATAAAAAATTTCAACCTTGCTAAACTTTACTTGTTAGTAAATATAATGTAGGTACTATACTAAAGGCACAAAAAGATTACATTAATTTGGTTAGCATACCAAGTATCATTGGATAGGAGCCGTCACTGACCGCTGAGATAGGCCAAATTGTCGAATATATTGTTCTGTTTTAGCTGTTTATCTGCAATAGCACATTTGAAACTGGTGTTGAGCATAATAAATTTCAAATTGAATATTAACAGTGTCACACCCGTATACATAGACGATCGCCATGGAATCTCTAGGATGGTAATTTTATACTTTCGCGGTCCCCTCGTTGTTTGGCTCTAGAAAATTGAAAAATCTTCTGATTTCGAAGAATTTTTGAAGCAGACCAAATGTGAACATTTGTTTTGAATTTTTAACACGCCCCCCTAACCAAACCAAACCAAACCATACCAAACCAAACCAAACCAAACCAAACCAAACCAAACCTAACTCAGCATAACATAATCTAACCGATTATTTTAATAGAAATGCATCGAAATCGGATGATTTTTCGATTTTCAAGAGCCAAAAAATGAGGGGATCGCGAAAGTATAAAATCACTTTTAGGATTTCGCTGATACCTAAAAGACAGTTTTTGGTTTTATTCCAATCATTAAGACTCTTTCTGAAAAAATTAGCAAGAAATTCAAAGGGGTAACGAACATTAAAATTGCACAATCCCCACTAACACTTTTCACTAAATTAAAATAACCAGAAGATCCCTTGACAAAAACAAATATGATCTATGGTATTCCCTGTAAAAATTGCAATAAGATATATGTAGGTATAACATCTCAAAATTTGAAATCACAGGTGGCACAGCTCGGTTGCGGGTGCTATCGATCTCCAGCCGTTCAGAGCTTAAGATGAGAGATTAAGTTTAATTGGTTTTTATATTCACAATTGAGAATGACGGACGTGAGAGGTTCCGAAATTCGCAGACTTTTGACTCGTTTCGTCATTCCCCTTTTTTCAATTGTTCAATAATATGAATGACAATATAGTAATTTTTAAAGCTTTTTGTCTGGACTGAATGGACGATTCTATTTTCTGGTTAGGCTGGCGATAGGATACGGGTGTTAGAGTCCTCACCGCTCAACTAGACGATGTTCTCACCTTGGAGATATCATTCCTAACACCAGATCGTATTCTGACATGTAAAATGAAATTCTATCCTGATTGTTTGAACGTAATATTGAACAACGAATAATTTTTTGTGAAAAAATTGTTTATGACGTTACAAATGACAATGCTTTTTTAATAATTAGTGACGAAGTCCAATTCTATTGTGATGAACCTATAAACAAACAAAATAGTGGCGTTTGGTCAACTAACAATACACAAAAATTGCATGAAAACCATTTTCAGTCCTAAATTTACCATGTGGTGTCAGATCTCGGGACTTTTAAGAGGTTCTAATAAACCTCATTCCCAATACGTGAATAAATTGCTGCTATATTATAGGACACTTTGACAAAGGCTATAGAGAGCTTTGAAGACTTCTAATGTAGGTACTTATATTAACGATTCGTTATATCAACTTTCAAGTTCTTGTTGTTTGCCGATTGTTTTATTGTAGGAAAATTAACTTACACCCGTAAGAGTAAATAGATATGAGGATTAGGTTAGAATTTAAATTAACTATTTTAAGAAGCATGCGTAATGTGTAATACACATTAAAGCCTGACAAACATTAAAGGGATTTCAATTGAAATGGTACGAGTAGAAAGAAAAATACTTTTGAGAAATTCTATAAAAGAAAATCAATAGTACATGGAATATATCATATTAGTTGTCTGGAAAAATGGTTGCAAATAGGTTTGCATAATTAGGTTAATAGCAAAGAAACAAATTTTCCGTTAAATTTAAACAAAGTTTATTCACTGAAATATTGTATTTTCAAGTATATATTTATATTGTTTGAGCATGAGAAAATTCCTATAAATAAAATTGTATCATTGTTTATAGCGTACCATCACTACATATCTGAACAAATCCATCTACGGTAATAACTGATTGCATAGAATACATAGCACCATCAGTAGACTTGGTACTAGAAGCTGATGCATAGACTCTTTTAATAGTCATAATATAAACATTGTCAAAAACGTAATAACCACTCATATCTGTTTTATCCATAGTATTTGATTCACATGTTTCATCATGACATGTTGAAGAATCTTGTCCAGATACAGCAACCAAAGGACTTGCATCAGAGACTCCAAAGAACGAATAATTTTCAGGATAATTAGATACAGTTCTATTTATGTCCTTAATAGAGCCTGTCGCTAATGTTAGGCTAGTTTCTCCAGTTATAACTGCATCAAACTGAATTGTAGAACACCAATCTAGATCCGTAAAGTTAACATTTCTTTGTAGGGTTTCAGTAACTTTCAAATCAACATTTGCTGTTATTGCCCCACCATTTATGGGTATTCCTGTTTTTTCTATGTTATATGTTTTTTCGTAAGGTTCTGGATCGTATATATCTGCTCGTGCTTCGTTTTCTAATTCCAAACGTGTTGTATACTGACCAAGTATAGTAATATCTTGAACTATCTTGTGACGAATATTCAAATAATCATCTGGGTTGTTTTCTTGTGTAACAGCAGTTATATCTAAGTTTGAATCATAGTTGGTTAAATAAGATACAGTGATGTCATCATCAGTCAATGTTTCTTGAACAATTTTCCTACAAAGCATGGATATTAATAAGAAAATGGAACTTTACATTGATTTCAAAAAAAAATTATTAGTCTCATCTTAATAAGGAAATATAAATCAGTGAAAATGAGTACAATTTTTATAGTTATTTTCAAATTCCAAACGACTCTTTCATTTTGGATACAGTTTACACGAATCTTATGGATTTTATTCCGAATGTGTTTGTTATATGAACGAGAATATTACTTGTATTGTTGTTAATAATTTTTGAAAAACAGTCTGAAAATAATGTTATTACAGCTCTAAAACCTTTATGTTGTTTGAAAAATAATTGCATTACTTCATACTACAGACTTTTCATAGAAAATCATCATTTGGATAACTGATGTTATGTATATAAAGTTATTCACGATAATACAACGTGGAAGAGCTATTTGACAAATCTACGACAAAAACTAAAAAAAGTATATTGTAAACAGAAATGTAAAAGAAAATGGTCCTATAGGAACTATTACTTCTTAGTAAGTTAAAATTCGTTGTCATGGATACTAACGCATAATGTGATAAATTTAAAACTATTGAAAAATGTGTGAAAAATAGCTGAAGAGGGAATGAATATAGTAAAACCTTGAAGTGTAAACTTCATCACCCTGCTCCAAAACTCACTATAAAACAAAAACCCACCATTTCTTTAATCATTTTAACTTCATCACGTTAGTTTTAATTGCAATCAATTAAACTTTACTCAATGGGGGATTTTTCAGGTAATTATTATTCCTTTATAATCAACTCTCTTTTACATTGTTGTACCTACATGTTCAAAATATTTAAATCATTCTTAAAGACCATGATTTACGTCAAAAATTTTATTTTTTGTTGCATTTTGAATAAACTGTGATTTTTACATTTATTTTTTTAATTTTTCATGTAAAACTAAAAAAATTTCAATGAAAATTTTTTCCAAGAGAAATATAGGATTGTAAGCTGTAACTGTTTTACATTTCACAAAAGTCGTTATATAATTTTTTAAGTCAAGTTAATGTAGAGGAAAAATCAACATAGAATGACAAAAAACACAGAACAGAACATTCTGTTTCAAATAAAAACTAAATTGATTAATTCAAACGATATTATTAAATATATTACAAATTATTGTATTGAATTATGTATTGCCTTAAATAGCGAGCCAGTGTGCAAAATTTCAAGGAGGAATCCATTAACGTGAGGCATTTTTGGATCTGTTTAGGTAAGATTTAGTGAGATTTGCCTGGATCCCACTCCCCTTACGAGATTGACATTAAAAATATTTCTATTTTTTTTATTATTCGAAAAAATAATAAACCCGTTCAGGTATGACAAAAAGTTAATTTATTTGAATTAAATAAATTTCAAAGTAATAACAGATAATAACAAAACTTTTTTAAAATTATTACTCAGTCCATGGAGACTCGTGTACTATTTCGATTGAAATAATTGGACACATATCATCTGGGATTTCTGAGAGTGCTAGAAGACAGTAACGGGAAATGTCTACGTTTTCTTCGACTATCCTTTCCAAACTTTCATCCACAAAACACAGCAACTTTTAGCACGACGCTTGACTACACGCATTGGTTGAATCCTGACTTCTGTGCTTCTGCAGCTTTACACACGAAATAAATGCCACATGTCTTACAATATCAATAGTTTCATCATTTTCTATATCACTCTCAAACTGAATGATTTTATTAGCCATGAGGTTTATTTTAGCTGGCAAAATAAATTTTTAAAATAATTTTTTTAATATCTATAATATTTTTTATTTTTTGAAGTTGACGTGAGATTTTCGATTAACCGCCCCCCCTCGGATTTGGTGAGATTCTATTGAACCCCTATTCTGAGCTGACGTAATTAATGGATACCCCCAAGTCGATAGGTTTATAAAAAATGAATTTGAAAAAAAAATCATGTGATAAAAGCAAATTTTACAGGGCCACTTTTTGTTTAATATGTACACAGAATAGATGGATCAGTTACGCCGTTGGGAGATTTTTCATGATTTATATTTGACAGATCTTTTTTCTTTATAACCTTTAATACAAAGTAAGTTTCATTATTTCATCATTCTTCATCAGCAAATCACTTTCGGAACGTTTCGAAGATGTACCAATAATTTAGTTAATTAATTTCATTTTAACTTTGCTTTAATAGGTTCGAAGGAATTATACGCTATTAAGTTTTTAAAGGGGCAGCTAGAAAATATAGTGAATTTGAAGTCGATGCACTAGGTACATGTCTCGTTTATGATGGTCTTAGCAAAACATAACGTCCTACTCAATAAGTCAAACTTGCCAACAGTTAAAACTATGAAACAAAAACAGTGGAAAAAAATATTAAATTCTAATAATTAATGTGCTACTTGAATTTTTTGGGAAATATCAGAAGACCTTGAATTAGCCAACACAGTTTTTCTTAGGAAATCTTCCTGTTGCCATAACTGCAATACTACTTTGATCTTGAATCCCATACTCACCGATTACGTAACATCTCGATCTGTCCCACTAACATCAAGAATGTTTTACAATTCCTCAAAGCTATTTAATTCTACCACAAAGTATAATTTGGGGATATTCATAGTTTCTAATAGTTCGTGTAAATATAAAAGTACGTAGCAAGTATCATACAAAAATAGTGAGTAGTTATAAGTAATGAAATATTGCACAATATTACCGAATAAATACACAGGCTCTTAATTAAACAGCTAAATTGGAAACTTAGACACCTGACTGTGTGTTCATCTTGAACTAATAAAACTGTATATAAAAGATAATCAGTGCAAGCGTATTTTAAAGTTGAATTAAAAAGAAACTACGTTATTCATATCTACCTCACACAGCAACGATTTTAATTTCGATAATATAGTTTATAATAGTTTATAATGCCAAAACTATACCCAATTTATTGTAATGTAAGTTTCGTTTATCCAAATAATATAAAAATACATTAAGCTAATGAGAAACAATTTGGTTAGACGATCATATTTCGTTACGGGAATATGCGAGATGTAGCAATTAAATAATGAGACGAAGAGCACAAGCCCTAACAATTACATTAATTATTTCATTTTTGAACTCACCTTTGGTTGGAAGATGTCTTGAAATGTGAATGGTCTTCCTGCAAAAAAATTTTATTCAAACTCTGTAGATTGATTAAGTTATAATTAATTATCAACATATAATATGTCTTCTAACATCTGAATTTGTTGAGCTAATTAAACTGATCTCGAATACATTGGTAGTGAGATGTAATAAAATAATAAAAAAAAGATTGTCCTTGACCAACAATGCACTTATCCAAGGGTGAAAGCATTTCTAAAAGGCTTCTTTTGGAATGACTTTGATCTGTTCTGTCATGGGTATTCTCATTGTCTGGATTCTCAAATTACTTCCGACAGATGTGGTACGAGCTCTGTTCGTATTAAGTACATGATAGCACATTTATAACACATTTTTTGAACTTCTTTGACACTTTTTCAACTTTTGGTGGATGTGGAGAGAACTCTGCTCACACTAAGTACATTAGTTGTACATTTTCTTTTGCTTTTGACAGTGTTCGCGTGCCTCAACTTTAGAATCACTACTTTATCACTGTAGACATATTTTTACATTCCTTATGCTTCTTTGGCACTTTTACAACTTCCAGTAGATGTGGAAAGAACTCTGTTCCCACCTAGTTCTTTATTTCGCATTTTTTTGGTTTTAACAGTTATGACATTCCTTGTCTTTACTTGTCTGATTTCCACATTTAAAATAACTTATACTAATACCTCAGAGTTACTACTTCATCAAAATGAAAAGATTTTAGAATTTCTTAAGCTTATTTTTATTTTAACAAAAAGCAAAAACTTAATGTGGATGCGTTGACTGAGATCTATGTTTAATAAGAGACACTGCCAACATAATCTTACTAAAGCGGCTAAAGTAGCAAACGTCAACTATTGACGTAGTCAAGATTGATGTTCCTCGTTATTTCTCGATCCCCTCGTAATCAATTTTCGCGCTTTCATCTAAAATTTACATTGAAACTAAAGTAAAAACGGTGAAAATCTTCCATCACGTAACTAATACGCCAGCACAATATTTCTTCTTTTATAGAACTACAACCTTTTATAGGTTTTTCAAACAATCATCAAGCCATGATTATAAAAAAGTGGGAAAACAAGAGAGAATCAGAAACATGGAGCTAGACGCAGAACAATCGAAGAGATTCCACTAACTGGACCCAAAAAGCTCTTTTATGAAATAAAGAAGAACTAAGAAGATTTACTGGTATATGCCCACAGGATATTGTCCGGTGAATTACCACTAGAAGAATATCGGAAAAAGTCCCAACAGCTCTGGGCGTTTCTATAAGAAAATAGCCGAACTTCTTCTCTGTGGTTGTAAGGCTGTCCCTCTACGAAAGTATTTACATTAATTATTCCAAAGCCAAAAGAGGTAACCGCATAGCTCCCAGACAGGTAGCTCTCTAAAATCATTGCTACCTGGTAGATAAAAAGTACGGGGCACACAATAGATCAAGTGTTAGAGAAGTTGATCAATGGCCTCTATGCCTTAGTCAAAAAAATATTTCACATAACAAGACTACCTTTCTATTTTTGATAATGTTGGAAAAAGCAGCCAATAACAATATTTTTCTTTGCATAAAAAAACGAAATACATAAATAAACTGATAATCAGACTACTTAACTAAATTGTTTTTCTTTTTCAATATATTCTCCTCTTCTACAAACTTAACGAAGTGATTGAAAATGATAAGAGGTATATACTAATTATCGAAAAAAGCGGACCTAAACATGAGAATTCAGGAGTCCATATTTATTAGCCAAGTCAACATAGGTATTACAATAGAACACGGGTATCAGAGACAATCGTTGTATCATATCTATGTGATCACATCTATCAGCAAAAAGAAACCAAAAAATGGAGGAAACGAAGAGATTAGCGCTGACCTGGATCACCTTTAGAAAACTGGCACATATATTTAAAATGGTATCCATGCTATTAAGGAAGAAATTTATCACTTCCGGTCACCAATGAAAATAATGTCTATGAGTATACAGAGCGCAGATAAGTAAAAAGTGACACAGAGATCGATGGAAACTACAATACTCAGAGGGAACTGGATTGAAGGTGATAGTCGACATTAAAATCAAAACGCAAAAAGGCGAGGTAGACGATAAATCAGACAAGCTAAATACATTCAAAATGATATAATATGAAGGAGTTTGAAAAGAAGAAGAAAACAAAATATTAACCAGAAAGGTGAAGGCAAGTGTATAAGTGCGCGTTCGATCGGTTCTAAAACTGATTCGGAATCAGACCCGCGAACAAAGAAATTATTTCTTGTATGTGGTTTTATGAATCTTGGATGCAGCATTGTAGGTAAAAATTTTCGTTATTACATTTATAATAACTTTGGAACAAAGTCTCTGGTGTCTACGTTTCTTTAGAATTTTGAGAACACGAACTTTGTATCAAATACTAGCACAATTTTAAATATAACCCAGATATATAAAATTAACGTACTGGTCAAAATATTTTAGAACTAGACAAGTTTAGTGTCAATTAATGACATCATTACCACTGGCCAGGATTTTTGTATGTATTTCAGAGTACAAACAACAAAAACTGGGAACTTCTATGAAAAAGTCAAAAAAGAAAGAATTTATTTATTTAACCCATTCACATTAAATATTTGCATTTAATACTTCATCAAAAGAATATGATACACTAACTTATATTTTAATAAATACATATAAAATATAGTAGAGAGATAAAAAATAATTTTCTTACCTTTGTACTGCCCAAAGCAGTTGTAAATAGGAATACCAGAAAGATGAAATGTAGATAAATCATTTTTTTAAAATGTTAGGAAGGCAAAAAGTACAATATTTATATATATGATGAAAAACTTATCTTTTAGGAGAATTAAGCTTTTGATCCATGGTGATCGACGTTTCAGTATTAACTGTTTTTATCTAGGTCTACTCAAAACAAACACAACAACAATTTAAAGTAGAATAATGATGTGGATAATTATGTCCGTCATAAAACAAACTCTTAACCAAAAATCTATTACACGTACTTTAGCCAGTGATAAGTGAGATATGTCTATAATTATTTATATCTTTTAAATCCCCTTCTTGTATGAGGGAGTTATCATAGCTTTTTTTAATTACCGTGGAACTTTTGTCAAAAGAAAAATTCTATTAACTAAGTAACAATGGAAATGGTATTAAAACTTCAGTCATTTGGAAAACTTGTACAAACGCCAACCTGTACTCACTTCAGTCCGTAACGAGACACGAATGTGAGAGGACAATGGTGTTTACTCGTATCATCATGGCATCATTGGGAGTTACGGATATTGATACAGAGTTTGCAATTTGTTTATTGAAGACTTTACAGTGAAAACAGTCAAGGAAAAAAATGAAGCAAAGTTAATGCAAAGAATGGACGAGAGGATGCATAAAGACAGAAAAAGTGATGAAAGTGAACCCGAATACAGCTTTGCGTTGCCTCTGGTAAAGATTTATAATCAATTCATCCAGATCATAAAATGGATGACAAAATGGAGATCATGGGAGTTTTGAAAAAATACAAGCATATGTCTAACAGCTATGCTCCAAAATATCCAGAATATTTTACTAGTCCGGAGCTACCCCGAAATAATTCATTACACCTGATTAATTCTTCACCAACGGTTTATGACAAAAATAATAACGCTGAAGATACAATTTATAATGATTTTTTTTCTAAATAGTAATTTCCTAAATTCGGATACTTACCACCTTTTATTGTGAAATAATTTAATCTCATGTGTACTCATGTTAAAAACATACCTTACAATAATTACGTGCTTTTCTTCAGGTATCACTGATAATCTTAAATGTGTGTCTTCATGTCTCAAGTCAGTTTGTATAAGATGCAAAAACTTATAAAATGTAGGTCTTGACATTCGCAGGTAAGTACGAAATTTTTTTTATTCGTTTGCAAAACGACCCAAAGATGCTTTCGTTTTTGCCTCTGGCGTCTTCCAAGTAACAAAGCCAACAGTAGTGTTTCCTCCTCGGAATCCATTTTGTTAATGAGTATATCGTGCGCTACGAACACTCGAACGAACTACGTTGCATTTCTTCTACGCGCTCGCGGCGTGTTCGCTACAAATTCGTTGCGCGCCCACTCCGCTCCGCAACCGCTCGGAAACCGCTAGTATGATAAGACTGTTACTCCTGTTGTTAAAGCTCCCGCCTTGTTGTCTACAAGAAAAATATGTCTATCTCTTAAGATCAAGAATGGGTTTCTGTTTGAAATTTCTATTAGTATCAATATTATTATTACTGCGTCCATTGTATCTTAAGAAAATTTTGAGATTTACCACGAACATAAAGCAAATTAGCCGAATACGTATTCGAAAAATTTACAACTTCTTCATATTTAGCTCTGGATATTTTCAGATTAAGATAAGTTAAATCCATCATAAGTTTTTCTACATTTGTTGCATAATCTTCAATATTTCTATGTCCGATGATTTATTCGTGAGAAAGTGCTTTTTCGTGTCGACAATTAGTGCCTCGGTAGTGTTATGAGTTTGTATTAATTAAATTTTGAGAATATATTTAATAATCATGACTTTATCACCATTGTCTAACATTTCTCTGTAGAGCTCAATTCCATCAATCAATTGTTTGGTGCATCCTCGCTCCCATCCATGTTAGGCAATACAAAAGCTGCACTTTTTATGTCAAATCTTTCCGTTATGTTTGTTGCTGGAATGATATCTATAACAATACTAACTTCATTTGTTTGCGATTGCCCTATCTCCTTTTTATCTACATTTCCTAACCTACTTGCTGTGATATTTTTTACTCTTCCTAACAAAACTTCCCGACATCCATTTATATTTGGAGTTATCTCCCTATCTGAATTATGGTGCGCAGTTTTGTGAAAACTAATTTTGAGCTGCTTAAACTTGTCATCAATTATATATATTATAATTTATTTCATAGCCGAGAAGCCGATCAGGCAAGCGCTTTGGTTTGAACCCTTTGATGTCGTTAGGCAGTTTGTGGGGTTTACCCAAATAGCGTGGTCTGGAGTTTGTTCCTCCTCCACCATGGGCCTCCGCTTGTCTCATTCCAGGCGTCTCCATCCATCTCTGTCGAGCCCGCCTTGCTAGAAGGATGTTGAGGATCGTGATGACAGTGCTTTTGGCTACACCAAGGATAGGTTTTGGGCCCATTGATGGGTTCGCCGATCCCAGTCTGGCGAATGAGTCCACTTCGTCGTTCCCTTTGTTGCCCGAGTGTCCGGGCACCCAAACGAGCTGGATCTTGCAGCCATCACTCATCAGATTTTGAAGGACTCTCTTACACTCCAGCATACCTTTTCAGCAGTTGTAGCTTGAATGGCAGTTCTGCTGTCTGAGCAGAACAATGTTTTTGTGACGTCAATTGAGTATTGCACGTCCGCATTCCATCACATCGAATACCACGGCTTGGAAGAGGGTAGTGTGTTCCACAAGCGAAAAAGGTTCGCTTATTTTGGGGTGCCGTCGCCGCAGAAACCTGTACCGGTCAAGCCATTTCTCCTAGAACCGTTTGTGTACCAGGTGGCTCCATTATTCAATATAGTGGACTTGGAACCATTCCACTGCTCACTATTAGTGATGTGTTGGACATTCACCTATGGCCTGCGCCCAGATTTTTACATGGCAAATTGATTCAGCCCGCAATTCCTTGTGGATGTACGCTTGGATCGTACATGTACAGTCAAAGATTCTTCTGCATGCCCAGAGAGCGCTTGTGGTCTAATTCATTTAAATATTTATTAACTCGCTCAAGATTTTCTGTTCGCTCATATTTGATTCAGAGTTTTTGTTCGTAATTTATTGGTAGCGTATATATACGTCTCTGATTCAATTTCGTCCACCAACTTTTCTGTAAAATACAGTTTGAAAAATTCTACAGTTCATCGTTGAAGGCTTATGGTGAAACTGATATCACTATTGGATTTTTCATCCAATACTTTGTAATAGACGGCACGAATTATTTGGACAAAAAAATTATGCCCCACTACCATATCGAAAATAAATATGCGAGGTATGGAAAATATGTAAGATACCAAAAAAGTTTGAAAAATTAAATCACGTACATAGGCTTATAGATATTACACCCATTACACATTATTATCCTCGAAATTTGGCGAATTCAAATTAGAAAAATCACGAGAACTTTTTGTGACCAATTTGTATATGGCCTCCTCTATCGATTGATACAAATCACTTTACGCCAAATTTTGAGGTTAGAATTTTTTTCTCACCTCGGTAGCTATATACAAGATACGCATATACCTAAAAACACCACTACCAACCCCCCTGATGCAATTCGGGGCCACTGTTACACAGGGGGGTATTGGGGGTGTATCCTAAAAATATTTCAAGCCAAATTCAATTATAAGTACTCAAAATCCGGAAGATCTTCCAAAAATTACTGCTCCAGATTCAATATTTAGCGATTCCTGAACCCCTCCCAAAGTGGAGGGAATGGTATCTATGGTATGTCAAGGTACTTCGCGTTGGCATAGTGACGTCCCAAAATTCCGAAAAAAACAAATTTTTCAATTTACTTCAGTATTTTTTCACACGAATTTCGCCCCCCATATTTTTTTGTCTTCAAAACGTACTTTCCATTTTTCCGCTATTATGTAAGGTAAAAAAGTTGCACACCCTCAAGTGTGGTAATCTGAAAATTCCGACTATTTGGCTCCACGTAAACCCCCCAAAAAGGGAAGCAATCGCAAAAACTCTAATATCTTTGAAATGATAAAAATCAGGTTTCCCACGCTGAGCTATAGATTTCTCAAAATTCGAACAAAAATGTTTGGGGAATTCACTTTTCAATTTTTTACTGTTAATTATTTCAAATAAAAAACGGTTTATGTATCCCATACACTAGACTCTTTTAAGAGCAATTCTTATTCTTTCGCTTGCTCAAATAATAAAGTAGATTTCAGTTGTTCGAATTGCGTCTCCCGGGGTTGAGGGAGGAGAGGGGTCATTTTTTTTCGTGACGGCGTTGACTCATAGAGATTTGTTTTCGAGGTCTAAAGACGGAGCCTCTGTCCAAATTCAATTCTCTATTCATCCATATAAGTATTTGTGTCAGCAAGTGCCTCTAAAAAATCGGTCAGTCAGTGGTGCTTCTTCTTCCTCTGAATCCGATTCAATAATTTGATTTCTTCTTTTTTCTCACTATTATAACGTCACTATCTGTCCCAAAGTCAACAACTACTAAAAATTCACTCAAATCATCTACATGCAATACAAAATCTAGTTTGTCTTCCAGGTCACTTATTTCACAAGTATCATCAAAATTTTCGCCTTCCATCTTCACTACACGAGGGGTTTTAACGTAATAATTACGAAACGAAACAAAATAAAGCACTCACTATTGTATAAACATAAAATGCAGATCATACACATTGGAACGCTTTTGATTATCTAAGAATTAAGAGCGCTAAGTGAAACAAGCGGGTCGCAAATGCGCCGACAACGGATTTATTCCTAACAATGAAATGGTCGAAAAAGGGGCGACAACAGAGTGTAAAGGTTAACCCTAAAATACCACAATCAAACTGATAGTTGACATTGCTTATTGAGAAATCGTTGTGAATCACCTTTAAACACCTCCTGTAAATATTTCTTGCGATAGAAACAATAATGCAATGCTGGCATTTTTACTCAGTATTTCAAAGTTCTGTAAACTGTATTGCATACTATCACACAACGATTGTTCCTAACAGCACTTTCTTCTGTTTCATTTTTTTTTTCATCACAAGTATTTGAAGATGTCGATGAAAAATAATTTTTATCTAAGTTGCTGTCATCTGTGCCAGATTCTTCAATGTGCAAGTCATATTTTCTCTTGTTGATCAATATTTGTGATCTCTCTTGTATTGCAGTACTATCACCAATTTTGTTACTTATAGAAGGCAAAATTATTTCATTTATATGGGAATCAATTTAATGTTCTTATAACGCCTATTCTATGACTACTTAAGGGCTAATAAGAATGATTATAATTTACGGTGTCAATATCTTACTGCTAAAAAAATATAAGATACAAAATAATACAATATTCTTTGTGGATTATTACATGGAGATCACATTCAACGGTCACAAATTTAGAACTAGACTTCTCAACACAATTCAATGCAGCCAACAATATTCTACCTGAACTACTATTTACATTCATTATTTACTAATTCATTTCAACACATTTGGCACACTGTACCTTTATTTTTATTTGAGATTATACTGAAAAACTGCTAAATCGACAAAATCTGTATTAATAATACCAATTACCGACTACCGATTAAGTCAAAGAACAAGTAAAAATAACTAATGGTGGACTTGAGTGGAATGAGTTTTTCCTGTTTCAGGCAGTGCTGAAGATAAATTATTAGGAAGCAGGCAAAATTGTGAATTTTACTTGCTGAGTAAATTTTCTCAGTCTATAGATCAACTAATTTTAACACTATTGGTGTGACTTTTGCCAGAACAATGACAATGTGTAATAAATAATATAGTACATTTATTACATAATTATTAAATATTTCAGTACAAAAATGACATAATAAATAAAATGATTAACTTAAATATTATAATTTCAATGCATCTTGCAGTTTCTTTCTTGCAAGTGTTACCCTCTCTTCTTGCCTCTTGATATCATCATCTGAAATATTTACAGCATGAACCAATGGTTGTTTAGGATCGAGAAAGACTCCTGGATTTTTCTCCAGAAGTACTTTAGTACTAGTTTGACCTGTAACTGGTTGAGAAGATACATGCAGAGCTGTGGCAACACTTTGAATTATTGTATCTTCTGTGACATTTGGTCCCACTGGTTTTAGTCCTAAACAAAGATAATGTCATATACATAAAGTAATACATAAGAGCAACCAAACTTTTAAATAAATTATTTTATGTTATTGAAAAATTGACCACATCAATTTTTAAGCTGATGCCAATGAATTATCACAATCTTTATGACACTTTTTTATAGTGGATATATAAAAAGTTGTATTTTTACAATATTGAGAAAATAGTGAATTTGCTTTATATGTTCATAGAGTTATATAAGTGAAAATGATGCAAAACACCTATTAAAATATAAATATTTCAGCTTCTGAATGTGCTGCTGCTATAGCACTTGTAGAACTATGTTTGCCACAAGTTCAAGTGGTAGTTTGCTTTGAAGAGGCATAATCTACTGTTACTTTTGCCAGTAAACATAATTAGTAAAATAGTCTAGATACCCTACAATATCAGAATCAACATCTTCAGTTTGTTCAATAACACTGAAACTAGGATGAACATCAATAAGGCAATATTTAATTTAGTGATAATTCATGATTTGTTCCATTTTAGGGACTACTGCTGTAGTAGAGTGTATGGACTTTGTAGCGACTGATGGTACCCAATGGAAGAATGTAAGAGTATCAAGTTATGGAAGAGGAAGCATTATGGTTATGATGATAGTCTGGAGGGCTGCACGGAGTTAGTTAGTTGTGATTCAGTAACTTGCAGCAGTTCAGTGCATAACAAATATGTTAAGACAATATGTGGTAACATATGAACTCTTTGTATGAGAAGAACTTTTTTTATTGTAGATGTGACTAGAATAGTACAAAAGTACTTACATAAAGTAGAAACTCTAGATTGATGCCCAAGAAGTAAGTATTGTCCAATAATTGAGTTTCCACGGTAGTTACATTTTTGAATGTCTTATACTTATACATGCAATTTCCCATGTGAAAAGCCTTCTCAAGTATTTGATTTTGTATTTTTTGATGTATTGTATTTATGATATTCCCTGTGTTAAGAGAGTACCCACATTACTGTTTCATAGTTATAAAGCGCATATTTTAGTTAGAAAAGTTTAATTTTCCATGTAAGTTAGGTAAACATTTTTTAATTTCAACAATACCTATCTAGTATACATTATTAATATTAGTATTCATAATTGATGTCAAGCAAAAATGAATGGAAGGAAATTTTTTTGTACCTAGAACTTATGAAAGCATATAGCCATAAATATGCACAATCAAATATTTATAACTACATGAGAATAAAAAATATTTCTCTTAAGCAAAAATAAAAACTTCATTTACCTATATTGCCTTTATAATCACTACTAACCTTTAGGTAATTCCATTGCTTCAAACTCAAAACCATCCATGTCACAGGCTCTTAAGCCTTCTAATCTTTTCTCCCATATTAATTGTTTGGGCTTTTCTTGATTGCCATTTTTATAATCATTCTTAACTTTACTTTCCTGTAATTTGTACACTGTTACTGGTTGTTTGAAAATACTAGCAGTCTGCCTTATAGGAGGAACAAGTGAACCGTCATTTCTGACTCCTCTTCCATAATATAAATCAACTTTTCCCACAGTTATACCCGTTTTACGTAAAACATCGTCTCTTTGCCATCGTTTGGGAACTTGAGCACACTCATATTTAGTTTTTTCAATAGTAATACTAGCCATTAGTATTGATTTAGTAAAAAGATTAAAATGAGTCCCAATAATGTGTCTTGTTATACACTGAATATTACTATGAACTAAGACAAATGAGCGTTTTTGTTTATATTATATCAAAAATATAGTGGTTACATACCCTGGTATATTCTGTTGATTAAGTACTCATTAGTGTGCATAAACACAAACCACAGAATTAAATACATAGGAAGTGTCAATGTCAAACTATTTTTATGAAATTATAGGAATACGGTGTACCATAGTTCAAATAACTTACTAAACTACGAAGAAAATATGTCTTTCACAATTCCCGCAAATATAGCAGAATAGAACAAATTCTGTAGAAAACTGAAAAAATGAAACTATAAATATCGTATGTTGATTTAATCAACATTTTTCTGTTAGTATACGAAGACACTGACAATTTTCGGTTTTTCACTTACACATGTTCGTAAAAAAGCAAACCTCTGCAGAATTCACAGATATAGTCAATCCCAGAATTACTCTCAGGGTATGATATGTGTATTGAAATAGTTGGTGTGTAGAACGATTTTGATTGTTCTGCAAATTTTGTTTTCAAATGTCAAAATGTCAAAATCAACAATATAAATAAAAGATGAATAAACGTTCCACTTGACAAATAATCAAATCATATTTCATATGTTTGATAAAAACAAATAATTAAACAGTGAAATATTAGCAAATGAACAATAATGGAAGAATCAGTTGGTGCACATTATGCAATTCAAATAGCAGTTCATACACTGAAGGATAGATGCAAAACATTACAACAAAGACTTCAACTTTTGGAACAAGAAAATGTTATTCTTCGTACTAAATGTATTCATAATGAAGAAGCCGATATTTCCCTTACAGAAATAGGTAAACTGAAAAAGGATTTAACTGAAATAACTGAACAGAAAGATCATTTGAACGAACGTGTTAAAATGGTAACATCTGAAAATCAAGAGTTGTGGAATAAGTTAGGAAAATTAATAAAAATGAATAATAATTTAAACGAACAATTTCACAAAATAAATGAAACATTAAATCAGCATACAAGTCCTCCAACCTTACTAAGGTATCGTATTTTATCTGCAATTTTGTTATTCCCCTTTGTATATGGATATAACCAACCTTTTCAAGGTATTGATTTAATTTATAGTTGCATTCCCTATATGCAACTAATTCTCTTTTTTGAGGATTTGAAAATTTGTTTGTGTTTGAAGTAAATCCTCTAGAATCATATAATTATTCCATCCCAAGAATCCTACCATACTACAGTTTTTGCAGTAATTCTAAATTTAATTGCAATCTTCAATTAAAGGAAAATAAACATTATATTAACTTCTATTTTTTATGAAAAGGTAAAGATTAAGCTTCTTTTACATGAAGTATTATCTAATTTGAAAATGAAAGTATTATTTCAAATACATTAGAACCTCTTTAAGTCGACTCCAGGGGAAACGCAAAAAAATTTGAGTTAGAGAGTTTTTCAGTAATAGAGGATTTTGACTTAGGGGGCACTGGATTCGGAGTTAGGGAGGGGAAATGCAGAAAGGAAAAAGTCAAGTACGAGCATTCAAATTTAAGTTACATAAATAATAAACATATATATTTAATGAATATTTATACAAAAAAAATTTTTTTTGCTTCAAATAATCCCGTCTCATCGGCATTAAAAATATTTTCAGGCTAGTAATCACATAACAAGCTTTTCAATCTTTCACTCACCCATTTGTAACAAGTACCAATATTAACACTTGCACTTTCCCCAC
This sequence comes from Diorhabda sublineata, assembly GCF_026230105.1. Classification (NCBI taxonomy): domain Eukaryota; kingdom Metazoa; phylum Arthropoda; class Insecta; order Coleoptera; family Chrysomelidae; genus Diorhabda; species Diorhabda sublineata. The sequence continues at coordinate 14,170,891 of NC_079482.1, forward strand.
AAACTTTTTTGAACACAAGGTCGTGCCTCCGTTTAAACTTCTCCAGCCATCCGTTACTTGCTCTAAAATCATGAAATCCTAATGACTTTGAAAACATTTCAGCCTTTTCATGTAACAAAGGTCCACTATGCTTATATTTTCATGACGACACTGCTTAAACCATTGTAATAAACATTCTCCCAAACCTGGAAACTCTGGAGTTCGTCGTCTTTTGCAAGATAAACTTTGGGCACTCTCTATTTTTTCTCTAATATCTTCTTCATTTTTTATAATTGTTGAAAGTGTACTTAACGGTATACCAAATTGCTTTGCAACGTCCTTCTTATTTTGACAAATCTTAACTGCTTCGAGCACTTGTAATTTTTCAGCAAGACTTAGTGTTCTCAGTTTATGTTTTACACTCATTTTTTCTCAATTTTTATTTGTGAACAACCATTGAAGTTGATGTTAGTTCCAGTAAATCCAAACTAAGTCTGATAATTTTACAACGGCCCACAGAAAATCTGATGTCAACTGTAAATTCCATAACCATTTCATAGAATTGATAATCCTTATAAGATACTTAGGTACAGTAACAATTTTATATTTGAGATGCAGAGGTTTCACTTTATGTGTTCGAGTTATGGAGGTAAAATGTGTATAGAAATACCATGTAGAGACTCAATAATTATTTCGACTTATAGAGGGTAAAATTTCGAGCAATGGAGGTTTTAAGGCTTGAAGGGAAGGGAACGGAACTTTTCTTCGAGTTCAGGAGTTTTTCGACTTAGGGAGATTCAACTTATAGAGGTTCTACTGTATATCCATATGTATTGAATTCATATTAAACCAAATAAGTATATAAGTCATTGATTGTGCAATTCCATATGAAACAAGAGAAAAATGATTTGTTATAGGTATTTATTTCAATTGTAGACCTTTTTATATGTTTTGTTGATAAATTGTCTTGGTTTTGGATCTCTTCTGATAGAAAATTATTTTGATGGCAAACAAAATATTTTTACGTATTTTAAAAACTAATTTTCAATCAGAAGAAACCTAAAATTAAGACTATTTATAAGCAAAAAGATATTTATTTATTAACTTTATAACATCATCAACACTCACAATTGCACTCTCAGCTAAACTGAGTTTATCTTTAGTCTCTGACAGTAATATGGTGATCAAAATGCTTGTCAGAAAATTAATTCTGAATATTGATTTAGGTCAATAACTAAATCATCTAAAATAGACTTAGTTTATCTTTGGTCTCTTGGATGTAGTGGTTGTACACAAAATATTAAGTTTTCATTTATTAGGTCTAAAACATTCACTCAAAGTAATCCTGTAATAAAACATTCTCAGAAAAATTTGGAAGTTAATGAGAATTTGAGTATGGAGCTTGAAAATATTTCATTGAAGTTGACAGATAATTTTTCCAAACAAAAGATTGAACTTGAGAAAATGTGTACAGAAATAGAAAATTTCCAATGTGGAGCTGATGACATTATTACAGATTCCTTTGGATTCAATTTTGAGGAAAATGTAGAAGAAGAAGTATATGATGAAATAAACTATGTGTTAGATTCATTAAAACAACTTAAGGAAGAAGTTTTACTACAAAGAAATGCACTTCGCAAAAGTGTCAAGCAAATGGAGTGCTTGTCAGCAAGTAAGTAAAATTTGAATTACAAATAATCTTTTAAAGACCCATGTGAAGTTATCCATGGATTTCTACCACGAATATATTTAGTATTAAAATAGACATTTTCATTGCTTTTTAAGTTTTGTTTCAAAGACCTTTTTGTACATTTTTAAATATATTTTTCCTACAATACTAGCTAGAATTAGAAAATACATCAATTATATATTTTTGAAGTTTTGATCTGCCTCCATATAGTAAGTTTTTTGTTTAAATTTGTTAATACTTTTTGAGATTGAAATATTATACTACTGCGATAATGTTGTTTGGAAGTGTATATAATATATTTTATACTTTCTTTTTCAGAACAAATGAAATGTAAAAACTGTGATACTAGAAAACAAATCAAATTAGAACAGACTACATCTACAGATGATATTCCCAGAATTGGGGTCGATAAAAGTACTGAAACTAATAGTTTTGTAGAAGAAGAAAAACAGTCATCTCTTACCCAATCACTTCCAGTTGATGTTGAAAAAATTTGCCCCATTTGTAACAAACATTTTAGAAAAGAAGTCAAATTTGAAGAATTTGAACAACATGTAGAGAACCACTTTAATCTTGATGTTAGTTCCTTTGAATTATTATAGGGTTAGCTTTAATAATCACATTTTTGTTGCTTTTTCTTCATCTGTTGTTTAAGTTGTGAATTATAGAAATCATCTTATTTCTAAATCACGCATCTTCCATAACCAAAAAAATGAGTGATTCGTATTATTCTTATTAAGAAGAAGAAGAGTCTTTCATAACAAACTTGGCGATTCAATAACCACTTATCACCAATATTTCATATAAAAATATAAAAATTGGACGAATATTGAATCAGGTTGAAGAATTTCCCAAATTGGGTTTTGGTCTGCAAACGCCCCTCGAATTTTTGGCCTACGACCTAAATAAAAAATCAGAATCAAATCAGCTCTCAACTTTCACATTAACCTGCTCCTAAAACATAATACATTTCCCATTTAAATGACATGGATTTTTGCAGTTAATTTTTTTCTACTGAAACAGATGTAGCTAATAATACTTGAACAACTTTTTCTTGTAGGAAATTTAACGCTCTACAAAAAAGATCTGAATGCTTGTTTCAATAAGATTTACTGTTTGAAAGTTATCGAAGGATAAAGTTGTATTCATAGGTAAATTCATCATTTTTTTTCTAATTTCCATCATAATATTAATTTATATCAAACTAAACGCATACAGATGGGTCATAAAATAAGGAAATGCAAAAGCTGGATCCAAAATAAAGTATATTTGCTTATAAATAATAATATCAAAACATTTATAGTACTTTTCTCATTTCTACAATTTTTTTGTCAAACATTTTGTATTGCAGTAGGATATTTGACTCTATATTCACTTACAACTTGATCTTCTTGAGTAGTTAATCTATTGATTTAATCTTATGTTAATTGAACAGTTCTTTCGGCTAAACTATTTACTATTTGCAGATTATTAATAATTTCCAGACCATTTAACAGGTTGGCTGCGTTACCGTTCATTAATGTAGTGGGGAATATGAAAATTACAAATATTTAAGATTTGCTAAAAGCATATCTTCGTTAATTTTGGTTCGTTTCAAATGCTAAAGATAGCATTTTACGTAACTGAGTATTGAGATCATTTTTAAAAGGACAAAATGTACCTGTAACGCACAGACATTACAATTTGTTAATCTGGTGCGGAAACAGTCTTGGGGGACCGGTACATGTATAGTTTACGTCTGTGTGTATGCTGAAAATATCATCTCGTGTTGAAAAAATAATGTTTCTAACTCAAAAACCTAATACAAATAACACAAAAAGTGTAGATTGTAACGAACCGTTTACCTTAGCTGAAAATAAACAATATAACGAAGATAAGCAAAGTGTGGTAAATGTGCGCCAAAGACCAATTTTTTCTGATGAATCGGGTAGTGATGTAAGTACCAGTGATTTATTCAATGATAATATTGAGAAAGAAAATGAATATGAGTATATATCGGAATCTGCAAATGATGATGAAAATGAGTAGCATGATATAGATGGGAGTGGTAATGAGTCTGATGAATGGAAACAATACCAATACTCGCCTAAATTAAATGTTAATTTTGAAGAAATAAAAAAACCTTTATACGCTTACAAGTTATTCGTAACAGATGATCTTTTCCAAAATATCGTTGAAGAAACAAATAGGTTTGCTAGGTAAATGTTATTAAATGTACATCAGTCAAAATCACGTTTAAGTTCTTGGATTGACTGCGACATACCTGAACTTAAGCGATTTTTCTCAATATGTATAGTTATGGGATTAGTGGATGGTTCTGCAATAAATTTGTATTGGTCAAAAGATCCCATGTTCTGCTGCATTCATTTCATGTAATAATGAACAGTGTAATAAAGATGATCGCCTCTTTAAGTTATATGAACTTTTGAAAGTATGGAATAGAAATTTTCAAACTGCATTGACTCCAGGACGAATTTTAGTAGTCGATAAAAGTATAGTGCCTTATCAAGGGAGTCTCCAAATAAAACAATGTCGTCCCAATAAAACTCATGCATATGGAATTAAGTTATATAAATTATGTACATTGGATGGATATACTAAATACATAATCGTTTATCGTGGTAAAAATACGACTACTGACGCAGGATCTTCCCAGAGTGAACAGATAGTGTACGATCTAATTGATAGTGTTAAGTTAGAACATGCCCACTATCGCTACTTATATGCTGATAATTATTATTCTAGTTTATCTTTAGCCAGATCAGTGTTAAAAAATCAAATAATTTATTGTGGAACCCTGCAGTCCAACAAAAGAGAAATCCCAAAACACTACCAAAAAAATGAAAAAGGGAGAAATTTGTGGTAATCAGAACACCACCATACGTATTATAAGATGGATGGACAAACGGCCCGTTCTAATGTACTGATTCAACTTATACAACCACTTTTAAACCAAAAGAAAGCTAGCAGGGGGAGCCTATACTTGAACCAAAAACAATCTATGATTACAATAACGCAGAAAAAGGAGTAGATTTTAGCAATCAGATGAGTTCTTATCATTCCATATTAAGAAAATCTTTCAAATGGTACCGAATATTATGCTTTGAATTATTACTCTGAACAGCTATTGTAAACGGTTGGATTATCTATAACAAGGTTACTTCTTCAAAATTGTCTATAATGGAGTTTGGACGATGATTGGCCCGGGAGTTACTTGTTACTCTAGTAGTACACGAAGAAACCACTATTCCTAAGAGTTCTACATACCTTAGTAACTTGGTTACAAAATTAACAAGTTACTGCAATGAATGTCCTGGATAACCAATGCAATGTGTTTATCTTGCTTTAATAGCATTCAAAAAAATTAATTAGTATTTCTGTAGCTAAATTGTTTTTTTCTAACAATATATTTAGTTTTTTTTATTTCAAAATAGCATTCATACTAATGAAGCATTATGAAGTTTTCATGTTGTTTGATGTTTGTATCTAAATGTGTAAAAAATAGTAAGCTACCTGACACAAAAACTCTTTAACACGACAACTGGTCACAAAACGGATGATAACAATAAGTTCTTACATGTTTTTACTTTTAATAATTGATCTTAAAGCTTTTATAATTTATATAATAGAACTATAAAAATTATAAAGCTAATTACTGTCCTTACCGGTATCGCACCATGTCTGCGTCAAACTACTGGTTCCAGAGGATCAGTAATGCACATAAAGATTAGACAGTAGAATACTGAAAACAAGTCCCGTGGTCTGATAAGTCTAAATTCGAAATATTTGGGCAAAAGCGAAGAATTTATGTTCGTCGAGGATCCCCAGGAAAAATGCACCTTGATGGTATAACTCCAACTGTTAAACATGATGGTGTGGGGGTGTTTTTAATATACTGAAGTAGGGAATTTCTACAGAATTAAAGAAACCCTGGATAGAAATGGTTACCATTACATATTAAAAACGTATACTAACCCTTCTGGGATGCGCCTAATTGGCCGTGGGTATCTGTTTCAGCAAGAAAATAACCCAAAGCACACATCTAAGCTTTGTCTCAACTATTTAAAAAATGAGAAAGATAGTGGTGAGTTATAAATAATGAAGTGGCCCCCACAATCTCCGGATCTAAATCCAATAGAATTTTGTAGGATGAACTGAATCGGAAAGTTAGAAAATTGAATCTCACTTCCTTGGATGATCTTTGGAAGGCTCTTCAAACGTCTTGGAATATTATACCAAAAACTGTTTTAGAAAAACTAAATGCCATGTGTAGTTAAAGAATTAGTGGCTGTCGGAGGTGGTTTCTTTGATGAAAAGAAAGTGTAGCAGTATAAAATGAAAAAGACAAAATGGTTTTAATTGTAGAAAGTTATCTTTTAATATTTTTAGAATAAACCTTGTTTTAACTTGATTTATTTTACCTTTAATATTTTTTTTAATAAGTTTTCATCTTGTCTGGAAACTTTCTGTGTAATTATAAGAGCTCTTTGAAGTCATCAAGAGGTAAAGTGAACACAAAAACTATTGAACTTTGGTATTTGTTTCTCCAACCTTTTTTAATAACATTTGAGAAATTTTATGTCCTGCTAAACAATTCTTGTATTTGGTTTTATAGAGAGTACTCCAATTTTCCTGTAACTTCTTAAACAATGGAACATTTGGCCCATCAGTCCCTAGTATTTTCGCAAATGATCACTGCTCCACTTCGACAACCCAGATTTGAGTTAGTTGGATCGCAACAAACTGCTTTGATATTACCAATTAATCCCCATTCTTGAACCGCATTGAAAATTGCTTGTGTCTTTGTAATTACTTTCCCATCTAGTAATGCTGGTACACCTATGGTATTACTTTTAACTATAATTGGTACTTTGTCGACCTTTTTGTGAGAAAAACAATCAGATCAATGCACTACCGCCGGACCAACTTCAATCTCTCCAAATACTCGTTTCATTCGTAAAACAGCTTCTCTTATAAATTTCGATAGGTATTCATTGAATTACATTTTGTTCAAAATTAAAGCGCCAGGGTGAACTCCCGCTTCTGGTATAACTGATATTAATCGAATAGAATGTTTTTAAGAAATATTGTAACTATCTAGACAGCCACAATATGAATAGTTACTCTCTCATTGTTAGCTTCATAATTTCGTCCTTGATCTTCAAACATTGACAGTGATAAGAAGTAGTTGTCGTTGTCTCACCTTTTGAAGCTTGCTAATCACTCAGAGCTTGATAGTAAAGTCATCTAAAAAGTAAGCCCTCTCAGGTTGCTCATAGATAGCGTTAGAATACTATAGGAATAAATTTAAAACGTGGTTTTGTTAAGCTTTTTGTTTAATAGCATTAAATTCACGAATTTAAAAAAATAGATTTATTCAAACGCTCAAATTCATGTACAAGTACGGTAATATACAGCATATTGGAGTTACTCCATAATTTTATTGCAAACAAAAAGCGGTAGAAAATGATAAATTTTACTATGAATACAACTTTGTAAAGTATTAAATTTCCTAAAAAAAATAGCTGTTGAAGTATTTTTAACTACATTTTTTCAGTGGAAAAAACTATCTGCAAAAAGTGCAGAAATGTTATTTAATCAGAATTTTCTGAGAATTTTTTTTTGACAAACTGTTAATGTTGAAAAGGTGAGGGTAAATAATTAACAATTAGTTTAGTTGAAAATATCATGTGACTTAGAGTGAAAGTGAGTTGGGTTTGGGTAATTAACTTTTTTGTCAGTTACCTCTTTGACTTTATTGTAGAAAAAGAAAAATATTTACTTTCTAACCGAAGTATTAGTGTCATATTCAGGAATCCCTTCTTTTACTATGGTCAAAAAATAAAATTTTGTTCGAATTTTGATGCAACTTAAGTTACTGCTTCTTTTCAGGAGAAACTTTTTCGTATTTTGCTAAATCTCTATTATCTACAGGCCGAATTCAATTTTACAACGAAAATATGGGCAAAAAAATTTATATTAATGAAATATTGAGAACATAAATTGAATAAACTTAACAAAAAACTCCTTCGAGAATAGGGACATTACATGGAAATAAAGTAAATTATAGAAAATTTCCTCTACAGGTTAAACATTCATTTCATCATTAAACATTTTTTTAGGGCGATTACATATTTCAAAAAGAATCTCGATTCAAATGAGTCTTAATTCATATGGAAGGAATCTATTTGATCGACCAATTCATACGCACATACTCGTATAGTATTGGAATAATGTCCAAAAAATGGGTGGCCTTATTTTTTGTGTAATAAATGTTTGTATGGTTTAAGGATTGGTTATTGCATAGGCGGTTAGGTTCTAACATAGACTATTTGCAAGTCCAGAGGGAATGTGTTCTGTACATTCTTCAGAATTATGGTCACCAACCACATCTAGCTTATACAGGAACAGATGAGCTTGGTTTGATGCAGTTAAATCATGAGAAGGGAATCCAAATATAAAGTGTGTGTATTATATAAACATATACTTCCTCGAATTTTATTAACGTCTCATTTTGTTTATGTATCTTGAAATTGTTGTTTGTCTTTCTTCCATATTTATTCTATATCCGTAAACTTTGTTTTATCATTATTGAAGTGTAGGCCTATCTCTTATGTTGCTGTTATTAGTTGTTTTGTGGTTTCTCCAACCTTTCTTCTGTTTCTTGCTATTAACGCCACATCATCAGCATAAGCTAAGCATTGACGACTTTTGTTAAATATCATGCCCTTTGTGTTGATACTGGTTTTTCTTATTATGCTTTCCAAAGTTAGATTAAATGGTACCGTTGATAGGGGGTCGCCTTATCTTAATCCTTGTTGTGTTTTGAAAGGTTCACTTTTCTTGTTATTAATTTTTACTATATTGGTTTGTCCTCTAATGTCATCGTTCCTAGTTGAATTAGTTAGGCTTGGGTCTTATATTTTTTTATAGGACATAACTTAAAAACTTAAGAGGCGTTTGCAGACCAAAACCCAATTATTTTTTTGACATTAAAAATCAATAATTTTAACAAAAATTTTGTTTTATATGTTATAGAATTTATTAAAAGTCTAGTCAGAAGCGAAACGTCAAGATGAAATAAAATCCAAATTAAAATCATTAATCATATCAATTTATGTTGAATTACAATGAAAATCTATAAATTTTAAGTAAAATGTCATTTTCTTCTGGACATTCAGGAATTTTTTTGCATTATATTCATTCGTATGAACGTCACAGGAAAAGGTTGTTTTACAGGGGTCTGTCTTCCCAGTTATAATTGTGATAGAAAATAATTATTTAAAAACTTTTTTATATTTCTACTAAAAATTTGCTTTTAATAAATTAAAATATCAAGATAGTATCTTATATATTTCTAATTTCTAATTATACAAAGCTAAGTATGATTAAATGAATATTTTAAAAATTTGTAAAATTTTATTCAAAACAATGTATTAACCCATAAGTAATTGAGAGTTCAGGGTAGTATTTCCAAATATTCATGCTTGACCTTATTCTTTATAGCAAAATTTGAAATGAAATTTGTCCCTAAGCAATTTTCACTATAGGTTATCATTAAAGCAATAGAAACAGAGGTAGTAGCAAAAAACTTTCTTTTGGCGCAAGTTTTAGAAGGTCATAATGAAGGTATATACAAAAATTAGATTAAATTATAAAAGACATAATACATCATTATAAATATTTCATTAATCTAAAACACCACAAAATAAAAGAATATGATTTGTAATACTTATAGAATAGATTAGAAAGACGTCAATAAAAGATGATTAAATTTTTTTGAAAATTTTTCCAATAAAAAAAAATTTTTGACAGAGTCAGATCCAAAAGCATTAGAATTTGCTACACTTAATGTCCGAAGCTTCATAACTCTTTTTAAAAATTTTCAATGAAATTGATGACTACTATAAAATTGTGTAATTCGCTTTTTGTAAATGTTTCTCAGCGCTAACAGATTTTATGCTATAAAGTAGGGCAAGTTTACGACTGCATTGAAACTGTATTGTAAAAAATTGAATTACCATATTATTATTAGAAATATCAGCATCTGTTTCCTACTTATTCAAAATCTCTAATTAACAAAAATTCCAGTTTTTACAAGTTTGTGTAGAAACTGTTCCAATAAGATGGTAAACACTAATTATGTATTAGCATAGAATCCACTGGCGTTACCATTTGAAAAAAGTTAGTTAATCAATTTACGAGATAGTCTATTTTTGCGTCAGTCTCTAACCACCCCATTTAATTTTTTTTAATATAAAGCTGAAAGTGTAATTTATTTTTTACCAATTAAGACATTTTTACTTACATTCATACATATTTTAACTGAAACAAACTCCTCGAAAAATTCTCGTATACAAATTTTCAAAAAAAAAAATTTGCAAGAGTTTTGTAAATATATGTTGGCTTATATCATCCTTACATACATTTTATATATGTAACATATTTCCAAGAAATTAGAATCTACTGAAATAGTAAATAAAAAATGGTTAACAAAGATATATTACAAAATAGAACAAAAACCTTGAAGTGGGTCAAAAATTTCCTTTAATAATTTTCATTAATATTGTTTTCAATGTTTTTCAAATCTGGATTCAAGTAACATTGGTAGGAAATGGTAAATTACTTCTGAATTATTTTAGATAGATGTCATCTTCCCATATTTAATCAAATTTAATTAATCCAAATTTTATTACTTTTCTTGAAATTTATTTGAAGGTTTCACTGAAATGTTTCATTTTTCCAGACTGTATTTATGGCGTCACACTATTCAACGTTTTGTGATTGAAGAAGAAATATATATTGGAATACATCAAAAATACTGTTAGTGTTGTAAAAATGTATATATTTTAGATAAAAGTATAATATAGTATTATATTCTTAGTTGCATTGAAATTTTTTAAAAATCACTTCATAAAGATACAAAATTTACCATGACAAAGGTGAAGCAATTTTTCCGAAGTACCTATAAATATAAATCGCAAATCCAAATTTTTTTAACCTGTTATCTATATATGACATATTTATAAGACATCATCATATTGGCAGCAGTCCACTTGGGATGAAACTCTTTGAGGTGGTCAAAAATAAAAAAAAAAACATTTACTTGTCACATGTTGAATGTTATATAATATTGAAGAGTGACTAGTTGTACAGTAATTCAAACAAATCTGATGAAAATTCTAATAAAAATTATGAATCAGATAGTGTAGCTGATTTGACATATTATAAAAGTTTATTTATTTATAGAAAATACAGCTAGTTTTTTTTTATTACTAGAAAGAAAAGTGTATGTTGCTTTATATACATAGTTAAATATAAAGTTTATGAATACAGAAAAGATTTGAAATACAGATGTTACTTGTGTAATTATCTGGTATACATTACATCAAGAATTTCTTGTTATATCACCTTCTTATCTTAGTGATACTGTCTATTTCTAGACAATTATGATGATATTGATTTCTCAGATAAAATTGCAAAATATACAACTGGATGTGTTGAAACTATAAGACTGGCCAAAAATGACTAACCAATGAAAATTACTAAATAGAGAAAACATTATCAAACTTCAATGTTCAAGAAAAATGAGTTGACAATAAAGTGACTAGATAAAAAAGAAATTAAATTAAGTTCTCTAGAGTCAGAAAAACCAATGGCTACTGATTATAATATGAATATAGAGGGAACTAAACTATACTAAAAGACTAATTGACCAGCACACATACCAAAACCTTTACAAATAATTGAACACAATTTTCCTGCACTAATATCATCCACCAACTAAATATGTTTGAACAGTTTGAAAATTTGATTTGTTTCATAATTTCAAGAGTAATATATTCAAACTACTGTTTTTTCATTTTAAGTTCATTTTTCACCACTATTCCTTGATTTTGCCACAATTCCATGAATTATTTAAAATCTCTCAAATATTGTGATAGCCAAACATAATGCTTACTAATTTCATAGAAATATACCTATATAAGAAATATATACTAATCAGTGTAAATATACATTGGGGTGCTTCAAATTTTGTTCACCCTTTCAAATGTTTTTATTTGATGTGAAAAAAATCCTTACACATGATCTCTATGGCTCAACTCTAAGGGGTCACTTTCTTATGTTAGTTTCCCATTTAATGAACAAGGGGAAATTTTCTTTTATTAAAATTGAATTTACACATAATTAAGCAATTTGAAAAGAAAAACATATTCTTAAAGTTGAGTCTTTGAGCTTAACAAAACTGATAATTTTTCGTAACTGCTATATTGTATTCTGATTTTCGTTAATAAAAAAACTATTAAATTTTTAAAATTAAAGACGTGTTTTGTAAGGTATTTTTACATCAAATAAAAACATCAAACATACAAACAAAAAATGTTGAAGTACCTTAACATAGTGTAAATATTTTACCAAAAATTTTTAAAAGCAGTCTTTTAGAGTTTAGAAAAAATACTATCAAAATTTAACATAGCTTCTTTTAAACAATTTCTTTCCTCATCGGTTTTTAAACTAACACAATATTCATCCAACTTTTTTTGTTGGTAGTTCCGGAGGAAGAAAAATGATTTTCTAATAGTTGCCCCCACATAGAGTATATTCACAACAACAGTTTTTTCGTCAATTTTTCTAATAAGAGGAATAACGGATGACACAAACTTATAGGACCCCCGCCTGCAGCGAATTACAGCTATTCTTGTGTGTTCATTTAAATATTTTGCCATAAAACCTGCTCGAGTTGCTGCTACTCCAAAATCACCATGTTGAGTTTGTATATGGGATTGAATAGACTTATATATAGAATATTCTCTTATTTTTAGAGGTGAAGTGGGAGATCCTCCTATTTCATTTATCTCCACAACAATATATCTAAAATATTTGCTGTGATTAAAATATGTAAAGTATTATTAATTATATTACCTATGTTTATGACGAACCATATTTAGAAATTGATAGAAATCCAATAATTTTATCACATTTTAGAACATTTTTATAATAAGGTTATGTTTTTATTATGGTAATGAACTATAGAGTATTTTAAACCATAGAAAATTTATATACACGGGAATGCTATACTCGTGCGTTCTCCAGTAAACAGCAGCGCTACCTAGGTATAATCTGCACAAAGCTGATTACAGTTTTCGTTTTTATGGATTTATCTCATTGTAATTTATTGAAAGCAACAGAATTCCAAATATCTCCCACTACGATTTTAATTTACACATGTAATTGGAATTCATACTTTTGTTACCCGTGAACAAGATGAATATTCCTTCCGAACTTCCTTGAGAAACTACTACCACAGAATAAATTCTGTGATACTACTATAAAAATCAGTGAACCCTAATTTTTATTCCAATTTTCCAAGGATTAACAAAGTTTACTAATCAATTAAAATGAATAAGGGAATATATTGAGAAAATTTTTCGATCTCAATAAAAATATTTAATTCACGGTCTGCTTTAGTTCTATGATTTGATTAAATGAACGGAGCTAAGCGAAATCTTCCATTGGTCAAAAATTTATATTTCGAGACTTTTTCACCTTAATTAGACTATGTATTATGAAGTTTCCATATAATAAGAGAATGCAACATAATTGCAATTAAATGTGAAATACATTATACTTTATCAAAGTATGAGCTTATTTTATGATTTCCAGTATAATTCGCGAGTGAATAATATAATTAAGAGATGGCGCTCGAGTTTGACTTCCTTTAAAATTCGGTAGAGTTGGTAAATTAGTTTTCTTACTTATCCTTTCTGAAACATGGCAGTTCCATGTGCACACTAACGAGATTTTTATCCCGTATTTAGTGAAAATTATACAAAGTTAAGTTTGAAACAATAGTTTTCGCGTGTTAAGTCTATCAATATGAAGTTGAACGTTTCATATCCGGCTACAGGATGCCAAAAACTTTTCGAAGTAGTGGATGAGCATAAAATTCGTATTTTCTACGAAAAACGCATGGGGCAAGAAGTTGAGGCCGATGCTCTTGGTGACGAATGGAAGGGCTATATTTTGAAAATAGCTGGTGGTAATGATAAGCAAGGCTTTCCAATGAAACAGGGAGTTCTTACTAATAGTAGAGTACGTCTTTTACTTTCAAAAGGCCATTCATGCTACAGACCCAGACGTACTGGTGAACGTAAAAGAAAATCAGTTCGTGGTTGCATTGTTGATGGAAATCTCAGCGTTTTGGCTCTGATAATAGTAAGAAAAGGCGATCAAGAAATTCCTGGCCTTACCGATACTACCATACCACGTCGTTTGGGACCGAAGAGAGCTTCTAAAATCCGGAAGTTATTTAATCTAAGTAAAGAGGATGATGTTCGTCAATATGTAGTCAAGCGCCCATTGCCGCAAAAGGAAGGTAAGAAACCCAGAACTAAGGCACCTAAAATTCAACGTTTGATCACTCCTGTGGTACTCCAGAGAAAACGTCACCGTTTAGCTCTCAAGAAGAAGAGATGTCTCAAACGTAAAGAACAACAAGATATTTATGCTAAACTATTGGCTCAACACAAAAAGGAATCTAAGGCTCGCCGTGAATCCTTGAAGAGACGTCGGTCTGCCAGTATGCGTGATAGCAAGTCTAGCACACAGAGTGGACAAAAGTAAATTTGTATTTTATTATTTTGAAATAATTTGAGAAATAAACTTCTTGAAGTTCCTTGATTTTTGTTTGAAGTACCTTAATATTAATTAAAATAGAACTTAAAAGTTTGCTTGATTCAGAGGTTTTTAAGGAATCATTTAGTAGGTAAAACTTATTTGTAATAGGTATCTTGAGAGCATTTGTCTGATGAAGCGGAAACCAATTTGAATGTACTTTCGAAGCAATTGTTGCTAAATAACAGTAAACTATAAATGTATAAGTTCTAGAAGTAAAAGTGTATTTAGTAGTATTTACATCTTTAGCTACAAGCTCCAAATGACCTAAAGTTATACTAATAAAGTATTTTTTATTCAATCAAGAGTATTTGAGCTGCTATAAGTAGGTAGGTTTCATATAATAGGTGGTATCTCCGTTTTTACATTTACCATTATTAATCTGATTGGAGTTGTTGGCATATACTAATTTTAATTGGGGTAAGTATTTTAAGCAATGTTAAGTTCAATTGAAAAAACAATAATCTTAGAATACAAAGCTCATAGAGCAAATACATTATCAGCATCTCTAATATAGTGACTAATAGTAGTAACAAGTAATTGAAATATTGACTAGGGATTACATTAATCATATAGTTTTCTGAAGTATCCATTAGCCAATATTCCCAAGTTTACTATGAATTACCGAAAACAATTTGCCTTCTGTTTCCCAATGTATGTTAATCTTGTATAGTATCAAGGTTCAAATCCATATGTATCATTTGAATGTTCTTTTACCTATCAAAGAAGTAAGAACAAAGAAGTAAAATCTATATTTGATAGTATATATGACCAAAAATAAAAGTAAGTACTTCTCTATTTGTAGTTTTCTCCAAAACTCTACAATAAGGGAGAGATAATGCTTTACAGCGTAAATTAAGAACTTTTCATTATATTCATTCATTCATTATGGAATTCATAGTTTAGGAATGGTTATATGAAAAAATCTGCTGAAGCAAAATATTAATCTACATGTAGAAAAAAATTCTCACCCAGTTTGATCTTTTAATATCAATTTTAAGTACTTAAAATTTGAATACATATAAAGTTTTACCATTTAAAATGCATTTTTTTTCAAATTTCAAATATTTTTTACAATAATGCAAATCAGTTTGATGGACCTTGTGGCGAATTGTATGCTCCTCAAAATAGCTTTATAATTTTTTCGAGTATCTCGCACTAGTTCACTTATAAGAATCGTAACACACTTTTGAAAATTTTTCTCCTATTGATGAACCAGTACGAGCCACAAAAAAACTCTAAAGCGATTTCAAAGAGTATAAAATTCGGTACAAGATCCATCAAACTAATTAGCATTATTGTAAAAAGTGAGTGTTAGGAATTTGAAAAAAAATTTTACATGCATTTTAAATAGTTAGGTTAGGTTCAATATATTTTGCTTGAGCACCGAAAAAAACTTTTTTCGGAAATGATTAATTTCATTTCCGTACCTACACCATCTCATATCACTACAGGTATTTCTTGAGTGATAAGTCAAGTGAGTAAGGCTAGTACGTCATGTATTAAATTACAAGCAAATACATGTATACTTTATTCTGGTTTCCAACAAAAATTTTATTTTAATAGCTCTAACTATAAAACTGGTGAAATTTATCACAACAGCAAATATATTAAGTATAGGCATCTCAAATTAAAATTAAATTGTGACCTATAGCCAGTGCTAATACTATTACTGAATTGATTTATTAGTATAATAAATTAATGAAAAACATACATATGTAAATTAGGGTTTACATTGTATGCCTGTTCTTTGGTATGTGTGCTCTTTTCAATAAGGTTATATTCTCGCTCCTATCTGTATTTTGTTTTTGCTGACATCCCAATACTCTTTGGAACCAGCGATATCAAAGGAACTTTTTGGCAGTAATTCACCCCTGGAAGTGCTTCTCTTTCAGTTTCTTCCTGAAATCTTTTTTAAAAGAACTTTATTTTGCCGTAGAAAGGCTCATAAAATACGTTTGTATCTTTTCTAGTGGGTATATTACACATTTCAAAAGTATTTTTTGACCAGACCATATTAACATTAAGTTTATGATATAAGAGCTCAGTGCTTTAATAGCTGCTTAACTACCAAAATTATGATAATTTCTTCATTTCCAGACACCTTTCGATTGCAATTATTTTGGCCTATTAAGAATTTAGAGTTAATGAGCATTTGGTATAAGCTCAAAATACCTCTCTTATGGACGATTTTGAATAATTTGATGTCTTTTTAAAATATGGACGTTATATTGTCTTTCATAATCTTCCCTTTTTACTTCTATACTTACTTTCTCATTAATTACGTCAGTGGGAAAATGAAATAAGAAAATTATGTTCTACAAATCAATATATTACTCTTTTATACAAAAACAAAGTGAATAAATAGTTTAGTACAGTCATAATATAGGATTTACAAAATAAAATGCAGAAATGGAACAAACAAATAATTATAATAAAAAATCAGATAAATAATATGGCAAGCTTATAAAATTTAACACAAACCTTTATCTACTACAATCAATAATTAAGAAGTCAACAAACAAGTTTGATATTGAGAGCCTTTACATGGTATGAAAATCAGTTGTGGAAGAAACAGAACAATACCTAGAAGATTATGGCTCATGACAAATCATTATACCTACCAATATGCTTTTGTCCTAATATAAAAATTTATAAAATATTAATGCCCACCATCAAAGAGATTACAAATTAAATCGAAAGACATTAGAAATTGTCCAAAGCAGGATTAGATTGAATTCATTTCATAATATAAAGAATAATGTTACACTTCGACCTCCATTAGAGTTGGTCTCGTCGTTAGACCAGCTACAGCTCGCACTCCAATTCTAGAGTTCTGGAATGGTGTTACGTCCTCGTTACTACAAGTTTTTGGTGACAAGGCATTCTGTATCTCTGTGATTACGAGTATCTTCCTCTTAAATCACCATTGACAGTAAGTAAGCTCAGGTAACCAATATAAATTGTGTACAGCAAAATAACTTAGTTTATTTTTTGGTAACACAAAATATCCATTAGTGTAGCCCAGTAGCTATTTTTGAAGTATCATTTGCCCAGTAATAAATTATATTATTGATGTGTCGGAGTCAGAAGATCGTTCTCTGATTCTATCTACTAAAAGAGAACCTCTCAGTACTTGTCGGGATAATGCAACAGTGTCTTTTGAATGCTTACAGTTTCATTGAAACAATTCTGATGTCGATATGTTCGTTTAAAGACTTTTCCTTTAGTAGTTACAAATCAAGAAGTGTAAGAAGTTCCTCCATCCAGAGTTGGTACACTTGCAGGTTGATGAGGTATTTGTTTTAATTGCTCTACAGAATTGTTGATTTTTGATTGAAAGATTACTGCGGAGATTTCTGTACAAGTGATTAACAATGTTATATGTTTGTTTCATGCTGCTCAATAATGCTGGAACATGCTTAGGACTAGTTATAAAGAGTCTTGAATTCCTATCAACCAAACCCAACCTCAAGAACTTACTTACCTAACCAAGATTTTGGAGACAAATCTACCAATGGTACGACCTGATTGAAAATATGCATAGGTATTGTTTGGCTGTAATTTATGTTAGAGGAAAGTTATGTATGTAGTTTAATTTTTAATAAGATATGATACAAGACCTTAAATTGTTGTTTCAAACTGCAAATATATTGTGCAAAAGAGTACAAAAAGTACACATAAAATGAAAAATATAGATTATATAATATATAAACACTCAGTAATTTGTTTAAATACAAAATCAAAATTTACAAACATTCTTAACTTTTGTTGTGCAACAGTACGGTAGATAAAGTCGTAATATACATATATCCCTAGGGATATAATTATATACTGTCACATAGTAATTTAAAAGCAATTTAATCATATTACTAAGAAAATAAAGATAATACGATCGCAGTGTAATCATATGTTTATATGACTCTGTTTAAATGGTTAAAAATTTACTATCGAAACAATATATTACTAAATTTATATATGAACCTAGATATAGTATATAATAGATGTAGTTCCTGTCCAAAAAGTCGTTAAACTATTTTCTCAAACATTATCTATAGATAAAATCAAATTGATAAGAAACAAGTGCCATTAATATGCCCCGGAAACGTCACAACATCGAGGATTCTGCACTGTACGCTTACACATATATTATTTTATCAAGTAATATAATTATTTAAGAGTAAAATTGAACGTATTATAGTTATGCTCTAAGTAAGATAGTAATACTGTGTACACTTATATCGCTAGGGATATAACTATATTATGTGACATATATACTTTTGAGAATTGCCTGTTTCCTCTTATAGAATTGAGAATTAATTTTTGATTATCAATTATTGATGTAAGTAGATCAAGTTTTCTTTAAGTATAAGATAATTTTTGTATAAAAATAAATAAATACATAAAGTATGCTTAAAACTTTCGAGTAAAATAGATTTTAGCTAAATCGTGTTGATGTTTGATTTTATGATAAAATGTGTTTAAATAATTAAAAAACATTCTGGGTAAACACAGTTCAATAACTACTAAAATTGTTTAAATGGAATATTTTATTTTTCATAATATTTTCAACAAAAATTCATGATTGCTAATACCAGATGCTTTGTAGAGATCAAAATGAATGAATATAAAATTTAATTGAATCGGTCATTTCAAAAACTTCTTAAGTAACATTTTTTTCAAAATGCCTTTTTTACTCAAAATAGTTTCTTAAATGAAAATGCGCATTCTAGGTGAAAACCACGAAGTCAATACATTCCTTCCTGTTTCCATAATACCGTGTGAGAGATGTTCATTGTATAAACATTAGTCAGTGACAAGGCATGCACTACTAGATGGCAGGAGAGTTTATGACTGGGAAGGACTTTTTTAAATTTGCTTTGTTTTGATTGGTTTAACAATATTTCGTAAACCATCGCCATTAATGTCATATTTGAAGTTCACTTGTCTTTGTGATTTGCTTAATGAAGGGAAGAGTCCTACAGATAACAGAGGTTGTCACCCGAAAGTAAATACAGTGCCTTCTGAAATATGCCAAAAAATACATGAACACATCGTCTTCTTTCCTAGGGGAGAAGAATATCTCGATGCACGATTGGATGTCAAAAAAATGCATTCAATCTTTAACGAAAAATATGCAGATCTCGGTGTAAAATACAAATTTTACTTACAATACTTTAATGAAAACTTTTCCCTAAGATTTGGTCGACCACAAGTCGACAAATGTATAACTTGCAAAGAATTATCAACAAAAATAAAACAATCAAACTTATCAGAAAATGCAAAACGTTCGGTAGAAGCCCAGCTAATGATCCATAAAAGACATGCCAAGAAGTTTTACAACAAAATTTCATGAGTTCAAGATCTTTGTAAGGAACAAGATGATGTTGCAGCTATAACATTTGATTTTATACAAAATCGACCATTGCCTCGCATACCTATACAAAACATTTTTTATTTTCGGCAATTACAGTTTCACTGTTTTGGTATTAACGGTTTAAAAACAAGCAAATCGACATTTTAAATGTATCACGAAGATATTGCTAACAAATGAGCCAATGAGGTTCAATGTTGATGCATTACATAAAAAATAATATTGGGCCACATATTAAGTATTTATATCTTTTATCCGACGGCTGCCCTGGTCAAAATAAAAATAATACATTTTTGAGATTTATGTTGGCTTTGACTGACTCTAAAACATTTGAAAGAGTTTATCGGTGAGTATGATCCCAGACGAATACATTGATTTGGTTTCGAACGCCAGCTCAACATTTACAGTCATAGAGCTAAAAACTGAAGATGTTTTAGAATTTGAGAAATGGTGGCTAAATTTGTACAAAAACACATGTTTGTCAACTAAATCCTATGAAAAAAAAGTCTCAAAGGACCAGAAAAAGTCATTCGCACCTTTGACATACATGAGTTTTCAGTATGATTCAGATCGAAAGGAACTATCGTAGCCGAGGAATATATTGATGGATTGATTAAACGTTCATTCTCATTAATAAAAAAAATTATAACTTCGGTTTCACTTCCATCAACCAAAGCCTATGCTTTGAAAGTGCCCATCAATAAAAAGAAAATATACGATTTAAAACAAGTTCAAGTCAGTATTTCAGGAGAGCATATGCCGTTTTATAACATTTTTAACTGGCCACCTGCAAATGTTGAAGATAGTCCAAAAGAAAATGATGGAGAATATGACTATGTACCATAAATGCATTAAAACATGACAAATTAATACATGTAAAACGTTAATAAGATTATTTTTAAGTGTATTATAAGCATTAAAAAATATAATTACTACTATTGTTTTGATTACATTATTTACCATTTAGCCCCGTTAAAACAACATATATCAAGAACTGTTTTTTATGTTTTTTTCATTATTTCTATCAATAAACTGTAAAGTTTATTCGTTATTTTAATTTTTTACCACTCAAATACTAAATTAAACAAAAAAAGTTCTTGAAAACTCATTTGTTTGTATTTGAAACAGTTTTTATTGATTTTTGAAAAATTCTAAATGAGTGACATATGAGGTTTTTGAAATGACCGATTCAGTAACTAAATTCGATAATACACCATGTGTATAAATGATTTTTCTTTATTTAAAAAATAAGCAAATTTATAACTGATTTCCTTCAAAATGGAATAATAGACAATTTGATATAAAATCAAACATCTTGTTTTACTGTAGAATAAAAGTCATATATCACTATTTTTGGTAACTTTCGTAAAATTTAGAATATTGTAAACATCCTACTGTAAATTTGTATTAATCATTTTTATTCAATATTATAGAGTGATGATTCTAAAATCTAAAGATATTGTTTAATATTTTAACTTACAGGGCGCGGCAGTATACTTGAGAGACAATTTAGATGAATGAACTATTATTTATTAATATGGACACCTGTCAAAGATATATTTGTAGGCCATTTGAATACCGGAATATTCTGAGGATACTTTGTATGAAATAGAAATAGGTGATTCGATATAGTATTCTGTATAATAGCTATTAACAAAAATTATAGACAAAAAAATTAGAAATTTTTAGAACATTTGAACACCCTGTAATCAGTACTCTATTATAAATTCTTAAAATAAATTGTGCCCACTAAGTTTTTTTATTAATATTTTTCCTCGTTGATGCTTCTTAATCTAGATGATTATTTAGTTACCTAGTATCTTTATTAGTTGAAGTTGCAATAGATTTAGTTTGATCACAAATATCTAAATTTACCTCGTTTCTCTACTAAAAGAATTTCAATGAAATCACTTACATTTTCTAAAGTACAAAATAAATGCAACAGTTAAAAAGTTATTTAAGTTTTGAATATTTGGTTGAATTAATGTATTGTTAATATACTCCTCCAAAAAATTAATGTAACACTAATTTTAAATTTGAATCGCAGTGAATGTGTCTAAATGGCACTATTACGGGAATGGTCCTTGGAACTTGGAACAACAGCAGGTCCTACATAGGAAGAAACAGATTATGACCAAAGGAACAGGAGTGGAATAGAATTACAACACCAATCCAGGCACAGTTCTTAGTTTTTGAGACATGCCATAGCCTACAAATTCAACAGCATGAGGTACAAGGTTTACCAGTGCCGGAACTTATCGATTTTAGACTTAGAAGAATCTAATTTGAAATCTAGAATTGCTCTCTGGTGTCCTATATCACTATTTGATTAACAAAGAAGAAGGTGTCATTTTGCAGGAAAACAAGAAGTATTCAGTCTGGCTAGAAATGTGTTTTATTTACAGATGGGTCCAGATATTGTCATTTTAAAGACACAATGAACGCAATGCAACTTTTAAAACACCACATTATTTGAAAAAGGACTAATATCATGATTTGAGTAGATATTTACTGACAATATACACGACCTAATACTGGGGAATTATTACCGCTGACACTTCATTAACAGCATGTAGGCCCTTTTGATTTATATATGGGATAATGCAAGATAATGCCATCTTTTCATATGCTAGACTGGTTTTCAGAAATTATTTGTTGAAGTACTTGGAAATCGACATCCTGTAATCCAGACTTCAATACCACAGAAAACTTATGGAAAGCGCTGAACAAACCCAATTGAATAATCAAGAGTAGGTAATGTTTATTTAAATCTGGGAAAAATTGAATCAAATGGAAATATTTTTTTTAGGTAGGGGTTGAATATACCAGGATGCTATTCATGCCAAAGGTGGATATAATCGTTTTTCAGATTTTTTTTTTCAATTCTAGATGATTCAATTTATTATGAATTTCGACTTTTTCGTTTGCTCCTTCGAAAATTTTCATTTAAGCCTGTATTTAATCTTTTGGAGGAGTGTGATACCAGAATTATACGAAATTTTACAGTAACTAGGAGTGTCAAATAGTATGAGTTAATATGGTCATTATAAATACATAATGATACAATGAATAATTTGAAGTAATAAAGAGAAAAACTACTATGACGCGCGACATGATGTAGAAGTACACAAATACTTATTTCTGAAACTTACAAGAAAATTTAATGATAAAAAAATTAATAGGTTATAATCACTATATTGGTTCTTCAGTTCTTTCTAGTTGGAGTAGCAGAACTGAATTAAAGACTACTGTGAGGTTACTTTTATTAAACACAAAAATAAATTTTATCTATTGAGCCACCAATATTTGGATATTTTTTAGAGATAGTTGAAATAAGTTGAGCCCAGTTGTGCCCTTATATAAATTTTCCCGATTGTTGGTCAAAATTGGATATTTTTATAACATGATCCCTCGTTTACTGCAATATATCGCATAATTTCTTAATTATTGTCCATAATGAAATAAAAATCAGTGTTACTATCATAAGTAATTTGAATGAAAAGAATTTAATTTTCTAATCCGCAAATAATCGCTTTCATAACACTAGCGGCAGCGAGAGATGCATAAGGTTGCCATTCCTTTTTCCTAGTCCCATCTTTGTAGTCTGATATTCCTCTGATGACGCAAAAGCTGTCCTTACAATTACCTAAAATAGATTCGATAACGGTATCGAATTCACAATCGAAGGCCAAAGCACCAACTTGGTTTGCGAATTGTTGGCGTAATCTGTCGTCTTTGACTACTTGACGTCCTGAAGCGATGGTGGATAGGTGTACACGGGGGCAACCTTCGAGCCTAAAACACCACAACGAAACGTTATTAATGGTATATACTTGTACATATATGTAAGTACTAAATTATTAATGGAACAATGAAACTACTTTTTAGAAAAGCTTACAAAAATTAGAGATAAAAACGTTCAATACCCGCACCATACACCCTAGATACACATTATTAATGTATTTTTATGTTAAGATATTTTGACGCCCAGAATTTTCGCCATTTGTCGCTGATGTTGTGAACATTCTCAATTTACTGCAAATCACTCTTACAAATGTTTCTAATTCGGTAGTCTTATAGAAGCGAAATTAAAATCAAATTTGGCGGCGTTTCTAATATATTAGACAATATGAATGGCTCTTAACTATGTATTAATAAAAAAAGAGTTTCTACTGTATCTATAGTTTTTGCAGAAGACAGTTATGCGAGGATCAATCAATATTTCATAAATACGCACGAGACTCATACTAAATTAAGAAATGAAAAATAAATATCTAACCAAGCGTCAGTCCACGTGGACTCATTATATCAGTGGATATAATATGTTTAAATAGTGTTTAAACATAAATAGCAAGTTCTTCTTCCTACTCCATTTTAGGCAGATTGCCTGTTGCCTACTCCATTTGATAAATTCAATAAAACATCGAAATTTATAAGAATTGTTCAATATATCCGCGTACATATTCAACATAAAGACACATTCTAGATCTATGAACAATAACTTTTTCCAGTCATCAATTGTACAGTGCACACACAGTCCAAACTTAAGTTTGCGTCTTCCAGTCTTGCAGTTCATTAATTTTGTGAACACTGTGTGAGGAGCTGTTATTTTCGTTTCGGAACCGTACGGGATGATCTTTAGTAAAAGCTGGTCTGAAGAAACCGCTGATATGTTCTTTGTACTGTTAAATGATTAACATTTTACTGTATCATATGGAATGGTCCCAATATTTGTTTCCAGACCGGTGTCGGACACCCAATGCTATAATAAAATTAGTGCAAGAATTAACCAGGAATAAATCGGAGTAAATAAACCACTTGTAGTCTCTGTGTTGTGGTCAATTTGTGAATGCTTTCGTTTTGCTCGAAATCTGCTGAAGTATGATCTGAAGGTATCTCTAACGAACTAATCCTGTTGGGATAACCCGTTGAACATTCTTCCTTGAAGTGGTAATTCATTAACAGAATCTTGTGATGACACTGAGCTGAAGCCACGGTCAATAATTATATTGTGCACACGCATCTTCTTGCTCTGGATAGTCTGTAGTTGAAAATTTTCTCTTCCTGTGTTGGAAGAATAGGCATCGTTTGCAAATATTACAAATGGCATATATCTATAACGATTCCTTCAATGGGTGACTAGGGAAGAGTTCACAACTAGATATGATCGGTTAAGCTTTGGACCAATGTAGGTAGTCACGTCGAACGACTTCGGCTTGATAGACTCGCCAGATATCGGATCGAGAGAAATATGTATACATACTCACTCATTTGACTTGATTGAAAAAAATTGTTTTGGACTGGCACAAAGTGAATAGATAAGAAAATCTGTGGAGTGTAACCAAACTGGAAAGCATAGAACAAAAATTTGGATTTCTTTGTTAACTGGATAATGTGTCCCATACCCCAATTAAATCTGTGTATTTAGAGAGTATTCAATATATGCTTAAACGTACTTCTATTTGGTTTGCCTCAAAAAATTGATTTTCAAATTATTATGGAAAAACGGATTTGTAGATACTTTAATCATATTTTTCCCTATCGTACCATTTGATACGGAAAAGAAAAATCCTTAATAAGGAATTGAAAATTCATCATAACCATGTAAAGGAATACTGTAGTTTCACGGTTCCAATCTTGACTCGAATATTCGAGAACTTTCCTATTGACTAATCACCTGAATTGACAAAGTCATTAGTACATTTGTAATCCAGATATCAACATTATTCAGTTATAGGCCAGGTAAAAGCCGATTTCCCGTGGAATTTTGATAATCAAGGTCGATTTTTTTGAAAATTGGTATGAAGTAAAATTTTTAACCTTCTTCAAAATCTACCCTGTGCCGAAAGGTGCTTTTGCTCTTGGGGTGGAAGTCACTTGGAGATGAAAATTTATTTCATCAAAATAATTTCGTAGGTGGACAGATTGTCTTATTCTGAGCAACTTTTATTCTAGAAAGTTATTTTTCTAAAGTTAGTACTTTTAAAGATATTAACGATTGAAAAAACGTACAGTTTTTCATGAATAACTTAAATAGTTTACATTTTATCTGCAAAATCTCAAAAGCAAAAATCTAGCCAATAAAAATACAAATAGATTCGTTTTTTAAGGACCTCTGTAAATTCAATAATTACTGAGTTATTGCTCGTTGAAGAAATGCTATTAATGGGGAGCCCCGAAATTGAAACCCCTTACCTCAAATAAATTGATGAAATTTTCGGTAAAATCTCGAGAGATCTTTTTCAAAGCACATAGAAAAACCTTTAAAATGAGCGCTGTCAAAAGTCTTTTGCTTAAGAATTAAACACTCGCCATTACTACTCTAATTGAAATTAATTCACTTGTAATTAACTTCATTTATGTATTATTGATATGATCCATGTGATTTTACTGGTTCTGAATGCTTATTTTAGGAAAAATAATTGATTAAATTGAACACTTAAAAAAAAAGGAATTTTTCTTATATAAACCAAAAACTATTCATGTTATGAGAAAATGTTTAAAATTTTAATTGTAGGGTTTTTCTTGCCAATAATTTCGAGCTTTTCTAAATCTATGTATAATAAAAATTGAAGGAAGTATTAGGTTAAAGTATGCATTCTCGTACCAAATATGGCTTATGTAACCCCTTTTCGAAACCATAGGTTGAAAAAAGTTTTAATTGATATCACGTTGAAATACTTAAAATCGCCTACAAAATGCTTTTTTAAAAAAATTTCCAGCTTGAAAATTGATTGAGTCGTCGAAAAACCAACTACTTCTTTTTCAATATTGCGGGGCATGAATTTTGGAGCATTGGAAAAGAGAAACGTGGAACGTACAATCGAGCAGCAGTTGGCATATAGTGAAAAATATTATAACGGTAATCTAAAAAGAAGTCGCCGGTCATCTCAGAAGAGTTCAATTTCACAAAGGATTCAAAATTAACTATCAAACAAGAAAATTTTTTTACGAATTACCGAAACAAGAATCGTTTTATATCGCTCCTTATGTAAGATCAAATTGATTGTTGAGACTGCTGTCAATGATCACACAAAACTTGAAAAAAGTTATTGTAGCAGAGGATAAATATATTCTAATAATTTTGACTGCAAGAGCGAAGGCGGAAGAAAAAAATTATTTCTTAAAACTAGGGAAGCAAAATTCTGCTCCAGTAATATATTGAAAATTGAGTAGCTAAATATTGCAGATATCGTTCTTACTGGTTGTGACTCTACTCCCGCCTTCTAGAATAAAGTGGAACAAAATTCATTGTCATATTAAAAAAGCGATCCAACGTAGAAAAGAAGGTGAATATTTATTATAATACTAGTGCAACTCTTAAGGATATCATGGAAGCAGGTAGATATTATACCATTGTATTATTCCGAATCAGTAAAGACACAATTGTAAATAAATAGTATAAAAAAATTGTCCGAATACGTGGAACAAATCAGGTACCACCCTTGTTAATTAAACTTCAAACAAAAAGGCTGTTGAACTGTCATCACTCGTACCAACAGTTGGTGCCTTAGATGAGCATTTGAAGAGAGTATACCTTCAGAATTAGATGTGGCTCGAGAAAAAAATATCAATCTGATTGATTGGGGTTCAGTTAAACTAGAGGGCACTTTACTACCCATAGAAAATCCTAATCAACCCGCACCAGAGGAACTACTGGAGATTATATTTTGCCTTCGCGAAAAAGGGTGCGGATCGAAATGCGGGTGGGACTTTACTGTAATAGTGCTTGTCCTAATTGCCCAGAAGAGTCTTGTCTAAACAGACCGTCTATTTTAGACACTCAAGAAGACGCTGATAGCGACGAGGAAATAGAGCACGTGGACGAACGAGAACAGGAAGAAGATATTAGTTATGATGAAATATAAATATTCAAAATTGTTTTTTATATTATATATATATATATAATGAAAACTTTTATTGATTTTAGAAATGTTTTTATTTTTTTATTTCTGTAAAAAAAGAAACATTTCTTAAAAATACTGACGAAATATTCTCAATTCGATAAAAATACACTTTTAAATAATTTTTAATTATAAAAGAATCGTTGAGATTATTTTTTAAATTTTTATATGATTAGGGGACGATTTGGAGAGGTTGCATGACTCTGATTGATCATAAACGTATTTGGTAATATCAACAGATTTACGATTAATACAATTAGATTTCATTTTTCCCGAGATTTTAAATTTTTTGAATTGAATTCTAGTTTTCATGAGAATCAAGATTATAATATGTGTCTCTAAAAAAGTTTTCAATATTACTACCCTCAGAGGATGGTCTTGGGAGGGATTGCAGGAGTCCGATTAATCATAAAGTTGTTTGAGAATATCAACAGATCTACGAATAATAATTCATTTAAAGTGTATTTTACTCAAATACAAGCTAAAATCGGAGATTTCAAAATTTTTAACGATACTAAAAATAGAAAGCACCCTGCAGAACAGGGTAGATTTTGAATAAGGGGGTAAGTAGAGCTTGACTCCAAATTTTCATAAAACTCGACGTTGAATCACAAAGTTCCAGATTTAACATTTTTTACCGCTGGTTCCTGGCCCATAATTGGTGATACCAATATTATAGTGGTTTGTAGTTTTAGTGTCAAAAAGAAATTCCTCAAAATAGTCTTTACTTTTACCCTTAAAGGTAAAAAATTTGTTTTGGTCTTGTACCATAATGTTGTCATAAAAAACATTATTATGTATAGAAATATACGTGTTTGAAGTGAGAATAAAGCCTTTTTAACACAAGTGATTTGTACAACGTGCTATATTGAAATACACACAAAAATACTACAACAAATGATACGTGAGATTGTTTTAAATACAACAACCATATTATTAAAACCCGTTTTAAAATATTTTTTGGATAGATGTAGTTTTTGTATAGGTACCTTTATTTGTAACACAGACAAAAATAGATTTTAGTCTCTAAAATGGAAAAAAATATCTTCGAATCGCACTATTGCGAAATGTATAACTTTCTGCGCTTAATATAACGTTATACAGGGTGAGCCATTTATTTTGCACTACGTAAGGGTATTGACCGTGACGGGAGAGGGTACTAGACTGCTCTAGCGCGATTCTTCACTTATTTACACACGATGGATCGCTTCGAAACAATTTTACACAAACACATTTTTATGCCATTACGCCATCTATTTCGATCGTAGTACTAATTACACAATATTAATTAGTGGTCAGATGTGGATTTCAAAAAATTATGGGTTTAAAGTTCGTAGCAACCCATACGACTATTAATAACAATCAAAACGGGCAGCCACAGAGCAAGAACAACGAAGAGACGGTTGCGTAAGTAAACTAGTTTGTGCGAGATGATCCGAGTTGCCTACGCACAAGAGATGTTTTGCTGATAACCTGAAACATTTTCTGTCGTAAATTGAAGTTTGACTTAGAACTGCATCCCTCTAAGACATAGTTACTACAATAATGTATAGAAAATGATAAAATTTTAAGAAAAATCTTGAACGTCACAATGTCGTGGTTTTAGTAAATTTGATAACATTTTTTTCAGACGAAGCCCACTTTCACTTAAATTAGTATGTCAACAAACAAAATTTCAGATTTTCGAGTAGAGATACGCGGCAATACTCATAACTATTCAGTACTTTTTTGAAAACACACGTGGCAATTCGTTAACTGTTAATTTTTTCTATCACAGTTACTACATTTTGAAAATTACAACGAAAGAAAATAGATGCAGCAAGAAGACACCATCTGTCATACAACCAACGAGAGTTTACCAAAGAAATGTTCCTAAGCAAATAAATTCCTTAGCCTCTCTTCAGTTCAGAATTATATTCAGCTGACATATTTCTCTGAAGTTTTTTTAAAATCAAGTCTATGTTAATAAATTGAAAACAATTCTCCATTCGTAAAGAAATGGATAACATAGCCGGCACTATGTATCGAATAGTTTTCAAAAATTTAAGGGCCAAATCATAGGGGTATTCCATTCCACGGGCGAGACAATGGCTACTTAGACGATATTATTTTTGAGAATTTTTATGTTTATTTCTTTTTTCGAGATAATTTCATAAATGCAAAAGTTCATGTTCCTGTATTGAATATAAACTATGTAGTTCGCAGAAAGTTTTTTTGTAACGTTCCAAAAATATCCAAACTGACGAGACGTAGGGAAAGAATCACCATGGAGAATATGAATATTGAATTTTGAGGTTAGTGAGCCAATTGTAGTCTCAGAACAATTGACTATTTGCTTATCAATTGAGTAACTCCTATTACTAAATTTCAAGTTTATTAAGTAATTTAGCAATCATAACGGTGAACGTATACTCAGATACAACTTGCCTAATTTGCCTTTGACTCTGAGATGCGTAATAGAAAGTATAAGTAGAATAGTATGCACACACTTGGGGATGTTAATATCGGCAATTTTTTGCATTTGTTTTCCAGTCCTAAATTCCTTTCTATCTCTCTCTTAGGTCTTCCTTTTTTCTTATTTCTCTTTGTTCTATGTCCATCATTTTTTTGTTGCTCAAAAATTTGGCATTCTCTGTATGTCACCCAACCACTCTATTTTTTTGGATCCTATCATTTTGCTTAGTTCTGCTTCTTCAAATAGATTCCTTATTTCATTATTTGTATTCCTCAGCCATAAATCTCCCTCCTCTTTACCGCCCAGAATCCTTCTAAGCATTTCTTTCCCATATATCTACCTTCTCTTCCTATACTTTGTTAAAAAACCACTTTTCGCCTCCGTAGCTCACTGTTGGTCTTATTATTGTTTTGTATAGATGTAGCTTCACCTTTCTGGAGATTTTTTAAGGATCTTATTACCGCGTCCAGCAGTAGAACTCGTCATCCTCTCTTCCAGATTTTCTCCGTCACCGTCGTCCTTGATAACCGCCATAAGATATATATAACTTTAAATTTGTTCTAAGCTCATTGCCTTTCCTTCGTTCAGTTGTATTGACAAACTTCTCATTGCTCTTTTCCTTTGTGGTGCTGTTAATTTCATGAACTTCGATGACTCGTAGATTTATTGTCTCTGACATTTCTATGAAGGCTCTGCAGGTTTTCTTAAGCTCATTTTCCGATGTTAAAAGGATCACTACATCGTCTGCGTATGCCAGGAGTTGCGTTATTCTTGTTTTTAGTGTCTGCTAGTTTTTTGATAATATGTTTTGACTTTTTTCCAGTTTATTCTCTTCCGTGTTCCATCACCATTCTGGTGATTCAACGAATATTTTCCTATATCCAATTTTTACCCTTTTCCCTCTGTCATTTTCTTCCTTTGCTCTGGTTCTGATTCTTTTATGTATTTCGCGGTCTTTGATTGACAAGTCATCCTATATATATATAGTTTCTCTTTCTTATTATATCTTAATTTTTGTTTATTTATCACCACTTTCTTTTCGTATTCTTGATTGGCTAATCTGACTAAACATGTTTTCTGTACTAACTTTAAAGAGTTTTTTATTGCGATCTTTAACTGCAGTTATTTCTCTAGGAAGTTTGCCATTCTGATTCTTAGTTATTCTGAGTGATCTGATCCATTTTGAATCATTGGGCGAATACATTATTTGTCCTTTCCTGATATTCCAAGTGCTCCAGTCTATAATGTTTTTTTTTTCATTGTACTATTGACCTCAATTAGTTTTTGATTTTTTTTCCTCAATTGTTTTATTTCGTCTCTGTATTCCCGTTGTTCTTATCGTTTTTGCTTGATCTCCTCGGCCAGTTCCTCCAATTTGTCTCCTATATGTTTTATCTTATCCATCATTTTATCTATGGTGTATTCTAGTTTTCCTAGGTTCTTTGACGGCAAACTTCCAAGTCTTTTGCTTTTTTTAAATATTTCTTCTTCCTCTCTGCCGCTTCTCCTCTTTGTATAATTTTCATTACAGCCCATTTTGTTTAGTTTTCTTTCCGTTGAGATTTCCTAGTCTGTCTCTGGCTTTGAATATTTCGTTCACCACTAAAAAGTTCCAGTTGTTCAGGTCTTATCTATGTAGAAACTTGTTCTTATCGCTATCACACCGCGCAAAAAGTCGGGTGGATATCCTGTCGGAACTTTTAAATTCAATGTATATATAACTCAATAAACTATGATTAATCTTACTTGTTACTTATCAGAAAAGTTTGCACTTTACACTTTAACAATTAGTAATAACAACTTGGTTGAATTGAATTGCTCGTAATTCTCTGGAAAACGAAGTTACCTTCGGAGCAGCATCAACACGACTTTTTTTTAAGACAGCAGGACCTTACTGCCTTTTAAAGCATAAACACTACTAAAAAGTTCGTTGCAAAAATAATACTATCCTAGAAATTTTCTGGAAAACCTTGTTATCGTTAGATGAAAAAGTTGGGGGTAAATCCTAAGCCAACAATTCGATCATTATGAACTACAACGTATTGTGCAAATTCGGTGTCTATTCAGTTCACTGTTTGCATTTGATATATTGCTACATGTAATCTTTTTTAATTTAAGAAAATCTTTTTCACATTTGAGAGCATGTTGACAACGCACTTTTTCGTATTTTGTAGTTGATAAAATCACTCGACTGGCTTTTAAAATTTGGCAAGTGATTGGTATAAATCAACGTTATCATTCTTTATAAACAATAACTAATCGCTGCCCCTTTGACACTAGTTTTTATAGCCCTTGATTATTTTTATTGGACAGAAGAATTGATGCACGTTTAGACCATGTAGACAATGGTATTGTTTTATTCCTCTTAGACATTGTACTCGATTCTCTAATTAGAATGGGTGATTCTAAATTCATGCAACAAAATTCAGGAGGTGATTGCTCGTATGAAATTAAGATGAGTCTTTAACCACTTCTATTATGTTTTTAATTACAAAGTTTTAAAATAGTATGCAGTTGTCACTTCTACAATTCATTTGCCCTTCACCATATTTACTAGAGAAATTACTAGAAAAATTGGCAACACAGCGATTAGAAGAATCGTATTCAAATAGTATGTGAGATGACACGTAGGCTACGTTAATATATTTTGACTAAAAGTGGTTTTTTCCAGCATTTATTATGAGTCGTATCACATTTTACATCTTTACTGTTTTTCACAAAATTTATTGAAAAAAATATGAATTATGTGTTTATTTTTTTCTCTGCAGCTATTAGTTTTGGGGAAAAATTTAAGAACAAAAGATTATTTTAAATAAAACAAGGATTTCAAGTTATAATTTAATTTTATAAAACTTCATCTCCAAAAAGTTTTGATATGAAATAAAGTGAGGGCTGCTAGTTTCACCCCCGTACAATGTAATAGGAATATTGAAAAAATATCGATAGTAAGTTCTTTGCTATAGCACGAGCATTACAGAATTTCCAATTTCAGCTGTACTGGTGAGGTGAGGAAATTTTGTTTTAAGACCCATTTTAATTTTACACAAGCAGTCACCTCCTGAATTTTTTCACACGAATTTAGAACCACCCCGTACGTATCTTCATTAGTAGCTTGTATTTAGGATTCATTTTGTGCATTCAAAAACCTATGGTAAGTATGATTTTAGGCAAACTGTCATTATCAGCTGCAATCCTAGAATTCCTTAACCTTTTGGTGGAAGCATTTAAAAGCTGTTTTTTCTTGGGTATACCAATTTTGAACAATTCTTCGCCGTACGCTATCATCAAGTTATTTCTTTGACTTTCTACATTTATTATGTGTGCATGCAACTTCAACATTTTTCTACTTGTGAAACCCTTTCCTGTATTGAATCAATGTTTCACGACGTTGCACCTCCAACGCCATAAAATTGAATGCATTTTTTTACAACTTTGTACAGTTAAAATCTTATGCTTAATAACAAATTTAAATTCCATATCACAAATTATTTCACAGAATGTACCATTGTTTTGATGAACGTTTACTCTGAGACGTTTACGAATGATAATTGATACAATTATCGCCACGGGGAATCACTAACGCGCCATTAAAGCAAAGAGACAAAATAAAATTAGACAAGGTATTGGGAAAATTCTTATAATATAGTAAAAATAAGAATAACAACCTAAAGGGAAAGACTGTTCCTTCGTTTATGATTGGATATTTGGCGCAGAATTTATTTTTGAATACAGGAAGAAGACTTTAGGATAACGAAGCTGGCAAACAGTATCATGAGAATATTTCTGTAATTTGAGAGAAGAGATTCAATTCCATAGATGTCTAGTAATATGTGTTCGCCCGCCGGTATTAAATAAAACAAGAGTCTATTAAAAAAATTTCTTCATCTTGTTGGATATTTCTGGGTCCCTTTACATTTACATTTACAACAGTGTAAATAATGCAACTTTGAATTGAAACTGACAATCATTGTAAAATGTTTTATCGATACCATTGGAGGAAAAGTTGAAAATTTCATTTTGAACTAAACCTTTTATTGTTGGAGCAATAATGATAAACTTTTGATAAAAATTAAAAATTACCTAAATTTATATAATTCATATGGACAAGATTTATTATAATAAAAATATTGCGTAACGGGTTTTAATAACAGTAAGTTCTTCTATATTACTCGCACACCTTCGAAATGTTTTTCTTCTCAATATTGTTCTAGGCGTGGTGAAAGTTACGTTTTTTAGTGGTTTTCTAAAACTATTTACAACTGGTCTTACAGTATGATATCTTCTGATTTCCACTTTTTTAGCCAATCTTTCATAAGAGAGCAATAAGGAATAAAAAAGCAAACATAATTTAAAGTTAAACATATGCACTAATAAATCTCATGTACTTTAATAATCAAAGGGCAATTGTGAAAGTTTAAGTATAGTAACCGTCATGATATAAGACTATATGACTTGTCCTCTGTGATAAATATTATACCTACGAAATTACCAAAAAAACCGAAGTTGTGGATCATTTGATAATAGCCGGGTAGTCTCAGCGACCAGACGTTTCAGTGAGGTAGTTCATGGATTTCAATGGCACATAAAATTTAAAATATTCTCTATTATATTTATTAATAAAATGCAGAGCTACCATGTGATTCGGACTGTATCACTTAAACACCCTTTTGGAAAACCATTAAACATATTAGCCACTTTAATGATGAATGTTTTTAATTTAGAAATTTATCCCTTTTACTTTGAAACAATATAAACCGTGGTGAATGAGCATGTGCTCAAAAATAATACATGATAGTTGTCCGGTCACTAGGGCAACAAAGACGAGGCGGACTCACTCGCGAGACTGGTATCGGCAAACTCGGCTCAGAACCCATTCTTGGTGTAGCTCAAAGTGTTGCAAAGCTATCGCGTCTCTCAATGGTCTACTTGCAAGGCGGGCTCGGCAGAGATAGATAGAGATACCTGGCATGAGATATTGCCGGAGAAGGACCTTTTAAGTAGATTTAAAGTATAAACATGGATACATAGTGGTGATGTGGGAACCTTATTATCCCGTACTTAATCTTATCGAAATGATGTGGATGATACTTAACATTAAAGTATAAGCCGATGTTCTTGATAAAGACGTAAATTATATTTCTGTTTATATTTCTATGTAAACAGACTACAGGGTATGTCCGGAAAATAATGCTTTACATTAGCGACTATACTTTTCAGGGCTTAGAGCTAGGAGGGTCTTCACAAGCGCACAGAGCACCGGGCAGAGAAATCTTAAAGCTTTTGGAGCGACAGGAGGCTCAGATAAGTGTATATCATGATCGAGTATCAATATAGAATCAAATTTTGCATGGAACTCAAGAAAACACGAGCGGAGACTTTCGCAATGCTTCAGGAGATTTTTTAGGATGATTGTCTTTCAAAATACCGGTGGGACAGGTTACCAAGATGTTCCGGGATGACCGAAAAAGATTGAAGACTGCTCAGGACGCTGATATCTGTCCGCAGAATGAGTGTTTGATAGATCACCAACTATCCCGAAATTATCAAGGAAACTTTTCAAATGCGGAAAGTGTGTGCAACTACATAAACGCTTGTAAAAAACTTTTGCAATGTTGTAGTGACGAGGATCCAAACTTTTTGGATAATATCGGTGATTACGACCCTGAAACGAAAAGGTAAAGCGTTGATTGGCGTATTGACAATTCTTCAAAGCACAAATAGGCAAGAATGAGTAAGTACAGAATAAAATTCATGCTTATTGTCTAGTTTTACTTTAGAGGAATTGTCCATGTCGAATTTCTACCTCCTGGACATACCGTTATAGTTAAAGTTTACGTCGGCATGCTATGAAGATTAAAAGAAAGGGTCAACCGCAACAGGCTGGACATCAATGATTCTCGGAAGCTCCAATATGACAATGCGACAACTCATTCGGCCTTCCTCACGGTACAAAAATCGGGATAAACGTTATACCTACAGCCTCGACCTCACCCCGCCAGACTTCTTTTTGTTTCATCGGCTCAAGAGATCAAGTTTAAATCTGTGGTATTTTTCACTTTTCTTCGGACCGATACTGGCCGGAGATCTTCCGAGTATCATACGCGCCGGAATTCATTAACGAATCGTGGGAGTTGTGGTCATACGCAGCGTTGCCATTATTTATTGCTATCTAAATCTTTTATTCTTTTGTTTCGAAGCGATCTGGTGGTTCCTCGATTCGTTACTATAGTTAAAAACCGCAATAAAAAAGGTTGTATAAGTACTCAACAATATATATATCACAAATTGATAAATTGTACCATTCCCATCAATAAATTTTTAAATCTAGGCTCTGAGGCATTACTTTTTAAACAAACCCTGTGTAGTTTTATACATTTTTGATAGATACATATGATTTCTTCTTACAATTGTGTGTGTACTCATATAGCCATACTTAGAAGTGGTCGGTCTCAGAGGTGTTGAACTGGATTCACCGTATGATGAAGATTTTTTCTTACATAATATTTGATAATAATATATTCTCGAATATATCAATATACACACATATTGTTTCTGGTATATATCTACTATCTGTGTACTAGTTTATCAATGAGTTTGGTGTTTGCTTCTTCTACTTAAAATGAGCTTCAGTTTATTACATGGTAGAAAAACTACAAAGTAAATGATCACTATTTTCGGTAAGCAGTTTTACAAGGACCATATAGTCTTATAGGATGACAATTATTACTTTATAATAGTATTGACATTGTTAGAAAGCATATATTGACATATATACTAAGCTGGGAGTCAGTTTGTTACAGTTATAAATACTCGCATTTGATTTACTAATTAATTACCTTTAAAACAATCAATAGCAGACCAGGTTCGAAGCCTTCAAAAATGGTAAAAAGTGAAAAAAAATAATGGTAGTATCATTTGAAGGAGGGAAATATGATAAAAATGGAAGAAAAAATAAATTACGGGCGATGTGGGTTCGATAAGTGGGAAGAGGGTGAGTTTAAAGAGTAAAAATGGTTTATCTCGATTTCCGGCAAAACTAAAAGTCCTATGGATAAAAGATCTTTTTGCCGGAAATCGATATAAACTATTTTTTACCCTTAAAAACTCACCCCTTCCTACTTCCCGAACTCATATCGCCCATAATTTATTTTTCCTATCAGTTTTATCATATTCCCCTCTTTTTCTAATGGGTTCCATTCTATTGTTATGTTTTTTGGTTTCAAAAATGATCGAACCTGGTCTATAGAAGCAATATTACAGATTTTTTTATTACTCATGATTATGAAAAGTTATACATATTTGGTAATTGAACTATTGCCCAAATGGTACAGGATGGAAATTGGAAGTTGAGTTTTTATATAACCTTGTATACTGCTAAACACTAAATGAGAAAAGACAAATATCTGGGAGGAAAATGGATTTTTGGTTTCTTCCTCTGCTTTCAATAATCTATAAACAAATATTTCAACAAACGAGTCTAATAATTTTAGCCAGAATTTATAAAAAATCAAATATAGTTTATAATATATACAAATATGAACAAAGAATCAGATATCGTTTGCTTATACGTACACAAAGTGGTCGAGAATTATGTACAATAATGTTCAAAGTTGATACACAAACAAAAACACTCTTTTCCAAATGGTAATAGTAAGATAGACACATTACATACCTTAAAGGTATGACTTGGTCAAGTTGGCATTTGTAATTATAATAAAACACTATTCACACAAGTTAAAAGTGATTGGAATCAGCCTCACTTGAGTGTATGTATATGTATGTTGCCTTAAAATATGTTTATAGAAGTTTGGCTGGAGATGGAATTTTGTATTATCAAAAAAACTATACCTCATGATTTATTGTCAGCTTCAAATGTTCAGTTTTCCTAAACTGTATTACAAAATTCCTCTTAAAAAATCTGTTAAGAGATATCAAAATAACACAAAAAGTGTCGAATTTCTGTCTTTAGGCCCATACTACTTGTTAATGTTGTTCAAGCAATTATCAATATTGACTGGAACCCTTTCCAAAATGATGACAAGAAAACGTTTCTCAAGTTTGATACTACATTTGTTTATTCAAGAGAGATTTTCTTAAAGAAAATTAATTAATCCAAAAGGCAATTTATAAGTTGAAATAATGACTAGAATCCATTTCATATAATATAACGAGAATTGTTTTCTACAAACTTCGATCTTACAGTACGACTGCTAAACACGAATGATGGCGTCGAAAATTTAAGAGATCTGTCTTGTACTCTATCGTTGCTGAACAAATGCGCTACTGAAAAGTTTGTGCTGTTGAATGACAATAATCTTTACAATAATGATACAAAAGATCTTTTTGAAATCAAATGTGACAGTTGATGAGAAATGGACGCCCGATCATAACAATGAACACACACAAATTTTCTAGCGAGACCCATAAAATTCAAACGAATCTTCAACAGCCGTCAGATTACGGAAACTGTTTTCTGAAACCAAAAAAGTGTGTTGCTTGTTGAATTTATACAATTAACAACAATTTTTGCAGATTCATATTGTGAAACTTTGCGAGACTCACGGGAAGCTGTTCAAAGCAAACAAAGAGACTTTTGGAATTATTTGAATCCACGACAATGCCTGTCCCTAGCGATTCCTTCAGTAATTTCAATGGATTATGTAGAAAACTCACCATACTCCAGACCTAGCATCAAGAGTTTTTCATTTTTTCCCTGAACTGAAGCAGTAGCTCGGAGGGCGGCGCTTCCAAACTGACGTAGAGCTCAAAGAAACCATTATAACTCACTTCTAATCATTGGCGGCTACATTTTATGAATAGGTTTTGCACAAATATGAGAAATGCCTTAATCGTAAATATGGTTATGTAAAGAAATGAGCTGTATTGTACTTTAATTTTGGTAATAATTTTTTTTTCATATATCCACTCGTCATTCTTTACATTACATCTGAGGTTGAAAAAAAAACAACCATCGTAAATTCTTATAACATTTCTAGAAATTACTTGTTCTTGAATTATTCGAAACTAAGTTAAGTCTAAAATAAATTGAAGCGATATATTAATTCCAAACTAATTATTATCCAAAGAATTCTGTCATTCCCGGCTTATGCTACAGAGGTAACGTCAAGAATTAGAGGAAGGAATTCAAAGTCACTTTCAAGACCCCATAGCTGATCCCCAACTGTTTACAAGATTAATGGATTCTTTAGAAAAAAGGATAAACTTGTGGTACACAGAATCGAGTTTTACCAAAAGTATTTTTTTGATGTTAATTTTAACCTTAAAAAAGTTAGTTTCAATACTACTAGGTACGAACTGTGTAACAAGCGCCCTATATCGGAAAATCAATTCATGGGATGTATCAGTTTCTAAAACATATTCGTATAAAATTTCTTGTGTATAGAGAAGAGGTCACCTTTTTTGAAACACCCCATATAAGAAGCTCGCTCTATATTTTTGTATTCACCTCGTATAATTTTTTTAAAGAAATTGAAAGATGTAGAAAGCTTGATGTGTTATTTAGGCAACTTTTAGTAATTTTTTACCTATCTCTCTATGATTTTTAATTTTTTTGGTGAATTGCTCCATCTGTGAATATTCTTAAGAAATATTTTCAACCGAAAATTGAGCACTGTCAACATATTATGATTTGTCGATTTTAAATCAATTTTTTAGTTTATTAATTTCATTTTCTATAAAATTCAGATATATAATATAAAAACGATAATAGTTTCTATTATTAGGTTTGTATGGATTTTATTGAAACCCTCTAAAACATTTTATCCTAATTTCAGACTAGAATTACTCACCGTTTTCTGGAGCTATCCTGGGGAGCAGGATGTGCAACTTCAATCAAATCTTTTTCTCCTATGCTCATATATAACTTATCAGTCTCAGAATCGGGCATGTTAAAGTCTGGTTCTGTTTGATTGCTCAAAATATTCAACCCATCCCGTAGATAATTCAACCATGGCGGAGTTGAGCCACTGTCATTGTCAGTAGACGTTTTCAAGTGAATAGCAATTTCTTGTAATTTTCCGTTTGATGGACGGTAGGGTTTAATTTCGAATTCGTTGCCTTTGTCTGTAGATTTCGCGGATTCGCAATAGAAATAGATATTTCTACAAAAGATAAAACATGTTATTATTAAAATCTGAAAAAACGCACACATATTTCTCGTGAAAATTTGTGAAATTAGTAACTTTTAAGGCTCTTAAATCCATTTTTTTATGTCAAAAAACAACTAGCTAATGTTTTAGGACAAATTTCAAATGGAGGATGGACCCCACAAGTTTTAAGTGTCAAAAATATTTTCTATAAAAAATACGTTATTTATTGGACTAGACCTAAAACCAAGATATTTTATTTGAATAAAAAAATTTAAGAAACATTTGAATATCGAATCTGTGTTAAAATTAATCGAAACTTGTTAGTTTAAATAGTTCGGTTATCTAACATATATTCAAATAATACAGTCATTTGATAGTTTTACCCCGAAAGTTTTCCAGGAGTTTTCAAATTTGGGAAATTTATGTTTTGATGTGCTCTTTCCGAATTTCAACTTTGCCACCTATTATTTCTACCGCTCGCGTCGCAGTTTGTTGACAATATCTCCTTCCTGACTTATTTTACGATAAAACCGATTATATACAAAATGAAATTGCCCACAATTTGTTTGTCATAAAGTCAATGTCATTGTTGAAATTATTGTCCTTCTCAGTATGAAATTTCGAATGGTGTTGCTTATTTTAAAGAATCAATGAGCTCTAACTCGTACGTTCTATATATGCTCAATTAAATACATATCTTTTCCAAATACATTAATAATCTTTTTCTACGTCCGTTATAATATTCACGTTTTTTTTTTCATTCATTTACAATCATAAAGAACGTAATGTCTGAATCGGTCAAAAAGCGAGTTATGGCACTCATTTCCAAGAACCCCATATAGAAGAAGCTGACGACACTATAAAATTTCGCTTATCATAACGTACACATTATGTATAAATAAAAGAGACATGTTAATTAGTCAGTCAGTTAGTTGTCATATAAGAAAACGTAAATTTTATTGTCGGGAGTTTTTTAAGTGTAAAGTAATAAATAAAGTTTTTTAAAAATTGATTTTCCACCTTCGGTGATTTATTTGGCGCAGTCAGTAGGATTTTTCGGGTCGAACATATCGTATGTGCGATTTCGTTTTAACGATTTACCGAAATAAATCGAACACTTAGCTACAATTGCTGAATTATTGTAGAGGACATTTGTGCAGTGAGTTACCATATCTTTGGTCTCTTCCATCCACTGAGGATCTGTTCAAGCCGCTACCAACTACTCAACGAGATCTGGGACCCATATTGCCCAAAATCTGCGATAATCCTGTCGTGAGTTCTCATAGCTAATAAGGCATGTTTAAAATCATCCTTTATGTTCTGTAAGTACAATTCATGAATTCTGAAGTAACTATTAACGAACTAACTCGAGCATTGAATAATTTATTATTAGAAACCACTACTGACTCTAACCCGACAAATTCAAGTAGTACAGTAAATAATCAAATAGATATGGCGGTACAATCTTTCAAATGGGAGTATTCAAATTGTATTCCTGATTTTGACGGAAATCCAAATGACTTGAATAGATTTATTTCTGTTAGCGA
This sequence comes from Diorhabda sublineata, assembly GCF_026230105.1. Taxonomy (NCBI): domain Eukaryota; kingdom Metazoa; phylum Arthropoda; class Insecta; order Coleoptera; family Chrysomelidae; genus Diorhabda; species Diorhabda sublineata. Next base: position 14,212,624 of record NC_079482.1, read on the forward strand.
ATCACTCATAAGCAATTTCATTGATAGAACTAATCCTAATAATTTCCAAAATGTTTATTTGTTGAATTCGATAATAGCAAAAATAAAGGGTAAAGCTAAGACAGTAATTAATATCCAAACATGTAATACTTGGAACGAATTGAAAGATGTCTTGATGAGAAATTTCTCGGATCAGCGAGATGAAGTATGTCTCAATAGGGATCTTGTAATGTTAAGACAAAGTTCTAATGAAAGCCCACAATCATTTTACGATAAGTGCTTACACATTTTGAACTTACTTTGCAGTTATGTAAACTTAGACAAATCTACAGAAGAAGGTAAACATTTAAAACGACAATTATACCAAAATTTAACCTTGAAAACTTTTCTTTCTGGACTAAAAGAACCTATCGGGACTACAATACGTTGTATGAAACCAACCTCGTTAAGCGAAGCAATGCAATTCGTTTTACAAGAGGAAAACGTGCACTATTTACAAAATACATCGAGAAATAATCATAGAATACAACCTTTTAAAAATAACTCGAGACCAGTATATGATTTCAAACCTAATTATCAATCACCTATTCAAAATCAGAATCGAAACTTTAATTCGCTCAGTTCCAGTTCACAAACATTCAATTCTCAAACTCCGAATAATTTGTTCACAAGACAGCAGAACTTTCCTTCACAACCAATCCCAATAAATCCAAGAACTACATATCAAAATTTTCCTAGAGCGTCGCAAGTTTTCAACAGGCCCAATCAAAATGTAAACGTCTTCAGGCCAAATCCGAACGCAAACTTTCCTAAGCCAACACCTATGTCCATTAGCACGCGAGCTACCGCTTCAAATACTCAAAATCAACCAATATATAAAAGGCCGCCGCCATCTACAAATAATTTTAGACAATCTAAAAGGCCGAACTATACTTCTGAAGAATTATATAACGTCGATATTCAAGAAAACTATGATACCGAAAATTGGGAATATTTGAATAATAATTTTGATGATTCTGATCATACTACTGATCAACTTTACCTAAATAATTCTAATTCTAATAATGACGATAGAGTAGATAGAAACGAAAATTTTCGTTAAGTGCCTCGGAAAATTCGCCTATAAATAACAATCCTATCATAATACCTTTTAATAACGTCAAATCAAGTGAATTACCTTATATCATTTTACCTGAATATAATCTAAAATTTCTCGTAGATACCGGATCAAGTCGATCATTTATAAATCCCGACTTGGCTTTTAAATACTATTCTAGCGAAATTAAAAATAACCCTTTCGTAGTAACAACAGTATTCCAAAAGTCTGCCCATAAATATCGAGCCGACATTCCGGCCTCAAACATATTTAAACTCCCGAGTCCAACAAAATTAAAATTTTATCTTTTCAAATTTCATAATGTTTTTGATGGACTTATAGGATTAGACAATTTAAAGATATTACAAGCAAAATTAAATTTCCAAGAAGGATTTCTTATCACTCCTTCTAGTAAAATAAAACTACATTATCACGAAGTTAACGTTGACCTTAATCTTGTAACTGTATCCCCTAGAACACAACAAGTTGTTAGAATAAAAACAAGTGTCACTCATGGAGATATTATTGTACCTTATCAAAATTTTTATAACTGTGAAATTCCACAATGTCTTACTACTGCAAGAAATGGATATGCTCTAACAACAATATTAAATAAATCCGACAGTACCGTATCATTAGATTTTTCAGAACCATTTCAAGTAGAAAGCTTTGACGAAAACGAATTACAAAACGTTGACCTAAATAATATTGACTCACACAATACACCATTAGACCTTAACAAAATTAGAACGGATCACATGAACAAAGAGGAAAAGGAAAAAATACTAAAACTTTGTCAAGAATATAGCGATATATTTTATAAAGAGGGCGAACCACTATCGTTTACAAATAAAATTAAACATAACATACGAACAACAGACGAAATACCTATATATTCAAAAACTTATCAGTACCCTTTCATACATAAGCAAGAAGTTGCTAATCAAATTCAAAAGATGCTAAATTCTAATATTATAAGGCCTTCAAATTCACCCTGGTCTTCCCCTATATGGGTCGTAAGCAAAAAATTAGATGCCAGTAATCAACAAAAATGGAGGGTAGTCATCGACTATAGAAAATTAAACGAGAAGACTATAGAGGATCGATACCCACTACCAAATATTACAGAACTACTTAGTAAATTAGGAAATTGTCAATACTTTTCTACAATTGACCTAGCTAGTGGGTTCCATCAAATAGAGATGGAAGAAAAGGACATTGAAAAAACAGCATTCAACACCGAAAATGGCCATTGGGAGTTTCTGCGCATGCCTTTCGGATTGAAAAATGCGCCAGCAACGTTCCAACGTGTTGCCGATAATATATTAAGAGGTATACAAAACGAGATGTGCCTTGTATACCTAGACGACATTATTGTGTATTCAACCTCCTTACAAGAACATTTAGAACGCTTAAAAACGGTTTTCCAAAGACTCAGAGAAGCAAACTTTAAAGTTCAGCTGAATAAATCGGAGTTCCTAAGGAATGAAGTCGCTTATCTAGGCCACGTGGTTACGCCAGTTGGAGTTAAGCCAAACCCTGAAAAAATTCAAGCAATACTTGACTATCCAATTCCTAAAACACCCAAGCAACTCAAAGGATTCTTAGGATTACTTGGATACTACAGACGTTTTATAAAAGACTTTGCACGATTAACCAAACCTTTCACGAAATGTTTAAAAAAAGGTGCAAAAATTGAACTTAACAACGAATACTTGACATGTTTTGAGAATTGTAAAACTCTATTGACTAACGAACCAATATTACAATACCCAGACTTCAATAAAACATTTAATCTTACTACCGATGCTTCTAATGTAGCACTAGGTGCTATCTTATCACAAGGTCCTATCGGACAAGATCTCCCTATAGCATATGCTTCAAGAACACTCAATGACTCAGAGCAAAAGTACTCTACAATTGAGAAGGAGCTACTTGCTATTGTTTGGGCAACAAAATACTTTCGTCCATATTTATATGGCCGTCAGTTCAATATAATAACAGATCATAAACCTCTCGTGTGGTTAAACTCTTTAAAAGAACCAAATTCCAAATTACTTCGTTGGAGAATTAAATTAGAAGAATTTGACTATAAAATTTTCTATAGAAAAGGAAAATCAAATAATGTAGATGGTTTATTGCGAATAGTCCTCCATACCAAAGATACCAATTCATTTTGGAACGATAAGACATTTTGGAAAAATGTCGATGAAATTTTAGGCGAAACTTCAAATTATTACAATAACCCTAGTACGTCAAAACAAACGAATCAAACCTTAAATACCCCTTCACCAATTACCAATAAACAAATAAACGACACCACGATCGACAATACCTTACAAGACAATGACGATTTCTCAATGATAGTCAACATTGAAGAAACAATTGCAGAAGACGACATTCAGGAAAACTCTATTGACCAACAAAATAAAGATGTAACTGATAGCGGAGATACAATACATTCGAATTATGATGAAAATCCAATTATAGGCATACCGTCGATTGAATGTGCTGTTAATTATGGCAAAAATCAAATATTCCTTAAATCAGTTTTACATTCACCCGCAAAAATAAAAAGAATCGTTTTATTCGGCAATAAACAACGGTTCCTAGTTCAGCTATCTAAAAATAATTTTGAAAATGATGTAATCAATCTTATTAAAGAATATATAATTCCAAATGTTCAATATCATCTATACTTCGAAGATCCTAGCCTTTACGAACCATTTTTAGTTTGCTTACAAAAATATTTCAAGTCATCATCTATAAAACTAAAAGGATGTACCATAAAATTGCTAGATGTCACAAACAAGGACGATATCAAAGAAATAATAAAATATTATCATGAAAGTAAATCAAACCACCGCGGAATTAATGAAACCCTTCAAAGAATCAAAGAAAGGTATTATTGGCCGGAAATGAAAAAATCTATTCAAACATTTATTAACGAGTGTGAAATATGCCAACAGTGCAAATATGATAGGCATCCTGTAAATTTAAAAATGAATTTGACACCGACTGCGAATAAACCATTCGAAATCATCCACACAGATTCCTTCACTTTTGAAAACTCAAAATTTTTAACGATAGTTGATAGTTTTTCTAAATATGCCCAAGCATACCAGTTAAATACACTTTCTGGCATAGAAATAGCGAACAAATTGATAAAATACTTTTCCCATCACGGTATACCAAATCAAATTATTTGCGATAATGGCACAGAATTCAAAAATACAGTAATTACAGAATTACTAGGATTACATAAAATCAAAATTCATTTTTGTTCCCCTGATCACCCTCAATCGAACGGAATTATAGAACGATTTCATTCAACGATAATAGAGCATTTAAGACTATTAAATTCAGAAGGATTTTCCAACACTTCTATAGAAACTAAAATGACAAATGCTATACTAGCATATAATAATACATTACATTCGGCTACTAAATTGAAACCAATGGATGTAATTAACGGACATATTACTGACAATGATCCATTCGATATCGAGATCGATAAACTTCTAATCAATGACTATGTTAATAAACATAAAGAACGTTCCAAATTATTGTATGCCAAAATCAATGCTGATTTATCTAATCAAAAAGACAATCGATTAGAAATAATAAATAAAAATCGAGAAGGTCCTGAAATATTTGTAGCAAACCAAAAGATTTTTATAAAAAAGAAAAAGAGACAGAAAAACGCAAACAAATTTCATAAACCGGTTAGTATCAAATCAGTAAATACCAAACGCAAAGTAGTCTCGACGGCAAAACACGGAAAAATTCATATGAGTAACATAAAACGGCCTTTAAAAAGAATATATTCATTTGACACGTAATTATCATTTCAGGTTACCCGAAATCCTCGGATTCAAAGAAATAATTACACTTAGAAACCTCCAAGATAACTCCGGTCTACTACCCGTGAAACTTGGCACCGTAAAAGTAACCGAATACTATCACTCAATATTTTATTATTATGATATAAATCCCATAGTCACACAATTTCAAAATTTAAAAAATAAGCAAATACTAATTCTTGATACTGCAATCAAAAACAAAATTTGTCAAAATGAAATAACTAGTCACAAACATTTCTTAAAATTTGCGGAAAGAAAAATAGAAACAAAATTAGCAGAATTACTACCTCACGAAAACAGAACCAAACGAGGGTTAATCAATGGACTCGGTTCAATTTTCAAAACTATTAGTGGAAACTTAGACTCTAATGACGGAGAACGTTACGACACCCTTATTAGACAACTTCAACAAAACCAAAATCAATTAAGTGATAAAATTAAAACTCAAAATTCCGTAGCAATATCTCTAATAGACAATTTTAATAAAAGTATTCAACAAATAAACCAAAATCAATTTATATTACAACGCAAATTGGAATCAATTGATTCATATATAGGGAATCAATCTAGCTTTGAGACAACTGCCTTCATAAGAGACGTAATCTTCCAAATCTTGAATTTGTACGAAATATTAAATTCAATATTACAAGATATAGAAAATTCAGTATCATTTTCAAAAGTTGGGATCATGCACCCAAGTATAATAAAACCTAGTGAATTGTTCAAACTTTTGGAAAAACTATACAGTAATGTCAATAAAGATCGAGTGCCTATAAAACTAAAGATAAACAATATTCCAATTTTTGAAAATTTAATAAAAGTCTCCTACTACATAAGAAACAACAAAATCACATATATTTTACATGTACCTGTAGCCTATGCTTTTGATTTCGAACTTTATCATTTGTATCCCATACCAATTCAGAGTGAGAGTCAGTTGAAGGTTATCATTCCTCAAAATAAATTTCTATTAAAAAATGAATTGTACTACAAACTTTTGGACGAACCATGCGTAAAATTAGCTAGACAAGAATATATGTGTCAAGAGATGAACTTACATCGAGTTGACTCCAACAGTCCATGTGAAGTTCAACTTCTAAACCTCAAGACCACTTCCACCTGCCGTCAGATGCTCCTAAGTAACTCTCAAATATTATCAAAAAGACTCGAAGAATCAAACCAGTGGATCGTCGTCCTTCCCAAGAACACAAACATCCGATTAAGCTGTCACCAACAAGAAGAAATCCTCAACTACATTGGTACCTACCTAGCCACTATCCCAGCATCCTGTCAAATTACCATAAATTCCGAAGTTATAATAAATAATGGCCCGATAGAAGCTGAAAGCCAACCCATTTTTATCCCAAGATTGTACATACCCAATCATGAAAATGTCATTAACAAGATTCCTAATTTTAGCCTTCCAAAAATAGACCTAGATGACCTCAACACCCTCCGAGAAAGAATTTTCAGAAATACTCCAAATTTTAAGAACTATACACCTTCCTATATTCCAAGCACTTGGACGATAATAATTTATTGTCTCCTAACCTTTCTATGTTTATACTGGGCCCTTAAAATAATTCGACGCAAAAAACCAATCCAAGAAAATCAACCCGAAGATGTTCACCTTCCTTAGCTGCACCCCATGGAAGCTGAAACTTCAGGAGGGAGGAGTTATGGCACTCATTTCCAAGAACCCCATATAGAAGAAGCTGACGACACTATAAAATTTCGCTTATCATAACGTACACATTATGTATAAATAAAAGAGACATGTTAATTAGTCAGTCAGTTAGTTGTCATATAAGAAAACGTAAATTTTATTGTCGGGAGTTTTTTAAGTGTAAAGTAATAAATAAAGTTTTTTAAAAATTGATTTTCCACCTTCGGTGATTTATTTAGCGTGAAAAAAAAGTACCGTATCGGTTCATTTTTTCACGTTTTTGCTTTAGAAAAATTGCCGTAACGTGTCATTTTTTAACGCAATTATGAAATTGTTTTATCAAAATAGTGGACTGTGAACGTTTACTTTCTCATGTGAATTCGTTTCTCCGATAAACTGTCACACTTTTATTTCATGATATTCGTTCAAGTTCAATCTGTTTTGTGTCTAATTAAAAGGTGTGTAGTATTATTATTAGTGATAAAGAGTAATAGTGAAGATAGTTTAAACTGTACACCAGAAGATGTTAAATCGACAACTGCAGCGACTAGAATCTTCTCCCTGTGAAATCCAGGAATATAATATAATTCTTTTATGGAGTGACGTACTAAAAAAAGTATAAACAGTTTCACAGTCTTCAACACTTTGGTGGACTTATTCAAAACTGAAAGGCACCCTAATGGTAAAGAACAACGTAATAACGTGGACATCAGTAAATACTCAAAACTCATTGCATATTTGAAAAATAAATCAGTTGGCTATAGACCAAAAAATCTAAAACATTTGCCCGTGAAGGAATCAATAAGTTTCTGTTGCAAGCTCCGGACAATCATTTTCTCATGCATAAGGTAAGACAGCAAAAAATTTTAATGTAAGCTTAGATATTATTTGTAACATCTTTCAAGTTGCTTTAATATTCGAAATCGCAGGGGCTCTGCGGAGGGAAGAATTATATAAAATGAAGTGTAACGATATTAAATATACCGGAAATGTTTCAATTATCACAGTCTCTATTAGTGGATTCCGGGCGTGATAAAATGGATTCCGCAGTGGAATTTTAACAGGAAAAACTAGTTCGACTTCAAGCAACATTGTAAATGTTCCCGATCCTATCAACAATCAAATAAGTACTAATACAACTATAGACGATGTTATTTCTTTGAGCTCGTTAAATGTTGCCAATTCAAGTACCAATAGTAATGTAACATCTTTTTCGCTTTAAATTGATAATGCTCACAGTTATACTTTTAACATTACTATTACAAAATAAAAATTGATAAAAGTTTTGTCGAATTTTTTTAAGTCTTCGGCTCGTGCGGTAAAACCGTCCTACTTGTGAAATGAAGAATTACTTTACTCACTTGTTGCATGAATAACTCTTTTTTTTAATTAATTCCAACATTACTACAATTTTTTTGAAATACTGTATATTTTTCTATTTCTTGTTAATAGTTAGGTCCTTAAGAATGTATTTTGTATTTCTACCTTCCACCTTTTCAGGTAGCCGTTAACGTTTATTGTTTTGTACTTGTAACGTGAGCTAGGTTCGGAGTTACTACGACATTAACAAAAGAGCACGAGTAGGTAGGGAGGACCCGATATGTTTCAGCCCAAAGTTTGGGACAGTAGGTATAACTTCTAAGACATTGTAGAGTGAAACATTGACGTATTCAGTCCGTTTAAAGAAGCTTTAGGCGGCCCCTAGACAATCAATTTTATTGCGGCGCAATATTACGAGTTGTGCAATATTATTGACCGTTTAGGGTTAATATTGAAGATTGCACAATGATTGAACAAAAGTTTGAGTGAGTTTAATTTTAATCGCACCATATTTTTCCATTGCATAGTGTAGGGTCAGAATTGCGCAATCTATTGCTAAATCTTGTGCAATTTAATTGATCGTTTGGATTATAACCGGCTTTCAATCTTATTTTACAATAAAACATATTGTACAATGTTATTGCAGGGTCTAGCCGTATTAATAGAATTTTTAGGTTAATATTGGAAAAATTCAAACTCAGCATCCATTATAGATAAAAAACAAATTTTTTCAAATTAAAACAAATATGTTTTAATGTTTGATGTTGATGATGTTTTAATTATTTTATTGGGAAATATCTTTGTATTAGTGCGATTTGATATTTGGCTCTTAAGGGTGTAATGTTAGCTGTCCGAAAATGCCGTATGCGCGAGGTAATATTGTGGCTAAAGTATTTAATCAAATTAAAAAAAACACTTGCATATTGTAGCCAAAACAATGATCTACTCCGAAGCAAAAACCGATTAACAAAAAACAAAAAAACACATTTTCAAACCACCGCACAGTATATCTCAAATATGAGCGCGCACATCACTGAAATGTAAAAGAATGTACATAAAAACACTCTGCTTCGGAGTGAATTGAATCTTGAACTTTTTTGGTTCCAGAAGTTGTCATCTCGAAATATCTAAAAAAAAAACAATTATGGTAAGTATTAGTTATAATATACTTACTGGATAAACTTACAATTTCAGACTCAATTCCAATAGGTGTCCAAACAATAAAAATACAATAACGACGTTGTGTTATATGGAGCTGCCCTTGTACTTGATAAAAGTAATTGCTGCTACGTTTTAAAAACATACGTCCTTCCCGAAGTTCTGCAAATTTAATAATTTGTTTTTGAATGGCGTCTATAGGTGTCATTTTAGCTGCTGAATAAGGACACTACACCTCAATAATGCCGTTATCTCCTATTAGACCATCAGGTGTAGCTGCCAAATAGGGCTTTTCAGCATCAACGAATAAACCGCATTCTGCTACAGCGACGTTGTGAATTTCTTCATACAAACGAATTGCAATTTTTTCATGTTCTTTGCCCCAGTTTGTGGCTATATTGCCGTGAAATTGATTGTACAGAATTGTTTTAACAAGAGCTGCGCAAGTGGGTATTTGCACGTTGTTTGCAAATTTGTCCGATAACAGAAGCTGTTAGTCTCTTAGATCTCTCTTCTTTCCACAATAAACAGTCTGCTTGGCCGATTGTGTTGTTCTGTAAAATCTCACATTCTTCTTTGCTCAGATGAAGGTTATTGAGGAATTCTTTAACTCTTGATTCGTATTCTTCTTCATGCATATCTGATGACGGTAATCCATAATCTTCATCAGCCTCTGTTATTGCTTTTCTCTTTTGTTTTATTGTGCCAAAAAACAATGTTCGCCTACTTTTTTTCCATGCAATGTTTTGTGCACGTCTTGCAATGATCTTTTTGGTATACTTTCCAGGGCTCGCATGGGTCACTTTTTTATGGATATAGCGCGGAAATTCGCCAGCAGGTACGTTGCAGGATATGGCAGCCGCTTCACATCTTGTTGCATAGGAGCGTCGCGCCGTATAATTGATTCTTTTCCCGCCAATAAACTTTGCTACAACAGAATTATAACATTCTGCAGCATTGTTGTCCATATTTAAAATCAAACTTTCGGCATTTCGCGTAACACGTTCTGCGACATACAAAATATCCTGGAACAGTCCGGAAGCTTTCATTTCAGTTACCCAATCATATCCTTTTTTCTGTTCATCTTGGTCAATGTTTGTCATTTTAGAACAGAAATATGTTTCACATTTTTCGTGGTTTCCAAAAACGTGGTAGGGTCCGTTGTAAATGTCTTTTTTCAATAATCGGACTTTCTCAGCATGGCACTCTTCGCTTTTTTCAGTGGTAATATAATTGATCGCTCCAATAATCCCACTGCGTAAACGTTTTATACTGTTCATCAAAATATTCCTTTGTTTAACATTGACAGGCAGATTTTTGGAACTTGTTTTCTTCTGGGTTAGTGCGCGCAACCGTGTACAATAATTTGGCAACAAGTGATTGCGGCATTCGATTTTTGATACTGGTGTATCATAGGGACGTGCATCGGCCAGTTTTTTTGTCACGCTACTATCCCCATCACCAACAAGATATAAATATTTAACACCATGCATCTCGATGCTCTGTTTGAAACCTTCAACTATGATGTTAGATTCCATGCCTGTTGATGGACCAGACCAGTTTTTAAAACACGTGTGTGCAATTGCTTGTTCTTCCTTGTTTTCGGCTCTTGCACACAAGCAACAATATTTGTTGCGTATTCCTAGGAATAATACCTTTTTGGTTTCTTGACCAATGATTACTCCCACTCCTGATGCTGCATCATAGTTTACTTTATAAGAGCGTTTGCTCCAGGCTCCATCAATTATAACGATGATGTATGGAATGGAATCTATGTGTCCCTTTTCGATAGCAATTGTGCGTTCTTGTACGCCAGCTTGTTCTATTATTTCCCAAGCTAACTCGTGGATACTGTCGGCCAATTAATTTTGTATTTTTTGTTACAAATGTGAACTCATTACAGGCATATCGCAAAACCCCAATTGTTCCTCTATTTGTGCTAAACCACCACCAGTGGATATTGCACCTAAGACAATCGCTTGATTCACATTTAAAATAGTAGGATCGGGATCAGTGTCCACTTTCTTAGATTCAAGACAGTTAGTGCACTTAATTGTAAAAACACTTCGAAATCCCTGACGATATTCACTCACTATTTCTAAATTCTCATTTCTACAATTGAAGATGTCTACATGTTTAAAGTTTATAATGTCATTGAAAAAATGTTTCACATTCACAATTCGCCGACCTGTTACTTTGAATTGTAACTTTTCTTGAGATCCTTGCAGTAGGGTGGGGGTATGTAAACTTTCTCGCTGTTTTGGAACACCATCTTGCCGCAACTTTGACTCGTACGTCCTCTCTAAAAGCTGGTGGTGTAGCACTACTATTACTAGCCGGAACTTCTTCTCGTACATCCTGGTGTGGTGGTGTAGCACTACTACTAGTACTTGAAATGTTTATTTCTTCTGTAACCACGTTTATCGGTCTGGGAGTTACATTTTCGTCACAAAGTAACTGCCTTGTTCTGCAAGTAAGTGATTGGAATGTACTTACTGTATTGTTTTTAATCAGTTAAAATACATTGAAGAAATTTTTTCGGAATCATTTCCGTAAACACATCATAACAAGAAAAGTGGTATTATATGTATAACTGAATACATAAACTTATAAAACAGGTGTTATACCAAATCGGACATAAGTATCAAACTTAGCGTTAAAATTTTTTTGCGAAAGTATTAAATTTATAGTTAAGGTGCTAACAAGTACCATAAATAAAAGTGTACAATTCAATTCTACTTCAACTGCATTCAGTATTGATACAATTATTCAATTCATGTAAATTAACATAATTCAATTAATCCCAAACACATTTTTCCAAATCATTTGGAATCTGATTTTATTCGTACCAATTCAAATGCAATTTTCAGAATTCAGATTCAATTCTTACCAATTCAAAGTCAATCTTTACCACTTCAAATGAAATCTTTACTAATTTTAATTCAATGTTTAACAATTCGAAAAAATTCCATCGTTGCATAAAAATTTACTTCATTTCAATTCTAATTCAAAGCAGTTCATTGCAATGCAATAATAATTCTTTTCTGAAATGATAATGAATTAATCTCTTTGTGACTGTACCAACCAATTCTTCAGTTCTTAGACCCCCCGTTTACAGTTTTTCGGAAATGATTACGAAAACTCATATTCAAAAGTTGATAAACAAGTGCACCTGCAAACCTCGCCTTCGGCTCGGCTTTTGACACTTTGCCCTCGGTTTGCAAGAGAGATCACTTTTTTATTTTGGTTTGAAGCACTTTCACCTACCTTTTGCTATCACGAATTTTTTTCATTCTCTGACGTATACTTTGCTTGCGTCCACTGCCAGGAGTTAAATTGGTCTTGTATTTTGGCATATTTGCTTGAATAAGTCTCGCCACACAAATATAGTCAAATTCACTTTTGTGTTTTTTGCACTGCACTTGCACTGCACTAAACTGTAAGATAATTTCGTGAAAATGCGAGAATGAAAAGACGAGTTTTCAAGACAAAGTTCACTAAACGACTGTCCCCTATAATACAAGTTTCAAAATCTCCCCACATAACTTTATGTGGGGAGTTTGTTTATATTACGTAAAACACTTCATCTCTTATCATTATAGGTTCTCATCCAAGTGCTCACCTAAGGGTGGTTTACCACCAAAATCGTGCATCCAGACTAAACAACCGGCCACGCTTCCCTTCGCGTTTATTTTACAAACATTCAACGTCCACTTTTATTCGCAATTTATCGGGTTTATATTGTTAATAGTAACGGATACCGATGGGAAATAAAAAACTGTTTAATAGTATTAAATTTACCAAAACGTGTATAACAGAAAATTTTAAACGTTAAACATATTATTGAGAAACTATATGTTCCTAGATAATTAGAAATATAACATTTTACTTATTGTTTCATTCCTTCTCGGGGATTGCTTTGAAAAAAATCATACTTTCCGTCTTTAGATCCTTTATTATCTCAAAATCCAGATTTCAAGGATCATTTTATTGGACTAATAGTGAATTATCTCACCAATCCTGATAAGAACCATTAGGATCTGTTAAGTGATTCAAAGTGTCCTTTATTTACGACTACGCGATTGAACTTGACGTATCGTCTCGGATTACTTAATTTTTGTCTTATATTAATGTGACTGTGAGCGACCATAAATGTCCCTTGTCTACTGGTTTTATAATTATTTTTAGTTTTTATTGTAAATGATACGATTTAGTACTCAAGGCAGTTTGACCCCTCTTAATGGGAACCAACTAAGTAGTTAAGTGATTCCAAGTCTCCCTTATTTACGAATGAACTTCCATTATTAAATTATCGTTTCGAATCACTCACTTTTATCTCATATTGATGTGACTCTAAACGTGACTCTAAACGACCATAAATATCCATTTTATAAATATTTATAATAATTGTATACGATAAGATTCCACTTCATTTAATCAATTTTTTTGCTTAATAAATAGTTTTTTACAAAGTTGTGAAATGAGTTATTTAACTGGTGTAATTGTTTTTTAACTGTTCATTATGCTATTTTTGCTGGGAGAAAGTATCAAGAATGATTTCCTATATTAAAATCCTTTGGTTTTAAGATCGAGTCACCACTTGGTATAATAATTTGTTTCTGCAAATTTTAAACTCCAAAGAAAAATTACGGTTATAAACTGAATAAGAAAACTAAATCAAAACTTAATCCAATAAACGATACTTTTCTCTTCTTATTTTGACAAAGCACGTCAAAATTTTGGGGACACGCTAAGTACTATGTTGCTAACACTGCAATTACTAGCGATGCCAAAACCGGAAGGCTAAAGACCGAAACTCACTACCAACACGCCACGCCACCCCACGCCATGTGTCGAAGATATGTGATTTACATTTTGAATCGTCCCACGTGAGATGGCATATCGTGGCATGTAGTTGGCCGAGTATGTTCATAGAAAATTGAATCAAATGGAACATGTACACATATTTGCCACGTGGCGTGTTGCTAGTAAGTTTCGGCCTTAATGCCATGTTTGTGTTACGTTTCGCTTAACGCTTCTAAAACATTTTTATGTATTTGTTTCATGGAAAATATTGATATTTAATCGAAGAAAAAAGTGATAATACTAGTTTTTTGGTTTATAAAGGTATTAGATGTTTTCTCACTTACTTGTTCTTTACAGGATAAGAAATAACAACATCTCCTAGTTTGACATGTTTGTTATAATCCGTATAATGAGGTACACCTCCACCCACACCTACTAGAAATACATAGTCAACTCTTTGAAAAGTTCCCAAAAGTCTTGTAGTGGTGTTTCCAGCAGCTGTCATAGCTTCTCGAGTATGACCAACAGAAGGCAACTTAGTACACACGATTCTATGAGCACCTATATTTCCTAGAGTGTACACATTCGATTCACCTGAAAAATAGTTATATATATACATACTAGGATGTTTCTTTTTAACTATTTTTTTCGGTCCCATCGTGAAGTTTTGTTGTAAGTACCCAAAAGTACCCAAAAAACAATTCCTGAAAGTTTGGGCCCTCAATATCCAGTTCTCAACCGAGGAGGGTAAAAATTTCCCCTTAAAAACAGAAACTCTGATTTTTTATTTTTAAATTTCTATAGCTCAGTTGCATTTCAAAGCATCACTTCGATCATGGGCGGTTTTTTTTTTCAGAATTGAATGCTCTACAAACGTGTCTAGTCCAGTGAACAACGATTTTTACCTCAGATTTGTATCAAGACTTAACAGTAGATAATAAATACTTAAAAAAGCAAAGTCTACCTAATGCCGATATGTACAAATACATTTAATAAGTTCCGAAGATTTCTGCTTTAAATATCTTTCTGATTATTCTGTGGCAGAATTCTATAATTTCCCATAGGCTCAATAGAATTATTATAAATTATATATTAAGTAAAATTGTTATTTTATATTTTTATATTATCTAATATAAAATTGTGTTGCTTTTGTCGATAAAATTGTAAAATTTTCTAATGACAATAAAGCTAATCTTTCTCTTTTACTCGGGGGGATAATACCATCCCAAATAGGGGGTGTTAACTTTTTTTGTGAAGCTAAAACATTATCTTTATTTTAATCCTATAAATGTTGTTTTTCAGCTTTTTTTTTATTAAATTTTGACAATAGGATAGAAGTAGTTTTCACCCATTAGAATAATTTGGACATAGAAGGATAGAAGGATAATTAGAACTTTATTTCAAAATTTCACGTCTTGATGGAATTCTGTGGTGATACCATATTTTTACCGTTGTTCACTGGGACAGTACATTGTGGCCAAGCTGTAACTTGAACCGGTGAGATGGTAAAGGCCTCTAAGCTTGATTTTTCCATGAACTTCGCCTTTTTTGGCATTTATCTCGTGAATGACAAGAGCTACAAAAAAATGTGAATGACAAACTTGTAGGAAATTCAATTTTTTAGTGTTGACTGACATCTTATAAACTACAAAAATTTCTAACCTGTGAATTTATCTATAAATGTAAAACTATTTTTTTACAATCGATACTAACATATTTCCAACTTGGTATATTTTTTACCGTTCCATTTAAAAAAAAGTAATTTGTTAAGAAAGAGATGGATAATATAAATGATATATTTTTTACAATTTGATAAAAAATTGAAATTATCAAAATGTTATCATTAAATATCTCCGAAAATATTGATTTTAGCGACTTGGTGCTGAGGACATTATTTATAGAAAATTGAATTTCCTACAAGTTTGTTATTCACATTTTTTTGTAGCTATTGTCATTCACGAGATCATGGAAAAATCAAGTTTAGAGGCCCGTACTACCTCGCCTGTTCGAGTTACGGTTTGGCTGAACTGTAGAGCATTAAATTCTGAAAAAGAAGCGTCCATGGTCGAAACGATGCTATGAAATGCTATTGTTCTAGAGAAATGTAATAATAAATCTTTACACCCCTCTATCGAGAATTATTAATATTAAGGGTTGAGCCCTGAGGAAATTTTTTTTGGTACTTGCAATAAAATTTCAGTATGGGACAGAAAATATAACATACGAATCTTATTAAAACGAAGTTTTTACTAAGAAATATAAGATTTTTCTGGTTGCACTTATATTTACAGTGCAATAATGCAACAAAAATGTGGCTATGAAATTTTAGCTTTAATTAATTCTATGAAATAGTGAAGCAAATAAATTCCAAGTGTGTTGATTATCATATTGAAATCCAAAGTGGATTGGAACATCTACAATTACTTAACAATCTTCGATTAAAAATAAAGCAATTTATAAGACAACCTCACAGTACCCCAAAATTGAACATACAACATAAAACAAAACATTGAGAAATGTGTTGATTAAAACATTAGAGATATTCTTTGTGAACTCACTAATATTTCAATTTTTGTTAGGTTTCTGCATGAGTCAATGATAAGGATATATATGATAACAACTGATGAAACAATTAAATTGACGGGGCTTTATGTATGTACAAATTGGTATATTATATACACCGCGACCCAAAGGATCTATCCTGCTGCGAGACTAGTATTTACAACTGATCTGATACTCCCACTCATCTTAAAAGTTCAGAATGTGGGATTGATGTAGCTGCCAGAGATCTTTGACTAGATTACTTGGTTGAATAATATATTGTCAGTAGTTATCTTATGTAGGTTGTTTTTACACAGTTTTTTGTGTTGGTTGTCTTGTAATTTTTAATGTCCTGCTAAATATACCTATACACATTTCACTTTTTATATAAGCAGCAATATGGAAATGCACATGGAAAATAACTACCTGAAGTAAGAGGTCTGAAAATACTTTCGGCGGATAAAACTGTGTCATCTACATTTCATTTACAAATGTCTGATGTTGCATCTTATGAAGAAGAGTTGTTTGAAATGCAGAAAAGAATGTGAAACATACAAAAAGCATTGATACAAGAAATTATCGAGTCTGAAGTTTTATAATTTTATTTATTTGACGAATAGAATTATTATTTTCTTAAGCGTATAATAACATCTATATTATTTTCGACAATACAGATCGTATAAATAACGTATAAATAACCTATTATTTCACTAGTAAAATAATGAACGCTCATTATTGTACTAGTAACAAAATAATGAGAAACGATAGCAACGTCTTATTATAGGGGTTGTAACCAAGTAGACAGGAACTGTTATTTAATGTTTATTTAATTTGATGTTTGGCAGTTTTGAAAAGTGTATTGTAAAAATGTCTCAAGAAGAAGAATTTCAATGTATTATTTTTAGGCTTGAAGCTCAGTCATCAAGGCATACCTCATTTATTTATAACGAAAGGGCTTAACCAAAATTAGTTTTTGAATACAATTTGGACCGATTCTGGATTTTGGAATAACTTTTAAACGGCTTTTCCGATCGATTCCAAAACCAATTCGAATTCAATATTCATCGTTGAGACTGGACAACGTCTGTCGGGTCCGCTAGTTCTTCATAAGTGTGTCAATATTATTTCCTCAATGATCACCAGATAGTTTTTCGATTTTTTAATATGCCAAAAATTGGGGAGAAAAATAATTCTACATCATAACTGCAGCCATTAGATAACTTAACAAAGAAAATAAAAAGGAATTTGAAAAATTACTTTGAAGTTTATCTGTTGTTTTTTGATATTTTTGGAAAAAGTTGATTTTGATTATAAGCGTTTTATCGTTATACATTCAGGGTAAAAACTTTATCATTATTTCAAAGTTGGAGTGTGAATAATTCAAATACGGATTCAGTTATATGAAACAAGAAATTGTATTTTTTTAATCTTATATATAAAATTCTAGTGTCACAATTTTAGTTTGTATACTCCTCTGAAACGGCTTGACCGGTTTTTTAGAAAATTTTATATGCATATGGAGTAGGTCTAAGAATCGACCAATATCTACTATTTTCATACCCCTAAATGTTAAGAGTGGTCCACCGCTTAGTTGTTTATTTTTTAAATGAAATTTTTCGTTTTTTTTTATTATGATACAGCATTTAAAAATACATACCCTTATTTCTATTTGTTAATAATAACTTTTTTTGAATAGATTTTTATTTTTCTTGTCATGACTTGAATAAATAATAAGATAATAATAATAAGATTATTATGAGAAATTACTGCAGGTAGTCCAATGTAAGAACTTCCCATCCAAAATAAATTTTTAATTTCCGTTTGGGTGAACCAGTCTAGTAGATGTTTGTAGAAAATCGCCTTTACACATTTCTTAAGATATCTCGAAATATAAAAAAGATATCGACATGTGGTTTTCGCTATTTTAATGTTCATATAGTTTACTTTTAAAAGACCTACTTAAATTTTTATTTGTAAGGAAAAATCACAATATCTAAAATATATTTATTATCGTATATAAATTTAATTAGGCAAGTTTTAGAAAATTTTTTAATTTCATATTTTTAAATACGCCTTCTAGAGGTCAGTCTAAAATTCTGAAAATAATTTTCACGTGTATCTCAAGTCAAATTTTGTTATAATTTTTCCCCCCGAAGCTATAATATAATCTGCTCCTGAGATATGGCCGGCGGCCGTTCTTAGTTGCCCACCCTGTATATAATTTTCGACTACCTCGTATAACTAAGCAGAACTGAACCATTTATAGAATTTATATATGATTATAATATATACCTATTAATAAATATTATTACATTTACTTGGAATTACTGAATGGATTTAATTACTCATTATTTTTCAAAAACAAAATATCTAAAATTAAGTATGTTATATAAACTATTTAAAGATAAACATATTAAAGTTTGTCGCAAAACTAGTAATCAACAGAAATTAGACATGTACAACCAGATCGCTGAAATGCTTAGCTTTTTATAAACTAGGTACATAACAAGCAACATAAAGCAGATTGTATTATACATTAAAAGTGAAAAGTGATAAATTTTAGAGAATTATTTTGCACATATAATTTTATACACTATACAGCGTGTGGCATTAGTGAAAGGAAAAATATCCCAAATGTGCACATAAATACCCCCAGTTGTTGTGAAATTGTGAAAACACTCATTTTTCCATCTTACCGAATCGGGGCCTTCCTATTTCTGCTCCCGAGCTGGACGGACCTATATATTATGAAATTTTCATTAAGTCTATTATCTTGATCAAGTGATTACCTAGTAGGTATATGTATGAAGACAATAAAACGAAAAAGAAGAGGTATGTGACTTCAATGACATTTGAAATTGTCGTACACGTATGAGGACTATAAAACGAAAAAGAAGAATTTGAATTAAATGACATTTGAAGTATAAACAAAAGTGATTAGGTTATTTTTAGTATGTTGAATTTTTGTATAAAATAGGCATTATTAAAAAGAAAATGCTCACACCAAGATTCAAATTATCACAAGATGATAGAAGTATAACAATAGAAATTAGAGCTCCTTATTGTTCATTGCGTGAATTACAGGTGGAAGTGGATGAAAATGTGTTCTTATTTTTCTGCAAACCTTACTTTCTGAGACTGTTTTTACCTGGAAAATTAATTGAGAATGAAAATTACAGGAGTTCTTTTGATTGTGATTCAGGTGAATTTACTTTTACTTATGACAAAGCAGAATATGGAGAGCATTTTGAAGACCTTGATTTTATAACCAAATTTTTGGTTACCAGAGTTGAAACTACTTATGAGAATAAACCAAATATTTTAGTTATCGATAATGAAGCTAAATTACCTAATGAAAGCGATTTATCTCAAGGATTCGGTTTTGCATTAATGGGGCATCGCAACTTTGTAGCAGTAAGTTCAGAATTCAGTGAAGTTTTTGAAATAGATCCTAGTGAAGTCAATTTAAAAGAGAGACGAAAACTAAGATTACAATTTGAGCAAGGAAAGTTCGACATGGGCCATTATTTAGCAGATTATATAGAAAATGAAGATATTCTGAGTCTGTTACAATTAAAGACTCCTTGGAACGATATAAAAGATGATGATATAACTTTCAGTAACAAAGAACTAGACTTCTTAAAAGATTTGCCAAACATAAATTATGAACTGTCAGAATTACAAATTAAGTATGTTTTTAATGGGTTAATTGATATTTTGTATGCATATTGTTATGACGGACGAACTACAGACTATGATACTAATTCAGAATCAGGATGGACTATAGTTAAACTTTCTGCAACATTATGTTGGCTAGATGCATTTGATAACACCAAAGACGTTTTAATTTCAGCTTTCAGAAGAAGCGTTACTTATCCACTATTTAGAAATTTTGAATTGAGTTTAAAAGTGCTAGAAGATTTAAAACAATTATTAAAGTTGAGTGACAAATACATAATAAAATGTCTGATCCAAATTTACTATATTTTTTTGGGAGGCGATTGTTGCAGATACATTTTAAATAACTTATTTATTAAAGATTACATAATATACATTATTAATTGGGACAGAAACAGATGGAGAGAATTTTTGAAAGAAGTTGATTCTTTGGAAATTAAAAAAGAAGAACTAGGCTTTAATCTGTTTGAAATTGAACAAGGATTTACCTTGGAAAATAAAATGGAAAATTTGAAAATTTCTGTTGTAAGTGATGATAGTGATGATGAATCCTCAGAATCAAGTGATTCAGATGATAGTAGCGAGTCAGAAACTGAATCGAGTAATGAATGTCAATCTAATACTGAAACAGTTGGTGGAAAAGAAAAATACATTACTACTGATCTTTAAACAAGGTCTCTATATTGAAGTTTAACATTGTTGAAACTCGATGTTTTAAGGTACTATATAAATTATATACTTTTTATTTGTTTCAAGAATCATTCAAATTTGATTGGGAATTTAGTTTGAAGTTTTTTATTACTGCAGCTTTCTGCGTTTAGAATATTTATGTATTTTAAATTCTTAACAAACATTAACATGTTTTTAAATATTAAAATTTTAACTACAAAGCTGTGATAAATAATACAGCAAAACTAACACATAATTTGGATTCTTTAGTCTAAAATGCTGAAAGATTCAATGGCTTGTAACATGCCATTCAGCTTGTTATAATTAATTTGGTATCGATCTCCCACTTCATTGGAGAAATTAATGAAAACCTCTGAATGTATTTGAATTCTTTTTCTGCCTAACTACACTCAAATGTTCAAATCAAAGTAAATTTTAGTAAATTTATGGTGATTTTATTCTTTATATTTGCTAGTAAGTTTTTCTTTGCTTTTTTTATTGTACTTACAAAAATTACAGTTATCTTTGTGGATTTCCTTTTGTTTTAAGTAAATTTTGTATGATAGTTTTCATATAAATTCGTATTTTCTGTTTATTTGAGGAACTGAATGAACAGAAAACTATCATACAAAATTTGCTAGAAACAAAAAGAAGTCCATAAAGATAACTAGAATTTTTTTGATATAAAAAAAGACAAAGTATAAAATCACCACAAATTTACTAAAATTTACTTTAATTTGTGTAGTGTATGTAGGTAGAGGAAGAACTCCAATACATTTCAAGGTTTTATTGTATTTCTCTAATGAAGTGGGAGGTCGATAACAAATTAATTTCTCAAAAACTCGAACGTGAACAAAAGAAACTGTAACAAGTCAAATGACATGTTACAGGTTTAATTTATTTCTCTTTCCATTGCAATGATTTGAGCAATAAATTATTCAACAGAGGTGGAATAAAAACAATTTTAAAATAAATGTCTTAATATCAAGAAGTATTTGTGAAATAGAAAATTTACATGTTTGAAAAGCCATTAAAGAGTCCATTTTAAGAATGTAGTTATTCATTTGGCATTAATTACAGCTTGACAATTGCTGGAAATTAATGGTAATTTTATAAGGGTGTAATCTGGTTGACATATTATCAACTGCTGTAGAATATGAAGCATATGCCAGTTCAGTTACTTCAGTGTCTAGGCACTAAAAATCGATATCACTGCATATTTCTATCGACCAATTACCTCTCAAAGAAGAACAGTACTTGTGAGCATTAAGACGATTAAAATGCCATTGTGGCATTACACATTATCTAATGTTACTTCTGCCACCACACATAACTTGGTAGCATGTATAATGGTAATGGCCAATAAGTAAAATGTGAACTTTTGTTCAAAAGACCTCTAGCAAACTGTAGTCTTGCACTTTGATGTTGCAGATTAAAGGAGTTCCAGTTATAGGGATTCTAATATTTTTGTTTATTTCTAGATTATAGACACAATATTTAGCTGAAGGAAACTGGATGTAGGAAAGCTCTTGCCTAAGTGCTTGTAGCCACAAAAATCAGTTCTGGTTTGAATAAGTTACACATTGCAGACACTAATATGTTTAATTTTTTCCAGGTCCTTGAACCCTTCTTAATGCTCTAAGAATCGATGATTGTACTTATAAGGATCCTTCTTCAATAGTTGCAGCACATTATGTAACATTATGATTTTGGAGAATGAGACCTTACCAGTTTGGCTTTTTAGCAAATTTGCATTTTTGTTATAGCAGCAAAAGTATTAACATATTCTCATCAATTTTATGAAAATGATTTAGAAACATTGGGGATAGCAAAATGGAAGTAGAATATATATCCTAGAGTTCTTTCATTAAAAAATTTTGACAAATTATGAGTTATGTATTAATTTTGCTAGGAGTATATATAGTGTGAATTATATTCCAATAAGACTTTATTTTAAATTAAAATATCATATAATTTTCAGTATAGGTATTAATATGAAAATTTTAATCTGTAATTATAAAAATATGTATTAAAATATTTTTTTCATACTGAAATTGTATATTAATTTAATTTACAGAAACCACAAGTAAAGTAAAATTGGGTGAAAACAAAGAAGCCAGTCTTTTACTTGTGATTTCTAATTCTCCGGTTCTAATCTGTTACATTTAAGAATCTTTGTTTTCAGAATTTCCATTAATATGAGATTAAAAATTTTCGAGACGACCTATCAATATTGGATTTAATCTTTTTTATGTATCTCCAACTTTTGTAAATGGATATTGATGTTAGTGATGGATAATAAATTTTTTCTTTAGGTAGGTGTTATCAAAGATTCTGATAACTCTATTAGTGATAACTGCCCATGAGAAACTAGTGTTGCGTTGTTAGTCGTCTTATATGCATATAACAAATTTCTCTTGATGTGTATCAGGCCAAATATATGGCATTCAAATGGTTACAAGAAAATTGCTAAATTAATCGTAAAAAAATGTTTGTACATACTTAAATTTAAATATATTAAAAATTCGACTAGGTTATATTAACTTACAAACTATGAAATAAAGCAAAATAGTAATTAAAAAGTTTCAATAAGCAAAAATGTACGAAAATCGAGTTGATCCAGTCTGGAAGTCATTACCTCATAACTCATCATCCTCTCACTTTTATTAAAAATAAGGAAATGGCGGTGATGGAATGACAAAACAAATTATAACCTAAAAAAATCTCGCAACATAACCTTTCGTTACCAACTAGCTTTTCGTTAAAATTACCATGAAATCTTCTTCCAACAATTACTCTAACAAACTTGAAGGCAACTATCAAAAAATAATGCGAGTATTACCAAGTACTCAAAAATGTACCTACATATCGACTGTTGGTATTGCTGTATGGCAATGATTATTTTTCATGGGACAAATATTGAGTTAACATGTATTTAATGACTAATGATCATAAATTCAGAGAAATTTTGAAAGTTTGTTGGATATTGGGACAAAGTAAGGGAATGATTTTCATAGTACTATATAATTTTTATTCCTCACAAATGCCTGTACAATCCCAAAATTATTACCAACATTAAACATCCAACAAACCGTCAGCCCACGTGGACACTGTTTACCAATGAAAACATCGAATTGTAAACATAAATGCGAATGAGAAAAAACGAATGGTGTACAAAAAGGACTTAGTTCACGTCTTGTATCGTGTTTAAACTAAACTCCCTTACAGGCAGGTACATTTTACTCATCTATTTACGTTGTATAATTAAATATTCAGTTGTAGCAAGTTAATGAGATATAATGATTTTTTTTCTAAGTTCCAAGTAGGACTGCAATTAAGCGTATCTGTCTAAATAAGGGCGTATAATACCATCCAATTTATAATGATTCGATTGCCTTTTAACGAATATTTTCTCGCATAAGATATACATATTTTTAAAAGTATTTATAAAAATAATAAATTTATAAAATGAGGTATCTACGCCTATGGTAGATCAAACAAAATTGTTAGCAAGGGTTTTTATAATCTGCAATTGATATTGGAAGAATTATATTTGTTTTTAGTTACATTTTAAATTCTTGTTCAATGTATAAAGTATATATTTCTTAATTATTTTAAACATATTATTTATCTTCTGTCATCATTTTTAGCACTACAGCATTTTTTGGGGACAATTTTTTTAATAAACCCCGATTATAACCCCCTTACCTGAAATGCATCTGTTTTGATTTGAAAAGGGGGGATTTTACGGTAGTATTATCTATTTGTTTCATAATCTTTCTTATTGTTTAATAATTTTAATTCGATTAAAATAAATAAAAAAGTGCTAAACAATAACAAATTGGCTTCCAGGAATTGTTATAGCAATAAAATAAAATCAACCCAATTGATAATTATGTTCACAAGAACCATAGCTATAATTGTAATAAGGTAATTTGACTTTATTCGTATGTATTCCTGGAACGAAATTGATTGTTGGTTTCAGTAGCGGGCACATGTGCCCGCTGTGGTCGTTAAAGTGTTAAATCAAAATTTTTTATCTGACAACAGTGTTCTATCGTTCTACCAGTCGTCAGTATTCAATGAAATAATAATTATTCACTGTTTTATTATAAAACTGCAACGTGAACTAATCCCCAAACATCACTATTTCCATCAATAGTAGGAGTTATGGAAAAAACCAATTTATAGTTTTTTAATTGAAAGTATAATAGTTATATTTCTTCTATGTGAATATTTTTATTAATATGATATCATCTAATAAATGGATTTCAATATGATCACTATTTTTAGTAACTCTATTTTTTTTACCTTTCTGTGGTATTTATTAGAGGGTTGCTACTTAATTTTTTAAGATAGATAAATAAAATATTTATAATTAGATATGGTTTATTGTTTTTCGAATCATGTGGTTTGAACGTATCAATCTTCAGGTGTAAATAAACGTTGACTTCGCAATTTATTTTTAATCTGTGGGAATAAGAAAAAATCATTGGATCTGAAGCAAGGACTGTACGGCGGATGACCCATCAATTCGATGTTTTGACTGTTCATAAACATTTTTGTTTGAACTGATATGTGAGTCATTGTCGTGGGAGAGAATGAGTCGTCTTCTGCGATTCGTTTCCTTCTGACAAAAAAATGATGGTGTACCATTCAGAATTCGCCGTTCAATGTTGCTTTAATGAAACGGTGGCGACATGTCCAGTTATTCCGAAAAAACAGGCGACCATTTGCTTCGAAGTACTTCATGCGCGAACAACTTTCTTTGGATTTGGCTCGTCTTGAAGAACCCATACACTCGATTGTTGTTTAGTTTCGGGTTCATATCCATAGCAACCCTTTTAGCCCACCATGAAGTACTTTTCGGATATACGACTTCCTATGAACAAACAGCAAACTCAAACTGTAATATCACAAAATCAATGCTGCTTACACAATAAAGACTGCGTGAAATAATTTTAGTCTTACATGGATAAAAGCAGAGTTGGGAAATATTTTCCAAACCGATTTA
The DNA here is from genome assembly GCF_026230105.1 of Diorhabda sublineata. NCBI lineage: Eukaryota > Metazoa > Arthropoda > Insecta > Coleoptera > Chrysomelidae > Diorhabda > Diorhabda sublineata. The sequence goes on from NC_079482.1 coordinate 14,238,414, forward strand.
CAGACTTAGCGTAACACAGGTTTACATTTAAAAGGTTTATTATATGCACATAAAACGACTAATAGTTTAACACTAGATCACTAATATAGTTATCCGTCGGGGTCATTGAAAAAACCTGCAATGGGGGATGACTGAATATTTTTATTCTGAAATATCCATATAGATATCATAAGTTAGATATTATTTACTTACCAACTGTAGTGTATCTGACGTAAGTCTCTTTATTTTCAATCATGGCATCTACAGCCAATTTTTCGCAGTACTGAGCTGTTATAATGGCAATTGTGGGTTGTTTTGAACTAGCAACAGTAGGCATTTGCTTTACTATAGTTACTTGGTGGGTGTCGTGAGATTGTTGACGAGTGAAAGCACCATGTTCCATAGCTTTTACTACTTGTCTAGATTGTAATGCAGCAATGCATTGAGCCACTTCTTCTTCGTCCCAACCATTATCCCTATAAAACACACCAGAATTAATGTTAAATCAGAGTATTAGTAATCATTTATAGATAATTGATGTCTTGAAATTAATTTTTTCCCACGTTGTATTTAACAATAAAAAACGGTGGTACATACAGAAAATTATTGGTTATTGATATTGGTGAGAATTTCTATTTTTTTAAATTGTTTTAATAACAAAAAATAGTTTGAATGTATATAAATGTAATATTAAAAAGTACAACATTTTATAATTAAATTAATATTCCAAATTTTTAAATATTGGTGTACTTAATAGTTGTTGGATAAAAAACATTTAATTATTCAAAGTTGTTGGATAAAAAACTTTTAATTATTCAAAGTTGTCAAATATGAACTATTTGTGACAACCATTTTGTTGTGAAGCAAATATGCAATGACTGTACTTTTTCTCGATTTTTTAACTTCTTGGGCATGTATATTCTATTTTTATGTCTGAGTATCTTTTTTGTATTCTTACGAATTTCAGAATATTTTCTATTGGATTCTGTGGAGGCAGTTTACATGTACTTTGTCGTACTAGATTCCTTTCCTCCAGTTTATCTCTACACCCCACATCGAACCCTGCCATTAATTTTTCCATTTACATTCACTACATTTCCACATTGTCTTCTATGTACATTGTTTTCAGATTTATGCTGAGATTCTCTTGAATTTCCTATTTCACCCCGTATCATTGATACATCACATAATTTGCAAAAAAATGTTTTTCATTGATATAGAAAATACAGTTGAGGGGTACGGTATATCGACGTTATTTTTTCAAATTTACAAATTTATGAACTTAAACACATATATTTGCGATGAGATTATTTTACATCGTAAGTTTTTTCTCATTTTTACCAATGATTACTAAAATATAAGAAAACAATCCCTCATAGTATAAAGAAATAACTTGATTCTAAACCATTTGGTTTTATTAAAATATCTAGGTATTGAGAAACAAGTAAATCTTCAAATTTTGTGCATATTAGAAATAACTGAAATTTTACTCACCTCGCTATATCTTTAATTGTAATTGGATTTGGATAAGCAGATTCGATGATTTCCAAAACTTTTTCTACTGTTAATACAACAATATGGCCTAAAGAGTTTTCCTCTGCTGAAACTGTATAAAAATAAACATCAGTCACATTATATGAAAAAATATTCATCTAACAAGAAGATAACTACCAATTTGTTATCAAAGAAAAAATGTAGATTTATGGATAGCATACAAAATAGTAATTAACAGTCTACGTAGTTTATGCAAAAATAAATATTTATTGGAAAATCGTTTAAGACGATTGTTAAACTGTTATTTGACTATTAAAACTGCTCTTAAAATCAAACTAGTTTGTTTATTTGTTGCAATCAAGCCTGGTGGTAAGGAGACAGCACTAATAGGACTTGGAAGATGGGAGAAACTATGTGAGAAATTAAAACTTGTGAATATGAGAATACACTGCGCCGCAACATTATCTTCTTCTTCTTTAACTTGCGCTACGATCCTTTAAGAACCGGGGCCTTTTCAACTATCAATTGCCAATCCTTCCTGTCCCGAGAATGGTACCTCCAACGTCGAACCCTTAGATGGATCAGGTTCGCCTCAACGTCCTCCAACAAGCATCCTTGGCTTTCTTATTTAAGTATATTTTCCATGTTCTTTTTTGTCTTTTACTGCCTTTTTCATTTTTTCTGTCCACCAGTGTGGTCTTTTTATATTTCTGTTTACAATTTTCGTTGTCGCACAGCATTTTTCTGCAGCTTCTAAGACTTCTCCTTTAAAATATTTGCATGTATTTTCGACAATCTTAACTTCTATATTCTTGAATTTTACGTTTAGTACCTCTTGGTATTTTTTACAAATAGTTATATTCTCTTTTCTACCTTTGTTAGATGTAACCTGCCATTTGACTTGTTACGTTTTTCTTCAAACATTTTGAATATTCCTTTCTTCACGTATTGTGGCACGGTAGTCACTTCAGATTTTGTTATAGACCTCCCACTCCATTCGAGAAATTCAATCAAATCTTGGAATGTGCTCGAAATCGTCCTCTACCTATCTAAACTCAAATGTTCAAATCAAAGTAAATTTTAGTAAATTTGTGGTGATATTATTCTTTATATTTGCCGGTAAGTTTATCAAATATCTTTTTTAACTTTCTTTATTATAGTGCTCACAGAAATTCCGGTTACCTTTATTAATTTGGTTATATTTTAAAAACATATACATTCAGTTCTTTATTTGTTAGAACATAAGCTCCTTTTTATTCAAATCTTTTCTTCCTACTCATTCCTTCTTAAGTAATTTCCATCTGTGTCTTCTTTTCATTTCTCATTATATTTTTGAAATTGCAGTCCTCAACTAGATTCCCATTTTATTTTTTTTTTCTCCGCTGTTCTACAGCTACTACATTAAGTTGAGGGCTGCAATTTGAAAAAATAAAATGAGGGAGGAAGTAGGAACACAGATGAAAATTAATAAAGAAGGAACGAGTAGGTAGAACAAATTTAAAGAAAAAGGAGCCCATGCTTTAACATATAATAAAATTGAATTATGCATTTAATTTTGCGGCGCTGTGTATATTCATTTCACAATTGCAAAATAGAAAGTACCAATAAGAAAACTGGCAGTTTATGGAGTTGTATTCGTTATGTGCATGTATTCCTTAATTACTAGTGGTTCACATAAATGTTACACAAGTTGAATTAAAATTGATATAATTCTAAGGCCGAGAACACACTTAGCGATTTTGATCGATCTGATTTTTTTCCACTGTACGACGATGGAATAGACTCTGGTTGCACGATATTTTAAATAGTGTTGTGTATAACATGAACAAAACAAAACGTCTTGCATTACTGTTATTAAGTCAACGATTGGTATGGGGAAGGGAAAACAAAGACTTATGTGAGTTCTCCCCATTAATAAAAGGAGAGAGGGAGTTGGAGCCTTCTACACTTTGTTTCCTGATGTAAAAAACAATGCAGAGAGATTTTTCAATAATTTCAGGATGTCAATCTTATCATTCGACTAACTGCACCACCTGTCAACAAATCATATTCAAAGGAAAATACTAGACTGATCAAACTGTATTTAGCAATGATTAGGCTGGTAATAAATTTAAAGTAAGTAAAATTGGAAGTAGGGAATTAATTATTCACCACACAATTTTTAGATTATATATTTGTAAATAATAAGCTACAGTATTTTATTACTTATTATTTTATATATATATATTAATGTCTTCTTTTTCTTTCTTCTATCATAGGTCTATCGCCTGTTTCTTCTTCGGTATAATTCCTCATCCTGTCTCTAAGTTGTCACTCCATCTCTTTCGTGGTCGACTTCAACTTCATGTTCCAATTAGAGGCTTATCCCATGCCACTTTTAGCAGTGTATGGTCTGTCAATTGACGTATATGTTGGTTCCGTTGTTTCTTAGGCTGTGATACCCATTCTTTAATGTATAAAAATTTTATTAAAATCAATAGTGATATTTGAAGATAATGAAGTTGCTAAAAGACTTCAATATTTAACATTTTCATTCCTGATCACTGGAGATTAACATAGAACTTTTCTGCTTTTGTACGTTTGAAATTTTTTGGAAATTTATGACTGGAGAGTACTTGTAGTGCTGGAACTGAAGTACTTATAGACAGCGGTAAATGTATGTCAGTTGTTAATGCTTGTTGGGACATCTAGGGAACATTGAAAGGTTGAAGCATTGAACCACTGATTTCCATGTTTTACTTTTGAGACAATTACTTCGGCTGTTCCCTCAACTGTAGTTACTGCAGGAGATACTGTAGCAGAGTTCGATTCTTTAATGTTATTTTATTCATCTCCATTGATGTAACTTTCTTCAGTTTCTCTTTCCTCATAAATGTTGTTCAGGAATTGAAGCTAATCGTTACATATTTTTTATTTTTGGCGGAACAAGAACTTTCTTTTGATTGTTTATAATTTTTTGTGACCTTATGAATTTATCTCATAAGTGTTTCCCCCTTCTCAAGATTCATTTACCTGAAAATAAAATATTTATAAAACTAAATAATGAAGTAAATTGAATAAGTACGACTTGTTAACGATAGTAAATGTTTTGCATTGAAACTAAAATATTTTTTAATTATTAGCTATTTAGCCAGTTGATGCAAATTTATCTCCATGATTTGTATAGGATAGGAATATCTATGGCAAGATTAATTGCTAAAGAGGTCTGTCAAGCTCTGCGACTAGTTTTACAAAGTGAGTGCGAACCACCATCCAGCAAAGAAACTTATAGGAGTCAGTATAGAAATTTGATTCAATAACATATATCCCATTATATAGGGGCATATATGGAAAGCACATACATCTCGTGTGTTCAGTGGGACGTGACTGTTCTTCAATTCAAGATTATTATTCAATTGTCTTCATGGCTATGAGAGACAGTTCGTATGGATATACTATCGTTAATATTGGAAGTTATGAGAAAAACTGTGATATCTGTATTCAAAACCACTAAGATATAAGAATCAATGGAAAGTGGTTCACATATTCTCCCTAAAAAGAAGTGTCTACCAGTAACAGAAAGCCTGAAATTATTTCTTGGTCGCTAATGCTGCTTTTGGCTGACGAAAACATTTGTTGAGACCTTACCATGATTCTTACTTGACTCATGGAGAAAATATTTTGCTACAGGCTGTGTAGAGCAATAAGGAATATAGGTGGGGTTTCGAATTAATCAGTAAAAAATGGCGAAATTTTCAGTTCCTTGAATGTACAACCTGATTTTGCTAGTAATATTGTCAAGGCCTGTATAGTGCTTTATAATAATGCTGGAAATAAAAATGGGTTACGTCAATTTTAGAGCTTGGCAACATTCAAGAAGCGTGCACTACAAGAGGAAGTTTGAGAACCAATAAGAGGAGAAACACTATCTGCAGGTATTTCGTGTCAAGTGTTAGAAGCGTTCCTTAGAATATATGAAAAATCTGAGGTACGAGATATGTGAAACCAGAAAACATAAGCATAACTATAGTATGTTCAGTATAAAAAATAAACCTAGTTGAGTGCTTGGTCTCATATAGCAAATAGGCTGATTACATTGAGTTGTGTGGAAAATTCTGTGACGGTGACTAGTCCAAAAAACATTACTAGTGGAAGAAATTGTTTTAAGTAACCGGTACCAAAGAACAAAATAAATTCTAGGACAGAGCGACATTTCCAAAACAAGTGTTCTAAAGGTCCTACATTTGCATATGAATATGACAAAAATTAGTGTAAGTTGGGTGCCTCGAATTCTCAGCGCAGTGCAAAAACAGCGCCGAGTAGAATGTTGTGAGCAATTTTTAGAACTTTGCCGCGAGGACCCAGTGTAATACAATCAATTGTAACTATGATCTTGACAGAGATTGAACACCTACCATATAACCCTGATCTGGTCCATTCCCACTATATTTTGGTCGCATAGCTGACTCTAAAGATGCATCATATTTTTCTCTAAAGTTAATGCTAATGTTTGACTCCTCGATTTATATCGAATTCTTGAGTTTTTTCATCTCTCGTAATTATATGTTTTTGGGACGTGCAATTTTGACATGTCTTTCAGTATTATGTCTTTTTTCAGGCTGTCGAAAGCTCGTTTGAAGTCTATAAATAGAATGTGGATATTCATATTTTGATCGTAACATTTTTCTATAATTTGATTTAATATATGGATAGCATCTATTGTTGATCTCCCGGGCCTAAACCCATATTGACATTCTCCAAGATGCGATGCCGTATACTTTTTTAATCTCGTATTAACGATGGAAGTCAAAATTTTGTAGACTGTATTTGGTAGGGTGTCAGGTTTGTAATTAGCGCACATTTTTGGGTTTCCGTTTTTGAATATGGGCCATATGGCTCCACTATTCCATCCGTCTGGCATTTGTTTGTTTTTGCAAACTAGCTTTATTAATACTCTTCAACATTATAATGGACGAAATCATAAAAGAAGTCAAAACGGCAGGCAGAGGATACAGAATGGGAAAACATGAGTTTAAGATAGTTTGCTACGCTGATGACGCGGTTGTGATATCCGAAGATGAGGATAATCTGCAAAAACTGATACACAGATTTGAAACAGTTGCAGGAAAATTCAATATGATCATATCGACACAAAAGACACAATCCTTGACAATAGCGAGAGAACCAAGAAGATGCAAACTGGCAATTTTTAATAAAAGTGTAGAGCAGGTTATGTCTTTTAAATATTTAGGGGTTAACATCACGAGCTATAGGAACTTGAAACAAGAAGTCAAAACGCAAACAACAGCAGCATCTAGGATATCAGGATTCCTTCGAACCGTGATATGGAGGAATAAATTTTTAAGTATCGGAAGCAAAACACGGATATATAAAATTTGTGTCAGACCAGTAATGACATACGCCATAGAAACGAGGGCGGAGACTGCAACTACTAAGCGGATTGTGTGATGTGTGACGTTCTGGATATAGTGAGATGGGCCAGAACTAGAAGAAGAGCATGGAGAGATCATGTCAATAGAATGGACTACGATCGACTGGCGAAAATCGCAAAGGAAGAGAGACCCAATACAAGTAGACCGCCTGGAAGACCACCAAAGCGCTGGTATGAGAGCTGGTCCTCGGAATCACAACTTAGGCTGCCTCTTTGAAAACACAAGACATAGTCTTAAAATAAGAAGAAGAAGAAGCTTTATTAATTGTTAAAGTCTATTAGTAGTTCATTTCCACCGAATTTTACCATCTCATTGACGATCTCGTCTGGTCCTCCTGCTTTGTTTAGTACATTTTTTAATGGTACCTCTAATTCTTTGAGCATTGGTGGTTGTTTTCCTAGTTTTCTACTAGTATATTTTTAAAGTGTTGTTCCCAAGCCCTGCTGTCTGCCTGAACTGTAGCTTTATTCCTGTTTTGATGTTTAATGTATTGGTAAATTTTTGAGTAGTTTCTGTTGTTTACTTCAAATTCTTCAATTATTTTGTTGATCCACACTTCTCTCTTGCTTTTGTTTTCTACTTCTCTTCCCGAGTATTCTATATTTTTTTATTTCTTTTGTCGTTAACCATGTTATTCTTCCGATTTTCTTTTCACTTATATTTGTTTCGCAGTCTTCATCAAACCCTTGCTTTTTCTTTCTTTTGCTATATTTAATTTGTAATGTGTTATTTGCTATGTCCAAAATACTTTTCATTATATTTTGCCAGTTCATGTTTATGTCCGTATATTCGGAGATTATCTTTAGAAGTCTATATAACTCATTTGGTTATCACAAGAAAGTGCTCTAAATCAACATTTGTTCCTCGAAAAGATCGTACATCATGAATCCTGTTCCGTTTCTCCCTTGTTTCTTTTCTCCTGCATATCTTTATCAATTCTTCCTTCCATCTTAGCTCTTGTAATGCAAGTATTTCTATGTTATGAATATGTATGTTTGGAAATAAAGGAAGAATATATTGAAAAATAATGACAGTTTTCTCTATTTATTCCCGTTTTTACCCAGGTTGGTTTTCACATTTTCCCGGTTGAAATACTACACTTTTATGATGATAAATATTTAGAAAATACAAGTATTATAAAATAACCAAGTTATTGTTTTAATCTAACTAATTTTAGTCTTCAAAGGTTTTTTCTTTTTTTTCAGAGTTTATCTCTGTTTCCCAGTTTTTTCAGTTTTATGCAAATGTGGTGATTTTTTATTTTGTGCTGGGCTATATCTTGAGTATGCTTTCCTCATAGAGAGTATCATGGATTTTGAAATATCTACATTTTTTAGTCCACCAATTTTTTAGAGAATCGTACACTAATTCTTGGCCTATACGTGGTTCTTCTTTTGAATTTTCAACCAAAATCTCGTTACTGATAGAAAATCCTCCTGCTGCAGTCGCATTGCCGTAAGAAATTATTAGAAAAAGTTGAACTACTTTTTTTAAACTACTGTTTTCGATAATTTCCATCAATTTACTAGAGTAATCTGATTCGGCAGAATATCTCTAAAAGACTTATCTGCTTCTTACAATGTAGTGACGTTGAATCTGTTTTCAGTCAACAAAATGTTAAATGCTTCAGATATCTGTTGCATGGATTATTCTGGATCGTTACCAGTCCGTCCTATTGGGATTAAGGAGAATTATTGCTTTAGCTAATATGAATGCTAATTTCGCAAAAGTTTGGAAATCGTATACATTAAACAGTTTCTACAATGCTTGCGAAAGACCAATATGCCCTTATCTTTAACTCCAATGCATTTTTTCAAAGTCGCTCTTGCAGCATACCCTAAATCGATATCTTGCACTTTTGTGAGGTTGCAGTATAAACCAGTGGCATCTTTCTTGGAAATGTCCATTTTTTGCATAAGAGTGTTTTCAAGAATGTCGCCTGCAACAAATTGAATCAGGTCTTCATAAAGAAATGGAGTTAGGGGCCAATCACTTTGAAAATTTTCAAGGAATGGCTAGTTCTTCGGATAAGGACTGAAAGAATTATTCCAAAACTTTTCATGGTTTTAAAACTTTCAAATGATGGCTTTTGATTTGTGTTTTGCAGAGAAGATATGCATTTTTTCAAATGCGGATAGTGACATTTGTTAAACAGGTATGTTTTCAGACATCTTACTGAACAGAATTTCGGAGGAAATTCAGTGGAACCAATAACGGATGAGAACATTCCTTTTTGATGTTTTAAACGATTTTTATCGTTTTGAGCCACTTTTCAAAATAACTCAAAAGGCTTTAAGGGAATCCCCCGCTGTCTATATCAGGCAACCATAGATCCGGAGCCCGTAAAAGTGCAGTTGCGAGGGAGGTTCAACATGTTTCGATTGGATGATGTGATTTTCGAGATCACCCGGAAGATTTTTATGCTATACAAAGACCACCTTACTCAAAATTACTGAAAATTCCCAGTTTATTAGAAATTCCTGTAGAATAACCGGTTTCTTCCGGCTCTGTGTAATTCCCGTCTTTTCTCCGACTTTCCCTTGAAATTTTAAAAATGTAAAATGAATGAAATTAATTTTTAAACACTATTTATTCCTTTGCTTTGCTTTTTTGTAAAAATATTTTAATGTCTTGTTGATTTTTATGTATATGCAATGTAAGATGTTAGTGGTTTATTTTTATAATTTTCATTTTATTCATTTTACTATTGCAAATAAAATAATTGAAAAATATAAACGCAATAAGGTCAATTCAATAACGTTATGCAATAAAAACATTATTACTTACCAAAAATATTCTTTTTGCTGTCTTCCAGATTGTCAAAGTCACTTCTGAATTAGCACACTCACAAGATGGTCCCAGAAGAGCCTGGTCCAACAAAGAAAACACGAAAATTTTGGAAAAAAATATATTTATGTTTCAACATAATCTCCTTTTAGCAAACACTAGTGATGCTTAATAATTTCGACACTCTTTCTATAATAAGAATCGTGAAGCTCTTCAAAATAGCCATTAACTGCCGATATAACCCCTTCATTGTTGGAAAATCTTTTACCACCCAAGTCTGGGAACAGAGGGACTTAAATATGGCAAATAGGGTGCATGTGGTATCAATTCAAGCTTTAATTCATTAATTTTGGCCATTGCAATAACGGAGAGTCTTAATGAAATAACACTTTCTTTTGAACCAAATACGATCGTTTTTTCTTGATTTCTTCGCTAAAACGTTGCAATTAGTTTGCATACTACTCGCCGTTGTTAGTTTTCCTTTTTCAAGACAGTCAATGAAAATTATCATACACGCATCCCTAAAAACGTACGCCATGATCTTGCTTGCAGATAGAACGGTCTTTGCCTTCTTTGGAGCCGGTTCTCCGTTTTCAGTCCATTGTTTTGATTGTCCTTTTATTTCGGGTGTGAAGTGATGTATCCATGTTTCATCCACGTCGCAAAAATTAGGCTTTATTTGTGTGTAACTTTGACAAAAACTCGATGGAAACATCTTTACGACGCTGTTTTTGTTCTACTGTCAGCAAACGCAGCACCCATCTTGCGCACAGCTTTGTCATTTCCAAATTTTCAGTTAATATGCGATGTATCGCACTTTTTCAAATATCTACTGTCTGCTATCTCGCGAACTTTTTGGTGACGATCATCCAGTGCCGCTTTGTGGATTTTCCTCAACATTTCTGGAGTCTTCATCTCACTTTGTCGACTACTGCGATGCCGGTCTGCGGAGGTCGTACGCCCTCGTCTAAACACTGACTGCTACTCGTTCAATATTGATGGCTGCCAAACAAAAACTAAATAACGTGGCGTCTTCAAACTTGGAACATATGCTGTATAGATTGTGTACTTTCTAAATCAATGGTATCTTTCAAGCAACTACCGCCATCTCTTGGTATCCCAGGTACTTCTTGGACCATCCTCGTAGTTTGTGGCCTTACTGATTTATAATATAATATAATATGCACATAATACAAACACACAACAGTGGTCGGCAGTAGGGCGAATGACGCGTTTGTAACTGTCCAAGAAACCGGCGAATATAGTGGGCGGTTATATTGTTGCTGTCGGCGTTAAATAATCCGTTCGGTTAAAAACGCGAAGTGTGTTTCGGCACTTACATAGGTAAAAGAAACATGTTAACTATCAATATAAAAAATATTGGAGGTGTGAGAAAGAATAAAAAATTTTCACCGGAAATTATAAATATGGAACTTTTTTCGTTGTAATTGTGAACATATAAATTAAAAATTTATATACAAGAAAAAATAGAATATAATTCTATTTTGGGAAAGGATGTAATAATCCTTTAGAGTTTGGAGTAAATGTATACTATTGACCGATATGCATGGGCAAATTTTTACAGAAATGAGTACGGCACTAACCATTTTCTGTAAACGGTCAATGTAAAGAAGGTAATTGAGCAATTATTTTTCTTTCTTTAGGATAATGATCAAGACTTACAGATAACAAAATGTTCGTTTGACTACATACAAAGATTTGCTAAGAAAACATACATGATGTTATTAGTGAGGTTAATTTAAAAACACTGCATAAAAAATTACATATTAGTTTCAGAAAAACCTAATTGTTAAATCACACCGATCTTTACCAATTGATGCGTGATCTAGATCAATTCGACAATATCCAGGAGCTATAATCAATTTAGAAAAATATGTTATTATTTACAAGAAGAGATGAACAACAAATGAAGAATTTACTTACGTGGTCGAGGCGGAACTTCAGTTGCTTCTTCTAACTGCCTTAATTCAACTTCTAATTTGACTATACTTTTGAAATTGTGCTGCATTAATTTCATAATTTTTTTAATGAAACCAACATAATCTGAAATCATTTAGTGAATATAATAATGGCGTTAGAGTAATTGATTATTCTACCTCGAGGAAATTCTTTAGGACTAACTAATTCTCTAAAAAAGTCTTGAGCTACACCTGCTTGCCCACCATCAGTCTCATCTTGCAGGTTACTATTTTCTCTAAACCAAAATCTAATCGTTCGAGATTCTGGCGTGTGTTTTCCAGTTTCTTTGCTTACTAGAAATACTCGGAATTCTAGGGAAAGTTGAGCTGGCGATGATACACCGTTTTCTGAAATCGGAAATGGACAATTTTGTGTTAAATAGATAAAGCTAATAACAAATAATTGGAAACGCATTTTTTGGAAAAAAAAATGTTATATACTATCAATCATACAGGGTGTTTCTATTTCTATTTGACTGACAGTGCTCTACCACAGAGAAATTTCAATAAATGATTCATTTTGATAGAAATACGAATCCTTCGGGGCATAGTTGCTGAAAAATTGGGTGTTCAAAATTTTAAATAAAAATCAAAAAAATTAATTTTTTTTGCAAATTTGGTGACCAATATGCTTCTTAATAACGTAATATTTTGACATAAACAAACTCTGAAAAAATTTACCAGTGGCACGCTGACAGGATTAGTTGTCATTTTTATCCGCCTATTTTTTACACCACTGGAGCAACTTCTTTTTTTAATCTTGTTTTAAATTGCTTGTTTATTTTTGGTTTAAGAACTTGAATTGAGCTAAAGCGAACGGTGTTGTAGAAATTTGCCTCTAAATAAAAGTCTGCAATCATGTAAGTAATTTACAGACTTTTCAATTTTCTACAACACCGTTCATCTTAGCTCGAAATTGGTCAAACCACCTACTCGTGAAAAACAGTATTACTTTATTCACTTGTTGCATAAATAACTATTTAAGTAAATTTTTCTGTCGAAATATCACAATAAATGAACTTGGGTAAACCATTATACCTCAGAAATAACAATAAATCCAGTATTTTAGGATTTTAAAGGTTTATGTAATCTTTAAAGATTACTGGAAAAAGGGAAATTGGCTAATGTTATTATTTTCAGAAAATATATAAACGAAGACATTTCAAGTGATCGTATCATATCTGGATCAATCAGATTGTGGCAATACAAAGGATTGAAGGTTCCTGTAAATACAATATTTTTTTTCATTTTCCTCTTTTTAAACGTAATGAGAACGTGGTTTTTAGTTTGTGTTTTGTTTATTTTAGGTGAAATTTACACATGTCATTACACTAAAAATGGCAAATTTCCACATTTCAAAATTGTATTAATTTAATTAAAGGCTTTCTGCCCCAAATTAACTGTGAATAATCTTTAACAAGTTAGTTTTTTATTTTATATTTTTATTCAAACGTGCTGAATTAGTCTTTCTAATTCTTCGGTGGATATAACGTCTTTCATTTGACGAATTTTTTTAACTGTCGTTAAAAAGCGATTTTAACAGCAATAAAAAGGATTTATTTGCTACTGGACGTTCCAAAAAAATATTCTTGTATCTACTTAGTAGTGGAATTTCATAGAGCTTCAATAACACTGTCTGGTCTTCTTATTTGAAGACAAAATCTTCAATTTTCAACAAAGATTATATATCAAAATCATAAGATTTTTATACAACTTGGTTTCCTTAGTATTCGCAGGTGTTAAATCTGTTGAATCTTTTGGAGAATATTTTTTTCAACAAAACGAATCACTATGAATACGTCATGCAACAAAGCTTTTGTAACAAAACTGACAACTTTATAACACTTTTTAGGTCAGAGTTCTACTTAATTAACCTGGTGTAAGAGTACGGTCCCAGAAATACCTGGTCTGATCTAGAGATGGCAGTAGTAGCTAGAACAAGCTTTGAACAAAATTGGTAAAAAAATTTCCTACCGAATATCGTACGAGATTAAATTAAATCCGGAATATTTTCCTCGCTAATGAGTATTTTTAGAAAATTTGTCTCTTCCACGGATAGGAAGAATTTTCAAAATATTCATAAGCTCGAAAAACAATTTAACCTCTTGTAGTATTGCTGGTGAAAATTTGTTAAACTATTGGTGGTTTCTCTATAATGTCCTATATAGCTAAAATGAAGTGAATCACCAGTAATATTTCACTGTTTTAAACAAGTCAACCATACCGATAATTAAATATCGTTAAAAACTGAGGTGGTGACTAGAATCTAGCTCTCGATCAACCCCAGTAAAACTACATTAGTCCCTTTTATAAAGAGAAGGAAGGCGAATATACCCACACCTATACTCCAAGTAAGCAAAATATATAGGAGTGATCCTGGATAAAACACTTACTTGGAATAATCACCTAGACAAGATTTCAAAAGCCACTGCGGCTATATGGATTTGTCACAAGTTTGTTAGCGATATGGGGACTAAACCCTAAGATGGTATTCCGGGTATACCAAACAGCCATCAAACTCCCGCAAAACCAGCACTTCCAATACCTTCAAAATAGATTTACAATCTACTGTAATCATATGTCGTTAGATACAAGCTAGTTTGATCAAAAACCGGCGTGAGATGTGTAAAGTGGCCGGCAATTAACTTCTTTCAGATCGTTTTTATAAGCAACTAATGCAGCGAGTGCAATACACTAGTTTATGAACTGCGTGTGGAAACTGATTTAAAATTATATCTGGTTTGGCAAAATTTTTTAAAAGAGCTTCATGATCCTGGTAATTTCTTCCAAATCGACAAAAACATCAAAGAGTCTTTTACATTTCATGATTTTTTTCCAATCAATATATAATTTAAATTGTAGAGATTTTTTATTTTGTTTTATGAGTGTAATCTCTTGTACTTTATATCATATAAAGTCGCAATTTTAATAAAACATGACGAAGTAAGCTGTCGCTTCTGAAAGTGATTTTTTCGTGTTAGTAGCTGCTCTGGTTCAATCGACTATAAAGAGAAGCAATAAATATTTAAAATAGAAAAAGCGAACTGTCGAGAACTTGAACTTGAAAAAGATAAATTGAATAGTGGAAAAAATATGTCGAGTGTTAGAATACATATTCCCCTAGTTCATTGGATCATCTGATAAGTTACCTGATGTTGCTTCTTTATTTATAACTATGCCTGTGTGCTCTCCTCCAGCTACATGCATTTTGTCATTTGTTTTGTTTATTTTACGTCTCTCTATTATTAGAGTTGTGGAGTTATGCGTTTTGCATTTAGGGGTCATCACAACCTGTTCTTGATCCATTGTTTCTGTCATATTTATCTAGAAGGAAGAAAAATATCAGTTTACGATAAATTTACATTTTATGATATTATTATTTTCTTTAATTATTCACACATTACAAACACTAAATTTCAACTATACTCAATAACGGATTTTACAACTAATTATTGGAAAGTATTTGACTAACTCTCTTTTATATCTCTGTATGTATACTCGTATTTACAATATACTTTTTCAACTTTGTAATCTTCAGCATTTATTGTTTAAATTATCATAAAGACCGATAGTAGCAACATTTGCATTAAAAATTTAATTTTATGATTTTATATGTAAGTTTCGTTTCAAAAAATCTTATCGAAATTTCCATCAATCAAACTTCCTTAAATTTTGCTATAAATTTAAAAAAACTATATTTTATATTTATACTGATGAAATGAATTCCTTGTTCATATTCTACTGTATAAATAAAGAACAAAGAGTTCGTCTTTGTTTATAGATTCAAGTTACATTTTATCGACTTCTCAAGAGATTACTTAAGCCATAAACATTTTATTGTTTCGAAACAGATAATCAGGAAGTTATATATTTATCCAGAGTGAATGTAAAAAGCTGTTTCCTTGCCGCTTGTGAAGTGACTTTCCCATTACTACAGACATTAACACTTTCTTTAGTGCGCGATTGAACGATTCTGTTTATATTAACAATGTAGAGGGTGTTCCATCAAAAATATAGATCGAATAATAAGTTACGATAATTAGGATAATTGATTTATTGAACAAGATTTGCATAAAACTGATAAGTGAATTAGGGGAGAATATCTGTGATAGTTGATAACGAGAAGGTGCTTAAAAACGGGTTAAGGCCACAATAAATCAATAAACGTGCATTTCGACCCATCCAAAACACACGTACCATTAGAATATAATAACAATCATATAATAATACTTGTATCTATATAATATTCACCTTATAAATAATAATATTAATATTTGTAAAAAAATATATTTAAGAGTCTTCAAGATAGATATAGACACACACATGTATTTGTCGACAGTGATATTGCTATCAATGTACTCACTGACCACCGTGTTGTTAGAGGTAAGTAAACACAATATAGTATAAGCGTTGTTAAATGTGTAAGTTGGAAATATACCAGTGATTTTAAGATATGGTTATATTAAGTTTGGAGGGCCTAAACCTTCAGTCATCACTTGTCCAAAAAAAACACGAACTAGAAAGAGGTGAGATGTGAAGAACTATTTCTGAGCTTGTCTCTTTTAAAGACAAAAAAGTAACTTGAAATATTGCGGTAATTCAACGCCAGTCCTGGTTAAATTCTTATGAAACGTAGACGTACAGTAATGAGCCCTTGCATTTGAAAATACATACTACAGGTACACATTTCTCTGAACATCTTCCTCAATAAAACAATAATGCTTCGACCCCGGTAATTCCAAGCTACTTTCTCTTAGGGATTCCAAAGCACCTTCCTTATGTCCTAATAGAAAACAATTAAATTAATCCTCTCCGATATACGGAGAGGATTAATACGCTGCTCCTAGAGATTTTGATGTACGTATAGTAACTTTGAGTAGTTATCGAATTTTGATATTGGCAAAAATATGGAAAAATTTCAGTATGTGTACAACAAACATCAAGAATTAGAAAGAAAGATCGAAATAAGAAGCTTTACTAGGGTTGCCTGAAAAGTTTTCGACCTAACACTTTTTCGTTTTTATTTTTCGACATAGTTTTTTTTCAAGACTATACACTTAATCCAGCGATGCTCTAAAGCTTTTAACTTTTCCAAATAATAGAGGCCGTCTTTCTCCTTAAAATATTTGTATACGTATGCGATAACGGCTTCGTCAGCTGAAAATCTCTTTCAAGTGAAACAGGAAAATTTTGCTGGTGTCCAATCTGGTGAATATGATAAGGGGTCAATAATTCGAAGGGCAATTCGTGAATATTAGCCATGGCAGGTACCGAAGTTTAAGAAGGTGCGCTGTCCTGTTTAATAAAAACTTTTTTTCAAGAGCGGTCACTTCTTCAAATTTTTCCTCTTACTTCATATATCTAAACTGCAATAGTCTCATAATCGTAATTTAGCGGATAATCAAATTGTGAGATGAGATGGCTCGAGAAATTTCTAGTATGGTTTTATCATGGACCAAGTTGACACATAAATCATAAAGACTGAGAGCCAGTGTTAAACAGACTTACAGTATAGTAGCAAATTTCACATTGATGTCAGGTATACTGTTTCACCCTCCGTTGGTAGAATGGGGGCTCACTATTCCCATCGAGAGTTCCTTTGAACTTATCTAGAAGTCGAAAGGCATAATATTGACTTTCAAAACGTGATCGCAGCATGTCTTTCGTTTTGGTATCTTAAAATATATAATTATTTGTATAGAATAATTTAAGGGTACACACTTATTCCAGTTCCCATTATATTTTATATTATTTCAAAGCTACTTCAATTTGACACAAATTTAGGTTATTTCAGCAAAGCTGAAATTTATATAGGATACTCATATTATTATTATACAGTGCTTTTCAGATAAAAGTATCCACCTTTAATAACTTTTGTAATACTATTATTTAGAAAAAATCCAAAAACACGTCAATTTATATTGGAAGGGGCAAGCATTATGGCTTATTTAAACTTACTGGAAAGGCCACCACCTCACCCCTAGCAGCATCCCATTTATTTTTTTAAATTACTTGTCATATTTTTTATGTAAAATTTGGATACTCCTCTTTGAGCTGATTTCAAAAATGTATATTACTTGTAGGTTAAAGTGGTTAGTTTATGAGATAAACAATTTTTCTTTTAAGAGCACAAATTTTACTTATTATTTACTTTCACCTTATTTGCCTGTACTAAAATGGGTTGTACAACAGTTCAAACTCTTTAATCTTTTTAACTGTGCTATTTATTCTACTTAAAAAATCCAAACAACAAAAAACTCTACTTTTTATTAAAGTTTGACATTGTCAACTAGAATTTGTAGTCACTATTGATAGTGTAATTTGATACATTATTTATTTTGTTTCTCTGAAATGGTTTACTCTTACGTTTACGTGGTTTATGCAATGTATACGAGGATGTATTGATATCTAGTTAGCCTAGACCAGTTCCCATGCATAAACAAAATATTGCGTTACCATAGCAACGAACAGTAACTTATTAGCAGTGTCAGTGTAAAATTTGACGTCAAAAAAGTAAACCAGAGTTACGCAATAAATTAAAAGAAAAAATATGTCCACCGAAATTGTGAAAATCGAAAAATTGGAGTATCGAGCCATCATCAAATACCTGTATTTAAAAGGGTTAAGAGGTAAGAAGATTTACGAAGATATGCTTAATACTCTTGGTGATCAATGTCCTTCGTATGTGACCGTGAAAAATTGGACTGCAAGCTTCAAAAGAGGTAACTTTTACATTGAAGATGATGACCGATCGGGAAGGCCAGTTTCTGTGTCAATTTCGGAAAATATCGATGCTGTTCATGAAATGACTTTTAGAACCATCGAATTGGGTTAAAACGGATATCTGAAGCACTGAATATTTCATACGAACGCGTTCATCATATAGTTCACGTCAATTTGGACATGAGAAAAATTGCTGCAAAATGGATCCCCAAATGTTTAAATGTTGACCAAAAGCGTGTAAGGGTAGAAGCATCACCTTCGATTTGTGCTCGATTTGAAAACGATGTAGACTTCTTAAAACGAATTGTTGCTATGGATAAGACTTGGGTACATTTCTACGATCCAGATCCTTTTTCCTCAACTGAAAAAAAGTTTAAAAGGACGTAACTTTTCTTCCAACGAGGAGGTAATGAAAGCTGTAGAGGTCTGGTTTGCAGAACAAGAAGAAACATTTTTTTGAAAGGTCTAGAGACGTTGCAGGTTCGCTGTAATAAATGTATCCAATTAAGAGGAGAATATGTTGAGTAATAAAATATTTTGACATTGAGATTTTGATTGGTTCTAAAGTAGGCTAAGAATTTTTCAATATATCCCCGTACACAGATTTACAAAATAAGACACATAGGTTGATTCTGACAAAAACTTTCTCGGTCGCGCTGATGAAGAGACATAATTTTTTAAAATTTTAAAATTCATTTTTTATACAGAAATAAGAAAAAATTCACTCACAATTATAACGATTTTAATATTTATTATGTTCTAACAAAGTGTACAACTCGAAATTGAAATATAAAATAAATCAATTTTTACGTTGACTAAAAAAAAATGATTCACTGCTCTTCGTCAGAAATGCTGACTTCCGTTGATTCAATGTAGCACTCTGAATCTTCCAAGTTTTGGAGATCATCGCCATCGTTATCAGAAAATAATTTATTAAGTTTCATTGATTTACCTGATGGACGTTGGACCGAATCGGCTACAAAAGCTGGCAGTTGATCTTCATCATTTGAATAAATATGTGTTTTGATGATTGATCTTCCCATACTTTTCCGGCTGTAATGTTAATGGCATCGTTTATCAACATTATTCCAAATATTAGATTTTGTTGTTGTCATAGCCCGCTATGGCTCGCTTGGTAAACTGCTTCCAACAAAATTGCGTGCTTTAATACTAAATTGTTCGTTGATAGCAGCAGCCTTATATGTATCAAGGAACAGCTGAAATCTGGCATCATTTATGTCTATGCATTTCTTATAATTATACATTTCACGTGTAAATTTCTGGATAATATTGAAGATTTCATTCATTCTATCCTCTGTTAAATTATGATCACCAAGAGCTGAAAAAGCTTCTTGATAACTAGTGTTTTTCTCTCCAATAAAAAAGATTGAAATCAAATAGCCAAATAAGCTTCTACACGTTAGCTCGCCATGAATTCCTGTGACATCCATAACTTACCTATTCCTATCTGTACCCAGATATGCGAAAAAGTATTTTTCAATTTACTTTATTGGCTTCATCACTGATGCTACAGGCTTGATAAATAATTTTAGTATCAGCTTTTTCGTGCAACTCACAAAATAAATCCTCAACAATCTTAGATTCAACTTTATTTCCATTACCGACATATGAATAACATTATCGGAAATTAAGATTTACAGTACTGTTGTTAAGAAATGGTGCATTTTCTTCAGATGCCCAATGAATACAGAAAAAGCCAATCATGCTTGTTCATTGAGAAATTACTATGTGGTCTGTCTGTAGAACCGACCTATTTATCTGCATTTGTAAATCTACGTATAAAATAAGAATATATACTTTGGCAAATACAGGAATGCCAATTCACCAAGCGCATATTACCCTCTTTGTCATCCAAATACTTTCTCATTTTAACTTCATGCCTCTTCTACGTTTCTCGACATTAACTCCTGTATTTGCCAAACTGTAAGTATCATATATAAATTTCAATTGCGCTAAAATAACTTTTATAAAATTGAAGTAGCTTTGAAATAATATAAAATATAGTGGGAACCGGAATAAGTGTCTCGTCATCAAATTTTTCACGTTTTGAAAGTCAATATTTACGCCTTTCGACTTCGAGACACGTTCAAAGGAACACTCGATGGGAATAGGTAATTTCCATTTTACTAACGGCAGGTAAAACAGTATACCTGACATCAATATGAAGTTTGCTACTATACTGTAAGTCTGCTGAGCACTGGCTCTTAGACTAATAGTCTGCAGGCTCCTAAGCCTGTAACAACTGTACAACTTCAAGCATTTCCGTAAAACCTCTAGTCTTTACAGGAGTTGTTAATCAACGACTTCTGAATGGTCAATATATTAAAGTTATTAATAGTCTCACCAGTAAGTTTAGTGCTAAATAAAACACCGAAAGAGGAAAATCACCTTTTAAAAATTTATTTACTACTTTACAATTGCCGACAATAAAATTTACGTTTAATTATGTGACAACTAACTAACTGTGTAACCAACATGTCTTTTTATTTTATACATAATGTGGATGTTATGATAAGTGAAATTTTATAGTGTCATCAGCCTCTTCTTTATGGGATTTTTGAAAATGGGTGCCACAATTTGCGCAACACACTTTGCACAGTAACTACAGATTCAATTGCAAACTTTTTTTTTCTTATTGTCATATTTACTTTACTATCAGTTTCTAAAGTAACAAATTTGTATGTCGTCAGAAGTATCAGTTATAACCGAAAGTTTAACATGATAATATTATGAAGTATTGAAAACCGGCTATTTATTTTGAATCATTTGGTATTATTATTATTATTGTTGATGATATAAGAATAACTCGTATTGTAAATATTTAAAATGTCTTCCATAAAAATTTTTAATCAATTTCCTAAGCAAAGCTGGGTACACTAGCTAGTAATTACTAAAATGAAAGTACAACAAATTATATTCTATTCTCAATACTCTTTTTTTGTATGAATATAATCATGCTGTTAATAAACTGGTTGTATAACAGTTGCAAACCGTGCAATTGATAAATTGGACAATGATCTATCTTCTAAAGTGAATCGATTCCGGTAAAATAACAATTAAATAAGTATTAACCATTAAACCATTAACCATTAAAATGAGTTCACGAATTGTTTTAATGAACGCGTAAGATAGTTGAAAAATTGTACTGTAGTATAGCCCAGTCATTTGGTGCTCAGAAGTGTCTGTTCCAAAAAAAAAAAAAAAAATTAGAACAAAAGGTTTTTTGACGGATTCTTATGGTTTTCAGTGTGCTAAATGCGAATCTGTCAACAAAAAAAATATCGTAAAAAAGAAACAAAAAAATTCGGACTTTTCTCACAAAATATAAATATAAGGCTGGTAAGTTGAAAAATATACATCTCATTGAGTTTTCATTATTCATAAAATTAAAGTAGAAAAAATTTATTCCAAAATGCACTGGTCACTTTTTAATTTTGAGCATAGAGTACCGCCGCTAGAGCGGGCTGAAAAAGAGAGAAATGATACTTACGGCGAAATGTGCCTGTTGGAAATAATAACCAGTGTATAAGTACAAAGCTTTTCAGAGTTTTTCTTCATTTTAATGCTACATTGCTGATTCTATTGCATTGCAATTTGTAATTAAATACTATCTTGCTTGAAATATTAGTAGCAAATCAATCCAATGAAGCATGCTCTAGACGAGAGAATTACTCGATGGCTAGAAATAGTGTTGTAAAGGTTCCTTGGATTCTTGGTAATGGAAGTCTTAGTAGGAAAGATGGGATTTTTAACTTATCACCTCAAGTACATTACATTAAATAAACAAACCATCTCTATCACCGAAACAAAAACAAAAATATTCAAAACATGAGGCTGATCCGAGGGCGAACTCGTTCATCTATTTTAAATTGTACTTTAATGTTTTCAAAATAAGAAGACAATAATTTCCTGATATGTTAAAAAATAAGTATTTAAAAAATACGCTGGTTTTGTTCTTCTTGGAAATAAGTTAAAAACCTCCGAGTTATTGGCGTTCAGAGAACTAAGCCTATTTCTCAATCTCAAAGAATTAAACGGATTTCTGATATATTTGATCAGTATTAATTTTTCTTTAAGGGAAAAAATTATCAATCTTGATAAAAACTTACCTACTGACAATGGAAAATTTTAAAACAAAGAGAAGATCGCTTAATATCTTTTATCAAACTAATTTCTATGTAACTAAACTAATGTCTCAAGGTAGGAAGGGCGCCTGTTTTAAATACACATCTATCGTCGACAGTTTTCCCTCCACGCCTCCTTTACCATTCGTGTTTAGTTTGGTTTGCTCTCTCCTCCTCGTGGGACAGCTAAGAGTTCTTCGGTTTTCTGCTGATCGTTCAGTGTTTTTAAGTGAACTAAAGTTATTAGTGAATATGTGAGGGACGAAAATGTCGCGTCGTGAATATGCAGTTTGTGAGAAACCTCTTGATGAACAGACCCAAACTGTTGTTGGGAAAAAAAGGAGATTGAACTCGTTCATTGGAGCAAGTAAAAAACGACAGGATGGTAAGATTGTTTTTTCAAAAGGAAATACAGAAGTTGCAGTTCATGACAAATGTGGGAAACAGTCCGTGATTGGAAGAATAATTAAGACTTTATTGAAGAAATATCAAGTACATCGCGTTCGTTGGTGTTCGGAGCTCTTTTAATTACAGTTTTTCTGTGTGAAGAGCTTGTGCTACTAGACGATGTTAAAAAGAAGGTGAAGAAAGCTCCCCCAAAACACAATCTCGAGTACCCTTTGAGAACGTTGGAAGCGAGGGAATCAGTACTAAATCTCGCGAAAAATCTTTGGAATGAATTTCGAATTGCTATTGTACGTAGTGTTGATCGAGTGAATAACTAGGTTGCTGCTGATGCTTAATACCATTTGCAATGGAAAAGAGCGACAAGAATTACTTGAGGCAGTAGCAGGTGACTTTCGCTCACAGCCAGCAACAGTAAGAAGTCGTAATCTTGTAACCACCATAAAACATATATTCATGGAGGAATCACGATAAGAAAGCGTTAGTTTGGGCTGAGTTTCTATCATTTCTGACAAAATGTTGATCTTTTTCAGCGCACTCAAGCGACGGTGCCCTGCAGTCAAAAATTAAAATTGACTGGTGCATTTTGATCGAAATTTTGGCTACTTTAGTTTTGTAAATAGTGAGAAATTCATTAGGATGCATGGTTTTTTTCAACTTATAATTGGTTTTATGAAAATTGTTTAAATTTTAAGGTTTTTGCTATTTTCACTATGAAGCCATCATTTCTTTGTTAGTAAATTTCAGATTCTGATCCAGCACTCCGCAAAACATAAGAATCCGTCTAGAAATTTTCTACCCTAATTTTTTTTGATTGATTAATTTGATTGGGCAAGTAGTAGAAGTTAATATAAAAAGTGTAGTATGCAAGAAATATTGTATTCCTAGTTGTAAGAAAACGAGTAATTCCCAAACTAGTACTTTAAATAATATAAAAAATGACATACCTAGTAATATATAGGAGGATGATGATAACAATAAAGTTAATAAAACGAAACACAAGAATGAAAGTAAAACTAAATAAAAGAAATAAGTAACGAAATAGAAATACTAGTTATCACAGAAACAACAAAGGAAAATTAATAGGATGAAGCGTATAACAAAAGATACTAGATGTTTTCGCTGGAAATTGAGGAAGAAGAAATGGTAGCAACTGTATAAGGGATGAGATACTTGCTGCAGATAGATTAAAAGACATGCTAAAGCGAAAAATATATAAACTAATTATAATAATTATTACACGGGGAAATATGGTCCATTATAGTTGCCTAAGGGATAAATGAGGATGCAAGGAAAGAAGAAAAGAGTGAAGCCGACAACAAGACATATATAGTTGACAGAGAGGAGGACGAATAAGACACGAAAGTTAACTAAAGTTGAAAGTGGATGAAAAACTTAAATACAATAAACAAAGATGAGGATAAATGAAAATTAATAAGATTTTCGAAGTATTACTGAAGAAAAAGCTGCGAAAAAGAATTGATTGATAAATTTCTGATACAAAATGACAGAAAACTATTAAGAAAATGAAAAATTATTAAATAAAATATAAAAAAAGAAAGAAGAAGGAATATATAATAAGAACATTTAATAGAAAAGAAAATATAATCACAGTAAAAGATAACTTACTAGAGGGATGGAGAGAATATTTCGATGATTTTAGGCAGTAATAGAGAAGGAAAGGAAACAAGAAATAGTAGAAGCAATTAAAACATGAAAGGTACGAAAAGCACCTGGAAAAGACAATATAACTGCTGAAATGTAGAAATATATAGATGAAAAGAAAATAAATCAACATAATCAACGAAGTAATGCAGCATTGGCCCTTTTTGTTTCAAGGTACAGAATTATAAAAGGGCAACAGAAGACAAGCATACCAGCGAAAATAAAGACTAGAATAGAAAAAAAATAATAAACAAGTTCGAAGTCACTTAAGAGGATTCGCACTATGGCTTTAGAATCGAAAGAAGCACAAACGACTTTATACTTACAAGTAGACATACACTCGTGGTAAAAAATAACGTACCACCCCGATTTCTGAAAATATTTTTTTGTTTAATAAATTTAAATTAATATTGCTATTTTCAATCATTTTGACGCAATAATAAGAAATGTGTAGTAATTTTGAGTGATTTTTAATGAGTACAAAAATAAAAATAAAACCATTGCAATACAACCAAATTTTCTTAAAACTAAAACTTCCATTCTAAACAATACTGTTCCTTTTTTAAAAACGCTAGTAGCGTGTATTTCCGCCTCTGGATCTAACTGTTGCTAACATTCTCCTGGGCATACTTTCAATTAGGTGCTATATCACTTTAAATAATTCAGAACATCTGCCGCAACGTGTGATCTAGCATTAAAATGGATTAAACGAAAATCATCACCAATAAATGGCTCAAACGGCACGACGTGATTTTCAAGAATGTCAATTATGTATCTTACTGCGTTAAGGGCGGGTCTAGGAAGAGAAACTAATTCTGTGAGGGCATCAAAACAAATTTCTCCCCAAAACATGATAGACCCTCCTTGGAATGGCTTCCTGGGAATGATACTGCGTAAATCTTTTTCCTCGCCGTCTTCGAATTTGATTACGTCCATTTGGATCTCTTAGACTGATTCTAGTCTTATCAGTAAATAAAACTTGGCACCAATTTTCTAAATTCCAATCTAAATGTTGCCTTGCAAATCTTAGTCTAGCGACACGATGCTACCTGGTTAGCATAGGTGCATGGAGAGCTCTTCTGCTATGTAAACCAGCATTCTGGAGGTGTTGTCTTATTGATCTATCAGAGATATTTACATTTCGGACTTCTCGTAAAAGGCTGTTGAGCTCGACACTTGTCATTGACCGATTTCTTAATTTAATTACAAAAAACGGTCATCTCGAAGAGTTAAAATTAAAGGACATCGTTGTCCAGGCCTCCTAGAATGTGAGCCGGTTTCTCGAAATTTTTGCATCTACCAATGGTTGTGTGTTGTACGCCAGATTTGCCACTTCACGATAACTTTCTCCCTGTCCAACTAACTCGGCTATTCTTTCAGCTTCGCGTTCACTTAATTGCCTAACTCTATTCATTTTTTGTTTACCTAGTCTCGACTTTAACACACCTTGATTGACTTAAATTACTACTGTCCTGAAGTTGGTACAACAATAGAATGAAAGAAACATTGAAATGTGCATAAAATTAAAATTTTAAAAAACCACAATAACAGTTATTTGCTGATAAGAAATTTTGCTACATTTTATCGCTAACATTTAAAATAACTTTTTGTGATAGAAAAAAAAAAGATTAACATTTTAGGTTTTGATATTGAAATAAAGGGTGGTGCGTTATTTATGGCCACGAGCTTATAAATGTGATATTAATAAATGAAAATAAGAAAATTCATTAATATTTTATAGATTTGGATAAATTTTTTAACAAAATGAGGAAAGAAACTGTTTAAAATACTTAAAAACTGTGATATAGATATAACAATGAAACAAAATATTGAAAATGTGATACGACTACACAAAGAAGAATCGAGGGAAATTACCAGAAAGATATGTGTTGAACAAGGTTATATGTTCTAAGCCCACTACTTGTCTCAACAATAATAAATGAAATAACAATTAAAGAGTCAAAAGAAAAAACTCGATATAGGGACTTCAAGATGAGAATCTTCTTCTAAGTCTATACACTTTTCCAGCGATACTCTACCCTTTTTAACCCTTCCAAATAATAGTTGCTGTATTTCTTCCGCAAGGTTAGGAAACAGGGGTCCAGATCTGGTGAATGCGGTGGGTGGTCAACCAATTCACAAAGCAATTCGTGAGCAATGGTGATCACCGAGTGCCTCCATCCGGAAAATCACTTACTTTTTATTAAAATACGGTCGTTGTTATTGTCGATGAACCCAATCCCATGACTATTCCAAAAAAACGGTCCTATCACTTTTCCATCCTATGAAACCCCTTTTTTCGGAGCAGGTTTGCCCTTCACAATCCCCATCATGACTGTTTCTTCGTTTCAGGAGTGTAGTGCTGGATCCAGGTTTCATCTACAGTTATAAATCTCCTCAAAAATGAGCTTACGTATGCAAATTTTTATAAAAACTGAACTAAAATAATTGATAACAAAAATTTATGTTACTGGTTTGCATGAAATAAAATTAGCAACAATAAAAAATAAAATAAGAATAGAAAAGTACCATATTGCTAAATAGAGATATAGAGAACAATTTTTAGAGGTTTTTGTAGGGGTAGTTATTGCAGAAACTAGTTTCATAAGCAAAAACATTAAGTCGAAACAAAGATTATCTGTTATTTTGGGATATCACTGTATAAAAACTAGAAACATTCATATTATAACAAGTATAAATAGAAATGGAAGAAAGTAATTATATTAGATAGATTGATCAAGGTTATTTTACTTGAACGCTTTATTATCAAAACGAATTTATCGCGTTGGTGTTTTTGTAGTGATGTAATATCCACGAAATCAATTCAATCAATTCAATTTCAATATTTACGTAAAATGTCTAAAAATTTAATTACAATTAAATGGAAGATATTCAGGTTCTATTTATAGATACTTTCCCAAAGTTAGTTGAAGGTTAAGAGACTCGAACGAATAAATAATAATATGCACATTGTAAGATAATATGCCAGACTTTAGAAATGAAAAAGACACTAATTAATATATTGGGTCTTGATCTGTACAAAAATACCAAATGGTTTTAAACAGACGGCTCACTCTGTCGCGGTCCACGTATTCTAACGATCCTATTTTTTTGAAATCTTTCGAACAGATACTGATTTTGCAAAATTAATCTGGATAAAAAAGTCTTAATAAAATTAAATTGGTCAATTGATACGATAAATGGCTTACTCAGAATCAGAAAATTTATTTTCTAAACATAATTTGGACAAAAATTGCTTTTCAATATTTAATTTTGACAATACATAGCTTTTCAAATTTAATCTTATACAAAACAGCTTTTACCAAATTTAATTTGAACAACAATGGCTTTTTCGATAGAAATTTGAAGAAGAAATAGCGTTTGTGTTTACAAAATTTGAATGAAAATGGTCTTTGATAAAAATGACAATTTCATATACAATTGTTGTCAAGAAATGTTTTTTCCAATTATACAATTTGACAAAAATACTGTTCTTATTTCAAAATAATGCTTTTTCCATATTTATATTCAATAACAATTGCTTCTACAAAATAACACTGAAGTCCAGTTTTGCCAGAAAATAACTTGAATGGGATAAAAATTTTTATAGTACCACAATCTCGCGATCGCGATTGAACATTCATGCGTGATTAAAATATTATCAAAAACGTTTATACCATAAATGATTAGCGTTTTGTTGGTCCATCCGTCTGTCTGTAGCAGCGATATCTCCTCACAGGCCTGTAGCGAGCTGGGTTTTTTTGCATTTAATTTCTGTATAGCTGTATATGTACAGAACCGAAAGATATTTTAAGCATTATTTAAAAAAAATTAATTAAATTAACCTAAATGTGATCCCTTTGGCCGAATGACCTCAAATGACATGAATTGACGTGAATCGACGTCAATAGACATCGTGATTATAGGACATCCATCAACATCAAATGACAATAGCCGTCAAAAAGATACTTACATTTTTTTGTTTATTTTATGAGTTCTTGATATGAAAGAAAGTAAAATATTTAATCAAAAGTGAAAAAATAATATCTAAACATTTAATTGAGAATCGCAAAAATTTTTAACTACATAAGAAAACGATTCTCATTGGTTTCCAGTTCTAACGTCATAAAAATATTTAGCAGTTGTCTGCTTGAAGATCACGAGGTTATCGTTGCCGGCATCGCAGCGTGTACTGTTATAATACAGTTTTTATTTATCAGTTACCTAAATATGGAACAGTTTTCTTTATCTAAGAATAAGGCGAATAAGTTTTTTATAGGTTAAGTTCTCATAATTCTTCCAATATCAATTGCAGATTATAAAAACCCTTGCCAAGAATTTTGTTTGATCTACCATAGGCGTAGGTACCTCATTTTATAAATTTATTATTTTTATAAATACTTGTAAAAATATATATATCTTAAGCGATAAAGGCAATCGAATCATTATAATTTGGACGGCATTGTACGAAGTTATTTAGACAAAGGCACTTAATTGTAGTCCTACTTGGAACATAGAAAAAATCAATATATTACTTCTCTAGCTTGCTACAACTGAATATTAAATTATGAAACGTAAATAAACGAGTGAAATGTACCTGCCTGTAAGGGAGTTTGGTTTAAACAGGGTACCAGACGTGAACTGAGCCCATTTTGTACCCTATTAATTTTTTTTTCTTGAAAACGGAATTTCAAAACAGAAATCTTAAAGTAAAATAAATTATTTGTAAATAGAACAAAAGTAAAAAAACATTTAAATTTTTAAGTATCTTTATAAATAATAATGATAGTCAGAATCGTCTAAGCTAGAGTCATCATTTTATTGAATTATGGAGGGTTGTCAGTTCTGGAGACTGAGACATTTTCGTAATTCTGATTTTACGTTTGCCTATATTAACTCTATAGGGTTAAATATGCTATACTAAGGAGGTAGTCTGAGAAGAGTATGACCCTGTTCTTTGCACAGCTTGTGAATATAATAAATTTCCTCAAACTCTATGATAACAGTAAGCAATGCTGAAATTTGAGCTTTATTACTACTACTATTCGGTATCTTAAAGAGTTGCCACATGTGGAAGGATGCATGGTCTATAACGATCACTGACTGTGGTGAAATGTTAAGTAAAAGCTGTTTATTAAACCACTTTTCATATAATTCTGCTGTCATATATTCATTATAATCAACTTTTTTTTAGCAGATATTAATGCAGAATTAGGCACGAAACCGTCTTTGCTTCCATCGCGTACTATTATAGTGCATTTCCCTTTAGCACATGGCCCATTCGAACAGCAATTTTTACTATTGTTAATCCAACCAAAATTTACTACATCGTAACTGTCAAACCATGTTTCATCTAAATAAATTATGTGTTTATTAGAACTTCGGTAGTCTTTTCTCTGACGCGAATAATCTTATCCCCTTGACGATTCGGTTATTACTATCCTTTTATTCAGTTTTTTATGTTTAAAACCACATGCTGACAAAACTTGATGCAATGTTTCTAAACTGGTATAATTGTGCTCTGGATAATTTGCTACCTTTTGCTGTTTTCCATATATAAACTATAAATGTCCTACATATAAAATCTTGAGTAGTTTTGAGTCAACTGATTTCAGTTTTTCTTTACATGTTTTTCGATTCTGGGAATGATCCACAGCAAACCCTTTCGTGACTACTAGATAAATGGAAATCTTATTTACTCTACTTAATTCAGCAATTCTTATTATTATTGCATTATCAGATTGCTGAATATATTCCTTTTTTAAACATTCGAATATATTTCAAATAACTTGCTGTGTTTGTATATCTAAATCTTTATTATTAAATTCTTACGTATTCTCACTATACTGTGCAATTTCATTTATTCGCCCATGATCTAAATAACGCCATATTTTTATTTATGAATTTAATGAATCTCACCAAGCGACACCACTGCTTATCACAGGAATATTTTGAAGAAATTGTGTACATACGCTTATTAAATTCATACCTTTATGATTTAAATTAACCTCACCAAGCCATGCCGATGCTTATTGCAGAGTTTTTAGTAGGAATATTTCGAAGAAATTGCGTATATATATACGGCTTCGGCCAATAGAAATGCATTTATTTATGTTTACGATTCGATGTTTTCATTGGTAAACAGTGGAGATGATGAGTCCATATGGACTGCCGGTTTGTTAGATGTTTTCCGAATTTTATACGAGTGAACATTATTTTTCATTTCTTAATTTGGTATGAGTGCTGTGCGTATTTACGAAATATTGATTGTTCCTCGCATAATTGTCTTCTGCAATTGATATTGGAAGAACTATACATTATTACATAATCATGTTTAAAATTAAGAGCGTTTCAAACCTTATTACTATAAAATATTGAAATAAGTTGAATTTGAATCTCACTTACATTGAAATCTCGAAGGATCGTCAAAACGACCAACACTTTTAAACCATTTTTGTTGTAGTATATTCGAATTGTTTGCAAACTTTATCAGGTGTTTTAGTCGTGGTATTTTCACAGCTTGGCAAAAAACACGATTTTATACCATTTTTCAGATGAATGAAAAGTTAATGAAAACGCTTATTTTAGAAAAACCGAGAGGAATAACTGTCGTATTTACTTGTCAATGCGGACAAAATTATTAAATAAATGAAACTTTTCTTGTTTCATTTTCGATAGTTCCCATATATTTCAAAAATATTATATATTACTATACATAGTTGTTTCCAAGTAACACGTTTCTTAGTAGATAACTTTCGTAAAATTACTAAGAATTGTGAGTCACTTATTTATACAATAAAAGGTGTTTGAAATAAAATAAAATGATAAATCTGAAGAGACAGCATCTTCTAGAATTTACACAAAATTTTTTGCATTTGTTTATTTTCCTTTTAGTTAAATATCATGTTATTTATTGAGATAGTATCTTTGAAGAGTGACATAACCAGTTATGCGCTTTTCCAACGTTTCCATGTCATTTTTTAAATATTTTTCTTTGGCATCTTAATCGAATTCTATTTTAGCGATAACTTTCTCTTTAAAATGATATTTAGCGGCATAGTCATATTGACTTTTCACATAAAAATTGATTTCATTATCTTGTCTAATCATTCAAGCAATAGATAGAATAAAACGCAATTTTAAAAATAGCTGCAAATTTGGAAAAGCAAGAGCCATTTGTGAGCCAGCGTACTTCGGTGTGCGAAAATAATCGAGGAAGGACTGCGTTATGTTTTGTCAAATAAACTGAAATTTAAAGAATTGTTTCGAATCTTGTTGACGGCATTTACTACTTTACTAAATGCTGCCTGTGACTCACGTGCCTCTGGCAGTTATCACTTTAAGTGAGGTATAAAACGACGATGACGATCAATCATAGATATTGCACCATGAGTAGCATTTTCTCCTAAAATATTAGTCATTCTAATAACAAGTTTGTTCAAGAAACAAAAATAAGGCGTTATTTCAAAAGTTTCAAATAATATCTTATGATAATTAATTCGGGGTAAATTTTTAGACTTGATCTCCAAAAGCGGTTTTGTTTATGTCAACCCCCATGAGTGTTTGTGTAGTGGTGGGGTAATCAGTGTATTCAGAAAGTAATTATTCATTCACTTCGAAAGCAAAGAAAAAATAGAAATATTATAATACCTAAAATATGAACTGGGAAAAAATCCAGTGAAATGGATAGGACTATGAAACTATTTTTCGTAACCAGCCTCGTTATTTAATAGTCAGACCTCGTAGTATTGTTTATATGTTGCTTTATTTTTTACAATGCTGAATCTAGACCTTTGACATGAAAATTACGCTATAATACGAGTACATTTTCAAATCAACCAATCCCAAACATGAAAACTATATTTTACAGTAATTATAATAAATTTATTTAATATTTTAGAACCTCTTCGTAGATTTGATAATATTATTTTGTACTTAGGCGTATCATTATGATAAAATGCTATTTTGGGAACAGCATCATCGACCAAATAGTTGAATATTTTAATTTACTGTAATTATTATACAGAAATAGAAAGACTAAATAAAGCCGGTACTAGAAATTTGCTTTTTAGCAGGATATACGGCGAAACCCAAAGTTTGGTTAAATATTATGGATTACATCCAACTTCATCAAAAGCCCTTTAAAAACGGTCATGTTCATGCGCAATACTAGAAAAGTGTTCTCGAAATTTGACAGGCTATCGGACGTTCCATCTAGTTTGTTAATGTTTCTAAACGATAATTTCGGCACAATGTCCTTAGCAAATATAACTTTTATTTTGAGTTCTGGACAAAGTTAGTTATTTTGGCCAAATTGACGCCATCTAGGGGTCTAATAGTTAACTAATAAATTGACAGAACACAATACAATTTTATGCATAGAGCTAAATTTATGTTATTTTGCTGTAACCTACAACATACAAATCAAATAATTTACAATTTAGAAATATATAATATTATTATACTTATAATGACATATTGCAGAGGTGGGGAACCTTTTTACCATTAGAGGCCACACTTAAATTAGGCAGCAATAAAAGAGCCCGCATAAGCTGATTGACCTAAGAAAGTGACTTTTATGAAATTATTATAGTTTTTCTATAGATTTAACAATTTATTGCATTATATAGAAAAAATAAAATATAATATTACAAAATTCTAAATATAATATATATATATATATATATATATATATATATATATAAAATGATATATAAAAAAATTATAAAAGATATTTTTTTATTCACTAAGTTAGTCACTTATTTGGCTTTGTTTTTTGTTTGACAGTAATTGTATATTTGGATCAAGCTTCGTAACACACAGCTTTGTTTTTGTTTTTATTTTTGACATGAGAGAAAATGTTGTCTCACAACAGTAGATACTTCCGAAGCAGGAAAGTGAACGGCGAGCATATTCTCGAAGGCATGGATATTCAACAGCATTTTTCCAGATCTCTATGGGATCCTTTTTAGCGTTAAAAAGGGATTTGGTGATACTATCTTCCCCTAAGTCAATTAACTCCATATGTAGTTCTGCAGGAGCCTCGGATATATCTATTAAATGTGGTTCAAATGCCAGTTTCATAGCAGGAGTGTGCTCGTCAAAATCAGAAAATCTATTAGTATACTCTTTATTTTCACAGTTCTGCTCATTTAACATTTTAGCTATCTCCGGGAAGTGTTGTGCAGATATTTCCGATTGACAAAGCAATGTTTCGAAAAATGATAAATTTTTTCTAAACCCTTGGATCTTTGGCCACATTTCATAAATATACCTCGTTTCATCTTGCAGGCAAATATTTAAATTGTTTTGTTTTGTCATCATATCAGACAAAAATGCAAGGTTTCTGAGAAATACTTCATCTGATAGATCACAATGTTTTCCTTGTTTTTGATAAAAATTTGTCGCCGTAAAGACAAAACTTTTATCAAAACCTGACCTGTTGATAGCCAGCGATCCTTGCAGTAGTATGGTAGGTCAACACTATACGTTTCCTCATCTAAAGAGAGCATCTGCCGAAATTCACGATGACGCATTGCATTTACGCGAATATAGTTGACAATGGCAATGGTTCTATCCAGAGTGTCTTGCAAAATGGTAGATTTTGCGCAAAGATTTTGCTGATGCAAAATGCAGTGAAATGATATCAATTTTTTCAAGTTTGAGTTTTCCTTTTTTAACAAAGCAACGAATCCTTCTTTTTTGCCTCTCATGGAAGGTGCGCCATCGGTGCAGACACTGACTAAATTACTGACATTCAATTGTAATTTATTACATACTTCTTTAAAATTTTCGAAAATATCAGCTCCGCGAGTTCTTCCAGTTAGTGTACCCAACGCAAGTGGTTCTTCGTAATATTGAAAATCTTTAGTTATAGCATGAATAAAATATAAAACTTGTGTCGAATCTGTTTTATCAGTGCTTTCATCTGAAGCAATTGAAAAATAAACATCTTCATTTTGTATAATTGTATGAAGTTGCTCTATTACATTTTGCGCTAATTCGTGCTGTCGATCTGTTACAGTTCTTCTGGAAAGAAGTAATTGTTTGTATTTGGCGACATTTCTTGGATCTAACATACTCACTGCTTCAACAATGTCACTAAATGGTTTACCCCTTTTTCCAAGTATATGTGCTATTTTATATGTAACAGTAACTGCAATGGAATTTTGATTTAAAAAGGCACTAAAAGATTCCTGCTGATTATGCTTCTTATTTTTCAACTTTTGAAGTGCAGCTTTTCGTGATTCACCTTCTAAAGCGAAATATTTATGTTCTTTATGAGTTAAGTAGTGTTTATTTGCATTCGCTTTTTTTAAAGTACCTACTTAAAACACATAATTTAATCTTTCTCAGCAGTAAAGAAAAAATCTAACTCCTATTCTACATTAAATGTTCTGTTTTCATCACCTAATTTTCTTCTCTTGCTATTTGACATGATGGATAAAAAAACGAATATTAAATAATATCTTTAACAAAGTGTATACTTTCTAGAAATACAATAAAACCGTGTAACTGTTATAAGCACGCACTGTTAACTACAGTTTGCTGAAGATTGCAACAGGGAAGCGTTGAGAGATGCGAGTCAGAGAAGCCAAAGCAAGGTGTGACACTAAAATTGGTTTACTTCTTAGACAAGGTAGTTGGCGCTGCTAGCGCTACTTTAAATTTTTTTTGCAAAGAAAATCAGCTGACTAATAAATGGCTCTGTGTAATCGATGATGCAACCAATCAATATCGATGTAAACATATCGTCTGCTAGCATGTGGCTGTTCTGTATGACAAATTTTGTAAATAATATTTTGTAATTTAACTTTATTTTCAAATAAATATTACATAGAACATTATTCGTTTCTTTTAGATATGTAAATTACATAAACAATGTGGAATTTTCAGTAAAGTGTGAAATTATTTATTTGGATATAAAACCAACATTTCGGCAATACTCTGAAAAAAGCATAATTGATTTCTGAAATTCTGAAATCTCTGATAAATAATTTTTCACTTACCTGAAAATTCTACAATTTTTTCATTCCCAATATTCCTTCTAAATAAAAAAAGAAAAAAATAAGAGAAAAAACACACACACACACATAAGCCGGATTTTTTCGTTTAGTTCACTCTTATTGCAACTTGGGGGCGCTAAAAACTGTTTAAAAAATTAACATTGAGTGTCCAAGTCTGAAACGGATGGTCTGTGGGACAGAGCTTCGCTCATGCGTGTTAGGATCCGTTTCAGACTAGTAACGAATATCAAATAATATCTTTAACAAAGTGTATACGTTCTAGAAATACGATAAAACCGTGTAACTGTTATAAGCACGCACTGTTAACTACAGTTTGCTGAAGATCGCAACAGGGAAGCAATATCGTCTTCTAGCATGTGGCTGCTCTGTATGACATATTTTGTAATTTTAATGTATTTCCAAATAAATATTACATAGAACATTATTCGTTTCTTTTATATATGTAAATTACATAAACATTGTGGAATTTTCATTAAAGTGAAAAATTATTTATTTGGATATAAAAACATTTCGGCAATACTCTGAAAAAAGCATAATTGATTTCTGAAATCTCCGAATAAATGATTTATCACTTAACTGAAAATTCTACAATTTCTTAATTCCCAATATTCCTTCTAAATAAAAAAAGAAAAAAATAAGAAATAAGAAAAAACACACACATAGATAAGCCGGCTTTTTTTCGTTTAGTTCATTCTTATTGCAACTTGGGGGGCTAAAAATTGTTTAAAAAATTAACATCGAGTGTCAAGTCTGAAACGGATGGTCTGTGGTCCAGAGCCTCACTCATGCGTGTTAGGATCCTTTTTCAGACTATTATTCTGACGTCATCTTACAAGATGACTGTCTTTGGCGGAATTTTTAGCGCAACTGTCATGGCGTTGATGTATAATAGTTGTTTGAAACGAATTCTACCATTTTGTACTAGGTGGCAAAGGGCCGCACAAGAACCCCGCGGAGACCGCAGGTTCCCCACCTATGACATATTGCATACAAAATATGATAAATTACAATTACATAATTGTTGTGACCTTAAGTTTTATTTATATCTAACAGCCATCTTGTGAAAGGTGTCAAATATTTATAATAAGAAAATAAACACATGATTACATTAATAAACTCGCATATAAAATGAATATAATCGAATAGGATTATCGAAAAGACACAAATAACCAACTCAGGACAATGGATTGATAACATTCATATGAACAATGATAATAAAATAAGAAGACAGTCAATAGGCGTTGCTCTACCAATATAATAGTTAATTTACTATAAGGGCTGTAACCTTTACTAGTCGAAAGGGTTGGCAATTAAGTTCGAGACTAGTAAATACACTCCCATCTAATGAAGTATAGAAGATTTTTCTCCTTCCCTCAGAATTTGTTCTTGTATTTGCATCAATGTAATTGGAATATTGTGTTCCGGAACTTAATGACGAGATGATGAGTATATGACGTGAAAATAATACTGTGACATAAAAAAAATTCTCATACGACCCCTCATTTATGGGTTATAGTCTATATAGTCAAAATTATACTTTCGAACATTATGAATTTTGAATAGATAATTACGTATGTAGATGTAGTGTGTATGAAGGAATAAATAATTATACTCCACTATCTGAAGGCCAGGGGCGGCTCATGCCCAATGGTTAACAATCCACAACTTTTACAGGTACAACCTGTATGATCTAAAGATAGCAAAAATGAATTTTTCAATCGATTTTTAAGAAAAGTAGATATGTACATATTTAGATCGTTGTACATGCCTAGGAAACTATTCGCCATAGAGAAATTCTTGAGAAAATTATCATAAATTGTAGATAATTATTTATTGAAAATACTTACAGGAGGTATTAAAACACAATCCAACATTTCTTGGAGAACTTATCAATAAATAAATAAACATTTGTACTACATACTATCGAAGATCATATTACTGGCATAAGGAAAAACCTTTGAAAAAGATTAATAATTATTTTGCATCTAGTAGGCTACTAACAAATAAGCTACTTCGTGATATTCAATTAAAAATTGCAAGCGACTTAATTTGTTCATGGTAGTTTGGTGTCAATCTTTTCAAAACCTGTCATCAATAATTATCACATTGTATTAAAGTTTTAATATGGTAGAATTTAACTTTAGTGAATATGCCGACATGCATTTTATGTATATCTGGTAACCCTTCAGAAGTCAGCAGGTTGTATACTAAACGCTTTCCGGGCAGAATTATGCTCGACTGTAGAGCTTTTGTTAGGGTTGATCCCATCTTACGGGAAACTGGTTAGTCTATTTTTTAGAAGTGTCCTACCAAAAAAAGAAAACGAAAGTCACCATGAACAGCAGCTTTAAGGCAAAATAAATTAGATGCAGTTGATGCTGATTCCACAAATATTGTACTCAAAATGTCACTACAATTGAACATATCAACGACACCTACTCATTGGATAGTCCAGGAAAAACTTCTCTAACCCTTCCACTTCCAGAAAATGTATGCCATGGAAGTAGAGGATTATCCAGCAAGACTGGCCTACGCTCGTTGGTTTCTAGATAAACACCGAGTTGATAATACATTTGTTGGGAGAAGTATTATTTACTGATGAAACTAGTTTCATACGTGACGGTTTTATTGATTCAAAATCGATTTTGGGTTAATGTGTGGGGAGGAATAGTGGGTAATAATTGGGTCGGTCAATTTTTTTTTTGATAATAACCTTAATGGTCAGCGGTAAATAGAATTTCCCTAAATATTCGCAGAGACATGTGGTTAATGCACGATTGGGCCCCTTCACACTTCCTAAATGATGTGAAAAATCATCTTAATAACATTTTTCCTAAAAGGTGGATTGGTCGGGGAGGTCCCTTTGCATGGCCACCCCGTTCTCCTGAATTAAAGACTTCCATTTTGACGCTATAAGGCAGAATCTTGTAATGCTCTCCAAGTTCAAAGAAATATCTAGAACATTGTTATTTTATGAACATCAAGCTGACAGTTTCTTATAAATACCTGAGATAAACTTAAATTTTTATTTGTATAACGAATGGGTATAGAAGAATCAGCAAATAATGCTTGTCTATCGCTACTAACAGAAAAATTGATAAAGAGGTATGAAGAAATGTACCAATATTTCGAGAATTGGTTCCCATCAAACACTGTAATTGCAGTTTCGGAAACCGTTTTTTGGCGTGCTTTCACGAAAAATCTACTGTATCAAAGTCTCCATCAAGCATATGGCGTAAATATTCCTTGCTGAAGTCCACCCTTCTCATAGAAAAAAATATAAGTATTTCTAAGTATTCTGGATCAAAAAAGAAAAAATTACCGATGTAAACCAATAAAATCTCATTTGTTTAAAAGGAAAGATATTTATTTAATAATGAAGGTTGTACTGGAAACTCTAAGCAATGAAAATGGATAATGTTAAATTGAGGACTGAATTTCTAATTGTTACTACTCCTGATTTAAAAATGGAATGGCACCTGAATTTAGTGACTAAAAGTGACGGTGAGAAGGTTTGTTATTTTAAATTAAATCGACATTACATTGAAATAAGATCCTACATGTCACAGTGCTTAAGCTAGGTTTTCGAGAAATAGTCGATTGCTAAATTTCTGAAATTTGTATACTGTATACTCCATTAGAAGAACGTTACCCACTTTAACAGCGAACACTGGAGTTGATGTCTTAGCTCTCAAAGGACATGACGGATAAGAAATCTATTAGGGAAAGTTATGTAGCGGAGAGTGTC
The DNA here is from genome assembly GCF_026230105.1 of Diorhabda sublineata. NCBI lineage: Eukaryota > Metazoa > Arthropoda > Insecta > Coleoptera > Chrysomelidae > Diorhabda > Diorhabda sublineata. The sequence goes on from NC_079482.1 coordinate 14,277,798, forward strand.
AAAGATGAGATGGAAGTTGCAAATAAAATTTCACACAATATACCGGAGCCGAAACTTGATTAGAGATAGAGAAATTATGGAGTCACAACATTTCATACAAATTGAGTATGAAGCGAGAAAACTTTTTTACAAAAATATGGAATAATGTCCCAAAATAATTGTATTATCAATATTATTTTTCATATTCATAAATTATTGGTAGTTTGACGTTACTAATGAAATAAATAATTAAGTTAAAGATTTCCTATGTTTGCAGTTGTTCTTCCAATATCAATTGCAGATTACAAAAACTCTTTATTATAATTTATCATTAATCATTATAAACTGCACGGCATTATACGCCGTTATTTAGACAGATGCACTTAATTGTAGTCCTACTTGGAACTTAGAAAAGAATCGTTATTATACTTCGTTAACTTGCTACAAATAAATATTAAATTATAAAACGTAAATAGACGAGAAAAATATACCTGACTGTAAGGGAGTTTGGTTTAAGCAGGGTACCAGATGTGAATTGAGCTCTTTTTGTACCTCATTCGTTTTTTTTTCCTGGAAAACGAAATTTCAAAGCAAAAACAATAAAGGAAAATAAGTTCTTTCCAAATAAAACAAAAGAAAAAAAACATTTCAATTCCAAAGTATCTTTATAAATAATAATGCTAATCAGAATCGTTTGAACTAGTCATCATTTGATTGAAATATGAAGGGTTGTAAAGAGGGTGATAACACATTCTCATCTTCTTCTTTAATAACATGTTCAACACAGTTTTTCCAAAGCTCTTGGTTGTCTGCTGCTAGAACTTTCTTTATGAATCCTACAACCTCTTTACTCAATTCTGGAGACTGATTACATTTTCGTAATTCTTATTTTACGTTTGCCTATATTAACTCTATAAGGTTAAATATGTAATAGCAAGGTGGTAGTCTGAGAAGAGTATAACACTGCACAGCTTGTCAATATAATAAATTTTTTCTACCTTTAGACCTTTAGGTAAGCAATTCTTTGTTTGTTAGGCTTTTTTTACGATCGCTAACAGAAATAGGAATATTTTTTTCAGGCATGAATGCCAAAATTTGAGCTTTATTACTAGTACTATTTGGTATCTTCAGGAGTTACCATGAGTGGTAGGATGCATTCATTAAACCATTTTTCAAATAATTCTGCTGTCATATTTTCATGATAATCAGCTGCACAGTTTTTATTTTTTTAGCAGATGTTAATAAAGCATTAGACACGAAACCGTCTTTGCTTCTAGCGTGTACTATTATAATACGTTTCCCTTTAGAATTTGGTTCATTCAAACAGCAGTTTTTACTATTTTAAACTCAACCTAAATTTACTACATCGTAACAGTCAAACCATGGTTCACCTAGATAAATTATGTGTCTATTAGAACTTCGGTAGTCTTTTATCAGACGCAAATAATCTTGTCGCCATTGAACAATCTTTGACGATTCGGTTATCGCCATCCGTTTATCAAGTTTTTTGTGTTTAAAACCACACGCTGACAAAACTTACGCAATGTTTTTAAACTGGTATAATTGTATTCTGGATAATCTGCTATCTTTTGCTGTATTACTTCTAATGTCGCAACCCTGTTCTCATTATATAAACTATAAATTATTGTCCTACGTATAAAATCTTGAGTAGCTTAGTCAACTGATTTCAGATTTTCTTTACATGTTTTTAGGTTCTGTGAATGATCCACAGCAATTAGTCGGGGAGCTGGCTACAAAAAACAGGGTCGATAAGATGCGCGCCATTTCAGCTTGTAAACTGGCGGCCCCAACTTAGTACATCACCAAACGCCACTTCTTAAGGTCAGCACAGGTCGGATATGAATATGCCAGCCGATTTTCCCGAACGAAAAAATTAGCTGGAAAACCGCATAACAGGCGCGCATGAAATCTTTGGGGATTAAACCTCAAATAAGAGCGGTGTAAGTTTTGCAGGCCGGAAAAATCCCGAAAAAAATTGAAGAAAATCGGCGTATATTTGAGATGAAAATTTTTAGTATTCGGCTTAATGGAAATATATTTTTGATGTTTACATTCAAAATGTCTGTTTGAGCTACTCGAAATTGAAAAAAAATCACCAAGATACGATGAAAACTCGCTGAAGTATAATCATTTTTTATCGCGCGCGTGATTTTTTAGCGCTTACTCATTTTCCACCTACTCGAGCCGCCGCCAACAACGCAAAAAACGGGCTTCTATTTTTTTTAAATTCATTTACTGATGATAATCTCGGCGGTCACCTCTATCATAACATATCATAATTGACATTTTTTAAAAACAACGTCGTTCCGTGTGGGCCATTTATTGGTGATTATTTTCGTTGAATGCATGATAATGCTAGACCACACGTTGTGGCAGATGTTTTGAATTATTTAAACGAAATAGGAATTCACACCCTGGACTGGCCACCAAGAAGTCCAGATATGAATCCTATCCAGCATGTCTGGGACATTCTAAAACGCCGCATACCTCAAGAAGTGATACAGCACCTAATCGAAAGCATGCTTTCGATTATGTTGGCTTATTATATCAATAACTTGTGTTACATAAGAATGACATTTAATACGTTTTTTATAATATAATCGATAAAATTGGTAAGTACATCTGAAAAATATATAATCCACTAAATAATGAGGAAACACGCGAGGTACAACATGGTACAATTCTTATTGATTATCGCATTTACTGGTATTAAAAAGTGAGATGTAAAACTAGATTTGGAAAAAGTATTTTGTGAACACGCTTACATTTATTTCAGTTTAATGAAAATGTCTAAAATATTGGTGATAATTGTAAAGGAACCCTGAAAATTAATCTTTCTCGATTTTTAAATTCAATTCGAGTCTTGTGAATTATTAGATGTAAGGTACTTGTATTGTAGATTAAAGGTCATTAAAATATTTCAATTTTCCCAAATGGTACGCTAATGACAGCGATTTTAGTGGAATATTTCAGGATATTATCAGATGCAATTCAATAACTGTTATTTATTAATATTTCTTTCTTCAACGCCCTTTTTCTTCAATACGGATGGCGTTACGAAATTTTTTTACTGAGCAAACCCCAAATATTTTTCAATTTTCTATCTATTCTAGAGACGGAATCGCCTTTTTTTAAACACCCTTTATATTGAATATAAAACATGTTTTGATCTATCGATAGAAATGAAATAAATTTTATAAATGTTCAATAGTATATTTATTCGCAGTAAATCTATTACTATTGTTATGATTTTATATCTTCATGAGTACAAATCTGTCATCGATAAAAGGGAGGCGTTGATACTCCTCAATGCACTGTGAGCTCCACTCGCACACGCTTACAGCTTATGCGTGTTCCCTACTATTTTTTCCTATTTCCTATTTCCATGAGGTAAACCCGGTTGTATGTGTATTCGTAATTATACAAAAAAAGTTGAAAGTTCAAGGGGAAAGAATTGTAAAGTCCATTTAATGGAAGGTATTAAACATTTCTTCCTACATCAAGAGTTTATCGCCGTATAAATTTATTATCCTGTTGTTGAAAACAACAGTAAAACATTCAAAACCTCTATAGCAAGTTTTTGATGTTACAGGAACTTCTTATTTTCTGAATATTATTCATAGGTTTGACATGTTTTTGGGGCTACTGAAAATTGAATAGAAAAAGGTTCAGAAAACGTGACTTCAATTTGTGTAATCTGCTCTTCAGGGATAAAAATAAAAACACAATGGCATATCACCAGCCAACAAATGTTCCATTTTGAAATGTGTCACTAAGACTAAGTTCATTAAATATATTACTTAGTTATTAGAGGAATAGCAAGTGACCAATTTCAGGTGATCATTCCAAAAGTCACGAAACTTTCTACAGTAAATCCTCTATACCTACTGAAAATGAAAAACCACTTCTGGCAGTCCTGTGTGGCTGGAGTAGACTATCCTAAAATTTTAAGGAGGGTAAGAAATAAGATTTATTTTAGTTAAAGTATCAGTCATAAAATTACTTTCGGCAGTATTTTGTCTTCATGGACTTTTTGCCAGAGCATTTACATCTTCCCTAATTGTTAACATATTTCCTATTTGTTGACAGAACGCTATAAATATTTATGAAACAAAATCCATTTTTGTCATTTCATTAGTCTTAAAGTTTTAACGGCAAAAATAAAATTAATAAACAATTAATAATATACAATGCCAGACCGAAATTCCATCACCAACAGTCTGCCAGGGCTAAAAAAGTGTCCGTGTGAGTGCAAGTAAGACAGTAATATGGAAATCTGCGGATTAGAGTGATAGAGCTTATTGGACATCTTTGAACTTGATTAGACGTAGATTTAAAATGATACATACGAGGTCTGGCTATTAAAGAACGAGACTAGTTACGAAAAAGGGTTTTATTATAAAAATTATTCTACATTCGAATGCTTCCCTTCAACATACTCCCCTCCCCTCGCCACACACCTTTCCATACGTTTTTGCCATTGATCGAAGCAGTGCTGGAAGTCTTCTTTGGTGAGTGCCTTTAGGAGCTCTGCCGTTTTAAGCTTTTCCGCTTCTATCAACTCAAAATGATACATAATGAAATTAGAAAGGTTGGAAAAAGATCTGCTTTGAAAGGGACCCGATTTGAGTCAATGGAAGCGGAAAAGCAAAAAACGGCAGAGCTCCTAAAGGCCATATCCAAGGAAGATTTCCAGCACTGCTTCGATCAATGGAAAAACCGTATGGAAAGGTGTGTGGCGAGGGGAGGAGAGTATATTGAAGGGGAGCATTCGAATATAGAATATTTTTTATAATGAAATCCTTTTTCGTAACCAGTCTTGTTATTTAATAGCCAGACATAATACCTATGTATCATTTTAAATCTACGTCTAATCAAGTTCAAAGATGTCCAATAAGCGCTCTCACTTTAACCTGCAGGTTTTCATATTACTGTCTTACTTACACTCGCTCTGGCAGACTGTTGGTGATGGAATTTCGGTCTGGTATAGTATATTATTAATTTTTATTTATTTTATTTAAGCTGTTAAAATTTGAAGACTCATGAAATGACAAAAATGGATTTTTTTCATACATATTTATAGCGTTCTGTCAACAATTAGGGAAGATGTAAATGCTCTGGCACAAATTCCATGAAAACAAAATACTGCCGAAAGTAATTTTATGACTGATACTTTAACTAAAATAAATCTTATTTCTTACCCTCCTTAAAATTTTAGGATAGTCTACTCCATCTACACAGGACTGCCAGAAGTGGCTTTTCATTTTCAGTAGGTATAGAGGATTTACTATAGAAAGTTTCGTGATTTTTGGAATGGCCACCTGAAATTGGTCACTGGCTCTAGGTCTATGTAAAAAGATTTAGAAAATCTATTTTTGTTTAAAACCTCTTGATGTCAGAGTTTAACTGTTGCACTCAGTATGGAGTCGTAGTTACCAAAATTTCTGCATAGTACATCGAGAGTGCAGTGGACTTATCTCGACAAAATTATTTTTCGTTGTTTACCAAAAACAAACACTATATCCGCAGGCATTCCTTTACCGGGGCGGTTGTCAAATCATCTAAGTCTTCCTCAAGGGAAGTAGTAGCACTGGAGAAAGATAACTTGCAGATTTGTCGTCATATATCTACCACAAATGGTTCTATTAACCTTTCAGTGTTCTTAAATTCAATCATTATTTTATTATGACTGCCGGTGGAGCCCTACCAGGAGCTTAGCAGAGCACAATTTTAGTAACGCTGGTCTAAAGCTTTATTTAATTGTTTCGGACAACAATTTCTTTCAGCTTTCTATCTTGTATGAGAATTTATTATTAATTTAGGAACTTCATTGAAATGATGCGTTTTGCTTTTTTTATATTGATGTGCTATGGTACAAGACTAGAGATTTGGAATGTCGGAAATATCAATATTAGCATCGATATCTCAAAGGAAAAATCTCGATACCTATATCAATACTTTTTGGAAACCTCACATGACTCATTACTGAAACTGACTTAGCACTTATTTAGTTAAGTTATACTTATATTATAATTTTCGTGGTTGGTTGTAGACGTAGACAAATTTTTAATTCAATTTTTAATTTTGGCCTCATGAGAAATGTTAGATAAACTATCTGAAATTGAAAAGATAGGTGAACAAGATCCGAAGTCTTCGTTGTTGTTTCAATGTGGATTTTTTTATTTTAAGTTCGGAATCCAAGATTGACTTACCACCAGGATTTTTAAACGGTGAAAATACATTGTGATACTTGTTTCATAAATGTGGTGCTAAATTTGTTGTATTGCCACTAGTTTTATAATTTTTCCACACAAATTACAAGTAACATAATCTCTATTGGTCTTTCAATAAAACATTCTGGACGGCGACATGATTCACGACGTGAAATTCCGAAAAGTAAACAAGTCACGAGATTCAAGTTATTGAAGTACCGAAATCACTCGAAAAATAACGGACAAGTACACACATATATGCAACGTAAATAAGACATAATTACGTATCGAGATTTCGATACATGAATTAAAAATATCGATATACCGATATATCGATACTTTTTCAGCAAGCTTACTAGAGATACATAGTATTACACAGTATGTAATGAATGTTATGAAACGTAACCTTAATCTAACATTTGTATTGTCAAAATAGTTGACAGATTACGTTTCCTCGGTTTTCTGTTTTTGTAAGGCTGATTGTTATAATATTAAAGAGAAGAGAATTTCATTTAATGTTTTCCTTATCTTACAATCCAAGTTTTATTGTCAATTGAGTTTATTGAATCAGCATTTAATCATAATTTTGATCACCGAATATCAAAAAGACAAGAAAAGTCACTCTACGCTTCTCCCTTTGTTGTGCCCATCTCACTTGGATATCGGATGATACTCTTTTTAGATCGCTCGAATAAACATGCGTAAACCGGTTGTCTGCCACGTAGAGCCGTAGAGAAAAGTACAATTGTCTTTACCTGCCGAAGTTAAATTAATCATCCACTCAGTGTTTTAAGTTTGCTACTGCAATAGAATGCCACGAATGTGCTTTGTTGATGGATGTTCTATCAGAGAAGGGACAAACATCTCTATATCATTGTCCGAAAGATGAAATTATGTGAGTAATTCAATTAATTTTGTTTATATGTGAATATTAAATGTTAATGTGTAATATTTTTGTTCCTATGACCATCTAGAGGTGAAATTGGTACTAATATTTTTAGACATCAACGTTGGAAACAGGTCTAATACATTTTAATAACTAAGATTATATTAATGGAGGTAAAAAGGAACGATGGAAAAGTGACATACGTGGAAAAATAATGATAAGTTCTGATTGATCTTTAATGGAAATCCGGAAATGCAAACATTTTCATTTCTTTTAACGAGGAACCTAAATCAGGATTGCCTAGTGAATTTTTTTGGGTGGGCAAGAAATTGTTACGGAAATTCGAGAAATTCGTTCAAATATAAACTGCAAAACTCTTGTACTACCTGTATAATTTTTACTGTTCAGAATATTGAAATTAAAAAAGAAGCTACTATTTTTTTTAGAACATGTAGCATATTCTAATTCTAAATGTTCTGGAGGTCTGAATTAAGCTCCAAGTAATATCCTTGAAAATGACAAACAACTATAAATACTCTTTGTTGAAAATTGTAATAAACTTAGTTGTCACGGAAAATATCGCTGCAAAATTAGAAGAGTTATATAAAAATGTGCCTTTTATACATCCTCGTGGAGAGTTTTCTCATAAATATTTGTTAAGACTTTATATCAGGCTGCGTATTTATTTTACATTTAGATTTGCAAATTAAAATATAAAACATCTTTAAGAAATCGATAAAACCCAACATCAAATTGAATATTTTACAAAATCTTTGAAAATCTGTTAATTTTAAGCCCACGTGAAGTTATCCACGGAATTCTCATTTTTTTTACAAAATAAACAGCTAATACCATTATAATCGGGTACATTATTTTACTACCAAAAATTGAAGATGTGAAGTGGAGGAAAAAGTTTTAAACGTGTGTTTTTGTACATATTTCACGATTCTGAACGAAAAAATAGCAAAAATTATCTAACTATTACAAAGTTCACTTAATAAAAAACAACTAAAAATTGTGATGTATACAAGTATTTTTTAAACCGCCAAAAAAATTTCTTGTATTTGGAACTTCGTACTATCCCGTGTGGATAGGATTGTAGAAGATAACCTATAACATGTTGTAAAATTTTTAAGTGGATCAGGTGAAGTAAATAATAAACTCGTGAAAACTGAATACTTTAATTAAAACTCGTAACTCGAACGTTTAGAAGACAAGCAAATAACCGACTGACTCTAGTGAAAATACGATACACTTTTTAGACCTCTTTAAACAAGAACAGAGCGTCATTCTTGTCGTTAGCAAAACATACACATAAACGAAAAACTAAACAGTAGATATAAAAACGGTCAACGAACGTATCGATTACAAAAAACTCGTATTTCAGCCTAAATGCTGACACGGCTAGTCAGTGATGCTTTTAAACACTTAAATATAACATAGGATGGAAAGTTAAAGAAAATTTGAAAACATTTGGGGCTTCAAATTAAAAACGAACGGTGTGTCAGCGCGGAATTTTTTTTGACGTTATAAAAAATACCCTCTTCACAATTTGTTGTTAATGGATTCCTTATGGAGTGTCCATTGCAATAACTGAATGAAATTTGGAAAAATTATGGGGTCAAACGTAAAGTTTATGAATTTTTTGACGTTATAAATAATACTTCAATCACAATTTTTTGTTGATTCTTTTTTAATGAAGTGAACTATGTAATAGTTAAATAATTTTTTTTATTCTTAGGGTATTTGGGGTGAAATCGTGAAATTTTTTATACATTTAATCTCCAATTTTTGGTAGTAAAATCATGTAGCCTATTATAATGTCATCATGTTTCTCCTGTATTTCCCTTTTTTTTGCAAATATTCATTTTATTTTGTGAAAAGATATTCGTGTTAGTAATCCCTGGATAACTTCACACAGGTCAATTTCAATTAGGGACAATTTAAAATATTTTTGTTATCATTTGTTCACGTAACCCGTATTTCACTGTTGTAAGAACTCTGCAAATTTTGGACAACCTGTATAAATTTTATAAAGGTATGTATTATGTAGTTATTAATTCGGAAATTAGAATTCCTCTCTATTTGGTATTTGCAACATTCTTATTTATAATTTTTATAACTATAAATCTCACACATTATTACTTTTTTATTGAACTTTTTGTTAAGATCCACCAAATAAACAACTTAAAATTTTCCTCGTAAGTGAACATTCACAACAACCGTCACAACTCTGCAACAACCTCGTATAAACATTAATAACTGCAAATGTCGGATTGTGCCGATTAGAGGTACACTTCTTGCTTTTTAATATTGGTGTTTTGATATAGGATAATCTTTATTCAATATGACATCCAGTTAAGCTTAATACTTGCAAACACAAATTTCACTATTCTTTTCCCAAGTCATTATTTTTTTTTCAGCTGATTTATTTGATAGTGGAACTGTTAAGAAAATAAACTGATGTTTCTTTTGTAGCATTTGTATCAAGATTGATATAAAATGTTCAACTGCAAATACCATTAAAATTTTCTTCTTAAGCTTACACTATACAGAATGGTAAACCAACCTACTATATTGCATGAATGTAAATTTTGTAGAAGAAGAATTTCAATAGAAGAGAAGGCGATATCAACAGAAAGGATGAATGCAGCAGAACAGGAACTGTTGGAAAAGAGTGAGCATAGGTAATGATATGGGAAATCAGAAATTGTCTGGGGCCGGTGAAGGCATCTAGAAATATTGTTAAAATTACAGACCTAAGATGAGTCAGTATGTACTAGAGAGCGGAAGGGAGCACAGGAGAAGGAGACCCAGTAGAAAGTGGATAGAAGCTGGCAAAGAGAGTTTGGAAAATATAAATCAAACTGCTTCTGACAGAAAAAAATAGAAAAAACTTTTAAATGGATTTTACACACAGGCTGTTAAATGAAAACTCTTATCAAATTCTTTGGGCAACCATCTAATAAGTTGTTGCTTGATATGAATAAATCAGTCAACATTTCATCTTTTAACACATTTTATAAGCAAATGGTTTACATTACAGATTGATGAAAATTATCATTATATTATTATAAAATTATGATCCAAATTTGATCTAACATAATTAAACAATAATATTACCAATAGCTTAGTTTCTAATTGTTAACATACAGAGATATGCTTGATAGTTCTTAGCCTATCCATTGTCCTTTTGCCAGTAATATTATGTGATAGGAGTTACAACAGTAGACACATCATGTAGTGATATTTTCTTGCAAGTTCTCATATTCATCTGTTGTTTATAAGTTAAATGAAAAAAATCATTTTTCAGTACAAGAAAATATGGGCAAAGAAAATAATGTTATCAATGAAAAGAAGTTTTTGAAAATGTATCATATCATATTTTTTGCTTGTAACTTCATTCTTTATAGTCAAAGTTTAGTTTATACAAGGTTATCAATAGAAGTGATTTTAGCACATTTACATATTTTGTTATAAAAAAACAAAAAGGAGCAAACAAGCCACTATGTTACTATTTTAAACTGATATTCTGAGATACTACAAAAAATAATCGGAAGAAACTTTCTTAAATAATATATATTTCCTTTTTGGGATCTAGATCAAGGTGTTGAAAGTCAATTAATGTATTATTGCTACGTGACGTCAGGAGTTAATATATCAACAATTGTTACTTTTACACTTATACATGTGCGGAATTTTTATTCTCCATTGAACAAATATAAATATAATGACAGGATGCCCTAAAATAAGAGGGTGTGTGAGCTCCAATTACCGGAACGCCCTATAAACTTGTTTTAATTCGAATTATACAATTAAAATTTCGATGAGTTGATGATCTATTTACGAAATATTTTTATGGTAACTAAAATATGTACTTTCAACTTTTATTTATAGGTTAGTTTTATTAAACAACCCTTCTAATACAAATATATTAACGTACCTGTTTTGTTGTTATTATTGTAATAATTGTTTCTTTGGTCTGCAATAACACTAACTATATTCACCAATCAATCGTACTTGCAATAAAAGAATATTAAGATTTCTAGTAAATAAAAAATATTGTTCCGAAAACAAACGGCGCAAGGCAGCTGTGTAATAAAAACAACGCGCACCACTACCCTTCACATTCCACTATCAAGTATTTTGAGCTGTGTTGTGCCTGACAGCTGGTTTAAAATTATCAATGACGAAGAGAGGGAATAAACAAAAAGTCTACCAATGAATAATCAAATAAAGGTGCGGTGAGTCATCAAATATCAGATTTAATGTAAAGTTCTATAGTAGGTAAGACATTTTCATGTTAAGCTGTATTTTCTTAACAATAAATTATTATGATTCGTAACAAATTGTAAGTTTTCTGCTGCACTTTCAGATTGGTTTTTATAGTAGTAAAGATTTAAATTTGGAAATGGCTATTAACTGTCAAGATGGAGGCCAAAATAGTGGATATAAGTAAAGAAGAAGAAATAATACCATTTTTAAATACAGCATTATTATTAATGTAACAATAGAAAAATGATTTCATTAAAAACTAAACAAGTTTGCTCAATAGTTTTAGCTATGTGTAGACGTTATTCAGGAACAGTTAAAACCGATCCAGGAATCCGTAAAAGAGCAGCAGTGATCACTCACGAGAAAGAGGACTTACAGGATATTGACTTAGATGATCTAGAAGCAGATTTTATGGATTCACATAAAAGTTATAAACAGCACATCGATGAATTAGCTAGAAAACAGGAACGAATTAAATATTTAATAGTGAAAAATAAATACTTCAAAGATAAATATCCAAATTTTCTTACATGGAGTGACAAGGAACAAATGAGATTTCTTCATAGTATGGATCCCGAAGAATGGACAGTGGAAAAATTGTCCGATAGTTTTCCGGCACTACCCGATGTTGTCAAGGTACTAAATTGATGTATAAATAAACTCCCTAGCAAAAAAATTAATTTGGGTACCAACAATATTTGGATTTTAAATGAAATATTATTTTCAAAAAACTGATGGATACTTATAAATACTTTTTGATGTTGTAATTCATAAATTTAAAAAGATGGAGGGAATGGTTTTATAAAATACCCTTTTTGTATTTGTAACTGTAACTGTAGTTTTTTTTTATTCTATTTTTCTTATTTATTTTTTAATTATGAAGTACATAGTAAATATACTAGACAACAAATTTCATTTAATCTTTGAATGCTGATGGGGGTTCTCGAAGGACCCCAGTGCAATATTTTTGAAACAAAATACAACTGTCTACTTTGCCTCTAGCTATATGCTTGAAATTACAAAACTTATGATGTGTGACTGTGAGTTGCACAGTCATTAGAAGAGTATCGTGACATTACACAGTTAAAGGTTAGTGGGGTCCCACTGAGAACTGGGACTTCTATTAAGAGGTGCCATATTTGATACTAGAAATAAGGTGTTTTTAGTAGATTCTGCTAGAATGGTTCATTTTTACTTACCACTTGCCCATGTAAAATGACAAAGAAAGAATATTGTAAGCGCATGTTCAGGTCTCACAAAATGAAGAAGCGTTTAGATATTACAATAACTGGAATGAAAAAAATCCAAACAAAAAGAGGGGTTACCTGTCGAGATGTAGATAGTTTTATAGGCATTCTTATCAAAGCTGGCACAACAAGATGTACAAAATTACCACCCCGAGAAATGTAGTCCACAACAAACAGGCCCATATATTAGTTGCTTTTTATAGCCATGTCTAGAGACAGATTTGAGTAAATGGCTTTTTACGATTCCACAACAAATCTAGGCGAGAAGAGAGAAGGAAGAATGACAAATTATTGGTATTAAAGGGAAATTTGAGATATATTCATTGATAAATGCAAGAAGTCTATTCAACCATATGAAACTGTTACAATTGATGTGTGTGTACACTGGGAAGTTTTCGAATGGAAAAGCAAAAAGAAATCAGGGGTATCATATTGTATCAGATTTGGTTAAACCATACCCTAGCAGCTGGTGCGGTATAACAACAGACAATTTTTTTACAAGCATCCCTCTTGCAAATTGTTAACAAAACATTACTTTTGGGAATACTTTACCAAAATAAGCCTGATACACCTTCGCAGATTAGTGTAACTTCCATGCCTCTAGAATTATCAATGTTTGCATTTACCAAAGACCTAACAATTGTTTTATACATTCATTAAAAAAACAGAATGGTTTATCTACTTTCTATGCAACATGATAAAGACAAAATTTGCCCTGAAACTAAAAATGAGCCATAAAATATTTTAGATTATAACAAAACCATGGGCACAGTTGATAAGGCTGACAAACTGTTAAGAGAATATTCATGGATATGATTGGATGGATTCAGAATATTCATTCATGGAATTGACAACGGCAGCGCCATCTGTGTGTTAGTTACACGACTTATTTAGTGATGTAATACTTTAGAATAGGCAATCATTTGTTAGATTTTAGACGAATATTATGTTAGTCACTTAAGTTTCCCTTTTTTTTAATATAAGTTTTTAATTTTGTAGCTGTGTAAATTTTCTCAAAAGTTTCAATGGTATGTACGTTTTATATTCAAATTGGCCTTTTATTTCATATCCTTCTATATATTTTTTATGGGTTTCTTAAGAGACCCCACATTGGCATCTACTTTAATTTTATAAGCACTGGGTCAAAGGTTAAAATTATTTTGTACAAGAAAACAACTTAGCTCCGAGTTTCGAGAAAATTTTAAAATGAATCCTAATTTTCCCCTAAATTAATTAGCCTTGTAGAGTATAGTACAGCAATAATCTCATTATATCACACAAAATAATGATTAGGCCGACTGTACTGTATAGATTTGAGTCAAAGCCCAAAGAGTCAGGTGATTGGGACATGTGTGCAGTATAAATGCAAACAGAATTACGAAGAGAGCAAAATAGAGGAAGAAAGAATTAGTAATATCATATTTGAGAAGAGAGGGAATAACTGGGTAGAGAGAAAGAACAGAGAACAGGAACAAATGGAGAGATATAGTAAAAAGATTATAGAGAGAAGAAAACAGCTAAAAGATTTTTAAATATATAATTTGTAATTACCATGGGCCTCCCAAGCTTCAAGTGTTGCATTGAAAACGCTGATAACAAGTACAAGTCACATAAAGATTCCTTTTTGGCATAATTGGCCATTTTTAGAGCTTTGAGATATTGTCAGAGACTTGTCCCAGTATAAAGAAAGCATGAAAGGTTTGGACAATGCTGCATATACAACCAAGGAGTATGTATGGTGATCAGTAATTGAGTGGTGTGGCTTACTATGAATGGCCACACACACATGATGTTCGTTAAAAAAGATCAGAGTATTGCTCACAGGTATATTGTTGACATCACAGGTAGTTCAGCTCTATTTATAGGAAAAATTTTTCTCTTTATACTTGACGATGCTCAACCACATATCTGTAGAATTGTCCAAAATTATGTTAACATGAAAATCCGAGCAGTGGTATGGCTAGCTAATAGACAGGATCTCAACCAATTTGTGTTGTTTGAGATGTATTACAAGTGCTTATGAGCATTATTATATTTGCTCTAAAATTTACATTTCTGCCTCTAAGAATAATTGAATTATAGAATGCTCTAGAAGAAAATGAAATCATGAATGGGATTCAAAGCACGCTGTCAAGCTGTGATTGATGCCAGAGGAAAAAGATGTTAAATCTTTTTTTATTCTATAACAGTGGTTGAAATCAAGATTTTATTGTCAAATTTTAATTTCACTTCCATATAGTAGGTTTTGCTCAAATTCATTGTAATATTTTTTAAGAAATAAAAATTTTGCATTAATATTGCTGGGGAGTATTTTAATGAACTTGTTAACTAATCCGACTTTTATTTCAGAAAGTTATCAAAGCAAAATTTACAAAATCTGATTTGAAGATAAAAAGACATGATGCTGTTGTGGAACAAAATTGGGAAGCTTTTAAGAATGGGAAGTTCAAATTATTACCTACAGAATTAGCTGAACATCTGAAAAAATTCACAACTAGAAAAATACAAGCTCCATACATCGATAAGAAAAAAGAAGTTATTAATCTACCAGAAGTTAAGTCAGACTTTTCAGAAATTATTACTAGTTATCAAAAACTAATAAGCAATAAAAACAAAAATAAATGCGAAACTACAAATAACGAATCAATTGAAATAGATTTAAAAGTGACTTCAAAATCCACTGGAAATATGTCCACAGATACATATTTAGTTACAGATAAATGTAAGGTTAAACATAAAAACTTGATAACCCTATCCCAATTACAGTCTGATCTTGAATATAAAGCGAATAAAGGATTGAATTTAACTGAAGAAGAAATATTAATTTTTAAAGATAAAAATCAAAATGAAGAAGTACCTAGTACATTGTATAAGGATGATCTAAAGCAAATTGCTGAGAATAAGTTCCATTCTAGTAGAGGATCATCAGTATCAACAAATGTTAAGAGAGATTATTTACATTTGAAGTATCCAGAACAAATAGTTATACCTAAAGGACTGAAAAAAGCTGGATGTGTATATAAGTTGAATGATTGTTTTTATGATGTCGATGGTGAATTTTTGTATAGAGTTCCTGGAATGGAATGAAAATAATAAAAAAAAATGTAAATAATATTCTGTATTATAAAGTCCTCCTTAATCTTCTGTTATGCGCGCTAATTTTTATACCATCGGTACTCGCTTGGCATCGCAAGGTCATTAAAGGTTTGTCTTAATAAGAATAGAGAAAATATCAATTTTAAACAAATATATTTTCCATAATTAATAGTTATGAAATTAAAATAACAACAAAACAGCGAACTAACTATGAAAAGTTACATTTATTTAGCACAAACGTCGCAAATTTTTCCATGTTCCAAGCAAATGAACTTATTACACTCTACGCATTTGTATCGAGTCATGTGGTTTTTTCCTTTCACAAATGTAGCATCACTTCCGTGAATTTCCTGAATTCTCTGGTTCAGGATTTGTCTTTGTAGCCTGCAGGCCACTTTTACTAGTACCCGCACTATTATATTCTTCTTCTGCCATTTCGATGGTCCGTTTCCGCGAATTTGTAGGCAAGCAAGTTGTTCTTTACCTGTGCTGTATATGTGTGAGCATTAATACTTGCAAAGTTCAACAATGTATAAAATACGATATATGGCTTTCTCTTCATACCTGTTGCAGCGTCTATGTCCGATACGTGATACATACTGGAAAGTAGAATAACATTCTTATTCTTTTTTAGAGTGTATGAAACCAATGTCAAAGTTTCTTGAAAAGCGAACTTTGATGTATAATCATTTCGACCACGTACCGCCACAAAGCTCGGTGGAAGTTGTCGTTTATTTTTTCTTATGGTTCCGACATAACTAAGTCTGTGATTTTTTCCTTACTAGTTCATAACTGGTAAACCAGTTACCTCCAGTGACATTCCGCCCAGAACCAAAAATTTGTGCGCACAGTTTTTCACTGTCGAGCTAGCACTATTATCAACTTGGTAAAATAAATCAAATGGTAAACATATATTTCCAAGTTGTAAGTGTAACAAGCTCTTGCATCCATGACGGATAAGATCTTTATGCCATACATAGACGGCTTGGTTGATATACGAGGATGTATTGATATCTAGTTAGCCTAGACCAGTTCCATGCATAAACAAAATATTGCGTTACCATAGCAACGAACAATAACTTATTGGAAGTGTGAGTGTAAAGTTTGACGTCAAAAAAGTAAACCAGAGTTACGCAATAAATTAAAAGAAAAAAGATGTCCACCAAAATTGTGAAAATCGAAAAATTGGAGTATCGAGCCATCATCAAGTGCCTGTATTTAAAAGGGTTAAGTGGTAAGCAGATTTACGAAGATATGCTTAATACCCTTGGTGATCAATGTCCTCCGTATGCGTTCGTGAAAAATTGGACTGCAAGCTTCAAAAGAGGTAAATTTTCCATTGAAGATGATGACCGATCGGGAAGGCCAGTTTCTGTGTCAGCCGAAAATATCGATGCAGTTCATGACATGACCGTCGAATTGGGTTAAAACGGATATCTGAAGCACTGAATATTTTATACGAACGCGTTCATCATATAGTTCACGTCAATTTGGACATGAGAAAAATTGCTGTTCTCAAAGTTCTTGTTTCAATTTAGGGTTTGAATTACTAAAACACCCCCCTTATTCACCACATTTCGCTCCGTCCGACTATCATCTCTTTCCTCAACTGATAAAAAGTTTAAAAAGTCGTAACTTTTCCAACGAAGAGGTAATAAAAGCTTTGGAGGTCTGGTTTTCATAGCAAGAAGAAACATTTTTTTTGAAAGGTCTAGAGACGTTGCAGGTTCGCTGTAATAAATGTATCCAATTAAGAGGAGAATATGTTGAGTAATAAAATATTTTGATTTTGAAATTTTGTTTGGTTCTATAGTAGGCTAAGAATTTTTCAATATATCCTCGTAAGTACTGTACACAATATTAGTTATTTAGGTAATGTAAATGTAATATAAAACATACTAAATGTTAAAAACGTAAAACAACACTCGAGTAACCTGCTCGGTTGTATGAAAATGTCAATAATGATGTTTTTTGTGACGTGACGTAAGACTTTCTGAGTGGTTTTCTCGGTCACGTGACTTAATTCCTATTTTTATCGAATTAATTTTCTAAAAATATTGATATTTCTTTAATTTTTATGAGGAATAAACTGTTTTTTTCTTATTTAAGTCCCTTCATTTGTAACTATAAACCAAAAAATTCGTTTTTAGTGGACACTATTACGTAGTAACCTAGATAATTAAATCAAAGAGGGAAGTTAAAGTATTGAACAAACGAGATTTATTTGGAAAAAGAAACTAGTACTAATAATTAAATAGAAATGGAAGGCAACAAAATATTTTAATAGTAGTAACAAGGAAATTGGCCCGTTACTGACATAAAACATAACCGCACTTACATGTGAAAAGTTAAGTTTGGAAATAAATGATCCACTTTTCCACAAACTACACAACCCTGAACCATAATTGTTTGATAATTGGAGTTTTTTACGAGAAAAATCGCAGATACATACCAAAATAATTAGAAAAATAGTTATAGATGCACAATTTTTGAAAGGTGATGCTGCAAGAAACCACCACGTAGCGTAAAATTGTTTATGTTGTCATGTTTCTTTTTATCTCAGTATACAAATCTCATACGAATAATTCATGAAATGAAATTATTATTTTATGATCAACATTTCAATATCAAACAATTTGGTAAAAAAAAATATATCACTATTTTCTATTAGTTAATTTATTGCAAATGATACTAAATTGCTCCTCTTTTACTTATTTTTCTCGATAAACATAATTTACTGTTTATAAATTTGGTTACACTGTGGCTACAGTTGTTATATCTTAAAAAATAGACGGGTTAATGATGACTCACTCTAGAAATATAAATATTTTGGTCTCTTGTGTTAGTAGGTCTGATTTTTAAGCAAATAACATTGTCGAGATCCATCTAAATATATGTGATCTGTGGTTATAATCGAACTTTCATTTAAAAAGCATTATTGGCATTTAGCGGATGTGGCGCATAGCGCTACTGCTACCTATCGGTAACGGTAACGATCGGGGACATGTTGAGCGTTCGCTGTCAAGAATTTTTTGTTTCCTGTGTCTTGTTAGTTTATGACAGATATATTTTCAAAACAAATGCTGTTTTAGTCGCTTTTATATATAGACCCATGTTCAAGATACCGTGGACAGCTATGCAAACAAACCGTGCAGTCCTTAACAGAGCAAATGTGGTTCGTGAGTTGGTGGATAACATTAAATGCAGGAAAGTAGCTTATTTAGGATACATAATGCGTAATAGCCGGTTTAACATCCTCCGGTTGATTATGATCGGTAAAGTTGATGGTCATAGAGAAATTGGAAGGAAACAAGCCTCTTAGATGAAGAATATTAGAGAATGGACTGGGATAAAAGAAGTAAGACTAGTTTAAGATAGAGAGTGTTTTGCCATGCTGATGGCCAATGTCAAGGGGACTTTATACGTCACGCTAAGAAAAAGTTACTTTTATTGAGCTTGACAAGAAATACGAGGTGTATCCATCATTCATTCACTTTTATATGTATATAAAAGTTATCATTATAATTCAAAAAAGCTTGACGTTTGATCTTAGAAATCAGTCGATTTAAAAAATTTCACAGCACAAATTAAAAGCGCCCCGAAACATGAAGTCCTTTCCAGAACGTGTTGAGTTTGTAGTGTATGTGTCACCGAACGATTCCGCTAAGATTGTACAACAATTGCATATAGGTTGTCAGGTCGCCAAACCTAATAGCCGGACAGACCAGTCAGATTGGACGGACATTTGGGTAGGAAGGCCGGACAACCTACATTATTGTGATTATATCTCAGTGTTAATAGGTACGACAAAAAACCAATAAGACTGTTCTAACTGAAAACAAAAATAATCTAAAAATTCTTCTCCTTAAATTAAACTATAGACTAAAAAAAATTCTTATCTTTGAGTACAATACAATAAAAATAATTATTAATTTTTTTGGTTTACAGAAACCTACTTTAAGAGCTCAATTTCTTTCAAAATATATTTGTAAAAATCCTCAAATGTAAAAATTTTGGCAACAGTGTCAACATATAATCTGTCCTAGCAAAGTAATACGGACTATCTTTGTCAGTTAGGAAGTCTTAAAAGCAATCTGGACTTACCATTAATTTAAAATAGGCATTTTTTATGTGCTAACAACTTCTTTAAATCAACGTTCTCTTTGTTAGTGTTCAGAAAACATGCAATGGGTGGCACTTGAGCCCACAGAACATCCTAAGAACAAATGCAAACTTAGTTATTATTCAATGGAAACAACATGGCGGATTTTCGATGCTAGTGCCCTCGATGGCAAGAGGCAGAACTAATCTACTTTCGCGGTTCATTTAAATTTACAACAAAGAATATTTACTGTATACTAAGTTATTTGTTCTACTGTTAATTTTTCAATTATTTTCAATAAGATCTTTCGTTGTCTAGAACTATGCCCTCTACCTGGCTCTTGAACAAATTCTTATCAATATAAAATTACAACCTGACTATATGCTGAGAAATATATGTATATGCTCAATTCAAACCGATTTTAACGAGAAATTATAAATCACATTTCTAATAAATTCACCTACCTGTGTACCGAAATCTGAAGGAAATGTGGCGGGAATTCAGAAATTGATGACGAATGACATATTGACATTTACAGTAGTGATACATTTTTATTACACTAGCTTCACGATTAGCAGGTGGCAGAATTAAATTTGTGTCGACTCTCGTTGCTTGCGCTCAGCCACGCTCGTTTGTGAAATGTAAAAAGCCTGACAAAAGCTAGACAACGTTTATTTTGACTGGACACACATTCAAAAAGCCTACCTATGTTCGGCTTTATCCGGAAGCCTGGCAACGCTAATTGTACAACGTTTCGTCGCTGAATGCGACCATTGTTCTTCTACGCACGCTTATAGACGTATATATAATATGTAATTTCACGTATTTATATAATCTTTTAAATGCTTTATTTTAATGGTGGTCGTAGATAAAATATATTTTTCAGAATTTGTTATTTTCGTTTTTATAACATGCCACTGTACCACTTAAGTTAGATGAAAATTATGATAATAGTTGAAGGTAGAGGTTATAACATGTGAAACATCAAATTTTGCATCAGTTTAATAAAAACAATATCAATATATAAATGACTAGCATAAGCGGTACAACTAAACAATATTACTTATAAATTGTGATCTGAATGTAAATTTTCAATAGGGTACTTGCATTTTTTTAAAAGTATTAATTTTTTTGTTTATTTTATAAGTTCTTTATATGAATAATGTCTTGCAGTATTGTCAAAACGACCAAAACTTCCAAACAATTTTTGTTGTAGTATATCAGGTGTTTTAGTCGTGGTATTTTTACAACCTGGTACAAAACACGATGTATATACCATTTTTCAGATTAATGAGTTTAATAATGACGAAATGTTTAAACTACCTATAAAATTTTTGAATTCTCAATAATTATTTTCTCTATATGTATATAAACTATCCAAAACTATTTTTTTCTCAAACCATGCAAGTATCCTATTGTATAAACACCAACAAAAAATATTTTTCTATTAAATAGGCTACACAATCGATTTAAAGAAAATAATCTCTAAGATATTCAAATAATTTCAATTATTATATAAAATGGCGATATAAATTTAACGAACTAGTATATTATGCAGCCTGTCACACAGGAATTAAATATCTAGTTTTCGCACGCGTTGTACACTATACTTTTTCGACAATATACACAAACAAGCGCAGAAATTGGTGCGTTTCCAAGTATTTTATTTCAAGTCATCAAAAATCTGTTCAATTTATGTGTCAAATATTTATAAAGGGAAGGGAAGTAAGAATTTAAAAAATATATATAATTTGAGTATTAAAGGCTAAAAACTAAGAATGTAATAAAAAAGTTTAAGCTTGAAGAGCCACAAAAAAAGTTGAATAATAATAGATTTATTTAATTTCTTATTTCTTAGACTTTTCATCTATGTTTATACTTTTAAATTATCTTGATTTTAGGTTCCTTCCGTTATAAAATTAGTTTCAACCACTTATATTTTGATAAAGACTGAAATAGTCGAAACGTCAAAATTTTTATCTATCTTTCAAAAATTATCAAAAAAATCTAATATTATAACAGAAGATACCTAAAATCCAGAAGATTTAGAAACATAAATAATAATAGATTTTATTTCAATTTTGTATAATTTCATTTCATTATTATTATTTCTGATAACTTTTTGTATAATTTAATGTATTAATCATTTGCATTGGAATCATTGAATTTTTTATTGTATAGAGGAAACATAACAATGGAATTATTCATCAAAATTTGTTTTGATTACAAGAATTAACGCTAAAAGCAATATTTAGAATTAATAGTGAAACCTTTTAAGTAACCACTTTCTCAGTTATGAACAAAAGCTTCAAATATATGAAAATCATTTATTGACTCGTTCTTATTAAATGATTAATATGCGTAGGTTTTATGTAAATTCATTCAGAATAATAAATTTGAATGGACATTGTCTCTCATTACCAATAATTTCGTTCATCAAATAAATCTGTTATATTATCCGAGAGTACATTTTATTCAATATGGTAACAACTAAAATTGTTTCGCCCTGAAGAACGATGAATTACGAGGTCTGGCTATTAAATAACGAGACTGGTTGCGAAAAAAGGTCTTATTATAAAAATTATTCTACATTTGAATGCTCCCCTTCAATATACTCCCCTCCCCTCGCCGCAAACCTTTCCTTACGTTTTTTCCATTGATCGAAGCAGTGCTGGAAGTCTTTTTTGGTGAGGGCCTTTAGGAGCTCTGTCGTTTTTTGCTTTACCGCTTCCATCGACTCAAATCTGGTCCCTTTCAAAGTAGATTTTATCTTCGGAAACAAAAAAAGTCGTACGGTGCCAAATCTGGTGAGTACAGCGGGTGTTCGAGCACCGGAGTGCGCTTACTGGCCAAATACTGCTTCACAGATAGCGTGTTATGGGCAGTGCTGGTTAGGTGTAAAATCCACTAGTTGTTCTTGTCCACAACTCGGGCCGTTTTTTACAAACTCGTTCTCGCAGTGATGCAAAAACTGACAAATAGTAACTCTGGCTGATAGTCTGACCCTTTGGAACCCATTCAGCCATCACAATATCGTTAATGTCGAAAAAAACGATCAACATTGCCTTGAATTTTGATTTGCTCTCTCGGCACTCATTAAAGCGCTTACACTACTCAAAAACATGCGCACGAAATAGAGAATTGTTCCCATAGGTTTCTTGCAACAATTTATAGCACTCAGTTGGGTTTTTTTCAATTTGAGATTGATACGTTGCTCCAGTTTTTCGGCACACATGGTTTTAGGTACGAAAAAAAAACACGTTCTTTTCAAACCACTACTGTACAAATACTATAATAGTGACGGAAACGTGTTTTGGGACGTGCATATATAAAATATCTAGATACTCAACGCAATACTCGTTGTTTACCTCATCCGTCTAGGGCGCCCTCTAGGTGCCCAGTCTCGTTATTTAATAGCCAAACCTCGTCTATCTGAAATGTGGATAGAAATACATCAAATTAATTAATACTTTTTAATATCATCAATATTAACTAAACTTCAGTCAAGAATCAACTTTGGCAATTATTTAATCGTCATTATTCTAAATTACCTTTTCCTGTTTGTTATCCTGATAAAACTTAGTTTTTTGCTATGTACGAGAAATGGAATTTTTTGAAGAATCTAATGAGAATACAGTATATTTTTAGCGGATATAAAAACGAATATGAGACGTAATTTTTCAAGTAATTATTAAATAGAATTTAGGCATAGATGTCATTTATAATATATGAAAACTACACTCAAACGAAGCGCTTATATAATTTTTTTAGGAAAGTTGTGCCATCTATCAGAACCTTTTCAAAATTTTTTCTTCATTCTATATTTTCACTCAAATTTAAATGAAAGCTTTATTTACAAAAAATCAATTTTACTCAAGTACTTAGAGACCATTATAATAATTCTTGACCTTTTGTCATTTTTCGGGTAATGCTATAAGTTGAGCAGTGAAGAACTTGTGGAGAATTGGGAACATAATTTTCGACGTTTCTTTTATATAAATGATAGTCTGGCGATGCAGTAGCCGGGCTTTACGTTCGGCACATTAAAACTTCCCAACAAGTTTTCTTTTCTTTTGGCGAGTCATCAAAGTTATGTATGGTAGGCGCTGTCGTGGTGGAATACGAGGTTTATTTGCGAACTGCGTGCTTATTTCAAATTTCTTTATTTTATCTGGTCAATTGCTGACAGTTTACTACCGTTTGACCAGATTTCAGAATTTCATGGTACATACTTCTTATAATACATATAGCATCACTTTAATCTGGGCTTTGTAGTCCTATGTCTCCGTTCTCCACGCTCCAACCACGATCATTTGCATCCTCATATTTTCTCCATTTTTCATCGAGCGTTATCAATCTTTTGGTAAACGGCTCAATTCCATTGGGTTCTGATAAAGTATCTCGAATATTTCGATGCGTTTAATTAAATTTCAATGCAGTCAACTCATGCTGCATCTAAAGTTTTTTGTATATCAAGCATTTTTCAGGCGATTCCAAATTATTTAGCGGTTGATGCCTAGTGCATCAGCGATGTTCTCACAGCTTACATTCAGATTTTGAACCTACTCAAGTGTGCGTACAGTAGAATCTTGGATTCGAAATGAATCATGTGAAACAACGCGCGGTGATTGAATATTCGAAATAGTTTACCCAAATCATATTTACAAAGATTTGATGGATACATTAGAAAAATCTGCAGTATCATATGATAGTGAACAGGTAGTGTTGTAAGTTAAAATGTGGCAGTTGAGTACAGACTACAGGTAGTGCATGTTACGTATATGACACTTCACAGTGCCATGTACTAGCTTGAACGTTCTATGGTCATCTGGCAAGTGACAGTTGGGAAGCGGGAGACTTAGATAGTGAGGTTAGAACAGATAGAAGAACGAAGTAAAACGTGTTCTCAAAACTAATCGTGTTTTATTTAAATAATAATATCAAAGCTAACCTGAAACATGGTGTCAGGTGTGAATTAACAAGAAGAGTGAGTTTAATAAATATAAAATACAGAACTTTAGTTGAGAATAAGATTTTAATATGGATTCAAGCGGATTTAAACCGCCACCAAGTCTTGTATTTGATCAAAACCTTCATAAAAATTATGAGAAGTTTAAACAACATTTCGAAATTTACTTAAAAGCAACCGAATTAAGTGGAAAGTCAGATGAACGCAAAATCGCTTTGTTTTTAAACTCCGCTGGTGAGGAGGCTATAGAAGTATTCAGCACATTAAGTCTATCAGAAGATCAAAAAGGAAATTACAAAGAAGTCATAGCAGCTTTTGACAATTATTGTAAACCACGCAATAATGAAACGTTTGATCGTTTCAAATTTTTCTCAAGAAATCAGGCAGAGGGAGAAAGCATGGATCATTTTATAAAAGACTTGAAATTATTAGCTAAACCGTGCAATTTTGGAACTCAAGAAGATAGTCTTATAAGAGATAGAATAATTTTAGGGGTCCAAGATCATAATTTGCAAGAAAAACTATTGGGAATAAATAATTTAAATCTGGAAACTGCAGAAAGCACTTGTAGAACAACAGAAGCTACTAAGCTTCAAGCAAAAGATTTAAACAAGGAAGAAGTGAATTTAATTCGAAGAAGAGGATACAGTCAAGGTGACCCTAGTACTAGCGACAGTGGCAATAATAACGGAAGAGAGTACAGGTGCTTGAAATGTGGCAGAAGACACACCAAAGGCAAGTGTTTTGCTTTCGGAAAAAACTGCGCTAAGTGTGGACTGGAAGGACATTTTGCTGTAGGATGCAAAACAGGATACAATAAAAAAGATAACTTTAGTAACAGTAAGATAAATAAGAACAAAGGTAAATATTTTAACAGTCACAATAGAAATATAAATAGTAATCAACATGTAAATCTTGTTGATGAAAATGATTCGAGTGATGAAGATTTTGTTATTAACAATCTAACTGTATTCAATGTTTATGAGAATGATAATTCAGAACTTGAAAAAATATGGACAGAAAATGTATGTATTGATAATAGTGTAATTAAGTTTAAGGTTGATTCTGGAGCTCAATGTAATGTGCTTCCAATAAGTTATATAAAAAAATTAGAAAGGGAGAATGACATAATACATTCAGAGCAAAGTATTATAGCCTATGGCAACAATAAAATCAGAGTTGTAGGAAGTATAATTTTAAAATGTTTAATTAAAAATAATATTCAAAATGTAAAGTTCTTGGTTGTAGATATACGAGGAAAACCTATTCTTGGATTAAAAACCTGTGTAAAATTAAATATAATATGCAAGCTGGATGAAGTTAACTTAAAGAATAAAAGAGATCCTAAAGAAAATTTCATCAATCAGAATAAAAATTTGTTTGAAGGTACTGGTAAGGTTCCGTTTAAATATAGGATTTTATTAAAAGAGGGTTACAAACCAGTTGTAAGTAATTGTAGAAGAGTCGCTGAAAAAATTAAAGGAAAGCTAAAAAACACTTTGGATGAGTTAGTAGACAAAGATATAATTGAGAAGGTCGATGAACCTTCAGAATGGGTAAGTAATATAGTATGTGTCCAAAAACCTAATTCAGACAAGTTAAGAATCTGTTTAGACTCTATACATTTAAATAAGTATATTTGTATAGATAGGCATCCTATATCAACAACAGAAGAAATAGGCTTAAAATTAAGAGGGAAAAGTATCTACAGTGTGATAGATATGTCAGATGCCTTTTATCACATAGGATTGGTTAAAGATAGCCAAAAATTATGCACATTTATAACACCATTCGGTAAATATCGCTTTAAGAGGTTATGTTTTGGTCTATCATGTAGTCCAGAAGTTTTCCAACGAGTAAATGAAAGAATTTTCGAAGATTTAAATATCCCAATATATTTTGATGACTTAATAATTGCTGGTAAAGACGAAAGAGAACATGATTTGATAATGAATAAAGTACTAGAGAGAGCTAAACAGTTTAATGTAAGATTTAATGCTAACAAGTTACAATACAAAGTAAAGGAAGTAAAATACTTGGGGCAGGTTTATTCCAAAGAGGGGATAAAACCAGATAATTCTGGGCATGGTAAATTACTTAACGAAATTTATACCAAAGATGTCAGAAATAGTAGCACTTCTAAGAGGTTTAATAAAAAATAACGTAAATTTCTTGTGGATTGCTGATCATGAAAATACATTTAGCAATCTGAAAAAAGTTATAGGTAATTTACCAACCCTTAAAATATTTAACTCAAACTTACCTATTACAGTACAAAGTGATAGTTCCCAGTATGGAGTGGGAGGGTGCCTTATGTAAGGAGGTCAACCCATAGCATTTTGCTCAAGACGTCTTACTGAAACCGAGACAAGGTACGCACAAATAGAAAAGGAGTATTTATCAATTTTTTTTAGTCTAATTAAGTTTCATCCGTTTGTTTACGGTAATAAGATAATAGTACAAACCGATCACAAGCCAATAATTGGCATTCAGCAAAAAGATATTAATAAAATTACGTCCAGACTACAGAGAATGCGCTTGAAAATCTTAAAATATAATTTCGAAGTTGAGTACATACCAGGTTCAAAGATGTATATAGCTGATCTTTTAAGTAGGTCATTCATAAAAGACAAAGTAAATGAAGATTGTGAAATGGAAGAGGTTGTGCATACGATTGACATTGAAAGACCCATTACAAATAGTCGATTAGCTGAGGTAAGCAAAGAAACTTTGTATGATAGTACTCTTAAAAAAGTTACTGAATATTGCATTAAAGGTTGGCCAGATAAAAAAGTATTGGATAACACTGAACTAAAGCAGTATTATAAAATAAAAGACGATCTACTGGTTCGCCATGGAATTTTATTTTTCAACGAGCGAATTTGCGTACCCAAAAAACTACAAAATCATATGACTAGGGAGCTACATAAATCCCATTTTGGTATGGATAAAAGAAAGAAGTGGGCAAGGAAAATATTATACTGGCCGGGTATAATAACTGATATTGAAAATTTTATTTCAAGGTGTCGCATATGTGAGAAATTCAGCAGAAATAAAATAAAAGAACCGCTAATACCGCACGAGGTACCTAAATATCCATTTGAGATAGTGGGGTCTGATATATTAGAATACGCATCAAAATATTATTTAGTTGTAGTCGATTACTACAGCAATTGGATTGAATTGAAAGAAATACAAAGAAAAAGTAGAGTTGAAATCTTAAAACAATTAAAAGTAATATTTTCTAATTTTGGATTACCTGCAAAGTTTATATCTGATAACAATCCATACAACAGCTTTAAATTTAAAGAATTTTGTAATCAATACAACATACAATGTGTTTTTACGAGTCCCAGGTACCCAAAGTCGAATGGGTTGGCTGAAAAAGCCGTACACATATGTAAACAGTTATTAAAAAAGTGTAACAATGAAGACGAAATATTTGTTCATTTGTTGAATTACAGAGTTACACCACTATGTGGTCTTGAGGCCTCACCTTCAGAGTTATTACAAAGCAGGTTACTAAGAACAGGTTTGCCTATATCCAACAAATTATTGGAACCCAAAACCACTAACGAGTATGGGAAAAAAGTAGAAAGAAAGTTGGCAGTAAAAAGCTATCATGATAAATCTGCACGTAGCAGCTCAGATTTTAACGAAAATCAAGATATACTATTTAAATTGAAGAAGGATGGGTATTGGACACCGGGAAAAGTCTTATCAAATACTAATACTCCACGATCATACTTGGTGAGTGATGAAAATGGCAGGGTTTATAAAAGAAATTCTTCCTTTCTAAAAAATACAAAAAATCCAACGGTTATAAATGCGTCAAACAACAACGAAAATATAAACATAAACTGTAAACCTAGTAGTGCTGATGAATCAAGTGAGAACACTTGTTTGTCTAATAGAACTGATGTATATAATGAAAACGGTTGTGGAACTAATAATAATAAAACGGCAAATGAATGTACAAGTGTCAAGGAAGCAAATAGCAAATGCACAAGATCAGGTCGGGTCGTCAATGTACCAAATAGGTTAAGAGACTATTATACATAGCGAAAAAAAATATTATTATTAGTTTCATGTCTAGTTTATAGTATTAGTTAGTTAGTTAGTATTTCAATTATTTCAGTATAAGTCCAAAAAGGGGAGATGTTACGTATATGACACTTCACAGTACCATGTACTAGCTTGAATGTTCTATGGTCATCTGGCAAGTGACAGTTGGGAAGCGGGAGACTTAGATAGTGAGGTTAGAACAGATAGAAGAACGAAGTAAAACGTGTTCTCAAAACTAATCGTGTTTTATTTCAATAATAATATCAAAGCTAACCTGAAACAGTGCACATACAGCCGCTAGCACATACGAAAATGTTAATAATGTCCATTGTAACTATTAGATTAAAGTTGACGACAGTGGACTCTCGTACCAACTGGAAGATATATATTTAACACCGAACATGAAAAACTGCACACAACCATACTCGAAGACATATGTAGAGGTCTTTAAACGCAATATTGACAAGAAACAAAAATAATATCTTCACTAGTTTGTTATTGTCAGTGAGACAGAACCGAAGCAAAGGAACCAGCATATGTACATATTCAGATTAGCATTTGACAATTAGAATCTTCTGAAACTGCAATACTGAGTAGACACTACCACTACACCAACACTCAGGCAAAAGGAAAAGAGGCAGACCTGGACGAACATGGAGAAGAACTATTGAGAAAGAACTGTTAACAGTTAAATTTAACCCACAAAACGACGCATGAGGACACCGGCCTCATCGTTTTACTACAGCTGCTGAAACATCGAGCGTTGCTTCACTGGAATGATGAACGATATTGATCCCATTGATATTCATACATTTCATATAATATCTATTTCAAAGTTTGTGAAACACTTAACATCAAATAGAAGATCGGAAAGGTAAAAATATCCGCTTTCAAGCCGCTTACTAAGTAGAAATTTTCTGTATGTTGTTGGGCTTGATTCCCATTGTTATAAATATTATTGAAACAAATTGATTGCGGATGTTTTGTCAAAATATTCAGTTCTGCAATTGGTTTAATTAGATATGGACATTGTCTTTTATTGCCTATCTATATCAAAATTCCAAAAAAAATGTCGCCTTCAACAAATTCAAATTTTATCGATTTTGTCCTAGAAACTTTGTAGTCTTTACATCAGTCCATGGGGTACTTCTAATAATACATTTTTGGCACAATCCTTGTAAATATCATCTGATTAGGAATGCAATTTCAACCAAATCTACTGTTTTTTCAGTAAGTTCGATGTAACGAAAAACACGAATTTTTCTGTTTCTCATTATTTTCACTTAAACACCTTCACAAAACAAAAAACTGATGCAATAAAGAGCTAACCAAGTCACTGCCTTTAGTTCCACCAGTTTCCGCAACATATAGAACACTGACTGAGATGTAGGCAAAACATAAACGTTGAATGAATAGATGGAAAGTGGTCTTTTGTATTACACACCATCCGTTGTTGTATCAAAGCCTGGCACTTTCTAGATAGATAGCTTCTCGAATTTTTTCTACTTTGCAATACATTTCTCTTTTGTAAAATATTTTGCTTCAATTTTTTTTTATTTCTCCCTATTCGGTTATATTTTAGAGAAGATTTGCTATTCATGTTTTAATTATTAACCCTCAATCATTTGGTTTTAGCAAAATATCACCTACTTCAATACTGAATTAAAAATAATTTGATAAGTTTCAGATGAAACAGGAGGCTTCTCTTCAAATAATTAAAACATTCTACTTAGACTGTACTAACTTTTACGCCTTTCGAAAGATCTGATATAAGCCTAAATTTTTTCTAGGGATCTCAGGAAGCTCGCGGTGATGATTAAAGTGTTTATTCCTGCGGTCACGCTGGGCCTCACTTTTACCGTAATGCTAAAAAAGCTTTTCGACACAGCGATCTGTCTTGTATGATTTCATTGTTAAAAAATATTATTCTATAATAATTATAAACAGTTTAATTTAAGTGTCTGAAGACGATAACTTGGTTATCGAAACGCCCATCAGACAGTGTAATTGTGAGTGATGGTGTAGTGATAAGAGTAAGCAGAGTGGGTTCAGTATGAATATCGCCAACTGTTTCAGAAATTCCAACTTAACCGCAATACTGAATAAAATTTTAGCAAAATTGGATAAAACATAAATTTCTACCTGCTACAAAATTGATCAAATCTACAATAAGAGATTAGGCAACATCTAAGATTACGATAAAAAGTTAAGTGTACAGAATTAACGTTTATATATAAAATCGATTTAATGTAGCTGCTCATGATATTTTCATAATACACACAACAATTAAAACTTTAGAATTACATACCAACATAAATATTAACAACCTGTCAACAATGTATTGTACAATTTTTGGATGTACACTACCGGGCATAAAATTAAGATATTTGAGAAAATTTTCGGTAATAATATTTTTTTCAATAATTGAATGAAATAAATGATGAAAAAGTAGTTTTCAAAATAAAAGTTTGACAACAAAAAGGGCTCCTCATAGAAAAATCATTGTAGGTCATAGGTTTATTCTGTTCTGTCTTTTTATCTAACTATTGCAAATTTTTGCTAATGCGGCACGATTAGAACAGCTTCAGAAGATACCAATTTTATAGAGAGTGATCAACTGCTTCACATGTCTAGTACAGTGCAAGGCGGAATTAATTAACGAGTTAGGTATCAACTCTTTTCCCATTTCTAGTGCTTGCAAAAACCAAATGGTCACGGCACATTCCATTCAAAATTACCCGCAAGAAGTGAAATTTTCTACGTTCGGAACATAAAGTCTTGTTGTATTCTGCTGTTTTCGATGTTATTATGGTATAAAAGCAATTCCTCGTACATCATGATAATAATCGTAAAAGTAATACCGATAAGTCGATTAGAAATCACTTATTGGACTGTTGTAGCTCCTTATGCGCCAATAAGTCGGCTCTAGCGAGTATTCCAGCTCTCGGGTGCATTGTGGTACGAATTCATCGAAATGCCCTTCAATGCTGCGTACAAGCTCTTTTGATGCCGACTCTAATGCCGGAATGCTTGCTTTTCCTGTGTATTTTGAGATGTCGAAATATAAAATGTCGTTGATTATTTGACATTATTATTATGTATCTAATATATTCTTTCGCCTTTTATGTTGAAAAGAGCCAGAAGTTGCTTGGAATTAAAATGTCAGTATTCTTAGATATCTATTGTTACCTCTATTCAGATAGATTACCTGAGCCGATGAATTAAGTTTTATTGCGATTTATTTGTGTTGTTATTTTATTCTTTTATTATCATTTTCTTTACTTTACTCCTTTACTTTTAACTTCATTCGTTAAAAAAGCTGGTGGCGTCCAATTTGATATTATTTATTCATGACATCTAAATATGTACCAGTTATTTATATACATTAACTGATGCTGAATACCACTTCCTGAAGAAGAGTCTCCAGCCGGAGGAGTAAGGACACAATACTTTCGAAAATATGTTACTTTCAGAGCATAAGTACTTATCGTTTAATTACTTCGATTTCCCGTATAGCAAATGATGCAATTAGCATAGAAAAATTGTTGTTCTAATAAAATATAACCTCAGAATCGAACCCATTTAGTAGGCAACTATTTATACGTCCTCCTCTCAAATGGGCGCGTTTGACTCTTTGAAACTATCCAATCGCAACGTTCAGACCCAAGACACTCGCCACTTTTTAAGCAATTCAATCCAATTCATCTGTTGCTCTCATATCTTTTATGTAAGTTCAACATCATTCAATTTTTCTAGTTCTTAAATAGTGTGGATTTAGTGATTTATTCATAGTTAATACAATCCAAGTGAATAAATTTAACGTTTAAATTAACCTCACTCTTACCAGGGTAATTTTATATCTCGAAGTTAGGAATTAGTGTTCTGTAAACTTTCAGGTGGAAAAATTAAAAAAAAAGTATGGGTTCATAATGCAAATTTTAGGGATAATGAGAAGAAATTTTAGTAGAGAGTATTTTGAAAAGAGTGGTGCAATAATTTAAAATGATGTAAAAAAGAAATTTACATTTGGAAGAGTTGTAATTGAACTTATTCTATAGTTGCGGTCTAATTTGTTATATAAGTTCTAGTTAGTTATATTCTATAGTTGCGGTCTAATTTGTTATATATTTTACCAAATAAGTACACAAAATATCAGTTGCCGAAGGAGCCAAATGTCGCTCGTGACAATCTCAAGTACATCATGTTTATGTCCCAAAGACATTTATATATTCAGAATCAGTCTGTTTCATTGAAAACTGAATATCTTGATTTCCAATAATTTCAAAGACTTTGAAAGGAATTGGGTACATTATGATTCAACCTTCAAAATCCAACAGACATACTGAACACACTGTTTACACTACCACTCACAATTACACCGTCTGAGCCGCGTTTCGATAACCAAGCTATTATCTTCGGAAAATGAAGATAAACTAAAATCGACTTTTGTACT
Source organism: Diorhabda sublineata (assembly GCF_026230105.1). Classification (NCBI taxonomy): domain Eukaryota; kingdom Metazoa; phylum Arthropoda; class Insecta; order Coleoptera; family Chrysomelidae; genus Diorhabda; species Diorhabda sublineata. The sequence continues at coordinate 14,311,103 of NC_079482.1, forward strand.
AAATTTTTCCATCTTCTACCGCGAAAAATAATTCCAGCGGGAAAACCTACTTGGAGGGAATCTCCACATTCATATTCCTTAACTACTAAACCATAGAATGGGTTGTGAGGAATAGGTCCTTTGACTATATTTAAACTCTTCCTACATTTAGTAATTTCAATGCTTTCAAATCCAACAATTTATTTTGGATACTTTTTTATCAATTTTACATTATTTCTTTCATGATTATGACTGGCAGCGTGATCGACAATACTCGATTTTTCGGTCCGTCCATATTTTAAATGAGCTTTGTGCTTTTTAAACCGAACATTAATAGATTTCTTAGTCTGCCCTTAGTCTACTTCACGGTCACAATCACTTCTACTAATTTCATATATATCCTCTTCCAAATTTGGTATTTTATCCTTAGGATTACCCAACATTTGTTACAATGTATTGTTGGACTTATAAACCAATTTAAAACCTACCCTGTCAGAAATTCCTTCCAATCAGTTTGTATAAATAATATTGAAAATTACCAGAAAAAATTTTTCTCGTTTCGTGCAGAAGTCATATCTCGAAAAACACGTCTATTGAAGATAAAAATGCACCAGTCAGGAAAAAAGATTTGGATACTATCAGGAGTTTGAGGAGGAAAGACTGCTTTCACTTAAAAGCAGATAAAAGAAACAAGGTAGTTATAATGGACAAAAAAGACTAATTCGAGAGAGTGGACCATCGAAATAGGACCAAACACCAAAATCTCAAAAAATCCGCTTAATAAAATGATCACAACTGTGACTTGTAAGAACCTTGTCACCGGTACATACAGGTAGAATTTTTCAAAGCTCTATTGTCTTCTAAAATAAGAAAACTGGGAAGACAATGAGAGTACAGAAATTGAAGATAGGGAAATTTCAATCTCCTTTGATGTAAGTTCATTATTTCCCAGCGCAGCGTGCCGATCCCACAGGCCTTGGACTACCTTGAAGACTTACTGAGAACTAATCATTTGGGGGCTGATATAATAGGAGAATATTTACAATTAACAAAAATATGTATGGAGCTAAACTATTTCCAGTTCAACAGTGAATGCTAGAAACAAGACGAAGGAACAGCAATGGGCAAATGCCTATTCATGAGTCATGTTGAAAAGCAAATCAGTCAAGAGTTTCAGGATTTTCCTAGTGAATGCTATAAGTATGTGAATGACATTTTCGCTATATTTAATACGAAAAAGAATTCATTTTGGAACTCAACTCAAAATGTACAATTATGAAATGGAAATAATGGACAGTTACCATTTTTAGATACTTTAGTAATTAAGAATATTTGTAGGCTATCATTTGACGAGCAGGTACATCCCGGTTGATTCTTCGTTTGATTCACTTTACACTCAACATACAATAAGGAAAAGACCTTTGTGTAGCTGTACTCGACAGTTATCATAAGAGAATTGTAAATAGGTTAATTAGCCGTCATAAATTTGAGAAGTCTCTATGTGAAACCACCTTTTTCCAAAATATTGGTTTATAAGTCCATCAATACATTAAAACAATTGTTAGGGAATCCTAAGAATAAAATACCAAATTTGGAAAAGCGTAGTTCCTTACTCTATAGTTTAGTAGTTAAGGAGTAACTGTGAAGATTCCCGCCAAGGAGGTTTTCCCGCTGTTATTTTTTTCGGGAGAGAAGGTTCATTGATAGAAAAATTTAGTATAAAATAGGTAAGTTAAGTTAATAGGTTATTATGAGTGTTGGTGTAGAGGTAGTGTAAAGAGTGTGTTCAGTATAAATATCGCTAACTTAACTAACAAACATAACTGGGAATACCTCAAGTTCATGCTCGGTGGTGAATTTATATAAACTTTATAATTAAATAAACGATAAAATTGATTGAAAGATGTGGGATTATATGCGGTATTAAATACTAATAATTGGTTGTACAGGCAAAGATAAGTTTCGAAACTATATTATCAGAATATGACAAATAAATGCCTAATACGGTTGAGACATAAATAAATGAGATATTATAAATAAAATAATAAAAATTCATTATTAGCTAAATACGTAAATAAAGTTGATTCAAATTGACAGAGAGTGGGTAGAAACGCAAAATTTGTTTCTTACTTTGATATTTTCTTTCCACTTTCATATTATGCAAACCCAGTCGCTGGACTGAACAGAAAATGTTCCGATGTATTTCTTGATAATATGTTTTAATTTGACATTAAAAATTGTTATGGATATCCATGTATTATGCTATTAAATACATATAAGGGTGTAAGGACAAAACATCCGTACCAACTATTTGTTTTAATTTAATTATTTGCATTCTACTCTACAAAACAATGGCTGCTACACTATAATTACACACATTTTATATAACTGAATCAGCACCCTGTTGGCTCTCTCTTTTGTTTTTAAATGTTGAATTGAATTATAAAATCCTGAATGTGGCGCTTGTTCGTGTTTGCTATAAATTCTCTTTTTCAATTCCTTCATGGTTGTCGTAATATCTGACCAAAATACAAAATTTAATTTTGGGATGCTTTGTCTTTATGAACTGAATCCAAATATAACCACTTTTTAGATATTTTGGCGATTACATAATTTCCAGAAGGACTAATGTATGCTGAAGAACGAAGAACTTTTTGTGTCTTATGAGATACGAGATCTGGCCATTAAATAACGAGACTGCGCGCCTAGAGGACGCCCTAGACGTTGGGTATGTAGATATCTTATCTAAGCACGTCCCAAAACACGTTTCCTTCACTATTATAGTATTTGTGCAGTAGAGGTTTGAAAGGAACGTGTTTTTTCTAGTACTGAAAACCATTGGTGATGAAAAACAGAAGCAACGTATCAATCTCAAATTTCTTGTTAAATTAAAAAAAACTTCGACTGAGTGCTATAAATTATTACAAGAGGCCAATGGGGACAATTTTCTATCTCGTGTGCGTGTTTTTTGGGAGGTCTAAGCGCTTTAGTTAGAGCCGTGAGAGCACCGAAGATGACCAGCGCCCAGGTCGCCTGTGACTGTTTCAACTCCGGATACAATGACCAAAATCAACCAAATTGTGCGTGCAGATCGTCGAATGAGCATAGGTTGATTGCTGAGGCTGTAAACGCCGATAAAGAAACGGTTAGAAAAATTTTACACAAGGAGTTACACATGTGCGAAGTTGGTGTAAAAAAATCTGACTCCTGACAAAAAGCTCTTGCGTCAACGTGTCTGCTCAGTTTTCTTAAAAGGTTAGAAAAAGATATGCTTTGATAGGGACCCAATTTGAGTCGATAGAAGCGGTAAAGCTAAAAACAGCACAGCTCCTAAAGGCACTTAACAAAGAAGACTTCCAGCACTGTTTCGATCAATGGAAAAAATGTATGGAAAGGTGTGTGGCGCGGAGAGGGGAGTATATTGAAGAGGAGCATTCGAATGTAGAATAATTTTTATTATAAAACCCTTTTACGTAACCAGTCTCGTTATTTAATAGCCAGACCTCGTACACTTCTGAAATCATTTCTTCGCCTTCTGTCAATAATAAGTCTTATTAGTCGCTTTTTCACTCCCATTACAAGTAAAATATGACTAGTCGAACCTTTAGCGGGCGACAACTCGTTGTCACTAAGACTTCTTGAGTTTTGCTTTATGTTACATTTGTTGATTCTCAGAATATTTGGGTGCCGATTTTCTTGATTTTTGAACTACATTCTGTTCCTTTAGAATGTTGCTTATACTTCTCATCGATTTTGAATTTTCTGCCCAATTTTCGCAAACTGACTCCCAGTAAGCTACTATCTTCTTTTTTGGTATTTTGTTTGTTTGTCTGCCTAATTCCATTCTAACAGAGAGAGTTAACTGTGAACCAGTGATTTCCAAAGTGGTCCAGGGATCCACGAGAAGCTATACAATAGGGGTGTACTTGAATTTCCATAGTTAAATTTAATTTTTAGGCGAGTTGGTAATATGGTGTAAATTTATCAAAATCAAAACTAATAATAAGTATTTTGAAAGTTGTTTACGAGGAAAAAAAATTTTACTGTAAACGACTTCTTCGGATCTTTATTTGGTTCATGAAACTTATTTTACGTCGTTCGTTTCCTTTTAGATTTTCCATATTTGGAACTAGACTTATAACAGAGACATGTCTTGGGACATTTGACAAGTGACAAATTACGAGAAACAATAACATTCTTGGTCAACACCTACTTTATTTGCTAACCTGTCTAACAATATATGTTTTTTTATCCCCACACCTTTATTTAAGTAAGTATTTTGCTAAAATGTCTTTAACTGAATGAGTTAAGTAATATCGGCGATAGGACGAGGTTTTAACAAAAAATATACGCTCATAAATTCAAGAAATGTACCTTATCACTCAATTTACGATAAGCAGAATATAAAGAAAATACAGAGAATGAGGATGTACTCAAGCAAGGCAAGGACTTATACTAAATGCAAATATTTAGCAAAAAGGTATTTTGTCGGTAATAAAGGATCAACAGTGTACTCTGCAAATGATCTATGGATTTGGATAGTCTTTGACATCCTATATTTTTTAAAAAGCAAAATATCGTCCCTATAGAATACTGTTTTAAGTTGATTAAATATGACTTTGATAGAAGAACAGAATTTTGTAAGTAGATGATAAATCCAAACGATAATAATTAAAACAACACTTCCATTTACAATCGAAGAAATTGTATTTGTTTAAAAAGCAACCAAAAAATAATGCTATACCCCTATACATTCAAATGAAGCGATACTCCATATGGACTTGCTAAATATTTGGTGTTCAACCAATTGTAACGTTGATTCGTAAGGTTGGACGCAGTGTATTAGTTGGAGGGCGAATGAACCCCAAAAGTATCTTATCGTTGAAAACATCCAAGGCAGTCGTATGTGTTCCATAGCGTGTATTCCAAATGATTATATAATATATTTTGCTCAGTTCGTTGTGTTCTTTTGGGGAAAATGAAATTGCACAAATTTTGAATCGAAAAAGAAAATATTCAGCAATACGAAAACGCTATAGTAATAGTCAGATTTACAGAATTGGCCCCCTTTTTAATAAAGCTTGTAACTGATTCATATATATCAAGATTCCCCCTTTCAAAATTAAAATAAAATTTTCGGGATAATTTATATTTCTCAATAAAAGAGGAGAATTCCTATTTTCTATTTAGTTGTATGTGTTAGAGGCATAATATCCTTTTTATCTACATCTGTTCTACCTACTCGTTCCTTCTTTAGTAATTTCCTTTCGTATTCCTGTTTATTTCATTATTTTTAGCACTGCAGCGGCAGATTGGAGTGGTAACCAAACCAAACTATCATAGCCTCATCACAGTTAAGAATTACAACCATCCTGACTTTCCTCTATCATATATAAATGTTGCTTTTATTTTATAACTGCTTCGAACTTATTTTGCTTTTTTGAATACGAAGTAAATAATGATTTTCTTCCCTTTTTTATATTGTTTCCAGATATTTATTTAAATTTAGAGAATTATGTTCAAAGATGGTATTATTCAATTAACCCTAGATAAATATGCAAAAATAATTGGGGTCACAACCCAAAGATCTTGCTGTGATCACTATGGGGTAGCGATCTGGGGCACTAGGACTTGTCTCACCCCTACGAGAATTAACCTCTCGCAAAGACTGACATGTTGTGTACTACCGGAGCTATGAGAATAGTTTGCAAACATGATGACGTAACCAATTATTTTTTGATTTTTTAAATTCTCAAACTGACTAATGTCAATGTTTGTACAAGAAGAAGTAGAAGAGAACAGTGGAATGGCTCGCGGAATCACCAGATTTTAGCCTATCAGACTATTAGAATCTGAAGTTTAACCACAGACGTGACCTTAAGCTCGAATCAGATTGAATGAAGAGAATAAGTCAAAACGAGTATTACTAAGTGAGTTTATTATTTAGTGGTCAATGAAGAATAATTTGAGCATAAACAGTAAATTTTCATGGGTTAGTTTTACTTATTTATTCTTATCATAAATTATTTTGTGCATAATATATTGTCAAGAATAACTTTCGTGTTATTGGCCACCCTAGACCAATTCGAATCAACTTGTCGTTCATTTTTGGTATCAGCAAGGGAAAACCCGATTAAAAAAGGAAGAAGTTCTATTTAAAAAAATATTTATGACGTTATCAGTGCATCATAAATTGATATTAGAAATCTACCCAATTTTCATCATTTTATTGTTTATTTGGATAATAAAGAATCAATGTGTACGTATCTACAATGTATTATTATTATCAATATGAAAATCGCTCTATTCCCTTATTTGTATTTTTCTAGCAGCAAATAGCGACTGCGATTTTTTTTTCTTCAAAAGAAGAAAATGAAAAAATGTTTCTCAACAAATAGATAATTTGCAACTGCTGATATTAGAGATCTCTCCACTTATCTTTGCGTGAATAAAACCTTTGAAGCCTGCCCTTCGGCGTACCTATTAAGCTCTAATAACTCTTTTTGAATACAAAAATTTCTAATATATCGCAACACACTAGAATTTCAATTATTTAACAACAAAAACCAAGAATTTCACAAAAATCAGAGTTATAAGTTTCTACTTGAAATTTTAACATTTTTATAAATTTTAATTATCCACTTTTGTCGACTACAATTTGTCTTCAACCTTTGATCTGTTCCAGCAGTATACTCAATTGCAACTAAACCAAGTCACATAGTAGACTATTTACAGAAGGTTGAACTGAATATTTCTCAATATGCATCTTCAGAGTTCATAATGAAACATCAAGTCTCATGGTAGCATAATCTTACTATCAGAATATTCATAGTTGAAGATCATCATGAATCATCATCATCATTAAGATCTCTTCAGTTGTAACTTTAACAACTTACAACCAAACATTAACTGACATAGTAAAGCCATCTCCACCGAACGGGACATTGAGGAATGAAACATATGAGTGGGTAATTAGCTCGATAGCAATTATTGAACATGTGTAACAACTGAATGGATATTGTGGAAAAAATAGCGCGCGAAAAAAGTATTGAAAATCAAAGGTTTTACATTTGAAATTTCCATAAAGAATTGAACGCGACGTTCGGAAATTGTAATCAAAATCTCATTGTGGGTTAGGTTCGGCAATTAGCTGATAAGTGATCTATCTAATCCAGGGTCATAGTTTCCGAAATACCCTCTAGCGTATTTCTAATACACCATTGAATTTTTTGAAAAACGTAAAAATTTAAAGTAGGTCAATTATGAGCTCTGATTTTGTAAGAGCCTTGGTGTTTGTTGATGTAAAACTTCCGATGTGTAACAATATTTACAATTTGATAGATAACTAATCTTTTGAGAATTAGTATCCCACCATTTTGTACATATAATTTATATTTTATACATATTTTAAAATGCTCAATAATAAGATGATTAGATTTATAATTATATTTAAACAATATTCACTGTTTTCTTTTTTGAATTTGGTTTCATATTATGACTATATAACTATGACTATAACTATAAGTTAGTTCTGTTGAACTGTAGAACAGTGATACACATTCACTACAATGTCTAATGAGTTATGGGTCAGCTGATGTATCAGGATACTCTTATCTAATCAGAAAGTCGACTTTGTTTTAAAACTAAAAAATGGTTTATACAAAGAAAGCAGACATTAAAATTATTACCATGAATTTGATATAAAAAAATCTAGAATTTTTAATGAATATAAATAAAGATAATAATTTTTTGTATTCTGAAACTATGTAATGCAAATCAGTAATTAGGGTTTTATTGAATAGCTTGCCAATAAATTATTTTTTATTATTTAACAAAAAAAAAGATTAATTAGACACAATTATTTTCTAATTCCTGTTATTGACTGACAAATTAATGGACCAAATGCATAGCATGTTAGGCAAAGATATTCCATTCGAAGTGGTAATTAATGACTGCCAATCAACAAAAATCTTCCCCAAGCTCGAAATGTATAGGTATGGTTCAAGCTAGCGTAAGGAGCTGTATTTGACATTTCTGGACCAAAATGCAAGACATAAACCAATGAAGGACAACTCTATATTCGATATTCTAAAAAATTCAAAAATGTTAACCAGTATAGAAATAGAATAGAAAAGAACATCGCTGGAACCGAAATTAAAAGATGCTAGTTATAAATGGCACAGTTTAAGACAGAACAAAGTGAACGCAATAAAGTAATAGAATATGATAATAAGATGAAGAAAAAAAAGGGACTAGGGACCAGAACGCTTTTGTGAAATCAGCATTAAAATAATATTGGAAAAAATTGAAAAAAAGTAAAGAAGACTATTGGAAAATTACGACTAAAAGAGATCTGCACAGAGGCTTTTAACATATATTCTAACAGGACACTGCTGCATGAATGGATAGCTGAAAGAATCAAACTAATGAAAGAAGACAGCTGCAGATTCTGCGGGTTAGTAGAGGAGGCATATGTCCACAAACTTGCTGAATGCAAGGCACTAGAATCGCAGGACTTAGCACCTAGGAGAATACTGGATAAAATAGGAAGATTTGCTTAAACTGAAAACGCCTTAGAATTTATTGAAGGATGAGATATATAAGAACTACTAAACTGATTGAAAGAATTATGAGTCACAGTGAATTCCCATCAAGCTTATATAAGTAGGTATAAGATTAAACGACTTATTTTGGATAATTACCCTAGATCAAACTATAAATGTGAATTATTTTATTTAAGTGAGATGTATTAGACCGGGATCCCTCGCCCTTTTTCGTAAGTGATTACTAACAAGCTAATTTTTCGTCAGTAGCTTCATTTTGACGAGACGCCCAACATTAGCTAGTACAAAAATTTCGTAAGTGGTAGCTAACAGGGGTAATGAGAACATAATTTGTTGATTTAGTGGTTATCAAAAATTCATTACTAACTGGTTTTTTTATTTATAATTCTTATAATAATAATCTAAATTAGCCGAAAAAATATTTGTCCTACAAAATGCTAGGTTTGATCAACGAGGTCCCATTTTTGCAACATGTACTATTTACGAGGTCATGAAAAATTATTACTAACCAGCTGATTTTTTTTTGTTGGTTAGTTAATAATTATATAATTTAACGCCCACATTGTCCTACACATTACGTGGAACGTTTTTCTAGTCCGACACTCTTAGGTTGTAGTACAAATACTAGATGTAAAAATAATTAGTATCAAGTTGAAACTTCGTGAGTAGCTTCGTTTCAATGAGACGCCCAAGAATTTCCTTTACGAAAATGCTCGATTGTGGTAGCTAACAGGGGTAATGAGGACATAATTTGTTGATTTAGTGGTTATCAAAAATTTATTACTAACTGGTTTTTTAATTTATAATTCTTATAATAATCTAAAGTAGCCGAAAAAATATTTGTCCTACAAAATGCTAGGTTTGATCAACGAGGTCCCATTTTTGCAACATGTACTATTTACGAGGTCATGAAAAATTATTACTAACCAGCTGATTTTTTTTTTGTTGGTTAGTTAATAATTATATAATTTAACGCCCACATTGTCCTACAAATTGCATGGTATATTTTGCTGATCCTCCAATGGAATTTGAAATTCATAACAATAAAAATCTATTCATTCTGTACATTTTTCTATTGGAGTTTAGTTATATTAGTACGCATGCGCGCGATGCTGCGTACTGTGTTTAGTTACTCCATGCTGAAGCCGACTATAACCGTGCTGTTCTTTTCTGTTGACCACGTGTTGGACGCTCTGAAATAACTTACATTTTTTTTTTAATTGCTCAGCAAAAATGGAGTGTTTTTTATGCAGTGTATTGTGTGATAACCCTCGCTTTAGAGAGAAACGCGAAGAGATCAAGAAATTTTCTCAAGAAATTTTGCTTTCTTGTCGAACTTTTTTGTCTGCTCGAAAGCATCATAAACATAAATATAGTAATGTCGTATTACCGGAAAATTGGAATGACGACATAATCGGGTATCATTCCTCTTGTTATAAGGAATTCAGAGTGAAATCTCAATATTTGTGTTATCAACGGTAAGTCGATTGAATATTTTTTAATTTTATTTTCAAAATAAGGTAAAGCACGCAGCCGTTGCTCAGGAATTTGTATATCTATATATATGAATATAGATATACAAATACATGGAGTAAGCAGTTACTGATCGCTGAGCAGCTACTGGGTGTTTTACCCTATATGATAAATAATTTATTAAGTAGAAGTTTTCACATAATTATATAAAAAGCATGATAAAATTATAGCTATTTTTTTTTGTAAATAATAATTTTACAAAGTACATTGTGCTTTACATATTTTACTAAAAATTTTGAAGTATAATATATAAATATATATATACATTTAAGAAGGGTTTATCGTTCAGTTTGTCCATAAAATGCTCTTAAACAAATAAAAATGTTTAAGAGTATTTTATAGACAAAATTTGCATTTATCGTTCAAGTGCAACAAGGACCTTACTATTTATCTCAACGGATGCAATAAAGAAACAAGTATAAACCCTTCTTAATACAGAAGTTAATTTAACCGCGTGCTTCTCATTTTCTCCATTGAGAGTCAGAGAGCACAATTATATTTGGAAATGCCCAATTGTTTTTGATGATTTTCCACAGAGCGTAAATCTAAAAAAGCACATGGTCGTACACTTAAAAAAAAAGCAAATTGTTGTCTTAAGTGTCTACTTTTCGGATCTGCTCATAAAAAATGTTTAGCAAACTAAGAAGTATCAAATTTTTTAACAAATCAATGAGGTGAAATTTCGAAAAAAAAGTTTTCAAACTCACAGACTTTTTTTAAAGGAAGCTAAATTGTTGAAATTTTTTTATTTTTGTAGTTCTCTCTGAATAACTCCGAAACCGTGAATGATAAAAATTTTGTATGGTAACATATGAAAACTAAACAGTTGGGACTAAAATAATTTTTTTTTTTTGTTTATTGAACGACGATCTCCTTCCGAGTTACAATCTGTTGAAAATTATCCAAACATTTATGACCTTTTTTTCAATCCCGTAATTTTTGTGTCTAATGTATATACTTAATTTGAATTATTCTTTTATTTATTTGTTTTATACAGAACTGAGCCAGCTGTAACATCGTCTGCAGCTGAATGTACTGAAGTTACAGACGCTTCGACTTCTTTAACGTCTGCTCCAATCGTAGAACCACACTTAATGCCATGCTCCTCTCGGTTAGTTCGTTGAATATTCTTTTTTTACGTTATTGTTATTGTTGTTGTTATTGTTATATATACACAGATTACAAAATTATGCCATTTAAATATTTTTTAGCTATTAATTATTTTCGCCCATACACAAACAGGGTGGCGATTGACCTAAAATACCTTGAAATGTCAGGGAATTTAAAATTTCTGGAATAGTCAGGGAAAAGTCAGGGAATCTTAATTTCAGTCAGGGAAATTTATAGTTAATTTTTTATTATTTCTATAGAATTCTAAATATTTTTTAATTATATCTGTTCTATTTTGTGATAAATAATATTAAAAAAATTAAGTGTTTGGATAGTTAATTTAAAAACAAAAGAAGTATAACTTCAAAAAGATTATTAATTATAATTATATTAATTGTTGTATTTTCAAAAGTTATAAATATTTAATCAAAAGAAATTGGTCTTTTTAAAGAGTTGGAAATTTGCAAGAAAGTATACAAAAATTCATAATTCTAAAATTTTACCCAGTTTCGGGTATAAGAGTTAAATCCTAATATACAAAAATTATTTTCTAAATAATTTGCAATTTTAACGAATATTTGAATAATAAATAATTTTTTGTAGGTTTTAGAATTTTATTTTTGGTCAAGGAAAGTCAGGGAATTTTGAAATTAATTTCAAGTCGCCACCCTGACAAAGCTCCAAAAAAAATGTTTTCGGTTATTGATTTTTTCGTTACTAATATAATAGCTTCACATGTTATTATTTACAGAGATATCGAACAGAATGAAGAAACAGAAAACATTGCACATTCGCTGGATACTGTTGAAGAGAGCTATGCACATGATGAGATAGATGTTGAGAGTTTTGAAAATGATGGATCAGCCAAATCATGCTTTTTTTGCATGAAAATTAACATCAAACTTAAAGGGCGGCAAATATACTACCGTAATATTAAAAATAAAATACCTTTTCTACAAAAAATTAAAAGCTATGCTACAGAATTGAATGACATTGAGATGTTGCAAAAAATTGAAGAAGAGAGTAATTCTGTCAACCAGTCTTCTTTAGCATATCATAACAATTGTAATGTCAATTATTTTGCAAAACATCAAAGAAAAGTTAATCCACCCTCTACCGATGATTGGTCTAAAAAGCGAGACAGCCATAAAATTGCTAAACAACGATTAATTCTATATATTGAAAAAGAAATTATTGCAAATCGTCGAGTGTTGTCACTAATTCACCTCCAAGATTGCTACACGGAATTTCTAAAAGAGACATATGAAAATACAGATTTAGAGGCTTCCATTTTCAGCACTCATGTTCTCAAGGACTTCATTCTGAAAACATTACAGAATAAAATTACAGTAATTAAAATTTCAAATAAGCAATTTTGTATATCCTCTGAAGTTGATATAGAAGCTATTGATGACGAAGAAATCCAAGACATCATATTTGAACAAGAAGCTCAAGATTTCGCTTTAAAATATCGCAAAAATATAATGAAAATAAAAAAAAAACCTTTAACAGATTTCATAGATAGTGAAGTCTTGAATAAAGGAGAGTGCGATATTCCCAAGTGGTTAAATATTTTTTGGACTACTGCCTTGAGCGGCGTTGGCAAAGAAAGCTGCGATCGAGTTAGAAGATTATCTTCATGTTATTCACAGGATTCTATCTACAGCATTACAAGAGGATACATCAAACCGAAAAAACATATTTTATTGGGTATGACTGTAAAGAGCCTTACTGGAAGCAAAAAAGTAGTAGAGATATTAAATAGACAAGGCTACTGCATCACCTATCCCAGTATACTGGAATTAGAAACGTCTGCTGCATACTCTTGTACTTCTAATAATCAGTTATGTCCTACCAGCATTTTACGCACTTCTATATTGTCATGTGGAGTAGCGTGGGATAATTACGATAGATTTGTGGAAACAAGCTCTGGTAAAAATACCCTGCATGATACAGTGGGTATTCTTTATCAAAATATCCCAACAGAAGAAGAGTTGAACATCATCGAAAGGAACAATGCATCTACAGTGTTCGAACAGAATTTATCAATTAATGTTCGTGATTTCTCTGGTCGTAGAAAACGTTCATTTGAGGACGACTCATTTGAACATTTACAGCCTACGAAGCAACGTCGTCCAGAATTTTGGCATAGTAGTTCATCGTTACCCGAAGATATACAAAATTCAGATAAATTTCAACATAAATACTTTGCGTGGGTACTTTCCCATAAGTTACAAATTTCAGACACGCCAATGTGGATAGGATATAATGCCAAAATTTTTGAAGATACTAGTAAAATTCAAAAGGTGGAGTATCTCACGCAAATTAATGATTCACCCACGGATCCATCAGTTGTGAAAGAGACGATGCGAAGAAGTTTGCAAATCGCTTCGGAATGCCAGAAAAATTTCTTCAGTGTTACTTACGATTTAGCCATGGCTAAGATTGCTTTACGGATACAGAGTGCCGAGGACGAATTTCAAAAACTTTTCATTAATTTTGGATCTTTCCATATAATGTTATCATTCATGAAAGCAATCGGGAAATTTATAAGTGGATCTGGTTTAACAAATATTCTTATAGATAGCGAAATTTTAGCCAGTGGTTCTATCAATTCGTTTTTAAGTGGAAAACATTTTAATCGGTGTAGAAAGATTCATCCTCTACTCTCCCTTGCTTTGCAGATTTTGCATTTGGAGGGGTTTTTACAGCAACATGATGAGAACCTGGAAAATATCCAAGAGTATTTACAAATATTTAATAAAGAAAAAAATGAGGACCCACAAATAACCAATGAGAATTTGAAAAAGTTATTTGAAAAATATGAACAATATAAAAGTGAAACTTTACTCGGAAGACATGGTAAAACTCCTCAAATTTATTTAATGTACACCAGATTAGTTGAATATTATCTTCAATTAGAATACAGTATTCGTACGGGTGATTTTAATTTCTTTATATACATTTTACCGAAAATAACCAATATTTTCTTTTCAATGAACCACCATAATTATGCAAGGTATATGTCTGTTTATTGGGATAAATTAATAAATATTGAAACAACACATCCTGGATTGCTTAATGATTGTCAAAAAAGTTTTTTGGGCATTCGCAGAACAATGAAACCGTTTTCAAGAATACCGATTGATTTAACACTTGAACAAACAATCAATGCTGATGCTGCTTCTAAAGCTTCTGGAATTATTAACGTTACAAACTCGTTTTCCGCACGACAAAAATGGTCAATTACTCATTCACTACGTACGAGTGTTATATCAAAAATGATGGAGTTTTGTAATATGAAATCCACCGATGACATAACGAAAGACTTAAAGGAGTCATCCATTAAGAAAGCTACGAAAAACTTAGAAGTATTAATGCAACTAATAAAGCAGTACACCAACCCTTTCTCGTTCGATCTGCCAAAAAATTATCTTTACAATATATCGAAAGGTCAGTCCGTTAGCGATGAAATATATCAATTTTTATCATCAGTTGAAATAGAGGGTGAAAAACAGCATCAGAATTTCATTACTGAGACTCGGATAACACCAGATAGGTTTGATGGAGCCATTAGTAAAAATAAAATTATTAATTTTGATTACAAGAATACGAAAAAAGTCAAAATTAATGGAAAAGTCAAAGAAATTAAAATGCAAAGAGATGTTTTTGGCCGTTTACTTTATGCATCAGTAGAAAATAAAATTGATATAGAAAAAGCATTAAGTTATCCTCTAGCTCCTGTTCCTTTTTCACTCTGTCATACTAATGGATCGATATGCAAGACCCCTAAATCTGTGATTATTAATGAATTACTAGAATATCAAACCGAAATTGAAAATCCTCCAGAAGCAGACATTCACTTAATTGATGGATTTTATTTATTACATACGCTGAAAAACGTTCCAAACAGATATGGTAAAATCTCGAAACATATATTACAAATACTTACATATAATAAAAAAGAAGTACATATTATATTTGAAAAGTACAAAAAACCCAGTATCAAAGATTTTGAACATGATCTGAGAGGTGAAGAGGATACACAGTATGACGTCATACGTAGAGACAATAATCGTCCTGCGGATTTCTGCAAATTATTGAGGAGTAGCAACTTTAAAGAAAAATTTGTCGAATTTTTAATTGAAGATTGGACAAGAGATGAATTTTTTACCTTGATTGAAGGGAAGACTGTTAAACTTAATTATGATCAATGTTACACTTATGAGGTGTCTAGTGATAATAAAATAAAAAGAATTATTGATTATAATCTTTCTTGTTATCATGAAGAAGCTGACACCATGTTTGTCAATTTAATCGTAACTATCGTGTGCAGATACATTGTACAGATTCTGATATACCAATAATAATGTTGGCTAATTTCAAGTATTTAAAAGATGAAATACAAGTAATAATTAATTTAAGCACAAATAAAAAAAAATGTACCTGAACATAAATGAAATTTATGCCAAGCTTGGAGATCAATTATCGTGTTCATTTGCTATATGCCATATTTTTACAGGAAATGATTACAATCACGCTTTTTTCCGTAAAGGAAAAAAAAGACCTTTCAGTATTTTTAAGAAAAATAAAAATTTTCAAGAGGCTTTTATTCAACTCCTACGAAGTGATCATACAGTATTAACAACGTCAAATGAAATAGTTCGAATTATTGAAGAGTATGTATGTAGAGTGTACTCATTAAAAACCAAAAATGATATCAACAGAGGACGGTATGAACTATTTGAAAAAGGCTATAGATCAAAAGGTGGAAGTGAAAAAGTATTAAAAAAAAATATTATAGGATATGATCCTTCCAGTTTGCCACCAACAAAACAAGAATTGTTGCAACAAATTAAAAGAACGGTATTCATCAGCAATGTATGGTGTAATGCACACATGCGGTGCCCCACAGATAAAGTACCTGAAAATTATGGATGGACAATAATTGATGGTAAATACGAGTATTATTGGTTTGATGGTCCTCAAAGCCCATCCTTTGAAGAATTATCTTCTCAATTGCAAGGTACCCTATTAATATTATTGAAATTTGGTTTTTAATTTTTCGGCGACATTAATTAATTTTTTCATATTATTACAGATTTAGATACCACGGAAGATCAGAATGAAGAAGATACTGATGAAGATGAGGAGAGTGATGCCAGTAGTGAGGATGAATGTTTTTCTGATGAGTCAGATGAAAATTAATTACTTTTTTATATAAAAATATCTACTTTTTCATGTATGTTACATAATAAAGTTGATTTATTTCAATAAATATATTTTCACTTTACCTCATGTTGCACATAGGAAAAAGGAAAATTACGATTATTGTAGGACTACGGATGCATACCAGTTTTTTTGTAGGACATTGTTTTATTCGGATAAAAAACACACTAATGTATCACGTGATACTTTTGTCCTACAGTTACTAATAAAAAAAATGGTCCTGTGGTATGGACAACTTAGGAGTCTAGGACTAGAAAAACGTTCCACGTAATGTGTAGGACAATGTGGGCGTTAAATTATATAATTATTAACTAACCAACAAAAAAAAAATCAGCTGGTTAGTAATAATTTTTCATGACCTCGTAAATAGTACATGTTGCAAAAATGGGACCTCGTTGATCAAACCTAGCATTTTGTAGGACAAATATTTTTTCGGCTAATTTAGATTATTATTATAAGAATTATAAATAAAAAAACCAGTTAGTAATGAATTTTTGATAACCACTAAATCAACAAATTATGTTCTCATTACCCCTGTTAGCTACCACTTACGAAATTTTTGTACTAGCTAATGTTGGGCGTCTCGTCAAAATGAAGCTACTGACGAAAAATTAGCTTGTTAGTAATCACTTACGAAAAAGGGCGAGGGATCCCGGTCTATATAATTTTGAAATTACTAGAGAAAGGATTGTTTCTGTAATTAGCATGAACTACTAAAGTTGTTTTGTCTCGTGATTCCTGTATGTATTTTTTTTCCAATACTACTAAGGAACAACACCAAGATGTGGAGAAAAAATTCACACAGTAAGGCTTTGAAAATAATTTTAAGACATATAGTAATTGAGTCGGTGAGTGCAGAAACCACTTCAGTCAAAAAAATCCGAAAACTCGTTTTCAATGAAAATGAGCGTAGAAAGGCAAGATGCGTGTCGGGTGCAAAAACTACGTTAGTCTGTTGAGTAGTTCCGTAAAAATACAGGCCGTTTGTTTCGAGTGTTGAGTGCAGAAATAACATGAGTCAGTGACTGACGTTGTTTCTGCACCCACCGCTAGATCACGTGACCAGTCTTTCAGATCCCTTGCCGTGTGATTAACACCTTAAGGTGAGGGTTGTTGTTGTATCGAAGTCAGTTCAGTCAAGTGTTTCAACGTGTTCTAAGTTAGTTTTCAACGTCTACTGTCAGTATTTAGCAATATGTCAGTGAGTCTCACAAGCAGTGAGAGTGATAATGAAACAGCTCCCAAGAAGATGAGGAGGAATGAAGAGAAGTTTCGAAGAAACGTGATTGGAACATCCAAAGTTCGTAGGGTTCAACACATCAATTGGAAAGGGCATCTCGTCCCATCTCGATGAACAGGTGCTGCTTGTAAGTGTAAATTATAATGCTTTACTAACTTTATCGATGATGAAAAAATCTGAATTTGTTGCTAATTTGAATCAGTTCAAATCAAAAGATGAGCAAGATATTTTCTTACAACAACTGATCGAAAAACACGCCATTAAACACCGTAGGCCTCGTTCTGAACAGCCTAGAGAAACAGCAGCTAGTTTCAAATATTTCTTACTATACAGAGGAGAAAGGAAAAACGTATGTAAAAAATCGTTTATTTCATTGTACGGCATTACTGAGGGCCGAGTTCGAAGGCTTACTGATCTCCTGATAAAGGGGAAATCACCTCATGATAAACGCGGTAAAAATCACACAAAAAGAACACGATTGCTGCCGAAGTTTGTTCTATTCTATTCCATCAAGTGTAAAAAAACTGTACCTTTTTTCTGATGGTACCTGCGGACAGAATCGAAATCACACCATGAAAAGATTCTGCCTTGCTCTTACAGATACAGGACGTTTTGAACAAATTTTCCATTACTTTTCGGTTCGAGGGCATTCATATCTTCCAAACGAAGAGGATGATACGTTTACATGATCGGATATACACACCTAATGAATATGAAGAATTGTGTGCTCAGTCCAGTAACAACTTTCACATCACCAAGCTACTCACCAGTGACATAAAAGATTTTGATAGTTGGTGGAAGGAATATTACACAAAAAACCCAGTAGCCAGAGAATGCCGAGGGAGGAGTATGCCAAAAGAAGCAAAATTCAAGTTTGCTCCGACCCGATATAAAGAGTTCCACTATAACTCTGAAGAAAAGGGGGCAATCACAGCATACATTTTCATTGAAGGATTACAAAAGCACAGCTATCAGCTGCTGAGACCTGCTTTCCGTAACGTCGATATTGATTTTCCTTCAAGTATTGCAGCCTACCCATCAGGGAAAGTTCCAATCAACATAAAGAAAATGGAAGATATCAAGAAAATGATTGTTCATATTCCTGAAAACTTCAAAGTTTTTTATGATGAACTATTTACCTGGCCAACCAATGAACTTGACAATGATACTATCGCCGAGAATGATCTATTTTAAGAGCGTTTCAGTTAGTTATATTCCTGTCTTATGACTTTGCAATACTGTAACTTCATTTCTCATGTAATATGGAAAAATATACGTTTGTAAATTTTTTGTGAAATTAATTGAAAATTAATATTATTAACTAAAATCGTTACAACATTAATAACAAATACAAACTTTTAACGAATGGTTATCTTTTTCCAAGTTTCCTACTGTATGTAAAAACAGTTGAGTGCAGAAACAGCATTAGTCAAAATCATAGTTTTAATTCTCCTGAGCCTAATTTATGTGGAAATGAGGTAATTTTTTTATAACAGCAACATAAAAGCATGTTATGACAAAGGAAAAAAAAGTTCTCAAATATTTTAAAATTTGGAGGAGTTATTACGTTTTTTCTCCCTCCTGAAAAATTTGAAATTTGTGACTGACGTTGTTTCTGCACCCACCGATTCAATTGGATAATTAAGCTTTTTGGTTTAATTAAATTACAATCAAATTTTTATTTACGTAAGACTTTATTGGACTATTTACACAAATTTAGTTAATTCAAAAACATAAAAACTTTTGGCATTCGCGAGATATATTTAGGATTGAAAGAGTGCTGCCCTTAAATGTAGGCAGCACATTATGCAATTTCTTAAAAAATAGGACACGTTTTCCTAAGTAGCATGCTATGAAAATAAATGTCATGTCATTTATATTGTCAATTTTTTGAACAAAATATGATTGTATCCGAACATTTTGTCAACTTTATCTGCGAATATGTCTGATAGTAGTGAAAGTGATGAAATTGTGAGAACCCCACCAGAGATTTTAGAAAAAGCTCAAGCTGCCACACATAATTTGTTACTGCTAAAATCAAAAGAAAGGACGAAATTACCAATCAAAAATTTATGGATGGGCGACACAAGCATAACCTTAAATCCTTTTCGGAGAATGTTTTACTTGCGTATTTTGAAGAAATATCAAATATTACGAAGTCATCTTTTCTATGGGCCATTTATTCCATTCTAAGAACTACACTAAAAATTAATAATAACATTAACATAGCAAATTATCCAAAACTTATCGCCCTACTGAAGCGGAAATCGGATGGTTTTAGAAGTAAAAAATCGAAAATCCTTTCTACAAAACAAATTAATAAGTTTCTGAAAGATGCCACAGATGATAAACATTTGTTGTAAACAATTAAAATGTATCATCACAAAAATGAGTTTTTGTTTTTTTGTTTTCAGATTATCCTTATTATTGGATTGAGCGGGACTTGACGTAAACGAGAACTTAGAAATATAAAAATGGAACACATTCAGGACACGGGAAAATCCTTGATAATTGATATTCCAGATTCTAAAACTAAAACGAGACGTTCATATGTAGTACCAGAAACGTATTATATCACATGTCAAAAATACATGAATTTGCGTCCTGCTGAACTTTCTTAATTACAAAAATGGAAAATGCATAAAACAGGTTATGGGGATAAACACGATCGGTAATACACCACCTAAAATTGCTGAATATCTTGAGCTGCCGGAACCCAAGCAATATACCGGCCATTGTTTCAGAAAATCATCAGCCACTATTTTAATTGATGTAGGAGGTGATATACTATCATTAAAACAACTTGGTGGCTGGCAATCTTCTACAGTAGCGGAAGGCTATGTGAATTAATCTCTTAAAAATACAGATACACCGCATTAGAAATATCGGAGGCAATTACCAATTATCAATCTTCGTCTTCTGATGTACCGACCAGTACTAAAATTATAAATTACCGTTCATCACAATCAAATAATAAGGCACAAATCGATTTACAATAATTGTTCAATTGTTATTCACAATTATTATAATAAAGTTTAAATAATTGCGATGTTTTCTATTTAATGGAAAAAATGAAAGGGCGTAGAAAAAGTATAGTACGTTACACGAGTAGTAAACCCATTACGCACTCATGAAATTAATGCACTCGCCGCTGCGCGGATTTACAGGCTATTCATTTTATACCGCCACGATTAATCACCGAAATTAGCTCACAATTATTTAAATTACTTATTGTATCAATAAAATTTCAACTTTCTTTCAAATGAACTTACTTTTAGTACCATCTGCAAATGACACTACATGAAGGAATCATTTTTAGTCTGGGGGTAATTAACGACCCCTTGTGCATTAATGGGTTAGGTAAAATTATTATAACTTTACTATGCATAAAGTGAAGGCGTTTATTTATATTTTTTAAAATCGAAATGAAAAAAAAAAGAAAACAAAATTTGCCGCTACTTGAAATTCGCTGCTCTGGGCTTCAGCCTACTCAACCTGCTGATACTGAATACACTGTTTACACCATTGTACCAAACATTCACGATTACACTGCTCGACGCGTGTTTCGATAACAAAGTTATCGTTTTCAGAAACTTACCTATCGAAACGCGCTTCAGACAGTGTAATCGTGAGTGTTGCTGTATTCAGTATAAATATCTCCAACGATTCCAGAAATTCCAACTCAATCTGATGGTGAATCCACTACTGCTTTATGTCAGTTTAAATTCAGTTCAACACGGAAATTTCACATTGAGATGTGCCGATTATCCTGACTATTTAATTATTAAGGAAATTATGAGACAATTTGACATGCACGAGAGGGCATTTTGGCAGACTATTTCCTGAGAAAAATTTAATACAAAATAAACAATAATTGTTCCTTTTCTTAAAATATAAAATTAAAACCAAATGATGTTTATTAATCCTAGACGAAAATTTGTCACTAGTGCAAATTATCGATAATTTGCACTAGTGCAGTATTATCGCTGAAATTTGATCGTTGCTAGGTAAACATAAAATATTACAGCTTTTTGGTTGGCTTAAATTTTTCGCGCACTCGAGAAAATTAAATTATCGACAATTTGACATGCACTCGGGATATTAATATTGATAATTTATTATTTATTAGAACTACAGTAAAATTTTTATTGGCAGTTTGTATATTTTCAGAATACATTAATTATATTTAGCTTGGTAGTCCCGCAGAATTGGGCAATTAAAATAATAATTGAAGCTAAAAGCTGGATTTCATTGATTCATCTTCAAAGGATCTATATCATGGGAATATTTTAATTATTCAATATATGTTTTACATGATTCTGATATAATCAAATCTATGTTTCTGGGACTGTTCAAGCAGTCTAAATTCAAATTCGGTTTCCTTTAGTCAATTAAATAAGGCTCAAAGTTTAAAATGTGAGCCCTGGAGTAATATTATATAAATATTCAAAAACTTTTGTCTACCAAATACAGTGATAACTGGACCCAAATTCATGTCAAAATTGAAAATTATTTGTATTGTATATATTTCTATTTGGTTGTCTAGGAAAGTTTTTGTTAAATATAGAAGAAATGATAACCTACAGTGAAAAAACGTAAAGAGAATTTTTTGGTAATTTAAATGAAAAATGTTTTAGTAAGAAATAGAATGATCTAAAGGAAAAATAGGAAAAGAAAACAATAATAATAGTTGGAAAAGATATTGAACACTTATTAGTTGGAAATGGAAGTGGAAAGGTTGAAAGTGGAGTAGAGGAAAGACGTTTATAGATTAATGCAAATCATAACGGAAAAGAAAATAGAACAATATAGGGGCGGTATTGTGATTTGAAATTTAATATGAAAAAAGAAAAAAATCAAAGATCTTTAAATACAATTTCTGATTTGTTATTTTTCTTTCAATTTATATTTATTTACATCAGTACAGGCCTTAGAAGCCCATGATTCTTTCCTCATCGGTCTTCTGATTTCACTATTCTTCTCCATAGGTTGCGATTCTGTACTTCTGCACGCCAATTCGATTATACCTCTCTTAATATCTTTCAAAACTACATCCAATAATTTTTTCTTTGGTCTCCCCTGCCTTTCTCTTCTTCAATGATCCTTTTTGCAAATCTATTTTCCGGTATCCTTTTAGTATGCCACATCTTACTCTTTAAGCTGTTCTTGTTCTCCATAGCCCTTCACTTGTTTTTATTTCCCCAAAAATTTTCCTCAACATCTTCCTTTCCCATAAAACTAGTTTTATTTTTTGAGCTTTTGTTAAAAACCGTATTTATATATACATTTGTTTGGTATATTCTAATTTTGGCAGCTCTAGATAACTCTTTTGTCCTTATTAATTTATTTAAAGATTCACGTCTCTACTTCCTTCAGCCATTCTCTTATTTATTTCAGTGCTGTCTTCATTTTCATATGACCGGGATGCTCCCAGGTATTCGAATTCATGAGCTTTTTCTGTCTCATATTTTTTGTACTTTCTTGCTTTAATCTCTATGTATTCCTGTAGAAAGGAATATTCTACCAATCACATTTTGTTTTAGCACCATATACTTTGTTTCCTTTAATTTGGTATTGTTATATTTTTAGAAAAATTAATATATTTTATTTCAAATTAAATAAAAAATTTCATAACAACATATATGTATTTATTAACTTGGTGAGCAAGGAAATACTTCTCCCTAGTACAGGGAGATTAGAACTTTTGCTCAGAAAACTTAGAAAAGATCCGCTGGAGGTAGCACTAGTAGGGAAGGGGTACATATGTTTTGATTATCCTATTGAGAGTAACGTAATGTCATATCAGTGAAATAAATACAGTGCAGACTCGATAATGCGAACATTCGATAATCCGATTTCTTCAGTAGTCCGAACAAGTAATTTCAATACGTCTCTAATCCGAATTTCGTAATACTCGATAATCGGAATCTTTACTTTTAGGCCTATTTCCTATAGAGATTATGACTAGTTGTTCAGGGATTCCCCTTTTGTTTATATCTGGGACTCCATTGATCAGGTGTGTCATTTTAGGTGATATAAGTGAGTTTTTATTTTAATATTTGCTTAAATAAAAATGCACCTAAAAGAAAACACAAGACAAGGGAGAAAGTGGAAAAGTGTTGTGTGTGCTGAGTATGGGGTTGGAAGATCTACAATCGTGACATAAAACAGAAAAAGTCTAAAATCGACAGGTAGGATTAATTTTAGAACAATTTTAGTGCTTGTTTTGTACAGCTAGTTCCTAAAAATTTTCATACGATCTAAAAGTGAATTTTATTTTTTTGAGCAGTGTAAACACATCAACAATTTGACGTGAAGACTTTTGACGTATTTTGCAAATTTAAATCAATTTTAAGTCAGATTGATTGACATTGATGGCCACTAAATCAACATTTGACCAATATTTTTTATAAAATATAATACTAAGATATTAGTAGCACTAAAATACACTGCTCATTTTTTTGAAAAAACTAGTTAAAGAGTCTTATGTATTTTTTTAGGAACCAGCAGTACAATTGTGTATTTTTTGAGATCTATTAGTCAGTGTTTATAGTGTTATTCTGGCCCAGGGCGTAGAAAAACTTTGCGAAAATCTGAGTTTCCTGAAATGGAAAATCGTTTGTATGTGTGGTTTTTTAGACAAAGATCGAGGCATATCCCAATTTTCTATGACATTTTATCTGCTAAAGCAAGACAGTTTTATATCGAAACATATGGAAATGATAATTTTAGAGCTAGCAGGGCAGGATTTGTAAAACTATCCAATGATGAAAGTGTCATCAATTCTTTCTTGATTACATTTAAAGAGAAGGTAAGACAATTAAATCTTGTGTCTACTCAAATATACAACGCAGACGAATCGGCCCTCTACTGGAAGATGTTGCTGTAAAAAACACTGATTCGTTCTCAAGAGAAGATCGTACCAGGTCGAGAAATAAGCAAATAACGGATAATATTTTTACCTTGTTGCAATGCAGATGGGTCACCTAAAATAAAGATGCTAGTGATATGAAAGGCAAAAATTCTACGAGCAGACTTTCCTGTTGAATACAAATCCTCTGCTAATGCATGAACATGCAATTAGCTTGGCAAAAGTTATGGGAACAATATCCTCACATGATTATATTTGGTTGCCTTGCTCATGGATTAAACCTTTTGGCAAAAGATATAATAAGTTTGAATTCAATTCGAACAATATTGTCAAAATCCAAGGCAGTTGTCAAATTGTTTAAGAATCACCACATTGAAGGCAATCCAGAAAGAAAAACAAGGGAAAGAAAGTTCTCTTATTTTGCCAGCAGAAACTAGATGGAGATCAGCAACAAAATGTTTGGAGAGTTTGCTGCGTATAAAGAACTGCTTACAATCTGCAGCTATAGATGACACATTATCACTGCCTCCAAATATACGGAAGCAGATACTGGATAATGATATATTTTGGGTGCAAGTTCAGACTACACACAACCTTCTTTTACCCATTTCTGCAGCAATACAGAAGTTAG
The DNA here is from genome assembly GCF_026230105.1 of Diorhabda sublineata. NCBI lineage: Eukaryota > Metazoa > Arthropoda > Insecta > Coleoptera > Chrysomelidae > Diorhabda > Diorhabda sublineata. Next base: position 14,336,260 of record NC_079482.1, read on the forward strand.
AGTTATATTTAAAAAAAATCGATGCAAAAATAATCGAGCAATTGCCTTTTTCACCCCTGACCAAAGAAGGAGAAAAGTCCGTTAAATCATTTTTAACTGACAGATACAATTTCTGTTTTCACCCAGTGCACTTTGGGTCCACGATATTGTGGACAAAATTTGTCAGAAAATGATTTAATGACAGCTATTGAAACCATAATTGAAGTTGCTAAAAATACTCCTGGTATCAATGAAGTTACAGTAATGTCAGATATAGCAGAATACAAGCAAAACAAAAGCACTGAAGTAAAGACATTATTTGGAAAGCTGCCTGTAAAATATCTTCAACAACTTGGTGGAAAGGTTATTGCAGTACAAGAGAACTATCTAGGGTTGCAGTCAGAATTTTGAATATTCCCCCAACTGCCGCTTCATGTGAACGCAACTGGAAGGCATTTAGCAACATTAAAACAAAAAAGAGAAATAGATTGACAGATGAACGCACTGCGAAACTAGTATCGGTTTCACAAAATCTTCATTTGTTAAGCGATGACAATGTCATTTTTTTAAATTCTAATTATGATCATTTTCTGTTAAACGAAAACATGGATGCAGATTTTTCACCTAGTTGTAGCAGCGATTCTGATTTAAGTCACTTTGTGCTTTCCAATTCTGAGAGTGACCTAGAAAGTTAGGACATCAACATCATAGAATATTGGTGCTTTCACAGTTAGAAAAATGTTTGCAGAAAAAATATGATCATAATCATATTATGTTTGATTTTTTCATTCATTTTTCATTTGTTTCGATTTTAAATACACTTTTGTAGTAATTCAGCTTTTTCATAAAATCATTAATAAAAAAAGATTCATTTTTTTTAAAGAGAATATGCGTTATTTTAGAACATACTTTTGTTTTCATTTTAAAAATTCATTGATCAATTTAATAAATAAAATATGCTCCAATATTGTATTTAATTGATCACTGAGATATTATATATGCATAACAATTATTATAGAATTATTACATTTTATCTTTTCAGCTTTATACATGATTAAAAATTTCTAAACCACGATTTCTATGCTTGATGAGTATTTAATTTTGATTTTTTTTGTGTGTTTTTGTTTGTTTGTTTGAAGAGGTAAAATGGCATCATATCCATTCCATAGTTAATAAAAAGCTCCAATTTCATTTACTTGCAGTCTCTAATGAACTAGAGTTTAATTTTACAATACTATATTAATTTAGTTGCTTGGAAAATTATCTGTTTCAAAATTTTCCGGAAAACCCACAACCCTAAATGTGTTCCATATTTTGATCGTTCATTTTATATCCATTATTAATATATATAATATATATTATTAATCTGTTGTATGAAATCGCAAATTATTTCTTGAATGCTGTCCTGTTACATACTCGGTTTTGGCTTTTTCAATTCTGATCATGTGCACTATGCTTGAATATGTTTTCGTTTATAATTTTTCTTCGATAAATAGAGTATAAACATTATGCATTAATGAATTGAACTTTGAACAGAGACTTTAAGCAAGATGCTATAAGGTTTGTGCCGTTTATAAAACCTCTTACTGACAATAAAAAGTGAGTAGTGGATTCATTTATCACTAAAAACCGATTTTTCAATGGAGAACAGAAGTCTTGTGAATAATGAACATTTCATTAATCCAAATGGTCCGACAGTAGAAAGGCTAAATTTTTTACCAACAACTGTGTCCAAAATTTGTAATTCTTGATTGTGAAGTTCATGTTTGAAACATAAATCTATTTATTATTTATTATATGGGAAAAAATTAGCTATATTTGTAATAAAAATGAGAATTATGCGAAATGTGTACAGAGGACTCCTGTTGATTCAAACCAGCCATAATTTGGAGAATCAAGAGTTCCCTAAATATCTTTTCATATTTCAAAAAATTTATATACTTTTAAGGACTTGGTAATTCGAACAATTGAAAAATTGTATAAATACAATATTAATTTAATATTAATATTAAGTATCAAGTATTAAGTATCACAAACTTTGTACCAAGTGCGGGATGGCTCATAAATGTCAAGAATAGAAATAGAGTTTCAAAGAGAAAGGATATCTTGAGGAAAAAGATAGTGTAAAGAAAAATTAGGATGAATTGAAACCATTAGTGAAGGAAAAGCAATGAAACCTCAATGTTTCAATTTGTTTCCTACTGCTTATCGCTGTAACCCAAAAGTTTGAATAACTACAGAACTTTTCAAATGTTGGTTTTTTAACTGTTAACAACAAAAGTGGCAAATTTTACTCTCTTTAGACAATTGCGCTGCCCATAAAAATATTCTTCTACATTTCCGCTGAATACACTTCCCAAGTGCAACTATTGAATCAAGGCATCATCCGTAATTTTAAGAAATTGTTAGGCTTTTATCAAGATCTATCGATACTCTGCTTACTGAAAATATCATAGTTCCCTATATCTATATATAATGGTTGTGGAATTATTTGACTTTTTCTCATTTTTTCGTCGATTCTATATTGAAATAATGTAACACACTTAGTATTGTATCTTTGGGAAAAACTAAATAGAAAATATTTATCAAAAACAAAAATATTTTTATTAGCAATAATTCAAAGAAACATTTTATTCACATTTAGAGAGATTTAAAGTATTAATATGCAGAAAATAAATGAAATACACTCAATTAAAATACCCGAATCATATTTAAAGACGGACATTTCACAATTTGTTTTCTATGAATCCCCCAGTTTTTTGCAATGCAGGTGCTTTGGATTGGAGATAACTAATTTCCTCTCGAATTTTTTCTTTCAGTTCTGCCACTTGATAATTATTTCTATTTTTGTATAACTTATTTTTTGAAGTGCCATACAAAAAAATCCATCGGCATTAAATCAGGACTGACGTAGATAATTTATTACAAGTTTAACACAATGATATGGAGCACTGTATTCATGAAAAACCTTGTTTTCTCCATAATTTTGCAGCAATCTATTTATTTCAGTTTCTATATATCTGCTCAAATGAAAATACCTTTCAACGCTTCATCATAAAACATAGGATCTAGTTCTAAGTTCCTTATAATCGCACGGCAAACTTTGACGCTACGATGCCCTTGCCTCTTAATTTTTTTGTTATATGATTGTTTGTTCGAGACCATCTGTGGCATTTTTTTCTGTTTTTTGTATTCCAGCAGTTGTGAAAATACCTTCGTCCATTCAAAATACATTTTCAAAAATTTATCTCTCAAATTGTAAGTCCATTGTTGTTTCCCGAAACTCAAGAGAAACTCTAAGAACTCAAAGTGATTAATTTTTAATGCACAATGTATGCTACTTATATCCTAGGTCACGTTTAGCATCTCTTAAGGAATTATCAGGATTTTCCTGGAAATATAACAAAATATCCAATTGTCGGTTTTCCGTCAATGTAATATTTGGTCTGTTGCGTTATTTTTGTTACTTTTCAACACTTCATGTTCGGTCAAGTCTTTAAGAATGCGTGTAAATATTTTTTTCCTGGAATTCGGTTGTTGGGAAAACGTCTTCCATATTCTCTTAGGGCAGGCAAGGGCTGAACTTTTATAATTTCTGATATTGTATTCATAAAGATTTCATCTTCCTTCTTGTGTATATCTATGTAAAATCATTTTAGCTTGTATTTTAAATTTAATCTTTTTCCTTTACTAATTGAACAAAAATTAAAACTAGAACTAATTACATGATTCACACGGCTACCTTAACTGTCATCCAAAATATAATATTTTTTGTTTTTTTATGAGGGCATTTTAAGCTTCATTGATTTCAAGCTCTCTATTAGCAAAATAATAGAAATCCATTAGATACCTATGCCTACCATATGATATTTGAAGACAGTTTTTTTCTGTAGCATGGTTTTCAAATAAGGTGAT